>NC_142649.1:170727500-171977500 GCF_055504915.1 Nelumbo nucifera | reverse complement strand
AGGTGGGATCCCAAGCCTCTTATTACAACCAGCAAGAGGTCTTATGAATTTATTAGTCCACATCTTTTGTTGCATGGTGGTCTTGGCACAACGATTGGATTGCTCCATAGCAATTAGGGCGATCAGGGATCAAATCTTGCAAACAACCTCTCTGTATGTATAAGGGTAAGTCTGTGTATATCTATCTATTCCTCCCCATGCCCTACATTGGTAAGAGCCTCATGCACTAGGTTGTCCTTATCTTTTCTTTCATGATGTAGCCGATGCACCATACATTTTTCCCAAAATTTACTATATATAATTATGCAAAATTTATAATTAATAAATTAAATGTTTTCATATTTATATAAATTTATTATATATATATGTTAAAAAATAATTATTTTTTAAATTAAAAAAAACTTTTAATGACAATAAAGTGTATAATCTGAATCTAAACAGATTACAACCCTAACCGGGCATTCATGTGAGATTCGAATATGTATGCATGCATGTATGTGCATATTCAACATGTAGCATGGTATGCATCAATATATTTATACATCAACTTTCTAGGTTTTTCATTTACGGGATGGTATTACTCGTGATAAGGTTAATAAAAAAAAAAAGGAGGCGCAAAGAGGAGATCTTGGTTGTCCACTTCTAATTGCCTCCAACCACTCCATGGAAAGGTCAAGTATAAAAGGGGGTGCTCAGCTTCATCAAGGTAAATCTATCTAGTCCATTCTTGCTCTCTAGAATGATATCGTCTGAGCCATCGTCTGAAGCCTAGTTCGACCCCTTTCAAGCACTTGATTAACTTGATTGTTGGAGTTTCTGCCCCTGAAATAACACTCAGGGCCTCTCTCTCTCTCTCCTTGTTCTTAGACTGAACACATCGGCCTTGGTTAAAAACAAAATTACCTTATTACCCTCGGCCCCATCCTAGGCAACAGCATATATATGTTGGGAGAAATATAAGTGGAATAAGATAAGTGGTTGGGCCATTTATTTATTTGTACATGCATATAATTAGTTGACGCAAAAAGAAGAAATGACAGAACCACTCACTCCAAGTGCGGTTACGCTTTGGGCCACCAATTGCTGTCGATTTATCCAAAATTCTGAATGAACACCAAACTATTCAACTCTTTTTTCTTTCTAAATTCTTTGCTATTTTCTTATTCTTGATTGATCATCATATCATGATATAAAGAGGGATGGACCGAAAAAAATCTTATAACCAATGGGGTTATGATTGATCGAAGATTTCCCATATCATGTATGTCTTTCTCACATCATACATTTTTTCTATAAAATATATATATATATATATATATATATATATATATATATATATATATATATATATATATATATATATATATATAACGGTGAAAACAGAACTGATATCTCTATGAAATCGACAATTCGATGTCAATACATCGCTAATCCATCCGCATGCTCATGTAGGTCGAAGCAAGTAAATTGGTTTACGTAATTGACCAAGCTTGGTCATATGGAGAGTGGGTTCGGGTTCCATCTGGGTTGGAAGCCAATTAGAAAACCACAAGTTGAAATTAACTTTATAGGTATATTATATATAGAAACCAAAAAATAAAGAAGGTTGAAAGCTGAAATTAATAAACCAACCTTATACCTAACATAAGATCGAACCTAGTGGAATTAAACCAAAATAAAACCACGTTACTCAAAGCTGGGTTCGACAAGTCAGTCCTCAGTTGACACAGTATTTGTTAGAGCCGGCACCAGATATCATTTCTAATAAAATACTTTCGAAAGTGCTTTATATCCCACATACGTGGTAGGTATTATTACATGATAAAGTACTTCCACCCCAAAAATAAAATGGTAGAAGTATTTTCTCTTTTGACGTGTTTATTTTATAAACCATTGATTCAGAATTTCACAAAACTCAGACAATGGTTAATGGCAGAGTGTTGGGGACGAGAAAATGAGAAATTGGGAGGAGAGAGAAAGCAATAGGCACTAGTGTCAAATGATAAGATGGAAGGAAGTTTCCAGATACAGTCACGTTCCGTGGCACGGAAAGTTTTTCGTACGGATTTAAGAATTTGAGGTGGGGGTGGGTGGGGGAAGTTGTGCTACAGCCTACAGCCTACAGCCTCAGCCTCCAGATGAGTGGACGTGAGGTGGGCCGTGGGCCGTGGGCCACATTTTTTTGGTTGTCTTTAGTTGACGCTTCGTCATTCAATTCATTCCCCTGACCCAACCCAACACCACCACCACCATGCCCCAATCCAAACTCCTGCTCCAATTAAAAAAATGCGTCATTACTTGGCATAAAACAGATCTCCCTGGGTCAACGTCACACTGCTGCTGGTTACACCATGGCCACTAAGCCTATTATTGGCTTGTTTGGTTTGAAGAAAAAGTAGGAAAAGGTAAGGAAACGTTTACAAACTTTGAAGTTTTCCTACCCTAAGTTTTTTTTTTTTTTTTTACTTTTTAGGTGCTCATGCCATTTCATCTTCCTCTTAAAATCCTAATTGGAAAGGGGGCTATTTCATTCCAATTCCATCTCCGGTTCAACCCCAACAAGTCCAACCGGTTTTTAGTTTGTTTTTTGTAAGTAGAATCATCATGATCATCATCACCCATGCCTTATCCCCAAGGCTCAAAATTTCATCACGTATAAGTTAATACATATTGGTGACATAGTAAAGTATGATATTTTGGGCTTTTGACCTATTTCAGGGATAGACAGGCCTAATAACTACCCCCTTTGACATGTTTTTGAAGAAAAACAAAAAAAAAGGAAAAAAAAAGATGGCTGCAAGGTTTATAGTGTCAATACACTTATTGCGTTGTATCAAGGTGTGTCGATACTTAAACCTTGTTCAATTATATGGGATTGGCTATATGAATCCTGTTTCACCGATCTATTTATTTAAAGCCATATCCATTATTAAATTGTTAGTGCTTAAATCATTTCTTAATATTTTTTCCCATGTCATTTTTGGTCTACTTTGTGCTGTCAATGGGTCGGATCTGGGTTGGGACTAGTAGGGATGCAAACAGGTTGGATAGGAATCTCATTCATATGGATTTGAATTCGAATCCAATAAAGAATTCGGATATTTGGATTTGATCCGATCTGATTTAATTTTCTTAACAGATTAATAAATTATTTAAAGAAAAATAAAATATAACAATTTAAATAAAAAACATAAAATACAAGTATCTTTTCAACTATTTTCGTCATATATATACATGCTTTTTATAAAAAAAATAAATGATATAACAAATTTATAAAAATACAATATAAATAATATATTTATAAATAAATAAATAACATATATATATTATATAATTTATTTAATGTATTATACATTATATATATATATATATATATTGTATATAGCTCGAGTTGGGTTTGAATCGGTTCGGGACTGGGTGGAATCGATTCCAAACTGATAATAATCGAGACACTATATCAGGACCCAAAATTGACCTGTCAATTTCAGTTCTTGGAACCAAAACCGGCTCAATTGGTTTAGGTTCATCAGGTCGGACCTGCCCCATCGATAATCCTATGTCTACCTCAAATTCTTCTGGCCTTTTAACTTCTAACAAATCAATTCTTTCAATTGAAATTGTTGGTGATCTTCTATGCATGTGACCAAACCATCTGATTCTCAAACATGTCTAACTTTTTTTTTGTTTATAATTAAAAAGTAATAAGTGATCTGATTCGGGTTAACCCGGTCCAGTTTTCCAACAGATAACAGATGGTGAGGATGCACAATATACATTTGGTCGAAGCATTAATTCAAGTCATTCTTAACTTTAACCCCTATCCACTGTCCTTCAGGGTTTGAACCAACCGAAAACAATGAAAAGAACAGAATTCCTTTTGTACGTGCTAACGTGCATGGGTTAACTATTTGGGCTACGGAAATCAAACCCATTCATGAGAGCAGGCCCTATAACTTGCCACGTGTCATGTCTTTTAGAAATAGAACCCACTATTGGATGGGTCTCATTTTTAGCTTGAATATAAAAAAAATTATAATCATGTGATTTTAGTCCGGACCCATTTAATGGTGAATTCCAATCCTTGAAATCTTAAGGGCTCTTCCAGAAACAAAGAGAAACATGTGGACTTAAACATTATAAGAATTTGGGAGATTATAATAACTCAATTGTGAGCTTCCAACTTACACGTCCCAATACAACAAAATAATGATTCAATTCAATTACTAAGATCCTGTTCTGTAACTTTTTTAGTTCAAGAAAAGAAAAAAGGGAAAAGTACAAGTAGGCTCATTGTAGAAATCTGAACACCAGCCCAGTCCATACAGAATTTACAATTACTCTTGAATTCAACTTTTGAAATTATAAGATCGATTCCCACGCCATGTAAGCATCACACTTTTACCTAAGTTTTTCCTGTGACGTGGCAATCCAACTCGGATTACATGTCACAATAACATTTATTTAAAATTTTATTTTGAAATTTACCCTTAAATTGCAAAGACTAAAATGACCCTGTTAGGGCCCACGACCATTGTTCTCTCCCGCCCTCCCTGTTCTCTCACACTCGCAACTCTCTTCTCTTCGACTATAGATGACTGAACTTCGGTTGCTCCCCATCTCTCCCGTTCTCCCTCCTCGCTCTCACTCTATAACTCTCTCCCGTTCTCCCTCTGTCTCGCCCCCATTCTCTCTCTCTCCTCGTCTCCCTCCCCCTCTATCGCTCTCCTGCTCTCCCTCTGTCTCGTTCTCCCTCTCCCTCTGTCGCCTCCACTTTCTCCCGTTCTCGCCCCCTTCAGTCTTGCTCTCCCTTTGTGGCGCCCTCACCCTCTCCCTTTATCAGTCTCTCCCATTCTTCCTCTATCTTGCCGCCATTCTCTCTCTCTTTCCCGGTCTCCCTCCCCCTCTATCGCTCTCCTGCTCTCCCTCTGTCTCGTTCTCCCTCTCCCTCTGTCGCCCCCACTTTCTCCCGTTCTCGCCCCCCTCAGTCTTGCTCTCCCTTTGTGGCGCTCTCACCCTCTCCCTTTATCAGTTTCTCCCATTCTCCCTCTGTCTCGCTACCATTCTCTCTCTCTCTCTCTCTCTCTCTCTCTCTCTCCCGGTCTCCCTCCCCCTCTATCGCTCTCCTGCTCTCCCTCTCATCTGTTCTCCCTCCTCGCTCTCACTCTATAACTCTCTCCCGTTCTCCCTTTGTCTTGCCCCCATTCTCTCTCTCTCTCTCTCTCTCTCCCGGTCTCCCTCCCCATCTATCGCTCTCCTGCTCTCCCTCTGTCTCGTTCTCCCTCTACCTATAAATTTTTAGGTAGCATTGTTGCTTTTTTCACTTCTATTCCTGTCTCAATTTATACCAAATGAAGGTCCATCTTAATTGTTTTTGTTTCTTGCACAGCATTTGTCACTAATCCATCATTTTGTTTGCCTTATCCATCAGACTAAAGTTTTGGCCAATACATTGAGGCCTTCCCTAACCGGAGGAAAATATCATTTTGAACACTTGTTTCACTAATAGGTATTTGACAATTTCTTTGTATGATATTTTAATTTGTTATAGTCAATCAAAAAGTCCTTTCAAATAAATTTGATTTTTGGTTCTCTTTACATTTCTATCACAGTAAATAGGCTGTCGTTTTTATATAAAAAAAATTTGTTAAGTTGTGTTTGATGCTGATTCATTCTTGTTGAATGTGCATTGGAGAACGAGTGTACATTAGTTTACACATGGAAAAGAAGATCAAGCAAGTATGTGTTTGTAAAATTTCTTGTATGGATGGTCAATTTACTTTGGTTATGAAAATGTTTCTCCAAAATTAAGATGATAGTTTAGTGATAATTACTCATAACAAACATTAATAATCACATATTGTTTTGTTGTAGACTCTAGGAGGGTGTTTGCCTTCTCAACATGCTATTCAAATTCCTCTTATAAAGAGCTAAATTCAGTTAATGAGAAACATTAGTTTGTAAGTTGAATGTCCTCAAATCAAAGATAGTAATTAGGTGATGGTTACTAGGTTGGCACATTTGGCACCTTATTTTCCAAGGGGCCAATAAGATTTGTTTTTTTTTTGTTGTTGAAGAATAAGATAAAATTCATTAGGAAAAAATACATTAGGATGGTGATAATCCATAAAAAAATTCCAAAAGCTCAACTTTGATCTCACATATCCCATACTAATACCCGTAGAACCGAATGGCAAAATCTTATCATATTTTCTCTAAACAACCTCTATCATAGTCCAAGAAACAAACCAAAATATTCCTTTATTGTCACAAGATCTAGCTACACTTAACCAAATATTCCTTAACCAATATGTGTAGCAGTCCACATTTAATTCATTACCTAGAAATATTAAATCAAACTGCAAAAAGGGTGATGGATATTTGGTTCTTGGTTAAGTGTACATCTTAACCAAAAGCCCTTGAGATGTCACCCTTGAATGCTCTGTGTACACTTAACCAAAAGCCCAACTTTGAGAAAAGGTGAAGTATAATGTGTTAACTGAAAAAAGAGTGTGTATGGCCCTCTCCCCCTCTGTACAAAAAGTTTTCTACATGTTTTTACCCCTCAAAATTTTATTTATATCTACCAAGAACATCCTTGGATTTTAGCCACTTCTAATCCTGAAGTTTTTTTTTGAGTACTCCACTTGGGCACCCATTTCAGAAATTATCAAAAGTCCAAATTGCAACTAATCGGCCATTCATCCTTCAGGAATTAACTAATAAATGCACCATCAACCTACACTGCCCAATCAAGAAGTGTGGACTGCATCACTAAATTAGGGGCCATTGCTTGGTGCAATATTAAAATTTGAGGCTGACAAGCATAAGATGGGTTCAAGTCTAAGAGTAGTCACCATGTACCAAAAAATAAAAGCCAAAAAGTTGGCTCTGTATCCAATCTACCACTACCAAGTTGTTGAATGATTCCAAAGAGAGCCTTTATATATATGTAGGAAGCCTATAGTTGAGTTTGGTTTCTTTTAGAAAAATTAATTCATTAATTACAAAGTATAAGGGCATGTAATGAGCTGATGCCATAAAATACAATTAACCTTGCCTTCTCTCTCTTTCTCTCGAAAAAAAAAGTATCAAGGGCATGTGACAGAGGTTATAAGATTTTTGTGTTCTTGGTTAAGTGTACACAGGGCATTCAAGGGTATCCAGATTTTCTCCTTTTTACAAGCTAGACCTTTCTTTTGTTGACACATTTTTGTATATTCCCATTGTACAGGCTCTCATTGTACATGGGCTATTATTTATGTTCTTCCTCATACTTTAATACAATTCAATACCTTAACCTGTTTCAAAAAAAAAAAAAAAGCAGACCATGACAAAGGCCTCAACTTAAAAGGCTATGATCGAGCTGATGCCATTCTCCCATCAAGCTGAAGCCAATCTTAGCTCAATCAAGCAAAATGACTTACCTTTTAAAAGGTGCAAATTCATTCTGTGATGTTGTGCACTCTAGATTTTGGTAAAATTTAAACTTCTAATGTTTTACTAACAACCAAGAAGTGAGAAATTCATATTTCCCAAAATAACCATTTCCAAAATATTCTACGTCCAACCAAACACAACCAACTATTTGCATATTGGACAAGATTCTGAGAATGGATCCAGTAAATTGGAAGATATTACTTAAAGGATGCATCCATTGTATGCCTTGAGGGTGGGAAATCAGTTGGCAATGACCTCCTTCCTTTCCCCTTTGCAAAACATAGCATGAAGCTTTCTGCTTGTTGGGGTTTCCTCAGTGCTACAAGTGAGTAGTCATGAGATACTTCATAGTAAGTGATATGGCGGTCTAAGTGCAAGCAGATATAATTGAGGATAACTCTATTTGCATCTGGAACATGACAAAGAACTCCTCTAACATTTTCTTTTATTTTTATCTTGAACAAAATCCAAAAACTTTGTTGATATGTAATACAAGAATATACTAGTCTAGTTTACCCAAGGAAAACTAGGCCTGAAACCTCTCGAAGGAGAAGGACAACGAATGAATTACACCTTTTAACATCTTTTGTTTGAATAGATAATGAAAGAGCTTCATAATAACAATAACAATAACAATAGCAATAACAATAATAATGATAGATGTAGATAAACAATGAATAATGGCTCTTAGATACTAAATATAGAAGCAAGATAATTGCAAAACTTTGAGTAGAGAATAGAGATAGAACACAATGCAATGCTATATTTATTGGGTGGAGTTTAAATATAAGTTGTTGGAAGATCTTACCATAGAGGTGAAGAGACCGACTATCTCCATGGATATAATCTGCAAGTACCAGCCTTTCTTGCTCCCTGGGCCCCCAATAGTATGCTCTTAAGGGGATGATGTTTGGATGTCTAATAGACCTAACTTTTTTCACTTCCTTTGCAAATTCTTTCTTATGCTTGACAAGTCCTACACGCAACCACTTCACGGTCAACGTATGTCCACTATGTAGAGTAGCCTTGTATAAAGTCCCATGACTACTTCTACCAAGGACTTCTGCTGGGGCTCTAGACAACTCATCGGCTGTGAATACTACTGAATTATCTAAAAAATGTAGTTCTCCAGCCAGCCGATCTGGTGAGTACACATTTAACATTACAGGTCGCTCACATGTCTCAATAAAACGGGGTGAGGAAGATAAAGGGGATCCTGGAGATGACTTCCACTCAGATGTTGGAGGATGATTATCTGGAAAGTCATATTTCTTGGACTCTAGACATGCCTCTCTTCCCTTGGGTAAAGCAAATTTTGCAGTTTCAGCCACAAACTTTTTCTGCCCAGACAATGGCCTTGCATTTGATGTCAGCAAGTGATCATTTGAAAAAGTCAATGAAGTTGGAGAGGGTTCAATGTTTTTGTGGAATTTAAAAAGGGAAGTAGGTGTAAATATTCCATATTTAATATCTCTTCCCATTGTTTGGCCATTCATTTTACTTTTTCTACGAAATTGTTGGAACTGTCCACGATAATAAACCAGTAAAACAAAAGCAATCATCAAAGTGGCACTTATAGAGGCAATAATAAATGCTACTCTGATATTAGATTTTGAACTGTAATGTTTCCCCTTACCATTAAAACTCATGGGGTTGTTGCTCTATGAAGGCACAATATTTGCAAAGATTAGTAGCGTATTTCCAGGATGAAATGAAGTATTTGGAAAATGCACCAAATTTTTAGGAACTTGTCCTGATAGATCATTATAAGACACATTGAAATCCTTTAGACTAGATGGAAGCCTGTCAGGGATCTTACCATTGAAATTATTATTGGATAAGTCAAGGTACTCTAAACCATTAAGCTTGCTTATTGCACTTGGTATCTCTCCTAACAAGCTATTCCTTGCCAGATTTAGCAACCTAAGCTTCCTTAAGTTACCTAGCTCAGAAGGCAAGGAACCCATCAATGAATTACCAGAGAAACAAAGTGACTCCAACTGCGAATAAGAAGGTAAAACCAATAACTCTGTTGTCCTTGAGCCTTGAAGAGGAATATTTCCTGTGAAATTATTTCCTGAAATATTCAAGTTTATCAATGACAATGAAGTGAAGAAACTACTTGGAATGGGCCTAGTAAGTTCATTTGAGCTGAGATCAACTATAGCTAGTTTTGGATAAGTCCCAAATTCAATAGGTAGGTCACCTCTTAAAGAATTATTCATGATGTTAATAGAAGACAATCTCTGAAATTGATAAGTAAGGTTTGGAAAGGTTTCAGACAATGCATTTGAACTCAAATCAATGATATCTAAAGTATCACCCCAGCTTTGCATAACAGATATATCACCAGAGAGACCATTTTTGCTAAAATCCACCGTCACACATTCTCCAAGAGCAGAAGGCAACGGGCTTGAGAGCATATTTGATGAAAGATTTAAAAATTTCAAAGTAGTGGAATTAATTTTGTGAATCAAACTTGCAAAAAGGGGGAACTTTATACAATTGGTTTTATCTCAAGCTGATATACTTGGCACTATGAATTCTTCATTATTTCCTTGTGTATATATACTTGTTCCAACTGGCATTGATTATTTTTTGCAGATATTTACAACACAAGATGCAAGTATACACTAGAAATAGTATCACCCATTTGGTGAAGTTTATTTCATCACTTAACTTGTCTAGCCATAAGGGTGTTGAAGATGTCATGGGACAAACACCATTTCCACATTTTCTTGACTTCCCAGATGTAATGTCTGAGAAGTCACTTCTATCTACACTTGTGAATTGTTGGGACATGCAGTCAGTTTCGTTTAGGTTTGGGAGAAAGCTTGTCACATTCACGACATCTGATGTAGCTTTGATTTTGGGTTTGCCTACGAGAGGCAATTTTGTAGATTTGTACATGGCCCCACATACATTACATTTACAAACGGAAATCTTTGGAAAAAATGTGATACAATGGGGCGATTTAAAAGAAAAAATTAGGGGGTTGTTAAGAAACAAGAAGGTAGAAAGGAAATATGTCCCAAAGTTTCTTATTGTCTATATATTGGGTCAATTCCTTTTTACAAAACCTGCTATAACATTGACTGTAAATGGTTTGAGTACACTGATAAGCTTGAAGAATTAAGAGATTATGATTGGGCTAGTGCTGTTCATAGGGAGCTACTAAATAGTTTGAATGAACTCTCTATGTCAATGATGAAGGAGGCACCACCCAAATCTGGGTGGTTACATGGTTGTGCTACTATACTCATCGTAAGTTTACATTTTGTATAAAAATTAATTCCATTTAATAAACCTTGTATGCTAATGTTGAGTGAGTTCTTATCTTGTCATCTACAGATTTGGTTGTTTGAACATTCCACTGTATGGATTCCTTCCTTGATAGATGCATTTTCAAGAATTGCAAAATGGTCTAGCACCACTTATCGTCGAAGAACATATAGTGATGCTATTGCCATGCTTGCGGATGATGAGGTAATATAGTGAGATTTTATCTATAATGTCAATCTTCTAACATAAATTATTGTTCTAAAACATTTTGTGCTTCATTTTTTTTTAAGGTTCTTCAAATTTTAATTCCTACTTCTAGTGAAGAAATGGCTTTGTTGGATGATGAAGAAGATGAGGATGAAGGAGCTTCATCAAATCAGGAATTGGTTTTGGAAATTAGAAGTCTTAAGTCAAAGGTTGCACAATTAACCGAGGAGAACATTTATCTTCGGTCTTTGTTACCATCACAAGTATGGGAAGAAAAACAAGGTGATGAAGAAGATCAACCTGACGAAGGTGGTAGAAAGATTCGCTCCAGGCGAGAAAGAAAGAAAGCTCATATTTTGTATTCACCATTTGTTAACGAAGGAGCAAAAAGGATTAGGAAAATGCACATGATTGATGTATATAGTACAACATCACCATCAAATAAGGAGGTATATTTCCATATCGTATCTATTAAATATGATGGGTTGGCAAAACAAGTTTAACAATCTAGCAACATTTTATATTTCAAGTCATCGATGTAAAGAGATTATGGAGATCCTGCAACTTCAAATGCCAGTTATCTAATAGTCAACAATAAACTATTAGACGGTTTCTATCAATTCTAATTACTAGGTTGATTACACATGCATTAGACATAGGTAAATAGAACACCCATGATTTATTGAGTTATTAATACAGTTTTCACATATGCAATGAAATTATTTGGACTGATGGAACCAACAGCTTGGCTGGGGTACACCTGTACTCACTATTTGATGGTGGCCTGATATGGGATGATGTATGTAACTCTTGCAGTAGATTTTTTTCACCTATAATAACTATATATTTGTTATAATTTGTATATAACTATTGGGCTGCCTTTATTTTTTTTTGTAGGCCATAAATGCGTATGGATGTCTTTTAATTGAAAGGGAGCGACAAAAAATGGGTAATGTTGAATGTGGGAGGTTCTTATATATTAGCACATTTGCACAGATAATGGGTTTTAACCATTTTTATTTCATTTATTATGTACTCATATATTGAATAATCTATTTTTTCTCTTTTCAAATACATATATCAGGAAATGGTTAAAACGGTGATGCTGCTGCAATAGAGCCCTATATTGGCCCTCTTCTAAGGCAACGGTATAACAAAGTATTTATACCCTTGCAAAGTAATGGGCATTGGCATCTTTTGGTAATAAACGGGGATTGTGACTGCATTGAATGGTATAGTTCAATCCAGTCTGTTATATACAAGCAATTTGCTAGAATAATGGTATGCGTCTATGCATTGCAATATTTTCATGTGCAAGTGTTTTTGTATTAATCCATAATCATCATTGACTTTGTAATCAATATTTGTCTTAGTCCAACTACTACAGGAATAAACTCTTAGGAGTGGGGTTTACAAGCAAATGGGGATTTAAAGTATGCAAGGATGCTCCATCCCAACATGCCATTGGGTATGATTATCACGTTGTTTACCATCAGTATTTATTATACTGATACATATCTTAAGTATTGCAAAGTAACTTCGCCGTACGTGTTGTGCAGGACCGAATGTGGGCTTTTTGTAATGAAGTACATGGATTGTTTATGTCGAAATGTCCAATGGGATTTTGCCTTCAATGATACAATAATTTTACGGTGGAAGATTTGTGCATAAATATTGCAATCCCAACTAGAGTAAACCATCACTAGCTCATTCAGGTCATCCACCCATCTATACAGCTGTGTGCGTTACAACGGAATAGTATATTAATTATATTAATTATCTGTGATGTATTACTTGTGGTGTATGAGTTACACCAATATGGTTTGGAACTTTTTCCATTTGCTTTTCTATCAACACCAATCAATTATTGGATAGAGATGGTGCAAAACTTGCTTTGTGTAAGGTCTAAATGGCAATGGAGATGGAATTTCAAGTTTACCAAACAATTAAGCCAATGCTCATCTTGGTTACATCTTATCAATATTGCTATAAAGGCATGCGGTGCTATTGAGACATGAGTTAGAAAGATTGAGATCCTTTATTGTTCATAGTGTTTAACTAGTGAATTTTATATTAGATGAATTTGGATAGATAGTGAATTTTATATTAAATGAGTCTGAATACTATATTAAACATCAAAACTAAATACATAAGAACCTTTATTCTCAAACTTATAAGCATTATAAGTTAGTAGATGGGCATATGAGTTTGACAGTCTAGATATATTATGTACATACTCAAAATATTTAATTAGGTTCAGAGTGGAATCATTAAAATTCTTCATAGACCAGCCCACCTCCATGTCTTCAATAGTTGCATCTGTAATACTAGTAGAGTTACAAAAAACCATCATATGTTTTACTCTCAATCTCTTGGCTTTCATTAAACCATCAATTACAGCCTTTCATTTAGATTGAGCTGCAACTGATTCTTCTTCTGTTTGTATAGACAAAAGACAAGTCTTCATACATTATCATAAAAGTTATACCTCCAATCGGATTCTTCTTCTTTTTGGCATCTCATATCAGTCTTATTATAATTAGAAACTTTTCCAATAACAGTTGTACCTCCTACCTTTGGTAGGTGAGATAATTTAACAAGAACTTATTGGTTGAGGTTGATGGGGACCCGAACGGGATCTTTCACCTGTATATCCTACATTCATGTCTTTATTCACACTAGCCCAAGTTGTTGATCTGCTAAGTTTACTTCAATACCAAACAACTAACCTTTCATCTTATGGATTAATTTCAGATACAATCCATCTACAAACAACTGAGTATTAGGTTATGAAAGTTAATTTGATATGCTAATGGATATCATTCAATGCAATTCATATACATGCTTGTACTTTATTTTGTGCCTTGCTGAATTATGTACTAATTCATTTCTCTGTATTAGTTGTAAAGAAAGATTGGGAACTAGTTTCAGCTGCTCATATATTGATGCTAATCAATTTTTATTGGTTACCGGTGGTGGTGCTCTTTGGAATGTATCAAGTGATTTGGAAATGGAGCTTCAATCTACCTACAAAACTTTGTTCTTCCCGATGGAGGTGGATGTAAAAGCAATATCATACTTTCAGATGTAGCATTTATTTTGATCTCTCTTAATGGCGAATAAAGATCATGTTCGATGTTTTTTGGACAGTCATATCATATCTACTAGGGATGATTTGTTGAATTTATTTTGCTAAATTCATATGTATAGTAATTACTGTAAATACCAAAAAAATTATCATAAGGACAATTATGGTGTTGGTTAAATATTTTTGGACGATGGAGTTATTACTCACTTGCAGTGTTTTCGACAATGACGTGATTGTTAATTCCACATTAGACTACAATTCAATATTGGCTTGATGGGCTAAAATGCTCAACTTGATATATATTTATGTAGATGGATGTGAAGTATTGAATGGAAAAAGTAAAACATAAGACCATGCTCACCACCTCCTAAATGAACATTTATCAAATAAGGAGGTTATGTAGGTGGATGTGATGGTTTGATGGGCTAAAATGCCCAACTTCATTCATGTAATAGTCATACATGCCTTAACAACCACCTTAGTAAAGATTTACCAAGATGGAATTCGAGGTGTTGGTTAAGTTTATCTGAGAGAACATATCATCCGCAATTGAAACATCTGTTTCGTATGAATTAACTAATAACAAATGGTGAAATAGTGTCTATTATTATGTGTTTTCCCTTTCCTTAATGGCCATTTTCCAAGGACCCCATATTATTGAAATTTACCAGGTTGGCTCATATGACCACAAGTTGCCAAATAACCATCTAGCAACAGATGTTGATCATTGCATCAACTACCCCCATCTCCCAGCGGCCACGAAGAAGAGTAACTAAATAATTTTGTTGGTAGTGCCCCATCCTGGTTATCCTAATCCCGTTCAATGAAAAGAAAGCTTTGCTAGATGTTGGGGAGGAAGTAGTTGAATTCACCATAGTGGAAACAAAGAAAGGCATTATGGTGAACGAAAACTGGCTCTTAGGGTGCAACCATTTGATTATATTCCACTTTACTGACCTCTACTGCAATAAGCAAGAAAGGTAAGCAAAAAACAAGTTTATATAGTTGAACTACAACTTTGATTTAAAAAAAAATAGAATTTGACATAAAAATTGTGGTCTAATTTTGGTGTTCTACAACGTATATGTTTTTTCTTTCACTTGTTTTTGAAATTGACACATTGGCAAAAAATGAAACACTAGTTCTTAAACCTTGTCTTTATTTGGAAAAGCAAGAACAAGTTGGTTTTGTTCCAAAAACAATTCATGTTTTTGAAATCATCAAAATACTGGTTTTTAGATAAAAACGACTATTGGAATACATAATTGTATAATTTATAAGATATACTTTTTAAATCTCTTGATTTTTTAAGGAAAAAAGATCATTCTATTAGCTTATGAACGTGATGTACATGAAGAATCATATTCATTATATAGAGCTCTTTCAACCCTTTGACAAGTTGCATAAGCTAGAGCATGGGATAGTTGGTTATTTTCTCTATTGACACATAATATTTGCATCCAAAAAAATACTTAATTAGTATATACTCTACAATATGTTTATATTGCCAGAAGAGTCCTGCCTGAGGATGATGGATTGATTTGACTACTACTGAGGCATCATAATAGGGCAAAATAATGTTGAGTCTTTGATTTTTAAACTGCATCATATTTAGATTCCTAATGAGAAAAAGCACAAAACTGCATAAATGGCATTAGACTCCTGAATTTATTTCCTCCAGGTTGATGGTTTTAAAAGTATCTTGACTTTTAAGGGATCAACCCCCAATTACTAGCATCCAAGAAGATGCAAGCTTTGAGTGACAGGTGATTTTATGTTTAATTTATACTATAGATTATGCTGCTTGCAGATTCTTGGTAACAACTTTATGCTATCCAAATACCTGTGTTATCAAATTGATGATGATATTAAATATGCTATTACTTAGTTAAAATTAACTTTTAAGGGATCAATCCAAAAGTTGGTGCAAGTTTCTCACATGGTGGCACAACAGGCATGTTTCTAAAGAAATATCAAAATCAGATGTATAAGAGGGTTCTAAAAGCTGGTGTTTTCACTACTAATTCCAAGTTCTATTTTTGGCATAACTTGCAAAATATTACACCATTACTTACAAAAAATACAATTACTACACAAAAAATTCAAAGTGTAAGACATTTACAGTACCAAAAGACAAGACAAAAACCTGTACCTGTGCTTATCATACTTGGGAATGCATCCAACTAATCGATTACAACTTGATAGGTGCGTCGGTAGTGACCACTTTCTCCACACCGACTACAATGGATTTCCCTCCTTTCAATTAGTTGTGATTCAATTCTTTTAGTCCTAGGTCGATCAGGTTGATGTTTTTGCTTTGGTGGCAACAAGTTCACAACATTATGATTATCATCATTGCTCATAAAAGAAACTGACTCATTACTGAAATCAGGCATATTTGAATTAGGCATTGCATGTATGTGCTCGGAGTAAATTACCTATTGAGTCTCTTTCAAATAGCACTCTTCAACAAAATCACAAATGTTTAGGCCCAATAGACCAATGGCATGATATGCATGCACACATGGTAATCCAACCATTTGCCATGCCTTACATGAACAACTTCTAGAAGTCAGATGCACCATTTCTTGTTTTCCCTTATAGTGAACTTCAAATTCATCATCCCCACATTGTGTTTACCCTAAATTTATGGACTCTGATATGTTAAACTTAAGAAAATCCATTATATTAGGGCCCACTGACTGCTTATATCCCTTAGCTTCACATTGCCTCTTAAATGTTAAATCTATCATTTTCAATCGAATTATGTTGACTAAGGACATGATAGGTTGTTTTCGTGCCTCTAACACCCATGCATTAAATGACTCTACAAGATTAGATGTAAACTTATCATACCGTCTACCATTGAATAAAGAATTTGCCCAATGTGGCGGATCACTATCCATTATCCAACCATAGATATCTAAATTCTGATTATATATTTTACTGAAATAGAGATCAAACTTCACAGTATCCCTTGTATAAATTAATTGATTCACATAATCCTCGATTACCTATTTTTCAGCCTTTAATAAGCGTAGACGACGCATGCATCCCTTAAGGTTTTCCATCAAATGTCTTGAACAAAAAACATGATATTCAGAGTCAAACACAGTTTCTACTACATGTTGAATGCTAGTATTATGGTCAGAAACAATTACTACCTTCCGATCATCATTTAATGCAATTTTCAAATTCTCTAAAAACCAAGTCCAATCTGGAATTGACTCAAATGAAACAACTGCGAACGCAACTAGAAACATTTGATTATTCGCATCATATGCATTGATAGCTAATATTTGACCTTGATAGTTACCCTTTAAATGGGCCGCATCAATAAATAGCATTGGACGACAACCAACTTGAAAGCCATGTAAGGATGAGTGGAAAGCAACAAATAATTGATTAAACATACCTGAATCATCAACGGTAAAAGTAGCAACTATTCCTAAATTAGTCTCAACCAACTTTTTGTTCAACTATGGAATAAGCTTATACGAATCATTTGTAAACCCATTAAGCAATTCTTTAGTTATCTCTTTCCCCCGTCATGCTTGTTTATAAGTCAGTGAAATGGCATGATCACGACTAAAATCCTTTATTATATTTGATGAAAGATACTTAGGAGAATCACAAATCTTTTCAACAAAACAACACTTATGAATTTATTTGATATACGAAACTGACAACTTGATTCATCACCAGCTGAATGTGTATGTATGAGACTATACTTATACACCCTGTATGTTGGTCCGCCACTAACTGCACTTGCTCGAATTTCCCATCCAACAAAACATCTACATTGTATGTAATTTCTATAATTCTTTAGAAACTTATATGCAAATCTTCTAGCAATGGAAAATTTATTTAGTGCATTTCGAAAATCATTTCCACTGTCAAATGTTTGCCCCACTCCAATTATCTCATGCTCCCAAACTGCTAACAAATTGGCATGATTGCTGATGTTAAGCTCACTTGTTTATTGTTTAGAAGATGTTGCCAAATCATGTACAATATGTGCATGAGGACTTGGCTGAGTTTCAATATTAATTTGCTCTATGCCCTTCCAAAACACATGCACCTTTGCACTCTCATTATTAAACTCCAACAGATTTAAAATGTCACGTGGCCCATTTAATAGCAAGAAGCATGTTTTGTTGAGATGTGTTGTATAATGTAACTCGCGCTATTAGCATGGACCTTCAAACCACCACACACTTCATCAGCAAATTCATTAAAATCTGTTTGACTGTCAACACGAACCCCAATTATAGTATCCTCAAAAGTGCAATAACATAATAAGACCTTGCGTGGAGTTGTTGCCATTTCTACACAATAAACAATATGAAAACCTTGTCATAAATCAGAATAAAGACATGAACATATAAATTTAAATAAAGAGGCTATGCGATCTTGTAAATATTATGAATCGTGTATCTAATTTTATCACTGTGAATTATTCAATCCATATTAATCTTTTAGCCCATTTAAATAAAGACATGAACATACTCTGCATTTCAGCATTTGCTTTCTCTTCAAATATGATGTCTAAGGTAGATAATTTATAAATTGGAAAGGAAAATCACTATCGTCGTTCCTTCCATTTCTTTAATATATAATTTATACATATTCTGTATTTCAGCATTTGCACTCTCTTTAATATATAATTTATACATACTCTGTACCATGTGAAAATAAAAGAATGTTTTGGAAACAAACAATATCTTTTGACTTTTGGGAACAAACAATAAAGACATCCAAAAGCCTTTGGAAACAACAATATTTTTTGACAATAAAATAATACATTGGTTTGTATTATCAGACTGTGATGGAGGTTCTTTGGAGAAAAGTGATATCTTAATGGCCCATTGGGTGATGTTTTATCTTTGGGTGATGCTTTATCACTTCCTAAGGTACTCATTCTTTTTTCAAATGAATTTTATCTTATTTTTCAAATAAATGATATCTTAATGGCCCATTGTCAGAGACGGGGCCAAATGTGCCAACCTGTTAAGCATCATCTAACTTGGTAAAACTTTACCAGGATAGAATTAAAATGACAAATTGAAATAGAATGGCATGCAAAAGCCATAGAAAAGAAGCAAGATCTTGTGATAAAGGAATATTTTGGTTTGTTGCTTGGACTGTGATAGAGGTTGTTTAGAGAAAATATGATAAGATTTTATCATTCGGTTCTACGGGTATTAGTATGGGATCTGTGAGATTAAGGTTGGGCTTTTGGAATTCTTTATGGATTATCACCATCCTAATGTATTTTCTCCTAATAAATTTTATCTTATTTTTCAAAAAAAAAAGAAAAACAAATCTTATTGGCCCTTTGGCAAATAAGGTGTCAAATGTGCCAACCTAGTAACCATCACCTAATTACTATCTTTGATTTGAAGACATTCAACTTACAAACTAATGTTTCTCATTAACTGAATTTAGTTCTTTATAAGAGGAATTTGAATAGCATGTTGAGAAGGCAAACACCCTCCTAGAGTCTACAAAAAAACAATATGTGATTATTAATGCTTGTTATGAGTAATTATCACTAAACTATCATCTTAATTTTGGAGAGACATTTTCATAACCAAAGTAAATTGACCTTCCATACAAGAAATTTTACAAACACACACTTGCTTGATCTTCTTTTCCATGTGTAAACTAATGTACACTCATTCTCCAATGCACATTCAACAGGAATGAATCAGCATCAAACATAACAAATTTTTTTTTATATAAAAACGACAGTCTATTTACTGTGATAGAAATGTAAAGAGAACCAAAAATCAAATTTATTTGAAACGACTTTTTGATTGACTATAACAAATTAAAATATCATACAAAGAAATTGTCAAATACCTGTTAGTGGCACAACTGTTCAAAATGACAATTTCCTCCCGTTAGGGAAGGCCTCAATGTATTGGCCAAAACTTTAGTCTGATGGATAAGGCAAACAAAATGAAGGAGCAGTGACAAATGTTGCGCAAGAAACAAAAACGGTTAAGATGGGCCTTCATTTGGTATAAATTAAGACATGAATAAAAGTGAAAAAAACAACAAGGCTACCTAAAAATTTATAGGTAGAGGGAGAACGAGATAGAGGGAGAGCAGGAGAGCGATAGATGGGGAGGGAGACCGGGAGAGAGAGAGAGAGAGAGAGAGAGAGAGAGAGAGAGAGAGAGAGAGAGAGAGAGAATGGGGGCAAGACAAAGGGAGAACGGGAGAGAGTTATAGAGTGAGAGTGAGGACGGAGAACAGATGAGAGGGAGAGCAGGAGAGCGATAGAGGGGGAGGGAGACCGGGAGAGAGAGAGAGAGAGAGAGAGAGAGAGAGAGAGAGAGAGAGAGAGAGAGATGGTAGCGAGACAGAGGGAGAATGGGAGAAACTGATAAAGGGAGAGGGTGAGGGCGCCACAAAGGGAGAGCAAGACTGGGGGGGGGGGCGAGAACGGGAGAAAGTGGGGGCGACAGAGGGAGAGGGAGAACGAGACAGAGGGAGAGCAGGAGAGCGATAGAGGGTGAGGGAGACCGGGAGAGAGAGAGAGACAGAGGAAGAATGAGAGAGAGTTGTAGAGTGAGAGCGAGGAGGGAGAACAGGAGAGAGGGAGAGCAACCGAAGTTCAGTCATCTACAGTCGAAGAGAAGAGAGTTGCGAGTATGAGAGAACAAAAGAGAGATAACAGGGAGGGCGGGAGAGAACAATGGTCGTGGGCCTAACAGGGTCATTTTAGTCTTTGCAATTTAAGGATAAATTTCAAAATAAAATTTTAAATAAATGTTATTGTGAAATGTAATCCGAGTTGGATAGCCACGTCATAGGAAAAGGTTAGGTAGAAGTGTGATACTTACATGGCGTGGGAATCGGTCTTATAATTTCAAAAGTTGAATTCGAGAGTAATTATAAATTCTGTATTAACTGACCTGGTGTTTAGATTTCTGCAATGGACCTGCTCGTACTTTTGTGACCCACTAGGCCCATCATAGCAACTAAGAGTGAGAGCTCCTTGTCTGGAGGAAAGTAATCAAGAGTCCACAAAAGGAATAGAGATCTAAGGACGTCAGCCGTTCCAAAGTCCACTCCTGTTTTAATAAAAAGCCAAAATGATGGAAATTTTATGAAGTGGTAACACAGCCAAAGGTGCAAGCTAGCTGGAAAAGTGTTGAAGGGTTGGTACTTGCTACCCACACATGGCCTATCTCTAACAGCCGACCCATTTCTCATCAAAACTTAAAATCAGTAGATTGACAACTCTATAGTGTGAATACTTTTATCCCGGAATGTGTCGAAATTAATTCTCAAGTGGAACACACTTGTCCATGAAAAGCTTAGCTACTCTACAGTGTAATGTTGGCCAAAAATATACATCAGTCTCATGACCTAAACACAGCAGATAAGCTCTTATCATGCTTCTCTCCACTTTCTTTCAATCTGCTTCTCCATCTATCTTTCAAGTCTGAAAAAAGGGGCTGAAACTCTGCAGAATTTCTTCATTACTTGTACATTTTTTGAAGGGGGGAGTTGATGGGTTGAGGTTATTCTAGCGCTCTCTTGATTGACACATCTATGTGAACAATGGATTCATCAGAGATTTGTGGGAAAGGGGTAGGCGTTGGAGCGATAAGATGAGGACAAAGGATAAGTGGAGAGTGGAGACTCCACTACTCAAAATATAAATTCCTTTTGCACATATTTACACTTAACGATTGAACAAGTTCTTTGCACTGTGTTAGTATATTGAGATTTTAAGTCTCAACAAGGTCACAAAGGAACCTTCGAAGAAAAGATAAGTGCTTTTTGTCTTTCTACTTGTTATTTAAAAAAAAAAAAAAGTGTGGAACAATTGGGTAGTTGGGAAAAGATGACACAGATGAAGCAATATCTTTTGGTTTCCACCAAATGAGATTTCTGTTCCCCTTTAACCATTCTTTCTGCAGTACTTACAGCAAGCAAGGAAGTAGCTAGTTGCTAGCTACCACTCACCACACTCCACTCTTTCTGTGGTGGTCGAATGTTCAAACCCCGATCTTGACAAATGGGTGTTCCCTCTAGTGAAAAGACAGTGCTCCCTTTTCTGCTTTTCACCTAAAGTAATCTCTTGCCCATTATAACAGGCTCAGAATTGAACTACTGCTGGGTGCTGGGCGCCCCAACTGCTGTCCCTCCGCTGCTCTCCTAGTTCCATAACCTCCATGGATGACTGACTGTTGGTCAACATAACAAGGGGTTCAAATTGGGCCGGGCTGCAGCAGAATCAGACCAACTCAATCCAATAAAGGGAATTTGAGCTGGCCATTAATTGAGACTCGAGTTGGTCCAAGCCCACAATGTATGGCATGCATTTGTTGTACAAAATTAGTTAAATGATTAAGACACTTGGAGCAACCCTTTAAGTTGAGATAATATCATTATCAGTACAATGCTTGAGTGGCATATCTGGACCATCCCACTAATTAGAAACCTTTTACATCAGTCTCCTTCTTTATCAAAATGTGATGGGTTTTGAATTCTTGGGCCTTGGATCTCATTTCTACACAATTTGTTCGTCATCCCCCTTCAATTCTCTAAGGGTATGTTTGATTTGAAGGAAAAAGGTAGGGAAAGGAAGGAAAAAGTAGAGGAATCTATACAAGGTTTGTAAAGATTTTCCTTCCTTTTCCTACTTTTTCCTTTAAACCAAACATACCCTCAATATTAATAAAACCCATCAGGTGGGAGTTGGGACCCCCCTCTTTCTCAAATATTTGGGGTTAAAAGGGGAATAAGAATTATTGTCCAGTCAATTGAAAAGTCCAGGCCCATACCAGAGGCTAACTATATATCCGCATCAATCCAAACTCTTCCAAGTCCAGCCCATCCAGTCTTTCAGTAATTGTGATTCAAACGAATGACTGAATGGGTTTTGGGTAGGCTTCGAAAAAAAATAGACAAAAAAGAAAAGAATGGCTTTTGGGTAAAAGACTTTAAAAATAATACCCTGAGTTCTTCAAATCAAATTAAATGTACAACCTACTGGATTTAAACATATTCTCGTTTGTTCTCCTATTTTATGAACCTCTTTTAATACTTTAAAATTCCTATTTTACCAATTGAAAAATTAGACTTACAATTCATATTCTTCCTCCCAGATTGAGAACCAGCTACTCTGGTTGAAGAAGATGAAAATACAAGTATAAGACGGCTGGAATGCCCTTTTGAGTTTTGAGAGCAGTTCAATAGAAGGAAAATGAAAGTTTCCGTTCCAGACTATCCCACTTTCTGATTGAGGATTCATGGTGGCATTTAACTCACAACCCACTAGAATCGATTTAGTCTCAAATCAGATCATCATGATCAGCTCATTTGGCACCCATTTATGTTCAGTTCAGCTGGAACAAACCCTTCCCGTTTCTGGAACAAATTTGTATCGAACTCACCGCTCAAAGAGAGTTTCAGCAATCACAAGAAGAAGAAGAGTTTAATCGTCCAATATCCATTTATTTCAGTATTGATTGATTATACATGGGAAGCCGTTACAACTGTCAATCATGCCTAATGATTAAAATCATGGGTCATGTTGAGATCGGCTTCTATCCGGACAAAGTTGTGCCTATACCGTTCTAATAGCCATTTTCACCCTTGCATTAGGAATATCTCCTCATAATATAAGCAAGGAGATATTCTCAATGCAAGACAGTAAGGGGTGCTCAAACCGGCTTTGCCCTGACTGAAGCCCAACTCCGTCATGATAATCTACAACGATGATTACTGTAATGATTGTTATAACAGTTTGCAGCCTTTGCAACCCTAGGGCTCCTGTAAAGTCTCTCCCCTTAGCTACAGCCTTGTCCTCAAGGCTGATTTTAGAAACCTGGCTATAATTGGCTTGCCACCTGATCATCCAGATGATACCCGCTACTGTCCTGCCAGGACCACATGTTTGGGGTCTATTGACTTTGCTGCGGATGTGGACCATGTGGAAATCCAGCGGGTAACCATTAATCTCTCTCTCACACACACAGGTATCGTATATATGGAATGCATTTCTTAGTACAAAAATTGCAATGAGTGATTGCTACAATGATACGACCACTACGGAAACAATCCTTAGTCAAGCTTCTTTCCAACATCACTCCTCTGTAATTCAACCATTCGTGCCTATACTCGATTAGGTACTAAGGAAGAACTCTTACGATAAATTTCAAGTGTTTTGCAGAATTATCATGACTTCTGATTGAAAAATGTATTTATGAAAGAGTTCAAGAATTGGATTAATGGAATATGATTTGTATGTTGGGACTTCATTGATTGATGTACACGTGAAATGTGGTAAACAAGGCAATGCTCGTAAAATGTTTGACAATATGCATGTGAAAAGCGTTTCATCATGGAATGCTTTAATTGCAAGTTAAATGAAAATGGAGCAATGCAAATTGAGGATGTGTTGTTCGAAAGAATGCCAAAACGAAGGATTGCTTCTTGGACTACAAGCTATGATATCTGTGTGCACTTTTGTGAGATCTGAGTTTGAGGAGATGTTAAGGGTGGATTCAGAGGTAAATCCCAATTGGGCCACTCTCATGACATGAATGTCCTTCCAGCGTGTGCTAATTCATCTGGCAATGGAGTATGGGAAAAAGATTGATAGTTATGCAAGTGAGATTGTTTTGGGCATAAAATTTTCTATCATGTTTATATTTTTCTATAATTTATGCTATTTTCTTCACTTCTGTTCTTTATTAAAAACTTTTATTTTTATTTTTTGCAATTCCTAGTCTTTAATGGTTTTCTATATTTTTCTATAACTTTTGTTATTTTTCTTCATTTTCTGTGTTTTTCAATAATTTTTGTTATATTTATTTTGTAATACTGTTTTTTCACATGTATAGAAAGGACAAAATGAAAGTTGTAATTTCTGTATTTTCAGTTTTTATGTAATTTCTATTAATTTTATGCATTTTTGTGTTTTTGTTTAATTTCTATTTTATTTCTTGCAATTTTTATTGTTTTTGTGTAGTTTTCATTATTTTATCTAAATGGGTTGGGTTGGGTTTAGGTGAATTTGGATTGAACCCAATCCATTTAATTCTATTTAATTGGGTCATTAATGGATTGATGGATTAGATGAATTGGATTGAAACTCAACCCAAACCGAACCCAACTCACCGGCAATAACCTTTGCAACCTCTGCAAACTCGGGACTACAGTCCCTAGACCCAAAATAACAACGATTAAGCCTCCTATCTTTGTTGTGTTCCAAACTGCCCCGCAACCTATGGTAACACAATAACCAAGTCCGCATACGTTTTCTCGAGGAGCCCTTTGTATCAATTCTTGCAACAACATGTATGCACGGCTATGCGCTGGCCAACGCCAAGAGTTGGGGTTCCCATACAATTAATATAATGGTCGATGGAAGTCTCATGCATTGAATTTGAGGAACGACCCTTCCCGTCGTCACCTTCAACAATTATTGTATCTTCATGACCAAAGATGCAAAGGGAAGAGATCCTCAGGATGCATGTGTGCCACTCCAAATATAAGAGAGTAGCAGGGGGTACTTTCATTCGGACTTCACTGGCCAAAGATGAAGTCACCTGCATGTCTATGCTCATTAATGGCTTGTTTGGTTCCCATGCAATTGCATCCTAGCTCACAGATGATGGTGATCTATCTGACCTTGGATCACCATGAATAGTAAACGCCAAGTGCAACTTGTTGGTTTCATCCGATCCTCAAGTGGAATCTTGGCACTACATCCAATAGAACCAGATGGTAGAACCCATGAAAACCCCCATTCCACATTGTTGATGAACACCCTGAGTTAATGCAATTAACTAAATCAGAAAAGTAGGAGAGTGTCCTTTCTATTGGGCCTCCATAATCCATATCTTTGAAGAGGTCACGGACCAGCTCTGGAACCCACGACAAACGTAATCAGCCATTACCAAGTTCTGCAACACAATGTCACTGATTTTCATCTCTTCAATTGTTGTAGCGGTTGAACTTGCATGGCCTTCTCCGTTCAAGTTATTGATTATTCGACCGGTTGGAGAAAACTACACTCGTGTGATTATTTCCATCCAACTCCAAAAAGATGAAGGCTTGCTCTGTTGACGTGCGGGTTTGGATCCGTGTAGCCAATAACACCCCATCTAGTGTTAGTGTTATAGTGAACATTTGCGATCTTGGCAGCCTTGTCAATGCAATGGTCATGACCAAGGTCACTTGAGGGCATGGTTGATGCTGCCATAGAAGAGACGACGATGTCTCTCATGCCCCTCATATGACATATCAATTCCTTTGTGCTTCCGACACCAAAACTTGAGAGATAACATACATCCACGCCAGAATAGCTTGACGATGGCACCCAGATCATTGAACATATTTGAACCTACCCATAACAATGAACTTGTGAACTTGTGCTCATAGTTGCAATAGGGAAATAGTGTCACCTTTTCCACTGAAGGCTTGTCATTACGCTTCACCCTGTATTTAATTGGATTAAACTGAACCTTGTTGAAAGCAATAACTTGAACTGAGTTCGGAGCGGATGTCTTCCCCAGAGAAAGCAAGACAAGAGAGGGACGAAGAGTGAGCAGTTTGAGTTGGGTCTAGGATCGGTGATGGTTCCTAGTGGAAAGAGGAACAAGGAATGGGACGTAGGGCTAGAGCTTATGACACCGATGGATGCAAAGTAGGGTTTTAGGTTATGGCCAGAGGAAACTAGGTGTTTTGACACTAGAAATAGTAGGATAGGAAACTCCAGGGCGGCCAGGGAACACCAAGCACCATTATTGGTGATGTAAAAGGACTGCAAATAGGTGGTGACAAGGAAGATGAGCGAGATGGAGAGAATAGAACTTGTGAAGGATGTGCACCCTTTTGCTTTCAGGAACGACTGGAGGTTGAACTGTAGTTGGAAGGCTGGTGGGTCTTGAACTGAGAGGCAAGAGTATTCGCACTGCTATTCTGTCCCATGGCTGCCGCTCTGTTTTGCTTACCTTCGGAGGCCTCTGTTTCCTTCGTTGATTCCCAATAAGGGAAGCTTCGTCAGTTGTGTGCCTCTAAAACACCAATCGGCCGGAGGTGAGAGTTGGTTGAGCCTGTGTTCAATCTCTGCCAGGCGAACGAGAGTTCTCTCTTGGTTTTTCTCGATGCGGCTGAGGCGAGCTTCAAGGCTTGCCATCCGTGCATCCATGGATCAGCTGTCTCTGATACCAAATGGTACAAACCCTTCCCGTTTCTGGAACAAGTTTGTATCTGCTCTCGAGCTGTAGTGATGAAGCACCACTCAAAGAGGGTTCCTGCAACCACACGATCACCAAAGAAGAAGAAGAAGAGTTTAATCGTCCAATATCCATTTATTTCAGTATTGATTATGGGAAGCCGTTACAACTGTCAATCATGCCTAATAGTTAGGAAAATAGAAGAATTGAAAAAACAAGAAAATAATTGAAGAATACTGTCGATGGTGTGTGTGGTACCATCAGACGTATGGGATGTTTACACTAGAGTGAAGTTCTACAAGAATTGAGAGATTGTTTATCCTAACTAGGGATTATCCTAGGAGGATAGATCCGTATCTCTAGAGGACTCTTGGTTCTCATTATCCTTAACAGCTTCATGAAGATGTGCAGCTTGGACCTAAGGTGAAGAAACCGTGGTGTTGGAAGAGCCTTAGTCATGATATCGGCTATCTGGTCCTTGGAGGAGATGAATTTCACCAGCAGCTTCTTTTTGAGAATTAGATGTCTCAAGAAATAAAATCAACCTCTACGTGTTGGGTGCATGCCTAAAATACCAGGTGTGTGGCTCCCACATTGTTGCACCAAGCAATTGGAGGAGATGTGGAGGAGAAACCTAGATCTGCAAGGAGGGACTGGATTCATAGGAGTTCTGTCGCCGAATTTGCAAGGGCTTGAAATTCTGCCTCTATGCTAGAACGAGTTACTGTTGCTTGTTTCTTAGCACTCCACACAATGAGATTGTTTCCCAAATATACACAATAGCCACCTGTGGATTTACAATCATCAGGGCATCCAACCCAATCTGCATCACTAAACGCATGAAGCTAAAGGGAATTGAATTTGGAGAAATGAAGACTAACATCCAATGTGCCCTTCAAGTAACGAAGAATCCGTTTGACAGCAACCTAATGAGCATCTGTGGGAGCATGAAGAAATCTGCAAACCTTGTTGACCGAAGAGGCGATATCTGGTCTAGTGATGGTGATGTACTAAAGGGCACCCACAATACTTCTATATTCGGATGGATTCGGTAGAGTTACACCTTGGAGAGCGGACAATTTGCCTAACAAAGCCATGGGAGAAGCAATGGGTTTGGCATTAGCTAACTTGCTTTGCCAAAGCAAAACTAGGATATAACGTCGTTGCATTAAGACCAATCCTGTGGAAGTGGAGTAAGCTTTTGTACCCAAGAACAAGTGCAGGTGACCCAAGTCCTTTAGTGCAAAGGTCTCCGAGAGTGAGGAGATGATGCAGGAGACAACATGAGGAGATGATCCAATGATTAAGATGCCATCAACATAAACCAAAATAAATATGGAGACCTTATCCTCTCTGTATATGAATAAGGATGGATCAGTCGAGAGAATCAGGCTCGTGGAGCTTTTCGCAGTCCGTATAATACTTTGAAGTTTACAGACATGAGTGGGCTTCGAAGGATCTTCAAATCTCTTGGGTTGCTGTACATAGATGTCCTCAAAAATAAATTCATTCAGGAAGGCATTGTTAACATCGAGCTATCGGATATTCCACCCAAAGGTGACGGCCAAGGCAATGACTATACGGAATGTAATTGGTTTAACCACGGGATTGAAGGTATCAAAAAAGTCAAGACCCGGTACTTGGCTGAAACCCTACGCCACTAGGCATGCCTTGTGACATTCAATAGAGCCATCGGATTTACGCTTGGTATTGTAAATCCATTTTGTGCCGATTACATTCATATTGGGATGATATGGAACAAGTTCCCAAGTAGCATTGTCCATGAGAGCTCGGTATTCCTGTTGTATAGCATGTTGCCAGTGTGGATGCTTGGCTGCACTAGAGTATGTGGCTGGTTCACACTCCTCTGGTGTGATATCAGCAAGAAGGGTTGCCGGAATAGGATACCTGGTAGTGGTCGTCGCAAGAGATGTGGTGGAGCTCACTGATCTGGTGACCATGGTATGAGTTCGTTGTGAAGGTGGAGGTGCAGTAGGAGTAGCATCAAGAAGCTCTTGAATCGTTGGGAGCAGACTCGACTGATGGAGTAGGAGCAGCGGGGGTCTCTGAAGGCACCGAGGGTGGTTGTTGGTGATCTAATGAGGGAGAGGAGATGTCATCGAATGAAGAAGAGATGCCAAGTGGTAGTGGAGCTATGACTTGCAGGTTTGGTATGGAGGTACTTGAAGAAGAACTGGTATGATCAGTACTGGATCGGTTAACTGAGGAGAGTTGCATACCAAGAAACCGAGATTCGTCAAAGATGACATGTTGACTGATGAATTCACGTCCACTAGTAGGATGCCAACACCTGTAACCCTTATGAGTGGTACTATATCCCAAAAAAATACACTATTGTGATTGAAATTCAAACTTGTGGCGATTATAGGGTCGAAGAAGAGGATAATAGGCACAACCAAAAATTTTGAGAAATGTGTAATCCGGGGTTCTTTGAAACAATACCTCATATGGAGAACGGTTACGAAGTGTTGGAGTGGGAAGACGATTGATCAGGTACACTGCCATATGTGCAGTGTCAGTCTAGAAGGAAAACGGGAGAGAGGTGGAAGCCAGTAGAGATAATGTAGACTCAACAATGTGTCGGTGATTCCTTTCAACTGTACCATTTTGTTCATGAGTGTGTGGGCACGCCATCCGGTGATGAATCCCTTCAGAGTTAAGATACCGTGAGAGAGAGCGAAATTCCCCTCCCCAGTCAGATTGAAAGATTTTTATTTTTGTGGACAACAAACATTCCACATGTTGTTTGAAGCTTAGAAAAGCATCCATAACTCCAGATTTCTTTTTGAGTGGGTACAACCAAGTAAATTTCAGAAAACCATCCACAAAAATAACATAATATCTGAAACCTTTATTAGAAATGGTTGGGGCTGGTCGCCGCCATACATCAGAATAAACGACTTCTAAAGGATGTGTTGCAATAAATTGTGAAACTAGAAGATGTTGTCTATGACTCTTACCCATTTGACATGAGTCACACACAATACTATTAGTATGACTCTAACAAGGTAAACCAAATTTGGAGATAACCTGACTCACTACTTTGAATGCAACATGACTTAGTTGTTGATGCCATCCTGAAAAGGTAGTGCATTCTCCAACAAAGGCAGTTGTTTTATTGTTGACTTTAGTCCCTCTAGAAAATTGATAGAGTCCATCTCTACTGGTTCCTCTGATGAGAACTCTCCCCATATAATCCTTCACAAGAAAGAAATCATGATGGAACTGAAGATAAATATCATTATCTTTGGTAAACTTGCTCACAGAAAGCAAATTCTTGGTGATGTGTAGAACATGATAAATAGAGTTGAGAGCAAATGTATGATTATTACGTGTCAATGATGAAGATTTGGAATGTAAAATTTGCAAACCTGATCCATTACCAACTGTAACCTGATCCGAACCCATGTACTCAGACCGATTCTACAGATTGTCTACATCTGGAGTGAAATGATGAGTGGTGTCAGAATCTGGATACCATGTGGGATCAACTTCATTCTCAACACTTGTGTGATATGCAACAGTGTCTGGGGGAGTTTATTGTTCTCCTTGATACGATAAGTCATAGCGCCTCCTGCAGGTAAGAGCACCATGGTCTGGTTTGTTGCAGACCTGGTAGATGATTTGGGAAAAATTACCTTTCCCATGACCACCACCATTATTTCTGCCTCCATTATACTGATTAGGATAACCACCATGGCTGCGACCACCGCTGCAACCTCTACCATTACCGGGAGCAGAACCACCTCTGCGGTTTGTATTTTTGGAGTTCCAATTATTTTTATTTTTACCATGTGCAGCAAAATTTGTTGAAGGAGGGTTATCAGTGGCAGTCTGGTTGTGTTGTTCCAACCATGCCTCATGATTTAAGAGAAGTCCCAATACATCATTAATGGTAAGAAAATCAAAATCAGTCTTATTGGTGATCACTGTGACTATGGACTCATACTCGGTCCCAAGTTCAGAAAGAATGCATAGTATAAGGTTTTCTTTGCCTACCGGTTCAGAAATAGCTACTAGGCTGTCAAAAATTACCTTGGCTCTTTTGACATACTCAGTTATTGATTCTGACCCTTTCTTGATGGTCTGCAGCTGTCGTTTCAGATGGAGTGCTCTCGACCTTGAGATGGCGGAGTAGGTTGCTGATAAGGCCTTCCAGACTTCGACTGATTTGGTTAAGCCAATCACTTCAGTCACCACACTCTCAATGAGAGAAGAGATGATCCACCCGAGCACAAGTTGATCTTGCTGCACCCAGTTATCATATTCTGGGTTCACCACTCTTTGTCCATCAGGGCCATCATTAATAGTAAGAAAATCAAAATCAGTCTTATTGGTGATCACTATGACTATGGACTCATACTCGGTCCCAAGTTCAAAAAGAATGCACAGTATAAGGTTTTCTTTGCCTACCGGTTCAGAAATAGCTACTAGGCTGTCAAAAATTACCTTGGCTCTTTTGACATACTCAGTTATTGATTCTGACCCTTTCTTGATGCTCTGCAACTGTCGTTTCAGATGGAGTGTTCTCGACCTTGAGATGGCGGAGTAGGTTGCTGATAAGGCCTTCCAGACTTCGGCTGATTTAGTTAAGCCAATCACTTCAGTCACCACACTCTCAATGAGAGAAGAGATGATCCACCTGAGCACAAGTTGATCTTGCTGCACCCAGTTATCATATTCTGGGTTTACCACTGTCTGTCCATCAGGGCCATCGATGTGGGTTGGAGGAGCTTGCATGGCTCCTTCTACGAGGCCTAGCAACTTGTGAGTTTTGAGGACTGAAATCATCTACGCCCACCAAGGTAAGTAGTTGTCATGACTTAGCTTGATGGGAAGCAAATGAGAGATGTTGGGGATGTTGATCACTGATGTTCCCAACACAGAGCTCAGGAACTGATTGGAGCTTCCCGTGTTTGAGCTTGCTGTCGAGTGCACACCGTTGTGAGCCATAGCTTTGATACCAAGTTAGGAAAATAGAAGAACTGAAAAAACAAGAAAATAATTGAAGTAAGAATACTGTCGATGGTGTGTGTGATACCATTAGACGTATGGTATTTATAGATGGGATGTTTACATTAAAGTGAAGTTGTACAAGAATTGAGAGATTGTACAGATAAGAGGATAATCACAAGATGGATGAGTTACAGTAGGATTATGATAGAGATTATCCTAAGTAGGGATTATCCAAGGAGGATAGATCCGGATCTCCAGAAGACTCTCGGTTCTCATTATCCTTAACAATAATGGGTCATGATAATCTTCAACGATGATGACTAATGATTGTTATAACAGTTTGCAGCCTTTGATATTCATTCTTTATAACGATTAGGATGATGGCCAGGTCAGCAGGTTTGTAGGTGATTTGCAACCCCGGGGCTCCTTTAAATTAAGGCTGGTTTCATCAGCCATCCGAGGCAAAGAACTTCGAAGGTACATAAAGGGGTGTATACATTGCCCCATGTTCCTTTAGGCTGTGTTTGGTTTGAAGAAAAAAGTAGGGAAAGAAAAAGAAAGGTAGAAAAGTTCATACAGGGTTTATAAAGGTTTCCCTACTATTTCCTTTCTTACCCTACTTTTTCCTTCCTTTCCCTACTTTTTCCTTTAAACCAAACATAGCCTTAGAGTTGCATGTAGTATAGTAAACTGGTCACCCTTATTTTTATTTTATCTCATATTTAGTCTTCTAATTTTGCTTTTTTTTATGATTTTAATCCGCTTTATGAGATAGGTAAGCTTTTTATTTTGACATTTTGATTTATTGTATTTGTGTTTCAAAGTTGATTATGAATTTGGTTAACGTAAGCTGCTTTATCCTATTTTCATGCATGCATTCACAGAGCAGATTGTAAAGGATAGGCCACTGGGATCCATCTTGCGAAATACAAATTGAAGCAATGTCTCTCATAGGCATTAATTTTTTCTCTTTTGCGTTTGACACTCTTATTTGGTTAGTGAATTGATGTGACCAACCCCATCTAATTATTTTAGTCCAATTCCGTTACGCCTTGTGTTTTGTTCATCCTCTTGAATATCAGAGAGAGAGAGAGAGAGAGGGAGGGATGCAGAAGGTGGCCGCTACTTCGGTTAGATCTGTTCGATGGGGACCCATACCCTCTATCATTGGATGGAAATAGAGGTACTTGGTGCTTCAAACGCTGTGGCTGCAGCAGACTTCAAACTTGAAAGAAAATCTGTTTGGCCTTTTCTCTAATTCGGCTGTATTTGGTTGCAGTGCAATTTTATTTGCACTAGTACAAATGTATGGGAGTGTAAATAAAAAAAATGTAAAATTTGGTTTAATTTTATTTTGGATTTTACATTATTCTTATTTAGGTTTTGTTTTGCTTCATTTGTATTGCAATTAAACAAACTAAGGTAAAATTTGAAACAAAAATAAATCAAAATTTACACCCAAAGAAAAACATTTACAGTGCCATAATTTTGCATCAGTGCAAATAAATTTGCACTGCAATCAAACACAGCCTTAATTAGACTCAATTTGGGGAGATTACAAATACATACAAAATATAAGATTTTGCACTCTACATATTTGTAAATGGAGTAAATTTGAATCGAATTTTACATCCCTAGCTTCCATCATCATCTGTCATTTTCCCATGCAATTGGGAATTGGCTATTACAAAAGATACTTGTACGTGTCACTTATTTCATGATAAAATTTTTTATTCGTAAAAATGTTTATGTTGTTCAGTTGCCTCACAACATTGGTTTAATCTGGATCCTACTTCTGAAAACATTCTTTCTACTAACCACTATTATGGAGTAATACCATATATAAATTAAAATGTTGCTGAGACTCAGTTTGGAAAGATACAAATATGTCGTATGTACAGTGTAAAAAAGGTTTTACAGTGTCTAGTGTAAAACCCACTTGAAAAGTAAAAGTACAAATAATGCAGCGAAGTGCAAAAGAGAAGGGTGGAATCAAATTTTGATTAACTTTTGCTTCGGACTACTTTACTTTGCCATTTTCATTTTGCACCAATGCAATGTACTTACATTACATATGCAATCAAGCTAGGGAAGGGGCCGGGTGTTTGTTTCCCAAGATCTGGAGTCGCAGGACCTGCATGGGGAGTGTTAAATTGATGGCCGGGGGCACCTTTCATCCTTTCATCTCATATCAAGGCTGCTCATGCTCTTCCCAACTCCTAAGATGAGGACGAAGAGAGGGGATCGATTGCTCTGGTCAGGTGTTGTGCATTTATTATGTTCTTTTGTTACGTCGCTCTCTTATCCAATGTAAATCCCAATTATGTAGGGCTTTGGGTTGGGTGAATTGGATGAAGACCAACCTTACATTTTCTTGCAAAGTGGATGCAATCTTTCAGACTTGAACCCACATCCTCATGCTTGTTGGCTCAAGAATTTACTTTACTGTTACACTAGGCAATGGCCGCCCCTTATTTTGAGACAAACGGATGTTGACTTGGCCAAAGCTAGGATGGTGTACGTAGGTGCTCTCCATTGAATGGATAATCCAAAGTCTCCATTTATTCAAACATGAGTATGCATCTGCTTTAATTTCTATCTGCGCCCAATCCAGTTCAGCCAAAGCTTGAAGAGGTTGGGTTTGAGTTTTGAAACTTCAAGCCAAGCTGTGGCCAAAAAACTTAGACCTAATTAACCTAACTCGGGTTGGGCTTATGTTAAGGCCTCGGGTAGTTTGAACCTGACCCAATCCAATCTAAGTCCCTCCAACATTTTATGATTTATATATCTACATATTATCAATTTATTCTATTTGGAAATTGACTTACAAAGCTCAACATGCCCAAGCCTAGCTCGAGATGTTGGGTTAGACTTATGTTAAGGTCTCGGATAGTTTGAACCTGACCCGACCCAATCTAAGTCTCTCCAACATTTTATGATTTACATATCTACATATTATCAATTTATTCTACTTGAAAATTGAGTCACAAAGCTCAATACGCTCAAGCCTAACTCAAGATGTTGGGTTAAACTTGAATTGGGCCTAGGTTGGTAGGTTTGGGCTTAACCACGAGTTAGGCCAAGCATAAGCTTGAGGTTTGAGACTTAGGGTTGGGCTTGTGTTGACCCTCAATTCAACCCAACCCACCCACCCAAGAATGGGCATTGTAACATTCCTAATTTTATTAGTTTTTATTTTTTTTATTAAATTGTCTTAACTTTTACTAAATGTTTATTTTGTATTAATTTTTGGAGTAGGGATTTTAAATTAACAACAATTAAATTTAAAACTAATAATTTTGTTAATTTTTTAACTTTATCAATTGTAGTATCAGTTATTTTTTTAATGAAATATAAATGGATATAAAATTATAAAAATTAATTTTGAAACTAAATTAAAGTTTTCTTACTATTTTGTTGTTTTATTAATGAACATGTATTAATTAGTTAACTAATTAAATAATCTATAGTAATTTATTTATAATTAGTTCACTAATCATATAATTATCTTATTAATTAATTAACTAATCTTTTTAGTTATATAATAATAATTTTCTAAGTTAACTAAATTAGTTCAGTTAATCATTAATTTCTGATAATTTATATATGATAAGTATCAATAAATTTACGGTTGATTCAGAATAAATCATTGTTAATTTATTGATAATAAAATTTACTATTAATTCTCAATAACTTAACACTAGATTAACAATAAAAACATACCTACCTGACTTGTTGAGATCATCTAGAGGTGTAAAGCGGGCTGTGCTGGGCCAGCATGGCACAACTCGTGGGCGACTTGTGCAAAGTGTGGATTGTGTCGTGCTGGCCCAAGGCCATCATGGGCCATGTCGCCCTCCTCGGTGAAAACTTTGGGGGTCGGCTTGGCACGGTCCACGGCCCAGGTCCATGCGGGCCAGTGCCATGCTGTAGGTCGGGCTAACCCGTGGGCTGAGCCTTGGGCTAGGTCGAGTCGTGCATCGGGCCAAAGCTATTTATTTAAAAAAATTGATAAAAAACTTAAAATTTTAATTTTATATGAATTTTGTGTATAATTTTTTTTATGCATACAATAATTAAATAAATTAGTATAATAAAATTAAAAAAAATATGTATTTATTTTATTAATATATTATATACTATATATTACTATATAATTATTATTTATATAATATTATATAAATATAAATATATATATATATATAAATAATATATATCGGTCGTGCCGGCCCGCTCGGTCGTGTCATGCCGTACTAGCTCGTGAACTTAAAACCCCAGACCCAGTATGGCCCGCATGGTCATACCGGGCCTGGCACAGCCCATGGACCATCGTACTGGGCCATGCTGGGCCGATCCAAATTTGTGTCGGGCCATAGGCGGCACGGCCAGATGTACACCTCTAAGATCATCTTCCTGACCTGACATGTTGCTACAGTGATCGCTTGACAGAGTGATTACAACAACGTGTCAAGGTCATCTGCTTCTATAGACTGGTCATTTGTCATCGGATAGTAGTGGTCACTGGTCACTGGTCAGATTGCATCTCAATAGTAGTGGTCACTGGTCAGATTATTTTCCATCTGGCAGCGTGGGTGTTGTCATTGTTGCCTAGTTAAGATCCCGAAATGGGGCTTCGATCAGCCTCTGTTCTTGAGGTAAGCTCCAATACCCTAGCCATGTGGCAAAACAAAGCTATCTTTTATGGTAATTTTTTATGAAGGACGTAGCCCTTGGACTACTGTACCTTTTGAGCATCCAATTTGAAGAGGCATCAAGGTGGTCTTTCTACTCCAACGATTGAGGTGTGTAGGTGTGGGACACCAGAACCACGGTTTTCAAAACCGGACCGGAAAAACTAGGAACCCATCAGCCGTTTTACCCTAGAACTGTTATTTCATCAAAAACCGTTGATTTAGTTAGTAAACTGTTGATCTGGGTGGTTGAACCATTTGAACCGTCTAATTGTCTTAGCCTTTTTTTTTGTTAGAATGGGCCATTTGTTTGATTTGAATGGTCGGATCATTTGACCTGGGAACCGAACCCCTGATTGGTTCATTGTCTGGTTTGGTTTTAAAAAATCTTGACCAGAACAAGTGCATCAAGGGTTTGACCAACACGTTCTAGTTTTAAAAGGCGTAAGCCTTGAGGCATGAGGGGTATGGATTTTGTCTCAATGATTATTTAAGGAACATTTGGTTCGTGGGAATAGGGGTTTGGAATCAGAATCCGATTCTCATTCCCGGTGGAATAGGCCATTCCCTCCCCCTCTCTTGGGATTGAGATCCCATTCCTGTCTGAACCAAACAGGTTATGGAAATAGATTCCCACTCCGATTGCAATTGTGAGCCAAGTAGCTAGATCCTTAGTGATTTAATGGAAAAATAGATTTATGCATTTTTATAGTTAAAAATATATGGAAGAAGCACTACAATGAGTAACAATGAAAAAAGGGCCAATCAAATTCTTACTTTTTCTTAGAAAATCAATGGAGATTTTTTTTATTATTGCAAATCTAACATCCCAAGTTTGTTATTTTTCTTATTTTTTTCTTAATGGATTTTTATTGATTTTTTTTGCATAGATAAAATTAATTAAATTGCTTTGTTTCTTCTAAATCAAGTAAATCAAGTTCAATCAGTTTCTCTTAGTATTTTAAGAGAGTTTAATGCAAAAAGGGCCAATCAAATTCTTACTTTTTCTTAGAAAATCAATGGAGATTTTTTTTATTATTGCAAATCTAACATCCCAAGTTTGTTATTTTTCTTATTTTTTTCTTAATGGATTTTTATTGATTTTTTTTGCATAGATAAAATTAATTAAATTGCTTTGTTTCTTCTAAATCGGTCATATGAATAGTTTGAGAAGAACTTTGCATTTTGAAACATGAAGCATAAAATGTTTATAATTGTTCGTTGATAAATTATTAATTTATTTAATACTTATATGCTCAAATTTATTGCTTATAAACTTATAATTTTATGGATATTTATACCTTTTAATTTGATGTATTATGTATTATTTTTATCAATTTATAAACTTTATTAGTTAAAAAAAAAACTTGAAACTTACACCTTGCAATTATGCGATTCACCTTTTTAGGCCATTATGCCTTATTTACGCCTTCAGCCTTTTAAAATTTTGAATATATTACTAATTTTTAAATAATTTTTTTTTCAAAATTTTAGAAAGGGCCTAAAAGCCTTAAAATTGGAATTAATTTTGAAATATTTTCAGAGACCTAAAACATTAAAATTTTGAAATACTTAATATTTCACATAATAGGCAGGGCCGGGCTGACACAATACAATACACTCAATATGCCCAAATACATGATGAAATTTTGGACCTTGCACATAAGCCAAAAGACATCTCATGATGCACGGTGTCACCATTAATTTCTTGCTAACATTTTATCTTGCATTGGGTGGAGATGGCCATCCTGCTAGTACTGTGCTTTAGGCTGTGTTTGTATGCAGTGCAATTTTTAATTGCACTAGACACTAATACAAATGTATGAGAGTGTAAATGTAAAAAATGAAAATTTTTATTTAATTTTGTTTTAGATTTTACTTTATTTTGATTCATGTCTTAATTTACTTCATTTGTATTGTATTAAAACAAAATAAACTAAAATTTGAAATAAAAATAGGTTAGAATTTATATTCAAATTGTTTGCACTGTCATGATTTTGTATCGGTGCAAATTTATTTGCTTAGAAACAAAACACGGGCTTAATTACAATGTATTAGTTGACACTGGGAACGGCATTCTATGGGTGAATTGTATTCAATGCACGCCATGTCCAAAGAAAAGCCACCTTGTTGTAGAACTCATACTTTATGATTTAAAGTCTTAAACTTTAAAGGATTCTTAGAGAGTAAAGGGGAAACTCTTCCTATGATGGTGAAACTCTTCCAAACTTCTATAATGGTAGACTTGTGCATATAAAAGCAGCATGAAAATTTACACACAGTTTGGCAAATCTTTTTTTAGAAGATCTTTTGACAGATCTGACAGTCAAAAGATGATGTTAGTTTTGCATTAAGATCTTAACAGCTTGAAGACTGTTTGGTTAAGGCATGCCTTTCTACGCAAAGACAAGTTGAAAAAAAAAAAACAAAAAGCTCCATTTGAAGCTTCCTGAAAGTAGACCCAAATGGGTTTTTCATGTCCTTTTAGGGTTGTGGTTTCCAGTGGCTAGATCTTTTTCTAACAAAACGAGAAAAGACGAAAATGTGGGCTGTTGGATTTCTAAAAAGTCGACAATCCGCACGAAAAGACATGCCAAACGAGGCCTTAATGAACAATTAAAGGACATTTTTATATTTTTATTTATTTTCCATCAATTTTATATTAAATGATTAGAGTTGTATAGATGGAAACAATGATAGGTTGGAGAATATATCTATACTATATATAAAAGTGTGAATGTAGAGTGGAAGGTCTTTTAGGACTATAATTACCCTCTATTTCTTTGGTTGAGAAAGGGTATAAAATTTATTTTAATATAGCTTTAATGCGAGCTTTAGTGGCTACTAAAATGCCCATATTTGTCTATTTAGTCCATCTCTATTTGTAAGGAATGAAAATGTAATTTTAATTATTACTTTACAACCCATTTAATTCCCTCTCATTAACTCTTCTACTTAAGGTATTACCTTCCATTTTCTCTTATTAAATCCTATATTTAAGTTATTTTTCATTAATACATGCTATTAATTAGATTTATGTCAATATTTATAACAATATAAATCCATATATTTTAAAATTGACTAAAAAACAAAACCATCCATTATCCAAATATTGACGAAGCAATTCAACCATCCAAATCAAATTGATCAACCTATGAAGTCATAGTTCAGTAATAAAATTTTTAAAATAGAAATAAATATAGAAAAATTAGACACATTTATGATATTTTTGTTAATTAAATTAAAAAAAAATAAGTTTAATAAACAAGAACTATTTTTATTATAATGAAACTGAAATACATAATTTAGAACTAACCAAAAATGAATTTACTGTTTGGAAAAGATTAATAGTTTAACTTTTGGGTCAAATGCGTTTATATTTAATGTTGCATTTAATGTTATATAATTATCATATTAAACAAAAAGTAAGGGTGCCATATCAGAATTATTTTTACACATAGAAATACAAAATTATAGAAAAAATTAAAAATATGAATAAGATTGTGAAACTTTCTTTCGTCTAAAATACTCATTTTTTAATTTAGTTTCTCTTTAATTGTGAGGTTTAAATTGTAAATTTAACTACTACTTTTCACCTTATTCAATTCGCTCTATTTAAATCTTACATTTCTTTAAAAAATAACAAAAAAAAGATAAAACATTACAAAAAGAAGAATATTGCCAAGCAGGTAGGCTTGTCAATGATATTTGAAACTTCACAACTCAATTTGATTATCACATATTTGGATGAGGTATTTATGTAATAATATTTGAATTTTACAATCTACATCTGATTAATAATAAAAAATATAAAATATAAAAAAAATAAAAATACATATTTTTAAAAAATTTTTTGGATACATTATTACCATTATTATCATCATCTAGAATTGCCATGTGCAAAACATGTGCACATTTACCAATCAAATTAAAATACAAAAAAGGTATCATACATAAGGGCTTTAGTAAGTAAAATCAGAAAACAAATGCAAGTTTATGAGGTGAGACAAACCATAAATTTCCCCAAGTATGGCATGGTTGGAAGCTGGCTCTATACAAATGATTTGCCAAATACAAAAAGATAAATAAATAAATAAAATAACAACAATCAGATATTCACCTCGACACCCAAAAGAGTTTAAAATAAGGTTTTTGAAACCAGACTGGACATGGAGCCATTTTGGCCATAGTTCTCAGGTTAAGCAGTCCGACCACCCGGTTTGAATGAATGGCTCTTTCTGATTTAAAATACAAAAATGACAAAAAAAAATGTTGTCTGGGTCAGCAAGTCAACTGTCTGATTTAGCAAATCACTGACCAAGTCAACAGTTTTTTGGCTCAGGAACAACTTTAAGGTGAAACGAAACCGATTACCTGAACGATTCCCAAATCAACCAACCTGACATCTGGTCCAGTCCGATTTTCAAAACCATGGTTTAGAAGAATAAAAGAAGTAGGGGCTACGTCCTTCAAGCTAGCTATTATAGCATTAAGGACGGTTAGCCAAAAATTCACCATTGCCACTGCCTTTTTCTCACTTCTTTCTCCGTGGGTGATTCGATCTTGAAAACTCTTGCATTTCTTTCAGCCCCCATCCCATCTATACTACGGTCAGTGTATATAAGCATCTAACATGATGTGTCCCCACAAAATCATATTGGTGTCCCAAAATCGAGGGAAAAAAAAACCTACAAGTTTCAATTTCCATTCAAAATCTGAAAATGAAATTTTGATGAGTGTTTTCAATCCGTTGTTGACTCGAATATTCAAACCATTAAAACCATCATTCGATTACGATTCCACATTCGGTTTTCTTAAAACCCATGATTTGACTAAAATTTTATTGACCTGGTCAAATCAATGACCCATGATCCTAAGGCAAAAAGAGTTCAGTCTCAAGGTTGACTTTTAAAACATTGCTCTTGGTTTTGAAAACCGGACTAGACTACTGGATGGTTGGACCGATTGACCTGGAACTGATCATAGGCTTGAGTCTGGTTTTGGACCCCAAAACCATCAGACCCATGTTTGAACTAGATGATCAGATTGTTTGACTTAAAAACTATTGGCGTGAGCTGTCAAACTAGAGAAATTATAGGATGTAAATCTCTTGATTGATGTAAATCCCTTGATTCAAGGGTCAATTCTTATCATAGCCATAGTTTGTGTATAGCCAAAAATAGAATAGGGCATATATATATGTGTGTGTGTGTGTGTGTGTACTCATTTTCTGTAAAGATACACAAGAAAAATAATATATTTCTTCTACATAAGTTGTCATGGTAAAGATACTGGATGGTTGGACCGATTGACCTGGAACTGATCATAGGCTCGAGTCTGGTTTTGGACCCCAAAACCATCAGACCCATGTTTGAACCAGATGATCATACCGTTTAACTTAAAAACTATTGGCGTGAACTGTCAAACTAGAGAAATTATAGGATGTAAATCTCTTGATTGATGTAAATCCCTTGATTCAAGAGTCAATTCTTATCATAGACATAGTTTGTGTATAGCCAAAAATAGAATAGGGCCTGTATATATATGTGTGTGTGTGTGTGTGTGTGTACTCATTCTCTATAAAGATACACAAGAAAAATAATATCTTTCTTCTACATAAGTTGTCATGGTATCAGAGCCTATCGATCCTTGACAAACCCATCTACCTTTCTTTTTGCCAACCATGTCAGATTCAGAAACCTCAGATCCTTCTGGGGAACAACAATCCAACCCTACTCTCACCGAATTAACTACCAAAATGGCTGAAATCCTGAACAGATAAACCTCGACTACAGAGACTCCCGCTGCTTAGATTGGCATTAAGTTGGACGACACCAACTATGCTCTTTGGTCCCAAGTTGTTGAGATGTATATCTCAGGCAAAGACAAATTGGGATATATTAATGCGATCTTCCCCAGCCTCCACAAACTGACCCAACCTTTCGGAAATGGCGCACAGACAACGCTATTGTCAAGGGCTGGTTGATTAACTCCATGGACGTATCCTTGATTAGTAACTTTATTCGATTTCCTACAACAAAGATGGTGTGGGATTCTATTGCTACTACTTACTTTGATGGCAGTGATACCTCGCAAGTGTACAATCTCCGACGCCGTGTGACCCGCTTGTGACAATCTGGAGGATCTCTTGAAAAATATTATAATGATCTCCAAGGTTTGTGGCGTGAAATTGATTTTCGTCGTCCAAATCCAATGGAGTGTGTTGCTGACATTTAGCATTATAATAATCTTCCTCAAGAAGAGAGAGTGTATGTTTTTTTTGATGGCCTTGATGACAGACTTGACAAGATTCGAGCAGATGTACTACAAATGCATCCTTTTCCTACTGTTGAACAGGAATACGCACAGGTTCGTAGGGAAGCTATTCGGCAAAAGGTCATGATCATCGGTAACAATATTGAAACTCCAGGGGCTGTTTTGGCCTCCAAAAGTGTTAAAACTAGACAATCTACTTCATCCTCAACAGGCTCTCTTTCTTTGAGCAACGGAAAATCTGATATGTCCTCTAAATCATGAACATCTTCTGGTGGAACTAAGTGTTCTCATTGTGGTAATTCAAAGCATACCCGGGAGAATTGCTTCAAACTACTTGGCTATCCCGACTGGTGGCATGAACTCCAAGCTCAAAAACGTCAAGACAAGGCAGAAACTGTTGATAAGGCTGCGATGGTTACAGTAGAGCCCCAACTCTCATTCACACCACCTGTTGAATTATCACAAGGAGATGCACTCCTCTCAGATTCAGGTAACAATCTTCCCCATAACGCTGTTGATAGCAATGCTTGGATACTTGACTTAGGGGCTACCGACCACATGACCTATGATGCTACTGATTTTTCAAAAACTTCACCACCAAGACGGACTACAATTGCTAACGCCAATGGGGTTATATCTCCAGTCACAGGAGTAGGCACTGTGACCTTGTCACCTACAATATCTTTAAATAACACTTTGCTTGTTCCCTCTCTCTCCCATAAATTACTATCTGTTAGCCAAATTTCCACTGATCTAAATTGTGTTGTGCTCATCTATCCTACATTTTGTCTTCTTCAGGATATTCTCACCAAGGAGATAATTGGGCGTGGTACTAGAAGAGGGGGGCTCTACTACATGGATGATCTTAGTATGGGTCAAGCACATCATGCACATCATCAAAGTAACACCAAAGAACAACATATTTGGATTTGGCATCACCAGTTGGGACATCCATCATTTGGTTACATGAAACATTTATTTCCGGATTTATTTACAAATATGCAGCCTTGTGATTTTCAATGTAACACTTGCATTTTAGCCAAGAGTCATAGAACTATCTATCTTTTAAGTATGAATAAAAGTAAAGTTCCATTTGCTTTAATTCACTCTGATGTGTGGGGGCCATCCCTAGTAACTACAGTATCTGATTTTTGCTGGTTTGTAATTTTTGTTGATGACTATACTCACATGACATGGTTGTATCTGCTGAAACATAAAGATGAAGTGTTGATTGTATTTCAATCTTTTCATATGATGATTAAGACCCAAGTCTCTACTAAAATTCAAGTTCTCAGGTCTGATAATGGCGGGGAATATATGAATCAACGGTTCCGAGATTATTTCCGAATTCATGGACTACTTCATGAGACTTCATGTCCACAAACTCCTCAGCAAAATGGCATTGCTGAGAGAAAGAATTGACACATACTTGAAACTGCTCGTGCTTTGTTACTTGGAGCACATGTACCTAACCGGCATTGGGCTGATGTTGTTGCTACTGCTATGCACCTCCTTAACCGAATGCCATCACGAGTCTTAAATTTTAAGACACCATTACAAGCTCTTTCATCACATGTCTCTCTGCCATCCGTGTTGATGATTCCACCTTGAATTTTTGGTTGTGACATTTGTACATCTGCATAAAAATCAACGCACAAAACTTGATCCATGTGCAACTAGGTGCTTATTTTTGGGATGTGCATTACATCAGAAAGGATACCGATGTTATGATCCAGCCACCAAACACACCTATGTTACCATGGATGTTACTTTTTTGGAATCTAAAATATTCTACTCTCCTTCCGAATCCAATTCTTCTCTTCAGGGGGAGAGTCAGAGTGAAGAACATAATTGGTTTCTACCTGATTGGCTGAATAATAATGCCTCAACAGAAATGGTGGATAATACGAAACACTCTAGAACTGAAATGGTGGTCAATGAGGAACCTTCTACAACTGATATAGTTTCAAGAGAGACATCTATAGCACCAGAAACATCTACATCGCCACTTCTAGCTGAAATAGAGACCCCAACCTCCACAGTACTTGAAGACTCATCTCTTGAGAATATTCCTAAGGTAAACTCTCCTATTACACCTTCAAGCTCTAACGGTATGAATACTTCTATTGGTTACACTTTACCTTTCAGGCATAATTGTGGCAAACCGCCAAATAGATATTCTCCAGATATTGAGGATCGGAGGTCAAAGTATCCAATTGCCAATTATGTATCAACAAAGAGACTCTCCAAACCTCTCAAAACATTTGTGCAAGAATTGTCCTCAAATCATATTTGCACTAATGTTCAAGAAGCTTTGACAAATCCAAAATGGACCCAGGCCATAAAAGAAGAAATGGAGGCACTATTGAAGAACAAAGCATGGACTCTCGTTACCTTGCCCGAAGGGAAAAGACCTATAGGGTGTAAATGGGTATTTTTCATTAAATACAAGGCGGATGGGTCGATCGAGAGATAGGAAGCGAGACTGGTTGTGAAAGGTTATACGTAGACATATGGCGTAGACTATCAAGAGACCTTCTCACCAGTGGCCAAATTGAATACGGTTAGAGTTTTATTATCTCTTGCAGCAAACCTTGATTGACCATTGCACCAGTTCGATGTAAAGAACGCCTTCCTCCATGGTTATCTTGAAGAGGAGGTGTACATGGACATCCCACCTGGTTATACATCGAATTCCAAGACCAAAGTTGTGTGTAAACTACAACGAGTACTATATGGATTGAAACAATCACCACGGGCATGGTTTGGGCGGTTTAGTCTTGTGATGAAGAAATATGACTTTAATTCACCTTGCTTTTCTACAAATCTTAGTTTTTACATGTTTTTCTCAATTATCTTTCAACAAAGTTCTATCTTAAGAACACCTTTAGAATGATTGATTTATCATGGCCTTGATAAGTATATGTGATTTAGTATGGCTACTTTTATCATTTTTTTATTTGTTACTTTTTTTTGGCTATTTGTTGTTGTTAGTCCATAGAAAGTGTTCAAATCTAAAAATTCAGGGGTTTCTGTTGTAAAACAAAGTCTGAGGGCCTAGCTAAGTGTACCACCTCTAAAATACAATGTGGCTCTCTGTAACTAATTTACCCTTAGAGGCCATTTGATAACCGTTGAAGTTATTGAAATACTTATTTTTAGTGGATAAATTTATTAAATAATAAAATAATCAAAAAGGTATTTTAATCAACCGAATTTCATGAGCTTCAGCCATTAAGGAGCACACAACCTCCTTAAAAACTTATATAGATGAAGCAATTAGAAGTTTTTAACAGGAAAATGGGGTTATAGCTATGGCACTTTAGCTACGGTCAGAAAAACCGTAGCTAAAACATGGGATATAACCGAGGTTCAAAGTATTGGAAACGCTATGCGTATCTGAAAGGCAAATTTAAGAGACGTATCGGGATACACCTTGGATACACATGAATATAAACGAAAAATTAAGATACGCATAGAAACACTGGAAATGCTATAAATACTCTAATAAATCATAAATAAACATCAATACCACTAAATATAAGACGTAAATGAGCTATTTATGCATAAAAATAACACATTTTAGTGGGTTTTATGAAAAAACATATTATAATCAATAAACGGGAAGTTGGGAATAGAAACATACTATCTAATTATGAACATAATAGATCAAGTAATTATTTTGCATGTTTTATTCTAAAAAATAAATTAAAATTAAGAAAAGTAAATATGTGACAAAAAATTGAATGGATTTATGGACATAATAGATGAAATAGTTATTTTGTATATTTTATTTTAAAAGTTAAAAATAAATAAATATCAATGTTTTAAAACACAGAGTTATTCCACTACCTAGAGGCGTGAAGCACATAGTTCAGAATGCAAGAGGCGTAAGCTTCCTTAAGAGGAGGAAGGAGGAAGGGGGGATTTCATTTTTTTCTTTATCTTTAATAAAAAACTTTTATATTAAGAAAAATAAAAATGCATAATAGTTGTTAAAAGGGGGGTTTTGTCGAAGCAGAGGCGATTCGCTCGCTCGCCAAAGGGGTAGGGGGCAAACCACTTTGTTTCCCCTTATCTTTTCTAACATTGGCTGAAAATGTAAAAGAAATTTGAGAAAACATATTTAGTTTCACTCATTTTTTCACGACCTTGAAAACCTTATTGAATCTTGCAAATTTATAGATGTTTTAGCAAATTTTTACAAGATTTGAGTCTTTAAAAAGGTTAAAAAGCTTTTTGAAGGGTTTTGGAAAGAAAGAGGGCTTCTAAAATGGGTTTAAAAACCCTCTTTCGAAAGGAGTTTTATTTGCATTTCCGCCACAGTAAAATCGTATATCGACTGATACGCTACCGTGGCTGATATAGTGCCGAAACGCATCGATACTCAACGATACGGGTACGATACGGGCACAATACGGCTTCGATACGACGAATAGATACGGCACATTCAATTTGGTACCATGTATCGTGCCAAAAACTTGCTGAAATGATACGTATTGGCCCATATGTGACAAAATTTTGAATCTTAGATATAACCACAAACAATTCGATATCCGCAGTAAAATGTTGAACTTTAGCTACGGACAATTTGTCCGTGGCAATAAGTTCAGCTATTTTCAGACAATAACTACATTGGTTGCTTTTCTATATCTACAATGGGGCCCTTGTCCTTGTTTTTCAATAAAAAGGAAAAGAAAAAAAAAAACTCTGACTAATCATCTTTAAATTTATATATATTATATTTGGTGTTAGAGAATAAAAGCTTATTCATAGAGTTCACCTAACAGCATAAGCTTTTAGGTTGAATGATTAGTTGAGATTTAATACCAATGTGTTTAACAAGCGTTCTCTTTCACCAAGAATCAGGATGTTCCTATTATGTTTGGTGGAGATGCATGTTGATGGGATGTTTAATGCGCTTGAACTTTATTTTTAGGGTAAAATATAAAAACCTCATAAAGTTTCTGACAATAATAAAAACCTCTCTTATAGTTTTATTTTTCCTTTAAACTTTTGAGAAAATCGTTAAAAATTCCCCTTTCTAATGAATCATTTTTTTAAATACCAATTTTACCCTTTTGTAAATTATTTTATATAAAAAAATACTTAAATAACCCCATTTTAAACTCAGCAAATACCCCCTTACATTTTTATCCTCACCCTTCGAACTCCCATCCCTAAACTCCATCGACGCCAAGATAGAGGAACCTTGTTCGAAAACTTCACCGATTCTAAGAGAGGAGTCCTGTTCGAAATCCATTAGAAAAGAGAAACCCCAAAAGAACATCAACTCGTTCAATCTTCCAACCCTTGAAATCCCAATCCATTGACCAAGGAGGAGAGGAGCATCTTTCTGCTCTTTGTCGGTGATTCTTTCACCATTGATTCTTATGGTGAAATCAACAACCTTTATTTATTTCACCGCTGAAACTTACTCGGGTTGAGAAGTCAGACACCATTATTTGTGGTTCAGGCAAGGATAACACAGGTAAAGGGAGACACGGTTTGTGGTTCAGGCGGTGGAGAAGTGAGACATCATTTTAAATTATATTGGGGATCATATCATTCTCTAGGTCATTTTATTTTACTTTTGGATTGTTTTTTTTTTTTTCTAAAAATTTTGAATGGAAACTGGACCGCCATAAACATATACATTTGCAAATAAAATTTAAGATCCAGGTGTATAGATGCCATGCGCTGCATACTAACAATAGTCAAGTTTCAAGCCATTCCAGATCATTTTATCAACAACAAATTCTCTGTTTGTCCAAACACACACATCTCAGAGACAATGGAGAGATCCACAAAGATAGAAACTGGTTTCCAGATTTGGCAACCTTCAAAATTTTGATTCCTGAATCAATTACGAAAATGCCTCAAGTTTCACAACAATTTCAGTCTGGCAAAAGCCGAAATTTCGAATTTGCTCGCATGGTTGACGACGAGGCTAAGAAAAATGGGAAAAGAAAAAGTGCTATTGATATGCAAGTTAGCAGGAAGCCCTTTTTGCTGCAAGGAAAACGAATACCTTCTAGGTTAAGAGGAAGAACAATGGGAGATCGATGGAAGAGTCTTGTAGAATAAAAATGAGGGCAAATATGGTCTTGTATGATATCTTTAAATGATGCCTCAGGGTAATTTCGTATGTGTATACATTCTCCATTTGGATCAATAATGGAAAGTTTTGTATTTTACCCTTATTTTTATAATATTTTCTTCATGACAATATACATCTCAAAAAATTTGTGGTGATTTAAGAAATGTTAATACTCTCTCTCTCTCCTATTCCTACCAAAAAAAAATAGGGTAAAATACAAAAACCTCCCCTGAAGTTTTTGAAAATCATAAAAACCTCTTCTATAGTTTCATTTTAATAAATATCTCCCTTGAATTTTTGAGAAACTCAATAAAAACCTCCCTTTTGTCACTGTCCCACACAAAAAACGTCTAGTTTTTTCCAAATATCCATTCTACCCTTTTATAAATTATTTTACATACAAAATTACTGAAATAATTTCATTTTAACTCAACAAAAAAACATATTTCAGTAATTTTGTATGTAAAATTACTGAAATGATCGTTAAAAGAGGTTTTTGTTGAGTTAAAATGGGGTTATTTCAGTAATTTTATATACAAAATAATTTATAAAAAGGTAGAATGAGTATTTGGAAAAAAACTGATGCATCAATCTAAAGTTTTTCGTTGGGACAATGATAGAAGGGAGGTTTGTGTTGAATTTCTCAAAAAGTTCAAGGAAGGTATTTGTTAAAATAAAACTTTATGAGAGGTTTTTATGATTGTTAGAAACTTTAAGGAAGGGTTTTATATTTTACCCTACTTTAAAACTCTCTTTCTCTCTCTTCATGCGGCTATAGAAACGAGAGTTGGTAGACCTGGCAAAAAGTTGACCCAACCCAACCCGAAAAAAAATAGGGTTAGGGTCTAATATTTAGCTACCTGAATGTGAAGACGACCCAGCCCGACCCGACTTGACCCGACAAAAAAAAAAAAAAAAAAACTGGGTTGGGTTGGATCATGGGTCAACCCGCTGACCCGATTAATTGGAATTATTTATGCATTATTAGAAGTCTCCACTCTTTAAATTTTTCTATTTAGTCTTTAGTTTTTATTGTTTAATTTTTAAATTATTAAATGTTTAAATTTTTTATTTTATATTTAGAATTTTAAGATTAATTCTTTAATTTTGACATTTTTCATGTAATTTTTCTTTATTTTTTTTAATTTCAATTATTTTTAGAATAACCCAAATTAACCCATGGGTCAATCCTAACCTGAGCATTTAGGGTTAGGGTCTAACATTTGACAACACAACCCAAAATTCAACCTAAAGTACCTTGACCCAACCTAAAGTACCTTGAATCCTGTGAACCCGTGGGTTCACGGAAGCATGAACCCACCAACCAGAAATGAATACATAAGCAGCTTAGAAAATTATAGGCATTAACCGAGTTCACACGTTAGCTGAAAGAGTCCGATTAAATCGGATACAAAAGGACAAAACCCCATTTCTTTCATTCATTTGGGATTTTTTCTCCTCTCTTCCATTGATCCATAGTCCAGAAGCCTGCTGGCAACCTCATTGCAAACCGACATTCGTGAAATCAACTGTAAAATCTATCGGTGACGGCAAGAAATCAACCGGCATTTGTGAAAGCAAACGTAAAATCTATCGGTAGCAGAAAAAAAATCAACCGGCAGTCATCTAAAATCATTCAGTAGAACAAGTAATCTGTATCCCGACGTCAAATTCTTCTTATTCTCTTCCTCCTTCTCTCCTTCTCATTTTCCCTTTTACTCTCTCATTTCTATCGACTGCTGTAACCAAGCTATTGCTGGCTGCTATGACGAAGCTACTGTCGGCAGATTTCTGTCAATATATATACTTTACTATTCCACATTGTTTTTCTTTAGAAGTTGCTGGATTGCCTGGTGTCCGTGACCATCTCTGGAACTGAAACTCAGGAAGTCGACCCAATCAGAGAAAATTTATACTACAAAGAAACAAGAAAAGGGGAAGAAGAATTGGAGGAGGAAGAAAATAAGAGATAAACTTACCGCTCTCCACTGGTTGTCGATCGGTCGTTAGTTGATTTTTAACGCCAAATGTCACCAGTGTTCTGGTCACGTATGGTGATAGACGATGGGAGGAGATTTCAAATGAGAGAGGAAGTCCAAAAAGTTTGGGTTTAATTGTTTTTTTTTTTTTTTTTTGCCGGTTCAATCATAATTAACAAAGCAATTCCGTTATAAACGAGTAGACGAGTTGACGCTTCCCGTAACCCAGCTACGGGAGGGGGGTTAACTTTGGCTGTTGAGGCCCAATAGCAGTTTTTGGGATGGGCACCTCGACCAGTTCATTTATTCACACCTATGTTTTGATATTTAGTAAAAATATATAATTATTAATTTATCCATTCTTACGACAACGTGGCATTCCTAAAAATTCTTTCAACAATATAGGGTGTTGGCCCCCAACAGTTAAAGTAAAATTTTTTTACGGAGGATAGCCATTCCAATCCTTTTAACCCTCAATTCCTGGTGGCAGTTGCAACAAGTCAAAGATCCTATCAATTAAGAAACCATTAATTGATAAGAAATTCTAGCAAATTTAATGTTTCAATAATGAATCCCAAAGCTTATCATTGCAACAATACTTATCAAATGCCATGAAAGAGCATTTTTGTTTTTTACTTGATATAACAAGTTGGTGATATGGATCACTCAAAAAACATTAATGCCAAACACTCACCTGGTCTAGGAAGGCAATTTTCTTCATGGCCGTCGGAACATCCAGCCAGTGATGGGTATTTTTTTGGCAGGGCGGGGACGAGAGTGTGGACTAATAGGAATCTCCAACCGTGGTCAAAAAGGTTCGGAGATTTGGATCTCGGGGAACCCGACTCCATCAAGGACCGAAGATGGAGGATAAGTTTTAACCCGTGGCCATTCCAAACCTAGTCTATGACACAGTTCCCCTAAGGTTGGGTTTGGTTTAAAAGAAAAGGTAGTGCCAAACCCATTAACGACTTTCCCTACTTTTTAGGTCTGTCAATGGATCGGTTTTGGTTACAAGAACCGGTTCCACCCAGTCTCAAACCAATTCAAATCCGACCCGAGGAGATTTTCAGTAGGTTTATTAGAATGGGGTTCATCGGGTCAAACCCGTTTGTCTCGAGAACAGATTGATATTGTTCTTGATCTAAAATTACAAGTCCTATCGGGTCCAGTTTGGTTCTAAATCCTTAATATTTTTTTATCAGTTCCATTCCAATTCTACTTGAACCCAACCCAAACCCAATCTATTGACGGTCCTACTACCTTTATCTTCCTTTCCCCTCCATTTTCTTTCAAACCAAACAAAGACTAACTGCGCGTTTTGATCTTGAGCTGAGAACCAGTTTACCGTTGTATGGTAACCGCATAGTCATAATACCGCACTTTGGCCTGACATGTGCATATATGGAGTTGATATTGTGATCAGCTAAAATTTAATGTGTAGAGAGAGTTACTTACATCATTACCAAGCAAATTTCCAAATGAAAACTTATACAATGTATGTCTAGTATATAAGTTCATTTAATTTATATTATTTTTATACCAATTTATGTGTCTAAAATTACAAATTTTGTTTGTTGTGTCTCTATGCCAAATATTTTCTAGTTTCTAATTTTAATTTTCCTCTAAATTGTAATGTATCATTGTGTTGTTAAATATTTGCTGTAAGATTGCATATTTTGTATTTCTATTGTTAATAAGTACTTTATAATTTATCAACTTTTATGCTTATATGCATAGTAATTTGTTTAATTTCTTTTTTTCTTCATAAATTATAATCTATTAATATAACATTTGTGTTCAATTTGCACGTATCTTAATTATACTGTTGTTTGTTAATTATTATTTTTTTTAATTTGTAAGTTTAAATTTACAAATTATTATGTTTCATTTGTATCTACATTTTATTTAACTAGTAGGTGTGCACATACTTTGCACGTGGCAATTCTAAATGATGATAATAATAGGAATAGTGTATCCAAATTTTTCAATAAAATTCATGTATTTTTTATTTTTTTATATTTTTATTTTTCACTATTAATTAGATGCAGATTGCAAATCCGTATCTGATTATGTAAGCACCTCATATTGGGGTACAAAGTTTTGGGTATCATTGGTAGGCCTACCTATTCCGCTGGACTCTTTTTTTGTAATGTTTTATCTTCTTATGTATACTTTTTCAAAAAAGTGTAAGATTTAAAGAGGGGGAATTGAATGAGGTGAAAATTGTAGTTCAAACTACATTTTAAACCTTACAATTAAATAGAGATAAAATTCAAAAAATGAGTATTTTAGTCAAAAGAAAGTTCCATAATTTTATTCATATTTTTAATAGTAGTGTAAATATGGTGTTATAGATGTATTCAATTCTTCTATAGTATTTTATTTCTATATATGTAAAAATAATGATGTTATTTACACTTTTTTTAATGTGTTAAATATATGATATTATACTTGTGCCCAAAATGTTTTTTTTTTGTAAAATTTATGTATTTTTTTGTGTTTTTTATATTTTTATTATTTAATTATGGCATTAAAGGTTGACAAATTTGACCCAAAAGTTTAACTATTGATCTTTGCTAAATAGGAAAATAATTTCATTTTTGGTTAGTTCTAGATTATGTATTTCATTTTTATCTTCAATAAAAATAATTCTTGTTTATTACACTTGTTTTTTTTTAATTTGATTGATAAAAAATTTTCATAAATGTGTCTATTTTTTATACATTTTTGTAAATTTCTATATTTATTTATATTTAAAAATTTTATTATCAAACTATAACTTCATGGATTGGTCAATTTAATTTGGATAGTTGAATTGCATAGTCATCACTTGGATAAAGAATGATTATGGTTTTTGAGTAAGTTTTAAAATTTATGGGTTTATATTGTTAAAACTATTTGACATAGATCTAATTAGTAGCATTTATTACTGAAAATTTAATTTAAATATGGGATTTAATACGAGAGAATGGGAGTTAATACCTTAAATACAAGAGTTAATGAAAGGGAATAAAATAAAGTAAAAAGCATTAATTGAAATTATATTTTCAACATTCACAATTAGAGATTGACTAAATAACAAATGTGAACATTTTTAGTCAAGAAAAGTTCCACACCCTTATTCGTGCTTTTCTTAATGGTATAGATTTGCATGTAAGTGTGTATGGAATATTATAATTCAAACTGTGCTTTATGTCCTTGACTACTTGAACCTTTCCAGGTTATTAAAGATTACTTTTTTTCTTCATTTTGAGGGTATTATAGAACAACATTAAATTTAGCAAGAATTCTTAATTAAACCAAAGAATTTTAAGAACTCGTTGGTTCGAGACCAAATCAGCCCCCCACAAGACTGCCCCCCACAACGTCCCACACCACATCCCTTCCATGTGTTGGGAACATCTCCCGATGATGACATCGTAATTCTTGATATCATCATCGGAAGATGTTCCCAATACATGGCAGGAATGTGATATGGAAAGTTGTGGGGGGCAGTCTTGTGGGGAGCTGATTTGAACTCCGTTGGTTCATATTATCCTAGAGTGAGTTTTAATAGCTCGTTGGTTGAATGAACCCAAGTCTATGGTTGAATGAGCTCATTATTCGTTAGCAAGAACTCTTCAAATTTTTTATTTATATTACTTAGTTATGTGCCTCAAGACATAGAATCTAAATTAAGGTTTTGATGGTCTTAGTATCAAAATATTATTTAATGTAACACAGCTAATTAAGCAAATCTCAGCTGAACTTGGTTCATTTACACCCTACTCTGTATTCATTTTTTTTTTTTATAGAATCTACTTCCTTGGTTTTAGCACTTTCCAATTGATTGAATGGAGTCCCACCAGCAACCATCCTTCTTCTCATTTTCTGATTTCCAACTAATGATTTATGTATCATAGTTTAGCAAACATTACTCTAATACAATTGAAACCATTTTAGTGGTCTCGTAGTCATAGATCATGAATGAAGTTGCATACTTGGGGCAGAATACTTGATTGTTGCCTTTTCTTCTTAAAACAAATGGACAAATTACTTTAACATTAATTAGTCTTCTATTGCTTAATTACTTTAACATTAATTAGTCTTCTATTGCTTAATTACTTTAACATTAATTAGTCTTCTATTGCTTAATTACTTTAACATTAATTAGTCTTCTATTGCTTAATGGTAGAGCTTGTAGGTTTCACACGATAGAAAGCTCACCGTTGGGAGACTAGATAAAATAGAAAAGATGATACCAATGGATTTATGAAAATTTCATAAAGATATATGGGGAAAATATAAATTAACAAAAATTTGAAAATGTAATTTTTTTCTCTGTCTATAAAGACTAAATATGTTTTAGACCTATGAGTTTATCTATCATATCTATAGAGCAATTGAAACTTATTCTTTAAAATTTTTTTATATTTTTAGAATTAAAAAATAAATAATAATTAATTATATTTAATCATTTGATCACAACAATTGAATATATTATAATTCTATGGATGATCCATCATATCCACAGACCAATTAAAATTTCTTGTTTAATAATTATTTTTTTTTATATTTTTAGAAGTAAAAATAATTAAATAATTAATTATATTTTATCATTTGATCACAATTATTGAATATATTATAATTCTATAGATGATATATTGTATCTACAAAGCAATTGAAATTTCTTCTTTAATAACTGTTTTTAATATATTATATAATATTTATTTATATAATTTTTGGAAATAAATAATAAATAATAATGATTTAAATAATAAATAATTATTAATTATATTTTCACTTAGAAGTTGTGCCAATGTATGTTTTATGGTTGGATATGAGAGTTGGGCTCCCATAAAACATTAAAACTTAAGAATGATAATTTATAAATTATAGTTAAGCATAGGATTTTTAATGAAATTATAATTAACTACAATTTATTTCTTCATAAAACCATTAAAATGTATTAATTTAATGTATATACACCCATTGAGGTCTTATATTTAGTGTCGTTGACGTATTTTTATGATTTATTAAAGTATTTATAGTGTTTCCAAGCATATCTATGTGTATCTTAGTTTTTTTGTTTTCTGATATGCATGCGTATCAAAGGCATATCTAGATATGTCTCTTAAAATTGCCTTTTTGAATACACTTACTATTTCCGATACTTTGAATCATGCAGCTGAGCAATCGTTATTGTGATTCCAATTGAAAACTATTGAATGAACATAGGGTCCATTTGATTTATAGTCGGATTAGGAATTGAAATCGGAGTAGTCCATTCCCATAGTTTGTTTGGTTCAGACAGGAAAGGGAATGGGAATGGGAATTGGAATTAACAGGAATAGGATTTAATTCCCAAGGGAGCGGTAGGGAATGGCCATTCCCTCAAATGGGTAATTGTCATTCCACCAGGAATGAGAATGGGATTTTGATTCTACCCAAATAAACAATTGGAATCGGAATAGCCCATTTCGATTTTGATGGGCAAGACATATATGCTTGCTACTATTTTCTTCTTAAAACACATCAAACACCAACTTTAACACTAAGCACTCTCTTATTGCTAAATGAGATAGCTTGTAGGCTTCACACGACGGAAATATTAGAGTTAAGGGACTAGATATAAAAGAGAGGACCACCAATTTGTTTCCTAACCCCTAATCTTGGCTTTACTAGGTTCATTTACAACCTTACTCTATAATTCATCATTTTTGAAGGACATGGATATAAGTAGTAAGAAATGATTTTGAGCAGGGTCTTAGATCAATGAAGAGGGCTTTTTATTACTTGCTTTCTTCAGATCGTGGCCGAGGTCAAACGAGCCATGGTTCAAATGATGTCTTTTGAATGGTAGCTTCCGGACAGTTGTGTGCATATATGTGCGGATGTGACACCTCATTAGGTTATCATGGATGCCAACAATTTATTAAATTGGGTTCAGATTCTTGGAATTCAAAGCATCGCATTGATCTGGATTGCTGAATGAAGTCGATCATAGTCGTTGGAGACCCGGGCCCTCCAGCTATAAATAGTTGTCCTTGGGGGGGTCCATTTCCCCTGTCTTTAAGCGAGAGTTTTGTGGCGGAGAGCTCAGTTACGTTGGTTTGGTTGGTAGAAACTTGCGGTGTCGGTCATCCCTAAGGGTTTTTTGGTAAGTTTTTCTTCTTCTTTGCTATCTTAGTGTCAGGTAGTTAGTCTAAAGGGGAAGGCTGACTTTCCACCCATGTCGAGGAGGGGTCCTCGGCCCAAGAGCGATGAGGTTCCCATAAGCGGGCCTTCACCTCCCAACGTCCACCCAAAAAATCTGAGTTTGGTCTAACTGAGGCTCTTGTCGTTATTCGGCACATTCCTAAGGATTTCAAAGGCATTGAGTGCCTAGAAATGCAACCCTCGCGTTGATGTGGCAAGTCGGTGTTATTTGGCTGGAGTGTCGATCTGGTGCCTAGGTTGTTTGATGTCCCAAGGTGTTCGAAGTGGAACTGGGGTCTTGGGTGGTTCACTGATGTTGATGACCTCCTGAGGTCGCTTGAAAATATACATATCTGCCCTAAAGGTAGATGATTCCCGTCCTGTTGTTCTTGCAAGTCCTGATGCTTCCAAGATGATGTGACGTCAGGGGGTCGGTGTGCTAGTTTCACCCATCATCAATTGCCCCCCACTCCCGAGCCCAAGGTGGAAGAGTTTGGATGAAGGGAGTAGATTAGTGAAGAGGTCTTTTTATTACTTGTTTTCTTCAAATTGTGGCCGAGGTCAAATGAGCCATAGTTCAAACGATGTCTTTTGAATGGTAGTTTCCAGATAGTTGTGTGCATATATGTGCAGATGTGACACCTCATTAGGTTATCATGGATGCCAACAATTTATTAAATTGGGTTCAGATTCTTGGAAGTCAAAACATCGCATCGATCTGGATTGTCGAATGAAGTCGATCACAGTCGTTGGAGACCCGGGCCCTCCAGCTATAAATAGTTGTCCTTGGGGGGTTCCATTTCCCCTGTCTTTAAGCGAGAGCTTTGTGGCGGAGAGCTCGGTTACGTTGGTTTGGTTGGTATAAACTTGTGGAGTCGGTCATCCCTAGAAGTTTTTTGGTAAGTTTCTCTTCTTCTTTGCTAGCTTAATGTCACGTAGTGAGTCCGAAGGGGAAGGCTGACTTTCCACCCATGTCGAGGAGGGGTCCTTGGCACAAGAGCGATGAGGTTCCCATAAGCGGGCCTTCACCTCCCAACGTCCACCCAAAAAATCTGAGTTCGGTCTAACCGAGCTAACTTCCGAGGAGGTCGGGTTTTTCATAGGTCGGTATAGGATCCTGAACCGTTTCAAGTGTATTCTTCCCATCGGCAACCAAATGCCCTAGCAACATGATAGGAATGAAGTTTGTATCTTCGAACAAGCTCTAGAGGTCGGACAGAGATTTCCGCTCCACCCTTTCATAGTCGAGGTGTTGAATTACTACAATGTTACCCTTTCCCAGCTTCATCCAAACTCTATAAGGACCTTGGTAGGGACCATTTCGTCTCTCCATCACTTTGGTTTCCCTCTGGACCTCGACACCTTCGCTGGCCTTTTTCACTTGAAGAAAAACCCCATCGACGAATATAGCTTTTATGTCTCCTACCGGTCTAGGTACAGGTTGTTGGACAGTTTTCCATCCAAGGTGCCAAAATGGAGAAAAAAAGTTCTTCCTTGAGCGAAGCCTTACAAGGGCATGTAAAAGGGTTGATCGAGAAGAAAGCATGGGTCGGCAACTACCTGACCAAGGAGGCACTGATCCGAGCTAGGCTGAGTCCTCAGGATAGGTCATCCACCAACACTTAGGCATTTTCCTTGGCTATGTTAGTCTTTTCATCTCACAATCCTTTCATTCATGTATAGGTGAAATGGGTGGTGTCAACACCATGAGAATCCTCAACCGAGCAAAAAAGAAGGCGAGAAAGAGGAAGGCCGGAGATTCATACTGGAGTGCTTCTGGCAAGCAAGAGAACCGGCAGTCCACCCCCGTAGTCGTCCTTGAAGAGGAGGAGGAGGTCAAGCCAATGCAAACAGGTCACACTATTGCCGAAGAGACTACGTCGAGCTTCGAGTAGATTGGTTCAAGCTCCAGGCCTGGATAAACAAATGTGGTCGAGGAAATTCCGTTAATTGCTAACGTGCCACCACCTCGGTTTTCTTCGAAGTGGTCATTAACAACATCAAACCGGATCATGGACCCTAGGGTGGCGCTTGAGATGATAGGGGCATTCTTCTCCCTAAGGATGTCAGGGACTTCACTGGCTAGTCCACTCAAGTGCTCGAAGGAAAACTCTATAGAGTCGTTTTGTTGGTAAGAACTCGATCCAACTTCTTAAGGACCCTTTTGTTTCCCTTATTCTGATATGATCTTGCTTTGCAGTCAAACACCATGGCCCAGGTTCTTACAGACCGATGTGTGAACTTTGAACGTCAACTTAAGCTACTAGGAGAAGTGGAGGATTTTCAAGCTCAACTAGAGGGATTGCCGATGCAGCGCCGCATAGCTGTTAGAGTAGGTCACCATTATGGAATCGTAGCTGTCAGAGTAGGTCACTCCTTGATGATTGAGCTGAATGAGTAGTCTGCCCAGCTGAAGGAGTAGTAGGCCAAGAATGCCAAGGACAAATATGCTACCCACGCCATGAGGGAGGACTTGAAGTTGTGTCGTAAGCTCATTGGTTTGCTTACCCCAAATTACGACATCAACTCCCTGGTAATCGATGTCGTCATCCTTGGAATGGCCGCGGAAGTCCATAACGAGCCAGGAGGATGACTTCGAGGAGAGAGGCAATGAGGACAAGGGCAGCAAAGATGGTGACGACGAAGGAAGCACGAGGGCCGATGATTTGCACCCTAGCTAGTAGTGGTTTCTTTTGCCTCTTTTCTTCGATTTTTTGTTCATGATTTGTAGCCCTAGCCTCCAAGTTTGGTTTCTTATTTTAATCCAAAGTACACTTTTTTCTTTGAATGAATATATCAAACTCCTTTTACTTTCTTTTACTTTTGTTGCAACAAAGCATTTTCTTCGTATGCTTATACGATAGGGTTTCGACGTAATAGCAGGTCAGCTTGTGCATCCTGATCCGAAACTATACAAAAACTCTTTTAAGTGTTGGAATATGGTAAAAAAACATTCCTCGAGGTAGTCCAAGCTCCTATATTCAAATGTGAGCTCCAAGGTAGCTCGAGGTGTAGGCTCCTGACTGAGGTGTTCGGTTGCCTAATTTTAGCAAAACCTTTATGCGAATACTGCGAAAATGGAGCTCGATCCCTACATCGGGCTTTTTCTCAATGAAATATTGTCAAGACAACGCAAATCGAAAAGAGCCAAGCAAACAAAATTAAAATTTGGAGTGTGAATTAAATCCAGGCATTTGAGCTGAATTAAATTGAAGCATTTGTGTTGATGAATTTTTAAAGGTGAGTCACACACTTGTTACATGATGAGCTTAAAACTTCTAGGCATAGTACTTCCTTAGGTTCTCGGCGTTTCAGGAGAGGGGTACAGGCCTCCCTTCCAAAGTTTCAAGCTCGTAAATACTAAGGCCAATGATCTTCATCACCTTTGTAAACACCCCACTTTTGTGCTCTTCAGTCTTTCTGTAAAACTTTGAGCTTCAAGCATGCTTCAGCTAACCTCTCAACCAGCTCGGGGGGGTTTTTGGAATTTTACAAAATTTGGGGCCTCAAGGATCCAAGACCATAGGTACATAGATCCTAGAAACCCAAACCCAATGACTCTAAGATCACCCAAATCTGATACCGTTTACCCCTTCATCCTAAGACCCAAAGCCGAAACCGATTCAGATCGTCCGATCAGAGTCATTTTGATCCTGAACCTCATTTCACATCGAATCCAAAATCCAAGACCATAGGTACGTAGAGCCAAAAAATCCAAATCCAACAACACCAAGATCACCCGAATCCAACACCATTTACCCTTTCATCTCAAGACCCAAAGCTGAAACCAATTTCGATCGTCCGATCGGGATCATCTTTGGTCCTGAACCCTATGCCACTTGTAATCTGAAATCCAACCTGGTAGATGGATAGAGCTCGAAATTCGAAATCCAACGGTACCAAGATCATCTGATTTTGACACCGTTAACCCCTCCATCCTGAGACCCGAAGCTAGACTCGATCTGAGCCCTCCATTTAGAATCCTCTTCACAATAACTTTGAACCTAGGGCATCCTACGACTAAAACTTCCTCTCAGGCTCTAGAAACATCTTAAAAATATAAGATTTGACCAACTAGAACCTCCAATCAATCAAGCTAATCACCTAAACTTGGAATGTCCAATTTAGGTAAATTGGTGAAACCTTCTACTCTGTCTTGATTGATTGAGAGGATCTCTCTCAAATCTGTCTTGACAGCCCATTCTCTCAATCAATCTTCCTCCAACAATCCTTTAAACCTTAGCCATTGATCTCCCTTATTTCCCACTCAAAAAATCTATAAATACCACCTCTTTCTTACATCCAAGACACACAATGAAGACTAGAGATGTTACAGAATCCCCCCTAGATCCATGGTCTAAAGTAAGTATGAAACGGATTTTAAAGTGCCACAGGAAGTCTCCATCGTGCAACAACATCCTTCACCATTGGGGCCATACAACTCACGTCTTTGGCTTCTGGCAAGTAATTGGAAATCTATTTCGTTGGCAAGATAGAGGAGGTTGTTCATGTTCTGTCCATTTACAGCGGTAAGAGTGGAGGACAAAGGAATTTCAATTTCAATCCGAACATTTAGTACCATACTTGCCATTAAATTTTCATTTTTTTTTTTTGTTTCCGACGGATAGTTAGGTTGGTCCGTTTCAGATTGCATTTCCTACGGTAGTACAATTATCTCATTGGTTTGCCATTTTTTTAGATTAACTATGTGCATTTCCCTTAATTATTCTTGCATCATGATTGCCATTTAATAAATAATTAGTTTTATGAATTGAGTAGACATTCCGTAGGCTTATTAATACACACATCTTCTCGTAAAGTTTTTCTTCTCTTTTTCAACAAACAACTACCTTGCTAGTCTACAAAAGCATTTGCCTTCTCTTTCTTTAAATGTTGTGTTCAGGTCATCTTTTCTACTTAAGATAGGAAATTGCCATGCCTTCAAATTCCACCTTTTTCTTTTAGTCTTTTTACTTCTACATCCTTAACCATGCTAGAAACGCCCTTTTCAGTTATTCCTTTCTTTTTTTTCCTACTAACAATTTAATCAATAGCAAATCTCTTTTCATCACATGCATTAGTAATTAGTATTAGGTTAGATTAGAATTTCTTGCATATTGTTCATTTGTTTTTAGTTTTAAATTATCATTTGTGGATTTTTACCTTAGAATTCGTACTTCAAAATTGTTGTTTGAATTTCCTAGCCAATTATTAAGTTGCTCTTACATCTCTTAGCGTTTATTGACTATTATTCTCTTGTTATTTGTTAGGCCATAGTTAGTTTTTCTCTCTTTTTCAATTTAGTATAATATAGTTTTATTAGTGTGATATTTATTACTTTTACAAGCCCAAAATTATAAAAATCTTCCTTGGAATATTGGTGAAGTAGAGGCCGGTTCAACCGGGCATTTGTGGGGTGCCTAACACCTTCTCACATCGTACCTTGGTCCCCGGATCCTAAGAATCTCATCCCCAATGGGCGACGAGTCACCAAGAAAACAAAAATGTTTTTTTTTGAAAAATCCTAGGTTTTCCTAAATTCCCATATTCCAAAAATTTAGGTAGCGACTCCAAACTCCATATCCAAATCTGTCCCCCCACTCTGAGTCGGGTAGCCACAACCTTGTATGGACCCATCGAGTTCAGCCCAAGCTTGCCTCTCAGCCCAGTTCAGGTACCATGACTTTTTGAAAGACAAGGTTGCCAACTTATAAATCTCGCCTTTTGACCCGAGCATTATGATAGCAGGCTACCCTTTGCTAGTATGCAACGGCCTTGACTTGAGCTCAATCCCTTATTTCTTCGACAAGGTCGAGGTTGGTGCATAGTTCGTCATCATTACCATCCTCATCATATGCTTCTGTCCTGTGGGTTGGTATTTCAATTTCAGTTGGTATCACGACCTCGATTCCATAAGTGAGGTTGAAAGGAGTTTCACCGGTGGTCGTCCTGCAGGTCGTTTGATTTGCCTAAAGGACACTAGGGATATCTTCTACCCATAACCCTTTTGCTTAGGCCAGCCGAGCTTTCAAACCTTTTAGAATAGCTTGGTTCGTTACCTCGGCTAGCACGTTTGCCTAGGATGGGCTATGAATGTGAAGTGTCGCTTGATCCCTAGCTCGTTACACTAGTTCTAGAACCCAATGTCTTCGAACTATTTACCATTATCCAAAATCAGTGTGCAAGGTGTCCATACCGGTAGAAGATGTTTCTCTAGAAAAAAAAAAAGAAAAAAACTTTGCAAATTTTGAGTTGTAATGGTTGTTAGCGGCTCTGCTTCAACCCATTTGGTGAGGTAATCTACAACCACAACCAGGAACTTTCTATGCTTAGTTTCCAAGGGAAAGGGACCAAGGATATCTAACCCCCACCGTACAACGGGCCACGGGCTAGTGAGGTGTTGCAGGTCAGCTGCAAGTTGCCGAGGTATATTAGTATGGCGTTGGCGTCTATCACATCGTTGGATGAGTTTGATAGCGTCGACCAGTAATAACCTTGCATGAGGGCTTTTTGAGCTAGGGCCCTACCCCCCAAGTGTTCTCCACACAATCCGCCATGGATCTTGTGAAGGATATGTTCTGCTTTCGTAGGTCGGAGGCAATGCAGGTACGGAAGAGTGAAAGACTTCATGTACAACAGCTCGCCAATTATCACGTAGTGGGCCAACTTTTGCCTTAGTTATTGAGCTTCGTTCCCATCCAAGGGTCCTACTCAATGTTTCAGGTATTCAAAGATCGGATCTATCCAGCTTGGTTCAATGATTTGTATAGGGGCAATTTCTTTTGTCATTGTTTTTATACTAGGTTGGGGAAAATATTTGATGTGCATCATCCTCCTTCTGTTATCTGCGGCACTGGCTATCTTTGAAAGCGTGTTAGCATATGCATTGTCTAACCCCAGTATGTTACGGATGGAAAGTGAATCAAATTGCCAAATGAGCTTGCGAGCCTTGGTTAAATATTTGATCATTGCGGGTTCTCGAGCTTCGTAGTGCCCATTCACTTGGTTGACGATGAGCTATGAGTCGTTGCACACCTGTAGATCTCTTACACCAATCTCTTTTGCCAAGGACACACTGGCTATCAAAGCTTCATATTCTACTTCATTGTTGGATGCTTAGAATTTTAATCTTAAGGCACATTCGAGGCTTACTTCATCTGGCCCGAGCAAAATGAGTCCGGCCCCACTATCCCTCTGATTTGATGATCCATCTACATAGAGGATCCAAGGTTCTACTCCAGGTTCACTGGGTAGTGTCGCATTGGTGGATGCTTCTTGACTTAGGGTAGGTTGTTGGCTGCTAATGTATTGAACGTACACTCTAAGATGAAGTCTTCCAAAACTTGAGCCTTGATTGCGGGATGCAATTCAAAGCGTATGTTGTAATCGCTTAATTCAATCACTCATTTTTTTAACCACCCTAATACTTTGGGCTTTTATAGGACTTGGCGAAGCGGTTGGTCGATGAGTACGACGATGGTGTGTGCTTGGAAGTAAGGTCGTAGCTTTCTGGCCGAGATGATGAACGCAAAAGTGAGTTTCTCAATGTTGGGGTATTGGGTCTCAGTAGCATGTAGGACTATGCTTACGTAATAAACAGGTTGATGTGCCTTGTCAACTACTTAGACCAGTACCGAGCTAACAACTTCATCGCTAGCTAATAAGTACAAGATTAGCTTGTCACCTGGCTCCAGCCTTGTTAATAACAGTGGCGAGCTCAAGTAGGGCTTGAGTTCTTCGAACGCAGATTGGCACTCCTCGATCCATTGGAAGTCTTGAGATCTTTTCATTACTTGAAAGAAAGGGAGGCACCGTCCTGCTGACCTGGATATGAAGTGGCTAAGGGCAAAAAGTAGGGGTGGGCAAACGGTTTATTCGGTTAAAAACCAAACCAAATAAACTGAATTTTTAAATGAAAAGCCAAAACCGAAGTATTGAAAAACCAAAATTTCCGGTTTGGTTTTCAGTTATTTTGGTTAAAATTGAATTTCAACACTATATATATATATATTAATTTATATTATAGTGTACATTTTAATATATAATATATTAACGTATAAGTTAATCTTATCTCCTATTAATTCAAAAAACTATTTACAAGTCATTGATAGGTCGCTTCAGCGTTTTTAAGGCCAAAGGGCATGACCTCGTAGCAGTATAGGATAGTCTCGGTTACAAAAGTCATCTTTTCTTGGTCGGTAGGGTCTATCAAGATCTAGTTATAGCCTGAGTAAGTGTCCATGAAGCTTAGCAGTTTGAACCCCAAGGTGGCATCTATGAGCCGGTCTATTCGAGGAAGCGGGAAGCAGTCTTTGGGTCAAGCTCTATTAAGGTTGGTATAATCTACGAACATACGCCATTTACCGTTCGCCTTTGATTTGAGTACCATGTTGGCAATCTAGTCTGGGTATTTAACTTCTTTAACGAAGTCGGCATCTAGGAGCTTCCTGACCTCCTCATCAATGGTCCTCCACTGATCAACGACAAAGTTCCTTTTCCTCTACTTCATGGGTTTGATCGAAGGGTTTACATTTAGTTTATGGGTTATCACAAAAGGGTCTATGCTGGGCATATCGATGGCCAACCACACATAAACATCAGAGTTAAGGCTAGGAATCTTACCAATTCGATGCGTCGTGGCTCCTTAAGTAGTGACCCGACTTGCACTTTCTTTTCTAGCTCGGTCTCAAAGAGAGGAACCGAGACCGTCCCCTTGGCGGGCTTGCCACGCTCTTCCTTTGGCTACTTGAGTGGGTCAAGATCGATGTCCATAACCAAAGATTGTTTGCCCTTGCCTTTTAAGGCCACCTCGTAACATTTGCAGGACTCAAGCTAGTCCTCGTTGACTATGCCAACCCTATGCTTGGTTGGGAATTTCATCGCAAAGTGGTATGTTGATACCATGGCTCAGAGGGCATGGAGCAAAGGGCAGCCCACAATGGCATTGTAGGGCAATGGTGAATTGACAATTAAAGAATTATGTTTTACCCTCTACTTATTTGGCATGGTCCCTGCTGAAATCAACAGGTTTATTTTTCCCATGGGGCGTACAACATCCCCGATGAAACTAACCAAAGGCATGCCAATTAGGGTAATGTCCTTTGTTTTCAACTTCATCTTCTTAAAAGCCTCTAGGAATAGGATATCGGCTGAGCTTCTGTTGTTTACGAGTATGCATTTTACCTCGTATTTGGCAATAATGAGCTTTACAACCAGCGTGTCATTGTGTGGGAAATACACTCCCTGGAGGTTGTCTTTAGTGAAGGAAGTGGCCTCTTCCAACCTTGGCTTTTTTGGCGGGTTTTCTTCTTCATGTTGTAGTTCTTTAATGGAATTTTTTTCTGTTGAGATACTACATCCGACCACAATTGACCCTTCAATGATAGTTGCTATCATCCCCGCGATCTACTCCTCATCATCAGTCTCATTGTGTTGGTTCTTGTGTTGCTCGGGCGTGCGTTCTTCCTTCTTTATGAATTGTTTCGAGTTGCCCCTTTGATTAACTCCTCGATCTTATTTCTAATGTCTCGGTAGTATTCAGTGTCATGGCCCTTGGCTTTATGGAAGTGGCAATACCTGTCTTGGTTCCTGTTCTCCGGGTTTCCCTTCATGTGAGGTGGCCACTTTAGATACTCTGCCTTCTTGATTTGCATAAGAATCTCCCCTTGTTTTGTGTTAAGCGATGTAAAACTATAATACTTGGTCGAGGGAGTTAGTGACCTTTTGGTCTGCGACTTTGATCTCCTGGACAAATTATGCTCATGTCGTCCTCTCTTGCTACTTTCTCTGCAAATGTCATCTCAGCTCTTCCTCTTCTTGTCTCCCTGGTCACCTCGATCCATGTCTCCTCGATCCACCATGAGCTCTTCCACGTTCATGTATTTTTGGGCACAGTCGAGGAAGCTCTTCATATTCAACAAGTGATTCTTGACCAGGGAGAGCCTAAGGAATTGGTTTCATACTTTGTGGGTTACAATAGTGATCTATACTGCTAGATTGAAGTCTCTAACTTGTAGGCACTTCAGGTTGAATTTGCGGACGTACTCCCGGATACTTTCTCCAGAACATTAGTGAATAGACATCAAGCTCGACGTGGTCTTAGTATACCTCCAGCTAATGGTGAAGTGAGAGATGAGCAGGTCGGAGAACTATTTCCAACTAGTGATGGAGCTTGGAGTGAGCCCTGAATACCACATTCGAGTTGTCTGGCAGAACATGGTGGGAAGGCCAAGCACATACTAGCCTCTATGGCCCCCTGAAGAAGCATGAGGGCTTGAAAGTTTTCTATGTGGTCCACAGGGTTTGTCGTGACATCATAGGTTTCAAGGTTTGTCGTTTTGAAGTCCTTTAGGTGTGAATCAATGATGATCTCAATGGGCAAAGGAGAGGGGCGAGCAAGTTCGGGAATGTCGGAGGTCTTTGTGTGGCTTGCCAACTGAGTAGCGATGGCATGTTGTTCCACACGGGTCCCAGACGGTCCAGAATCGAGTTACGGCGTGGATGCCTCCTAGATCTATTGTGTCGCAAGTTGGCCACAGAGCGGGATGCCTCGATTTCGATCAAGGTAGTGGCCTTGTTGTCCGTGTTGTTAGGAATGTACGTGGGGTCCTGCTATCTTGACGTAATTGTCTGTGTATGCCTCCTCGGGGAATGAGCCCGTGAATGCTAGCAATCATTGTTGGAGATAACCTGCTTACCACGGCCCCTCATGTCAACTACGTGCTTATTGCGGTTCTGAGGTTGGTCCTTACTATTAGGGTTTTAGCCGTTAGTGTCCGATAGAGGGTCCTGATGAAGGGCAATTTGGCACGACCTAGCAAGAAGGGGACACGTGGACACAATCAGATCAAGGGATGACAGCTCAACTCGACAAGTCTAGTTCGCAACATTCGGAGCTCGGGTATTCAGCCACCTCGGCCCAGAGGCCTCTCCAACGGATCCCAAGTTTCTCGGGATCACGATGAGCTAACAGATTTCGACTCTCCCGAGATCACGATGATAAGTCGTCCCGGCTCCACCGGAGTCAGAAGTGAAACGATAAGCCTTATCTACACACCGCTCTCCTTCAAAGGCGGAACGAACCTTATCTCTACACCCCGGAGATCTCGGAGCTCTTTCATGAAACTCACGACTACTTCGCTATATAAAGGCATGAAACCTCAAGGCAAAGGTATGCGTGGTTACTCTACTCACTAGCTCTCAAATTCTCAAGCTTTTAGCTCGCACAGCAAAGTTACTGACTTAAGCATCGGAGCGACCTCGCCAGGTTAGCTACCTAGGTTCTCTAGTCCATTGTCTTGTAGATAGATCCAGCTCGTTGCTCGATTGGAAGCCATATCGCCCTCCAGCTAGGAGTAGTCAGATCGCGCAACAACATGCTGTACTAGAGCTTGCATAAAGGGTTGTCCCATGGAAGCCATGTGTTGTTCCCATGTCTGCATTCGGAGGTCAATACCTCATATGTGGGTCATCAGCTCTTAAAACTGTTGAGCGCTAAACCCCGCCAGGATTGTTGAGGGGTCTACAGGTGTTGCTCCAATGGAGTTGGCTCGAGCATCCTTTCCGTTGTGTGAAGTCATATTGATTGATAAGGGAACTAGTACTCAAAGCGGTGAGCAATGAGGGTGACTTTTCAGTCCGTTCCTACAGACGACACAAATTTATAGTGCTCGATCTACTTGGGTCCTTGTGTGAGAGCGGATAGTGGCACGAGCCCTATAAGAAAGAGGATGTTAGAGAGGCTGGGTTGTGAGCCCAGGCGAGGAGGCTCCGACGGTCAACTTAATCCTAAGCTAGATGAACTGAAAGAGAATTTCAAGCTAGACAAACTGAAGGCGAAGGTACCCCTTTTTATAGAGATGAGGAGTGATTAAGGCGCTTCCAAGATTCTCAGAAGTAATGAATTATGGGCGACTGAATTCTTTGGGGCTCATGGGAGCATTCTCCGGATGAGGCGCTCGCCATTTCCCTAAGAAGCGGGAGGCTCTTGCCATTACCGTTAGTTGATTGACACATTCCCAAGGATTTCTGAGGCATTGAGTGCCCAGAAACGCATCTCTCGCACTGATGTGGCAGGGTGGCATTATTTGGTCGGAGTGTCAATTTGATGCCTGGGCTGTTTGATGTCCTAAGGTGTTGTAGGTGGAACCAGGGTCTTTGGCAGTTTGGTTCAACTGATGTTGATGACCTCCCGAGGTTGCTTGAGAATATATGTATACACCCTGAAGGCAGATGATTCCCATCTTGTTGTTCCTGCAAGTCTTTGATGCTTCTGAGGTGACATCGCATCAGGAAGTCGATGTGCTGGTTTTGCCCATCGACAGGTTCCATCAGTGCAGATTCCTTTTTTGGGTTATCATCCTAACAAGAGTTTTTGAGGAATCAATCAGGTGTGTTTCATTGCTTTGATCCTAGCTTTCATTGGCTCAAGTCGTTCCTTGATTCTTCTTATGAGGCCATGTACTCCATAATGATTCCGTTGAACTTTTGCCATTCTATGAAGGCAAAATCCATATGCACTGTTAGGGCGTTGTTGGGATGACAACAATGTTGCGTCATACCTAGTGTAGGGATAAATGAGGAAGGGTTGGGAAATCAATGACTATTTAAGCTGAGTTGAATTTGAGTTAAGTGAAATCAAAGGAGAGAGAGAGAGAGCCCACCACTTACATGAATTTGAAATATTCAGGTTTTTGAAAATTTGAAAAAAAAAATGAAGTTTAAAAGAGTCCTTTAACTCTTTTTGAAAAACTCGAGGTAGGTTTAGGTCAATTTAAGAAAATTCTAGGTATGTTTTTAAGTCTTTTACCCTAAAAATATCAAAGATCAGGGTTGAGAGATCAAATATAATAGAAGAGATGACCACCCATCTGTCCTATAATTAACCCGTTAAGGCAAGTGGTCCATGACTTGTAAAGAGATAGGGAACCCATTGTTTATTATCACGAAAATCAAAACATGTGTGTTTTTGTCTTCTGAGGCATATACTCTGAGTAATGATAAAGGGTGCATCATGTTTATAAAAGATTGGATGTGACCAAATCACTTCCCATATCCTTTTAATTAAAACTTAAAAATAAGAAAAAAAAATGACTAAGTCAGTTTGATCAAATGGGATATGTATAATTATCTTATTCTTCTTTTGTTTTCAATACCAAACATATATATATATATATATATATATATATTGGGCTTGTTGTTTCTATATTTCTTGTACCTTAAGTTTTATGACCCCTCCCCATTGCTTAATAGTTTGGAGAATTCATGATTGGACTATTTAAGACTAGTTGAAACAGGAAAGATTTCCATATAATAAAAGAATGATTATTTTTATAATCAATGCTTCACAAGTGAATGAAGTTCATCTTCCTCTAGCCTTTTGCTAAATATCATACAAATTTTATGAGTTGAAAATGTATTAAACTGCTTGTTTGGGGCCATCTATCTACAAAACAGTGGGCTGTTGTATCCTGGAGACTGATCTTCTACAACCTTTTTGAGTATTACATCCACAAAGGTGATTGCAATTTTAAGTTCTAGTTCAATTATCTTTAATTCTTTATCATGTGATAAATTTGCTCTAACTTTTTATCAACACCAACCTCACAGAGCACATCTCATCATGTATTAGGAATGTCTGTCTTCCATAGTTTTATGTTATTATTCATCGGATATATTGTACCTGTGAGATTGGTGTGAGGTGCACTCAATTCTAAATCCCCACCTTCTCTGTTTCTTCGGCTCGAAAAGTAGAGCAGAAGATGATGGCACATGGGATTGCAGTTTTGGGGGAAAAAGAAGCACAGTAAATGCTTTCTAATTAGAACTGTGCGCCCGGAACAGGAACTGTTGAATTGGTATATTTTTTATCTTGATTGATGTCTGCTGTTTTGTGCAGTCTCGCCGTGCTCTAGACCCGAGGAAAATGCTGGCCTATGGGCTGTACTGCTGAACCCAGAAGCTATCCATCCCTAATATCCTCGATTCCCAAATCCTAACTGAACTTCTCCCGAAGAAGAAGGACGACGTCAACACGTGAAAGGTGACAACCTCTGATCATTTCGTACCGTCGAAACTCCGTCCGATTGTAATCTGAATCCAAGCTCCACAGGGCTTACGTTGATGTCAAATGAGAATATACCCCACCACTAATTCTGATTGGATATCAATCTGAGCTCGTCACGTTTTTTTGGGTAATGAGCCCGTCTCGTAGAGTTCAATCGCCCGTCGGCCGTTTGACGTCACACAACTCCGCTCCAAACTACTACTTAACAATGCCAATAATGAATGAATGATAGCGATACGAGTTTGGGTTTCTTCGTACCGTTATCAGGACTGTCTGGTAGAGTGATACGAATATCGGGATTCGGGGTAACGTATACTATACGATTTCGACCGTTAGTTAGCGATATTTTTTAGCCCAAAAATTCTTATCCTGGGCTGAACCGCCATTCACCCTTTTTTTGTTGTCACCGCCCGTCACGGTAGGGTGCAAATGCATGATCTGATTTGGTCTTATTTGGTCGAATTCGTATCGCTTCAGTTCGAATTTTCGGATCACCCCTATTCGATTCAATATATATTATATATTTATAAATATAAATATATATAATACTTATTTATTTAGAAAATATATTTTTAATATTATATTTATAAATTTGTTATATTATTTATTTTTATAAAAAATATGTATATTTATAATGAAAATAATTAAAAAACATTTGTATTTTTTGTTTTTATTTTATCTAAATTAGTATATTTTATTTTTCTTTTAAGAATTTATTAATTTTAAAGAAAACATATCGGATCAGATCAAATCCGAAGATCTGACTTACCGATAGGATTTGAATTCAAATCAAGTCCTATCATATCCGATTGGATCCAACATAAACAATGTTGGATTGGAATTCGAATATACCCAGATTCGAATCTGATCTGATCCATTTGCATCCCTATGCCATAGTTCACAAATATATCTGTAAGGACTAAAGGGACTTTTTACGGGGTTGTCAACGAGTCGAGTGCAAGTACAACCAAAACCGACCTAACAAGGAATGCTAAGAACCCACAACCAAATCAGACTCGATAAGGTCTGTATTTTTAGACCTAGAACTGAACTAATCGGTTTTTGGGACAATTGGGTATGACCCGATGGATCCGATTATAATATATATAATTAATTAATTAACCATATATTGAATATAAATCATACATTTAATATATGTAAATCAGTCGGGTCAGAATCAGATTGGGACTAGGTGGAACCCATTTCAAACCAATAAGAACCATAACTATATCAGGAACTAGAACCAACCCAAGCGGTTTGGGTCCATTAGGTTTGTCAGATCCAACCTGACCCATTGATAGCCCTAGACATTCTTGGATCCAGGGGTGGAAGACCCAACTCATAGAAGATTCAAAATCATTTACTATGTTTCACTAGATCTAGGGATGGTAATTTTCCCTATCCTCATCGGGTACACATGCAACTTCCCCTACCCCATTGGGGTAGGGTTGTCAATAATTCAGGTTAAACCCTATAAATCTAATGGACCCAAACCAATTTGGTTGGTTTTGGTTCCAAGAATTAGAAATGATGGGTTGATTTCGGTTCTTGATATATTGTTCCAATTCTTATTGGTTTGGAATCAGTTCCATCCATTCTCAAATTGATTCAGACCAATGCGACATATATATGCATGTATAATATATTAAATAAATTACTATTATATATAATATTTTTAGTAGGTTTATTATAATCGAGTCCATCGGGTCAGACCAAATTGTCCCAAGAACCAATCAGTTCAGTTCTGGGTCTAAAACTATTGACCCTATCATGGTCCAATTTGGTTTTGGGTTCTTGGTATTTATTGTCGGCTCAATTATGTTCTACCTGGAGCTAACCCGTTGACAACCCTATCTTGGGTGGGGGATAAAATTGCCATGACGGGGATGGGATTGACCAAACCGTGGGGCACATTTTGTAACCAAACCGGTAGTACCGATTTTTGGAAAACCAATAACCAAAAACTATCGATTAACCGGTTGACCGATTCGATTAATCCTCAGTTCAGTTCATCGGTATTTTGGTTTTTTAATTTTTACAATATATATAAATATATAATAAAAGATTATATAATATTATATTTTAAATAATAAATAATATATATATATATATATACATTTATATATATAATACATATTTATTAATTTATAATATATAAAAAATATAAAATATATATAATATACATAAATATATATAAAAACATATGTATACTAGTTGGTTCGGTTAACCGCCGATTTTCTGTATTGATTAACTGAAATCAAATCGGTACCTTCGATTTTCTAAAAACACCGAACTGACCAATTCGATTAACCAATTTTTCGATTCAATTTCGATCAGTTTTTCGATTTTTTTCTCACCCCTAACCAGTACGGCATCGCAAACATGATTAGGGATGAAGGGTCATTTTTACCAGGTCAGGCCGTCAGGAACATGGATTTGTCTCGAAGTCGGGATCAAGGACTGGGAGTATGGTCCCCGCCCCATTGTCCATCCGATTAATCACATTTGCAAGTTGTATTTAATTTGTCCAACCATTAGATCAAAGATAAGATAAAATGAAATTTATCTTTCTATTTCTTGTTTCCTCAATTGGTGCCCCCATCTCAAATACTGAGTCATCGGTAAAATATCACAATAATGAAGGCTAATTATTGTAATGATTAGATGATCACACTCTCATAGAACAAGCCAATAAGACCGTGTCGTGCTCATCACTCATTGGCTTTTGCTGTATGAAGTATGAACTCCCTGAGAGGGAGAGGCCCTTATCATGCAGAAAGAAGGAGGAAAGGAAAGGTTTGCACTCAAATTCTTGGAAAGATGGAGTACGTATGGTAGGGAACCCACTAACACTTTGATGAAAAGAGACAACTGGCCCATGGCAGGGCACCCTGGACTCTCCACTTTCTAAATTACCCCTTGCAAGAAGTAATTCCTATTCCCTGATAAGTCATAAAGCCTCCTATTGGATTTCCATCAACCAACCGGGCCCATCTTATTAAAACTGTCTGATCAATGCAAACTTTCCTTTCATGTAATCTATGCACCTAATTTACTTTCATTGCATGTATGCTCCATTCATAGTAAAATAAGCTCATAACATCTCTATATTTATAAAATTGCATATATAATACCTGCAAAATATAAGTTTTAGATAATAATGTAAATAATATTTAACTTTAAATTAAAAAAATAAAAAATAAACAAGTAATTAATCATTTTCAATCCATCTTTTTACAACACCAAAATAGAAGTATAGACAAACTATTGTTATTTTGTTATATGTTTCTTGCGGTACTACGGCTACTGCCTGCTAGTACCTAGGTATGGGAAATGAAGAAGCTGAGGGAATACTCTACGGTTCGACCTTGATTGGATGAAGGCTGAAGAGCGGATTTCGTGAGGTTGAAAAGCGTGCAAGGTAATTCAGGATCCCAATGGGCAGGCAGTGTGGAACTGGAAGGCGGAAGCTAGCTACGAATTGGCGTCTTACATGTCAGCTTTCAGCAATTTCTATTTTATTTTTTATTTAATTTTAGTCTTGGCCTGGCCATAGTGTTGACCTTACAGCCAACTTACAGTCACAGCCACCACCTAACAAGCTAGCAGCCCTCCCAAACCGGCCCTAAATAGCTAAAACTCTTTCACTTCTTTTTCTTTATTTTCCTTCCTCTTCCAACCAAAAAGCGACCAACGAAGCACGTGACATAAGACGGGTAAGAACCGTCCGGTAGAACGGCCAGTCAAAACCCACAAAAACCCTAACTACTCTCTCTCTCTCTCTTAATCTGCCGTGGGAAGTCAAGTCCCAACTCCCAACACTAACAACCATGCAATCATCCATGGACCTCGGATTTATCAGAACCCTCAAAGTTCTCTAACTTTTCACCTCCCTGCGACTCTGCAATTCTCTGTCTTTCCTTTTGCTCCCTCCCTACATCATCTCACCTAGGTAACTCATGATGGATCTGATTCTATTCTCTTTTTCTCTGTAGAGAGAGAGAAAGTCTTCCTGTAGTTCAAAATCTTCTTACATAGCCTGAAACTAGAAAGCTCCCTTTTTTTCTTCAGTTTTTTTTTTAATTCTTCTCTTTTCTTGAAGCACTCGCAGAGACGAATTGAGGAGGAGGAGGAGGGTTAAATGACTACCCCAGGGAGTAATCGTCTGCAGCAGATGCTGCAGTCCGCGGTGCAATCCGTTCAATGGACTTACAGTCTCTTCTGGAAAATCTGCCCACAACAAGGGTAACTCAATTACTGAATAGAATGAGGAAAAAAAAACTCAATTATACATGTATTGTAAGGAACCTTTGGTTTGCCTTGCTTCGTTATCGGACTTGTATATGAGTTTTACGTTGTAACAATCTACTGTTCAGGATCTTAGTTTGGGGAGATGGGTATTACAATGGGCCGATAAAGACGAGGAAAACGGTGCAACCAATGGAGGTGAGCGCCGAGGAGGCATCACTTCAAAGGAGTCAACAGCTTAGGGAACTCTACGAGTCATTGTCAGCCGGAGAAACCAATCAGCCGGCTCGCCGGCCTTGTGCTGCATTGTCGCCGGAGGACTTGACAGAGACTGAGTGGTTCTACCTTATGTGCGTTTCCTTCTCTTTCTCACCTGGGGTTGGGTAAGTTTAACCAACTTTACCTTTTTATCTCCAGACCAGAAATTAATTATATGGTTTTGTTATTATTTGGTTCTCTCCCTCTCTCCCATACAGAGACAGAAAGGCTTTATTAGGTGTCTGAATTCCGTTTCTTTCTTATGATACAGTCAGACAATACCAACTAGTCATCTCTCTCTCTCTCTGAATTTTAAGAAATTTCCTTGGGCTATGTTTGAAAAGTCAATTCAAGCATTTCCGATTCTGAGATTCCAGTGTACACAATACATGTCTACATGTATATTGTACATACAATGGATCTATCCAGATTTGGGAGAGAATCCTTTGTCAGTATATATTACTTTAAAAAAAAGAACCATTTGAGGATCAATTCTTCAAAATTTTAACAAGAGTTGCACATCGGTTGATAGTTTCCATTACTGGTTGAAGTTGATGGTAGCGCTCACAGGGAAGGTGAGCAATTTGATGGGTTTCATTCTTTCTGCTAGAGCTTATATCATATTGTTCAATGTTACTGTAAGAACTGAATGAAGGCCCGCCCCTTGAACTTGTTAGTTTTCAAGTAGGGAAGTATTTATGAGGGAATAGATTCTTGAGACTGTCAAAGGTTTAAGGAGAATTGAATTGGTGTCACTCTATAGCACTTCGCTCACTAAATTCCACTGAAATGGAAGCTTCTCCATCTACTAATGTTGATACCTTCCTAATATGGTCCGTTCTAACGATATTAATTCCTATTAGTGACTACATTACTCTCTCTCTCTCTCTCTCTCTCTCTCTCTCTGAGAAAAGGAAGCCTATTCAGTTACTGCAGGTAGTATAGTCCAAACTCCTAAAAAATTTTAGCTGTTGAATCTCATACCGAGTTGGGAATTATTAAATGTTACAATCTTAGACAACAGTTTTCTATATATGAAGTTATAAATGCACGCATACATATATTTAATAACATCCCTATGTTTATATGGAATCTTATGTGGAATAACATTGATCTAACAGAGTTTGGGTTGTAGGTTACCAGGAAAGGCATTTGCACGACGGCATCATGTGTGGCTCACCGGTGCCAACGAGGTCGATAGCAAAACGTTTTCTAGGGCTATTCTTGCCAAGGTAACCTCCATTTTCTCTATTATATATAATTGACAACAGTTGAACATGGTCTGAGAAAATCTCCAAGAACTATCAATTTTCTCTTATAATTTCTTCTTAATTTCCAGTTTTCCAGTTAGCTAATTATCTTCCTTTTGGTTTTTTCTTTTTTCCTATATCTTGAATGCGATTTCCATGGCATTGCACCAGAGCGCTCGGGTTCAGGTGATTTTGAATACTTCCAATTCAAGAGAATGATTACGTAGTGTTTCGAGCTATTTTTCAGTTTGAATATTAAAACGTGTCCTTCAATGTTACAGACTGTTCTATGCATTCCTCTCATGGACGGAGTTGTCGAACTGGGTTTTACTGAAAGGGTGAGATAATTGATTTATCAATTCTACAGTGTTGATTAACGATCGTTAAGCATAAATTAATACCTTCTGAAGTCTGATTAAATGAGCACCTATATAATAAGTGAAAAATGTTGAATCAGTCACTTGAAAATTTCTGATATTAGTGGGTCTATCAGACGAATAACAATCGGTATCTAACTGTCAATGCAGGTACAAGAGGACCTTGGACTGATCCAACAGGTCAAAAGCTTCTTCGTTGAACACAACCACAACCCAAAACCAGCTCTCTCCGAGCACTCGACCTCTAACCCAGCTAACTCCTCAGAGCGGTCTCGGTTCAACTCTCCTTCCCTTCCTGTCATGTATTCGACCGTAGACCCGCCTGTGAAAATGAACCAAGATAACGAGGAAGAAGAAGAAGAAGAAGAAGAAGAAGAAGAAGAAGAAGACGATGAGGACGACGACGAAGTTGAGTCAGACTCCGAAGCCCAAACGGGACCTACCAGTCACCGGAATGCTGCGCAAGAACCTCTACGCATATGCGAACCGACCAGTCAGGGTGCAACAACAGCTGAAGCGGCAGCTGAGCCCAGCGAACTTATGCAACTAGAGATGTCGGAGGACATTCGTATTGGCTCGCCAGATGATGGGTCTAACAACCTGGACTCGGACCTACACATGCTTGGGGTGGGCCACTCTGGAATGCAAACTGTGCAATCCGATCATCAACGCCAAGCGGATTCCTACCGGTCCGAGTCGGCTCGTAGGTGGCCACCACAGTCGCAGGGCCAGTTTAGCAACGGTCTTCAACCACCATCCTTGGGTACGTTAGTTGTAGACTAGTAGTTGGCGAATGGCGAGTTCCCCAGCGGAGTGCGCCAGTTGTTGATTTCTTTGTTTATTGGAAACCATAGAAGTATGGGTTCAACTAACCATAAAAGTATGGGTTCAACTACTATGATATCCGAAAAACAACCCATACTCGTCATTGATTCTTTTATTTAGTGGGCCCCCATTTACACTAGAGATATCCCCTAGGCTAGTCCTTCCGAATTAACCCAGCCCGTTCTCATTGGCGACCGTTCTACCTGCAGGCTGCAGCAGTGGCATTAACTATAAGAACTATCATATTGTCTTCTAGCGGCTTTTGCCGCATCATTGTGATCCACGTGTACGGTTGTCGTTTTCTACCCTATCGTAACTTGATCTATTGATGAAGACAAGACCCTGATGCGGTGGTTTATATGGGTGGCCACTGCAGGGTACTTTAGGAATCAAGAGTTTAAAACCACGTGTGGTAAAAGTCAAAACCCTTGTAAAACGTGTCCGACCCAATCGGATTGCTTGTAATTTTATGAGTAGGCATAACTAACCCTAAATGTATTCTTTAATGACATTTAAGTCCGAATCTCACGTCTCCCTCTCTCTGTTTTGTTGGTTTTTTTCTTGAGCAGCCCCTCAGATGGAAGAGTTGGAACAAGAAGACAGTCACTACTCCCAAACGGTCTCCACAATTCTCCAGCGGAATTCCAGCCGGTGGCCGGAAATTTCGTCGGCCGTCCACGCCGGATGCTCGGCACAATCCGCCTTTTCGAAGTGGAACAGCCGGAACGATCATCTCCTCCTCCATCTCCCTCTAGAAGGCACGTCGCAGTGGCTCCTCAAGTACATTCTCTTCACCGTGCCCTTCCTGCATAACAAGTATCGCGACGAGAACTCGCCAAAATCCAGAGATGGCGACACCGGGGCACGGTTCCGTAAGGGCACACCACAGGACGAGCTGAGCGCGAACCATGTCTTAGCAGAACGGCGGCGACGCGAGAAGCTCAATGAACGGTTCATAATATTGAGATCGCTGGTCCCGTTCGTCACCAAGATGGATAAGGCGTCCATCCTGGGTGACACCATTGAGTACGTCAAACAGCTACGGAGAAGAATTCAGGATCTCGAGACACGAAATCGGCAGATGGAGGAGAATGAGCGACGGTCCAGAGGTGGTGGGGAATCCCAGAAGACTAGCAGCTCGAAAGAGCAGCGGAGTGGGCCTGGGAACAGCGGGATCACTGTACAGGAGCGGACACGGGGACTTGCCGCCGGTTCGGATAGGAGGAAGCTGAGAATAGTAGAAGGAACGGGCGGTGCGAAGGCTAAGGTGGTGGACGCGCTATCGATTGTAGGGAACACAGTTCAGGTATCGATCATAGAGAGCGATGCACTGCTGGAGTTGCAGTGCCCTTACAGGGAAGGACTTCTACTGGATATAATGCAGATGCTCCGGGAGCTCCGGTTTGAGATCACCGCCGTCCAGTCTTCATCTACCAACGGCATTTTCAACGCGGAGCTACGGGCTAAGGTACGAATTACTCCGTTCCATAGTGGGCCACCCCCACCCCAACCCGACTCATCCAAGCAAAGTATGAAACCTTTCATTTGAGGGTCTAGGTTTGGGTTGGGTTGGGCTAGAGACTAGAGACTAGAGTGGGGTAGAAAAACATCATTATATCCAATTAATACGAGGCTGAGGCCCATCTGAATCTGGCATCCGTAGTGAAAGGACAACACACAACTAACTGTATACTATTTGTGGGGATGCTTCTTTTAAAACCAGTGCTTTATTCATCCCCATCCAATTTCAAGTTTTCAACTTTTGGGGTTGGAATTTGGATGTGGATTGATTATAGGACGACCACCGATCATGACCGTAGATTGATTGGCTGGACCCTACCCAATCAATGGTACGTAAAATATTTATTAACATTTTTAATTTTCTCTTCTAATTTGCCTTCCTCTCTTCTTCTTTTTTTCAGGTGAAGGAGAATGTTAATGGAAAGAAACCAAGTATTGTGGAGGTGAAAAGAGCAATACACCAAATCATAAATCAATACTGACCTTGTGTGTTTGCAGAAGTAGGATTATGTAACTAAGATAAGAGAATGAACCGTGGCTTTCCGCTGACTAACTACTGATTCTCTCTGTGGTACTGCAACAATGTAGTTGTCAGATCCATGATGTCAAAGTGTAGTTGAAACTTGAAACTTGAAATGCCAAAATGTGCGCATGTATTATGTAATATGAAAGCAAAAGCAATTATATTGTTTTATTTATTTATTTATTTTTTTTGACCATTTGTGAACGAGGCTCCATTCTGTCAACTTCTGATGATAGTGTCGGAACTGGATTACTGGAGAGACATCTCATCTCGTACATGAGTTAAAATCAGCTCCCCACAAGAGCACCCCCCAAAACGTTTCATAGCAAATCTCCGCCTCCTATTCAAAATATTTTTCAATGATAATATCAAAAATGATGACGTCATCGGAAAATGTTTCCGTTGTGGGGCTGATTTGATTTGGAAGAATGAATTTATTATAAAGTTCAGGCAATCCCCTGCCCCCCCGTTAGCTTTCTAATTGACGAAGAGCCCCTTTGTCTGAACTTTGCAGCGTGAACTACGCTACACAGCTAAGGACCGGTTTTTCTACTGTAGTACCAGTATATGATTCGTCAATTGCTAATAAAAGAGCCAGAAAGCATTTATTAAATACATTGAGAAACTTCAAAAGCTTTAACTTTTTAAGTATAAAAAAAAAAATATGGCATTTATACCTAAAATGGACCACTACATTGCCTCTTGATTTGAATTTTTTATACAAGCATTGCCTTACAAAATAGTTGTGGATGTGCACATTGTTTAACCAGTGTTTTGTCAACCCAAACGGGGAATAGATCCGGAATAATATGTTTGGTGGTTCAACCTTGTATAGAGGTGCAATTTGGGCGGGCCCATAATTTTACAAGGGCCAGGCTTGGATTTTCAGTCATTGGTCTGGGTATAGGCCCAAAGTTTCAGGCTTTTTTTTTAATTAAGTTAGGCCCAGGTCTAGCCTTTAGATAGTCCAAGTTCAATTTGAGATTTTCCCAACCTGAACTCAACCCTACTATATACATTCAAACATACGTCTATAGATTTACATATACACACATATACGATATATTTATACAAATACTTACTTTCATACATAGCTAAGGCCAGGCCCAAACCCAATCTGAATGCATCAAATTTCAAATCAGGTTAGGCCCAGATTGGAAAGATTAGACTTGACCTTGGGCTTGATTCAGGACCAGGAGGTGTTAAAGCATTAAAGGATATACTTAATTATCTTAAAAATATGTAAAAAAAAAATATAATGATATTATTAATAAGAGTGTGCTCTTCACTCTCTAATTTGTATTTCTTCAATTTAATTTCTTTTGATATTAAGGCTGTGTTTAGTTGCAATGCAAATAAATTTATATTTATGCAAAACTATGATAGTGCAAATGATTTGAATGTTAATTTTGACCTATTTTTGTTTCAAACTTTAGCTTATTTTATTTGATAAAACAAATGAAGAAAATTAAGACATAAAGCAAAATAAAGTAAAATCCAAAACAAAATTAAACGAGAGTGCAAATGATTTGAATGTTAATTTTGACCTATTTTTGTTTCAAACTTTAGCTTATTTTGTTTGATAAAACAAATGAAGAAAATTAAGACATAAAGCAAAATAAAGTAAAATCCAAAACAAAATTAAACGAGAGTTTGTATTTTTTTCATTTGCATTCTCATGCATTTGTACTAGTACAAATAAAATTTCACTGCAACCAAACACAACCTAAGACTCAATTTGGGAAGAGCACAAATACAAATATGAATAGTACAAATACATACAAAATAATATGAAATACAAGGTTTTGTACTCTACATATTTGTATTTGTACGCTTTCCAAACTAAGCCTAAGATTTAATTTGGGAAGTGTGAATACAAGATTTAGAAATACTATATACGAGGTTTTGCACTGAATAAGGGGGTGTTCTACAACATGAATGTTTTTGTATTCATTTTGGAACCACCACATCAACAAAAAAACAAAATTATGTAATTGAACTCTGTTTTTGTTTTCAAAGGAAAAAAAAAAATAAAACAAATTGGTTTTGTTTCAAAAAAAAATAACAATTAATACATGTTTTTCAAATCAACAAAATATTGGTTTTTAAAACAAAAACAAAGTTTCTAGTATAGAAATTATACAATTTATGGAACATGATGTTGAATAATCAAATCAAAACATATTTTTTAAACTAGATTCAAGATCATTTTTATTTCAATTTCAAAAACAAAAAACACATACACAACTATGAACATGTTTTTTGTATTTTTGTTTTAATAAACAATCTGTTTTCAAACAAAATGGTTTTGATTTATTGTTGGAACCAAGGTTCAAAGTATCGATACGCCCAATATGTCGGTAGGGGCGTATTGGGTGTTTTGATACTTGTTTTTTTTTTACTTTTTTTTTTATTTTTATTTTTCAAAACTGATTCAGGGGAGCCGGTTTAAGACCCCTCCATCCTCTGAACCGGTCAGACCCCCGATACACCCATTGTAAAGGTGTATCGAAAGGGTCCCAGAACGATACGCATCGACCGATACGTAACGATACTTTGAACCTTAGTTGAAACTGACAATAAAATATATATATATATAATTCATGTTATAAAACGCCCCCTAAATTTGTATTTACACATTCTTAACAGAGCCCGTGTGCATATTTGTATTTGCACTCTTCCCAAACTGAGACTACTAGAAAGAAACACAACGAAAACAAACTCTAATTTAATATTGTATAGAAAACCAAAACACTCATAATCTAATAGATTCAACCTTTGTATGTGTATACATACATAGGACAATGATACGTAACAATGAGCCAGTCTGAGCTTGATCAGGCCTTGTCATTCAGGTTTGATCTATCCAAAGTACAACACTTAGATTGGATTTATAGTTTGGGCCAGACTAAGGCATGACAGCTAAGCCCATCCTAACTAACTGGCTAGGCAGTTGGACTACAATTCCCGATAGAGCTGCAGCCTAGGTCTGATTGACCTGGCTTGGGCCTCAGCTCAACCTAAATGTCAAATTTTAATTGGAGCCAAGTTCAAGATGAAGATAAAAGTCCAAGGGTTGGGCTTAGGTTGATAGGTTCACTTAAACCCGCCACAGCCCGCCCAAATTGCACCCCAAATTATCCACCAACGGAGGAAGTGTTATCTTGGATGAATGCGGGAACCAATTGAAATTAATACTTACATCTCACACGTGTAACATGTGTAGCAACCAATGGTGAGATCGGATTTGCTGCTCATAGAGCGCGCCACACACCAATCTCACAGAATATCTTGGTTGTACATGGGGAACATCTCTAGTATTTGTATTTAATATATAGATCCCAATTCACCGATGATTCCTTTACAATTTAAGTGATTGTTCAGATGTATGATTATTGATAAGACCTCCACATTGGGATTTGAAGCTATCTTTGATCAAAATTTATAGGCTCAAACTACATTTTGGGTAGGTATCAGTTGGGAATTGATGTCAATTCACAACCAATATAAATGTATAAAATATGAATTTTTGACCTTTTAAATATTGATAAGTTTGTAGTGGAAATAAAAAATCTACATTAAACCTGTCAGTACTTCTCCACTTCTTTAAATTGAGGAGCACTGAATAATATGGTGTCCCCTTGGATTACGTCCTCCCTAAATTGATCCTTACAATTTACAATACTTGCAGCCAGCCATACATTGGGAAAATCTTCATATGTTTATATCAAAATTGCACGGCTGCAAGCATATACCTGGGCATATAGAATTCTTTGATTCAGCCTTTAGAATTGGGATTTACTCCTCACACCGACCTAACACCCCACCCCACCATTGGGAACGAAATCCGGACTGCAGGCTGTAATGCTGTATTCTTGATTAAGGCTGTAATCCAATTGGACTCAAAATCAGATTTCGATTGTAATTTGCATCCGAATCCGATCCAAACTGCGATTGGATTTGATTCGAATTCGAATCCTAATGGATTTGGATCAAAATTCAAATTTAATCTGATTTAATTTTATTTTTTTTCAAATATTAAAAAAATTATAAATTTAATTATTTTTCTATTTTTATATATAATAAATTAATTTAAATATAAAATTAACTGACCCGACTGGTATATATATTTCTATATGTTTTATGTATATTATATATATATTATAAATTAATAAATATTAATTATATATAAATATATAATGTATTATTTATTATTTAAAATATAATATTTTATATACATTTCTAGTTTTTTATTATTTGTAAATTTAAAAAAACTAGCAAACCGAACCAATAGTTAACTGAATCAGTCAATCAGTTAATCGATGGGCTTCGGTTAGTTTCGATTACCGGTTTTCCAAAAACTAGTAATACCGGTTCGGTTTAAAAAATAGGCCCATAGTTTAGTTAACCAAACCGTGAGCACCCCTAGACCATATGCTCAAACATCTAAGGAGCACTGTATATGGAGAAAATCCTAATTCAAAGGTGAACTGCAATAGGATCTACTCCTCATACCAACCTCATAAGATGTCTCAATCGTACATGGGGAACATTTACTGTATTTGTATATTATTATTAAGACAAATTTCTTAAAGTACCCCTATGGTTTAGGAAATTGACTAACTCTACCAATATTGTTTGCTTAGTCTTAAAGTATACCCATAAGTTTTTTGACAATTGTGTAAAAGCTCCATTGACATTATCTTTCCGTCACACTCCATTCACATGTGACATCACGTGATTGATATATTTTTAAATATTTCTAAAATACCCTTTTATGGTTACGGTGTGTAAATGACAAGGAAAACCTACTTCTAAGTCCACTCCATCTCCTCTCCGCATCTATAAGAGCTCTACATTCAAAGCAATTGAAGTCAAAAATATGCATTAGAGGTTGCTGGTTCCCTTTCAATATCTCACTGTAATTTACATTATTCTTCCTTGAATCAAGTTCTTCACTTTCAAGAGAGTCATCAATGATGATCACCTCTTGTATGCAATGAGAAGCAAAAGCAGCATTCTGATGTTGAAGTTGTGGAGCAAAAACAACTCTCTAAACATTATAAGAAAAAGAAGAACTGAGCTTATTAGTTAACCTCTTTTGTTGACCTTGTATGTTGCCATTACCATCTGACTTGGGTTGTTGTAAGGAAGGACAAACAAAACTTAATTCCTGCATGCATACTATGGCAAATGCCTCATGCTCCTTGGTGTGCCTTGACAGTATAGTGACTTTCTGAAGCCATTTGAAAGAGTAACATCAAAACATTGTGGTGAAGGTTTGGAATCCTGTATCCGGGGGCAATTTTCTCTATTGTAATGGGCTTACAGTTCAAGGGCTTCATGCACGGTGTACTTTGCTTTTTTTTTTTCCAGTTCTACTTTAAATTAAATGCGTCTAACTATTCTTCTTCCATGGAACTTGAAGTTCATTAGGTAGAAGCAGCGATTTGAGATTAGCATAATCAAAAGATTACATAAAGGGTCCAAAGTTGAATAAACCTCACAAGAACTCTCACTGAGAGGTTTTACTATCTTCGAAACATCATGATCGTAACTGTGATCCACTTCCTCATCTTTCTGAAAATTTTTACCAATGGGGTTTTATTTCGAAAATTTGAGAAATAGTGGAGGGTAAATTCGATATTTTATTTTTTTTCTATTAATGCTTAAAGACGATGTCAATTGTTAGAAAATTTGGAGATACTTTAAGAGAATATATTAATAATAAGAGAAAATTCCTAATTAGTACCCTGTACTTTGGGCCTAATGCCACTTTGGTCCCCAAACTTTAAAATGCGATGATTTAGTACTCGAACTTTCAAAATGTGCCAATCTAATACTTGACGTTAACCATTCGTTAAGTGGCATGTGAAAAGGTTCAAATGCCCTCCAAGTGTCATCTAATTTTCTTTATCAACCATCCCCTAGAACAACTGTCAATTTTTTCATCCTTTAAAATTTTCCTCTAAGAGATAATTCCTATCTTAATATTGCTTTAATTAACCAAATAGCAAACTGAACAAGAATGATCTGTTGAAAGAGATTGAGAGCGTGACTGTCAATTCTATTATATAAGTATTTTTTTTTTTTTTTTCTGACCATCTCTCTCCTTAGTCGCTACCCCTCCCCCTCTCGCTCCGTCATTTCTGATATTAGGGCTTCTGCGTTTAATCTCTGGAGATTCAATTTAACCACCCATTTTGGAATTCCTGGTTGCTCTCTATTTCCTTCTTTACTCGGGAAAATGTTCCAGATTTTCAAGGAGTTTTAGTTGGGTTGAATTTTGTCTGAAATGGATGGGATGTATTTACGGGCATTGGCAACGGTATGCAAGTAGATAACAAGGTGTTGCAAACGTTGCAAAAGAGCTTTGTTCAAAGTTCAGAACATCCTAGATCATAACATGATACGAATCCCTCCTACGGTCCATTGAACCGGCTGTCCACCGCCTCCACCAACTGTTCCCACGTCATAGAAGGTTGATGGTCCTTTGCCCAGCAAAACCATTCCATCGCCCGACCCTCAAAGCCCATACTGGCAACTGTAAGTTGCTGTTCCACCGGCACCTCCTGTAGTTCGAAGTATCGGTGGATCAACAGCAACCAACCATCAACATTGGTACCGTCAAACTTTGGCAATTCCACCTTCAACCTCCGGAGCGACTGGGTAGGAGCCCCGCTCCCTTGAGTAGAGTCTTCCGTCCTCTGTGGTGGCCGCTGTGAGTTCCGCCCTTCAGATGCTGGTCGTGCATCGAGTCTATTAATAATTTCGTTCAAAGTTTCTGAAGAGATTCATGGCTCCTCTCCATGCTACTAACCCTCCGCTCTAAATCCTCCATCGCTGCTTCCTCAGGATTGGTTGGCTCTGATACCAAAATGGTATCGACCTCTTCGAGCTATGGTGCTGCCGGCACCACTCAGGAGAAATCTAGAAGACTGTGTATTGGGAAATAGTTAGCTTTATTCATGCTTTCTAAGGGGGCTTTATAGGCAATCCTTACGGTTACAGCCATGTGGGTGTGGGTCACTATTATGTCATATCATAAATACAAATCATTGGAAACTGGCCAATGATTGGCTATAATAATAACTGTCAAAAAGGAAAAAGTAAAGAGTTCGGTGAAAAAATTTATGCAACCTGTGTGAGCCTTCTACTAGATCATGAGATAATGGGTTGGGCCTCTCCTATACGGGCCTTCGTCTAAAGGAGGGATCCGTATCATAACAGGTTGCTCATCAACGAGATAAACCAGAACCATGAGTCGAACATCCCAGACATGTGGTTGGTCTCCTTGCTGACCTTTCAAGCTCGTTTACCAAATCAGTTGAAGCTTCATCCTATGGGTATTCGGGTGAGACATTGAAATCGGACGGGAAGCCAGGACACAAAAGAATTAGGCTCGGTAAGGAGCTGGAATCTTGGGCATGTCACATGTCCTATGCTTCGCAAACTCTCTCTACTAATTCTTTTACACCATCGGAATGAAGGAATTTTCAATATCAATCCAGTAGACCCGATTATGTAACTCGTGTATCTGTATTGGGGATTTATTCGACATAGTTCTCATTAGAAATAAAAAAACAAGAATGATCTGGAACAATTCCAACCATTCAATGAGTGGGTCTGTCAGAAAAGGTCACCCCCGGTGGTGTTTGTGACACGAGATCTTGGGCTTTGTTTCATCTTTCTGAGGAAGAAGATGATGAATAGTGTGTTTTATTTCTAAGGGTAATTTTGACATTTTCAATAGTCTTAAGTCGCACACGAGGTCACATGATATACATAACTGACGATCCATTAATGACAACTACTAGATTGACATATTTTGAAAGTTCAGATACTGATTTGTTGCATTTTAAAATTGGTGGACCAAAGTGGCACTAGGCTCAATGTACTGTTGGGAAGAAACTAAGTTTATCCACAAACTATTTCTCTTCCAAAAATAAAAACTTGTAGATATTCAGCTATAACAATTCCAAACAAGATATCAACAAAAATAATCATAAGCTAAGCAAAGAGAGACACACACGATATTTAACGTGGAAAACCCCTCCATTGTGAAGGGTAAAAAACCACGGGGCCAAAGAGACCCAACCAAAAATCTCCACTAATAACTTGACGTAACAATTACAGCAACTCAAACACCACAATATGCTCACAAACTTAGAGCAAATACAGATTCTCAAACATACAAACGAGAATACCAAAAGTGGTGAAAATAATAGTCAAAAAAACTCACAAACGCGGCTAATGTTCAGGCCACAACATGGAGACCTTCACTACACCAAATCAGATCTCCACCGTTCCGATCGTAGGTCTGTGCGTTTCGAACAATCCCACCAAATTTCAGCCAAATCGAACCACAAATGACCCTTGATCAGAATAACTGATGAAGACTGCCGCGAAATGTTTTCCTTTCCCGAACAATTACGAGTTGCTTCTATTCGACATCAAATAACTGGCGATTCAGAGCTCCGATCAAAGATCTGACCATTCAGAATGAAGAAAAATGAGTCATCCACTTACTATCCAAATTTCTGCTCGATCGGACGGTGGATCAGAAAGTTCCGGCCGTTTGATGAACTCTGCACACTGAGAAATCTGCACAGTATTTCGATTTCTCTCTTTTCCTCTCTCTCTTCAACACGCCGCGCGCAAAAAAGATCTAACCCTATTGTTTTTCTTTTTTTTGAAAAAAAAAAACAGTTGGCTGAAGGAGAATGGGCTATAATATGGGTCAATATCCCATAATGGGCTGGGCCCAACATGTACAAGGTATTAATCAGAAATTTTTCCAAACAATATAGATAGAGTTAGGCCATGTTTGATGATTAAGTACTAATCAGAAATTAACAACCACTTAAAGGCTATTTAGTAACTCACTTTTCAAATCACTTATTATGTTTTTAAGCACTTATTGGGGTGGGGATGTTTGGTAAGTTACTTTTCTCATAAATTCTTATATTGACACAAATAACAATTTTAGCCCTCACTTCACAACATCATCTTCTAGTTCTTGTTCTGATGCATCCAACAACTGTTTCTACTTCTTATTATGTTTAGTAGAATTGTGATTAGAGCTCTTTACAAGAGTTTCTTCAGCATCCAGAATTTCTTCATCCACTAATGAATGAAGAACGGAATTTCTTTTACCCATTTTCTGTAAATCAATGCAAACCCATTAACGGAAATGTATTTTCGTTTGAAGGAAGGGTTACTCTACTTCTGAAGCTCTTCGAAAGGCCGTATAATTACTTTTTTCTTCAGCAACCAAAGCAATCTTTAGATGTAGGTAAGGGTTTGCTACTTGTATTTATTTCCTGCTATTACCGTAAGTTGGTAGAAATCTTCGGATTGTCAACTTCTTTTTGCAAGGTTATTGAAACGCATCAACAAGAAAGAAATTTTCTGCAACCTTCCAGTATATCAAACAAAACCCTTTAGTGGAACTAGAAAATTAATTATGTCGACCTTTCCTGCACCTCTATCAACAGGGCAGACGCAGAACTATTAATTCTGACCATCTTTTGCACCTAACATAAAACCAGTCAACCGTTAGCACCTAACATAAAACCATTTAATGGTAACAACTATAACTCCTCGAGATCATGTTAGCACTGATCTCAGAGATCATTTCTTTCTTCCTATAAAACAAGCAGAATTGAGAGACGGAGGGAGATCGGGAAGAAGAGGAACAAGTGAACAGAACAACAACAATATCTCATATCGACTCTTCTACTTTTCTAATCGAGCTTTTTTTTTGCCTTTCGAACAAGAGAGTTCACAAGTGTAGATCTACAAAGAGCAGGGAGTTTAAGTTAGAAAAAAACAAAAAAAAAAAAGCGATTAAATGAGAAAAAAACTTCAGAACATAGAAGAGGCCAAACCAAACAATAGGTCCGCTGACCACTATTCTTCACCGCCGATCGTCGCCGATGGACCTGCAAATAATGCCCCGCTACTTGGGTTTGAGGTTCGAATGAATGGAGACAGAGGTATAACCCTCACGGGGGTATTTTAGGCATTATCAAAAATTATCAGGGATTGGTTCATTCCGTTTTTTCGAGAAGTACTTCAAAAAGTACTTCAGAACATAGAAGAAAGAGGCCAAACGATAGGTCCGCTGACCACTGTTCTTCACTGCCGATCGTTGCCGATGGACCTGCAACTAATGCCCCGCTACTTGGGTTTGAGGTTCGAATGAATGGAGATGGAGGTATAACCCTCACGGGGGTATTTTAGGCATTATAAAAAATTATCAGAGATTGGTTCATTTCATTTATTCGAGAAGTACTTCAAAAAGTACTTAAAAAAAACCAATTTGAAGTCATTTTTTCAAAAAATTACTTTAAAAAAAATTACTTTTTCCTCACTTTTTTACCAAACACCCATACTTAAAAACCACTTAATGTATAATCCTATATCTCTAAAGAAATACTTCTTTTAAGTATTCTCAAACACTACCTTAATCAATTTTCTAAACCTTCAGGATATTTTAAAAAATTTGCCTTTATTATTATATTGCTAAGCTCGATTTGAAAGGAGTACAAATATAAATATGGTAAAGCGCAAAACCGTGTCTTTTTATATATTTGTAGTCTTTCCGATGGTGGAATGTGCTTTAAGGTCGGTGTGAGGTGCGCTCTGAGGAGTAAATCCCGTTCATTGCAACATGAAAGAATGCATCCAAATATGTAAGCAGCAGATACGGAGTAATTTGTTGAGCTGGCAACATAAGGCTGGTCCACAAACAGCACGAACATCAACACGACAAAACCTCACTTCCGTGACCGTGTGCGTGAGAGCGCTTAGAAGTGAGAATACGCTTTCTACCAGAACAAAGGAGACGTGAGAATACGCGCATCTGGCATTTCTGTTGAAAGCCTCCTCGACCTTGACGTCGAAGTCGAAGATTCTTTTTCCCCTCTTTTATACTTGACACTGTTAGAAACTCTGAGAGAGACAAAGATCACAGGAAGAGAAACAACAATAATGGAAGCCACAGCTCGAGCTCCCGGTAAAATTATACTTTCCGGCGAACACGCCGTCGTCCACGGATCGACCGCCATCGCTGCTTCAATTAATCTCTACACTCAAGTTAATTTACGGATTTTTGATGATCACGGTATGAAGTTTCAGCTTCAAATTTCTCTTATTGTCTTATGCCTGCATGTGTTTTTCTTTTCCTTTTCTGCTTGTTCTTCGATCTGTTTATGCAAGTGGAAATAGAAATGTTTACCTATTAGATATCGGTTTAATACACACTGTATTTTTGGCTGCTTCGGGTTTCATGAATGGTTTAATGGCAGGAAACTCTTAGCATTTGGTTATGACCGGAGATTGATGATGGTTTTTTATCAGAATTACATAATTCCTATTCATTCTGAATCGTTCTCATTTTTGTTCGTCCAGAAACACAAGTTTTGATTCCCTCTTCTCCCCCTCCCCCGCTCTTCCTGTGTGTATGTTATCTTTATCTGATTGTGATCCATAAATGAGAGTTCCTATTTTCGATGTTGTTATAGAGAGAGCAGGTATCGTTTTTTTAGTTGTCTAAGTTGATTGATGTGGATGGACACGAGAGACGCCCTTCCTAGATATTATGAAGACGATGGGATGAATTGAAGCAACAAGACTTCATAATAGTACCTAAACGAAAATGACGAGTTACGTTTACCAAGAAGGGAAGGGTCTATGAACTCTTCACATGAGAAGCTACATTAAAGAAAGAATTTTATATCCGAACAACGAATTTCTTTGACGCTCTTCCTTCAAGGATTTTAAATCTCTTAGTCAATGTTGTTAGAAATACTTTTAGAACTGCTCATAACATTGGCAGGCAGGAGAGGATCAATTTATGAAACTCGGACCAATTTTTCACATGACAAGCTTCTCTAGAAGAATGATTATAGATCCTAACAAGACCACTTTGAAGCTGTTCCTTCAAGAACTTTCATCCATTAAGCATGGTTGCTAGATACTTTTAGAACTAGTCATAGTTAAGCACATTGGATTGATGAGAATTAGAGAATTGGTTGCAAGATTTCCCTATTTGCTGCGCTAAATTGTAAAAGATTTTCAAGTTGCCATATTCATCTTGAATGGCCTTGGTTGCAAAGTGTCCTAATTTTCTGCATTACAGCCTTGCAGAAATTTTTCATTTTTTCATATTCATCTTGAATGTATCCTATTTGAATTCTTATAGAAGTGTTTATAAAAAGAAAACCTAAGAAAAATACAAGTCATCTAAGTTGTATGCCAAAATCATCACATGGAGCCTAATCAATTCCATTGATTTTCAATTCACCTAAGCTTTTGCCAGAAAAGGGAAAAAAGTAATGGACCTCTTGATACCAGAGAAACTGCAAAGATTCCTCATATCAATGAAGTAGATGACGGTTCATAATGAAATAATGACCAACTGTACAAATTCCACATACATAATGTGTTTATATTTAATGACCAACTGTACAAACTGGCTATTAACCGATTGTCTTTGGTTATAATTGTAAAATTTATATCACCACTTACCAACTTCTTGGACCATCTTATTTTGAGCTGTTTTCTTTCTTTTTGTATTGGAGAAGATGATACATTCATCAACCATACATGCACTGATCACTTTGGCATGCTGTTTTTGTGCATTTTATGGAAGCATATTTATTTTCTGCAGAGAATGGTGACAGGTTACTTACACTTCAGCTCAAGGATGTAGAATTAGACTTTTCTTGGCCAGTTGGAAGAATCAGAGAAGCACTTCCTGAGCTGAGTACTCCTTCTTCTTCATCACCAACAGCATGCTCACCACAATTCATGAAATTGATTGCTGCTCTTGTTGAGGAACAGGATATTCCAGAGGCAAATGCAGGACTTGCTGCTGGAGTTTCTGCATTCCTTTGGCTATATGCCTCAATCCTAGGGTATTTGTTGACTTAAGCTTCCCATGAGTTAAATGTGTTCCCAGCTTCTAATGTTCTCTTCTAACTATAATGATCATTTTGAGCTGGTTCCTTTTATTTGTCAGTTGTAAGCCTGCAACAGTGATTGTCACATCTGATCTTCCTTTTGGTGCGGGCTTGGGTTCATCAGCCGCATTTTGTGTTGCACTTTCTGCTGCATTGCTTGCACTTTCTGATGCTGTAAGTTTGGATCTCAACCACCAAGGATGGTTAACATTTTCTGAGACCGATCTTGAATTGGTAAACAGATGGGCCTTTGAGGGTGAAAAAATAATTCATGGCAAACCATCTGGAATTGACAACACCGTAAGCACATTTGGTATGTGATTTTTCTTAGAAGTTTAAAATGAATTTAATTTATCTTCTTCTAGTGTCCTTTTCTGTTTAAAAACTTCCTCTCTCTCTCTGTTCTCCTAAGACAGAAACAAATGCATCATTACTTCCTATAGTTAATAAAGTAGTAAGTTCTGTCTGTTACTAATAAAAAAACATAAAAAAAGTACTCTGTTATAATTGTTTCAGACATTCTGTTTATTTTTCTCATCAATTTCATTGTATTACTACTGTAGTATTTCTTTAAGTTGCCATTGCAAGAGGATTTCTGTTTTTGAAGATTAATTGTAATTGGAGTCTATATAACAGGAAACATGATTACATTCAAATTGGGTAATCTGAGTTGCATCAAGCCCACTTTACCCCTCAGGATGCTCATTACTAATACAAGGGTTGGAAGGAACACAAAGGCATTGGTTGCTGGTGTTTCAGAGAGGACCTTAAGGCATCCAGATGCCATGGCTTCAGTGTTTTCTGCTGTTGACTCTATCAGCAGGGAATTATCTGTTATTATCCAGTCACCTGCTCCTGATGATCTGGCTATAACTGAAAAGGAAGCAAAACTAGAAGAGTTAATGGAAATGAATCAGGGACTTCTCCAGTGCATGGGGGTCGGCCATGCTTCTATAGAAACTGTGCTCCAGACAACTTTGAAGTACAAATTAACTTCGAAGCTTACAGGGGCTGGGGGTGGAGGCTGTGTTCTGACATTGTTACCTACACGTATCCAATCTTACAGTATTTACTTCGGTCACTTTATGATTTTCATTTCTGCTAATTTTTCATTTTTGTTTTCTATATAAATGCCATAAGATAGAACCTAACTTAGACCATCTTAGTATATTGCATACTGCTCTTTTGCTAACATTCTTTCTCTATTTATATATTTTGTAATTACAACTGTGAAGATGCAGGCATTTTATTAACTAGTTTCCAAGTCCAATATGATTCCAATATTAGGGTTAACTGGGTTTCTTCTGTGATTAACATAATACTGCATCCTATTTTGATGCATCTGCATTTAATGTGCTTAGTTTATTAGGACCATGAATGAAAGTATTAATTTTAATGGTTCAGAGATGAATGGACCATGAATGACTTTGATAAACAGAAATTGAGGTAGGAATAATAAGCAAAGGTCATTATTGTCATGGACTTGCCTATAGTGTGTTGCTTTGATATGTACATCTGTGGTCTGTTTAGGCCCCAAATATGCTAAGTGGAAGGTTTGTGGATCATATTGGTTCGTATTGAGATGAATTAACCACTAAACCTTTTGCTTAATTACAACTAGTTAATGACCCAAGTTGAAGGGTCTAGAAGAGATAGAGGCAGACCAAAATGGACATGGGTTGAATGGTTGAAGTAGTTAAAGATGATTTAAGGGCCCATAAGTTAATGGATATGGAACTGATTAGAGCATAATGCGGGAGCAGGATTCATGTAGCCAACCCCATATAGTTGAAAGTTGAGACAAGGCCTAGTTTGAGTTGAACCAATTAATGATACCGTACTGTATAGGGGAATTGTACATACGTATTTTGTTTGGGACCCACTATCCATGTGGTAAGTCTTGAAGCACATAGGGTTTTTGATCTGATTTAGGAGATTAAATTAGGTTTGATTTTCAGACCAGTGTAATGTCTTGAAAGCCTTTGTTCTGTTTTTTTATTTGGGTTAGAAAACCAAATTAGATTTGATTTCTTATTAAAGGATATGAGATAATCTTCAAACATAAAATAGTAAAAAACATAATTTTATAGCTAGAGTAGGACCCGCACAAATCTATATATATTCTTATTTTGAATTAAAATTTATTTAGCCCCTTTTCTAAGTGGGAGGCCTAGCCAAATGTTTTAGGGAATTACTCTAGTACCTTGGTTGATATCTTTGGTGTATGGATTGAAACAAGTCCCATGATACAGGGAATTAGTATGACAAAAATTGTATTGGAAAAATTAATAAAGTTGAAATATGTTGCTTTATTGGTAGATCTGCCATGAAAATTTGTGGTTGCAACTATAGCTATATTATACATATATGACGAAGAGTATACAAAATTGACCATCCCCTCCATATGAGGAATTAAATATTAGGACTAATTAGTCAGATCCTCAGTTCATTGAGATGTTGGTGCAGTCAACCATCTCTAAACAGAGTGGTCTAGCAACATTTCACAATTAAGTTCAAATCTCACAAGGTGGTACATTTCCTCGACGTTGTTCTGACTGTTACTCTTGTTTTTGAGCTATTGAAGTGCTTTTGAGGTTCAGTGTTCAGTGATGAGATCCTTGACAACATGAATCAGTGTTAGCAACATCTGTTGTGGATAAAGTAATTGCTGACCTAGAATCATGCGGGTTCCAATGCTTGATAGCTGGAATTGGTGGTAAAGGTGTTGAGATCCGTTTCAATGGTTCCCCCTGAATTCTTACAAAGGATGGCACTAAATCAAAGTAAGATATGGCGGTGAATGTCAAAAAACGACAGATGATGTGCTGTTGTTGCTATCTTTTTTTTCTTTCCTGTTTGTATATTTAAAATTTTCCCCCTTTTATTGTTTTGTGTAAACCTCTTTAAATTACTAATTTAACCTTCTAGCTTTGTTGAATATTGATTTCTCCTCTTCAACAGAAAGAGTAACTGAATTAATTAAATTCTACGGGCAAGGTCAATAGTAGATAAAAAGGTCATCATCAGGGCTGAGAAAAAAAAAAAAAACCAATGGTGCTGACTTGAATACTTGATGTAGATGATGAAGAGTTTGTGTTTTATCTTGACGTAGTCACACCAAATCATTGTGTCCTTGTAGTTACAGTTAAACTTTAGATCAGTTGTTTATTGATCAGTGGTTATAGATGATGCCTATAATTGTTTTGCAGGAAATTTGGACTGGTTTTCTTTGAGCCATGATACATGAACTGTTTATCAACTAAATCAGGACTACAGATTTTCTTTCTCAGCACCAATTACAGCCCCACCCACTGGTGTATTATTAGTACGGCCCACCTAACATCACCCCTTAAGCTCAAGTAGATTGGTAGTTATATTGTTGTGTTTGGTACACTGGTACTTTTTTTAGGAATCGTTTGTGCACATAACCCAAATCAAGGTTTAAAATTTGGATGTCGGCATGGGCCTATCGTTATTTAAATTAATGTGCTTTTATATTTTTTTAGTTTTTTTTTTTTAAGTTTGCTTTTTGGGCATATTTTTAAGCATATTTTTTTTATTAAAAAAAGTGATTCCTGAAACCCTTTTAAAAAGGCATATCGTGAAGCCATGATATGATATGATACGCCCTCATATCGAAATTTTAAACCTTGAACCAAACCTCATTTATTTATTATTGCTTATTCCAGTATATGCCATTGAATTCACATCCTATAGACCCTTTGGTCCACAACCATTAGCATATATCCTCCAATACAAACATGCCACATCATCTCAACTATTTACTCTCAAAGCTCTGATTGGGTGAGAGGCACTGTTTATTATCTTCAACCTTTTGGCCAAACAGGGAACAATCAATCAGCCAGTGTACCTCTCTCTCTCTCTCTCCATACTAGAAGAGAAAATCCTCTCTTTAGTCTTGATATCTCAGAAATTCAACAATGAAATTCCAAACATTTAAGGAGTGGCAAAAAAGTATATTACATTATTGGCTTTAGCCATATATATATTTTCCTTGAATTAAAAATAGAAAAAAAAGGATGATTCATAATCAACCACTTCCTGTCTTCGATTGTCCTAACAAATGCTTTTTGTCTAGGCAACTCGACAAGTTTTCCTCGAATCCTTTCTGGCCATTCTCAAAATGCAGAGCTTCCTCTGAACCCAGCAACTTAAATATTTAAAAGAATTTTTAGCTACTGTTGCAGCAAATGCTTCACTTCATAGTTCATCTCCTCCACATTCATTTTGATATTCACAATCTGAAAGATTAGGCCAATCGATTGAACCCAAATGGATTGAAGCAGATATTAATCACACGACCAAAAGAAGACAGACAGACTTCCAAACCCAAACGGCAACTTTGATGGCAATGACACGAGAGTTAGAACCCAAAAATGGTACGGCCTCTCAGGTCTTGGAGTCATTGGAATTTGATTGTCATCGTTGGTTCTAGTTACCAGAATCTCACCGTGTTCACAACTCTGTTTGTTTCCTCGTTTATTTCCTTTTATTCTCTCTCTGTGGGCGAATGTAAAAAAAAAAGGATATAAAGCTGAAACACAAATGTAAAAAAAAAAAAAAAAAAAAAAAAGAACATTCGTTACTTTCACCAAAATGAGACATAAGCATAAACGACCTTAACAAACAAAAAGAGGATAAGACTTAAACATACCCTAAAGCTTAGAAATGGACTTAAAATACCTTCCAGCCTGTTACGATATTCTACAGATTCAAATAAAAAGGCACTTTTACCTTTCAAATAGGGGTTCGCATCTGCCCCCCACATAGTTGCCCCCCAAAAACGTCCCACACATTCTATGCCTGCCGCGTGTCCTCAGGCACGCACACTAAAATGGCTCGTGCGGCCTCCATTTGACGTTCGTTTGCAAATACTCCGTTAATTCCATCTCGCCCAAAAAGGTTCCTTGGTATTCTTCTCCCATTCTACTGCCAAACTAAAACCTTTGCACCCCTTTCATAGCCCACCACCGGAGATGAACTTTTCGAGTTCCGCCGGTCGATGCTGACGACCATACCGGCAGGAAGTACGTATTCCGTAAGTTTTTCTCATTTCCTATCTTTTTTTTTTGTTGTTTTTTCTCATTCATCTTCTAACATTCTGAGATCTGAAACCCGCCGGAGTGGGCTTCGAGTTCCACCGGTTGACGGCTTGATACCGACGACCATTACGGAATATTCATTTACCGGAGGTACGTTTCACTCTTTCAGCCGATTTTCACCAGTAACAGAGCTCAAACCCACTCCCCTGTTTTGTTCAAACAGGGGAGTGGGTCGAGATTGATTGATCCCCATACACCTTCTTGAGTGCCTTCGATTTGTTTAACACAAATGGCAAGTAAAAATCCAGCACCTTTTCTCTATATTTCTTGTTGAATCTGAGCTCAAAGTATCGCTCCGTGCTGCCAGTCCTCTCGTTATCAGAGCAAACGAAACTCCATTTGAGCTCGACTCCTTTGAAGGCATCCACGACCTCTTCGCCTTTCTCTATTGTGATGGCGAGGTTCTTTTCTCTGGGGGCCTGCACACCTTTAGACGTTCGATCGAGGGGGTGATCTTGGTGGTACAACTCGGCTGCCTCATAGACTTGATTGCGGGTGATCCCACTGAATTCTTCGAAGATGAGCGTGGGCTGAGAAGGCCGAGGGGAGAAGAGGTAGCGGAGGCCTGAGAAAATGTAGTCTTGGAGCTGATGGGGTATGAACTTGTTGGCCACCGACCGAATGAGCATGGTGGAAGCGGCCAAGGAGGCGTAGGCTGATAGCATCGTTGACACTGAAGGCATGTCTGAAAGTAAGTACATGTTTAGCTTAGTGCTGCTTTTCCTTGGGAGATGGATGAAGAGAGTTGCTATGGCTTCCATGGATTAATTGATCGGTTGAATTGTATTGTATATAAATCTGTCTCTCGGTCTTGGCCTCTTGTTTTGGACCTTTTTGGTTGGCTTACGAAGATGAGACACGTCTGCTTTAAGTTACGGTCCTACTTCTTCTAAAAAGTGGGTCTCCCTTTGAGCTCAAATTCAACAAGAAATAGGCTCCGACTCCGACGGATTTCGGAGCGGTCGTTATGGGTGTCAACGGACCGGTTTTGGATTGGATTCCGTTCAAACCAAAATTCATTTGGATGGATTGGACGGACTAATAAGACGTATTGAATTTGGACGGATTGGACGGATCAATATAAAATATTGGATTGGGCCTAGTCCATCCATAATGAATTTATATTGGATTGAGCCAATATTTGATCCATTGATAGAAGATAAGAACATAGGTGTCAATGGACCAAGTTTGAGTTGAAATCAATCTAATTTAACATGAATTTGAACAGATTGGGCAGTCTCTGGACCGGTCTATAATAGTCTAAAATATTCACTGGACTGGATTGAACCAGATCCATTTATAATACTTGCATTGAACTAGACCAGATTGAACCAAATCCAGTCTAATTGACACCCCTAATGATAGTCGGCATCGATCGGTGGAACTGGAAAGAGTTGATCTCTGGTGGGCTATGGAAGGGGAAGCCAAGGTTTCAGTTCGGCAGTAGAATGGGAGAAAAATACCGAGAGTAAGGGATTAAACCCTTTTTGCAAACGGACGTCAAATTGAGGTCCGCACGAGCCATCTTAATGCGTGTGTCCTCAGACACGCGGCGCGCATAAAATGTGTGGGACGTTTTTGGGGGGCAACTAAGTGGGGGGCAGATGCGAACCCCCTCTAGAACCCATCCCTCTCGCCCTGGTAAATGAAAGACGGGCTTTACCAAACCAATTCAGACGGTGTCTCGAGAGGTTTATCACATAAATAAAAAGATACGGTTCAAGACGTGTGCTATGATCACCTAAACCACCCCTCTTTTATAAAGCCTATCTGGTAATGAAAAGTCTAAGACCCCTTCCCCCCTATTGGTAAGGTCATGGTTTTAAAACCGAACCGGTCAGGGGTCTGGTTATCAGGTAGAACGGTCCGATCGTTCGAACTGAATGCTCGGCCTGTTCTGACAAAAAAATAAAAAATGATCAAAACCGTTCGAACGGTTAATCGCCCGGTTCAACGGTTCTCTAACCAAAATCAATAGTTTTTAGGGAAAACAGAATCGGTCAGGTGACCAATTCCCGATTTTTCTGGTATGACCGTCCGGTCCGGTCCGGTTTTGAAAACCATGGGTAAGGTAAGAAGAGTGCAGTGTCACCACAGTTGCAAAACAAAATGAAAAACATATAAATGAAGGTTTTCAGGCCAAAGCCTCCCTCAATCAAACACATGGCTCTCCTACATTCAGACACCTGTCCTTCCAAACTCTAAAACAAATTAGACATGTGTCTATTTCTGAGTAGTGGTCTTTCAAGAACAGAGCCCACTAACATGCATAGTTGAGTCCATCACAATGCATAGTCGTGTGAATTGGGAAGATCCCACTCCCAACCCTTTCCTAAAAAAAGGAAACTAAAAAATTGAGGAGAGAATTTCAAGGAATAGAAGACTCACGAAATAGCAATAAATATGCAAATTAATTTGCACAGAGCTCTGCAACTAAAAGAAATCTGCAACTCAGAGAAGTTCAGCTAACTTTCATTCGGTTAGTGCATCATCTCCCAACAACCTATGTTTCTTCCCCATTTAGATGTCATGTAACTGAATTCAAATCTTTCCTCACATTTAGAGTAGTCTTCAACTTCAGAGAAGCTTCAACCTAACTGTATTTGCTATTAGGATATTTGGTGACTAAAGTCAATTTGACTTAGTCCATCTTAGTTGTTACTTCTGTTAATAATTTCCTGGTTTGAAGGATCTTATCTTAGCTTAGATTCCTATAACAGATTGACCACGTCTTTAGGCTCTGTTTTCGCAATTCTGTTTTTGTAAGGCTTGTATAAAGTCACAGTATCTTTCATTCACTAAATGTGCTTTTGAGCTTCCAGTTATCTGTATTTTCTGTTTAAAGCTTGAGAGTACAACAATCTGGTATCGGAGCCTGGTTGAGAGAAGTTAGGAACTGCAGTATCCTAATAAGAGAGAAGAGTGAAACACTTGGTGAGAACGAGTGGAACACCTTGCGATGGCAACAGATAAATACGTCCAAGCTGATATTCCTCAGTTTGATGGTCACTACGACCATTGGGCTATGCGCATAGAGAATCTTCTCCGATCCAAACAGTATTGGCACTTGGTAGAATTAGGAATTCCTACAGTAGAAGATGGAGCTGTGCAAACAGAGGCACAAAAAGAAACAATGGAGACGTTGCGACTCACGGACCTAAAGGTGAAAAATTATCTTTTCCAGGCTATTGATCGCACTATCATGGAGACAATCCTTGACAAAGGGAGTTCAAAGAGCATATGGGACTCTATGAAACAAAAATACCAGGGGTCAACACGAGTCAAGAGAGCTCAATTGCAAGCTTTGAGAAGAGAATTTGAGGTGCTACAGATGAAAGAAGGGGAGACGGTGGATGAATACTTTGCTCGGACACTGACTACTGTTAATAAGATGAAAGTTCGTGGAGAAAAGATGGAATAGATCATAATCATTGAGAAGATTTTGAGATCGATGACTTCCAGATTTGATTATGTGGTATGTTCGATAGAGGAGTCTAATGATTTGAGCAAACTTACCATAGATGAGCTTCAAAGTAGCTTACTTGTTCATAAACAAAGAATGAACAGTCATAATAGAGGTGATGAACAAGCTTTGAATGTCTCATATGAAGGAGGAAGAGGTAGAGGCAGAGGTGGTCGAAGTGCATCTCGAGGTCGTGGAAGAGGTCGAGGCAGACAAGGATTTAACAAAGCTTTTGTGGAGTGCTACAAGTGCCACAACCTAGGACACTTCCAATACGAATGTCCTAATTGGGAAAAGGGAGTTTATTATGCTGAGTTAGATGAAGAAATGTTGCTGATGGCTCAAATGGATCTTCACAACTCTAAGACAGGAACAATGTGGTTCTTGGACTCCGGTTGCAGCAACCATATGACTGGAGATAGGCAGTGGTTTCTCCATCTAGATGAGTCTTTTAGGCAGGTTGTGAAACTCGACAATAACACCAAAATGGCAGTAATGGGGAAGGGAAGCATCAAGTTGCGAGTCAATGGCACAAGTCAGGTAATTACTAAAGTATTTTATTGTCCTGAGCTTAAAAATAATCTTCTTAGTATTGGTCAGCTACAGGAACGCAATCTAGCTATTCTAATACAGCATGGAGAATGCAAGATTTATCATCATGAACGAGGGTTGATTATGCAGACTCAAATGTCTGTTAATCGAATGTTTATTCTTCTTGCTGAAATTGAAACACAAGTAGACCAAGCTCAAGTTCCTGTCCCTACATGCTTTAAGATCACATCCGAAGATCAAACTGACTTGTGGCACCGTAGATTTGGGCACTTAAATTTCAAGGGCTTAAGAACCCTATCCTACAAGCAGATGGTGACGGGCATGCCTCCTCTCAATAGTTCATCTACAGTATGCACAGTATGTATGATAGGCAAGCAACATCGAGAAACCATTCCTACAAAGGGTTTATGGAGAGCTACAAAGAAGCTGCAACTCATACATGCCGACATCTGTGGTCCCATCACACTTGAATCAAACAGCCATAAAAGGTACATACTCACATTTATTGATGATTATAGTAGAAAGCTATGGACTTATTTTTTGAATCTCAAGTCAGAAGCATTTATTGTATTCAAAAAATTCAAGAGTAGTAGAAAAAGAAACTGGAAATGTTATATGTTGTTTTCGAACTGACCGGGGTGGAGAGTTCACCTCACTTGAATTCAATGAGTATTGCAGCTCAAATGGTATTGCTAGACAACTCACCATAGTCTACACCCCACAACAAAACGGGGTCGCAGAATGGAAGAACCGGACGATCATGAACATGGTACGATGCATGTTGACGGAGAAGCTCGTCCCTAAAGAATTCTGGCCGGAAGCTGTCAATTGGGTTGTTCACTTGCTCAACCGATGTCCTACTCTTCCTGTAAAAGATAAGACACCAGAGGAAGCATGGTCTGGCTTCAAACCTTCAGTGGCACACTTTAAGGTGTTTGGATGCATTGGACATGTGCATATCCCCGACAACAATAAACAGAAGCTTGATGATAAAAGTCTCCAGTGTGTCTTCTTAGGCTTAAGTCAAGAATCTAAAGCCTATAGGATGTATGATCCTGTGTCAAAGAAGATAATTATAAGCAGAGATATGGTGTTTGAAGAGGACAAGAAGTGGGAATAGAGTAAAACAACTAAAGGAGCTAGTTGTGCGGGTCTTGAATGGGGAGATGAAGATGGGTCACAAGAGCATGACGCAGAACACGTACATGAAGAAGAAGAGCAGGTTGTTGATGGTGCTACTGGGTCTAGTTCGTCATCAAATGAAGAAGCTGAAAACAATCCTTCAAGTCCAGTTCAAGGGAGGGTTAGAAGGGCACCAACGTGGATGGAAGATTATGTAAGTGGTGAGGGATTATCTAAAGAAGAAGAAAATAATTTCATGATGCTTAATGCCTCTAGTGATCTTGTGTCTTTTGAAGATGCTGTCAATAGCCAGAAGTGGAGAGAGGCAATGGACTTGGCAAAGCCATTGAGAAGAATGGAATTTGGGAATTGACCACACTTCCAGTTGGAGCAAAAAAAATAGGAGTAAAATGGGTATTTAAGACCAAACTAAACGAGAATGGGGAAGTAGACAAATACAAAGCAAGGCTCGTGGCCAAGGGATACTCGCAGCAGTTTGGGATCGACTACACCAAAGTTTTTGCACCTGTAGCTCGCTGGGATACCATTTGAATGATTCTAGCTCTTGCTGCTTGCAGAGGTTGGAATGTGTACCAACTCGATGTGAAGAGCGCTTTCTTGCATGGGGACTTGAATGAAGCAGTATTTATTGGGCAACCCCAAGGCTATGAAGTAAAGGGAGAAGAAGACAAGGTTTATAGACTCAAGAAGGCCCTATATGGACTCAAACAAGCTCCTCGAGCTTGGTACAGCAAAATTGAGTCATATTTCATGAAAGAAGGTTTCGAAAGGTGCCCAAATGAACATACCTTATTTACAAAGGCAAAAGGAGGGAAATTGCGTATAGTAAGTGTGTATGCTGATGATCTTATCTTCATAGGGAATGATGAAATAATGTTTGAAAAGTTCAAGAATTCTATGAAACAAGAGTTTGACATGTCTGATCTTGGAAAAATGAAATACTTTCTCGGTGTGGAGGTGGTGCAAGACAGCGAAGGAATTTTTATCAACCAAAAGAAATATGCTAATGAAGTGCTCGAAAGATTTGGCATGGAAAATAGTAATCTAGTAAAAAACCCAATTGTTCCAAGTTTTAAACTTGTAAAGGATGAAGGGTGGCGCTGGTGTTGATGCAACTGCTTACAAACAAATGGTGGGTAGTTTCATGTATATGACTGCCACTAGACCCGACTTAGCTTATGTGGTGAGCTTAATCAGTAGATTTATGGAGAGGCCAACTGAGTTGCATCAACAAGCTGTGAAGAGGGTTCTGCGTTACTTAAAGGGAACTACCGAGTTGGGAATTTTCTACAAAAGAGGTGGAGAAGAGAAGCTGGTGGCCTATTCAGATAGCGATTATGCTGGAGATGTTGAAGACCGAAAGAGTACATCAGGGTATGTGTTCTTGCTCAGTTCAGGTGCAGTAGCATGGTCCTCAAAGAAACAACCAGTGGTCACTCTCTCCACCACTAAAGCTGAGTTCATAGCAGTTGCTTCTTGCGCATGCCAAAGTGTGTGGATGCGTAGGATTCTTGAAAAACTTGGCCATAAACAAAGTAAGTGCACTGATGTTTTCTGTGACAATAGCTCTGCGATTAAATTATCAAAGAATCCAGTTATGCATGGCAGGAGCAAACACATTGATATTAGATTTCATTTTCTTCGAGATTTAACAAAGGATGGGGTTGTTAAGTTGGAGCATTGTGGTTCGAGGGATCAGTTGGCAGATATTATGACTAAGCCTTTGAGTCACGAGGTGTTCATAAGATTGAGAGAGCTGCTTGGAGTATGCTTGGCACCAAAGGTAAACTGACTACAAATTGCATGTCAGTTTAAGGGAGGGTTTGTTAGGATATTTGGTGACTAAAGTCAATTTGACTTAGTCCATCTTAGTTGTTACTTCTGTTAATAATTTTCTGGTTTGAAGGATCTTATCTTAGCTTAGATTCCTGTAACAGATTGACCACGTCTTTAGGCTCTGTTTTCGCAATTCTATTTTTGTAAGGCTTGTATAAAGTTACAGTATCTTTCATTCAATAAATGTGCTTTTGAGCTTTCAGTTATCTGTATTTTCTGTTTAAAGCTTGAGAGTACAGCATCTGCAATTCATAACATTAAGAGTAGTCTTCAACTTCAAAGAAGATTCAACTGAATTGTGTATGCAACTCATACAAGCCTACAATCTCAGAGAAACTGATTCTATCAGGTTATTTAATTTATCATGCTTTGTATTTTATTAATGTTTGAGAAGTTAGTTGACGCTATTAAGGTTTGCTTTGTTTAATTTCTATTCAAGAGTTATGCTTTAGTCGATGCATTTTCAGTTTTGTAGTTCATTGTTATTTAAATCTTCATGCTGTTTAGAAACCATCACGACCAACGGCGATCTGTAGTTGTGCTTTCTTCCATTTATGTTATCTTTTGCTTTTTATATTTTTTACATGTTTTTATATCCAAATGGGTGATAAACCACCAATATTTGGACTATCGATGTAATATGCAATGGCCTCTGTGTTCATTGCTCTAACGAGTGGATGATTTTAATGTCAGGTGAAGAGGTGAAGGTTTTTGGATAGTCGGGTCGGGTCAGTAATTGATTATAATTTGACTCCTTTAATAAAATGATTTGGCCCGGTTCATTAATTGAGTTGCAAACCCAGTTTAATTCAATTAAAATCAAACCGGTTTCATTAATTAGGAAGTTATTAATTCAACATGCTAATTAAATACTGTTAATTATTAACTAATACTAATTAATGCTATCTAATTAATTAATTCCATCTATTAATTACTAATAATAATTACTCACTGAATTAATTACTGACGGTTTAATTAAATTAAAATCAAACCGGTTTCATTAACTAGGAAGTTATTAATTCGACATGCTAATAAATTACTGTTAATTACTAAATTAATACTAATTAATTAATTACACCTATTAATTACTAATAATAATTACTCACTGAATTAATGACTGATAATAATTTCTTATAATAATTACTGCTAATACTTAATTGCTGCTATTAATTATTTATTGATAATATTGCTAATTATTATTTTGGAATGATAATTAACATCGATTTTCATAAAGGTACATAATATTTCGTAAATAACCATTTTATATTTATATTAATATGAATTAATATAAATATAATTATATATTTAGTGTTAATTATTTACATTATTATTATAAGTAATTATAATTAATACTATTATTAGTTTCCAATCAATATTTCATTTAGTGAAAGTTAAATTATAAAACTTTCACTATGGCATGTGGCGACTAGTCCGATGATGATGAGGAGACCGGTGCTAGCGAGAGCCGCATGGAGACGGATCCTCCTGCCGAAGCCTCCAACAAGGGTGAGGAGCCGCGAAGTGGTTAGAAGCCTCTTTTATTGATCCTTTATGATGTGTACCCCGAGCCTCCAAGCTCGGTTCATAGTGAAAGTCTCTTTTTTCTTTTCTTTTTTTATACTCAAAACTTTACATTAATGAAATACAAGTATTTTGGCTATCTCTGTGCAAGAAACTTTCTAAGTGTAAAAAACTCCCGAACTAGTGAACTAAACCAAAAATAGAAGTAGATATTTTCCAAGTGTTGGTTATCCCGAGTTGTCGAGCTAACAAGTTGGACTACTGATAGGGATAACTTCGCATCGTTGTGCACCGAAGTGGGCAGGCACTATAGGTATATACCCGACCTGTCCACACACGGGCTACTCGCTTAGGTGTCGGTTATCCCTCAGTGCCGAGCCATCGGGCTTGACTTCAAATGGGATCAACCTGTTGTTATATGCCAAGGTGGATTAGACATAGTAGGGTTTGGACCCAAACTGTCTATGCCTCAGGCATGAGAACTGGTTTGCCTATGCTGAAGAGGCGACTAGGACTTGTTTGCCTATAACGAAGAGGCGATTAGGACTTGTCTGCCCATGCCGAAGAGGTGACTGGGACTTATCTGCCCATGCCAAAGAGAAGACTAGGACTTATTTGCCTATGCCGAGGAGGCGACTAGGACTTATCATAGTGCCGAGGTCTTATGTCAGTTCGGCATCATAGCCCTTGGGCTTCTAGGAGTGACTCGTAGTCTTCTCTCCAATTTAGTGATCACAAGTAATATCTTCTTAGGTTGCCAATATTCCACGCTCGAGGTACTTGCTTCCCTTCTAGAGTCTCGAGCTCGTACGTACATTCCTCAAATACCCGTCTTACTCGGTACGGATCTTTCCAATTCGGTCCAAGCTTACCAACGCCGGGCTCAGGTACCATAACCTTCCAAAGAACCAAGTCACCGACGCGGAAGTGTCGCTTTTTGACCCGGGCGTTATATCACCGAGCTACTCTCTGTTGGTAAGCTGTAGTACGGATATATGCCAGGTCTCGTACTTCTTCCACCAGGTCTAGGTTGGTACGGAGCTCATCATCATTCGTCTCTTCGTCGTAGGCCTCCAAGCGTAGTGTAGGCACCTCGATATCTGTTGGGATCACCGCTTCTGTGCCATAAGTGAGGTTAAAAGGATTCTCACCTGTGGCAGTCTTGATGGTAGTTCGGTAGGCCCAGAGTACACTGGGCAGTTCGTCTACCCACAACCCTTTGGCTTGAGCTAAGCCAGCTTTCAGTCCGCGAAGTATGGCTCTGTTGGTGACTTCCGCTTGCCCGTTCACCTAGGGGTGTGCCACCGAGGTGAAATTTTGTTGATTTCCCATTTCGGTACACCAATTCTAAAACTTGATATCCTCGAATTGCTTCCCGTTATCAGAGATGAGTACCCGAGGTAGCCCGAAGCGACATACTATGTTCTTTCAAAAGAAATTTTGTATGTTGCGGGTTGTGATTGTTGTTAGAGGTTCAGCTTCCACCCACTTCGTAAAATAGTTTACTACTACGACTAGAAACTTCCTCTGTCCTGTCGCTGGCAGGAATGGGCCAAGTTTGTCAATTCTCCACTGTATGAAGGGCCATGGGCTAGTGAGGTATTTCAGATCGGCAGCAGATCGGTGGTGGATATTGGCGTGCCTCTGACACTTGTCGCACTTCTTGACAAGCTCGAGTGCATCTGCCTTCATCGTGGGCCAGTAGTAGCCTTGCCATAACGCCTTTTGTGCGAGAGCCCTGCCCCCCAAGTGTCCGCCGCACAAGCCTTCATGGGTGTCACGGAGTACGTACTCGGCCTTTGAGGGTCGCAAGTAGCGCAAGTAAGGAGCATGAAGGACCTTCTGTACAGTTGTCCGTCTATAATGACGTACTTAGCCGACTAGCGCTCTAACCTTCGGGCCGCATTGCGTTCTATAGGGAGGGTCCCGTGAAGCAGATAACTCACGAGTGGGTCGATCCATTTCAGTTATGCTTGTGCTACAGGAGCGACCTCTCCTGCCCCCCGAGAATGCTAGGCCGAGGTAAGTCTTCTATATACACGGTCCACATGGTGTTACTGCTTGTGCTGGATAATCGGGACAAAGCGTTGGCCTCAACGTTCTCGGATCTCGGGATCTATCTGATGAAGTAGGAAATGAAGTCGTGTAGGATCTCCCTAAATTTGGCCAAGTAAGCCACCATGGTGGGGTCGCGAGCTTCATACTCACCGCTGACTTGGTTGACTACGAGCTGAGAGTCGTTGCATATGATGAGGTGCTTTGCCTTCATTTCCCTTACTAGGGTGAGCCCGACGACCAATGCTTCATACTCTGCTTCGTTGTTTGATGCCACAAACCCAAACCAAAGTGCATATTCCAGCTTCACCTCGCTTGGGCCACACAGAATTATTCATGCACCACTTCCTTGTTGGTTAGACGAGAGCCGTCAACATAGAGAATCCAGGGCTCCTCGTCCCAAGTTGGACCTGCTCTAACCGGGACCGGTGCCACTTGATGCTTTCATCGTGTGTTCGAGCTCGGTCAACTCGGGAGTTGCAACACTGAATGTACATTCTGCCACAAAATCAGCCAAGTCTTGGGCTTTGATCGTCTTCCGAGGTTCATACCGGATGTTGTACTCACTTAGTTCGATAGCCCACTTCGTCAATCTGCCAGACACCTCGGGCTTGAGTAGTATCTGTCTCAGAGGCTTATTGGTGAAGACGATGATGGTGTGTGCTTGAAAGTATGGATGAAGCTTGCGAGCTGCTATGATTAACGCGTACGCTAGTTTCTCGATCTACGGGTACCTGGTTTTTGCATCCTACAAAACTTTGCTATCATAGTAGATGGGTCGTTGGACCCGATCTACCTCTTTGATTATTACCAAGCTGACCACCTTGTCACTCGCAAAGAGGTGCATCTTTAATACATCCCCTTCCTCGGGTCAGGTCAGAACCGAGGTGCGAGCTAAGTATCTTTTTAGCTCGTCGAAGGTGAGCTTACACTTTACAATCCACTCGAAGTCTTTACTCTTTTTTATGGCTTTAAAAAAGAGTAAGCAGCGATCTGTCGATTTGGACATAAAACGACTTAGGGTGGCTATCCAGTCATTCAGCCTCTGAACCTCTTTTAGTTTAAGGGGTGATCTCATATCTAAGATGGCCTTTATTTTTTCAGGGTTGACTTCGATGCCACGTCAGTTAACTATATAGCCCAAAAATTTACCCGAGGTAACCCCAAAGACACTTGTTGGGATTTAATTTCATATTATATTTTCGTAAAATTTGAAAAACACTTTTCAAATCATCTAGCAAAAAATTTGAATGATGGGTCTTCACGACCATGTCATCAACATAGCATTCGATTTTATTGCAGATTAACGGCTCAAAAATTTTATTTACAAGGTGTTGAAAGATTGCCTCGGCATTTTTTAGTCCGAAGGGCATGACCTTGTAGCAATACAACCCGAGCTTAGTTATAAAAACAATTTTTTCTTCGTCGGCAGGGTCCATCCTAATCTGATTGTAACCAAAATAGGCATCGAGGAAACTCAGCAACTCATGCCCTGAGGTCGCGTCCACTAGGCGGTTGATCTTGGGCAATAGGAAGTAGTCTTTCGGGTAAGCTCTATTCAGGTCGGTGTAATCGACGCACATGCGCCACTTGCCATTGGCCTTTTTTACCAAAATTAGGTTAATTACCCAGCTCGGGTAATGGACTTCCTTGATGAAGTCTACCACTAAGAGCTTCTGGACCTCTTCATCGACTATCCTCCAACGTTCTTGGGGTGAGGTTGCGTTTTTTCTGTCTAACCGGCCTGACTAAAGGATCAATATTTAATTTATGAGTTAAAATCTTAGAATCTATTCTGAGCATCTCTACCGCAAACCAGACAAATATATCTAAATTTTTTAGTAAGAAGCTTACCAACTGAGAGCGAAGTGGCTCATCAATCGAAGCACCGATCTGGAGAATCTTGGCTAGGTCATCGGTTGAGACCGGAATATGGACCGTCTCCTCTGTTGAGGCAGCTCGCTCATCGACATACTCTATTGGTCGCTCAAACTCGATATCAACTGCTAACTTTGCTTTTCCCTTGAGGACAGCTACGTAGAACTTGCAAGATTCAAACTAGTCACCTCATACAACTCCGATTCCATAGTCCGTTGGAAATTTCATTGCTAGATAGGTGAAGACTACCGCACGTAGGACGTGCGTAATGGAGCGATCTACTATGACATTATAAGGGGAGGGAGTTGCAACCACCAAAAACTTGTGCTCGAACTTCGTGATATTCAGCCACATGCTGGCCTCTTTAGGTACTAAGAGGCACCCGAGAAGTCTGACCTTGGGTGTCTATCAGCTTTAAGTCATTTTTTTAGAGTTACAGCTTGTCGAAGGTGTCCTTGAACAGTATATCTACTGAGCTACCCAAGTCGTCCACCAAGATGCACTAAGTCGTTAAACCTCAGTTTTATTACCAAACGTCATCGCAAGAATATTGGATCCACACGCATCGCCCTCCGTAAAGTAAATTGGTTCTTCAAGTAGTGACCTCCTCTTCGTTTTCTAGTTCGCAGACTGAGGTTCCGGCCGAAGTACACCCCACGATAATGGACCCACCACCCCGCAGATCGGTCTCTGGCAGCTGCCTGTTACAGGTCTTGGGGGCATTCTTTCTTTCGTCCCCCTGCCGGTCTGTTTGCCAATATGCCTGGTGTCTTTCTTCTCACTGTACAATGAACTCCTCGATCTCATCGTGGAAGTTCCTGCATGTGCCCGTGATTGCAATTGGGCAACACAGTTCTATTCAAACTCATCTCTATCAAGTACTATATTTATTATTTTCCTCTTTTCCATCATGATATTCAACTATTTATTATTTTAACATGGACGCTTTGCTAGCTGCATGCACACACCACACCAGACTCTACAACCCCATCAACCCAAAACACACCAAAATAACGTATATAAACATATATAACGCCCCAAAACACATTCACAGGTTTCTTCTTGAGCCCAACAGAAGCGACAAAGTACAAGTGAAGACCATTATCTCTGCAGATCGATCGACTGTAATATATTTTCCATATCAAGCGTTCACTATCATTCCACCTGCAACATGTACAGATACAAGATTCAAGTGATGATGAACAGTACTGAACAGAGTCCTATATATCCTATGCAATAACTAAATTATATATATGATGAGTACTTACCATTAGGATGGAGAACCTGACCGGTGATGTAAGAGGAATCGGTCTGAGAGGCAAGAAAGACATAGGAAGGTAAAATCTCATAGGGTTGGCCTGCTCTGCCCATCGGCACTTGTGTCCCAAATTGTGAGGTCTCCTGCTCCTGGCTAACCGACGCCGGTATAAGCGGAGTCCAAACGGGGCCCGGCGCAACCCCGTTGACACGGATCCCCTTTTGTACCAGCTGCAGGGCTAAACCCCTTGTGAAGGCCACGATAGCCCTTTGGTGGCTGTGTAGTCCAGCATATCAGCGTTTCCCTTGTACGCATTCACCGACGTGGTGTTAATGATGCTGCTCCCTTGCCTCATGTACTTCAAAGCATGCCTGACCATGAAGAAATGGGCGAAGATGTTGGTCCTGAAAACCCTCTCCAGCCGCTCCTCACCGATCTCCTCTACCGAGTTGGCCTTGTGCTGCTCCGCAGCATTATTAACCAGTATGTCGATCCTCCCATAGGCGTTTACCACCTCCTCCACTACTCGCTTGCAGTTGTGATCGTAGCCCAGGTCGGCCGCTAAGGCCATGGGATTCTTGCTGCTGGCGTCCCCGGCGTTGGCTTGTTTTATCAACTGCAGGGTGTCGTCTGCGTCCTTGTCCTCTTGACCCTTCACATAGGTGAAGGCCACGGTCGCACCCTCTAGCGCGAAGCAGTGGCACACAGCCCTCCCTATGCCCGAGTCTCCACCCGTCACTAGTGCCACCTTCCCCTGTATATCAAATATGAATTATTAATTTATTATTATTATTATATGTAATGCAACATTAATGCATATGCATTTGCATGTATGATCCTCTGAAACAGAGAAAGTACACGGAGCTTGTTAGAGGGCTTGTATTCATGGCTTGTGGAATTAGGGATGGGGTCCATGGCATGCTCCTTCCCTGGTTGCCTGTCTTGCTTCTGGGGCTGGAATTGTTGCCCGCCGGACGCCATTATTATCTCGATCGAATGCTTTTTTGGGTACTGAAGATACCGGCCGGAAATGTTACACGAACCTTTGCAGGAAAGGACGTTGTCTGATAAAAGAGTGTGATAATAATAGGAACTCCGAGCAATGACCCCTGAGGAAAAGATGGCGCGAGAGAACATGATCATCGACATGGGGTCGACAGCTTTCATTGTTAATTTGTTATGGAGCGAAGCCGTCCGCTTCTTATCTCCACGTATCAACTGCATGGACTTACGTGTCAAGTTGCATGCAGCTGGCCGGCCCCTACACGTCATTGAATAAGACAACATTGGTAATTATTTAGGAATAGAGCTGTTGTTGATAATCCCCATCGTGTCCGTGGGCCTTCAAATTCCTGAGCACAGTGTCCACTAATCCTCCTTCACTCGGCTGATTGATCAGTGAAGGGGAATGGCACAGGATTAGGAGGTTACACGTACCGATTATGAATTGAAGTCATCCGTAACAAGAGTTTCTAATTCAGCCAGGTGTATAAGTTTTTGTCTCCAGCTAATCCACCCCTGGCCTGGCAAGCCTTCGTTTAACGATGTGGCTGCAAACAATGGTGGGTGGTCCCTCAGATCTATAGTCTGAACTCTAAACCATCATCAACGCCTACCAAAAGAACAAGATTCTTTTTGACTCATTAATTCTGCTAAAGGCCCATCCTCCCTAAGTTCGAGTTATTTATCACAGTTTGGGTCAAATAATAACAATTTAATTGAATGTGGTTATAATTGCATTATTATTTGTGCATTTCCTATTTCCTATTTTCAATAAGTTTCCTTCATTTATTTATTAGATAAGATTAATAAGACAATGGTCGTTTTAATCATAAAAAAACATTATTAAAAGGGGTGATGGATATCATTTTCTTAAACAATATAGGTATCTTGGTCAATGAGAACTAAAATTTTATTGATCAATTTCCCTCTTTATTTGTTTTTTTCGTTTTTTGAGAAATTAGGGTAAGTATTTTCTAAGAAACACTTATTCCAATAAGTACATTTATCTATATTCTTTTATTTCCTAAGTAAGATAATGACTGTTTTAGCCATAAAAGTCTATTATTAAAAGGGATAATTTTGTCCCATCTAAGTGTTGGTAACTTTTCCCCAAGTAGGAAAGTTACTTATCCACCTGAGAGAGAGGTATCACTTACTCCAAAAAAAAATAAATTTTCCATAAACCCAACATAAATCTGAAAAAAATAACATGGATATTTTGGTCAATGGGATTTTCCAATTTCTCCCTCTCAAAATCTAAAAAAATAAAGGACAAATTTCTTAAACTACCCTTATTATTTAGCTAGTTGACAATTATACCTTTACTGTTTAACTATCATCTTGTGCTACCCCTACGTTTCATAATTGACTAGCTCTACCCCTAGTTAGCATCCATTAGTATTCCGTCAAAATTCATACACATGTGACACCGCATGACATTTAATTTTCTTTTAAATCCAATATTACCCTCATCCCCTTTCTCTCAAGGCCGTTGTGAGGGATTTTGGCTACTCCATCGGCTCCCCTACGCTAGCGGTGGCATTGGTGTCGGACACCTATGCTGGTGCCGTTGAATAGGGCTGCAATTCTTGCTTGTAACAGGGTCTCCTCCTCATCGTCCTAATTAGATGGCAAGCTTAAGCTGAAGTGCCTCACACTAGGACTCGTTGAAGCAAGTGAAGATTCATGTTCAAATCTGGGGCTTGCAGAAGGGGTTCCACTAGTCTCAACGTATCAACACACGTAGTTGCTTCCATGCTTGGGCAAGTTAGGACAAGCTCCAAACATAGCTGCTGTCGTTGCTCCGACCCGCACGCGAGGGGTGCTCAATGCTCTTATTGGACGAAGATAAGAAGACTCGCGAGAGTCCCGGTTTGAAAGTCATCTGTACCTGTACCAATCTATATAGGAAGTCTTTGATCTGTATAGGAAGTCTCTTTCCTTTTTGGACTAGGAACTTTGTTTTAGAAAGTCATGGGGAGCAAGGAACTCCTCTGCCGTATGTATATAAATACCATAAGGATCAATGGAACGGACATCGTTTTGGAGCTTCCAATGTTTTTCTCATGGTATGAGCCTGGTGTGTTCGAAGAGACCCACCAAGTAGGCCTCGACGGCTTCTTGAAGAGCAGCGACGGCACTGCTCTGGAAACGTAGATCTGTTTTGAAGTCCTGAGCGATCTCACGGACGAGACGCTGAAAGGGTAACTTTCAGATCAAGAGCTCCGTGCTCTTCTGGTACTTCCTGATCTCACGAAGAGCAACGGTTCCAGACCTGAACCTGTGAGGCTTCTTCACTCCTCCGGTCGCCGGTGCCAACTTCCGAGCCGCCTTAGTTGCCAGCTGCTTTCGTAGAGCCTTCCCTCCTGTTGATTTCCTTGTAGTCAGCTTGTTGTCTGCTATCTGGTCTGCGACTCTGCGGTGGTTTTATGCAGAAACAGAAAAAAAAAAAAAAAAAAAAACTGTTCGAACGGAACCAACAGGAGATGATGAGGAGAAGACGATCCACAGAGGAGTAGGGAAGCAGGGGAAGAAGAAGAAGAAAAAGGAGGAGGAGAAGAGAGAAAGAGAGAACGAATACCTGCTCCTCTCCGGCTGGTTGCAGCGGAGATCTGCCTTGGATTTCACAGACTCCAAGCAACGGAGATCCGACACCCGCCATACTTTCAAGCACTTGCCCCAGAAAATAGAGTAGATTAAACCACTGCTGACGGCGAGGCCAGAGACAGCGTCAACGTGTTCAATCCATACCCATTTCTTGTGGTGTCTGACACAGACGTAGTTCTTCGGTAGATGTTCGTCACCACGAGTTGATGTCGTTTGGTCGGGGTTAGATGCCAGACTCGGATCTTAGAGTCCTGGTGAGTAGTGAAGACCTTCCTTTCTGAAAAAGCGACTTAACGGAACCCGAGGCGGCATAGAGTAGGTCATCGGAACAACGTAGCCTAAGGGATTTTACCTTTATGGAACAACAACCGGCGAATTGAATTGTCGTACCATTGTTCAGTGTTTGCCGTGACTAGAGTGATGCTGCAAGTAGTGAAGAGACTTCTTCGGAGAGGAGTTTGGAAGAAAGAACCCCATTACTGCTACTCTATTCAGTCTCCTCTTTCAGCTTCATTTTGTACGGACAAAGGTGATGGGTTCCGAAGCTCCATGTTCATTCCTGCGAGTTGAAGATTCAGAGGATAATCAAAGATTGTCGTGTTTCTTACTGTTTCTTCTCGATATTATTGCTGACAAGTCTTGCTGATCGGTCACCATGGCTGCCAATAACGAAAGGAATGCTGAGAGCTCAAGTAAGTCTGAATGGTGGGGAGACAGACCCCGCGATACGTCGACCGGGCATGGAGCAAATCGAGGAAAAGGGGGTGGACCCTCTGGCGGATGTGACCGAGGTTCAGCAAAAACTCATGCTGCTCAGTCATCAGCAGGGCATGAGGTGGCTGCTAATGCAGTCGTAACTAACGGAGACAGACCCCGCGATACGTCGACCGGGCATGGAGTAGATCGAGGAAAAGGGGGTAGACCCTCTGGCGGATGTGACCGAGGTTCAGCAAAAACTCATGCTGCTCAGTCATCAGCAGGGCATGAGGTGGCTGCTAATGCAGTCGTAACTGACGGAGACAGGACCAGAATAAATAGGCTTAATGACGAGCAATGGCAGACTCTTGTAAGCATGCTTGATGCTTACAAAACCAGGACTAATGAAAAACTCTCTAGTAAGACTTACTCCACTGAATGGATTGTTGACTATGGGGTGTCACATCACATGACAGGGAATTTAAATGTGCTCGTCGACACCTATGATGTTGCACCTTGCCCTGTTAGGTTACCCAACGGTGCGCACACCGAGGCCATGAAAGAAGGCACCGTTGAACTTGGAAATAATTTTAAATTGTTGCACGTATTATATGTCCCAAAACTCAATTGTAATTTGTTGTCAGTAGGTCGGTTACTTCGTGACACAGATTATATTATTACGTTTACTAATAAGTTGTGTGTGATATAGGACCGCATCTCGAGGACTCTGATTGGTGCGGGTGAACAGCTTGATGGGGTCTATGTCTTCAAGGGTGTGGCGCCGATTCGTGCCTGCAAGACATATGGAATTGGATCATGCGATTTGTGGCATCAAAGATTGGGACACCCTTCTTATCAGACGATGAGCTTACTTTTTAGTATTGGTAATAGTAGGAATAAAACCTGTGATGTTTGTTTGAAGGTGAAGCAAACTAGAGATGTCTTTTTTCAAAGCGGTAATAAGGCGATTGATTGTTTTGCATTAATTCATTGTGACCTATGAGGGGCTTATAGAGTACCTGCATCTTGTGGTGCTGCATACTTTTTGACAATTGTTGACGATTATTCTCGAGCAATTTGGATTTATTTGCTAGCTGAAAAGAGTGAAGTTGGTCGAACACTCAAGAATTTCTGTGCAATGGTCGAACGACAATTTAATAAGAAAGTTAAGGTGGTAAGGAGTGATAATGGCACAGAGTTTTAAATCCTTGAAATCATATTTTGATGAGTAGGGAATTTTGTTTCAATCTTCCTGTGTTGGAACACCACAACAAAATGGTCGTGTAGAGAGAAAACATTGTCATATTTTGAATGTGGCGAGAGCACTGAGGTTTCAAGCACATCTTCCGATCAGCTTCTGGGGAGAGTGTGTTTTGACCGCAAGGTACTTGATTAACCAGACACCTTCGACCCTTCTTGGTGATAAAACACCTTACGAGATGTTGTTTGAACAAAGTCCTTCTTATAAACATCTCAGAGTTTTTGGTTGCTTGTGTTTTTCGCATACTCGGGACCGTGACAAATTTGCCGCTAGGAGTAGGAAATGTATCTTTGTTGGGTATCCTTTTGGGAAAAAGGGATGGAAATTATATGATCTTGAGTCTGGTGATTACTTCGTCTCACGAGACGTGGTGTTTAGTGAGGCTGAGTTTCCCTTTACCACTCCGGAACATCAACCCTCAGTAACCAGTCCTCCCGTAGCCAAAGAAAATGTTGGGTTGCCTTGGGCCACTCTTCCTGACATGGTATCTAAGTCACCTCATATAAAAGTCAGGGGGAGCGACACGGTCAATGAAAAAGGACATCAGAACACGGGTAATGATGAGGAGGCAAGTCCTCTTGATGAGACAAGGAGTCATGTAGCTTGTAGAAATAATGAAACTCCAGTTGCTTGTCAGCCCACCATAGAGTTATTAGGCTGTGGACATCGAGAAAAGCGGCCCCCCAACTATTTACAAGACTTTGTCACACACTCTGCTCGTCGTTTAGACCCCTCCGCTGTTTCTCCCGCATCATCTCAGTCCTCAGGTACTCCTTATCCCATAACTAATTATGTGACGTATGATAATTTTTCTGTGAAACACAGACATTTCTTGGCAACTGTTACTGCAAGCTGAGAACCTACTCATTTCTCTGAGGCAATGACTGATGCTCGGTGGTGCGAGGCTATGCGCCAAGAGATACAGGCTTTGGAAGACAATGGGACATGGACCTTGGAAGACCTCCCACCTAGAAAAAAGGCAAGCAGGTGTAAATGGGTCTACAAAATCAAGTACAACTCTGATGAATCCATTGAAAGATTTAAAGCACGGTTGGTAGTCCTGGGCAACACTCAAGTTGAAGGTCTTGATTACAACGAGACCTTTGCCCCTGTGGCTAAAATGATCACAGTTCAAACCTTCCTAGCAGTTGTTGTGGCCCAACATTGGGAATTGCATCAGATGGATGTCCACAATGCTTTTCTGCACAGTGATCTCCATGAGGAGGTCTATATGAAACCTCCCACAGGTTTTTCGGCCTCTAGGACTGGAAAGGTATGCAAACTCCGGAAATCTTTGTATGGTCTGCAGCAAGCCCCCCGGAACTGGTTCTCTAAGTTAGGTGCTGCCTTGAAAACTTTTGGGTTTGAACAATCCTATTTCGATTATTTCTTATTTACATATCGCAAGGATGGGGTTGTCTTGCACGTCCTGGTTTATGTTGATGACTTAATCGTTGGTGGGAATAACCCGGAGTTCATACGCAAATTTAAACAATATATGAGCCGGTGTTTTCGCATGAAGGACTTGGGTGTTCTTAAATATTTTTTGGGCATCGAAGTGACTCGCGGATCATCGGGGATATTTCTTTGCCAAAGAAAATATACACTTGATATTATTACAGAAGTTGGCTTATTGGGATCCAAACCTGCTCACCTTCCTATTATTCAGAATCATAAACTTTCCCTTGCCGACGGCAAGCTCCTGGATGACTCGGAACGGTATCGACGTCCTGTGGGCCGTTTGATTTATTTAACCATTACACAGCCGGAGCTCAGTTATTGCGTCCATGTCCTAGCACAATTTATGTAGAGTCCTCGAGTTGATCATTGGGATGCGGCCTTGCGTGTGGTTCGTTATCTAAAAGGACGTCCTGGTCATGGAATATTTTTGCGCTCTGATAGTGATCTGCAATTATATGCCTACTGTGATTCCGATTGGACGAGTTGCTCTCTCACTCATTGCTCTCTTACTGGGTATTTTATCATGTTCGGACATTCCCCCATCTCCTGAAAAACCAAGAAACAACATACTGTCTCTCGTTCCTCTGCCGAGGCTGAATACCGGTCAATGGCTACTACCAATTATGAGTTGAAGTGGCTAAAAGGTCTGCTATTATCTTTGGGTATCTCTCATCCTCAACCTATACGCCTGTTTTGTGATAATCAGGTTGCTCTGCACATTGCCGCGAACCCTGTTTTCCATGAGCGGACCAAACATATTGAAGTTGATTGTCATATCATTCACAATGAGCTCCAAGCCAGCACTATTGCACCTGCCTATGTCTGTACCGGTGAACAATTTGCCGATATTTTCACCAAGGCCCTCGGACAACAACAATTTGATTCCTTCCTTCCCAAGTTGGGCATTCGCAATCCTCATGCACCACCTTAAGGGGGAGTATTGGACGAAGATACGAAGACTCGCGAGAGTCCCGGTTTGAAAGTCATCTGTACCTGTACCAATCTGTATAGGAAGTCTCTGATCTGTATAGGAAGTCTCTTTCCTTTTTGGACTAGGAACTTTGTTTTAGAAAGTCATGGGGAGCAAGGAACTCCTCCACCGTATGTATATAAATACCATAAGGATCAATGGAACGGGCATCGTTTTGGAGCTTCCAATGTTTTTCTCAGCTCTTGAACCAGTTCGCAGCCCCATCATTGCAACTTCAAATCGAGGTGGGGACCTTCCTCTCCTTCTTCCTCTCATAGCGGCGAACGGTGAGCCATGGTGTGGAGGATGGAGCTAGTCCCCATCAGGATCTGGGGTCAGTTTTTTTGGGCCGATGTGGTGAACCCAAAGAACTCCATGGGCCCAATCATGGATGTAGAATACGTCTCCTTCGTTCACCCCTGCGTTCATCACTAGAGGTGTAAATCGGGTCGTGCCGCCTTCGGCCCGGCACGACCTGGAATGAATTTGGACCAGCTTGGCATGACGGTCTACGGGCCATGCCAGGCCTGGCACAACCATGCAGGCCATGCTGGGCTTGGGATTTTAGGTCCATGGGCCAGCACGGCCCATATTTATATTTTATATATATTATAATTATATAATAATATGTAGTATATAATATATTAATAAAATAAATATTTTTTAAATTTTATTATACTAATTTATTTAATTATTACATATATAAGCAATTTTATATATATTTATATAAGCAATTTTATAAAATTAAAATTTTAAGTTTTTTGTTAAATTTTTAAAATAAATAGCTTTGGCCCGATATACGGCGGCCCAACCTGACCCAAGGATCGGCCCACGGGCCAGCCCGGCCCATGGCACAACACGGCACAACCCAAGCCATGGGCTGTGCCGAGCCGACCCCCAAAATTTTCACTGGGAAGAAAAGCATGGCCTGTAATGGCCCACGACCACCCACGGGCCATGCCGACACGACCCACTTTACACCTCTATTCATCACAGTGGAGTTGGACCCTCTACTTCAACGCCAATATGTTCATCTTTGAACCAAGCCTCTCCAGCTATGACAATCTCTTGAAAACCCCCTGACCTCATTGGATGATCTCAGGCTCCACATCTGAGTATTCTTGGGAGAAACCCTATTTTCTCCAACATCAGAGAGATGCCAATGGTCAAAGGGAGTGGGGTTTTCAGGTTCACCAAAAGCTAACATTCAAGTTAAGACACGTCTCGTTGAACTCTCGTTTCTTCGCCCTCTCCCTCTCATTCTCTTCCCTAGTGTCACAAGGGAACCATCAGAATCGTTGAGGTTGTCCTGCCAAAAGAGAGGTGCTTCAGTCATCATTGAATCTGGATCTACTCCATGGACGGCAAACACAGAACAGAGTTGCCTGACAATCGCACCCACCCTTGGGAGAGGATATATTTCTAACTACTTGATCTGATATATTTCTCGATAACGATCTTGGTGGGCTTGTCTAGGCCTACCGCTGCAAAAAATGGTGTCTCCGTAGGGAGAGAGTGAAAGAGTTAAGGGTAGCATGGGTTTTTGACTCAAGGGAAAAACAGACATTTCACATATTCCGTTATGATATAACAACAATGGTAATTCTCGGAAACTATAGGGATAGCAAGATTCAAAGTATCAGAAATGCCAAGTATATCGGAAAAGCAATTTTAAGAGACGTATTGGAATACACATTCGATACATATGTGTATCGGAGAAAAACTAAGATACGCATAGATACACTTAGAAACACTATAAATATTTTAATAAATCATAAAAATACATCAACAACACAAAATATAAGACCTCAATGAGGTGTATATACATTAAATTAATATATTTTAATGGTTTTATTAAAAATATATTATAGCTAATTATAATTTCATTAAAAATCCTATGCTTAACTATAATTTATAAATTATAATTCTTAAGTTTTAATGTTTTATGGGATGAGAAAAACCCAACTTTCCTATCCAACCATAAAACATGCATTCACACAACTTCTATGTGAAAATATAATTAATAACTATTTATTATTTATTTCCAAAAATTACAAAAATAAATAAACATTATATAATATATTCAAAAAATAGTTATTAAAGAAGAAAATTCCAATTGCTTTGTGAATATGATAGATCATCCATAGAATTATAATATATTCAATCATTGTGATCAAATGATAAAATTAATTAATTTTTAATTCTAAAATATAAAAATAAAAAATAATTATTAAAGAAGAAATTCCAATTGGTCTATGGATATGATAGATCATCCAAAGAATTATAATATATTCAGTTGTTGTGATCAAATGATAAAATATAATTAATTATTATTTATTTTTTTAATTCTAAAATATAAAAAATCAAAAAATATATTAAAGAAGAAATTTCAATTGCTCTATGGATATGATAGATAAATCCATAGATCTAAAACATATTAAATATTTATAGGTAGATAAAAAATTATATTTTCAATTTTTTTGTTAATTTATATTTTCCCCAAATATCTTCATGGAATTTCCATAAATCTATTGATAACACAAAAAAAAATTGTGATTTTGAATGTAAGAAATGTAGATCAAAATAAATTTAAACATTCAAGAAAAAAAGAAATCACAAGATATTATAAAAGATTGAAAAAATTTACCTATTTTTGCCATATTTTTTCAAAATTTGAAAAAATCTTTTAAAAAAAAATTAACGATTCACACTTGTTTCTTGCAAACTTTTGCAAATCTAGCACTCTAGGAATGAAGTTTGGAGTTTTAGAGTCATTTGGGGGTGAAAGAAGGCTTATTTCAGGGAAAAGAAGCTTGTTTTCCCCCTTTATTTTTTTTTTTAGTTTATGGTCGTATGTTTTTCTTCGATACGCCCCCGATACGCCCCAATACAGGTTTGATACGCATGAAAAAGGATGAAATGTTCGATTTCCATGTGTATCCTGTATCGGTTTTCCAAAGATACGATACAATACGCCCCGCATCGAGCGTATCGTATCGAAATTTTAAACCTTGGGGTAGCATAAAACAAAAGTTAAATAGTAAGGGTATAGTTTGTCAATTAGCTAAACTGTAGGGATAGCTTAAGAAATTTGTCAAAAAATAAACGCCCCATAAGAGGAACGCTCTAACCTCCCTAACAAAGAACCAAGGTTCAAAGTATCGTTACGTATCGGCTGATACGTATCGTTCCGGGACCTTTCCGATACGCCCCTACAGTGGGTGTACCAGGGGCCTAACCGGTTCAGGGGATGGAGAGGTCCTAGACCGGCTCCCCTGAACCAGTTTTGAAAAAAAAAATAAAAAAGGTAAAAAAATGAGTATCGAAACGCCTGATACGCCCCTACCGATGTATCGATATTTTGAACCTTGCAAAGAACAACAAGTGAGATCTTTCATAAGAATATATATATATATATAACCCATTTTTTTCAAGTACTCTCCTCTTCCCTCCCTTGACAGTGGTGGTGAACCAGCGGTTCAGACCTCCACCTCTCTCTCTCTCTCTCATCTTCCCCTCCCTTTTCCTCTTCTTTCGTTCTCTATTTCGTCACTGCCAAGATCATGAACACTCCCCTATTTAAGACAAAGCACAACGGCGATAGATCGACAACAACACTTTGATTGACTTTTATCCCTCCATTAGGAGGCGACGCGCAACAAGTAGTGAACCCAGGCCGAAATATGATCAGGACCAGTGACAGTAGCGAGAGTTTGTTTCATTATTTTTTAGCAAGTGATCATCCATCTCTTATAACCTCCTCTACGATCCTTGAGTGTTGGAGACTTCTTGCTCTCACCAAATCTTCCGTCCATGGGTCACCACAACTGGGCGAACTCACTGCGTACTCAACGGGTTCTAGCAGACCTCTCCAAAGTCAGCGGACTTGAGTGCAGGAATAGCCTCAGTGAAGGATCGTAAGATTTTGGGGAGGAGACCTTCGGTGGACAAGGATTCATCCTCATGTCTGAGGCAATTGCAGAGGATAGTTTGAATTTGGGTTGTGAGTTCACAGCCTCGCACGAGACCGTTGATCAGCCTTTTCCAATCAATAGAGTAATTTCCCGGCAATAGAGATTCAACTACTGTGTCCATCTCGCTTGGTTTATATGTTATGAATGGCTCTGCTTCTTCTCCTTTCTGGTTTGTTTTCCTTTCTCAAGGATTATACTTAGAGGTTGAGGTTGAGGAGGAGAGAGGAGTACAGCCCTACGAGCTAGAGCAGAGCAGGGAGTGTCGAAATGTCATGTCTTCACATTTACGAATTAGGAAACCACATTGAAAATGAGTTGACATTTTCAAGAGAAGACAGGGAAGGAGACGCCGTTCCCTTTAGATGGCACACTTCAATCAAGTCACACAAAGCTAAAGATGCGTGGCGCATTTTCCTTTTGTGCGAACGGTGCGTGTATAGAAATCGTGCCTAGACTGAAGCCAAACTCTCACAAAATTTCATTTGGGGTGTTCTGATTGGTTAAATTCTTCCAGTATCATAGAAATCGTTCATTCTTGTAGTCGGAAACAAAATTGCCATCATTATAACCAATTACTGTAATTCTATCAAACTCTAGTACATAAATGGGGAAACAAAAAGACCCACCTAGAACCAAAGACCTTAGGTGGTGCAAATACAATATGTAAAGTGAAAAACCTTGTATAACCAACTGAGCCACCTCTTAATTAGTATGTTAGCTGGTTTGTCACAATAGAGATAAGGTTTTGATTCCTGCTACCACCAACTTTGGAGATGGGAGGTTATAAGTGTGATGGGTATGTCACCAAATCTATATTACTATAAAATATCTCTTCTTGAATTTGATCACTCTTTATTGTGAGGATAATTTTAATTTGAATATTACTTTTACTCTTTTAGTACATTTCATTCCCTCATTAAGTACCACATTTAAGACATTAACTCTCATTAAATCTTAAATTTAAGTATTTCGGTATATCATTATTAAATTTCACTAATTAAACCAATGAATATTGATATTAATAATATAAAACCTATATTTTAAAATCAAATAAAAACAAAATCGGCTTTTCTTGGTGGAAGATAAGTAATTATACCATTTGAGTCAAATAGGTGAACCTATGATACCATAATTAAATACTAAAAATTTAAAAATGGATAAAAATACATAAATAAAAAAATTAGAAAATTTTAGTCACATCTTTAATATTATATATTTGTTATCAAAAACAAGTATGATAAATAAAAAGTATTTTTGTTAATGATGGAAATAGAATGCAATGTTTAAAATTGGCCCATAAATGAAACCATTTTCCTCTTTGATTGGTGGACCAATGGTTCAACCGTTCAGATCAATAAATAAACCCATGATGTCATAGTAAAATAATATTTTTTAAAAGAAATAGAAAAATACAAAAAAGTTATAGTTAAAAAAAAGATAAATGTGATAAACAATAATTAATTCTTTTAATGATGTAATGAAATACAAGAAATAATTAAAAATTTGGCAAATCTCTAATATTATATAGCCATTATATTAAAGAAAATAAATATGATAAATAAGAATTATTTTTATTAATGATAATAATAGAATAAAAAATAAAATTAAGATTTTCATTCAAGAAATGATTCAAGCATTCAATAGTTTAGGCTAACCAATGATGTTATAATTAAATAATAAAAAATTAGCAATAAACAGAAATACTAATAATTATAAAAACAGAAAAAGTATATAAAAAACTTAAAAGAGACATTTTTAATACTATAACGGTATAACCACATTATATAAAAAAAAAATAATTATTTTTATTGATAATAAAAATGGAATAAATACGAATCTTCCATTTAAGACAGATCCTGAAGATGCTGCTGTCACCGTGATCTGTTTCTCCACTGCAAACTGAAATCTTCCATTACCAGACCTCATCTGTACTATTAAATACGAATAGATATTTGAAAAGAGTGAAAGAGCAGGGAATTGGAATCGGGAGCAAAGAGAGTCAAATAAATGAATTTTATTACAATTACTTTATCGTGCTGAGAAAGAGAAGCAGAGGAAGAGTGCGGAACATCATAACAGGAGACCAAAGCTATGGCAGAAGAAGTGAGAAACAAAGTAACCGCTGAAAAGAAAATGTCAAAATGGGTCCGACGCCCGACGGTTGACGATCACACTATACCCTTTCGCCATATATGTACTGTGCGCCTGATAACACCCCATCACCCTCCATGCGCAATTTAGCCGGCGATGCCACTGGGACCATTTTTGTGCTGTGAGTCCCACCGGATATGCTTATAGCGGGATAATCAGTTAATCACGACCATCCGATTAATTGGGACCCATTTTTGGACCCGGTTCATATTATCTGATGCCAAAAGAAGTATTTAGCGAGCATTTTAATCTTACTCTGCTCCTTTTTCCGCTCTTCCATGGCTTGCTTCTCCTTCTCTGCTACTCGGCTTCCTTCTCTTACATGGATTTCATATCGGAAAACCAGTCATCCCCGTCTGCTTTCTCGATCACAGAACCCTAGCTTTAGATTTACAACCGCCATTAACTGTACAGCTGAGATTGCGGACAGAACTTCGACGCTGCGAGAAATCTGTGAAGGTCGTGTTCCAGAGCATATACTGCGCAGGTGAATGTTTCTAAAACAATAACTTTTAGTGCCTTTTCTTTTCGAATTTTCTTGCTAATTACAGAATTCATTGGGATAATTCAATCTTTATTGTGAATTCGACCGAGTAGACAAGTTTGACTTCGCTTATGTATTAGAAACTACAAGTGAAATGCAGTTGCATCTGCATTTATTTGCCACATGTCTATTCGTGGTCACAAATGTTGCTTGATATTTGATGATAATTCTTGTTACTTGTGCTGGAAATGCATAGAGATGTTGGCTATTAAACGAATATTGATAAGATATCTCTTATTTTCTGCAGAGCGGAAGAGATTGGATTTGTTATACCAACAAATGTGCAGCGGCAATCTTTACCTATTCTACTATCTGGACAAGATTGCGTTCTTCATGCTCAGGTTGCTTAATGCGTTTGAACTGAATGCTACGTGATATTTGCGAACAACTTCATTCACTATATTTTCATGGTTTATAGAAGATCTGTTAAATCTAAATTTATGCCTTTTAGTGGGAGACACTTCTCATTTCCTATGTTCACAAATTCACTGTTAATAAAAAAATACACAGCCTAATCATGACCGTGATGTTCCTTAACAAAACACTTCTTAATCCATCTTTTTCTTTTTTTTTTTTTGTGTGTGTGTGTGGAAATATGAGGAACTTCTTAATCCATCTTTTTTTTTTTGTGGAAATAGGAGGAACTTCTTAATCCATCTTCTTTTTTTTTTTGACTCCCATTTTTAGAACCTTTAATCTTCTTAACTTTTGGGGAAGATGAGGATAACAGCTATTTTGTTGATCCACTCTCTGACCTCAGAACCTATGGTATCTTTTAGTTATATGTATTTTTTGCATATGTAACAATAGTTAAGGCCCCTAATCCAGTGGCAAGAAAGCTAAAGCTCAATTTATTTGGTCCTCTAGACAGGTTCTGGGAAAACACTGGCGTACCTCCTACTAATTTTTTCAGTTATAAATGTTAAAAGATCTACTGTGCAAGCACTGATAGTGGTGCCAACTAGAGAACTTGGCATGCAAGTAAGAATGATGTTTATACCGTTTACAATATTGTATTTAATTCTCTATCATTCGAAATAAATTACTTAATGTTGTTAAGACTGCAGTGTGCATCTAATATTATGCTAATCATTATCTTTGGCACTTTAAAAAGGTTACAAAAGTTGCTCGGATGTTGGCTGCAAAGCCTGTGGAAACTGGACCAGAGCAGAAGAATTGTACAGTCATGGCTCTTTTAGATGGAGGGATGTTGAGAAGACATAAGAATTGGCTAAAGGTGCCACAAATCTATTTGAACTTATTTCATTCTTGTTATCCTACCAATATAAGAAAGAAGGCTTGCTATTGGCAAACACCTGTATTCTGGCATATTAAGGACTTTATATGATGAGGTTCAACACCCAGTAGTTAGATACTTTGGAACTTCTCTGGACATCTTGTATGAAAATTTTATAATAGAAGCAATTTCTGGATAATTCCACTCTTGTGCCTCACTTAAGTACGTTATAAATGTTATTTGTTTGATCAGATGTTAATCATATTCCATGTACAAAAGTGATGACATCATAACACGGTTTCATAAGAAATTTCACGTTATTGATTCAAAAAGATTAGTAATCATCATGTAGATCTACAAAGAGTTATTGAAGCTGCATCTTGTTGGCTTTTGGAGTAAGCACATTTTGGATTATATGGCTTCATCATCCATCTCTACTTGCTGCCAACAGCTTGATGCCTCCATTATGGTCCTCTCCAGCAAACCACCTCTAGTTAAACTTTGATGGCTGCAGGTGTTTTTAGATACTTTCATGGTACAGTTGCAACATTATTTTCAAGTCTAATAGGGTATGGGAACTCAATAAGAGCAGAAGTATTGGCTTTACTCCAAGCTCTTAGAATAGGGAAAGACGACAACTACAACCAGTTGTTGGTAAGAGGTCAGACATCTAGCCATTAGCTGCATGGGGCTTTACTCCAAGGTCTTAGAATAGGGAAAGACGACAACTACAACCAGTTGTTGGTAAGAGGTCAGATATCTAGCCATTAGCTGCATGGGGCTTTACTCCAAGGTCTTAGAATAGGGAAAGACGACAACTACAACCAGCTCTTGGCTTTACTCCAAGAGCAGAAGTATTGGCTTTACTCCAACTGCTGCATGGGGCCATGGCAATACAGACATGTTATGAGAGAGTCAGACATCTAGCCAGAGACTTGCGAGCTACATTCACCTGGGTTCAGGGATCATGCAACAGTATGGAAGATGGTTTGGCTATATTAGGAGTCAACAGAATGCACCTTTATTGGGGAATCATTACTAGGGGAAATGGTGATGGCATAGATTCAAAAGGGAAAGGAATTCAACTTAGGTAGCAAGGCTAGCCTAATACTTTGAGATGTTTGGCATACTCCTTGTATATAACTTACTTTTTTCATATAAATTAATAAAGAAGTTTAAGTTACTAATAAAAAAATTGGATGTATGCATAATTTATCAGAAAATAATATATCTTTTTTAACAACTTTTGTGAATGTTTTAAAGGTAATATGTTTAGTTCCTAGAGGGCCTTGGTGGAGTACTTATTATGCCTTTCAAGATAGTGTTGCCAAAACTGAGAAAATATTTACAGATTATAAATATATTCTGATGGAAATCCATCATGAGTATGCATTGAGGATAGCTGTTATAGAGAACTGTTTTCAGTTGCTCAGTACTAACAGACCTATATTGTGAATGCCCATTGGATTTATCTACTTGCCCCTAGGCCCATTCTTTTGTTATTCAAGGAAAAGTGTAGCATGCAAGATTTTTGTTGTTCTCAATTTAAAACTACCAATGGAATAGATAGTTTAAAAGGTCATAAGGTTCTTCTATCAACAACAGCTTGCTCTTTTGTCCTTACAATTAACTTTCTTTTACTTTTTGCTTTCTTTACTGTTTCTTCTTGTGGCTAGTCATGCTCTTTTGTAACAAAAAGTGTTGGACAAAAAGGACTTAGCTCTGCTGATTCTGCATGTTTTAATGATTCTTTCAGGCAGAGCCTCCTACAATAGTCGTTGCAACCATGGCCAGTTTGTGTCAAATGATTGAGAAGAAGATTTTCACACTTGAAACAATGAGGGTTCTGGTAATTGATGAGGTAATTGATTTACTTTGCCATCATCTTTTTCACATGTAATTCTCTTGTTAGAACAGTATACATTTTCAACTGATTTACTTGCTTTGCTTTGGGGTTAATGTGGTATACTTGTGCTTCTTAATTCCCAAAACTCTGTGTTCACTTAAAGATACCATGTGGATATGTTAGGATATGTTATCAATCGGCTTCCCCCACCCAATGTGGATAAAAGGCTGAGGCATTTTATCAAGAAATACATTGAAATGAATTATTTTAGTGCTTTTGAGGATGTCATGCTATTATTTAAATGTTTGGTCATGAATTGATGCTTTTGTTTATTAATAAGGCTAACTTATTTGAGTGTATATATTGTCTTGTTTGTTTCCTTCTTTCTAAGTGAGAATGTATTTTATACTTATTTTTGTTCTCTTGTTAGTGCCTTATCAAAAGGAAAAAAAAAAAAGAAGTGGCTGGGTATGCACTTAAGATAGGTAGGTGTGGGCTTCTCCATTAAGATTTTGACACATGAAACTTTCCATTTTTGATTAGGTCGATTGCATGTTCAATTCATCAAGACATGTGCGATCTCTTAAGAAACTGTTGACGTCATACTCATCCATCAATAACCGCCAGACTGTTTTTGCCAGTGCATCCATCCCCCAGCACAAGCGCTTTCTGTATGATTGCATACAGCAGAAATGGACAAAGGTTTGTTGATGAAGTCGCTATTTTGGCAATATCTTTAGTGCAATTAATAATGTGAAAATGGTTACATATCTTGTATTTTCATTTCTATTTGACAGAGCAGTGTGGTTCATGTCCATGTAAATCCAGTTGAACCAATGCCTTCATGCTTGCATCACAGATTTGTGGTGAGAAAGATCCACATCTATGATACTTCTCATGAAATTAAATGTAATCTTATAATTGAAATTAAATATGATAGTTTTCTCCCTTTTTTCCCTTTTTTTTGCCCTTGAAGCAATCTGCTTAAGGATGATCAGTATACTGATAAACATGGAGCACGTGCTCACAGGGAAGACAAAAAGACAAACATGCAATGGGATCCCATGTAGGGAGAAAATTCCAAAAATCACCTAGTCAGATGATCACAACCGCCCGTTCTAGCTTAGCACTGGTTTTATAAAACAGGATTATTCCTGAAAAATGCCTTTATATTTTCCATGTATTTAGAGCTTTCTCACTAGAACTAATTCCTGCATTTGGATTTCATTCCTGTTTTTATTTCACTTTGAGGATCCAAGAGAGGCTTTGATTGGATAACTGGAGTAGAATTGGAATCAGAGTTCAAATTAGTAGTCACCTTAAGAATTTTAGATCCACCAAAAGCACAGAATTGGAGGTTTAAAATCTGCTAGTTTCAGAATTCCTCTAGGAAAACGAACCCGGATTGCAGAATCAAAAAACATGTGGAATTAAACACCCCCTCGCAATTCCAATTATGGTCTGTGTCTGCCTTAAGTTAGATGGTCATGGAAATTTGATACACACAGTTTTTGGTTCTACTTGATGGTTATCTATGAGCAGTGACAGAATGGCCTTGCTGTGAATAGCCTACTAGATTTGTGGAGGATTTACATTTTTTTTTTTCCTTTTTCCAGTATACTTTTTGTTGTCATCTAGCATCAGGTAACCTCTGAGTTTTATGCTCTATTTTTTTTCCTTTGTTATTACATATGTAACTCATGTCTAAATATAGGTTGTTTCAGCATCCCTTTGACAAGTAGGTTGGCTGTAACCTCCACGTCATATTGCATTTTACAGTCATACTACATATAAAGAGCTCCAAAAAGCTGTTCCTTATCAACTCCTTGCCTGGCAAGTGTGTAATTCAAGCAGTTTACTGATCTTTTGGCTTAAGGAAAGGTTGCATTTGTCTCCCTTTTAGACATCTAATCTCCAGAATCTTGCTATAGTGCCAATACCCTTGTCATTGTTTCTTTAACCCAAGGTTTAAAGTATATTACCAATATCCTTGTCCTTTAAAGAATTGGGCATATCATATTGTATTAGCAAGCCACTGATACTCGAAATATAAAAGGTTTGGGATTTTGGGTATTTTTAGGGGGTAGGCAGGCCTAAGACTGACCCCCTGACCAATTTTGAGAAAAATAAATAAAAGAATGATGTTCTGTAGTACTGAAACACCCAATACGTGTGTATCGGGTGTATCAATACTTTAAACCTTTCTTTAAACAACACACCACCACCATTGAGTCACCTTCCACCCAAGTTGTAGTTCAAGGATCCAATCTAAGACCTTGCAATGCTGCTATAAGTTCTGCCCTTATTGAATTTTCCATGCCTATTGGCCCTGAGTACATGGCTAATATATTTCGATGCCATCTTCAAAAACTCCCCCAATACCTGAAGGTGTTGGATTGCCCAATCTGCATTCATCAAAATTTTCTCATGAAAATTTCCTTCTAGAACTCATTTGTTTAATTCTTTTACCTAAATAACATTTATTGTGGTTCTTCATGTTGGGTATTTTGCTATGACAGATTTGTCACAGAAATGAAAAGTTGCAAACTTTGCTATGCTTATTACAGACAGATGCACCTCAATGTGGCATAATTTTTGTTGCTGAACAGGTTTGTGCCTCATTCTAAACTCTATCAATTGTTCATCAAAATAAGAATGTTTCCAGTGGTCGTTGAGAAGTGAATTCAAAATTCTGATTTCTAGTTTTCCACATAAAATGCCCAACAGTTCAGTCCAGATTATTATATTTGATAGGAAGATACTTGGGGGGGAACATGTGCGAGTTTTAGTGAACTCTTGACCCATGATCATTTGTTTCTGCAACTTTCTGATCTTTACACATCTTTATTTATCATTCTCTTTTTCCTTTCATCTTTTTTTCTTTGGGTTGGTTGTGCAATATAAGACATGGACAGACGGATAAATCATCTCATGAAACTTGGTTGGGCATATAGATCCTACTAGGTTGTAGACTTGGAATGGCAAGGAGCATAATTATGTTTGTGCTGTTGGTGGACTATCTATAAGTACAACGGAAGGTTCTGTATCTTCCTTCAGTGTCACGTTTCAATAAAGAAACCTCACTGGAAGGGGGAAACTTAATTACTCAACTGTGTCAGATGGGACTTACGCCAATAAAAGGTAAGGTGTTGATGTAAAATAGATTACAATTAATGACAGAATGGTGCCCTCTTGTGTGATGCTTAATTGGATAAAAATCATTCTTCAAAATGGATATGAAACAAAACTTAAACTTGAGTTATAATTCACAATTATAGAAGGCAAAACTTTACTCATACTCATTTCCCTGTTAAAGTGGTAAATATATTGCCCGTGAAGTGTGGCAGGGCAAATATAAACCATGTATCAGACAGCTTACCCTCACTAACCATGTAGAAGATATCATTTTCAAATATGTCCCTAAATTCCTGTTTATTTCCATGTTCCTTGGATAATGGTCATGCAGAAATGTGGAGGGAAAGAACAGCTTCTGGGGAAGGCTCTCCATTGACAACAACCTATTTAATGTCATAAAAATCTTGCTTCCTTTTTTTTTGGTAGTGAAAAAGGCAGAAATGTGGAGGTTATCAAATTTCAAAATTTGACATGCTCTAGTGCCAATGAGTATTGAAGGAACTGTTTACATGTAATAATATTTTGTGCACTATATTGAATGAGAGCATGCTATCTCTCATAGAACAGCACTTACTATGCACTGCAAATTTCTATGTAGTCAGAGAAGTCAAAGAAGGCTGGAAATGTTCCATCAACGATCCGTGTAGTCGAATTCCTGAAAACTTCCTATGGTGAATGTTCAGAGATCCTTCTCCTAGAGGAAGACATGAATTTCAATTTAAGAGCATCTACTCTATCAGTAAGCATTCAGTTCTATTGGCAAGTAAACCTAGTATTAATACCAACATGGCCCTGATTCTTTTAAACTATAATAGTTTAGAAGTTGAATTTTTATTTCTAAAAATGAGATTCAGTTCTGGCTATCTTGCTAATTCTTTCATTGTCATGGGTACACATTATACCAGTCCCTTAATCAAATTTCTTGTTTCCCAAGGCAGAAAGTTGTGCTGTCTTTTTTATGTCAATGTCACTGTAATGCAGGAGGTGAGGCAAGGTGGGAGTTGTGGGGCTTATGTTCTAGTTGCAACAGACATAGCAGCCAGAGGAGTTGACCTGCCAGAGACAACCCATATATACAACTTTGATTTGCCAAGGTCTGCAATAGATTATCTTCATCGTGCTGGAAGGACCGGTAGGAAGCCATTCTCCAATGAGACATGCAGCGTCACTAACATGATTACACCAGAGGAGCGGTTTGTATTGCAAAGATTTGAAAATGAGCTAATGTTTCAGTGTGAAGAGTTGTCTGTCTAAAAACAGAAGCCCATCTTAATTTACATAGTTATTCTTTTCATGCACATGTATCGATTAATTGCACCCCTAAAAACAAGAAAAGAGGTAAAGCCTACATGCCCACAACCACATGGAACCCACTGACTGATGCAGGAGGAAATCCATAGCCGTGGTGTCCAAGCTCATTTTTGTTCAGGTAATGGAAGTTATCAATGTCAAGCAATCATCCATAGCCGTGGTGTCCAAGCTCATTTTTGTTCAGGTAATGGAAGTTATCAATGTCAAGCAATCATATGTAGCATTCTTTTTTCCTTTTATCTTTAATTTATATAACCAAAATAGTTCTACTGCTTCCTAATTTGCGTGTGATTTGTTTAGGTTCTATTTCAGTGATTTCTCAAAATATAGCAAAGCACAAGACTTATCAAGAAGCTAGTGAAGAGCATTTTATCACGTGTCACTGAAAGAGAAAAAAGCTTCTTACGTATAAAAGTAATTTGCAGTTTGCACGAGAGCACTCAATCATTCATCCTCTTGACATCAGGATTTGGTGTGATGTTAGTTTATAAGGGTAAATATTGCCAGGTGCCTTTGCGCAAGAGCAGTCAACAGTCGATTTGAACTCAGGACTTGGTGATGGTAATTGGTGAGAGTGAGACCAATTTGACTACACATGGGGTGGACATGGTGAAAGCATTAAATCTTCCTTCTAGTGTTAGCTTTCTGTAATTGCATTTTATCATCCGACAGCTGATTAGCGAACTTGATAGCTGCTTTACGGGCTTTGAGTCCAATTATTTTGCTCCACACCATAGCCCGTCAAACAGCTATCAAATTCAGCTAATCGTTTCTCATATCATTCTCCTTGCTTACTCCCACAAAATCCTTTTATGCTTGTTTCCATCTTTTACATTTTCACACCACAATCCAACAAGAGTGATCATGAGACATGGCGTTAAGTATATAATAAATGAAGGTTACTAGAATGAAGGCATGACCGATCAGAATTTGATCACAGCAGAAGGCAGGATTTGGCTTACTGAACTCAAACAACAAACGACACGATTGAAGTAGTGGTCCAATTCCAAGACCGAACAATTAACCGAGTCATGATTTGAATTTTTTTTTTTTTTTTTACTTCTTTTGGTATAAATGCATGATTTGAGTTTGAAGAAGCTTTATTGTTCGCCCATAAACGACGAAACACACCATAGTCTTGTCATAGCGCAATAGGTAATTGGATTCATGAAAGTTGGTAGTGCTTTTCATCTTTCCACTTTTTTTCCAGTCATATATGGCTGTATTTGGATGCGATCTAAATCAAGAACCGATGTAAATTTTATATCGGTTTGGTTTTGTATGCGTTTGGAAAGGATGTAATTATTATCGACATAAAATTAAATTGCAATTCAGTTTTGCGTGCATTTGGATGGTGTAGTTTTACGTTGATAATCGATGTAAAATTTCATCAACTCTAATACGTCAATAATTGACGTAAAAACTACATTGATTTTATCGATGTAAAACCTTACATTCTTCCACCTATAACTATTTTCAAAAAGCAACAATAACTTTCTAATTCAGTGTTTCCAAACGTAGCCATAAGTACGTATCGACCAAAAACCAGTAAAGAAATAGAGATTGGTCAAAACTTAAAATAAGAATCGACAACGCAAATGACTCAAGTCTTCATGGAAGCAGAAGTAGCGGAACTCAAATAAGGATACAACGTGTCATAAACTTCTGAAGAAGAAATTACGAACTGCAGGCAATGGAAAACGAGCAACTTGAACACATGAAGTGGTAATTCAATTTCAAACAATAATAACGGTCAATAGAATGCTATCGGATGTTTCAAAGCCATTTTATGGTAGTTGGCTAGCCCCATCTAGTAGGCACAAATTTCAGTTGGAAGCTATGTATCTCATGGCTACACTAGCAATTAACTGTCTCAATTTTCCAGGTCCGTATGTTTTAGATAACATGCTACCGACATAAATCCCTTAGCTGGAATGCTGGATTATTTTCAGGACAAGTTTCTGGTCCTTATTGGATGCTGATCTAAGAAGAAACTGAACCGGTTAGCTGTTACATTGGCCATACATTCAGTCCCTCGACTCACTTGTTTGCCTTCTTTCCTGCCCCTTCTGCTACTTCAGAACTCTAAGATTACCTTCTTTGCGAGAAACAGAGTTTATGGATAGTAAACGACAGATTACATATCAGATCAGTAAATATTAACTTTGTCTTATTTAACGTCTTCCTTATGTCCTGTTCAAAGACGTCTCTTTTTCACTAATGATGGAAAGGAGAACCATTAGTAAATATCAACTTTGTCCTATTTAACATCTTCCTTATGTCCTGTTCAAGGACATATCCCTTTTTCACTTATGATGGATGGGAGGACCATTAGTAGCTTCTTCCTCTACCTTTTGCAAGAGAGAGAGAGAGAGAGATCCAAGTGCTAATATAAGGTGATAGCCACAATATACACAATGCTTTGGGATGCTAAAAACTCAATGCAATTTAGAACTTGAGGTTAAATAATGGCTCTTATTCCAAAAATAGTTTGCTAACCCTCATTTTAATTGAACAAAAATGGACAAAGGGAAAATTATCATATTACAAATCCATCTTTGATTGTTGAATTCTTTGATATGACAGTAACTCCAGAGCGTATGTAGAATCCATCTGAAGATCTGTCTGCCTCTTGTATTCCCTGCAAGCACAGCAAGGAGAAGATAAAGGGATAAAGGACATCTAACTAAAAGTTCTAAGATACAAAGTTTAAGTTTTAACCAAATTCTGAGTATAATTCTTTTCTTTCTACAGGAAAACCATATGCATGAGTGTGTGCAGACTGCAGAACACAGTACAAGAGGACAGAGGAAAGTGGCTGACACTAGAGGAGGAGATGGGAGGAATGGTGGGATTATATTAATGAAAAAAAGGAAGTTCAAGTGGCTGACACAAGAAGAGGAGATGGGATGGTGGGATTATATTAATGAAAAATGGAAGTTCAAGTGGCTGACACAAGGGTCAATATGATTTGGACAAAAAGAGATGCTAATTGCTTTGCAGATATGTTGGCTAAAACAAGGGGTGGGAAGGAATCATATGTTTTGGGCTGTATTGTAATTGTGTATATTTGTATGGGGAGAGTTAAGAATGTTTATCTATCCCCATCTTTGTACCTTATTGAATGAAACTCAGTTATTGTTTAAAAAAAAAAAAAAAGAAAGAGGACAGAGGAAAGTGAGACTTCCTAACTTTGTCAAATAATACATATAGAGTAGCTGTGACACCATATAACAGGTCCTCCCAAGAATTCTAGGTCTTGGGCCAGATGCACCTATCTATGATCTCTTGACCTTCCATTTCAAAATTTTCATTTGGCAATCACTTCTTTGACAGTACAGGAAGATTGAGAGATCTCTGATTGTTGGAATTGCCTGAAGATTCTTTTGGGCCATGGGTTTTTGCACAAAACAATCCCAGACCCCACATTGGCAGGAGCCTCGTGCACTGGGCTTCCCAGTTCTTGCACAAAACAATAAACTAGAGGCTGAAACAACTAACATATCTTAATATCATAGTCAGGGTGGATCAATGGATATCATCTTCCCATCCTTCCTGCCTTCACAATGTTCTCTTCACCATAGTCCATGTGAATATCAGTTTCCGCATTCTTCCTCCAATCTGTTCTTTTAAGTGCCTTGCAACTTGGTAACTTTGTAGCTAGGGTAAGGTCATGAAATATGCAAGTATACATTTCATAGGTTTTGTTGCATCCTTTGCACTTGCTATAAGAAATATCTATGATTATGTTGGCTCTCTGTCTGATCTAGAAACAAAAATATCCTTTCCGGTTCTATCCTCCACGATTTATAAGTAGATACATATGCATGATTAAACAGGTCATACCTCTGAGTTAGAGATGACAACATTCTTTCCGATTCTTGCATTCTTGTCAATGATACACTCTCTGCACAAAATAATGTCAAACAACCCCGATAAATTACATGCAAGTCCAAGGAGATTTAGAAGGAAATGGTTTGCTTAGCTATTACCTGATTTTTGTATTTTCTCCTATGCCAATTGGAACCCTTCCCTCAGCCAAAAGTGATGCTATTTCAGCATCAGTTTCATAATAATCAGCACCAAGCATTACTGTATCCTGCATGTATGTTGTCTTTGTTAGGATATACGACACTGTTACGCATACAAGAACTTTCTATGAGTACACATAGACATACCCTTGTTACAGGACACTGTAACAGACTCTCCTGTCTGAAAGATGGTAAAATACATAATTTTTTGTATAGAAAATATAAAAAGTCTGTATATATGTTTGTTCTTTCAATATGGTCTGCAAGTTGATTAAATAAGGAAATGAGACTAAAAAAGCAATTCTTCTTTAATTTAACAAGGATTTGAGGGAAGATGACACAATGAGGACTGTAAGGTAGAAAATCCAGAAGAGGCACAATTAGGCTAAAGGAAAGTTTTATAAAATATTTATAAAGGCTATAAATGTTGTATGGAGCTGAGTATTGGGCAGCCAAGAAACAGCATATCAAAAAAAAAATTGAGTGAAGCAGAACACAAATGTGGAGATGGATGAGTAAGAATAAATTATCTGCTCCAGTAGGTGATGAAATGGATGAGTAAGAGTAAGTTTTTCTGCTCCATCAGAAATCAACTTGTTCAAAGGAACCTAGGAGTAGCTCCAATAGGTGATGAAATGATGAAAACCAGAAGGATTAGAAGAGCTTGGGGCAGACCAAAAAGGACATGGACTGAAATAGTGAGATGATTTATTGACCCATAATCTAAAAATGGATATGGCACTGAACAGAGTGGAATAGTAAAAGATTCATGTAGCCAACCCCATTAATTGGGACAAGGCTTAGTTGAGTTTATACCATGAATTGTTAAACAAAAGTTAATATATGTTTTTAATTTTATCAACTAGTCACTGTGCAAAATTGCTCATAGATTTTAGCATACTCGCCTTTAACTGCACATTGCTGCTTATTCTTGACCGTATACCAACAACACTGTGCTCAATGAAGCAGTTATCCAAGAAACTTCCGTGTGATACAATTGAATCAATAATCTGCACAAGATTAAAAATAATCACCCAAGGAAGAAACAAGTGGCTGTAGTAAGTAATGTGAAATCAACATAAAATTTGATGTTTTGTTCAAAAGTATAAATGGAGATTAAAGCATAGTTGACAAAAATTGACCTTTCAATATTTTATTTTAAACATAAAGAATTTGATAAAAGCTTTATTCTTGTAGTTTTTTAAGTCATTCTTGTAGGAATTTTAGAATATTATATAAATTTAAGAAAATGATAACCCACCAAAATTTGATATTCTGGGCATCTCTTAACCATCTCTTATTTTAGGATCATAGGATCATTTTCTTTGTAACTCTGACCTTATAAATAATTATATGATTAAGGCAGTAAGGATTGTCGTATATTTGGCCAAGCAGTTCTTCCAGGAGCAATCAAGTGAATGGTGTATTTGACCACACTATAGTGTTTGTAATCTTAGTTATGGTATAGTAATTAAAAATAATGCCATTACCCAATATTGTTCCCAACTATCTGGGGTCTTGGGAGAATTGGACTGTATACACACCTAATTTTGATATTTCTTTTTCACAAAGTGGCCACTCTCATACTCGAACCTATGGTCTCAAGCTTTTCAGCCTGAGATTTTACCATTAGACCAAGCAGTAGTCTAGTACTTTGTATCTTATACTAAATGTGTCACTTAGTGCTATCCCTGGCTTTCCAGGGTCTTGAGAGGGGTGGACTGGATGTGACCTCCAACTGAGACTCAAAGTGGCCACTCTTACACTCAAACACGTGTTCTCACTTTTAGCCTGAGATCTTACCATTGCACCAAGTGATGGCTCCTTAGCAATTAGTACTTTATATTCTCTTTATTAATTTAGAAATTATGCTCATTACATTATTATTGTTTTGTGGATGGTTAAACATACTAAAAATTCCAGGGTCATATCAACCTCTTTTGTAATTGATTAAAATAAAGAACATGTATTTTTGCAGATGAGAACACAGCTCACTTCCTATTGGTTCCCTGGATTACCATAACAAGAGAATTTAATATGCATGGCATCGATATGAACTTTATTTCATATCGTTGGAAACAAGGCCTATTTACACTCTTGAAGTGCCTTGGAGGATTAAAGAAAAAATTGAGATAAGATAACTTACCTTGCTGTTATCAATTTTTGATGGTGGCAGGTTTCTTCTTGATGTATAAATTGGCTTTGTTGCATCATAAAAACTAAAGTTTGGTGGCTGAAAAGAGAGAAAATATAAATTATAATAGTCTGAATCATAAATAGTAACTATTATGCATGTAATTGCCTGTTTTATCTTGAGAGATACCGGTTTACCAAACCACAATAACATCAATTAGTAATCCAAATCTAATCCAATATCAGTAATGTAACTGTAAGAAAAGAAGATACTAGTTGATATTCAAGTCGCTTCTATAGCAGATGCAAGTCAACATCTAATTTAAATTCATCACATTATAATGAAGATCCCGATGGTAAAATGTTGGTCTCTGCTACAATGACAGATCAGATGGCATACAGTTCAGATCGAATAGGTAAAATCATGATTCACAATATCAACAATATTGGAAAAATATCCCCGAAATATCTCCATTTTTGCTAGATGGCAATAAAAAATTTTCCAGGAATCTTTTTTTTCCAAAAATCTCCAATATTTTGCCGATATATCAGCAATATTGGTGATATTTCAGGTTTCATTGATAGAATTTATATTTAAGGTTTAAAATTTTAGAATATTATTAAAAATATTTTCTATGTTTCATTAAAATCATTATAATTTTTTAAGAATAAATTGGTGATATTTCAGATTTCATTGATAGACTTTATATTCAAGGTTTAAAATTTTAGAATCTTATTAAAAACTTTTCGATATATCATTAAAATCATTATAATTTTTTAAAAATATTTTCCTAGAAGAACCATGGGGAGTTGGTGATTGGATAATTAGCTTACTATTTTGATATTATTCACTAAGTCACTAAAATTCAAAAGAAAAAGTAAAATGCATATAACTACAAAAGAGTGTTCTCAAACCAATCAAAACATATAGTAACAAAAAAGAAAAAAAAAGTCAAAATGGAAAGTAATTGACATATTTTATAAAGAGAAGATGGCTAAAAGATTAAAAGGGAGGCAAAGAGAAAGATACCTATCAAAGTCTCAATTTTCTCTTATGACTTATACAATTTTTTGCTATGGTTTTTTGAGCCTTAAATGTGCAACTATATTTATTCTAATGATTCCTTGAAGGTTTATTAACTAATTCCATGTTTCAAGAAATATTTCCTAATTTTTTAGATTTTCCAAATATCTTAACAAAATATCTTCGAAATTTCTCCATCTCTACATGGCGAAATGTCCATCTATATTGTGAACCATGGGTAAAACTATGAGACATACTTGGTAGAACCAAATAAGTCATATAAAGTTGATAGGGATACTACCTTTTATGTGATGCAATGATATATATCTTTTAGATTCCCATCTTCAAGAAAGCACAGCAACTGAAATTGATGTACTACTTTATAAATTTTATTTCCTATCTTCAAAACATACGTGTCCTTGATATATCTAGATAAAAGTTTCCCAGGTGGAAAATAGACCATACATGTTCCAGGTAAATTTATTGGAAATATGGATCCGGAAAGAGTTCAATGCCATATCAAATTTGCTCTGACTCCTCAAAAACCTAATATTCCTTTACATGGAAGCTGTAACAAAAGACTAATACTGGGACAGTAATTGCCATGGATTACTTGGGATTGCTATATTTCTAAATGATAACAACAATAGATAAAAAGTTTACTGGAACCCGTTATGCTGAGAAGAAATTCAAGGAACTGCTATAAATGCATAATACTTACATGTGCAGTAAGGGCAAGGTTTGCTCCAAAAAAGGATCTAATTGTTCCAATATCCTCCCAATAATCATTAAATAGGTATGCCTGCATTGGACATCTTATAGATGGGTTGATCATTAAGGAATTCTGGAATTGCTCAAAATTGATTTAGAAATTGAGAAGTTCTCATAGATCATATATATGAATTACAATCTGTAATAATGCTTATTCATATTAACAGAAGAAAACCATAAACTTACCCCTAAGGCTTTTTACAACAGATATAAAAGATTTGGCACAGACCTTGATGAAGAACTCTCTTGCTGAGGCTGGGATTATTTCAGATCCAAAATCATTTGCAGTAGGAAAACGCCATCTGATATAACATTGATATATTGTGCTTTAATGATTCTCTTTGATGTTGCTTTTAACATTGATGTATTTAAACATATTTTGTCTAATAAAACTTGAATATTTAAGTGTGACGTTTTATTACTAATTAGCTGTGCTTAATATATTTTCTTTGACCAAATAAGAAAAATAATTCATTTGGGTGGGGGTGGGGGAGGATATAGAAAATTATAAGAAAAGATGAGACAAGTTCATGCTTCTGATAATTGTTTGAGAAAAGCAACAGTTCAAGAATTGGCACACAAAATTCATTGAAACAAGAGCATGGTAAGATATATAGGTTTTCTTGGTATGCCTGAGCATTGATATTCTGAATCCATTGCAAGATATTAATTTTCTTGCTAACATCTGCATTCCAATAGCAGTAGGCAAGCAATTGGAAGCACTCCTCTGCAAGCTAGACAAGGCTACCCCAAAAGCATTGCTGAGAAATTAATACTCATCTAAGTCAAAAATAGATTTTCTCCCAACTCCCCCTTGTAGTTGCACTTATGACTTACAATGATTTCTGTTTCCTTTTATTTTCTAAGCAGTTCTGGAAATGGAGCCGCAACCTTCAAAGTGATATTATATTTATCTTCTAGATAAAGTTGCAGATTCATAGATGAATTGTATGATCAAATACCTCAAGAGATTTAAGAGTATCTCCTTCTTGAAGACATAAACTCCCATGGAAGCAATGTATGGTTTCTTTTCTGCTTCTTCTCGTGAAAGCCCCAAAACTGTTGTATCTACTGCCTAGAAGGGATTGGTGAAATGCATTTGATCAGAATTACTTTAAACATATTGAGTTATAATGGATACTATGAAATTGAGAATTACCATTGCCTGCAAATCTTCTCCCTTAGGCTTTTCACTGAATGAAAGGACTCTTCCCTTGTTGTCTATTTTCATTAAACCAAAATCTGAGGCACGACTACAATGGAAGTAGAGAAAGGACTCCAAGGTAATTTGTAACCATAATAATTGAACCTTTAAGAAACGAATTGAAATAGAAACCTATTCTGCTGAAGCAAGGAAATTGCAAATGCAAATACCACCAAACATTTTAAGACCTAAAATGGAGAGTCCCATAATTAATTATCTTTATAGGTACATGTAGAACCCAAACTGCCTCAATGAGGTCAGGTAATGATCCAGTGATAGACACCCAGTGGAGATAGTTTTGTGTCCTCTGAGAAGTTTTTCTGGGAAGAATTCTAAGGTACTTATTTGCACAGGATGAGCAGATATCTTATGTTTCTGTTAAAATTGCTGCAAGTGTAGATCCATGAATTAAAGTAGCTTATATACTCCAGACAAAAGGAGCATATAAACAATCACACATGTAGGACCTCTCCATGTAGAGGAAATCTTCTCAGAACTCAATAATGATCTTAAGAAAAGTAAAGGAAACCATTTAAGGCGTGCAGTTCACCAGGTGGAACTAAGATCAATAACATCAGATTGCAATTTTTTAGGTGATGTAGGAAATGAGAATCCATCTATACTTTCGAGAACCAGAGAGATGAAGATCACAATTATAAACTACCTGTCATCCATAGGGAGACAAGAAATAGTAATATCAGCACCACTCTGCCGACGGCTCTGGAAATGGAGAGGAAAAAGCTTAATGTGTTATGTAAATTTCAATGAACAATGGTAAAATAAAAGGTGTCAGCATGCAGTCTGACCTGCACAAAGTCCATATAATCCATTCGGTATAGATGATCTCCAGAAAGAACGAGCACATCTTCAATATCCTTACTTCTGGCATCCTGGAGAGTGGCATTAAGTATTTCTGCCTTTACATTTGATACCAATACAAGCAATCTAAAATGTAGCTTATAACTAATCTAGATTCAGGTAAAATATGTCAAGGTTACTGAACATTGAATAACTTAAACATCACATCAACCTTATATATTAGTGAAAAATACGTTCTCTAAACAAATAAAAATTGTAAAGACTAGATAAAGTCTTTCAAATACAGGGTCTGAGAAGATCTGTTTTCATGTTGTATGAAAATTTGTGGCAGTGACATTTCCACCATCAGGTATAAAGGAATAAAGGCATCTATATTCAGAAGGAGCACTATACAGTCTCCCATTGAGTACTATATGCAGAAACAAAGAGAAAGTAAGTGCATGAGTGTGTGCTGTATTTTCCTCTACCCATTGTTGATGAGGGTTTCCTACCTTGATGACATGGTTGATAGGTTGCTATGTACACTGTCCCAAACACAAGGCACCTTGAATCATGGAGCAGAATAAGACTGCTTCTCAGCTTGAGCCCAATTGATCCATGCAAAGGGTATGGAAGAAGGAAGGGACCCATCTTATGATGGGGAGCCTGGCTGCCTGCCTCTAGAGGTCTACAGTTACACTGATAGACCTCACCAACTCCTAATAAACCATTTGGTTCCATTTGTTTTCAGGCAAAACCCAAACCAGATGCAAAATTTGCACCTTATAAGCTTGGATACAGATACACTTTGGATACGCTTGGATAAATTAGGGAAGCTCTTGCAAATCCCACAAATACATCAATAACACTAAATTTAAGGTTGAAATAACTATGAATAAGGTATAAACGCATAAGAAATGCACAATTTAATAGTTTATAACTTTATGTGAAAAGATACATTACAATCAATAATATTGGGAGTCTCAAACATGAAGATATCATACAATAACTTTACTAATAATACATCAAATAATCTTTGAGTTTCCAATCTACTAAAAATTCATTACAAGGCACATCAAATTGTTGTTAGATTATATATATGTGCTCTAGCACGATAATCAAGCTCAACTAGTGCAACTAACACGGACAGTTAGAATGATCTAAGGTACCTCAAAGAGCCAGTGGAACTGCCGAACAGCATCTGCAGTTCCCTGAAACCACCTTTTACCTGCCTCTCCTGGAGTCTGGGTCGCTGCTAGCATCTGCAACAAAAGCAAAGCTATTAAGTAATGCTCATTTCAGTAAGCTTCTTAGCCAAACTCAATGGTTTCAGAAGACAGTATCCAGCTTGAATAATAAAGAATGCCAAAACCATTATGGTCAACTCTCCAAGATATACCTCAACAAACCCATCTCCGAAGTTTACTCCATTCCCAAAGTTGTAAGTACGTGCGAGATGCCTGTTAAGCGATGCAGAGTTGAATTGGGTGAGAATGTATATTTTGTTGATCCCACTGTTTATACAGTTGCTCATTGGCACATCGATCAGCCTGTATGCACCTCCAATGGGTACCTGAGTTTGGAAGTATTAGACATCAACAATTCATAGTCAACAGAACAGGAAAATTACTCTAATAATGTGGAAATTTCGCCCATGCACACCAAATACATGTAATCTAAACAAATAAACCACAATGATTTTGGTATCTGAAGCCGAAACCCATTAAACATCTTGATATGAAAATGAAATCCAACGACAAAAAAATATTATAGGGGTTGGAATACAAGATACTAAGTGCACTTTGTAGAGTTAAATTGTGGAATCGGGTTAGTTTCCACCTGTCACACAATTAACCAGTGATTTGCAGTTTGCAACATATAACATACAGAGAGAGAGAAGGAAGCAGAGAGTTGGACTTACAGCGGGTTTGGCTCTTTGTTTGGTGAGAGGAAAGAGACGGGTGCCAGCTCCTCCACCCAGTATAACGGCCACAACTGTCCGAGGGTCCCGCTTCTCCATTTCTAAGTCCCTTAGCTACACAGCAACAAATAAATAAATTATAAAAAAAAAACAAATAATTAATTTATTTGTTTAGCACCTAAAAAGAAATAAAAAAACAAATAAATTAATTATCAAAAAAATTATTGACGATCAATTCATTTTGAGCTCTGATCCATATCAACGGCTTGTAGGGCCCAAACGCTTGCAATGTGGATGCAGGTGCGCTCCATCTAAGTACACCGATGGTCCGGTGATCCGGTCACAAGTGCAGGGATGTTTTGGTCATTAACACGGTCAAGTTGCTTCGGTAAGCAGCACTGCACATCCTTTCGATTTCTTCCACGTATATTGGGCTATAAAGGGACGCGGCCAAACGCCCAATGGGCTGGGCCCCTTCTGGAACAGAATCACATTATTCTGGCCTTCTGGGTTTTCAGTTTACAGATGATATCACATATCAGTCACCGTACGGACAAACATTGACATACGGACTTTCCGACCGACCATATCTACCAAATAATTGGTCCCGGGTCCCCGACCCCGACCCCGACTAGGTACAGGGTACTTAACCATTTAAAGTAGAGATGTAGAATCTTTGGCCAAGTTTTCCTTACATACAAACAAAACAATATATAAAGGTGAATAAAAAAGGACAATTTCATCAACTAGTTATTTAAGCCCAATAAATTTTCCAAAAACAACCAGGTTACAAGTTTAGCAGACCAGACCTCTAATGTCTAATCTAACTGGGTTTGTACTCCATCTGCATGGACAAAATTTGAGCCCTAACTGCTGATCCGTAAAAGGATTTTGGGCCCTGAATCTAATTAGGCAAAGATATATCAGATTATTAGGGGCCCAATAATAGCCCAAATTGAAATTTGCTTAGGAATCTAACCGGAATCTGGCCTATTCCCCGCTTGTTTGTCTCAGACAAGAATCGAAATTGGGAATCCAAATGGGATTATTTGTAGGAACCTACCTTGCTGGGATTTGTAGGAATTTGTAGGGTTCAATTGTTGGAGTAGGGAGGCACCGACAGAGATGAAAGGAGGAGGGAATGACCATTCCCTCAAACAGGAGAATGTCATTCCACTACGAATGAGAATCAAATTCCAATTCCACCCAACCAAATGGCATGGGTGATGGGTCATTCTAACTTCAATCCCAAACCCTTATTCCCACAAATCAAAATCAAATGGATCATTAATTTGGTGTGAGTAGCCACCTTAGCATGCTCCACAAACAGCACAGCGGATCGTTTTAAAACCATTGGATTGGATTAAAATACAAGAGGGAGTTAGTCCGTATACAGTTATTGCAAACAGGCACCATTGGTTTGGAATCTTCATCTGGGCTACCGATATAATAGTCTATGGTCTACAGGCTACAGCCAAAATCGAAGCTCAAAGACTACGGCCTGATCATTGATGTAGATTATCGGCATTCCCCATCAACCTTTGAGAGAAAAGGTTCCAAATTCCTATGGGCTGACAGCTTGGGTGGTAAGGCCCTTTACCCATGGAGGCATGGACATCTGCAAATTCAATCAAGTACTCGGACTACAATATAATTAATAAAGCGATGAAACCTTTATTCCATTGGAATGTTTTTGTACTTCCCAAATGCCAAAGTGTAGAAGATGAGTTGCGTGGGCATCTGGGCCGAGGCCCGTGAGAGAGAGAGAGAGAGTGGAGATTACCTTGGACTCAATTCCGATATTAGTGGTGAGAGACATGGAAACGTAATGCTTAACCAGCTTAGTTTTAGGAGCCTGATGAGGTTGAGGCCAGTTGAGCTTCTTCCCCATCAATTCTCCATTACAGGACTTCACCAGCTTCCCATTCCTCCCCACCAATCCAGCACCGCCATATAAGTGGCCTGCCGCCGAGAATGATATCCGGCCGTCGGTGGCGCACGCCATTTCCTCAAAGCTCCGAGGAGAATAAGGAAATGCACGTTAAAAAAGAAAGCGAAATGGAAAATGAAAGAGACAAAGGGAAACTAATGAAGATTAAAGAGTGGAGTGAGAGTGAGAGCAGTGGAGAGTGGAGACTGTGGTCTGAGAAGAGATCAATAAATGTGTAACAGCTTTAGCTTACATGGAATTCTTCCGTTATCCGCACTAATTAATACCGTCCACCAATTTGTGCAATTGCGTCCGCCGCTCGAGCTAAATGTGTATAATTACGTAAAACTCCTTGAACCTGACGTAGAATACGAATCAAGGAATATTCTATTCTAAATCTAAAACATTATTAGCAAATTTAGGCTTTTAAATTTTAATCCAGGATAAAACATTTCCACCGTATAAGGGTATTGTGGAACAGAACATCCATTAGATTTTCCCCAACCATAAGATCTCAGCCTTTAAATCATTCGACTTTTTTTTTTTAATTATTGGTCATTGAATCGAACTTGATATCCAATTTGGGAAAGTTTGATATCTAATTTGGGCTATATATGATAATGGTACCTATCGGCTATCGTAAGCAAGTCTCTTGACTCTTTCATTTCATAATGGGGGAATTATTGGAATTCGAAGTTAACATCTTGTTCCAACTTCCAACAGTCCAAGTCCAACACCTGTACAGGACCATAATTCCAATGACCCCATCCAACAGTCCAAGTCCAACACCTGTAGTTTCCAATGACCAAATTCTTTCATCTGCCATTTGGGGGTTAGGCTTTATACCCTGAATGAGGTGTAGTAGTTCAGCCAAAGGACCAACTTCCCAGTCATTATGAGCCCAAAATTTAAATAGATTGATGATGCAGTATGAGTTCTTGTTTTTAGTTGCCTTGTGATGATTTCCTCTATCAATCCAGTATTGACATTACCAATCCATTCCTCCAAGGCAAGTAGTTCCTGCAGTAATTGAGATGATTCAATTAATAACACTTAACTCATAAAAACATGGAACTGAAATTTTAAAAGAAATTAAACGCTTTAAAAAAGAGTATTAGCTCAAATCAAAATACAGAAGCATGAGACATAAAAGCCAAATGGAAATTAAAAGTAAACAATTGTGGATCACACCAAAATGCTTCATATATATATATATATGAGAGGGTTGGGTATTATATTATATAGTTTTGGTCACCATTCCACGCATGTCTAGGCTGATGCATAAGGGCAACCAGGCATCCACCTCTCCAGAGGGGCATTCTCTAAGCTCAAGTGAGGCACATGACTTTAAATGTGCCCTACCTGTGTGCTTTTTAAAAGACTATTTCAGAGTAAGCATTTCTTATTCGAGGAACCAATGCTTTTCTTTCTATTTGATGTTATCCTAAAATGTGCACTTGTTCCATCATTGGTGTAAAATCTATAATGATTTGTTCAACTTACATCATAAGACATGTAATATATAACATGATTAATATGATACCTAGTGTATGATGTACTCTAATAACAGTTCTCCTCAGGAATGAAAAGTTCTATTAATCGAATCCGTACTTAATAAATTAATAATTCCAATAACATAAAAACTTATACTTTTAAAATCTACCTAAAAAAAATAGTGTTTTCATTTAGGTGGTAGTAAGAAATTAACCATTGTGGATCAAATGGGTTAATCCATGTTGCCACGATTAAATAATAAAATGAAAAAAAATTAAAATTAAAAAAAAAATGGGAACATTTTTTACATATTAAACAATAATAAGTATGAAAAATAAGAAATATTTTTATTAATGATGAAAATGGAATGTAAATTTTAAAACCAGTTGGAAATAAAAATATTTTCCTATTCTCTCTCATTAAATCCTATATTTAAGATATGTTTTTATCATCATTAAATTCTTGTAATTAAATCCACAATATTAGTTTTATTAGTATAAAAATAAATATTTTGAAAAGTAATTTGAAAACAAAACCATTTTCTTCCCTCCTGGTGGTAGGCAAGCAATTCGACCATTTGGGGTCAAATGAATTAATAAATAATGCCTTAATTAAATAATATAAAATTAAAATAAATAAGTATGAAATGTAATAATTATTTTTATTAATGATGAAAATGGAATGCCAAATTTAAAATCTACCTAGAAATGAAATGATGTCACAGTCAAATAATAAAATTTTTAAAAATAGAAAATACAAAGAATCATATAAATAAAAAAAGATAGAGAAAAATTTGGGCACATAACTAATGTTATATATTTATAAAAAATAAAATATTGGGTACATCTCTAATATTATGCATTCATTATATTGAGCAAAAATAAGTATTATACATAAGAAATAATTTTATCAATGATAGAAATGTAATTCAAAATTTAATGCCAACCTAGATATCAAACTAATTTTCTTTTAGGGTGGTAGGTTAGTGGTTTGGGTGAAATGATATCATAGACAAACAAAAATTAAGTGTGATAAGTAAAAATTATTTTATATAATGTAAATGAAATATATAATTTAAAGGGAAAATTATAGACAAAGCCGTACATTTAAAATTAGGTTGCAGGTTGGTCAAGAAACCAACAAAACTCTAACAACCAACTCTACATTTCAAATTATAAAATTCCCCGCCATGTCATCGGAGGCTTATGTGGTTGTTGCCAATATGAGACTCTCAATCCATGCTGGACACAGCAAAAAGCCTATATCGAAAATAGGTTTTCAATTTCTCTCCCGCTCCTCTGTCTCTCGACCTCCCTCCCTTCTCTCTCACTCTCACAGTCATCTTTCGATCTCTTGCTCCCTCTGGCTCTCCTACTCTCTAAGCTTTGGTCTGTAGCCAAATCAAAACCTCTCTCTCTCTCTCTCTCATTCTTCTCCCTCACTCTCCCTCTTGGTCAATATCTCATTCTCCCTCAATCTCTTGTGTTCCCCCTTAGTCTTTCGCCCACTCCCTCTCTCATTCTTTTTTTTTTCTTACAAACTTATACACTATTAATCAAACTATATAAAAGAACTAAAGGGACTAACCACTTGTACAATCAAGTTATAAATTTCTAACAAGTTGGTTTAAATTTCAAAGCCAAGAGTTTCTGTAAATTTTTATCAAATTGGTGTAATGATTTTTGAACCATACCAAGTTGGTCTCATGTTCTTTTATACAATTTGATTAATACCATATAAGTGTGTAAGAAAATAAAAAAAAAAAAGAACGATAAAGAGAAAGACTGAATGAGAATGATATATAAAAATTAATGAAGGAGAGATCGACCAAAAAAGAGAATGAGAGAGATTGAGGGAGAATGGTAGGTATAGAGAGAATGAGAGAAATTGATAGAGATAACATAAATACAGAAACCAAAAACCATTTTTATTTATTTTCAAATCACACAATCATTGAGCAGAGAGAGACGACAGTGGCAATGAGAAAGTGGGAGAGAGAGAAAGAGAGAGAGAGAGAGAGAGAGAGAGAGAGAGAGAGAGAGAGAGAGCGGGAGAGAAACTAAAATCCTTTTTTCATTTTCCAATCACCCAACATTAAAGGGAAATTCCAGTATAAGCTTTTTGTTGTATCCAACATGGATTAAGAGTCTCGTGTTGGTAACAACCACATAAGCCTCGGATGACAAGGTGGGGTTTTTATAATTTGAAATGTAGAGCCGATTGTTAGAGTTTTGTTGGTTTTTGGACCAACCTATAGCCTAATTTTAAATGTACAACCGGCTCTGACTATAATTTTCCCTAATTTAAAACTAATCTAAAAGCAAAGTTATTTTCTTATCTAGATGGTGGGTCAATGATCCAACTTTTCAAAGAAACTCATGATGTCATAATTGAATAAATATTTAAAAGGAGATAGAACACCAAAAATGAAAATGTACAAAATTTTGTTGAAAACATTTGAGAACATTTCTAATGTTATATATTCATCATATTAAATAAAAATAATTGTTAAAATAAAAGTTATTTTTATTTATGATAGAAATGGACTACAAATTTAATAATAATAATAATAATAATAATAATAATAATAGTTGTTATTTGCTACAAACATTTAAGTTTATTTTTAACCATATTGTTACTTTTGTTAATTTTCAATTTCTATCTTAACTATGACATATCTAAAATTCAAGTAATTAATATGAAGAAAATTTTCTCACGTGCAACGCATGTGCTTAATTACTAATTCCAAGAAGTGAGGTTATTCGCTCTTTCAGAAGTAGTATAGATTAGGGGTGGCAATTTTCCCCATCCTCGACAGGTATCCGAGCTCCCCGACCCGATGGGTCTAGGTATGGGGAATACTTTAGCAGGGTTGGGGATGGGGCTATTCCTGAATCCCCAATCGGGTTCGAGGATGGTGATGGGGAATGCAATCCCTGCCCCACCCCGGCCCCCATTAATAAATATATAATTAGATAATTAATATAATATACAATATTATGTATTATTTATATAATATTTATATTATAATACTATTATACTATAATATTATATTATTATTCATTTATTTTTAATGATTAAAACTTAAAAAACACAAACAATCGACAATCGACAGACACAGACAGAGAACTCTGAACCGTGAGTCCGTGAACCCTAGTCTTCTTCTTCCTTTGTCTTCATTATCGATTCGCCGACCGCCGTCGTTGTCGGCACTCACCCGTCGGAGGTCGGACGTCTATCGTCGCTGACTACCAGTCTACCACTCGAGTCTCGACAGAAGACAAAGATATTCAAAGAAGAAATAACTAAAACTCAGTTCTTCAATCTTCCTTCGACCTTCATCTATCGTCTTTGATCGTCGTCGCCGTCGCCCATCGGATTCTCTCTCTCGTCATCGGCCTCAACTCACAATGGTCTTCTCTCTCTCTCTTTCTCTCTCTCAGCCTCAATCTCTCAGACTCAATCTCTATTTCTCTCGTTTGTTTATGTTTTCAGCATTTTTGCTTTGTTAATGGCTACAAATTCGGGGATTTGAATCTCCAACAGGGAATTCATCCCCGTTGGGGTCGGGGATGGAAGGGAATTTCTTTCCTCGACGGGGATCGGGGACGGGGATGAAGGGGTGATTTGGGGGTCGGGGTCAGGGATGGGGAATGTAATCCCCGCTCCAAACCTACCCCGTTGTTATTCCTAGTATAGATTACTAATGTGGCTCCATTTTATCTTGATTTTTAGAGAAGTATATTAGTGCTTTTTTTTTAAACGTTTAGTCCAATAATATTTTTGCTTTGTTTTTTGTTGTCTATTTTTCTGGATATTTTTTAGTGTATTTTAAGCAAAGCTTAAAGTATCAATATAATGATTCCAATATGGGGTGTATCTTATTTGTATATAGCCATAGGATATGTATTCTGATGAGGGGAAAGTGACCCTTTAATTATTGACCGCCACATGGCAATTCAGAGCTGTCTCAGAACACATGGGAGTCATACATGGCGGGACCTTGGAGAAATGTTTCACGATAGATCAGCTCATGCCGTCCGAGCAATACGAGCCCCGTTTGAAGATAGATCGGAAAATCTAACCTAAGTGGCCTGCAATAGCCCTAAGCTACCAATTCGACTCGGACAACCAATGACCTGATGATCTATAACTATTTGACCTTGGAGAGACCGACTTATGTGGCATAGCTTCCTTGATTTGTTCAAGTCACTTAGCATCCCTGAAGTTTACGAAGACATGTCGCCCACTTGGCAATGGTTACCTCCGAATACGCTAGTCAACGTGGCCCGTTCTAGAATATCCCCCGAATATTGGTGGTTGAGGCCCGTTACTCATGAATACGTCGAGTGCGCGGACTGTAGGATTTATACAAGGGTGATCCTTTGCCCTCCAACAGTACGCTCACACTAGCTCTCACATTCTCACTCTCACTCTCTAACCACAAGTCTTTTCAACAAAATTAATAAAAATTGAAAACTATAATTATAAAAACTGAAATAAATAATTTAATATTTAATTTTCTCCAAAATATAATAAAAACTGAAAATTATATAATAATTTGTTTTGTCTATCTTAAATGATTTATGTTTTATTTTACATTTATATGTTAAAAATGAAAGCATATTTATTATTTATATAAAAATACAAAATAAATAAAATTTTCCAAATTTTAATAAAAATTAAAAATTATAATTATAAAATTGAAATATAGTGATAATTGTTGTATGATGTGTACATGTTATAAAGCCTCAATATTATAATGTTTTCTTCACATACCTATTAAAGTGTGCATTTTCATGTATTGGTACCTTATTCAATGCATAGATAATTCAACTTTACATTTAGTGTTATTAATGTACTTATGTGATTTGTATGCATTTCTCTAACATATCCAAATGTTTTCATATATATTTCCAAAGCATATATGTATCTATGTCTAAGTTGTCCAATATGATATTCGATACCAATACTTCAATCCTTCATTCTAAGCATTATTTAATAAAGTATTGTCTTTTGATTTAAGAAAATGAAAATTACGGTTTACCCTAATCTCACAAATTTTTATTTGTTTGCTTTTTTTTTATTTTATTTGCAAAACCCCTACCTATTACACATATACCCCCTTGAATTGTGCTAGATTCCTCCACCTATCATTGTTACAAATAATGAGAAATTTGTGAGATCAAATTTCTCCTCATTTTCATCATTTGTTTGAAATTAAGGGCCTGTTTGGTTCACAAGAATAGGGATCTGAAATATTCAGTCAGATTCCAACTATTGGGTTGGGCAGAATCAGAATTCCATAATCCCATTCCTAGTAGAATAGCATTCCCCCATTTGAGATAATGGTCATTCCCTGCCCTCTCTTGAAAATGAAATCTCATTTCAATTAGTCTAATTCTGATTTTGATTCTTATATGAACCAAACAGACTATAAGAATAGACCATTCCAATTCCGACTCTGAGTATAAACCAAACCGACCCTAAGACCTTTTCATCGCTAGACTGTTGTTGAATAGAATACTGATCATGCAGTTATGGGGTCGAGTAGATTCCAAACTTCCAATATAAAAATGGAAAAGTACCCAGATGGGGCAGTCCTATTTTAATTTAATTTAGACAAACTTTATCATAAAGCCAAAGCTTCTATAACCACACCACTTACACACGGAATAAAACTTTGGTAAAACGTTCAATCAATTTTTTCCAAAGTGGTTGAGTAGCATTAAGAAGGAAACGCTTGAAAGGCTATACGTAACATGCATACTAATCAACTATGAATTGCCATTTCACCTACCTGTAAGTTTTAACTTGATTTGTTTTATCTAATTATAAATCTCCCCCTCATGAAACTACCTTCAATTAATTTTAATATTTTGTTGTTACTTTAATCAGGGGAGATAATGCAGGTGGGGTGGATGTGATAAACCAAAGTTGTGTTTGCACTTAGCACATGGAAGAGGAGTGGTTGAGTTCATTGATGTAGAGGTAGATGGAACTTGGAAGGAAGGAGATCTAAGCTGCTTTGGTTTCAGAACTCGAGGGCTGTTTGATTTGGGGATTATATTAATGGGTTTCATAATTAGATGGGTCAGGGAGCTGCTTCAATGGTCAGTATTCGGGTCCAGATGGATGCATGCATGACATATCTGATTGCGACCATTTTCACCTTTATCAAACGTGTGTTTTGTGATAGTCGTTTATCAAAGTGTTATCATGTCATCGTTAAATCAACATTTAACCCATTATGGTGATTTGTACGCATAAATAGTTATAAAAATTTGGCATTGATTTATGTACATGCCTATCATTGGGGAAAGTTTCATTTTAATGCTTTCCCCAACAGTTAGGCATTTATTCACTATTCTGCTGATGTGGCATCTAGTGGAATTTGTTGTAGAATTGTAATTAAGGCTTCTTCAATTATCAACGTTGCCCATGCCCAAATTCAAGAATTGGAATGGAGAGCCACATCACAACCCAACAAGCCCAGCTAGTTCCTTGGAGAGTTGATGGTGAAACTTAGGAAAGAGGAAGATGGAGAAGACCTGTTGGAGAGTTCCTGAAACTTAACTTCGATGTGCAACTTCAGTTAGCTAGTCAGCTTTGGCAGAGATATCAAAATAAGAGGGGAGGACAGCCATGGAAACAGAAGCTTTTGCACTGTTGGAAGGTTTAAAATTTGCTCATTCACTGGGGTTGTCCCATTTGCAAGTGGAAGGGGATGCATAGCAAGTACTGATTAAAGCACTGTTAGATGAGATGAATTCGCCTTGGCCAATCTCACAGGTGGTGGCAGAGTGCGGGGCTCACCAGACCAGCAGCCCACTTGGTGGCCTACCATGCCATTATCTATTAAGGGGTGTTCATCGAAACCACCAGACCGAATTGAACCAAACTGATGTAGATTTAAAACAGTTTGGTTTGATTTTCTGAATTTTAGAAACTAAATCAAACTGTAAATTGATATATATATATATATATATATATATATATATATATATATATATATATTATATTAATCTATTATAATATATACATATACAATATATATAATAAAACAAACTCTCAAAACATTCTTCTATTCAAATCAAAATGATATTTACATAGCATACCAATTACAATGAGATGATTTTGTGGTGACTAAAAGAACCAATGAGATGCTCTCTTTCTTCAACAATTTCTTTTCCTAAAATTTATACTAAACTACCTCCCCCACTTTCTCCTAAATCATCTCGAATTCCTATTTCTCTTGTAACATATCTCTAATTTTGGAGAGAATTCCTCTCCAAATTATCTCCAATTCCTATTTAACCTCTTTGCCACTTTTTATCTATTTCTATCTAAAGAAAGTTTAAATTAAATTTTTAAAAATTATTTAAATATTTTAAAAAATTAAATAATAACTTTAAAAATATTTACTAAAAACATAAAAAAATAATTATAATAGATTTAACAATATTCATATTATTAACAGTTCTATATTTCTACAAAATTCATCATGAAATTATGTACTAAGAATATAAATTATGGTTTTCTGGATTATACAAATCAAATGTATTCAAATAATAGAAATTTAACATTAAAAAAATAAAACATTATTTCAATATTTCAAAAACTAAATATCTTAAATAACAAAATACTAAAATTGCTAAATAATTACACAGAAAAATATTTAATTATTTCAATATTTCAATAACTAAATATTATAAATTCAAATAATGAATATTTTTAAATATTTTATATATTATTTAAATATTTAACATAACTATATTTTAAGTAGTTAAAATAACAAAATTATGCAATAAAATGGAAAAAAAGTCATAACATAATATTAAAAATTAATAATAACTTAATATTTTTACAAAATTAAAAATGAAATTATGAAACAATAGTATAAACTATAAAATAACTAATAAAAACACAAAAATAATTACAATAGATTTAATAATATTCATATTACTAATAGTTTTATATTTTTACAAATTTCATTACGAAATTATACACTAACAATATAAATTATGATATTCCATATTATTCAAATTAAATGTTATTCAAATAACAGAAATTTAACATTAAATAATAAAATCTTATTTCAATATTTCAATAACTAAATATCTTAAATAATTAAAATACAAAAAATAACTAAATAATTACATAGAAAAATGTATAATTATTTAAATATTTCAATAACCATATATCTTAAATTCAAATAATAAGTATTTTTAAATATTTTATATATTATTTAAACAGTTAAAATAACGAAATTATACAATAAAATAAAAAAAAATATTAAAATAAAAAATCATAACATGATATTCAAATTAATAATAATTTAATATTTTTACCAAATTAATAATAAAATTATGTAATAATAGTATAAACTTTAAAATATTTATTAAAAAATAATAAGTATATTAGATTATTCAAATTATATTATTTATGTACAAACAATATAAATTATGATTTTTCAGATTATTCAAATTAAATGTTATTCAAGTAACAGAAATTTAACATTAAAAAATAAAATATTATTTAAATATTTCAATAGCTAAATATCTTAAATATCAAATAATGAGTATTTTTAAATATTTTATATACTATTTAAATATTTCAATAAATAAATATTTTAAATAACGAAATATTTAACATAACTATATTTTAAATAGTTAAAATAAAGAAATTATGTAATAAATTAAAAAATCTAAAATAAAAAATCATAACATAACATTATAATTAATAATAATTTAAAATGTTTACAAATTTAATAATGAAATTATGTAATAATAGAATAAATTATAATTTTATATATTATTAAATTCAATTAATGATTAAAATATAAAATTTAAATAAGGATATTATTTAAATAATTAAATAATATTTTAAATAACCAATTTCACTTATATCAATTAATAATTCTAGAAAAATAACTTTCAAAAAAATAATATTCGTTAATAATGATTTTAAGATCTTAATCTATATTTATTATATATTTAATATACTAAACTTAATATTTAGTGTATTTTCAGCAATTATTTATAGTTTTTTTTATAAATATGTTTTCAATAATTATGTATAAACCTATATTTGTTTTGTTACTTAACAGAAAATTTTTAATAATTATTGGATATTAAACTATTGTTATTTAACTTTTGAAATTTAATTTATTATACTTATTGTATTTATTGTACTTTTGAGATTACAATATTTATTGACTAACTTAATATATTTTTTAGTTTTTTTAGTATTTTTATAATTGTTGTAATTATTTTATTTTATTAGTTATTTATTTTTTTTTCATTATCAATATATTTTCAATTGTTGTGCACTTTTTCTATAAATTTTTAATAATTTTTGTTGATTAAATTACTTTTATTTATTAGAGATTAAAACATTAATTTAGATGAAATTAGAAATTCAGCAATTCGGGTTGGTTGGTTAGGTTGGTTGGTTTCATCAATTCAATGAACAAGCTTAGCTTAAATAAATTATTGCTATTTTTGTATTTTAAAAGTAATTAAAAGTATTATAAAATATAAATAATTAATCATTATTTTAAAAAGTTATAAATATAAATAGTTGTATACTCTTATGTGTTTTATTGTTTAGTTTTCCTTAACAAATCTCGTGCATCGCACGAGTCCCCGCTAGTTTATTATTTATGCAACTATATATGTTGTTTTCACTTTCTAATTGAGTTAAGTTCAATAGAATGTCCAAAACCATATAAAAAATCCCACCAAATTATAATAAAACAGTTTGATTTTGGTCTGAGAATATTTTACCAGTTTGATTTGAAATCTTTTTTAAACTGTATTGATCCAAACCATGAACACTCGAGGTGTAAACAGATCGAACTCAATTCAATATCCAATGGATATTGAAAATCAATATTCAAATTTGAATTTGATTAAATATTTGAATATTTGATTCAATTCGATTCGAATTCAATCAGATATTTTAGGTAATTAATAAATATATAAAATAAATATTTTATTTATATAAAGTATATAATTATGTAACTTATTTTTATAATTTAATTATTATATATATGATGTAAAATATTTAAATATTTTATATTATATATATATAAATTAAATAATTGATCAAATTCGAATATTTATTGAATCAATGTCTTAATTGAATTCGACTCTATTTTGCCAAATCTCAAATTCAAAATCGGATTTTCAAATAGGGTTGACACCCTAAAATTGAACACCCCTGGTATATTTGGTCTCGCATACCAAAGTTTTTTTAGAAAATTGTATGTATAATGACATTTCACTAAGTAGTTAATGATAATGCCTTGTTAGGCTCAAAAAAAAAACAAAAAAGAAAAGTTCCATTTTGCACTTTGCAAACGAATCTCTCTATTCTCTAATGATGGTTTCCATTTCATTTTTTTATTTCTTGTGGGGTGTTCATTTTTTGGATTTTGAGAGGGAAAAGTTAGTAAATGGGATTTTGGTTCCCATTGACCAAAAAAACCATGTTCTTTTTTTAGATTTGTATGGGGACCAGGAAAAAGTTTATTTCCTGAGTATACCCATCTCTCAAGTGGATAAATATCTTTCCCCTTGGGAGAAAAATTGCTAACACTTGAATAGAACAAAAATGTCCCTTTTAATAATGGATTTTTATGAGTAAAATGATTATTATCTTGACTACCTATAAACAAAAAAACATGAGTAAATATACACTTGAGAAATAAAAAAAGAAACAAAAACAAGGGTTATTGTCTAAAACTCACCATGGCTTTTCATGAATTCTCTTAAACTTATCATAACTTTTCAAAATGTCTAGGGAACCCGATGTTAGTGGATTTTTATTTTCCAAAACTCACCATCCATTAGAGCACCGTTAGAGGTCCTTAACACAAGTTACCCACGTCATCACAAATGCATTTTAATGACCAAACTGCCTTTGAATGGTGAATCAGCCTTAGTATACATTTATTTTTGACTGAAATGCCCTTACAGCGTCCTACTTCTTTATATGTAAGAGTTCAACTCGTTGAGTCTTTTTGCTCTCAACGAGTCCTTTTGATCTCAACATCCAGTGAACCCAACCCCCAACCAGGTATTAAGCTTCGTTCCTTTTTCATTCTTTCTCCACCTGTTTCATTTTCTTTTCAGTTTGTATTAAGCCTAGTTCCTTTTTTCTTCCAATTCGCATACTCTATTTTTTCATTTTTTTTTCAGTTTGTATTAAGCTTCGATCCTTTTTTTTTCTTTTAGTTCGCATACACTGGAGGTTTCTTCCAGTGTCATCATTGCTCTATCCCACAAGTTAATGGAATGCACAAACAATTTTGCCTCTCTACAGACCAAGTATTTTGTTACAGTGAAAACAATATTTTGTTACAGTTTTGCCTCTTGCATTTAAGGTTCAAAATATTGATATGTATGATAGTAGAGGCGTATAGGGCAGTATCGATAGTTTTTCTTTTTATATTTTTTAGTTTTTTTTTTTTAAATATGGTTCAGAGGGGTCGGTTTAAGGTCCGTCCACCTCTTGAACTGGTCGAAACCTCGATACACTCTTTGTAGAGATGTATCAGGAAGGTCCAATACGTACCGATACTTTGAACCTTGCATCCACTGTCGTCATTGTTGTTGTCTGGTCTTAGACAGCGGCAGCAACTGCTCTTTGCAATCTAAATTAGGAGAGGAGCCTAAGAGGAGCCTAAGGCTTCTTGGGTAGAAAATGAACAGAATTAGTTGTGGTAATGGAGTGGGCAGAGTTTTTTGTTTATGGTAAAGCAGAATCTGTAAAGGGCAGCCTACTACTTTTTAAGAAGCTTTTGTGTTGAATGTGTTCTTTCACAAGAAACAAATAAGTGACTAGTATACTTTGCCACTGATCAGACAATCGCTAACGTAGGTCTCAAATGGTGACTATTGATCTCATTCTCTGATGTTGGAAGAAGCAATGGCAATGGTTTTCACGTTCTCAAACAATAGAAGAATCAGCCACAACGGTTTTCACATTTTCAGATGGTGGAAGAATCAACAACCATGATTTTCTCTTTCTTAAATGGTGGAAAAAACAATGGCAAATGGCAATGGTTTTCTCTTTCTCAAATGGTGGAATAAGCAGTGACAATGGTTTCTTTTTCGTTCAAATTATTAGGGTTTTGGGATGAAGAATGACAGGGTAATTTTGGGATATTGTAAAATGAGTCGAACATAAGAAAGGGTAAAATAGTAAATTAACAATGCCCGTTAGTCAAATTAATGTTATCTCAGTAACATAGGACTCCCTGAACGTTTTGAAAAATTATGGTGATTTTAAGAAAATCATGAAGAGTCATAATGAGTTTTAAACAATTTCTCAAAAAAAACGGGCCTTGATGATAACGAAATTTCATTCTGCTGACATGTTGCACCCTTGAGTCTATCATTGAATCTATCAAGAAAACCAAAATGTGCTAATTTGCTTAAGAGGGAAAAAACAAAATAGATTACAAACTTATGGCTATGATTGGTTATGTGGGCATTTATTTAAAAAAAAACGTCATGCCACATAGGTATTTATCAAATAAATAATTATTTGGTTTTACTATTTATCAAATAAATAATATAAAATTGAAACCCATTGATTTTTGTATATAGAGAATTTGGGGAAACGTCAAATTCTTATTTTCACCAATATTTCTTGAAACCAAATACTGATGTAACACACTTTAATGAGTATTAATCTAAGATAAAAAATAAAAAATGCATTTAAAATAAAACTCAATCAAACAACAAAAACAAAAAAACTTTAAAATGAAAAAATATAAATAAATTTTTAAAATAAAAAATATATAAATAAATATACCCACAAAACCAAACACATACTTTTATCATCCCCGGTCTTCCTTATCGATAAACAGCTGATGTCATACCAAGAAAGGAGAATAGAAGGTATTCCTTGTCATCCACGGTCGATTAACAGAAGAGGTCTCCCCAAATAGCAGATGGAGATCAGCCCCCCAAATGAAACCCTAACGCAAATTTTACGTCTTATTAGCACTGTTTCTACGACTAGTAGCTGGTTGCACCTCTGCTTTCAAAAATCCTGCCTCGATTCAAAATTTCGTCCCTTTAGTACCTAACAGACTGGACCTCGAAGCTTTGAAAACAAGAAAACAGGACAAGAGACAATGAAAGCAAGAAAAGAAGGTATCAACGGAAGGGATGGAGAAGCAAGAAAAGAAGGTATCAACGGAAGGGATAGAGACCACTTAACAGTGGACGGTAGAGGATACACATCTACCCTCTGTGAGGTGTGAGCATGGACTAACTGAAGTACTGAACACGAAAGTTCGTGCTTACTAGAAGCTGCTTTGGGATCAAGCAATTCCGGCATTATTTAATATTTTATATAAGGAAAAGGAAAAGAAATCCAAAAAAATAAAAAAAAAGAGAGAAAAGTGCAGTGTAAACCTTTAAATAAGTTAATGCCCAGATGCTCCCTCCTTTCTTAGATTAGAAATTTAGTATAACATCTTTCGGAAAAGTACGGACCGTCATTCTCAATATCTTCAGCTCACCACCCCTGTTGAATCATCGCCGATAACAATGGTTTCTCTTCGGTCTCACCTCGTCACCCTTCTGCTTCTTCAAGTGATCCTATTGCTCTCTCACCCTGTCAAATCTGATGGTAAGCATTGACTCTCTTCCTTTCTTTTTCTTAATTTTAGTCTTGCAGATCTTTTACTTTGATCGGTTTGTCCTGTTTGTTTTATTTCTGTACCAATTTATATATGTTCATCATTCTTTCATTCTTGCGTGATTTGGGTCTTCATTTCAAGTTACAAGCATATAGGGTTGCATTGCAAGTCTGAGTTTGCCGATTTATGGGTTTTTTTCTGATAGAGTAACATTGGTTTGGTTGGGAGGAAGATCCTGATGCCTGGTTCTTCTAAAACGCCATTAGGTGACGATCTTAACGCATTGTGTCTGAAAAGGGACCTGGATAGAGGAGAATCAGTAACACTGATTCTCTCTCTCCCCCTGGTAGTTCAATGATTCAAAGAACTGGTTTTGAGATTTGTTTCTTTTTTCTTACTGGGTTCTTGTCCGTGAGACAAGTGCTCTGAGAGGATACAGGAGAAATACATCCGTATTTGCAATAGCATGATCATTACTAGATTCTAGTCTAGGTCTAAATTCTTGTATTTTAGATCTAGATGTCGTTGGGAAGGAGATAACAAAAGATGGGAACTAATGGGTCCTTCAAGGATCTAAGGCTTCGCATCACCTTATTAGTTGTCTCAACTACGCTAGTTTTGCCATGAAATAGAACAGGAGAAGGTTCCTTCGTGTCTGTAAGTCTATAACAAATTGTTTAAAGTGTCATGAATCTGATTCCCACGATCTATACCTTGAATTGTTCATCTTTCTTGCATGTCCATGATTTCAAAATGGATGCATAAAAAATTAATGACTTGGTTTGTAGTGCTCTGGTATTCCTTAAGATGGAAAATTGCTATTAGTCACCTTATATCCAGATTCCTGAGCAACTGAAACAATGACCAATGTCATACCAACATGCATGTTGTGCAAATCCTTATTAAAATTTAAGTGTGGGCCTTGGCTCAATGGTTGGGTTGCTCCATTGCAACCTGGGTGACCCAGGGTTCAAATCTTGGAAACAGCCTCTCTATATGTGTTGGGGTAAGGCTGCGTACAGCTGCCCATCCCCATACCCCGCATTGGTGGGAGCCTTGTGCATTGGTTGCCTTTTTTATTCTTGCCAAGGTTCAAAGTATCGGGCATATTGGCCTGTATCGGTGCTTTTTTCATATTTTATTTTTTTTTTTCAAAACCGGTTCAGAGGGGTTGGCTCAAGTCCTGGCTACTCTCTTAATCATGGTCTGACCCGATACAACCCCTGTAGGGGCATATTAGGAAGCCATCAACACAATACGTATCAGCAGATACGGGCTGATACGTGTTGATACTGTGAACCTTGGTTCTTGCTCCACGAAGAATCCCTGCAGTCCTGCCTAAGCCGTGATGCTAGGGCTGTCAATGGACCAGGTATTGGTCTAACCCAATCCCATCCAGCATGAATCTACTACAGATGGACCAGGTCCAATCCAATCTGATAAATAATTTGGACAGGACTGATCCAATTCAATGTCTTGTTGTACTGTCCAACCTGTTCAAATTGGTTTTAATTCAGATTGCATCCAACCTGAACCTGGTCCATTGACACCCCTACTCATATTCTGTCAGTGGACCAGATATTGGTTCACCCGACCCAATCTAATATAAATCTATTACAGATGGACCATTAATTCTGGACTGGTCCAATTCAATATGTCTCATTGGACCGTCCAACCCGTTCAAATTGGTTTTGATTTGGACAAGTCGAACCCAAAGCTGGTCCATTGACACCCCTACGTGATGTCAGTGTATTGGCATGGATACAGATATCAAGAATTGGGAAACAGATTTACATTTTTTAAAAATTTAGGCCATGGGTGTGGGTATAATTATTGCATCCATTTCCTAAAATTAGATTGTCCCATTATCTTTGATAGTGTTAATCAACAACTCAGTATTGATAATGATTATCAGGCTGAATGTCCTTTTCCACTATTCCCTTACCTTCCTACATAAAATGAGGATATGCTGAAAATGTGTCAATGGTGTATCTGTTCTATATCCCATCCCTTATACTCACATCCAATTCTGTGGATGCAGGTAATTTTAGCCACATACAGGTAACTGGGTATCATGGAGTATGAGTTATCTCTCCTGGAAATTGAGTTGTTCATGATGTCAAGCTCCATAGAAGTGTCAACGGCTTCTATGAAATCATTCTTTGCAAATACTAAGCTTTCTCAAGATGCATTCATAATTTCTGTTCTTTTCTGTTCCACTTTTACTTTTTCCTTTTCTTTTGGAAAGATTTACTGAAGATACACCCACACCTACATTAGATTAAAAAATGCAGAACTGCAGAGATTAATGACTTACTGTTTCAGAATGCAACTTGGTTTTCCCCAAGAACCAATCAGTGGATGAACAATTACTCTGGTCATTTACCATCCAATAAAAAATGATGCAAAAACTAGTAGAACATTTTAGGTCATTGAATGATTTTCTTCTTAACATTTAGAGAAATCAGCAATCGTTGGCAAATGATAGCTATAATATTCCTTTTTTAACTAATACTGTTTCTGGCCTGTAAGCATTTTTCTTTGCTCATTTTTTATGAGTTTCCTTTTCTCCTTTGTCCAACAGCAACAATGATGACAGTCATGGTTCATTTTTCTTCAATCGATGCATTCATCCCGGCTAACTTATTAAACCACATTCCTTAGTTCAATATATCTTTATGTGAGGAATATATCTCTGCATCAAGGATTCAGTATCTGTGTGCGCAATAGTTCGGTTAGGCAATTTAGTTCCTTCAAGTGAAAATGAAGTGGTAAAGTGACTGCCTTCTTAGTTCTTGTGAAAGTTTGTTGCGAAAAGGTAAACCAGTGTAATATCCTGCTGGCTGATACCGCATCTTTGTGCTTTTATGGACATAGAAATATTCAACTTTTTTTCAAATATGGAAGGGGAAAGATGCTTATTATAATTATGGTATAGCAGCAACACCATTCATCGCTTGTGGAAAATTCTTGCTGCATGAGAATTTAAATTCAATACACACCTTTTCTTGTTCCTTTAACTGTGGTTTCTTTCTTTTTCCTTCTATTGATAATTGAAAGTCTTAAGGCTAAAGTGTTCTATATCCACTGTTCCCTTGCAGATGAGGACAAGAGACTTCTTCAAGATATCAACAGCTACAGGGCAACCTTAAATCTGTCAGCCTTAACAGAGAATGACAATGCAGACTGTCTTGCAGGTGAAATGGCAGACCAGTTTAAGAATCAACCCTGTACCAACAGTACCGGTGCCAACACTGTTCCAGGAACTGAGATGCAATTGGCCAACTACCCAGACCTTCTGAACCACTGCCACCTTAACGTATCCAACACCAGGGATGGAGTCATCATGCCCGCTTGTGTTCCAGACCTGGTTCCTAGTCTTGTGCTCGCCAACTTTACTGGTTCCCAGTACTCATCCTATCTCAATGACAGCAAGTATACTGGAGCTGGCATTAGTTCCGAAGGTGATTGGATTGTTGTTATTCTGACCACCAATACGCCTGAAGGGAGTTATGCGACTTACAAATCAGCCAGCGTGGTTCCTAAGGCTGGAATGCTTTTCCACTTGTTTTCATTGTTCTTGGGGTTGTTTCTTGCCCTGATTAGCTAAGTTGATTGTTGGAAGTTTGTCATTTTCTTTTCTTTTCTTTTTTTTTTTATACTTAATGCCCCTTGGAGGGCGCCTTTCTTTTTTTCTTTCAACCTTTGGGCATGGGAAGAATACTTGAAAAAAAACTGATTCCACGGGAAGTTTTCACTGTTAGGGAATACAAGATGCTATGTGTTCCTTCCAGAAGTGGCACTGATTCTGAAGGAGTTCGCATTACCTGTGACCATGGTCGCAGAAAATTCTGAGACCCCCAATGAAATGCAAACACACCAACGTTTGCAATAAATCCAATGCTTTTCTTTTTTAAGAAAAATTGAAGGCATTATATCAACCGATTTTTTATTTCAAAAGGCTGGTGTGTTCACATTTCTCATCATGGAGCAAGCTAATGTCAATTCACCTTAATTGTCTGGAAAAGCAAAAGCAGTTTTGATTAAAAAAAAGAATACATGTTGTTTAAACCATCAAAATAATGATTTTAAAAACAAAAATAAATTTTCTAGTGCATAAATTATATAATTTTTGGAATAATAGAATATGATATTACTAACCAGGTGAAAACATGTTTGAACCAGGAATTCAAAAAATGCTGTTTTGATTTCAGTTTTGGAAACAAAAAATACATATAACATGTTTTCTGAGTTTCTGTGTTTATGTTTTAAGAACCAGTTTGTTGTATATCCCACTGTTAGGTGGGGGGGAAGCCTTGGGGTCCAAGCTCAAGGGTTCCCCCAACCCAAAATAAGTAAATAAGTCGTTGCTGCAAAAATATTTTAGTAATTTTACAAAATAAACAACAAATTTGAGGAACTGACAAAATCAGTGATGTTTAGAAAACAATGTCAAAATCATTGAGTGAGAAAAAAATGGAAAAGTACATACAGATCCATTGCAACTTCTGATTTCTGAGCTGACACCTATCCCAATTTTACTTTGGGCTTAAGAATTCTGACCCTGGACCGTCATTCTCCGAAAAAAGTTTCGTTTTGCACAAAGCCACAAAAATGCTCATAAAAACAGAACAATCGCATAAAACTGCAAAAATTCCACACTGAAACTATTCAGTATACACTCATAATTGCTCCAGAAGTTCTTTGAGATTGGACAAATTCTTTCACAAGTTTTAATCAATCCTCTAATTCTTTCTTGCAAGCTGTCAACAACTCAAAGTCACATAAATCAACTGAAAGGTTTGACCTGCTAGATTTCAAGCTTTTCAGTTCTAAAATCATGCACTTAAATGACTCTTCAATGCAGTTGAGAAGAGTTTTGGTAGAAATCTTACATTGAGGGAAGTTTCATAGGCGCCACTTCAACATTTCTCCCATTATGCTGTTTTGTATGTATAGAGACTTACAAAAGCGGGTCTTGATTTATGTGTGCGCATTTATTATTAAGAGAAGCTTTATTTTAACACTCTCTCCAATGAATAGACATTTATTTACTGTGATGTCAATGGGTGATTAGTAGCATCTAAGTGTCAATAAATAGATTCATTATTACTTTTCTCGATTTTACAAATAAATCAAATATAAACATTTAGTGAATAAAAACCCACGGTTCCAAATACATACTTATTCTCCTCTCTTGGGCCTTGGCTGCCACCCATCGCTCTATCTAGCTCCATGTCTTTATGTTGTTTATGGGATTTAAGCTGAAGTCAATCCATATGGAAAGGAAAACATTCTTAATCTGCCACACCATACCATCACGACTTGTTAAAAATAACACACATTTTAACGTTTAATATATCTTCGTAATAATTAAAATCAGTCATTATTACTTGACTGATCTTGACTCTTGAGGCTTAAGTTCAATGGTCTAAAGCTTTAGTTAGTAGTTTAGGCTGTGTTTGGTTGAAGTGCAATCTTATTTGTATTAAAAAATGCATGGGACTGAAAATGAAAAGAATATAAATTCTGGTTTAATTTTTTTTTGATTTTTACTTCATTCTGTTTCAAGTCTTATTTTACTTCATTTGTATTGTAATCAAATAAAATAAGGCTGCATTTGGAAATTATGCAAATGGAGTGTAAATCCCGGTTCAGGGTAAATATGCACTCTAGTTCACTTTTGCCTATGTTTGGTAATATTACATTTATGTATTGACAAATGACAAAAAATACATTTCCCAATGTATATTTACATTGATAATACGATATAAAAGTACATCAATAAACTTGCATTCAAATGGGCTTTTGATAAAAAAAGGTCTATGCTTTATTAGAATTCATGCTTTCATCCATTACAGCTAAAAGCTTGTTTGGTAAGAAGGTAAATTTGTCAGTGCAAAACTAACCAAACATTGCAATTTATATGGACCGTTTTACACTCTACATATTTGCATTGACACTTATTTGCATCATTTGCAAACGCAGCTTAAGGTAAAATTTGAAACAAAAATAAATCAGAATGTGCACCCAAACCATTTGCATTATCATAACTTTGCATCAATGCAAATTTATTTGCACTGCAACCAAACACAACATTATGACAAAAGGTTAAAGCAAAACTGTCCTCCGAAATGAGACGAGGGCATTTCAAGATTCTAGAAATGTCTTGACAAAGCACACATACATGGGATCACACCCTTGACTCCTCTAACAAGATGGTGAGAAGTGGGTTTGTTTGTGACATGAAAGTATAGAGTATAAAGGTCTAAGCGTTTCACAAATATAACATGGGGGCCCAAAGTGTCATACTTCCCTGACTTAGTTCAAAGTAATTTGAGTATAAGGTTGCATTTGGAATTGGTGTAAAAGTATATTGATGATGTTTTATACTGAATCATAAAAAAGTGAATATTAACTTCAAAAAGTGTGAAGTTTTACATTGATTTTTTGGTATAGTATTTACATTGATAATCGATGTAAAATTTTACTTTTGATGAGGTTTTACATCGATTTACGACATAAAATTCCACTTCATCCAAACGCCGACAAATCTAGACCAGAATGGAGTTTTACGTTGATCTTTGATTTACACTTCTTCTAAATGATGACAAAACTGAACCAACGTAAATATTTATGTCGATCTTGATTTACATCACTTCCAAATGCAGCCTAAAACTCAGTTTGCAAAGAGTGCAAATATAAATATGTTTGATTTATAAAAATACAAAGTTGATTTAATTTTACATTAATCCTGTCAAACAAATTTAAGTTGTGATGGGTGTAAACATGAATTTCAAGACTGAAATTCACCTTTTTTTACATTGATCAATTTTGAGTGCAAAAATTTGTGTCCATTTTTTTGAATTCAAACACAACTCTCATTTTGAATGCAAACATATTTTGAAATGCACAATTACATTTTTATCAAATGTCCATAAAATTTAAATAGAATGCATAAAACACACATTTGCACTACAAAGTAATCACTTATCCGTTCAATACTCTTAACCAATCAGGTGGTATTATTCATCAAAATTCATGGTTTTTTATCGACCAAAGCTCTTCGGTATCATATATTTTGTTTGTTCATGATGATCTTACTTCCAATCATTAATATGCAAGTAGCTAAAGAATGTCAGGCTTCATTCGTGTCTCGTTAAATTATTTACTTGGATAAATTCATTTATCCATACCAATGTTTACAGATAAACACTTATTCGGATAAATGCTTTTATCATTGTTTTTTTATTACTCAAATGAGTATCAAGCATCTGTTTGACATCGATGCTGCTGCTCCAGAAAACGGTAATACATCAGTGTTGCGTCGAAAAAAATAGTATTTCAGAAAATGCTTGTTTATTTGGAATTGTTTTTTATAAAAAGTAGAGCTTCAAGTCACACCTTGGAAATCGAGAATGCATGATTTGGAGCAACACCGAATTTGGCGTTTTTTCATATTGGAGACCGGATCTGCTCCTCACACTTGATGGCTCACAAGCGCCTCACACGCACATCCTATCATGCATTGGGAACATCTTCCATACTTATTGATTATTATTCACGGGACACGCTCCCAATGCATGGTGGATGTGCCTGTAAGGAGCAGATCCCGTCACCTCGGATTGCAGTTTGTTGCTGCCAATAAAAACATGATGTGGCAATGATGTAGATTTCCTATAACATTTTCAAACACCATTTTCTAAAAAAACAGTACCTCCAACTCACACATCAGCATCACCGTTTTCTACAACATCGGTGTCTAACATATACCAAATCGGGAGATTGGTGCGCTCTGTGACTGTGAGGTTCGGGTGAGGTGCGCTCAAAAATCCCCTCAGATCCAACGTGCTTCTGGCTTAGTCCACGTGAAAAATTGAAAATCGCTTGGCATCTCGTGCGTGTAAAACTGTTAATGTTGTTTCATATACAGATCTCCAATCTTGTGAAAGCACATACCTCTCGCTCTATATAAGCTCTCCGCGCGAAGGCACAAGGTCCGACTCCGACAGGCATTCTTCATAGTTGTGGTTTTGAAGAGGAAGAGCAGAAGCAGCGAGAAGGAAGTTAGAGTGAGAGAAGATGATTTACAGAAAATGGAGTCTTCTTACTGGCCCAGTGTCCATCTTGGGTTCCATCGTAGCCACCGTCGTCGTTGCGAACTACCTCTTCGTCGATAACGTAAGTCCCATCGAAACCCTAAAAGCTTAGGCTTTTTAGCCTGTATTTGCTTTGCTATTCGACATGATTTCTCCTCCCTTCCTTTTGTTGCATCAGTTCAATTTTCTGTAGGATCGATTGAATCCACTACTGTGAGATATGGGATATTTAAATTCTTTTTTCTTGCGTTTGTGTTTTACTATTTGTTTTGTTTGAATCATCTTATTTTATCCTTTCCTGTTCTCTCCTCTAAGTTTTATGTCTCTAGTATCTCGTCTTGTTGGAATACCTAAAACCAAATCTTCTTATGGAACCTTTACTACAAACGTTCTGAAACCGCATAAAGGCGTTGAACACGCTAAGAACCTGTTTGATGAAACGTCCAACAGAGACTTGTGGTCACTAAACGCTCTTCTTGCTGCCCAAGTTCGAAATGGCGACGCTCATGCTGCATGGCATCTTTTCCGTAAGATGCACCGGACGCGCCATGATCTGGATTCTTACACCTTTACACCTGTTATTGGCGCGTCCACAGCCCTGGCAGACCTCAAGAGAGGTCGACAAGTCCATGCTTTGGTCATCAAAACCGGTGCTGTTTCCGAAACTGTTACACAAACCGCCGTCATGGACATGTACTCCAAGTGTGGACACTTGAGTGAGTCGGTTCGCCTCTTCAAAGAAACAAGATCGAAGGATGTTGTTACATGGAACACCATGATTTCAGGTTTCCTCTGCCATAATCTTACTAGGGATGCACTCCGTGTCTTTGAAGCAATGAGAAAGAGTGGAGTCCACTTTAGTGATTTCACGTTGTGTTCTGTGCTGAAAGCCTGCGCTTCTCTGAAGGCTCTTAAACAGGGGAGGGAAGCTCATGCGTTAGTAATTGTTAGGGCTTGTGATATGCTAGTCTTGGGTACTGCTCTCATTGATTTCTATTCAAGTTGCGGGTTAATGGATGAAGCCATTAATGTTTTCCGCAATTTGAATTGCAGAAAAGATGATGCAATCTATAACTCGTTGGTTTCTGGTTGTGTCCGAAATAGAAAGTACAAAGAGGCTTTCTCTATTATGAATTACATGAAACCAAATGAGATTGCCCTCACCAGTATTCTTTCTGCCTGCTCAGAGTGCTCAGATTTATGGATTGGGAAGCAGATACACTGTGTGACAATCCGTCTTGGCTTTGAGTGGGACACTCAACTTTTAAATACTTTGTTAGACATGTATGCTAAATGTGGTAAAATATCAATCGCCCGATTCTTGTTTGATCGAATTCCTCAAAAAAATGTGGTTTCTTGGACCAGTATTATAGATGCATATGGCAGTCATGGGTATGGTGCCAAAGCTCTTGAGATGTTTGATAAGATGAGCAAGGAACAGACTGGTGTTTCACCAAATTCAGTGACATTTTTGGCTGTTCTATCGGCTTGTGGGCATTCAGGTCTGGTGGAAAAAGGTCGAGAATGTTTTGTTTCCATGAGATTGGAACATGGAATAATTCCAAGATCAGAGCATTATGCATGCTTTATAGACCTCTTAGGCCGGGCAGGTCAGCTTGAAGAAGCCTGGGGTGTTTTTTATGATATGCAAAAGATGGGCAATGAGCCCATGGGTGCAGTATGGGCAGCCCTACTTAATGCTTGTAGAATTAATTTGGATGTGAAGAGGGGTGAGTTTGTAGCAAGACGCCTACTTGAGTTGGAGCCAGACAAACCTGGGAACTACATACTGCTTTCAAACTTCTATGCTGCCATTGGGAGATGGGATGTTGTGGAGGAGTTGAGGAATTTGTTGCGGGAGAAAAGTCTGAGTAAGGAAGCAGGGAGTAGCTGGATAACCATTGAATGCTAGGTTGGAAATGTTGACCTATTGGTTCAAGAAAAATGATATTGATGAGCTTTAAGAAGTGGCCGTGCCTTTAAGATTCTATGCTATTGGCAATGTTATAGAGACAATGATAGGTGTTCAGTTGAAGCATCTACTTCATGACTTTGGTGGTTTTCTTGAACACGAATGATTCCAATTACAGTGGTTTCTGAGATCAGAATCACTGAGAAACCTACTCTATAATGTGTGATTTCTGGAACCACTTTGAAATCGTTGACTCAATTATTAAAAAAGAATATTCCCTCCATTTTGGCATCAGTTTTTGATGTTTTTTGAAATTAGTTAACTGATTTTCCTCTTTGGGTGTAATGATTACTCTTTTACTGCCCTTTTGCTGGTATTGTGTGGGGCAACTTGCTTGACAAAACAATAATCAATCCATGTTGAAGAACGCAATGGTGATTTTCTGAGTCCTGGAAACTAATGAAGTCGGAAATTAAAAACATTCTCTGTTGCCCAGCTTCACAGTAATTATCCACAGAAATTGGTTTGCAATGGTAAACCTTTTATGTTAGCAGCATGTTTAGTACATTTTCTATTACATAGTGAGCTATAGTATGCATTTGCACCATATCAACTATTACTGATAACATACTTTAGGGTGTCATAAATGGAAGACTTTGTTTTTGTTCCCCTTATGTGGTTAGATTTTGAAGGGCCTTGGCATCCCTTGCTTCAATTAAGTCTTTATTCTGGTTTACACCCGTTTTGGTTCCTCCACAAATTTGAAAGTATTGCCAGGCTTGGAATGTAGAACCTACAAGTGAACTGTTCATATTGCATGTTGAGGTATCAAGTGTAATTTTGGTCATCACTTTACTGTGCTCTAGGCAAAGTGAAGAATACTGATTTCCAGTATTTTAACTGTTCTCTAGGCAAGTTCAGGCTTCTTCAATGATGGGAGGACCAAACCAATTTCAATAAAGTCCTCATGGCTGTTATTAAATCTTGTTTAATCTCTCCTCCCCCAAAAAATAAAAAACAAAACAAAAAAGGGAAAATGAAAAGAAAAGCATTCAATTTATCTAATTATATTTTTTAAGTTGCTAAGTTCAATCACATTGACACTCCTCTCTGTCCCTTTGAACCTCCTTTTGTGAATCCTCTCTTCTGGAGCTAAGAATGAAATGTTTCGCCGCGCTGCAGTGCAGCAAATTGGCATTAGCAATTAGAGAGGGATGCTATAGCGAGGGGATGACAGCATTGTGGCTTCTTCTCTCTTATTGAAAGCTACCATCCAACGGATATTGGAACTGCCTCTACATCTTAAAATTAAGCTCATCTTCGATGGTTGCAGCATAGGTTACTGTATTAATTCAGGAATTCATCATGTGAAGTCCTTTTGATTTACACTGGACCACTTGGACTTGGTAACTCCAGCCAAGATGGAAGTTACTCAGTTTTACAAGGGCTGAAATTGGCTGACTGGATTATATAGAGCATAAAGTAGAAGGGAACTCTAGGCTTGTAATGGATGGTTAAGCGATGTTAAGGGATGAAAAGTTAGTTTCTTTGATCTACACCCATACTATAAGAGAAGCAAGATCCTTCATATCCAGATTGAAAATGTCGTTCAAATGGATTCCTAGGAGTGTGAACACTTCTGATTTTTTTTTTTTTTTTTTTTTTGCAAGGGAGGGCCGGAGGGGCATAAACAATCTGGCAATAATTACATAGTCATGTCACTAAGATTTGGATTGAAAAAAATTGGTCAAGTCAAATAGTTTTCTTTTTGCAATATACATATACTATTACTAGGAATAGGATAATTGATCTTTATTGGGGATAACCTAGGAATTGTAGTAAAGTGTGCTGTTTCTGGTTTGTATGTACATTGGATATGTTTCCTCATTTATTTAGCTGACAAAATACTTGGGAACAGTTATGGATTGAAAAAGACTGGCGTAATGAACTTGAAAAGATCGGTATTTAGAAGGTTAGTTAGAATTTACTGAGTTCTTTTAGATTCTTCACTTAAAGCTTAAAGAAGCTTCATTTGTAGAAAAGTCCTGTTGGATAATGATTGTAAGACATTGTAGTCCTAAGTTAATTTGATGATTGAACTTTTGTTAATACCCCATCTCCTTTAAAACTTGTAGGATCCATTCGTTAAGCCAGAGCAAAGGAAGCAAGAGACATCATCATCCACAAAGTAGACAAATGGGAGGACAATTTATGCCTTAAACCCTTAGTGGCTTTAATCTTCTGTATGTGTGCAGGCAGGCGTGGCTGTGCAAACTTTTTTTTTTTTTTCAATAGGAGTTCCAATTTCCAAATATATGATTAAATAAAGTCGAAGTTTATGGACCAAAGCTTTTGCTGAGGCCTCCATCATGGATTGTGCTCAAAATCCTGATTAAAGCCTTCTTTATAACGGGAATGGAAAATGCCGGCTTTTATTCTTCTTTCCCCTTTCTTGTTGAGATATTAGGTTTGCGGTTTGCCATTAGGCGGATTGCTTGGCATTTGGCAATGCTCCTCCAATTTCGTTTTTGTTTCTTTTCCACAGGTTTAGCCGTAACCATAACTAGATCTAGATGCTATGACTTTTCACATGAAATCTATCCGTGAAAGAATATTGCTATTTAGTTATCTAGCAATGAAACAAGGAGAAAAGGTAATTTTGACATTTTTTTTCTGTATATTTGGAAGGACGTTAATGTAAATCCAAACTAACAAATCCCTTCCCCTATTCCTAAAAATCTAGCTGGATAATAATTTATAAAACAAAACAATTTTTAATATAGGAATTGTCTCATTTAAGATTTAGCTCTTTGATCTTTTTAAACATTAAAAAAGAAATAATTGTATTGATGTGTTGATGAATGGTTCAATCATATAACTCGTTAAGATAAAAGGTATAAACAAATTTAAAAAGGGTTTTATCGTTATAGATTATCTTTTAAAGCTATACATGATCAGAATAAGCTTAAAACAGTATATATTACACTTACGAGGCAAGTAAATCGGTTGAATTTGACCGAGTCAACATTTCTAAGAATTGGGCAAAGCCCCTTTGGCTGCTGGTTCCTGGTTATAGCGGTCCAACTGTCCTGCTGGTCCAAGTTTGACAACCCTAGTTGAGAATTTCTAACCCAAGTGTTGGTCATTCTAAATCCAAAATACAGATCCAGAAAAGCTATGACAAATGTTTAAAATTTTGATACGATAAGCCCGATGCAGTGTATCGATCGTATCTTTGACAAACATATACGAGAATGGAAATCGGACGTCTTGTCTTTTTTATGTGTATTAGAACCATACCAGATCGTATTGGAGTGTATCAAAGGCGTATTGGGGCGTATTGGGGGTGTATTGAGGTGTATCAGTAGCGTATCAACAAAAAAGATACGGCCAAAAACTAAAAATAAATAAATAAAGGGGAAAGCAAGCTTCTTTTCCTTCAAATAAGTCTTCTTTCACCCCCAAATGACTCTAAAACTCCAAACCTCCTTCCTAGAGTGCTAGATTTGCAAAAAAAATTATAAGAAACAAGTGTGAATCGTTAATTTTTTTTTTTGAAAATTTTTTAAATTTTGAAAAAGTATGGCAAAAATAGGTAAATTTGTTCAATTTTTTATAATATCTTGTGATTTTTTTCTTGAATGTTTAAATTGATGTTGATCTACATTTCTTACATTCAAAATCATAATTTTTTTGTGTTGTTAATAAATTTCTAGAAATTTCATGAAGATGTTTGGAGAAAATATAAATTAATAAAAAAATTGAAAATGTAATTTCTCTCTACCTATAAAGACTAAATATGTTTTAGATCTATGGATTTATTTATCATATCCATAGAGCAATTGAAATTTCTTCTTTAGTATTTTTTTTATTTTTTATATTTTTGAAATTAAAAAAATAAATAATAAATAATTATATTTTATCATTTGATCACAACAATTGAATATATTATAATTCTATGGATGTTCTTTCATATCCACAGTCCAATTGAAATTTCTTATTTAATAATTTTTTTTTATTTTTATATTTTTAGAATTAAAAATTAATTAATTAATTATATATTTTTTTTATCATTTGATCACAACAATTGAACATATTATAATTATATGGATGATCTATCATATCCACAAAGCAATTGAAATTTCTTATTCAATAACTACTTTTTGAATATATTATATAATGTTTATTTATTTTTTATACTTTTTGAAAACAAATAATAAATAATTATTTATTATATTTTCACTTAGAATTTGTGCCAATGCATGTTTTATGGTTGGATAGGAGAATTGAGTTTTTCCCATCCCATAAAACATTAAAATATATTAATTTAATGTATATACACCTCATTGAGGATATTAGTGTTATTAATGTTTTTTTTATGATTTATTAAAGTATTTATAGTGTTTCCAAGCATATCTATGTTATTTTAATTTTTCTCCAATACACATGTGTATCCAAGGTGTATCCCGATACATCTCTTAAAATTGCCTTTCCGATACACTTGGTGTTTTCCGATACTTTGAACCTTGGTTATGACGACCCATCAACTACCCAAATTTAGGCATAAGCCTCATTCATTCATGATTTAAATAAAGTGACTAACGCATCAAAGCACATGAGTTGGGTTGGGCCCTTTGGCTGGTCCACAGTTGGTTCGATTTTTAATACATGGATCTTGAGTTCTTGACAAACGAAGAATAGCGTACCTGGAATTTAACACACCACATATTCGAATCTTGACGATGGACCCATAGCTCACTAACGATGGCTTATTCGTCTACCCTAAAGGCCTAAACCAACGCTTATGATCCGAGCCTCGGAATTGAGACATGGATGGGCGGCTAGGCTGGCAAGCGGTGCGACGCAGGACTGAGCGACGATTGATGGCAACTAGAATTCAACAATTTTCTAAAGAAAATTATTTATGAGAAAATTCTCAATAAGTATTTGTACATTTAGCTCAGTGTCATTTTGGTTTCTGAACTTTAAAATGCAACAATTCAATATCCTAACTTTTAACATGCGCCAATTCATTACCTGCCATTAACCGGTCGTCAGTCATGTGTATCATGTTAAGATTTAAATTTTTGAAAATGTCAAAATTATCCTTCAAAACATTGTTCATTAGCTTCTTCCTCATGAATTAAGATTGAACCACAACAATGGTGAACAATCCCAATCCTGTGCAGGTTTGGGGTTGCATTTGAAACTTTCCAACAATTTAGTCATCTCTCTGTGCAACCAATGACAACCATCTCAACATTGTCCAACATACAGATAAACATTTGCACCAGAGTATAAAAAGAGTGGCAATGGTGATTCTTCCATTCCACAAGCATAAGAGGCTCAATGGTGCAATGGAGACAACACGAACGGACTTTAGGTGGGTCAACTAAAGGGTCCTTGATCAAGCTCCATGCTCTGCCATTCATTTGGTCCTTTCTATAGCAATGATTCAAGAAGAAAATTAAACGATACCAAAAGGGCATTTGTGTCTTTTCACATGCCACTTAACGGTTGGTTAACGATAGGTATTGGATTGGCATGTTTTGAAAGTTCAGATGACTAAAGTGGCACTATGCCCAAAGTATAGGACACTAATCACGAATTTTCCTATTATTTATTTAATAGGAAAAATTATAGTCAAAGTCGGCTCAACATTTAAAATGACACTGCAATTTGGTTCAAAAACCAACAAAACTTTGGCAGCCAGTTGTACATTTCAAATTATAAAACCCTTGCCACATCACCAAAAGCTTATGTGGTTGTTGCCAACATGGGACTCTTAATCCATGTTGGACACAACATGAATTTGTCCAACATAGATTATTTGAAAATAAAATAAAAAAAAGTTTTCACTTTCTCTCCCACTCTCTCTATCTTTCAATCACCCTCCCACTCTCTCACTCTTACAATTGTCTCTCCTTGCTCAATGACTATGTGATTTGAGAAAAGGGTTTTACATTCTCTCAGTCAATTTCTCTCGTTCTCTCCCTCTCTATCAATCTATTGTTCTCCCTCAATCTCTCTCATTCCTTTCCTCATTTAATATCTCCTCCCTCATTTTCTCTCTCGAATGATCTCTCCTTATCCCGCATTCTCTCTCTCAATTGATTTCTCCTTATCCTGCATTCTCTCTCTCAATTGCTCTCTCCTTATCCTGCATTCTCTCTCTCAATCAATCTCTCCTTCTCCCTCAGTCTCTACCATTCTTTCTCAATTTCTTTCCCACTTCCTCTCTTGTTCTTGTTTTTTCTTACACACTTATACGGTATTAACCAGACCGTATTAAAGAACATAAAACCAACTTGGTATGGTTTTAACTCCCTTAGCCCAATTTAATAAAAATTCCCAAGAAATTCTTGGTTATGAAATTTGCACTAACTTGATAGGAATTTATAACTTGATTGTACAAGTTGTTGGTCCCTTGACTAACTTGTAACTTATACGGTTTGATAAATACCATATAAGTTTCTATGAAAAATAAAAAAAATGAGGGAGCAAGAGAAAGACTGAGGGAGAATAAAAGATCTACACATAGAGAGAGAGAGAGAGCGAATTTGATTTGGCTCTTGACCAAAGCTAAGAGAGTGGGAGAGACAGAGGGAATGGGAGATTGAGAGATGACTATGAGAGTAAGAGAGTGGGAGGGAGATCAAAAGACAAAGGAAATAGGAGATTGAGAGGTAGAGGGAGCAAGAGATACAAAAAGAGCGGGAGATAGAGAGATAGAGGGAGTGGGAGAGACAGAGGGAGCATGAGGCTGAGAGACAAAGAAAATGGGAGATAGATGTTTTGATTTTGGTATAAATTTTTTACTATATCCAATATGGATTAAGAATGCCATGTTGGCAATAGTCACAATTGGATGGCAGGGGTTTTTATTTTTTTAATCCATATCATTTTTTGAAACAACCAATAAAAGAAGAGAGTTTCGAACCCTATTTCCCACTCTTGCGTATTGGGTGTGGAATGTCTTTAATTTTTAACTTTATCTCCTACGTTTTTGCTTTGATAAAGAGATGAGGATACACACACATCTCATCCACCTTGGAGTTTTCTATTTTCACGCCACTATCAACCCACCTTTTTATATGTTCATCATCTTCCCACCACGTTTCATTAGTTGAAGCTTTGTTAACTCCCACTTCTTGAATTTCATTAGAAAGGAATGTATGTTGATGAGGGCAGATTTGGCCCTCCAGTGAAATTGTGACACGTGGCACCTCGTGACAACTAGGCAAGCACCCAGGCAACAACTTAGCAAGTTGGTGTCCCCCCCGGGCACCGGTCTGGCTGGCCTGGCGTGACCTGCACGCGGCCCACGGGCGGCCTACACGCGACCTGGCGCGACCTGCGCGCGGCCTGCGCAACCTGGCCCGGACACAAGCGCCGACCTGGCAACCTGGCCCAGACACAAGCGCCGACCTGGCAATCTGGCCCGGACACAGGCGCCGACCTGACAACCTGACCCGGACACAGGCGCCGACCTGACAACCTGACCCGGACACAGGCGCCGGCCTGGCAACCTGGCCCGGACACCGACCCGCCGACTGACACAGGCGCCGACCTGGCAACCTAGCCCGGACATCGACCCGCCGACAGACAGGTGCCGGCCTGGCAACCTGGCCCGGACACCGACCTGCCGACTGACATAGGCGTCGACCTAACAACCTGGCCCAGGCGCCAACTTGGCCGCCTGGCACAAGCGCCAGCCTGACAACCTCGAGGAGTTCATCACCGTACCCCAATTCTGACGGGATATGACGTCTTACCATTTGAAGGCTTTTCACCCACCTAACCCGCGAGGGCACCACTATATAAGGACTCCGACCCCCAAAGCCAGAGGAGAGAAAAAAGTATGGTAACCCCCGCTCTCTAGCTCTCTCATTTCTCTCCAAGCCCTCTGTAATCAGAATGCTAACTTAGGCATCGAGTCCCCGCCGGGAAAATACCCCCGGGTCCTCTGATTCAATTCCCGCAGGTCCCTCAACTCCCGCCGTCTACAAAGGAGAGAAAATCACTTCACGCGGAGGGTAGTCGGGTTGCGCTGCACCAGGGAGCTCCACCATCCTCTGAGTTGCAGATCGCCTAGGAGCAAATCAAGTGACGAGTTCGCCATCAGGCAGTTCGTCACCAGGCAGTTCGCCACTAGGGAGCACTACCAGGCAGTTCGCCATCAGGCAGTTCACCACCAGGCAGTTCGCCACCAGGTAGCTCCCCACCAGGCAGTTCGCCACCAAGCAGTTCGCCACCAGGGAGCACTACCAGGCAGTTCGCCCCCAGACAGTTCGCCACCAGGTAGCTCGCCACCAGGCAGTTCGCCACCAGGGAGCACTACCAGGCAGTTCGCCATCAGGCAGTTCACCACCAGGGAGCACTACCGGGCAGTTCGCCACCAGGCAGTTCGCCCCCAGGCAGTTCGCCCCCAGGCAGTTCGCCACCAGGGAGCACTACCAGGCAGTTCGCCACCAGGGAGCACTGCCGGGCAGTTCGCCATCAGGCAGTTCGCCACCGGGCAGTTCGCCACCAGGGAGCATCACCAGGCAGTTCGTCACCAAGTAGTTCTCCCCCAGGGAGTTCGCCACCAAGTAGCTCATCACCAAGGCACGTCACCACCAGGTCAAACACGAGGTACTTAGCCAAAAAATGGTACGTGACCAAAAACGGTTACATCATATGTGTAAAACAGAGATTTAGAAAGGAACGTATGTTGGTAGGATACTGCTACTTTCCTTCTCACAATAATCCCCTCCTTCCATTTGTATCACAATCATTCTCACAACGATTGTCTCCTTCCATTCGTATCAAAATCTTCCCGGTAATGTTCTGTTTTCGCCATTGTTTAAGAGACGATAACTATAGTAATTTTGCTTTGTTGTTGGCATCATTCACAATGTTCCTCTGCTTCAGTTCGCACCAAAGTCTTGCCAGTGATATCGCTCTGGTTTTGTCACGGTAACCACTGCCTATTTTTTCTGTTTTTGGCACCGTTCAAGCAATGATTCTCCAGCTACATCTAGGAAGGCTCTTTCAAGGTTCGAGAGACCATTATCTCAACTAGATCCAGCAACCATTATCATCTGTATTTGCTCTGTTTTCCATTCTCTGATATCTATGGTCTGCTTTTGTCACAGTTCAAGCATCGACTTCTGTGATCGTTTGAAAGAGAGATTTCACTTTTGATATCATTCAAAAGAGGTCTACTCTTTGGGAAGAGTAATAAAAATGATAAGGTTAAAATCCAACCAAATTCAATACCATGCATAAGCTTTATTAGCACATACAAAGGGAAAATTGGGATACCTGATCGGGAACAATGATGGGGGTGCATAGTAAAGTCCCTACATCAACCCGATCCCAAATGTAAAATATTTGTATTTCAAAATTAGTTTTTTACAATACTTGATAAATAATTGAGATACCCGATTGATAAGAATGAGGAGTGAAGTCCCTAACCCGACCTAACATTGGGGTTAGGGACGGGGAGAGTATGGTTCCTGTGCAAACTCGCTTTGTTGCCAATTCTGAATTCCACCATGTCAAGATATTAAATAAATCAAAAAATTAGATATGTAATAATAGGAAAAAATTATTAAAAATCAAAATAAATGCATCTAATGAAAATTAATAAAAGATAAAATTCTTTTAAATTCAATTGAGAATAACACAAATTAACAATAATTTATCTAACGTAATAAAAATTAGGGCAAATTGTTGAAACCTCCCTTGAAGTTTAGTAATTTCAATCACCTCCCTTGAACTTTTTAATACAGTTGCAAATAGACCCCCTTTGATAGAATCTTCTTTAAAAAAAGGCATGAAAATGTTTAAAATACCCATGCATTACTTTAAGCTTGGCTTATACAGGAAAAAATACAAACTTTATGAACAACAAAAACAAAGAGAATTTAAAGCTTGACCTTTGAGTGATTGATGTAAAGGGCAAATTTGGAAAATAAATCAATTTTAGAAAAGAGATTGGAAGGACTTGGGATAGTGATTCATATGAAGAAAAATTTTGAAAAATAAACATTTTTATTAAAAGTAAGTACATGGGTATTTTGGACATTTTCATGCCTTCTTTTAGAAGATTTTTCCAGAGAGAGTCTATTTACAACTATGTCAGAAAGTTCAAGGGAAGTGACTGCAATTACCAAACTTTATGGGAGGTTTCAGCATAGTCAGGAACTTTAGATGAGGTTTCAGCAATTTACCCTAAAAATTAATACAATTTTATCTAACAATACATAACAAAAAAAATTTAAAAAAAAAACAATGATTGGTTTAGATTTACTTTCGCTTTGCTCAATTAAAAATATCATAAAGGTAGGGGTGATCATGGGTCGGGCCGGGCTTTGCACTTATGATAAGGGCTATAGCTTAGGCTTGGGCCTAACCCGGCCTGGGGTTCCAAGCCCGAAAGATAAGCCCTAGCCCAGGTCTATACGGGCCCGGCCCAGCCTGGGTTGGGCTAGATTTTGTGCCAAATCTTTCATATATAAAACATTACATATATATAATATTTTATATTAAATGACACAACATGCATATAAACTTATTTTATACATTATATAATATAAACTATTACATATAATATAAATTATACATGTCATGTTATAATATTTATATATAAAATATATAATCTAATGTAAAATAACATGTATACATATGCATACATTATACACAAAATGTGTAAGTTTAAATATATGCGGGTCGGGTCAGGCTTGAAGTTTTAAGCCCAAGCCCAGCTCTAAAATTTGCGGGCCTGAACAAAAAACCTAGGCCCAAGCTCAGAAATTTTTGGGTTGGGTCGGGCCGGGCTGAAATGATCACCCCTACATAAAGGTCCTTTAACATAGATTTTAGTTTAATAAGCCCGTGCATCTCACGGGCCCCACTAGTATATATATTAAAACACAACAATCTAGAAAATTTCTCTTTTTTTTCTGATTTTTTATTTTTTTATTCCATGCCATTTTTTAAACAACCAATGAGATGTTCTCCTTCCCCATAAAAAAATTACCTAAAATCTTTCTCTCTCTCCCCCCCCCCCCCCACACACACACACATGTTCCCAATAACCTAAATAATATCATCTCCTAAATTTTCTCCTAAACTACTTCCCCCCCATTATCCCCCACTTTCTCCTAAATTATCTCTAATTCCTATTTATCCTCTCCCCCACATTTTCTCTATAACTATATAAAAAAAGTTTGAGTTAAAAAGTTTAAAAATTATTTAAATATTCTAACAAAATTATATAATAACCTTAAAAAATTATTAAAAACACAAAAAAATAATTATAATCGATTTAATAATATTCATATTATTAATAATTTTATAATTTTACAAAATTCATCATGAAATTATGTACTAAAAACATAAATTACGGTTTTCCAGATTATTCAATTTAAATGTTATTCAAATAATAAAAATTTAACACAAAAATATTATTTAAATATTTCAAGAACTAAATATCTTAAATAATATATTATTAGAAATAGATAAATGATTATATAACAAAATATTTAATATTATGTAATAACTTTAAAAGAAATAAAATTCCAATAATGAAAAATTTTAAATATTTTATATATTATTTCAATATTTAAATAACAAAATGTTTTAACTAACGAAATATTTAACATAACTAGATTTTAAATAGTTAAAATATTGAAATAAAAAATTTTCTTAGAACTAGAAAAATAATTATAACATAATATTCAAATTAATAATAATTTAAATAATGAGATTATTCTATAGCGAGATTATTAAATTCAGATTAATATTTTCAAATTTATATTATGTTACATAACATATTTATAGCATAATATTCAAATAATTATAACATAATATTCAAATTAATAATAATTTAAATAATGAGATTATTAAATTCAAATGTATACTATGTTATAACATATTATTCAAATTAATATTATGTTTTAATTAACTAGAAAAATAATTCTTATTAATGAGATTATTTTACGATAATAGTATAAATTATAACTAGCGGAGGGGCCCCTGCGGAATTGCACCATATTGCTATTTGCTACATTAAAAAAGACAATGCTTTTTTAATAAGAATTATAATTATAAGTACCCAAGTCTTAAAACTCATAAAAGAAATCATTGTTGCTCATTTTTTAAATATTGCTTCAGCAAAGCATCTCATATAAAAGAATACGATCATACAATGATAGTTCTAAGTTTTACTTCATAGCTGTCATTTGTTTCCCATCGAGAACTCCCGGTTGACCTAGATAGTACGACCATTTGGCCTGAGAATCATCTAGGCAATCGGCTCCGTTTTACCCCCAAACCCAGTTCCTGGCCAAAAATCGTTAAATTAGTCAACGACCCCATTGACCCGGGCGGTCAACCCGTTCAACGGTTTTTGGCCATTTTTTATTTTTTGTTATTAGAAGTTAGAATGGGCCATCCGTTCAAAGAAGACGATTGAACCGTCAACCTGGAAACCGGTGCTAGAATGGTTCCGTTTTCGGACCATTTTTTCTAGATGTCAATAATTAGATGAAATTACTTTGTAGTCATAGTCATGGGAAGGGTGGACATTGCAAGGGATTCCAAAACCTTGAAAGATAAATTCCAAAGTGACCTTAAACACAAAAAAAAATGGTGGTAAATCCACCAAACTGGAAAACCAAGGAAAAAAAATCAGAAAATCGAGTCCAAAGTTCCACTTTGGGACCTGTTAAACATACATTCAATCAAAGAAAGACCAAAACACACAAAAGGGAAGAAGAAGACCCTAGACCGTTTTGGAAATAAAATGGTGGTAAACCTTAAACTGTTTTTGGAGGATCTTGAAGAAGAAGACCAAACACATAAAAAAACAAAGCAAAAGCAGAAAATGAAAAAGAAAGGAACATACCGCACACGCTCGAATAAAGCCAACAATAGAAGACACCTTTCAATATTGAAAATCCAAAAGCACAAATAACCATGGTTTTCGAACCACCGTTGACCCGGATGGATGAACATTTTGGCCCAGGAACCGTCCAAGCAACCAGTTCCATTTTACCCCAATCCCGGTCCCTAGCAAAAAACCATTGAATCGATCAATGACCCATTGACTCAGGCGGTCGAACTGTTGACCCATTGACCCATTCAATGGTTTTAACTGTATTTTTATTTTTTTAATTGGGAACCATCCAGGCAACCGATTTTATTTTATCCCAATCCCAATCCCTAGCTAAAAACCGTTGAATCGATTAATGACCCATTGACCTGGGCGGTCAAACCGTCGACTCGTTCAATGGTTTTTGGCCATTTTTTAAATTTTGTTGTTAGAACGGGCCATCCGTTTAAATCGAATGGTCGAACCATCAACCCGAAAACCAATGGGTAGAACGGTTCCATTTTCAGGTCGTATGAGTCACACACTCGAATAACATAACACGTATGATACTGCTTAATGGACTTCACACACTCAATTTTTTGCCTATAATTTTTGTTGTCAGAATGGGCCATCCATTCGAACAGAACAATCGAACTGCCATTTTTTTTATTTTTTTATTGGAAACCATCCAAGCAACCGGTGCCATTTTACCACAATCCCGATCCCTGGCCAAAAACTGTTGAATCGGTCAACGACCCATTGACCCAAGTGGTCGAACCGTCAACCTGTTTAATTGTTTTTAGTCTTTTTCTATTTATTTTTTATTTTTTGTTAGAATGGGTCATCCTTTCGTACTGGACGGTCGAATCGTCGACCCAAAGACCGGTGGCCAAGATGGTTCTGTTTTCAAGTCATATGAGTCACGCTCTAGAATGACATAACATGTATGATACTGCTTAATGGACCTCACAAGCGTATAATACTGCTTAACGGGCCATCCCTTTGAACTGGACGGTCGAATCGTTGACCCAAAAACCAGTGGTCAGAACGGTTCCATAATTTTTATTATCAAAACGGGCCATTCGTTCAAATTGAATGACCGAACCGTCAACTCGAAACCGGTTGCATATATATATATATATATATATATATATATATATATATATATATACCCCTAATCAGTCAGGTGCGCCGCCTCCATGTACGGGCTTCCTGGGCGTTAGGTATGGTTGTTCAGTCAGGTGACTTGGAACCGAAGTGGTGTGCGAGGTGGTCTTGAGTTCGGATAGAAGTATGGCCCGAACTTCCCCTATGTCACAGGTGACTCCTTCGTTGCGCCATCAAGCACGTACAGTGAGCCATCAGAGTGCCAACCGCGTGCCTTCATGGTGTCAACATGTGTGTCATGGGTGGGCTTTGCTTGTATTTTGTAAGGGGGACCGCCAATGGCGTTATTGTAATTACTTAGTATGTTTTTTCATCATTTTGTTGTTTCCTATTGTCACTCCCCCAAAAGCTTAACTTACTCTTTGAGGGGAGGTAGGTAGTCGAGTGAGCTCATAAGCGTGTAAAGGTTAAGCACGAGATCCCCTCGACACTGTACTGTGTGCTTGTGCTTACCACTGATTAATGCAATACAAATAGCCTTTTGCTAATTCGTGTGGCATCTTGTTGCCTTTGTGTGTGTGTTTGCTTTGTTTCGTAGGCTTACTCACCCATTTCGAGTGCCGCACGGGGTCCCAACGATTACCCCCGTGACAGTTGGTATCAAAGCAGGAGCTCCTACAAACACTCTGGACCTTGTCTTCGTCCCTACATCAACCCAATGAAGAGCAATCAGGGCATTGCCGATGACACACCACATGGGCGGATTCAAGCCCACGACACTGATGAAGCTCCACTTGACGAACCTACCAAGACACAAGCCCCAAAGGGGCATACAACTAAAGCTAGCAAGTACGACAAATCAATCAACCAACTAGCTACCGTGGACATGCGCCTCCTACGTTGCGAGGTGACAGTGGGAGAAACCCGAGATCGGGTTGATGAACTCCACCTCAACCTAGAGACGGTTGAGAATGCAGTGGTGGAACTAGAAGGACGTTTCAATGACGCCTTCAGAGACATGCACACCACCATACAGAATTCGGGAGTTGGGCCTTCCCAAAGCAGCCTACAGGGCTTGCTAGACAGATTCCAAGCGCAATTGGATGAGATGAGAGATGAGATGACTCTCCTAAAGAGGGCAGTGGCCAACGCACCTAGCACTCCCTCCACCCTAGCTTCCATGAACATCAAGATCAGAGAGCCAACACCTTACTCGGGTGCTCGGGATGCTAGGGAGCTTGACAACTTCTTGTGGCAATTGGAGTAATATTTCTCTGCCACTGGCATCATTGACAACCAAACTCAGGTACGTACAACTGCTATGTATTTGACTGATATCGCAATGTTATGGTGGCGTAGGTGTTGCCAAGACATTGAACGTGGAACCCGTACCATTGACACTTGGGTTGGATTCAAGCGTGAGATCAAGCGGCAGTTCTACCCAGAAAATGTGGAGTACTTGGCGCGCCAAAGAATGAAGAATCTCAGACATCAAGAATCACTACATGACTACGTCAAGGAGTTTTCGGCCTTGACGCTGGAGATCACTGACATGTCAGACAAGGATCTTCTGTTCAATTTTATGGACGGCCTCAGCCCATGGGCTGAGCTCGAACTCCAGCGACGTGGGGTTGAGGACCTCGCCACCGCCATGGCCATAGCTGAGCAGCTTGTTGATCTGAGAACACCTAAGGAAGATGTGCAAAGACCATCCAGCCCAGGTACCATGAGTCTGAGTGGGGGAGATCCACAATCAACCCCTACAAAGGAGAAACCAATGCCTGCGGACAAGCCCTACAATTACCAACAAGGGAAGAAGCCACAAGGAGGCCCAAGCTATCAGGGCCACCAATCCACTAGGAGACCTCCTCCTGCGCCTTGTTACCTTTGCAACGGGAAGCATTGGACGAGTGACTGTCCAACCCGAAAGAAAATAACTGCCCTCATCGCCAAACTCAGCGATAGTGAAGAGAGCGATGAGGAGAAACCCACAGCGGCGCCAAGAGTAGGCGCCCTCCAACTCATCAATGCCATGGTCAAGAAAGAGGCCACATCAAAGCGGCCCACCAAAGCCCACAAGGGGCTAAGTTATGTAGACATCACCCTCGGCGAGAGGCCAACCCAAGCCTTGGTGGACACTGGGGCCACCCACAACTTCATTTCGCTTGCAGAGGCAAAGCGACTCGGCTTGACCACCACCAAACAAACTAGGTGGGTCAAGACTGTCAACTCCGGGGCCAAAGTAGTAGAGGGCACGGCCCATGGAGTAGAACTCCGAGTTGGACCATGGAAAGGACCCATCAATCTATTTGTGGTTCCCTTGGATGATTTTCAGGTGGTTCTTGAGTGGAGTTCCTCAAGCAGGCAGAAGCAGCACTTATGCCACACATCAACAGTTTGCTTATTCTGGACGAACACTCCCCTTGCATGGTTCCTGTCTCATCAACCTTGCAGATACTTGGGAAGCAGCTTTCAGCCTTGCAGTTGTACCAAGAAACTATCAACCATGAAGACAGCTCTGTGTCAACAAGGAAGAACCCCTGTCAAGTACCTCACATCGACACTGGAACTGGTTGGGAAGTCGTCACCAAGAAGTCACCCCCAAGACAGTTCCATTTCCAGCGCCAACACCAATGCCAGCGCCCAAGTCAACACCAGCAGCAACATCGGCTTCAACACCAATCACATCATCAGAAGTTGACTTCGCAACAGAAGCCGCAAGTGCCCGCAATTGGTGGGCCCAACAGAAGAAGACTCAAGGCGGTGTCAAACCTTGCCCACATCTACTACCACAACCACCGGGGAGAGCGAGTGCCACCCAAGCCATCTAGGGACCACATTCACATCATCCTTAAGGCTAGTTCCCGTAGTAGCCCTGTGAGTTACCCTTGGGGAAAAATGCATGGAAATCCACACCTTAATAATCCAAAACACCATTTTGATCCTTACCTGGCCCAAACCTACCCCTTAGCCAAACAGAACCAGCCACTAACATACCTTGAGGCTGCCAGGAAAGGACTTAGCCATAGGAAACCCCAACAGAATGAGCCAACCCAACCATGCCACCAAAATATACACCTCGGCCTTGGACAACAGCCGGTTTCGGGGAGCAGCAGAAGAACCCTCCTTCCGCAACAGTGACTCTAAGGGACCAGCTGAAGCCGATCTCCGAGGACGTAGATCGAATTGAGTGGGGGAGAATGTCACAGGTGACTCCTTCGTCGCACCATCAAGCACCTACAGTGAGCCATCAGAGTGCCAACCGCGTGCCTTCATGGTGTCAACATGTGTGTCATGGGTGGGCTTTGCTTGTATTTTGTAAGGGGGACCGCCAATGGCGTTATTGTAATTACTTAGTATGTTTTTTCATCATTTTGATGTTTCCTATTATCACTCCCCCAAAAGCTTAACGTACTCTTTGAGGGGAGGTAGGTAGTCGAGTGAGCTCATAAGCGTGTAAAGGTTAAGCACGAGATCCCCTCGACACTGTACTGTGTGCTTGTGCTTACCACTGATTAATGCAATACAAATAGCCTTTTGCTAATTCGTGTGGCATATTGTTGCCTTTGTGTGTGTGTTTGCTTTGTTTCGTAGGCTTACTCGCCCATTTCGAGTGCCACACGGGGCCCTAACGATTACCACCGTGACACCTGGGTGGGCAGTTCGGGTTTTTTGCCTTTTATGCTCCTTGTAAGGCTCAGGACCTCGGAGGGAGAGCTTGGGTTCCTCCTTGGGGAGCTCAGGACTCTTCAGCTCGGAGCTCGGGTTTGTAGGTTCCCCCTTTGGGGGAGCTCGGGACTTTTTTCCTCGGAGCTCGGGTTGTGGGCCTGCTGCGTACCAGTTCGGATCGTAGGGGTTCTTCAGGGGATGCTCCGACCTGAAGTAATCTGGCGGGGTTCTCTGCCGAGGCAGAGATGGGAACAGTTTCCTCTGTTGGTGCAGCTCGCTCCTCGTTCTGTTTCATAGGTCGCTCCAGTTCGAGGTCGCTGGTTACCTTGGCCTTTCCCTTGAGGGCGGCAACGTAGCACTTGCAGGACTCGAGCTGGTCCCCCCGCACTACCCCGATGCCGAAGTCCGTTGGGAACTTCATGGCCAAATAGTAAGTGGATACCACGGCTTTTAAAGCGTGGGTGATCAGCCGACCTACTATGGCATTGTAGGGGGAGAGGGTCGCGACCACCAAGAAATCGTGACTGAGTCTTACCGTGCTAGGCCACGTGCCGACTTCCACAGGTATTGTGACCTTTCTCAGGGGTCTGACATCTTCTCCGCTGAAGCCGACCAGCGGGGTGTTCACGGGCTTCAAGTCACTCTCTTGGAACTGGAGCTTGTTGAAGGCCGCTTTAAAGAGGATGTCTGCCGAACTGCCGGAGTCAATGAGTACCCGCCGGACTTCAAAGTCATTGATCTTCATCTTTATGACAAGTGCGTCGTTGTGGGGGTAGTGGGCCCCGCGCGCATCATCTTCAGTGAAGAATATGGGGTCTTCCGTCCTAGGCCGCTTTGGGGGATTTTGTTCTTCTCTGGCGGCCTCTCGGGTTGATGCCCGAGCTGCTGCCGAGGTGCATCCTGCTACGATTGATCCTCCAACGATCACGTGGATTGTTCCCTGAACTAGTCTTTCCTCCGGGGGCTGCTTCTGTGGTTCGACTGGTCGGCTGCTAGACTTGGGAGCATCTCTGCTGTGCTCTCCCTGCCGACCTGTCTTATTATTATTATTATTATTATTATTATTATTATTATTATTATTATTATTATTATTATTATTATTATTATTATTATTATTATTATTATTATTATTATTATTATTATTATTATTATTATTATTATTATGCTGTATAAAATTTCGTAGGTACCCGCGACGGGTAAGCTCCTCTATCTCGCGCGGAGATTATTACAATGCTCGGTGCTATGACCGTGGTCTCTATGGAAGTTGCAGTACAAGTTTTTATTCCTCTCGTTCGGGTTTCCCTTCAGACGAGGTGGCCACTTCACATACGGGGCGTCTTTGATCGTCATTAAGATCTCGGCCCGCTTTGCGTTTAAGGGCGTGTAGTCCGCCCGACCTATTAAGGGAGCTCGGAATGGCTGGCTTGGCTTCGGCCCCCGAGCTGGGTCTCTCTTTCTCCTGTCATCTGAGTTGGATGGCTCGCCTTCCCTCTTCCTTTTTTTGATCCCGCCTTCAATCCTTTGGTTGATCTCCTCCTCTGTTCTTATGAATTTGTCCGCGAGCTTGAGGAACTCGGCTACGGTCACGGGCTGGTTGACTACCATGTGCCACCTGAACTCCTTGTGTGTCACGCCCCTCTTGGTTTCCGCGAGCTGTACCGCGGGGTCTTGGCGCGGAATCTGCAAGCATGTGTCATTGAACCGTTTGATATAGCCCCGGATGGACTCTCCTTCCTTCTAGACTATTCCAATGAGGCTCTCCTCGGTGCGGGGGCACCGCTTGCTGGTAACAAAGTGCGTGGCGAAGACCTGCACGAACTGGGTCCAGCTTCTTATCGACCTGGGAGCCAGGTTCTTGTACCAGGTGCGGGCTACTCCCCTGAAGGTTGTAGTGAACGCCACACACATACAAGACTCACTGGCCCTTGCCAGGTGCATTTGGGACTAGAAAGCATCGACATGGTCATTGGGGTCAAAAGACCCTTCATACTTGTCTAGAGGAGGGAGTTTGAAATCCTTGGGCATGGGGACTGCAAGGAGTTCTGATGACAAGGGGGAAGGGACTGAAAGAATAGGGGCAACTTTTACCTCATCCGAGCTTGTTTCTTCTTTACCTAGGAGCTCGAGCAGGATGTGGGTGGTAGTTCGGTGACTTTGCCGGCCTCTTCACTGCTGCTTAGAGGGCCTGGTGTTGGCGCTACTTGCCTCGGTGTTGCCGAGGTTGATCGACCCGGACTGCTAGTAGTCCGCTGCCAAGGCGTCGAACTGGTTCTCTATGAGCGGGAGCTCGAACTTAGAGTGTCGATGTACTAACTTGAATGGCAAGGAGGTTCCCGATTCGCCGGCGTGCTGCGAGGCGGGGGTGATTAGTCTTTCCCTCCTGCCCAGGGATGAGGCCTACCTCTTGGAGGGGTCCTAGAGTTGGGAGGCTCCTCCTCGGTGAGGGCGCCCGCCCTGAGGGGAGGGCTTGGCCAGTTTCGGAGCAAGGTGCCGAGGTGGGAGCTGTGGTTGGTTCAGAGGCAGTTGGGGGAACTGCTGTTGATAGTGATACTGAGAAATGTGGTGCAGTACTTGCTACTGATGGAGCTGATGTTGCTGGAATTGCTGCATTTGGGCTTGCATTGCTCGCATGGCTCGCATGCATTGCATCAAGTCATTGAATTGATTTTGGCTAGTTGCCAGAGGGACAACAATAGGTTCAGTGAAAGTTGTCTCGATAGGGAGGGGAAGGGGAACATTCACAGGTGCCACCATGCTTGGTGCATTGAGGCTAGGGATTTCGTCCATTGAGAGGGGGATGGTGAATTGTCCGATGCATACATTGGCGGGCTGAGGGTGTTCCCCTACAGCATTCAAGTCGGCGTTGTGCCTATTGTTGCTAGAGGAAGCCATGGAAGCTAAGGTTTCTTTGAGAGAGAGAGTTAAATGATAGGGGAGGCTTTTTGAAAGGTTCCCACAGACGGCGCCAAATGATGATGCGCAATCCGATCAGTCCTAACTGTCGGTTACCTTGCTTCTGACGAGATTGGAGGTGCCTGAAACAAGGAAGAAAATGGAGACTTCCGGGGAGAAACCCAGTTGGAACACTCTGAAGCTCAAGTTAGTGCTCTTTAGAAGGCAAGGGAAATGGGGAATTCTAAGACCAGAAAGCGCAAGAATCACATACCTCCTTCCTTAGGAGATGGGGGTATTTTATAATCACCCTGTACATTTACTTCCATACCTCTGCAAGTTCGGGTATCATTACCTCTGCCAGATTGGGTGTCATTTCCTCTACTAGTTGCCGGTTGCTAGTTCGGGTGTCATAACCTCCACTGTTCCTTGTCAGGGCCGTCTCTGCCACGTCTGAGATGGCGGTGGTAGGTGGCCGTTGGAGGGCGGCTGTCATGTGTCGGACCCCTAATCAATCAGGTGCGCCGCCTCTGTGTACGGGCTTCCTAGGCATCAGGTACGATTGTTCAGTCAAGCGACTTGGAGCCGAAGTGGTGTGCGAGGTGGTCTTGAGTTCGGATAGAAGTATGGCCCGAACTGCCCCTGGGTGGGCAGTTTGGGTTTTTTGCCTTTTGTGCTCCTTGTAAGGCTCAGGACCTCGGAGGGAGAGCTCGGGACTCTTCAGCTCGGAGCTCGGGTTTGTAGGTTCCCCCTTGGGGGAGCTCGGGACTTTTTTCCTCGGAGCTTGGGTTGTGGGCCCGCTACCGTGCCGAACTGGCGCTTCTGCCTGGGCACTCTCGGTTGCTTCCACGTGTCGTATGGCCAAGGGGTTGGGTCAAATCTCCCTCCATCATATAGTATATAATATATTAATAAAATAAACAATTTTTTTCAATTTTACTATACTAATTTATTTAATTATTGTATATATAAGCAATTGTATACATCAAAATTCATATAAAATTAAAATTTTAAGTTTTTTTTTTCAATTTTTTTTAAATAGATAGGCAAAAATAGCTTTGACCCAGTCCATGGCCCGACTTGGACCAAGGCTTGGTCCACAGGCCCACACAGGCCTGGGCCATAAGCCGTGCTGGGCCGACCCCCAAAATTTTCACAAGAAGGGTGGCACGGCCCGTGACGGCCCGCGGGCCGTGCCGACGGCCCACTTTACACCTCTACCTATAAGTTTGAAATGTAAAACCGACTATCAGAGAATTTCAGAGTTTTATTGATTTTTTTGGGTAAATTACAAAGACCCCCCGTACTATGGGGTCTATGACAAAGACCCCCTTGTACTTTGTTTTGCGACAAACACCCCTCTGTACTATGACCGTGAGACAAAGACCCCTTCCGTTAGCCTTCCCTCCAAAAAAGCCGTTATAATATTTTTTAATCCCCATGACCTTCCGATACTATCCTTATGTTCCTTCACCTTTCTCTCTCTCCCCTAATCTTATACGGTTCGAGTTGTAGACACAATCGAGTCTATATTGATTGACTATGGTGGGCTGGCCAGTGCAGAGCAGATCAGGAGCGTTAATGGGATTGATGGCCAGGGACGATTGTGGAGTGGTCAGAGCCTTTTAATTCCGTTGTCGTGCACATGCTTCAATAACACTGGTAATGGCATTACGACAGTTTATTTATCGTATTTAGTGCATGCAGGGGAGAGCTTTAGCAGCATCGAAGCAACGTATGGTATGACTGTAGCAAAGTTGGTGGCCGTTAATGGGTTAACACATCCATCCTTAAAACTTCAAAGCTTCAACACACCCATTGTTGAATTTAAGACGCTAAACGAGTAGTAGTGCAGAACATCAACAGTTTGGTCGGATCAGAGGATATGTAGGTGGTGGAGCATTACTTCCTACCGATAAATGCATCGTTCTGCAACTGGAGAGCGAATTCATTAAGATAAGTACCCTGCAACCATCATTTCCAATACGTAGACATGCTCTACTGCTTTAGTTTGAGATAATTTTTTGTTGCTACTTAGTTCATGAAAAGGCAAAAAAAAAAAAAAAACCAAAATGAGTTTGTTGGAAATCTTGGTAACTCCCCTTATGGAAGTGGTAAAGTGCGTACTAATGTCTGTCGAGAGCCCTAGAAGAACCAGGCAGGTCTCACCGTACCATGGGTTGCTCCTCCTCCCTTCCAGAAAGCATGTCTTCTGGACGGTTGGATGGTTTTAGTTCTGATAATGTTGAAGCAACGGACTCAACAAATTTATGAGTGAAGCTGGTGCTTTTAGGGTACTCTGGTGTTGGCAAAAGCTATATTGTTCTTCGTTTTGTTCGTGGACAGTTTGATCCATCATCCAAAGTGACTGTTGGAGCTTTATTTTTATCATAGACAGTAGCATTGCAAGATTCTACAACAGTCAAGTTTGAAATATGGGACACTGCAAGGCAAGAGAGATATGCTACACTGGCCCCCCTTTACTACCGAGGAGCTGCTTGCCTTCCTTCGTTGCTTCACTCTCATCCGCTCTACCTCGCACTGATCTTCCTCCGCTGCCTTGTCTGTTGTCTGTCTTCCTTCATTCACTACCTCTCACTACCTCTCTCAATCCCATCCACTAGCAATCTTCACTGCACTGCTCTTCCACCTTGATCCGCTACCTCTCGCTGCAGTTGCAGTAGTTGTGTATGACATAACAAATCCACAGTCATTCAACAAAGCTCAGTACTGGGTTAAGGAGCTACAAAAACATGGGAACACCAATATTGTCTTGGCTTTGGTAGGGAACAAAGCTGATCTCCAAGAAAAACGAGAAGTATCCATTGAAGATGGTATGAACCATGCATAGAAGAATGGGATGTTCTTTATTGAGACATCTACAAAGACAACATATAATATTAATCAACTATTTGAGGAAATTGCTAAAAGGTTGCCTCGTGCTCCCTCTTCATGATTGCAGAAAGGACACCAATTGCACTACAGATTACAGAATTCCAATACCTCTCTTTCTTCTGCACTGTACTTCTGAATTTGTTTATATCGTGACTTGCCCTGTTATCTTTGATCTATTTATAATGGGTTTTCAGTATGATTAAAAAAAAAAAGTCTGTCAGGAAGCAGATTGGTTATATTTTTCATTACAGAAGGAACATGAACAACCTTAATGAACTCATAGAAATCTTAATTTTGAGGAGAGATCCTACACAACAACTATCGAGTGCAGCTCAAAAGAGAGGAGAGGAAGCCAATCGACCGGTAATGCAAACCTGGGCAGAAAGAGCGGATGCCATATTAACACAAGTTCATAGTTGGTTTCCTAACCCTGAAAATGCAGAGAGAAATAACAGTGAATGTTTTATTGGATATTGTCCTGTTTGTTACGTTTTTAGTGAAATAGCAGAGTTGAAGATAGTGGAGATCAATTCTCTAATTGGCGAAGCAAAACTGTTTATGAATGAGAGTTGAAGATAGTGGAGATCAATTCCTCCGTCCTTTCATTTCGGAGAGTTGGGAGAGAGAAAGAATGAGAGAGGACTGTGAGGGAGGGGAAAAGAAGATAAGAAAGGAAAAACCATAGGTTAAATAGGTTTTAAGAGAAAAAGGGCAAAAAAAATAGAAAAAGTTTAGTGGGATATTTTGGTAATTTAATGTATTCCGTCATCTAACTTAACGGTCAAGGGGGTCTTTATCGCAAAACAGGACAGGGGGACTTTGTTAGAGACCCGTACAGGGGGTCTTTGTAATTTACCCTTTTTTACCAACATAGAGCGTAAATTTAAATATATAGCCGTCTCTTACTATAATTTTCCCTATTTAAAAATATATTTTTAAATAAAAAAACAAAAATAACTGCGTCGGTGCAACTTTGCTTTATTACGCAGTTCCCACTAACATGAACAGCACGCACAACGCACCACCTGCCCTTTGCCTCGTATAAAACATAAGACAAATCAAAGCTGTCTTTGATTCATCGTTGTTCAGAGAGAGAGAGAGACGAAACGATGCCGGAAAACCAGGTAGAGGACGACGATGACGAGGGTTTCGGAGACTTCAAGTTCGTGTCGCCCTCTGATCAACCACTCAGCTTCAGTCAAAACACAAGAGTAGATGACAATTGGGGGGATTTCATGGACAATTTCTCCCAGAAGCAGGATTCCGTAGGAACTTCACTTGGATTTGAGCCATATAATGGCTTTCACACTCAAAACCCTACTGGTTTCCTTCAAACCGAGAAAAGCTTTGATCCTTTCGGTTTTTTGTCGGGTCATTCGACAAAAGTCCCTGAAGCTGACTCGAACCTTGGTGAAGACGGGAAGCATTCGGCTTCGCCTGTTTCTGATAAACGGTGGGAGAAGCCTCGAGGAGCTTTGCCTCTTTCGTTTTTTGGAGAGGAAGATAGAGAATCCGATTCTGTTGATTCTTCAACAAATGCTGCTATGGATATGTTTTCTCCTAAACCGGCTGCTCCTGTCAATATTGGATCAAGCATTGCTCTTACTGATCTTCTCGTGAATTTGTACAGTCAGGCTGATCAGATCAGAACTGAAAATGGCTCGACTTCCAATTTGGTAGATGAAAACAGTGACTTTGATGACGAGGGGTGGGAATTCAAGGATGCCTTCTCTGAAAACAAGGTTGGAGACAACAATTCCTCAGTACAGGTGATTTTTATTTATCTCTTTCTCTTTTTTTTTATTTTTTTATTTTTGATCTTTCACGTTTACTTTTTAAGCCGTTCGTGAGTTCTGTTAAGTATAAGTTGATTATCTTTTCATTTGGTTTTCATATTTCTAAAGTCTAAACTTCTATACTAGGCAGAAAAGACTCATGATTTATTCGAGGTTCAAGTGGAAACAACAAAAATCAATTCACAATTTCAGGTGAGTATTGTTCAGTTTCTAGTTATGATGGATACTGCCTATCTTTTGGCAGTAATGACTGTCTTACAATTGCATCGAGGGATCATTATCTGAAGATTACAGAGTATAGGACCTATTTAAATCTCCCTCACGTTTTCACGGCGTCCTATATGCAGTTTGCTCACTTTAAATGTGCTTATACTTCTTGTAAGATGTGATCAAGTAGGTTCTTTCTGGGTAATCAAGTCTGATGCCTTTTTACTTATCACAAGGTTAATGGGGAAAGATTGGAAAATCCCGAAGAATCTATACATGTATCTGGATTTAGCAACGGACAGGAGTTGTGTGAATTTTTTGTTAAAGAAGATGGGTTTTCCCATAACAAGTCTGCTGATTTTGACGATGGACTCGGGTTTGAGACAAGTTTTTTCATTCAGAATGGTTCTATCTTGGTTTCAAACACCCAATCCAAGCAGATTATAGCTGAAAATGGATCAAATTCTCATTCTGTCAATGGGGATATCAATTCTGTTGACAATTACTGGGACTTCAAGGATGCTTTTTCAGAAAATGGAGCTGTAAATGGCTCTTCTGAGAAAAAGGTAGGTAAATTTTCATTTGCTTATTATTGCCACTAGCCAAATTAAACTTTGAAAAACATATACATTTTTTGGGTTTTAGGAAGAACAACAAGGTGCTGGTCATTCTGGTGCTGGAGTGGAAGTACTCATTTTTGACAGTGAAACCCAGGTGGATAAAAAGGTAATAAATTTTTCATTTGCTTATTATTGCCACTGGCAAAAATTAAACTTTGAAAAACAATTACATTTTTTTGGGTTTTAGGAAGAACAACAAAGTGCTGTTCATTCTGGTGCTGGAGTGGAAGTGCTCATTTTTGACAGTGAAACCCAGGTGGATAAAAAGGTAATTAATTTTTCATTTGCTTATTATTGCCACTGGCCAAAATTAAACTTTGAAAAGCATATACATTTTCTGGGTTTTAGGAAGAACAACAAAGTGCTGATCATTCTGGTGCTGGAGTGGAAGTACACATTTTTGACAGTGAAACCAAGGTTGATATAATTTGTTTTATTTCTTCTATAAAATTTGGTGCTTCATACATGATATTTTTAGTTGTATTTGTAAGAGATGAGGTATTTGAAAGATTTTTACTGAGTTACAGCCTCATTTAATAGTCCCACAAGAAATTATTCAAATCTTGCATTTTAGATTCCCTCTCCCCCTCTTCATCTTTAAGATATTCTGTGCGTGTCTCTACCAGCAAGCACACACGGACACAGAAGTATGCATCAAAAGCAACTGACAACATCTTTTAGTATACAAGAAAAGATAAATTGAGAGATTATACAGTGCACTATTTTCATCATAATCATCTAAGCCTTGTCCCAACTGTATGGGGTTGTACATAAATCTTGTCTTTCATCATTCCATTCTACAAAGTGTAGTACAATAAAGTGTAGTTTATGTTATACAAAATACTAATGCTTCTTTTTTAACATAAATCATTAAAAAAAAAGAGTTTCTGTTTTAACATACTTATCATATGAAGATGTAAAGGAACAGAGATGATGCTTACACAGCATCTGTTACATATGAATGTTATAGGTCCTCAGGTGTACGAATTTCTACAGCTTATATTAACAACTTATTATTAACACAGACTATTTCCTTTTAACATGTAAATCAGCATGTTATGTATTATTCTTGTGCAAATCGATACAGGACAAGTATGATGTCATTAATGGAACTAAGATTGCAGGATTTAGTGCTTAGTGCATTGGTACACAATATGAAGGTTGAGTGGGTCATTTGGTAATGATGGACCATGGACCTTTGGAACATAGACACATCATTAGAGAATGGATTGTTTGTTAAACAGGAACTGGGTTACAAGGTCTGCCAATGTCTTGCCAGGCGCCCTAGCTTGGGAACGAGTGATTGGAGGGCCTCTTTGGGAGGTCATAGATTTGGGCTGATTGTATTGGTCCTCTACTGTATTTTAAACTTTCTATTTTCTTTGTTTGGTCAGTGAGGGGAACTGTTTTTTTGGTATTGTTCCCTTCTCATTACTCAAATGGAGGGGATTCCATTCGGAATTGTTCCTTCTAGGGTTGTCAAATCTAGGAGAAATTGTGATTAGTAACTTTTAATTGAGGCATACCCCCCTCTCTCTCTCTCGTTTTGATTATGAAAAAGGGATTACATTAAAAGAGAGAGAGAAAAGGGACAGAGATACAAAGCCTTACTAAAAGAGAAAAGGTGAAAAAGAGGGACCAGGTGAACAAAAAAAATTCAGAAGAGGGATGGTTGTGACCAACAGGCCTTTGCAAAGCATAAGAAAGTAAAATAAAGAAAACCATAAAAAATGGCACAAATGGATTGAAGGTCAAAAATACAAACTAGTGTTGAACTCTCACTCTTAGCAAGGTAATCTGCAATAGTATATGCCTATGCTGACATTTGAACAAGATGTCAACTTATTGGCAAGGTTCAAATTTCAACATGATATTCCTCCTATTGGGTGTATCGTATCGTATTGGCAGGGTGTTGATACTCTAAATAAAGGGGTTTTTGAAATTTGGATGTTTTTAGGGAGTAGGCAGGCCTAAGACTGATCCCCGACCTATTTTTGAAAAAAAAAACCAGAAAAACTATGTGTGCATGGTTCAAAGTGTTGATACACCCCTTCCGGTGTATCATGGTGTATTGATACTTTGAACCTTGCTTATAGGTCATGAAATTCTGATACAATGTGAGTGTTTCCATAACCTCACAACATACAATAGTGGAGTCACATTCTGCCACCAGCTCTCAGGCTCGAGAATGGGAAAGTTAGGATTTGGGATTTGGAGCTACAGCTCAAGATTATGGAGCTACAGCAATGAAAAGAGGAAATTTAAATGGTTGACCAAAGACATGGAAGTTCAATGCACATGGATAAGGAGAAGTGCGAACTCTTTTGCAGATGGCTTAGCTAGACAAGGGGTGAATAGGAGTTCTGTTTTTTGGGCTCAGCTGTAATTGTTTTTGTTTTTGGGTGTCTAGTGACAGTTATGGGGAGTTAAGCTATTTTAGCTCCCTTTCTGTGTATTTTCAGTCTTTAATCATTTAATGAAATCTCTGTTATTGATCCAAAAAAATAAAAATAAAAATCAATTACAAGGTTTTGCTGAAGGGGTGGATATCTGAGGGCTGCTTGATGGAACTGTTGATGGAAGGAATCAAGATCTTCCATCTTGTTTGTGGGTTGTAGTTTTGTTATTTGTAAAAATTTAAAAAAAAGAACACATGCAATGCTAGCACTGATTTTCCAAAGAACTCTTCAGATGCTTTCTAAGCCACCTCCTACATGTTTCTGTTTTGGACAAGATGGCTGAAGTATAGAAACATGATCGATAATGAATACCTTCTCTATAATTCAGGCAGGGGGATGGTTAGTCATAAATGCATTGGAGGTTAGGATTCTTTATCTTCTTTAGTCCACTTCTTGTTTCCTGATTTTGTTACTTGTTTAGTTTTTGTTTTACATACATTTAATATTTGTATTGCAGTCTAAAGTTTGTTAACATGATTTTACACTTCTGTTTCCTTTTAGCAAAAAATTAACAAGTTACCTAACAGGGAAATGGAGGTCAGAGTAGGCATCAGGAAGTTTGGCCCCTGTCCTTTTTTAGCAATGATAATCTGGACTCTGATGATGCCATGTATGTTCAGAATGCATCTTCCTACAAACCAAAAATTTATGCAGGAAACAGCACCAATAGTCACGGTTCCAGTCCACATCTTTCTTTCAATGATCTTATATCATCTTTATATAGTCAGGTTGAACATCCTTCAACTGTTGATACTACTAAAGAACCATTGGAAAATGGATTTAATTCAGCCCAAATGGGCATGAATTCACAATTAGTGAATGGACAAGGTGATGGTATGATTTCACAATTATTGAATGTACAAGATGATGACATGAATTCACATTTAGTGAATGAACAAGATGATTTCAACAAGAATTCCTGCAAGTTCAAAGATGCCTTCTCAGAAACTAGAGCTGGAGATCAAAATTACAGAATCACGGATACAGATGAAAAAATTACCATGGGATCAAAGCTAAGGAACTTTGTGGATATCTACACTAGATTAAAGGATCAAACATGTGCTGTTGCTCTTCACCATCTTGATGGTCTGAAGGTTGGTGAAAATTCATATTTCATATCTTTTTCTTATTTTTGACAATCCTAATTTTGTGAAATGTGGGCACTGCCAGAATGCTCAGAAGGTTGCTGCTCTTTCTGGTGAAGATGGAAAAGCAGTAGAGCTCCTGGAGGAAATCCAGGTTTGTAGTTGAAATTGGTTATTTAGGTTCATTTTTTATTAGTTATGATGCCATTTTATTAAATGAATGAAAGAATGGGTTATATATATAAGTAAAACAGCTAGTCAGGATCTCAATTAGGGTTGGCATTCCCCCAACCCATTTTTTGACCATTGCATTAGATTTGACCCCAGAAAGCTTTCCCTACTTCCTCCTTGTTTTGCACTTTTGCTAATGAGTCATCCAAGCCATTAGCTGATCTATACACCCACATAAAGGCCATTTGCAGCTCCCTATTCAAGCACTTCAATTCTTTTATGCTGTTAGTAAAGTTCCATGGTCCTAGATTTTTGATTTATCCAACCAACTACTACCCTCAAATCCTCTTCCCTCACCATGTTATTGCAGTATAGTGACTTTTATGCTGATCTGTACACCTACTTAAAGGCCATTTGCAGTTCCCTATTCAAATATTTCAATTCTTTTATGCTGTTTCTGAACTTCCACAGCCCTATTTATCCAACCAACTACTACCCTCAATTTCCCTTCCATCATTATGTTTCTGCAATGTAGCAACTTTCCAATCTCGGTCCATGTAGTATGGCTAGCAGTTCAGCATGTGTACAATCTGCATAACGAACTGCTCCAGAAAACTTCCACAGCCCTAGAATTTTATTTATCCAACCAACTACTACCCCTAAATGCCCTTCCATCACTATGTTTCTGCAATATGACAACTTTCCCATTCTCAACCCATGTAGTATGGATAGCAGTTCAGCATGTGTAGAATCTCCATAACCAACAAGTCCAGAAAAGCATACTTAATATTTCTCTTTTTGTTTCCAAATACACCCCTACACCTGAGGGTCCTGGGTTGCCACACTAATATTTGGGTTCATTTTCCTTCTATTAATATATTCCTCTTCTATAAAGATATTGACTTGCTTAAAATTTTCATGTATTCTGGATTAATCGTTGAATCTGTAAGGAACACTGTCATTCCTGTAGGAGTTAAAATATTGTGATTTGAATAAAAAAAGACCTAAAAGAATAGGGTTTACTGCTTGGCACTGACTGTGCAAAAAATTTTGTCTTGGTTCTTCATTCTTCCTAATTTCAGGTAGCTTATAAGAAATTGCATATGGAAAATGTGGTTCCTGAAGGAGCATTCTTAGAGGAGCATGCACTAAGAAATATTCGTGTCGATGAATTTATGCAAGAACAGGAGTTTCAAGTGCTTGACAGAGAATATCACTTGTTGAGAAGAATATCATTGGTATGACCCTTCATCTTAGTGAGTTCCATTTGGAGCACACAATTTGTTTGTAGATGAATAGTAGAATACCTCCACTTGTTCATAAGCTGCAATGGATTGCATTCATGCACAAAAGAAGGAATAAAAGAATAAAAATCAAACCCTGTCAAATAAGTTCATCCATTCTTGCGATTTTTATTCTGTTAGTAGGTTTATCCCTTTGATAGGGAACAGATAATTTATATGTCTTTATGTTTCTTTTGGGGTGGTTGGTTCTTGTAAGATTTTTGGAGGGGTGTGGGTTGGGATTTGGGTGAAAAAGTCTCCCATAGGAAATTGTTTGGGAAGTTGTTGTTCCTTAGCTTTATGTGGAGGTGTTCTCTCAACACCTATCTAGGTTGTATTTGCTTTTTCTTTTTACTTATAAAAAAAATCTGTTCATATCAATGATGCTGACGATAACAAAAGAAAGTTGATGTTGATGATGCTGCCTTGCTAGGTAGATAACTTTAAAAAACTTTTAATGGTACCAAAACCAAGCCATTTGAACAAGTAAGACACCAAAATTAAGGCTTATGGAATGTAAATCTTGATTTCACGCTTCTTTATTGGTGATAAAAGCCCTCTCTTGAGTTTCCTTTCCTACCTTTAAGGTTTTTTTGTTTTGCATGATATTTCTCTGTTACTGAAGAAAATGTATCCTAGAGCTCCATGGTATAATCATTCCAAAGCGCTTTGAAAGATTTGTTAAGTTTATACGTTAAATAAAACAAGGCAAACCAAATTCTCATTGTGGTTTGTACCAAAATAAAACTTAAACCTGATAATAAGGCACTTATTTAGAGACAGGATGAGATAAGCTCAGTTGCAATGCAGAGAGAGAAAGAGAGAGAGAGAGAGAGAGAGAGACTCAATATTCTTCCTCAAGTCTTTCAGATCTGGATCTGGCTACTTATAGCTGCAAATTGCAATATATCAAAGAGGGCCACACCAATTGCACGCTTCGGCCTTTGCATGAGTTCAGCCTAAGCGATGTGGATTCCTTGTATACACATACTTAATAGGAGAAACATAGAATTTGGCCATAATTCACCCAAATTGTATCTAGGGGTGCTCACGGTTTGGTTAACCAAACCGTGGGCCTATTTTTGAAACCGAACCAGTACTACCGGTTTATGGAAATCCAGTAACTGAACCGAAGCTGATTGGTTAACTGGTGGTTTGGTTTGTCGGTATATGTTATAAAAATATATAATAAAAAACTAGAAATATATATATATATATAAATGATATATTATATATTATACATTATACATTATATATTATATATAATGCATTCTTATTAATTTATAATATATAGAAAATATAAAATATATAGAAATATATGTATATTGGTTGGTTTGGTTAACTGTGGGTTTTCTATATTGGTTAACTGAAACTGAACCGGTACCTTCGTTTTTTTTTTTAAAATATGGAACCGACTGGTTTGGTTTTTCTTGCTCACCCCTAATTTTTTCCAGATCATGTAAATCTCATTTTAGATAGAAAATAAATGGTCTTACAGAACTAATATCAAGCTATATGGATTGATCTCAGTTAGGTTCTGGGGTCCTAAGTGAAGGATTCCACAAGTTAATTGAAATTACAATTCTTATTTTAGCTATCCAATGGTATTGAACTTTAATTGAATTGTCAAGATATTTGATGTGCATGTGTCTACTTATAAAAAAAAAAGATATTTGATGTGTATACACACTTTCCCTAACCTAACTTGAGCGGTCATGAACAGGCAGAGAAGGATTTGAGCTCAGCAATTGAACTTTTTGAGCATACCTTTTTTGTTCTAAAAATGTTGACCCTGGGGTCTATGGAAGAGCAATCCAATTATGTTACAACATTGTCAAAAATGATCTCAGTTTGTGCTGAAGAATTGAAACACAGTGCCTTCATTTGGAAGCAGTCAATGCAGAAGAACGCGCATAAGAAAATACTGTCTGAACCTCGAGGTATTATTTACTTAATTGCAACAATCTACTTCTTGATTAGTTTTAGCTTTATGTGTCTTTTCTAATACCCTACAAGTAGTCCAGGCCAGAGATATGTACTTGCCCTTGGAGAAATTTATAGAGTGGTTGAAGTTCTAAGAGTATCAGCAACAACAGTTCACAAGCCTTGGATACTTTCTAGTCTTGTGAGCCCATCTGATATATTCACTCCTTTAGAGGAGTGCATCGCTTTATGGTCAAATTCAGGTCTAGAAGAAGCTCTCCAGTCTCTATCCAATACAACCAAATGTGGATGTGAAGAAACTGCCCTGACATTGTTAGAATCAATCAAGTCTGTTCGTGATCTTGATGAACTGTCCCTTCAAAACCATCTTCTTGCTCAGTGGGAATCAGTTTGTCAGCTATCAGGATTATCCTTAGCAATGGTACCAGGTAATGATTCTTCAAATTGTGCTTTAGGTTTGGTTCTGCTGTATGTACATTTTACAGGTATGCAGAAGTGATGAAAACTTTAACCCCCCCCCAAATAAAAAAATAAAAATAAAAATAAGAAAAAAGATGGTCTGGCTGCTCTTGGTTGGTAACTGGTAAAATTGAATGCTCGGAATCACATCATAAATTTTGGGTTTTGGTACTTACCAGGAGAGACTCACCCAAACAATGATTTTGATTTTTTTTTTTTTTTGAGATAATAACAGATACTTGTTTGTTAAATAGAAATAAACAAATTTAACAAGTCATTTTTTTGTCTGTCCATCAGACCCCTTACAGGTTACCAGTTTCCACATACATTTCACAAGCTCTTGCTACCTACAACATGAACATAATTTCTAGTAATAGTAATCCTAACCAAAAACAAGAAAAAACTATTAGTGCCCATTTGCTCTTCCTGTGCTAGGAGAAAGCATGATTTTAGGCCTTGGTGCAAGCCCTAGAAGCAGTAGTAGTCTTGCCCTGCAAAAGGAAACAGGACTAAAGAAAAAATAAATCCCAGCTCTCCTGGACCTTTTCTTCTTGCCCTAGCAGTATCCCATTTTGAAGCCAACCTAAAATGAGCTTCAAATCTTCACAATGGCTAAAGAGTACAGAGAAATAATTAAGAAAAAGAAATAAACAAAACTTTGTATCCCATTTGTTAGTCTGAACAACTCCAAACAAGTCACCAGCCATTTAAGAAGAGAAACAACAGTTTCTTCCTTTCCTCGTGCAATTATGGTTTTCTTTTTCTTTTTTTCTTCACCTCAGCTTCTACTTTACCTGATCCTCCACCCAACGTCCCATTCCAATACACAGTTGAATCTCCTTATCCTCTATTCTGCTCAATATCATTTGTGTTTTAGACTTGTTTCAGATCCTCAAAAGGAAATAAAATTCTGCCACTACTCTCTTGAACTCCTTGGAGATTTCCATACCGGCATGCCCACCTCCAACTCCAAGCCCATCAAGAGAAAAACCAAGGTTTGGCTTGAAATCCTGCCAAGAAAATCCAGTTGGGTAAAATGATTTCAAATCTAGATTTGGCATCGGCATGAAAGAATTCAACCCCCTTGAAGTAATTCCACTTATCAGCAACTCAAGAGCCAAAAGTGAAGGTGTAGCAGTGGAAGAAGAACAAGGGTTAGGGCTGTCTTCGTTGGTGGTGGTCTCAATCTTGGGTACTCGAGCAAATTCGGAGATAGCCTAGAAATCTTGTGTGGATGGGAAAGCCAGGTTGAGGTCTTGCCCTTTCTGGATCTTTAGGTTTTGAGAAGAGGATGTAGAGCTGGTTGGTGGGGTTAGATCAGACAACTTTTTTGAGGAGGATGAAGCTGACGAATTTGAAGATCTCTTGTTCTTTCTTGAGCCTCCTCCAACAGGAACATTTCTGAGAGATCCACCTTCAGTCCAGTACCTTCTACAAGTCTAGCAGAAGTATCTTGGTTGAGTGAGACTATAGTTGTTGTAATAACAGAATTTGGTGTTTGTTGAATTGCACCTCGGACAATTCAAAGCTTGTTCTTTCTGAGGCTTGGCTCTCCTCTCCAACATAGGCCTCCAACATGCATTAGAGACCACCTCCTCCATTGGTTTCACCAGTTCAATCTCCTGGAGCCCAAACAACCCAAAAAAAATGAAATGATAAAAATAAAAACACATATCTAGATCATAACTCAAAACAACAATGATTTTGATTCTTGACATCCATTCAATTTTACTCGGGTGGCATGTGCCCCAAAAATTGAAGAAATACCTTTCATCTCATTTTAGAATTTCTAGTTTTCATATACTTGCAAATAATCTTACTTTGGCTACTATTTTATCAAATTCGCCAGGCATGAAACTTGTGGAATGGAATGGGGGAAACTACTTTCTCACGCTTGCAAACTTGTGGGTGAATAGGGTAGCTTGTGATCTTCCAAAATTACCTTACATGGTTGTCAGTCATTGAGGAAGTCGGTGCAGAATGTAAACATATTCAAGCATCTCTATTCAAGTGTTTTGCCATACAGAGCTAATTGGAAGAAACCTGTTTGTTATATGGGAGAAGGAAACTAGGAAAGCGCCCGGGCTTTCGAAGAACGAAAAGGGCTCCATTAGAACAGAATGCACGTGTTGCTATTTCCATTAAAGATGCAGTTTCAGAAAATGTAGCTCCGGTTCCAGATGTTGGTTGTGGTTGCCGAGGCTTGTTTTGATCCGTCGAGGTAATGATTTTTTTTACGTAGTTTTTGCATTCTTTTTTGAAAATGTTGTAGCATGGGTCTTGGAACTTCGTTGTTATATTGTATTCATTTTTTGTATAAGATGTCAGTGCTGCGTGCACTGAGACGGTGGGACCAATTAAGATGTACCATTGTAGACTCTGGGACTCCCCTTCCCATCCCTTCCCAAAACAAAAAAGGGAAAAGAAAGAAAACAAAACAAATTCATTATTGTTGTCCTAGAAAACAATGAAATTTGTGTTGATTCCTCATTTATCCAACTAAACACGAGGACTTTGAATCAATGCTTAAAGCAAGAAAGATGATAATATTTTTTTATAAATGGAAGTATAACTAACTTATCAATTGCCAAAAGGGCCCTCCTATCCCCGTTAATGGGATCCTCGTTGACTTGAATATTTGCAGCAATGAGATTCGTAAGAATGTTGAGTCGTGGTAACGGGCAATTTGCTCATGTTCTAAATCGGTGAAAACAAGGCAATTTCAATCAATCAAATCTCACAACTATCAATATGGTTATGAAACCCAGGCATCATATTTACAACTCGCAGTGTATGCCTCGTATTTACAAGATGAAACCAAAATCGTTCAAGGGGTGTAAGATACTTTGTTCAAACCTCATTTCAGCCGATTTCAGAACATACCAGAGACCATGCAATTTTTTAAAGCTGTGGCATGTTCCAGAACCAACTGAAGTTGGATCAACATTTCTCGTGTTTCAAAACACATCACTTTTTACATGTAAAGCATTGATTAGCTACAAAGTCTATTATTCAAATCCCAGTTTCTTGGAAAACATCACACCACCACGGTAACGAATATCGATTACAGGGGTGGTGTGGTGTGTTCAAATATATCAGTGGGGAACACTTTTTGACACCACAGGAACTGGCCACATTTTTTGTGAATTAAAACACAACTAGCTCTTATATATCAAATTATGGACATAATTAAAATACCTCAAGAACACAACTCGCAGAACGAACAGGTTAAAACCAAAATCATTTTAATTACAGGAATCGAGTACAATTTTTTGCGAATCAAAACACAACTTGCTCTTCTATAAAATTATGGACATGCAGTACAAACAGGATGAAACCAAAATCATGTAGTTACAGGAACTAAGTGCAGTTTTTTGTGAACTAAAAATACACAACTTCCTCTTCCATCAAATTGTGGACAGAATAGTAGTAGTAAATTATCTCCTAATCCTCAAAAATACAGGCTGCACCTCGGAGGGGGAGGGGGAGAGGGGGCGGCAGTGAATCCAAGTGTCGGTATTCAATGTAAAATAGTCTTGAACGGCATGAAACATTGATCTTTACAATGGTCCTCGAGCAGCTCCCGGATTTTCTTATCAATAATAACTGAGAGGGGTATCACACCATAAATAAATACTAGCATAATAACCTGGACTGTTAATGAATAATAACTGAGAGGGGTTATCACACCATAAATAAATAATAGCATAATAACCTGGATTGTTAATGACAACCATACTACCTCAGAGAATGTCAAATGCCTGTATGGATGAAGACCTATTATTAATAAGTATTTATAAATAGGCATTGAATTTCTTTAAATTGAAGACCAGTACGATATTACCTCAAAGGCTCAAACTGAATATCACAGGCTCGTTGAATGCTAGACACCATATCGCCTCAGAGCTTTACTTAAGGCTGGCATTACATTATATGCTTGATAGGATCTTCTCAGCTCAATAATGGAACCCACCTGAACAAGTGCAAGACTAGTCAGGATGTTCACCCAGCAAAATAGATACCAGTTGAAAAGAAAAAGAAATCACAGATGGCAGTGTACAGGACTCTTAAGTCCTCACTTGCAGCGCCATTTGTCCATGGACAATCACTACACACACACACACACACACATATATATATATATGTTATAGTATATGTATGTATGTATGTATGTATGTATGTATGAGGTGTAGGAAAATAATAGCAGCAGTGGGGTGGCACCAATTGCATGCCTATGATGGAAACGTGAAAAGCAAGTAAAGAATTCATGGAGAAGGAAAACAATTTTTACTGATTCCTTGTTCAATTGTCAGGTGACTAGAATTTTTGTCAAATTGAGTTTTTTAAAAGCTCTTTCCAACGTTGTTGGTGTCACAGAGGAAGGGTAAAAAAGTTTAACGTCTTATTAGAAAGTTGGAGTTTTTCAAAATTAAAGTTGCAATCATGCTACTTTCATTTTAATCTATATTTTAGGGGGAAAAGTAGTTATTATTATTATTATTATTTTTGAATAACAGAAAACTTTCATTAAAAATTAGATAAAAGAGTACAAAGTAGAAGGGGAGAGGTAAACCCTCTTAACCTCCCCTAGGGAAACAACAAACAAATTACAACATAGCCCAAAACATTTGTTCCCTTCCCACCCCCTAGCTTAGCAAGAGTATCCGCAAAGCAGTTGACACTTCTCTTTACCCACTGTAACTGAATTTCTAAATCTTGTGCTAACTGATTAAACAATCTTTTCTCATTAGCATACTTCCACGGACCGCCATATTCTTTTTGCAGTCAGCTTATGACCAGTTTTTAATCCCCTTCAACAATAAGCTTGTGACAGTTCAACTCCTTATGATTTTGATGTCCTTGTATAGGTCATCAAGTTATCTATCAAACAGGATGAATATCTTGTAAATCTAGCATGTTTTGAGAGTGATAGTTGTTTTACTAATAAATACAGTGTCGGTTTGCAAATAGGATTTGGTTGTTCCTATTTTTTTGTTTCTCTTACAATTGTTTCTTCTTTATTTAGTTTTAGGAGGATTGGTGATGAGTTACTGGAATACCTATGGATCTGTCTTAGTTTTGAAGTAGCTAAAAGCTGTTTCTAGTCAATTTCATGGTTGAAATTGGAGTTCGTGAAGAGGATTCGAGCCCTTACATTTTTTATAAATAGTAATTTTTATTGATATCTGAACCCTTATTTTGAGTCTAAAATAGTCATTATAATTGAAATTTAAGAGTTGATTTAATGGAATACAAGTTCGTTTTCAAGTTGAATATGGACGAGAGTATGATCTTTTTTCTCTATTTCCTCTCCCTATCTCTAAAGGTTTAGGCTTTCTTCTCTTTCTCTTCTTTGTTTAGATCTGAACCTCTTCCTTTCATAGTTTAGATTATTTAATTCCTCTTTCTTACCCAAGACATACACCCTAGTAAGAACTTTCTCCTTCCCATCCTATATTGGCCTACTTTTTGGGTCCTATACAGCAATTCGTTTTACAGACTTGTAAGCAGAATCTTTTAATATATTCATAGTGTCATTTTATGTTATGGACGCCTTCCTCGGGAAGACGTACCATCGCCGCCGGCAGCAACAGGCCCCGGGCCCACCGCCAGCAGCAGCAAGGATTCAGTGATGCTCATCCTACCCAGCTCGGCAACAGCAGCCTTATCTAGATTAGATTAGATTAGCTCATTTTGCTTGTTCTTATCTCTTATCTTATCTTGTTAATAGCTTATCAGATTAGGATTAGCTTAGCTTATCTTATCTTGTTAGTAGCTTATCAGATTAGGATTGGCTTAGCTTATCCTTAGCAAGATAAAACTGGAAGTCTCCCTATTCAGCAAGGAGACTCCCTTTGATTAGGACTCTTGTAATCTCCTATTTAAGGAGACCCCATTATTGAATGAGACATCAAATTATTCAGTCAAGAGTGAGTTAGGAGAGTTGGTGATCTCTTGGACAAATCACCTAAGGTGCCAAGATAGGTTCATCACGAGCAGGAAGGAACAAGGGAAAACAGGAGGTTTTCCCCGTGGACCGACCCGTGACGAGATCCTATTCCCGGGCCCTCAACATTTTACCATTTCAAAATAATAATCATGAAAATAGGTCATCACATTATCCACTATAACATAAGATGGAGGTGGACAAGAAATATCAGCATATTTGTACAGGGGTGCATATAATATGCAATTTTAATCAATGCATTTCTCATATCTGCTAAGTGAAAACCTGTTCACCATGTAGAAAGTCATTTCTTCCTATTATGACAGAAGAATCTAAGAGACAGTAGCTAGGGAAGAAGCCATTATAGCAGATATGCACTGGGGGTAGACAATTGTAATTTGGTTTATTCTTTGTGGGTTTGCTGTATGCTCTTGGGCCTTTCTAGCTATCTCAGATTAGCAATTTTTTTTTCTTTTCCCTTTTTGGTCATCTCTTTTCATCAGTAATAAAATTCTCTTTAATCTGTTATCAATTAAAAAAGAAAATATACACATTAAATCATCAATACTGCATTCCAGGGTATTGTACTTCTCAAAGAGGTTTCAATTTCTATTTTGGAGAAAATAAGCTCTTTAAGATTCCAACTTTTTTTTTTTTTGTAAATGTTAACCGAGTCTTTGAAGACTTACAAAGTTGGCTACTGCGACATTTGTAGCAATAACTAAAGAAAAGTATGCAGACTATGATATCCACATCACTAGATAAAATCATCACTATACCATTTCAAATTATGGAAGAGAAATATCCAAACATGGCTGATGGCTTCTAATCCAAAGTAAACATTGAATAAAATTCCCGCCCTGTATTTCATTGTCGACTTCATGTCAAAGATGAGACTTGTTTTCTGGAATTATTTAGGCTACTCCAAGTTATCTTCTCAATCAAATGGGAAGCATATTACTTTCTGTCGTGTTTATGAATTTCCCTTTGTACATGTATAACACAAAAATAGAAGACCATGAACAGAAAAGAAAGTTCAAATCTAAACAGAAAACTGAGAAGCATAAGAAGTTAGGTGCTAAGAGATGCTTTTGAACTGGGTGAATATATGTAAAAATAATTCATTCAAGTGTTTTTCAGGCTCAGGGATTGTAATGGTCTCCTGACTTACAGTACATGCAACAGCCTTACTGTCCTATTGTTGTTAAGGTACTTACAATAATTAAGACTGATGTGAAGCCTATTGCAAATCCCTCATTGATACGCCGTAGATGATGATCAAGCAAGGTTGATGAAGTGGCCAAAATGCTTAACAATAAACCACCTGCATTACTTTCCAAGTAATCAGCAAAACCAGAGCAATTTAATATGTTTTGTGCTAATCGTAAATATGATTGGAGCTAGACAATGTTCTCATAATCATATCTTCAAAGATAACATACCCCAAAAACGTGTGGATGCCTGAATCTTTGTTAAATACTCGACTGTGGCCTTCCCAGGCTTTATGTTTGGTATCCTTGCACCCATCTTATTCAAGTAATCTGCAATTTCCTTCGGCAAATTGGCCTACACAGGGAATTAATGATTAGAAGAATGCTAATCTGGCAGTATCAACTTTACACATTACAGTCAGTACACAAACTTGCGAGACAATAACTATCACCTATGTGAATCCAATTATTGGCCATCCCTTGGGTTGACCACAAAATTGAAACAAGTGTTTTTGGCAATCCTAGCCATTACATTTATGCAACAGTGATCACTGAATTGCATGGCCATGTTCCTGTCTGTTAAAGAAAGGGTCTATTCTCTGTAGCGTGTAAATATGGGTAACATGGTTACTTTAGAAAGTTACTAATTAGAGATATAGTAGTAACTTTTATTTATTCTACATTTTAGGTTTATTGATACTGATTGGGCTGGTTCACCTTTAGAAGGCTGTCTACTACAGGACATTGTACTTTCCTAGGGTAGTTTGGTTACCTGGAAAAGTAAGAGACAAAGTGTAATAGCACAGTCAGGTGTTGAAGCTGTGTATTGAATGGGAGGACTAAACACATCAAAGTCAATTGCCATCTTGTTTGGGAAAGATTGTTGAGGTAAAGATATTACTACACTCTATGTTACCTGAGAAAATCAATTTGCTAATTGTTCACAAAGGCCTTAAATTGACCTCAGGTTGACTTCATTTGTTACAAGCTGGGACTATATGGCATACTTACCAGCTTGATTAAGAGAGTCAAAGAAAGCATCTAATTCTGTATGGCATGTAAATATGGGAAGTAATGGTCACTTTAGAAAGTTACTAATTAGGGGTACAAAGATAATTTTTATTTATTTTAAGCTTTGGTCCATGAAACTTAAGTGTGTGTTTGTGTGTATAAAAGAGAGTTTAGGTCAATGGGACTAGGATTTTGAAGACTATAATCTCTCTTTCTTCTATTCTCTATTTTCTCCACTTTCACCTCTTCTCCTTTTTACTTATCTAACACCTCAGGCCAGATCAGAAGACTACACTGTCCAATTGAAAAACCTGTACACATATACACACAAAAGAAAAGATAATACAATATAAGGGTTCAAAAAAGGTGGAGGGGAAGAAGACATATGCAAAGTTCCAAAGTTCAGTAGGGGCGGTGACCCAATTGTTGGAGGCGTCCGAGGAAGTTCTAAAGCCAATTGCTGGGTTAAAGGAGGAGGAAAAGGATGGTGGAGTTGCTGTAGAAAAGAAGACCGAGGAAATTCTATCAGGCACCAAGGAGGTAAAGGGAGCAGTGCTGGAGATTGAGAACCTGGCTGATAGAGACGTTGGAAATGGAAAGAGTTTAGGATTGTTCTTTTGGGGCAGAGAAGAGTTTGCTAGGAAAGATATTGAGGCTTTTGAGAAAAGCAAGAGGGAAGAGAGGCTGAAGAAGATTATCGTAGGGGTAGGAGGAGAGACGAAGAAGGAGGATGGAGATGAACAGGAAGAAGTGTTTGAAAGAGATGGTTAATGTTTTTTGGGGAGAAGCGTGGGTTAGCATGCCTCTGTTAGCATGTTTTTGTGGAGATTGAATCGCTTGCTTTCTTTTGAGGTCTATGGAGTATTTGCTATTTCTTTCTTTAGCTGTTGTTTCTTTGATATTTTGGATTTTCGCAATCCGGGTGCTTCCTCATCACCCTCTGATGATTGTATTGAGACTTTTTTATTTTAATGAATGTTTTCTTTTCTTTTTTACTCTTCGAAAAACAGTTCCAGTTTCTGGATGGTTTTGGTTGACTATTTGGAAAAAAAAACCTACAAGCCTTGTGAGTTATGGATGATTATCTATGGATGCTACTTACAGTGAGCATTCCTGTTATTTTTTTATCATCAATGAGATCAAAAGAGATTTATTAATAATCAGTATAACTAAATGATTGAACATACAGTCATCTTGAGAATCATGTCAAGCTAGACACAAAGCTTCTCACAAAAACCCAACTCCTAACCAGCACAAATGGAAACTATATCAGAAAAAAAAAAAAAAAACAAAAAGCAGCCATGCTGGGTGATAAGCCCAAGTACAGCTCCAGCCTCCCCACCACTTCTTTGGACCCAACTGAATGAATTTTCAAAATGGTGCTAGAGTTTTCGCTTACTTCACAAATGTCCACTGGCTTTCACAACCATCTTCTGTCCAACAAATAACCATCTGAGTCTCCTCCCACATGATGGACTCCAAAAACTGGCATAAATCTAAGTCTCCACAGTAATGTTCATACCTAAATAGCAAGCATGTTTCTACAAAATTCAAGAGCAGCTGTTCTCTGGATCCACCTGAACAAAATATTCACATTTGCTGCTACAGCTTTAGCATGCCCAATGGGATCTTTAGCAACTCCTCACCAACATCTCTGAGCCAGCTGAAAACCACCTGAATATCATTTCCCATCTCCACATGCTGGATGCCTAAAACTGATATAAATCAATGTCTAAGCATTAATCCTTGCTTCATCCAGGTAGCAAGTGCAATCCTGCCAAGTCCAAGGGTGTCAAACATCTGGTCTTTATTTTTGATAAGTGCCAACCATCTAGCCATTTGAGCAAGAACACCATACATTCCATTTGAGGAATCCCATATATATTAGGGAAGAAGCGGAGGCTTGCTTTCATCCCAAGAAAAGATCAATTTTTTCAAAACCATAATGAAAAGAAAAATAGTATTTATTTTAAATTTCAATATATTATATTATCAGGAATTAGAGTTGCAGGGACTCTTCTAAATGGACGAATGTCTGTTGTTGGACGTGTACCAGAGTCTGACATGCCACCAATTCTTGAGGACATATTTAACATTTTCCTTTTTATCCCCTAGCTTAGTATTTTAGTTTAGCAGAAAAGAGGCTATATAAGCTATCTGCTGAATTGGTTAGAGTAAGAAAGAAACTTTAGTGAGGTAGATGGGTCTATGATCAATATGGGTTAAGGTTTTCCAAGTCACCTTGCACTCTCCTATTTTCTTCCATAGTGAAGGGTTTATCTCCTCATGTGGTGGACTACCAAGCCGAACCACATTTATCTTTTTCTTTTTATTATTTTGGATTGTACAATGGTACCATGCTGCCTATATCTTATGTCTCCTTATTTCCTTCTTTATGTTTCTGGTTTATTGTTTCTTGATGTTATAATTTCCACACAAGCTCCCATAATTTCGCTGTCTAGATCAGCCCAGGTTAAGAGTCGGATCCATAGTTTTCAAGGCATTGCCTAGGCGACTAGGCGCCCTTGGCTGGGCGCCTCGCCCAAATGCCTTGACTTTTAGCAACTAGGCACCCGCCTAGGTGACTAAGTGCCCACTTAGGCGACAAAAATGACAAGGTGGGCGCCTTTTATAATATCATTTATATTGTTGTATCTTATCAATGTATGTGTTAATACATTTTATTATATGCTATATTGATTGAAATTTAAAAGATCAAAGGGTTTAGAGAAGAGAAAAAGAATGAAAGAAAGAAAAGAAAGAGGAAAGAAAGAATAGAACAATAAAGTTCTTTTTTTATCAATAACTGTGAAATTTTCTATTCTCTCTCTAATTAAATAAAACAGAAACTCCATCCTTGTTTTTTTTTCTATTTTACTTTCCATCTTGAATATTTATCATATAAAGTTAATAACCTTCTTTAGCTGCTAATTAATATGAATTTGCTCTATTAAATACTTATTATAGTAGTATTATTTTTGAAAATAATGAATTAATATATGTAAAAGATTTTTATCTTTTAGATGTGATGATTTGCCACATTTTTAGAGAAAATTTAATGTTCTCAATAAAGAGGATTACTATTTTTTCAATTAACATACATGTTGAATGGTATATAAAACTAGGAAACTACAAAAGTCAGTTTTTTATATTATAAAATTTTTATCGCCTAGGTGATGCCTAGGCGCCCCAGTCTCGCCCAGAATTGTCACTCCTCACCCAAAACTAGAGCCTTTTTTTTTGAAAGAGGTAATGTATTATTATATTAAAAAAAGAAGAAGAAAAATATCCCCCCACAACAAGAAGCTGATTGGGGCTATACAGCAGCTTTATAAAAATGTTATATACAGGATACAAAAAGAGAATCTCAAAACAAAAAAAAAAATCCTTATAACTGTTGAAGATTAATTAGTTTTATGATGTTTTTTTTTTGATGAATTTTTTATGATGTTTTTCTGAGTAGATGTTTTATGTTAGTTGTTAGATAGGAGGTGGGGACCACAGTAGTTATGTGAGTCTAAATTTTATTATGTTTTTTGAGTGTTATATATGCTGTTTTATGTTTTGCCACCCTATAAGGGCATAGTTGTCTTTGTACTGTTCTATTATTTTAGTATAAATAATAAGTGAAGGGGGCGGCCAGATTATATCTCTCTTTTCTTTCAACTTCTCTTCTTCTCTTCTTCTCTTCTTCTCCTTCTCTCTTCCTTCTCTCTTCAAGAAACTACTTTCTTTCATATTTTTTTAATTCAGCAGATTTCTACTTGGTATCAGAGCATCGGCTAGGGTTTCTTGAAGCATTCTCATGCAGCCCTAGATCAGCCGACTACATGAAGTAGTAAAGGGCTGATTGATCTGCTGCTATAGATTGCCCAATTCTTAGAGTTTTTGGTGGGATCTAGACATCAGGGAGGTGATCTACTGTTCGGCATCAAAATCAAGAAGAACTAGAGTACAGGGAAGAGTCCCAGAAAAGTTGGACTCTTTGTTTTTGATCTGATCTTGGACGCCCAGGTATTGTTAGTTTTCTTTTGATTTTCTGAAGAGGGCAGTTTGGTTTTTGAAATTTTCTAGGCCTCCCGGAGTGATCGATTCACTTTTCTCTCTGTTGGGAGGCGTGGGGAGGAGAGAGATTTCCCTCCAGCTAGGGTTTTCTTCTTCCGGAAGGGTTGATTTCTATGTGTGTGGTATTAAATTATTTTTTGAAGGTCTCCAATCTATTTTTTTTCTTACTGTTGAACAGTTTGAAGTAAAATGGAGAGTTGGAATACCGGGACGAAATCTATCGGTACTGTGGGACTGGGTGTTGGAGGTAGTAGTGATATTTTTGGGTCTGGGATCATTACTACAGTAAAACTTGATGGTACAAATTATTTGGAGTGGGCACAATCAGCTAAGATGGCTATTGGTGCCAGTGGAAAATTAGGGTATCTCACTAGGGAGGAGAAGAAACCTGATACAGACTCTTCCCGATGGGTGCAAGAGAATTACATGGTAATGTCTTGGTTGTGTAATTCTATGTTACCTCATATTGCAAAAAATTTCCTATGTGCTAATACTGCTAAGGAGATTTGGTATGGAGTGACTGAAACCTACCCTCAAAAGCAAAATGAAGCTAGAGCCTATCAGTTAAGAAATCAGGTGATAAGTATGAAACAGGGAGAAAAACCTCTTGATGTGTATTTCTCCATGCTGAAAACCCTGTGGCAGGAAATAGATCGCTTAGATACTATGGTATGGGAAAGTGTAAATGATGCAGCAACTTATCACAAACTGGTAGAGAGGAATAGGGTTTTTGAGTTCTTGGCAGGGCTGAACCTTGAATTTGACATTGCTAGGCAGCAAATTCTTTCTAGGGAGAGTGTGACACTCTCTCAGGCCTATGCTTTTGTCTCTGGAGAGGAGTAGGAGGAATGTATTGCTGAGACAGCCTGGGATTGACCAGTCGGCTATGGTTGGTACAACAAAACCTAAGCCGAATGGAGACAAGGGGAGTAGTGAGACTAGAAAGGAAGATAAGAAGGACTTGGTGTGTGATTATTGCAAAGAAGCCTAAGCATACCAGGGACACTTGTTGGAAGCTTCATCCAAATCTTATGCCTGCTCGGATAAGAAACAAGAAGGGAAATGCAAATGTAGCCACTACAGGAGACTCTTCAGCCCCTCTCTCCCAAACTGATTGGGAATCCATTGTAGTAGCAACAGTAAGAACAAAATTGGAGAGGTTTGGACAACTTATGAGTAAGAAATGTTCACCCAGCTCTAGCCTTCCATATGGACAGCAAAATGCAAGAGCCAACTACACCACTTCCTTTGCACATACAGATAGTTCATATGCAACTGCGAATCTTGTATCCACTTCAGGTAAGGAGGGACCTCCCTGGATTATAGACTCAGGACCATCTGAGCATATGACTAATGCCCCTACCATTTTCAATTCCTATCAGTTGTGCTCTAGTAGAGACAGAGTCTCTACAGCAAATGGTTCACATATGCCCATTGCTGGGAAGGGGACAGTTAGAGTGACCAATGATATAACTTTGTCCTCTGTTTTACATGTCCCTAGACTTCATACCAACCTATTGTCTGTTAGTTCTTTGACAAAAAATTTGAATTGTTCTGTGACCTTTCTTCCTGGTAATTGTGTTTTGCAGGATAGGAGTCAAAGAAGATGATTGGGAGTGGTCGTGAGGTGAATGGAGTCTACCTTCTGGATGAGATTCCGAGACATCAGGGCCATCATGTTAGCAGCAGCAGTAGTAGTGGGTCAGAGTCAGTAAACCAGATTATGCTTTGGCACAATCGCTTGGGACATCTTTCTTTTAGTTCTTTGAAATGTCTTTTCCCAAAATTGTTTGAGTCTGTTCAATTATCTACTTTGGAGTGTGAGAGTTGTCAGTTAGGAAAGCATTGTATACAGTCTTTTAAACCAAGTAATAAAAGAAGTACTGCTTTTAATATTGTTCACACTGATGTATGGGGGCCATATCAAATCCCTTCCATGGGAGGATTTCGTTACTTTCTCCTGTTTGGGGATGATTATACACGATATTCTTGGATATATTTGATGAGATCACGTGATGAGGTTCCTAACTTAGTACAACAATTCCATCAGATGGTTCTCACACAATTTGGAGTGAGAACTAAGGTTTTTAGATCAGATAATGCCAGAGAGTACTTTGAGAAGGACCTAACCACGTATCTCTTAGAACATGGTGTAGTTCATCAGAGCAGTTGTGCATATACACCGCAACAGAATGGAGTTGTTGAGAGGAAAAACAGACACATTGTGGAGGTGGCAAGGAGTCTTATGGTGTGTGCTTCAGTTCCTGTGCAGTTCTGGGGAGATGCAGTTCTTACAGCCGTACATGTGATTAACCGTGTTCCTTCACGGACTTTGGGGTTTAAGGTGACATTTAGCCTCCTTTTTCCAGATGGAGAGATATTTCATATACCTTTGAGGGTTTTTGACTGTGTTTCTTTTGTTCACATTCTTGGCCCTCATCCCAAGAAATTGGATCCTAAGGCCAAGAAATGTGTTTTTCTTAGGTATGCTCAGAACCAAAAGGGGTATTGTTGTTATGACCCAATGTCGAGGAGAAGATGTCACTATGGATGTTACCTTTTTTGAATCCACATTCTTCTCGAGTGGTTCTCCTCAGGGGGAGAGTTTTTGTTATGGGCCCGAGCGTAGGATCGCGTCACGGGTCGTTCCACGACAGGAACCCCTGATCTTCCCTTGCCTTTGGTCTTACGCACAGACCCTATTTTGCCTATCTAGTGGGTGATTTGTCCAAGAGACCACCCGAACTCTCCCTTGGGGTGATTTGTCCAAGAGACCACCCAAACTCTCCTCACTCTTTTCTTGGCTGGAAAACTGAATGCTTTATTTCAATTCGTGGCTCCTTTAATAGGAGCTTACAGAAGGAAATTCCTAATTAAACTCAAACTCCAACTTGAACTCAAACTCCTAATTACCTACTCCTATTGGTAACTCACTCTTACTTAAGATAAGATAAAGATGAGATTAAGATAAAGCTAAGGGATAAGGGATAAGATAAGGATAAGGTAAGCTGGCGGCGAGTTGGCTTGATGTGTCCAGATAAGGGTGGGCCCACCCCCATGAGCTGTCGTGTGGGCCCCGCTCTACTGCTGCTGCCGGGTGCGTGCGCGCGGCTCATGGTGCCACTGCCGCGCGGTGCGTGCGCGCAGTGCTGCTGCCGCGCAGTGCGTGCGCGCGCCTCATGGTGCTGCTACCGTGCTGCTGCCTGGCGGTGCGTGTTGCGCCATGGTGCCGGTGCCGTGTGTGTGCGCGATGCGTGCTGGCGTGCAGTGCGTGCGGTGCGCGCTGCTGCCTGGCGGTGCGTGCTGCGCGCCATCGGCGGTGCATGCTGCAGTGCTGCCAGGCGGTGCCCACTGTTGTGCGGCCTATTGTGCGGGCTGCTGCCTATGACTGTGCCGCGGTGCCTTGCCGGATGGTGTGACCATAACAGTTTTGGGGAGGAGAACTCACAATTTGTTCCTCTTCCTGTTTCTGTGGTACCTCCATCAGTTCAGCCAGTATCTACATCAGTTCAGCCACCACCTGCACAGTTCAGCCAGCATCGGTTCAGCTAGCACCTGCACCCACAGTTTCATTACCTAAGCCACTACGGGCAGCCTCACAGCAATATCAACGCCGGCAGATGATGGTTGACTCCACACATCCTCGACCCACACCACTCTCTGTCAATCCTTCTGAAACTCTAGATTCGGCAGATACAATTCCAGGTATTCCTCTTGAGCCTGTTATGTTTCCTGATGATAATGTTTTTGTCCCTAACACCATTGTTGCAGTTGATCCCACTGACCTTGATCTTCCCATTGCACTTCGTAAGGGGAAGAGAAAGTGTACAGCCCATTGCATTTCACACCATCTTTCCTACAATGCCTTATCACCCTCCTACCGTGCTTTTCTTTCTTCCCTGGATTCTATGTCTATACCCAGAAATGTTACTGAGGCTCTCTCCAAACCCGAGTGGAAAACAGCCATGCAAGATGAGATGGATGCTTTGGTCAAAAACCAAACTTGGAAAATAGTTGATCTCCCCCCAGACAGGGAGACAGTCGGATGTCGATGGGTATTCACAGTGAAGTATAAGGCTGATGGCAAGATAAAGAGGTACAAGGCAAGATTGGTAGCAAAAGGGTATACTCAGACCTATGGTGTTGATTATCTGGAAACCTTTGCACCAGTAGCTAAGATGAGTTCAGTTCGTATTCTTTTATCTCTAGCAGTCACCTATTCATGGCCCTTGTTCCAGCTTGATGTCAAAAATGCTTTCCTCAATGGTGACTTACAGGAGGAGGTATATATGGACATTCCAGTAGGCTTTTATGAAAATGTTGGTAAAGGAAAGGTGTGCAGACTCAGAAAATCTCTATATGGACTGAAACAGTCACCTAGGTCTTGGTTTGACAGGTTCAGAGGGGCACTCACCCGTTTTGGATACACATAGTTTGATCACACCCTCTTTGTGAAGAGGAGAGATGCTTTGGTGTCAATTCTGATTGTGTATGTGGATGATATAGTGGTGACAGGAAATGATCTGGAGGGGATTGATGACCTAAAAAAATCATTGCAGAAAGAATTTGAGATCAATGATCTTGGTGAGCTCAAATACTTCTTAGGGATTGAAGTTGCAAGATCCAAGCATGGGATCTTCATTTCATAGAGAAAATATGTACTTGACCTACTGCGAGAGACTGGGAAGCTGGGGACCAAACCAGCAGATACTCCTATTGATCCAAATCACAGAATTAATGGTGAAAATGGTGAATTGGTAAAGGATGTGGGGAGATATCAAAGAATGGTGGGTCGATTGCTGTATTTGTGTATGACACGACCAGATATTTCTTATGCTGTCAGTGTTGTGAGTCAGTACATGCATGCACCTCGGGTTCAGCACTGGGAAGCTATTGAGAGAATACTTGCATATCTGAAAAAGCACCCTGGCATAGGCATTCTTTTCTCAAATCATGAGAATCTGAAGCTAGAATCCTATACGGATGCAGACTGGGCAGGATGCTTAGATGTCAGGAGGTCTACATCAGGAGTGTGTACCTTTATAGGTGGAAACTTGATCTCCTGGAAGAGTAAGAAGCAAGTGGCTGTGGCAAGGTCAAGTGCAGAGGCTAAGTATAGATCCATGGCTCATGGTGTCTCAGAACTTCTTTGGGTTAGATCTCTTTTGAGTGAGATTGGGGTGAAAGCAGAGGAACCTATGATGTTATACTGTGACAATCAGGCTGCAATCAATATTGCCCACAATCCAATTCAGCATGATAGGACAAAAACACATTGAAGTTGATAGACACTTTATAAGAGAAAGGGTAACAACCGGAGAAGTGTGTTTGCCTTATGTCTCTTCAGAGTTGCAACTGGCTGATGTTCTCACTAAAGAGGTGGAAAGGAACAAGCTTGAACATGATCTACGCAAGTTGGGAATGTGTGACATTTACTCCCAACTTGAAGGGGAGTGTTGAAGATTAATTAGTTTTATGATGTTTTTCTGAGTAGATGTTTTATGTTAGTTGTTAGATAGGAGGTGGGGACCACAGTAGTTATGTGAGTCCAAATTTTATTATGTTTTTTGAGTGTTATATATGTTGTTTTATGTTTTGCCACCCTATAAGGGCATAATTGTCTTTATACTGTTCTATTATTTTAGTATAAATAATAAGTGAAGGGGGCGGCCAGATTATTGCTCTCTTTTCTTTCAACTTCTCCTCTTCTCTTCTTCTCCTTCTCTCTTCCTTCTCTCTTCAAGAAACTACTTTCTTTCATATTTTTTTAATTCAGCAGATTTCTACTATAACTAATGTCTTTGAAAGGCTTATGAACCCCCCACCCAAGAGTATAATAACTGACCCCACATAGACTTAACAATGTCACCATTGTTGAAAATGTGGAAAACTAGAACCTTTTGTTGGCAGGTCATGCCCCAAAAGGTTCAAACTTGTGAAATTCAATTGATCCCTATCTCCCACACCTGCTCTCCTTGTAAAACTAATGATCAGAGAACCTATTGTCTCCTTGTCTCCTGTGCTTATGTTCCAGGGATTTGGAGTCATTTTTTCCATCGTCAATATCCTTGGCAGCCTCCAGAAAACATTTCTCACTAGCATAAGAGATGGTCTTCCATTCACAAAATGATTTGTCTACTTTCACTTATTTTGGTTCCTAGAGTGAGTAGTGTTACGCTACACAAATGAACTCATTTCTGGTATTGCCACGCATCCATTGCAACATCCTCATCTCCACTACAATAATTTGTAGGTTTGTTTCTTTTTGATTGCCCAAAACTCTAGAAGTTGACATATCTGGGGAAAGAGAAGTGAAACTAGCAATCCCATCATCAACCTGCACTATATCTGCATATTTAGTCATAAATTGAATGTCAAAATTGCATTATATGGGTCTCATTAAAAAGTAAGTCCACCATTCTGTCTACACTACTTGTGCATATAGAGGGGAAAAACCCCCTGTACAACATCAAAGTATTTTACAAAGATTATCTTGAGGTTATGATTTCATGAGATATTTCTAGTGCATCAAGTAAAAAAGTAACATAAACCAACTCAGTAGGAAAAAAAAAGGAAAAAACATACACCTAAAAATCTATATAAATCTCTCTCTTTATACTTTTGTTTCCATATGATGGTGGTGTTTAAGAAGAAACTAGTGTAAAAGGATGACACTCAGGTTGTCATTGTATCACAAAAGTGGGATTAGCAATTCCTCTTAATCCAATGCAACCCTAGGAGCAGATGCATGAGATTGACAATTGCAAAAAGTTCGAGTTTAAATGAAAGACATTTAGTTTATTTTGATCTATAAACCATATAGTTTTGCATGTAACTGAGGATCAAGACCAACCATTTGAGATGTCTCGCCTAGGAGATTGATGTGCCAAAAAATCAGCATGGTTAGGTCATTTTTTACCACAGTTGTCATTAAATTACTCAAAAGTGATCAATTTGAATTTTGATCCATATTATCTAGTACATGGGCTCCATTTAATGGTAGGCCCTGATCCTTTGTTACCATATAAGGCTTGAGCCAAAAGTCATTAGTTTTCTCTTGAGCTTTTTGCAACATTACCCAAAGCAGAATATAACACAAGCAATCATTTTAGAAGTTTAATCAAGATAACATTCATAATTTCAGAATAATCCAATACTAAGTTCATGTGAAACTTACAATGTCAAATATATTGAATACAAAGACAAAAAAACCATATATAGAATAGTAAACCCATGGTTCTGCACCAACTGAAGTGTTGGGGTTCAATATCTCTTTTATGTGTTCCCAAAATGGTGAGCCAAGAAGACTGCAAAGAAAGGATTCATATTAGAAAGTTGGATGAATAGCCTTTTCCTGATAAGGAGAATTCTGGAAATAAAGCACAGTACAAAAGTTGTTCTTTCTACATGTCAGTATCATGAGTTATTGGGCTGGTAAATGCAAAAGGAATTTTATGGTATCATCATCTGTATGCCACCAAGGGTATACAATGGAAATGTATGATGTGTATGAAGGGGGATGAGACCAATGCTTGACAAATCCCTCTACACTCTTGCATAAAAGACAGAAAAATTGGATGATAACAACCATTAAAATCAATCCCAATTATTTAGATCATTTTTAACTCATAAAAACGTCCATTACCCAATGTTGGTCCCAGCTATCTGGTGTCTTGGGAGGGGTAGACTGGATGTGGTCCTAACCTTTGGCATTTTTTACACAAAGTGGCCACTCTCAAACTCAAATTTGTGTTCTCACGCTTGCCAACCCAAGAATTTTTAATGCACAAGTGCACATCAAATAGTTGTTAGTGCCAAAAGAACAGTATGAGGCACAGTTAGGTGTTAGTATATCAACTAATGGAGAAATTGGATGGGTTCCATCAGGTTGAGGACCAAACAAATGCCAATGTAGTATTAAACTAACCCGCATACAACCCAAGATACTTATTCCTCAATCCAAGAACAAATAAGGTCAGGAAGAATTAGGTCATACAAGGCAGTGTTTTAAAAGTGCAAGGTGCAAAAATACAAAAAAAAAAGTCAGAAAATTCAAAAAAGTTAAACATAATATTAATAAAAATATAAACTTAAGTTTTAAAAAACCTATTATCTAAAATTCAAATACATAAACATAACATGTAAAGCATATTCAAATGAAAATTTAAAAATAAAATCAAACATATAAAGCATTTTCAAGCATGTAAAACCCACAATCTCTTTTTTTCCTCAATTGCATTAATTCAAGTAGCTAATGTGATGCAAAACAGATTGCATTCTTGATTCTACGAGTCGCCTTTATACCACACCCCTCGAGGAAAGCCCGAACAAGTCCATGTTAGGATCTTAAATTCTTAATTCTCACATAAAAAATAATGATTTTATAATTTTAATTGCCTTTTAAGAAGATATTTTATTAGGATGAATGAATGAACAACACCAAAGCAGAATAGAACCCCCTATTTGTTAATGTTGTTCATTCATTCATCCTAATAAAATATCTTCTTAAAAGGCAATTAAAATTACAAAATCATTATTTTTTTTGTGAGAAATAAGAATTTAAGACCCTAACATGGACTTGTTCGGGCTTGCCTCAAGGGGCATGGTCAGGGGTGGAGCCCCTGGCCCAGCTATCAGATTCAAAAAAGAAAAAAAGAAAAAAGCGCACAATTTTGAGAATGTGCACGCCTGGGCTGCGGCACAAGGTGCATGCCTAGGCGCACCAGGCTTGTGCCTTTTGAAAGGGCCGTGTCTAGGACCTGGGCAAGGCGCATACCCTAAAATGTGCCTCAATTGTGCACCTAGGCACGCCTTTTAAATCACTGATACAAGGTGAGTACAGATGGGAAAAACTTTATAAAGAATGCATACAAGCTTCAAACACAATAATGAATTTGGCAAGAAATGAACTCATCTGAATGTCTATGCAATGCTCAAGCCTCTAAAGCGAATATCACTCTTGTTAATGTTCTTGCAATAAATATTTATAAATAGTTAAAGAGGAATTCAAGTAAACAACAAGTTTATACAACTCTTGCAAACTTCACCCTACAGACCATAATTGTCAAGGTGATGGCTTAGGCACCAAAGGAACCCATGGAGGGTCGCCTTAATCACCAAGATATTTTTTACATGGTGCTCTTGGATACTTTTATATTCTTAATTTTTTGAGGTTATAATAATAAAATAGACATTATTAAACTAAACTATTCAGTTTAATTTAAAAAACTAGTTTCTCTTTTCTCATTTGTTAGGGTTCAATCAATATATATACTGCCTTGAACTGATAAGCATGGAAGAAGTCAAAATTTTATCCAATCAACACATATTGATTATTTTCTATGAAGATTATAGACAATTAATAGTGAAAGATGGTTGTTTCCTGCTATGAAATCTAAGGAATCACCCTAGGATTCATAGTTTTTATTTAAAAAAATCACCAAGGCAACTAGGCAACAATTAATGGTAGAATACGGGTTTTATTCAAAAAACGTTGAGCTAATCCTTTTGCAGATACACTTGCGAAACAAGGGGTGGGAAGGAATCATTTGTTTTGGGTTATTTTGTAAGTTGTTGCTTCTTAAGGGGAGAGTTAAGAGCTTACCTCTCCCTCATGTTGTACTTTCTTTTCTGGTAGTTTCTTTAATGGGTCTGTACTTCTGTTATTGGTCAAAACAAAAACACCATGCCTCTAGATTCCACTACCTTACATTCACAATAAAGAAATACAATGATAGCTTAACATGAGGAGAAATGAGCTTGCATGGTCACAACACTTTCTTTTGATCTTCCAATAAAATATAACACTATCAATCAAATGAAAAAACAAATCACTCAGCGAGTGCGTGTAGGTGATTTGGTTTTGATGTGTTCACATAGTCGCAACACTTGTTATCCTCTAACAAAACATAAGCATGCTATTAATCAAACAAATAACCAAACCACTGAATGAGTGCATGCCTAGGTGATTTGGTTTTGATGATTTCACATGGTCACAACACTTTCTTGTAATCCTACAATAAAACACAAACATGCTAATAATCAAAATGCCTAATGAGTGCATACCATTTCCCTACCCCAAATGATACAATAACAACCCACTAACATATGAAAAAATAGAGAGTACCTCTAAGGTCTACCACCTTACTATGACAAGCAAGATATGCCAAGGTTGCCTAACATGTGTTATGGTGTGTTCATATGGTCACAATACTTTCCTGTTGCCTTCCAATAAAACACTAAACTACAATCAATCAAATGAAAAACCAAATCACCCAGTGGATGCATGCCTAGGTGATTTGATTCCGATGAGTTCACATGGTCACAACACTTTCTTCATCATCCAATAAGTCACAAACATGCTAATAATCAAACTTAAAACCAAATTACCTTGCAAGTGCATGCCTAGGTGATTTGGTTTCAATTAGTAAATATAAACATTTTATCAATCAAATGAAAGATGAACTTACCCAGTGAGTGCATGCTTGTTGTTGCTACTTGCTACCACAAGTGATACATGAACTACCCGTTATATGATAAAAGGGAGACTACCTCTAGAATCCACTACCTTACTGAAAATATCAAGAAATACAAAGGTAGCCTAACATGTGGAGTAATGAGTTCACATAATCATAATGCTTTCTGAGCCTCTAAAAAAATCCAAACATGCTACAAGTCTAAGGATAAACCAAATCACCTAGTGAGTGCATGCCTAGGTGATTTGGTTTTCATGAGTTCACAAAGTCACAACAATTTTTTGTGACCATCCAGCACAAATATGCTGTTATCAATTAAACGAAAAAACAAATAACCCAGCAAAGGCATGTCTGTTATTACTACACCAAATGATACATGAACAACCCACTTATCATATAAAATAGAGGCCACCTCTAGGATACTTTTATATTCTTAACTTTTTTTGAGATTATAAAAATAAAACAGACATTATTAAACTAAATTATTCAATTTGAGTTAAAATACTAGTTTCTTTTTATTATTTTTCTTATTTGTTAGGGTTCAATCAAGTATACTATCTTGAACTCTCGAAGACTTCAAAATCTGAACTAATAGGCATGGAAGAACTCAAAATTTTGTCCAAAACACATATTTTCCTAGGAAAAAAAATAGAAGCTCAGCCCAACTATTTCCTGAAATTTCTTTTCTTTCTTCAATTTTTTCATGAATATGTTGATTTTCTATGCTTTAAATGAAGATTATAAATTTTCTTATGAAGATTATAGACAATTAATAGTCAAAGATGGTTGCTGTTGCTATGGAACCAAGGGTATTACCCTAAATTCATGATTTTTATTCGGACAAAAAAAAAAAAAACCATCACCTAGGCAAGGCCTAGGTGCCTGCCTAGGCGGCTAGGGGACAAGGCACCCCCTATCACCTAGCCTCACCTCAGTGGCTTAAAAACCAGGCTACAGACATGGTAGGGCCCACAATGACTCACTACTAGACAAACATTTTCATGATCTCATCTTGTATATAGGTCAAAGAAATCCCACGATTGCATAAGCAAATTGAATATGTATTATTGGGCTTTGGTTGGAAAGAATTGCCTGAACCCTCAATCAAAACCCTATCTGACCTAAGTCTGACTTGTAATTTGATAATTGAAGCCCAAGAAAAGATTTGATTCTCAATCCAAACTTGTCCCATGATTGAGTCAGATCAGTCAAATTGAGATGCACCAAGCCAAGCTGAAATTCTTTGACATTTTCATGACCTACTGGAACTTTTCTATACAGAACGTCTAGAGTATGATTGATATTTCAAAAATAAAATGAAATGCTGTAATTATAAATGTTTGAAACTTAAAAATTATGATGGTATAGGGATGCCATGTATGAGACCAGGTCATCAGGTTGAAATTCTCAACCCAATTATGAGGAAATCCAGGTTGATTATCAGGGTTCTGTTTTAAAATGGTTGATTGGTTTCTTTTTTCTGTTCAATTTTTCTGGTTAAGGTGACATTTTTTTTGGGTGGGGGTTGGGCACTTCTAACCTGGATCCAACCTTAGTAGACATTGCTTGGAGTTATACTGGGCAGAGTTTAAACCTATGCAAGTCAGGTAGATAGACTTTCAATTGAAAATCCTCTGCTATTTATGTATCCTAAAGGTGAAAAGATAAACATGTATAAACTAACTGTTGGGAGAATAACCTTGCAAGGATGCTTGGAAATGCCAAGAGATAAGTAGTGGTGAGAACAGGCTGCATTCCTGATGGATTAATGTTGAAAGGGATATAAGGTTCCACCTCAGTAATTGGAGAGTCATCTCTGCCCATAATACCAAATGACATTGATAAGTATCAGTATGTGCATATCATGTTTCAATCAACTATTAGAAAGTACAACAGTAAGATAACATAATGCATTATATGAACCAAATAACAAGAAAATAAAAACATTTTCTTTAAAAATCATCTAATGAAATTTTATGGAGTCATATGAGAAAAATTAGCAGGCTTGTAGCTTGCCAAGAAACAACCCCACTTTGAATATCAGGATAACAATGATTAGAAATTGACCTTGCAGCAGAAGCAAGTTTGAAAGCATAATATTGCAACTTTATCTTTCTGCAACCCTCCGTTACCACAACTGCCCACATGGTAACTACAGTGAAAACACCAAGTACCACAAGAATGTACGGCCACCAACTCACAACACTTCCTGCAATATGGCAAATATAGATAAAGTACAAGCAGCCAAACAGTGATGGTACAGAATGTCGTAAGAAAGAACCATAATTGCCATAGTATAAGTTATATGTCCATTGCAACAGTCAAAGAATACATTGGTGGATCTGGGTGGGTTCAATTTGGCAATCAGAGCCCACATCTCTTTTAATTGGTAGCTGAGACTCCTAGGCCCACTGGATCTGTCCCTCATCTGATCAATCACAATCTAGGAATGTCCTTCCAATTTGAACTCACATGGACCACAGAGATAGATGGTAAAGTCCCTTATAAAAGTGATACCAACATGTTCTTGCTGAATCCCCTAAACCCACTGGACTCTCCACAAGCATCAGCCATCACCTGTCCTGAATACATTATCCTAATACCAGAGGAGCCAGGATTTGCCACTGAATATCAAAGTTGAGTGCAATGGCATTCCCACTAGGGATTGTTGAGTCATGAACAATCTTATCTCTATTGGGATCTCATCTAACTACAGTGCTTCAGCCTCTTATCATTGCATCCATATTAATGACATAAAAGATCTCCATAGTTTGGATCCAATGGATAACCAACTTTGAGCTTGGAGGGTGAGGAATGGTGGCCAAACTTCTGTGATGTTCTTCATGGGGAAAGGGATTCAAGGGACCAAAGCAGAAGAAAGATCAGCATCAGACAACCTGGGATTCATTCCTCCAGTGGTGAAATTGGTCCACTCTGATCTTGTCCTCTGTCTGGGGACACCTCCAACTAACCTCTGACACCCTGTTACCGAAGGGTCAACGAGAGTGTCAGGTGATAGGTACAAAGAAGTTGTAGTGGCTATGGAAGAGAGGATACTAATTTGAGGTCCAAGCTGTCTCTCCAAGGCTGCCGAGGTTTCAAAGGGTGGTTCCAATCAAGCTAATATTCTAACTCAATGAGGCCTTTTTGCTCTTATCCGGTGCTGTTCAGGTGGCAGCAAGACACTCTGCTTATGTAGTGAAGTCCCTGGGCAGCATTTTTCAGGGCAATGAGGAAGTTGTAACAGCCACTTTCAAAGAGAATTTGGAAGGTCCTGAGGTGACCTTGTCAAGTCATAAGCAAGTTGATGGTGGTCTTTCTGAGGGGCCGCCCAAAGAATCTGAACAGCTCAGGTGGGTTATGCTAGAACCAAGCTCTCCTGAGGGGAAGAGCGGTGAAAAATTAGAGATGTCTCCAAGAGCATGAGAGGTACGGGCCAAGCAGAAGGGACAAATCTTAATGGCAGAGGTTGATTGGTGGAGCAAGGGGAGTTTGGGTTATTTGGTTTTTCACATTTCTAATTTGGTTGTTGGTCTTTGGCAGTGCTGTTCAGTGATGCAGGGTTTTGCTGATCTGTGATTTTTCTTAAAAGGGTTCACTTGAGTGGTATTTCATCTTCTGAATGGATTATGTTTCAAGATTTATATGGCTTTGGTTTTCTTTTTAGTGGGGTGGATGGTTGATCCCTTGTTCCTTCTTGTGTTTGATTGATCCTTTTGGAAAAAGGTGGTTCATGTATGGGGTTCTGGGTTGGCAGGGTGGCCTTCTATCCTTGCCCTCATTCTTTGGCTGTTGGTCCAATGTGCTCCATGTCTAATTCCCTTTTACTTTAACAAAATTTGCTTTTAATAACAATAAAAGATCTCTTACAGAACAGAACCTATTTGTTTGGCATCCTTATCCACTATGCTAACAAATATGCAAGAGTATGAGAGCAATACGAAGAGGATGAATGCATTTCTCCAGCCATTCCAGTAAACAGACCCATTATTTGAGTAAAGGAAATCCACATCATTCAGAAAATCCTAAAGGGAAAAGGGTAGATATGAATAACTCTAGTATTTATTTCTCCAAACAATTGTTGTATAACAGGGAAAAGTTGAAACCGACGATGAGAACCTGAGAGTTGAGACAACATCTTGTACAAAGTATCCGTGTAGCCAGTCAATATTCCAGCACATATTATCAGGGACGACCCTTGACCTAAAGCATGCATTACCAATCAGAAAGGGGGAAATATTATTACCATGCCATCATATAATATAAAAGAATGAATATGATTCACCAGAAAGCCATTCAAATAAATTGCATAATGTTGTCATTGTTTGAAGCAAACATTCTAGAGACACAAAATTAAGGTATCTGAACACTTCTTAGCATGAAATCTAACAGCTACAAAGCACATGATTGGACAGCACTGCTTTGTTTTCTTTCTCCTCTAATATACCCATTTCCTGATTAGGAAACAATATATAGTAACCATGGATCTACATATAATTGAACACCTGCATTTCTTTGGGAGCTGTAACTCTCTATATCAAATAAAAAGGAAGCTGTATGCAAAAAATCCAAGGCCATACTTTTCTCAAGCCTGGTGGATACAACTTGAGAACTAGACAAAAGGATTATTGTTCCTTCTGAGTCAGTTTTTTATCAGCACCAGAAAGGATTTTATTAAATTAGGAAAGAAAATTACACCTTCTGAAGTCAGTTTTAATAATCTTATTTTTTTATAAATAAGTAAGATTTGTATTACTCAAAAGGTTTCCCTCAAAGGTAATTACAAAAAGAATAATTCCAGTCTTCAGCTTTCACTGACACGAGTATAAGATATGGCAACTATTAACTCTTATAATATTATCGAAAAGAATTTCCTCCCGTTGAATTGCAAACTGATCTAGCCTTAAATCAATGAATTCCTTCAGTCTGCTATCTCCGAGCTTTGATTGATCAAAATCTCTTTTATTGTGCTCTAACCATATAGACCAAGATAGAGCACCTGGAACCAATTGCCATAGCACCTTGCCTCTCCTACCAAATACCTGAGAAGACCAATATGCTATCAGCAAAGGGGTGTGTGCATGTGTCATCATTGGTTGGGTTTGGGGGTCTGGTTTATTTGTTGTCATTGGTTAAAAAGTCTGTTGTTTGGGTTTGCTGGTGGACTGATATGGTGGTTTCTTTTGGTTTGGTTGTTTAGTTTGGTCTGTTTTCTTTGTTTCATTGAGTTTGGAGTCTTATTGTGGCAGCAATATAATTAAATTTTCAATCCTTATTTCACTTTATTTTCCACAAAGGCTTCAACATTTCTCCCCCCCCCCCTCCTAGGGTTTTAGGGTCACTCAAGTTCAGTGAAGAAGACCCAAAGCAAAGGACTTTTGGGGAAACACCTCCTGTTCTGGAAAAAGAACCCAAAAACAGATGTAACAAAGGATAGATAGGGAGTCTTCTGAGACTATCTTTTGATGCACATATGGGGAAATATTGGATACTGCCGGCCCCAAGCCTGGATAAAGGAGGGCTGTGTCAGGTAGGCAGCAGGCATAAAAACATTTAGCAAAACCTGTATGAACATGAACCCAGAATTGTTGTGTGACTTTTGATTAAGTTCAATGGTGAGACAGGATTCACATAGCAAATATTTGAGAATAAGGCTTCAATTCAACAAGCCTTAATCTAGAGGGTGTTGATTTGAGCAGAAGTCATTATAAGCAGTGAGAATAACCATCACTTTGTTGTTATATCATTTTGTCTATGGGTTTCTAGAACATTGCTTTTCTTTGTTCAAGAGTAAATATGGACACTGCCTCTGCAGATTTTTTAACAATTTGTGCCTCAGGGAGGATCTAGGGGGGTTACTGCATCTAGGCAAGGGTTGTTTTGTGCCATGGGTTGGTATGTTCAGTGTTGAATTTTTGAGAGGCTGGATGCATGTATAGCAATCTGGTACAAATGCAGGACAGAACTGCTTTCTCTTTTTGACAGTTGTTGAGATTTCCTCTATTTCTTTCTTTTCTTTGAACTTATTTGTATATGTGTCATTTTTACTTTGATTGGTATCAAAAGAAGCTTTATTAAATAAGCTTAAGAAAAGAACAGGACCCATACCAATAAACTGGCATATAAAAGAAGGCCCCTCCAAGAGAAAAGAAGAAAGCATAGACCAAAATATGAAATCCCAGCCCCTATGTTGTAAAGAAGTTTCCATTGGTCACAAGAAACCTTCCTGGCTAACCTATCAGCTATTGATTTATCACAGGATCAATAGAAGCAAAGTTCAGTTTTAATGACTATAATCTCACCTCTTTTTTTTTTCTTTCTTCCGTTTTGTTTTGTTTTCCTTCATATACATTTTGTGCATTCTTGATTTTTAATGAATTTCTATTATGATAAAAAAATATGGATTTACTGATTTGTATCAATTTTTACCTTGATCTCAAGATTCTCAACTGAATAATTTTCTCACACACAAGATACTTGTATTCAAGTAAAAAGATAAAGCTCTTGGGGAAAATTAAAGATATTTCTAGGAACAAAAGTGAGGAAGGTCTAAGAATATCAAATTAACAGAAAAATTATACCGAGACTATTAAGCATCAGTAGCTAGAAATTGCAATATGACCATTGTCATCCACAAAACAGATGCTTATGATTACATTAGCACCATTTGGCAAATAAACCAATATCAGAGAATATTACCAAATCCAGAGTCTGATATTTTATCACAAATCCACGTCATGGTCATTGCACCGCAGACCAATAAAAATGTTGTCACTATCACATGCTTGAGTCTGCAAACAAAATAAATTTTTTAGAGTAATAAAGCATTGACATAAATTACCATCTCTAAGGTGGTTGAAAAATGGATACACAATGGAGTGGAATCTTAATAAATAAAAAGAAAAAAGTGGGAGCGGAAAGAGAAGAGATCTAGACAATTAACCAAAGTTATCACAACCATCCTATGGAAGCTAAAAGGTAATTAGGTTAAACCAGCCATGAGGAAGTAATTGTTCTAATGAGACCAACACATAACAAACTATTGAATGGAACAATACACAGCTACTGAATCTACTTCTTGATGAATAATAAACTAATATAAGAAACCAGACCAACATTAAAGTGGTTCAAGCTGACTATTTTAGTACTAATTATTAAAAAGTGCATTTCTCTACTTGTACCATCACATAAGTAAATAAACCACATGGGTTGCAGAAAACTAGTCAGAACATCGAAATGCAAACTTTTTTTAAATGCACTTAACAGAAAAAATGATACAAGTAGGTTCTGTTATGGTTATATCTTTGTTGGCTTTGGTGTTAGAGCTGTTGTCTAGGGTTGTTTGTTCCTAAGGGGTTTTGGCTTTGGAGATTTGTGTTTTGTTGTCTTTTTGTTGGTTTTTTTTAGGCTTGGTCAGCTTGGAGTGATTGTATGGGTTTTGATGTTCTGTTTTCCTTTTTCTCTCTTGAGTGACTTATGGTCACTCTCCTGTTTAATTTCTTTTTTCCTTTTAATAAATTTTATTTTATTACCAAAAATATTAATAAATGCAAAAGGTGTACATATAAGAAGCACTTGAATATATATAAAGAGATTATTAACAACCCCATCCTCTAAAAAAATAAACAGGTAAAGTCATAAAGAGCTGCCAATATACAAAAAACGGCATTTCATCTCCCATCAGAAATATTACAGCTATAATGGTTAGGTGCACATATTATGCATTTTAGCTATCCTTCAACCTGTAAGCAGTACTTCAGCTTTTGTTGTATCCACATCTTCAATTGGCCCACTGTAGGCCCAAATGATGGCACTCGTGTTGTCAGAAATACTCCCCCCAGTACTGGTTGGACCTCCCATGAGCACTTACATCAAAGTGCATTAACGGCAGGCCAACTATTTCAGAAATTGGGGCTTCCTAAGAATGGGAATATGGAGGGGAGGAATGTAGAATCCCCACCAGATTTCCCTACATACCAGAAAAGGGTACACTCTTGAACTCCTCTGTTGCTAGGGCCCAACAATTTACAAAGAACAGGCAGTGTTTTAAAAGGTGTGCCTGGGCTGAGGTGCAAGGCAATCCAAGAGAATGATTTCCTTTTTATTATATTCTAATGTGTTTTACACCTTTCTAATGGTTTATTAACTTCTAAATAAACCTAAAACAAGGTGAACTGCAACCAAAATCAAGAGATCAACTCCCTTATATATATAAATGAGCAGCCCAATGCACGAGGCTTCTGCCAATGAAGGGTCTGGGGAGGGACAGATGTACGCAACCTTACCCCTGTACATACAGAGAGGTTGTTTCCAAAATTTCTGGTCACCCAGGTCGCAATGGAGCAACCCAATCGTTGTGCTAAGGCCCACCCTCATCAACTCCCTTGTATATATGGGCCAAAAATCCAGCCCTCCACCTCTGTAAACACCCCAACCTGCAAAGATTTTTTGATGAATGAATAAATACTTTTATTAAAGAGAACAAAAAGAAGAGTACAATCAGCCTTGGAAGAGGCACGAACCCCAACCTGCAAAGATTAGGAATAGAAGCTATCCAACATAACACTAGCTCCTTGAAATGATGCAACTAGGAGTCTAGGAGAAAGAAAAACGTTGATGAATTTCATAGGCTTGAATTATGATACTCAGATACCTGTACACAGGTATCATATCATGTCAAATACTTCAAAATGTTAGTGTAAATTTCATATCCGATGTCATGTCCAGCCATATCCTGCATAGTTTTCAAGGCATCTAGGCAATTCTGGGCGACACTGGGTCACCTAAGCAGGCGCCTAGGCATTGCCTAGGCGATAAAAATTTTATAATATAAAAAAAACTGACTTTTGACTAGTTTCCTAGTTTTATATACCATTCAACATGTATGTTAATTGAAAAAATAGCAATTCTCTTTATTAAGAACATTAAATTTCCTCTAAAAATGTGGCAAATCTTCACATCTAAAAGATAAAAATCTTTTACATATATTAATTTCATTATTTTCAAAAATAATACTACTACAATAAGTATTTAATAGAGTAAATTCATATTAATTAGCAGCTAAAGAAGGTTATTAACTTTATATGATAAATATTCAAGATGGAAAGTAAAATAGAAAAAAAAAACATGGATGGAGTTTCTGTTTTATTTAATTAGAGAGAGAATAGAAAAAAAAAGACTTTATTATTCTATTCTTTCTTTCCTCTTTCATTTCTTTCTTTCTTTCTTTTTCTCTCCTCAAAACCCTTTGATCTTTTAAATTTCAATAATAAAACATTAAAACAAAGTATAATGATATATAACATATAATAAAATGTATTAACACATACATTAATAATATACAACAATACAAATGATACTATAAAAGGCACTCGCCTTGTCATTTTTGTCGCCTAGGCAGGTGCCTTGACAACTATGATATCCTGGCTTTATCTAGGTAAAATAGGGCTTGAATTATTGAATGCTGGAAATACTTTGGTATGATCCTTACTGTAACGAGTATATATAATTTTCCTTTTTTCAACTGAAGGATCCACTGAAACAACAGTCCTGTTCTTCTTTTCCTACCTAAAACAGGGGCTACACTCCTATGCCTCTTCTATGATTTACTTATTATATGGTTATTATGAAACTTTTAGACTTTAATTTTGACCTTCTTCATGCCTAGTGGATTTGTATGTCTTCTATGTATTTGGATTATGGCATTTCATAGATATTGAATCATCACTGATTTTCATTAAATATGGTTATGGATTCTTATGTATGTCGTTATAGAGATTTATGTGCTTTTTATTTGATATAAAATCCAGACATGAAAATTCTTATATGCCAAGCTTTTTCTCTTAATTTTTTGAAAAGCTGTGCCTTACTTCATTTAGGCATATGCCTCACCTTGCACCATGTGCCTCAGGTGTTTGGAAGTCTAGCACTTTTGTTGCGCCTAACCGCACACAACCTCTAATAGAGGCATTCTTTTTTTATTTTTTGTCAAAAGGTATTGTATTGTATTATAAACAAAAAATATATATAAACCAGACCAAGTACATCCATACCATTATGACTAGAAAATTTTCTGTTAGCAAGCAATTAACAAGAAAATAACACATCTCTATCAAAAAATCTGCCGTACTCTATACTGACAACCAGGAGCAAAGCTTTCCCTTAATTCTGCCCAGAACTGTTTAGTCCTCCAAGTATTTGTTTTCAAAAATCCAATAATTCCTCTCCCCACGCACACACACCAAAAGACAGCCATGGAAAGTAACTCCTATACCACTCTCCCCTTTGTGCTCAAACCCCCCAGCGGCCAGCTCTGCAGGAAGGATAGGATTCATCAAGGAAAGCATCCACCCCATCACCTAATCCAAAAGTATCCAAGGCTTTACCTCAAAAGAAAGCATTCTTGCCTTCAAAGACTTAGTTATTCCTCTCTTTCCATACATCCCATGGATGATTAGTTTCCAACAAAGCTTTCCCTGAGCCCCCAAACCAACCAGCTTCCACTGCTAAAGAAGCTCTATCAACCCTCCTGGGTCCACCCACACCAAACCAATTAGTCCAAGAAAAAAGTACCACAGTTTTTAAGACTCCTTGCAGTGCAAAACTTAATGTGAGGCTGATTCAACCTCCTGTAGATATGTTATGCACATCCAGGATGATATTAGAATTTAGAAGGCACTTTTGTTGATCCCTTCTCCCTTTATAATTTGTCACATGCAAGGTTTAAAGTATTGGCATGTTAAGCCCCGTATCAGGTGTATCGTATTGTATCAGCAAGCCACCAATATCTAAATACAGGGGGTTTGGAATTTTGGACATTTTCAGGGGGTAGGCAGGCCTAAAACCGACCCTTGACCAATTTTGGGTAAAAAAACTAAAAAAATAATGTTTTGTGGTATTGAAACACCCGATACTCTTGTTTTTGCGTATCGGGTGTATCAATACTCTAAACCTTTGTCACATGTATTGATTTTTCCATTTATTACTGCTTCCCATGCAAACAAGCACACTCCAGGAATAACTGAATGCCATGATCCTTTTATATGGGAAAGCCTTGAGTCACTAGAAGAAAATGTCTCAAAGAAAGACTTTTGTGGTGAAAAGGTCAGAAGGATGTGGAATTCAAACTCTAGAATCAGGGGTCTGTTAAGATAGGCAATTGTGGACGTAATAACTCATCAATTATTCAGATGCAAACATTTAATGGCAAGCCAATACAGCAATTCATGTAACAATGTGATAACTGGGAATAATGCAAGTGACTCAGCAATTCATGTGTTTTTAGACGGTATACAAATTGTTGATCAATAGAAGGAACCAAGTTCTCATTCTTTACTGACAAAAAAAATAGTAGTACTAAGTTGTATTTCCAAGAATTGAATCAAGTCAGAAAACATTTTCCTAAATACAAGAAAATTATTGAACTTAAGACTGTTAATACAATAACTACCTGTGACTAGCTGCATAGATTGAATATGGAAGTGAGTAACAAGCAAGGATGAGTGCTTCCAATATCGCAAACCCAAGTGAGATCCACCATCTGAAATGGAAAACCAAATCAAAGGGTTGGGAACCATCACAACATATTGAGCAAAGACATGATAGAGTGAAAACGAATGGTAGGAATCGTCTCACTGCTTGAGATGAATAAACTAGACACACATATAACTCTTAATCTTCTCATGGCCATCTAAACCTTCTTTCCGCAGCTTCACTAGTGAAGGTACAACATGACAAAGCACCTGCATATGAGATTCACAATTTCTGCTTAAAGGTGTTATACATGCAAAGAACTCAAGGAATACAATGATACTGGAAGTTTGGACAGCAAGAAATTGCCCAAAATAATGTTAATAAGTATTAAAATATCAACGCCAATAAATGGTACTGGAGGTTTGAATAACAAGAAATTGCTCAAAATAATGTTAATAAGTATTAAAATATCAATGCCAATAAATGGTATTGGAGGTTTGGACAGCAAGAAATCAATGATAGAAAAATGGAGGCCTGGAAATGGAATGATAGAAACCACCCAAACCAACAGTATAAGACCTCAATAAAATTAAGTCTGCCTCATTCCATCTCCAACAACATTATGTCCAACTGAGTTTGCAGATCTTAGCACCATTGGTTTCAAGGTGCCAAGGTGAGGCTGGGCGTCAGGGGGGCGCCTTGTCACCTAGTCGCCTAGGCGCCATGGATTTTTTATATAGAAAACATAGATCCTAGGGTAGTTCCCTAGGTACCATAGCCATATTTCCTTAATAATTATTCATAATTTTCATAAGAAAAGTATAGAGTTCATGTTAAAGTATAGAAAATCAACATATTCATGAGAAGAAAAACAAGAAGGAAAGGAAAATTCAAAAAATATAGGGACTGAACCCTTATTTTTGTTATAGGAAAAGAAGAAAAGAAAAAGTAGTAGTAGTAGTAGAAAATGTGTTGATTAGACAAAATTTTAAGTTCTTCCTTTTTGGTTCAGGTTTTAAAGTCTTTGAGGGTTCAATACAGCATTTAGCAATGTTTGTATAGATTAAATCCTAACAAATAAGAAAATAATAAAAACGAATTAGTATATAAACACACAAAATAAATATTTTAGTTTAATAGTGCCTATTTTATAATTATAATGTCAAAAAATAAAGAATAAAAAAGTATTTTACAATACATAGTGCAAAACTGCTTGGCGATTAGGCGAGGCGAGCCTCAAAGGGCGCCTTGTCACCTAGGCGTCGCCTTGACAACTATGCTTAACACCCAGCAATATGAGGGATTCAGTCTGGGTTCCAAGGATCTGACCTCTCTAAAGGAGACAATAAAATCTCCACAAACAGGAAAAGTAATCTCCCATTGACTAATTACAGTCCAAGAGTCTTGTTGAACAATGATCCTGTCAAGGCCCAAAGATAAAGACAGCCTAAAATTTTGGAAGGAAAGAAGCTGCACCCTAGATGAATTACCATTCCTCGTAGATTCCAAATAAATCAATGAGACCTACTCTCTGCCATCCCTGAAGCAAGAAGTGTCATTACCGGATTACCCAATGATGGTCCTGGCTATCTGGGGTCTTGGAAGGAGTAGACCGAGTATAGACCTAACTTGTGACTTTTCTTTGTACACTGTAGCTATTTTCAGACTCAAACTCTCAAGTCTCATGCTTGTTACCCTGAGATTTCACCATTAAACCAAACAACAGCCCTTCAAAACTTACTCAATTGGATTCCTGATAAACACCTGTAAAAGTTGAGCATAGATTTTTTTTATTTTTTTCATTTCTCTTCTTTCTTTTAATTACTTATCTTCTTTTTTGTATTGGGGGTTGGGGGGCTCAAGAGCAGTCACAAGCTTAGCTGGGCAGAAGTGAAACATCAAATGCCAATCTCTAAGAAGAAAACCCATTGATACGTCTCTAAATATCTCCAAATACGGAGCCCACTTAATGACTCTAATGAGAAGTAGCTCAATCACCTCCTCACAACGGAGTTGTCTTCTCTATTAGCAAAACATAGATACTGACTGTGGAAAACGGATAGAACAGAAACAACCCATATTAGTTCTCCCTCCTTTAGTGCTTGGAAAAGAGCATTTTGTTGTGTGCGATTTTATATATATTCTGTAGAAAATTAGCTATTCTTGAGCAGATCTCCTGCTACCTTAGTTCTCCCTCCTTTATTTCAGTTTGCAATCAGACCTAGTATCTGGGGTCCATATTGTCATACAAGTTTTGAAAGTCTACTGTGCATTCTGACTTGAACATCAAAGAAAACAAACATGACATGCACCAAAATGTGGTTTACTCTTAATCCAATTTTAAACTAGTAATCTGAGTAATTAAATATATCATCTGAGCCATGTGAACTATGGCACTGAAAAGCACCATGGACAGCAATTATTTATAATAGAGAAATAAAACCAAAGAAAAACCAATAGTAGAACCATCCAATTAAGAAAGTTGCATAAAAACGGAAAAAGTGTTATGAACCTGCATAACAATTGATGCTGCTATTTGAGGACTGATTCCAAGCTGGAAAAGTGAAAGCTTAAGCTCCGCAGAAAAATCACCAAGCTCATCTGTCAAAAACCAGGCATAGTATACAAACCAAAAATCACCAAGCTCGTCACCAAGGGTATTTGTCAACAACAAGGCATGGTATACAAACCAAAGGTAATTTAGGTTACATTTTTCCTGTAATGTTATTTGATACATATATGCAATATGCTTCACAATGTTTTCTAACCATGGTTCTAAAGTTATACAGAATATTTACAAAATCAACCATAATTGATCAATGTATTTAGAATGGAACCTAATTATTTCAAAAGATATTTGTTTATCCTACAACCCTTGGCCAACCCATTTAAATGAAATAAAGAATTTGAACTTGTACCTTGCTAACAGATAAGGAATAACAAATAGATAGGAAATGTTCGTCTTATCAATTCAGAATACAAATATTTGGATCTAATCGGGCATCCAAAGAAAATATGCATAACCAAGACTTACCAACAGAACCAGAAACAAAGCTAAGGTAGTCCTGAGGTATCAACCGTCTGTCAAAGCCAGGTAATGGAATAAAATAGCCAACACGACTGATTACTATTAATACAGCTGTTACAAATAATCTTCGACGTATTTCACTCTTAAAAAAAGATTCTGCAGCACCATTGACAACAGAACCCAGACGAACAAAATTCAAAAATCTGTTTCTGAACATCTTAGGTTTGGTTTGCAAAGTCGCATGGTCATTGGCATCATTATGTGAAATTGTCACATCTGTTCCATCATCAGCTCCTGGTGAAATAGAACCAACATGTAAAGACTCCATTGATCTTGCCTTAATATTCAAGGAATTATTTCGGAGATTCTTTGAACAATATACTGAAATTTTTCTATTCAAATTTGATGCTAGGTGGCCATTCAACAACATGGCATGCCTTCTGAGAGAACATGATGACTTGGTCACTATGGAAGAGTAGGTCCCAGCAAATGATGGATGATACCCATGGAGATTGTGTTCAACCATTCCACCTGTACATCAGGGGCAAAGTTACAAATGAAACCCAAAAAGGATTATAAATGATAACAACTAAGTTGATGTTTTATCTAAGCATATGGACTAGGGCTATTAAAGATGATAAACCAAATGGTCCTTTATATTGATGGTTATAAAATGCAAAGGCAACAGGAAACCGTACACACAATCTACAATGATATGAAGCATTTAACCATGAATGACTACAACATATTAACGGTTAACGCATGACAACCACAAAAAATAAATAAATAAAAGACTTTTTTGTAAAGGATTGAGTTGATCAATGTAATACTACGGACATGTGGCACATCTTCTCATTGAGATTGAAAGGAACACAGGTTCATATTAGATGGATTTCTGGACAGATGAATCCAGTGGTGGGTGATCTAGCTAAGTTGGGGACTACGAGGATTTTTTGTATACTGGCAGCATTTGGGTGTATGTGTGTGTGTTTAGGTGTATCTTGAAGGGCTGCTTGTCCATACTCCATACTTTGCATTATTGCACATCTTCCTCTTTGACATGTAAAGTATATTGGTACTTTAGAAGGCATGTGAGGCTTGTGCCCTGAGGCTCATACCTAAAAGGTATAAGGAACATGCCTCACACCTTGAGATGCCTTATGTCAAGAACATGTATGTCATATATTTATTAAAAGGGTTCGACTATGTTACTAGAAAGACATCATATCCAAAAAACTTGTGACCAATCAACCGGCATCATAAACATGTTAACCAATCAGATGGTTTTTATCAAAATACACAGGTGGGCTTTGATTGGTCAAAGCTCTTTTGGTACCATGTCTTTCCGTTATCATAGATTTTCCCTTACTAAAAAACTTGCATTTCATACATTCATTGAAGCAAAGTATCATAAAACTAAATTAATAACCAATTCTGAGTTTTCCTTGTATATTTGTGATTCATTTAAATAATTAGGAGTTTTAGAACTCATTTGAAGTATTGCTTTTAAGTTATACAAATAGTCTTGAAGGATTTATATGAATGCAATTATTTTTTTATCTTTTTTAAGGTTCTTGGTACTTTATACTCCTCATTTTTTATGATGATTAATTCCTTCTTATATAAAAAATATATATACATATATATAGTCTTTTCTGTATACTTTCTCACCTTTTTCTCATTTTCTTGAAAGAATGAGATCCCATGAGGCTTTGAGATATTCTAGAGCCTTGCCTCAAATCTCTGCCTTTTAAACCATTAACTACATTGTTCCGAAGAGTTTGGCATGACTTGCACTTGTAGACATGGGAAACCGAGAGTTTCCATTGTGTGAGAAAAATCAAAGTAGTCAACTCAGCATTAATCCATGCTATTTCTTTTAGCCTCTATGTTTCTTTTACTCTTCATCTAGTTGAGGACACCTTTAAACAAAGCTACAATATTTTTGGTCCTTTTTATTTCCTCAACTAAATAATATTCAAGTGGAAACAATGAGTAAATTGACCTCATTTTAACCAGTCATCCTACTTCCCTATCCCCACCAACTCATCATTTAGAAAATAAAGGAAAAGAAAAGATAATATTCCTTTATTCTACGTATTAGGATTTAGGGGAAAAGGTATAGGAAAATATCCAAAATAAAAAGAGGGCATTAAAATATTCTGTGCAGAAAAGCATAATACTTCTAAAACACCAAAACAGGTCCTTTTGAGTTTTGCCATCGATTCTTCAACCATGACTAGGAGTTTGTCTGAACTTTGGCAGAAGGCTGGCTGTTGAACCCAATAATTCAGAACTTTGCACATAATAACATGAAACAAACAAGATTTGTAAGTTCACACTAAAATTCGGATAACTCTTAACTCAGGCAAGTAGGAATTATAAGATCAACTGATAAAGTAACGTAGCAAGAATAATGTCGTACTTCGGAGTGACCCAATAAACCTTGTTAACGTAGCACATAATTCTTCTTACTTACAAGAGAAGAAAAACAACAAAAAACTAATAAAACTTGCAAAATTACCATAAAATAGATAAACCTTGTTAAGTAAGAAGAATCATCATAAATAACTAGAAAAGGCAGGATGCTGAAATTGTTCTTGCGCAATTCAGTCAAGTCTATCATAATCAAAGACAGGACATGTCCGCTACCGTACACCAGAACAACAATAAAAATGAACCCTTAAAAATATCCTGCTAATGAGTGTGAGTCGGTTAAAATGCTATTGAATCATTAAAGACCTATTCGAACAAGCATAGCACCACTGAAATGCAAGTGGGAAGACAGAGATGCCACAATAGGGTTTAGTTTAAAAGCTAAACGAAACTACGAACTAGAGCAAATGAGTTCAAAGTAATCAATTTGCATAAGAGGAAGAACAAGAATAGAAAGGAAACACTCACATCGAACCATGAATGGCTTTCTTCTAAATAGATGAGCATTGAAATGATGCGAGCTCAAAGAGATTGCCTCCATAATGACAAAGAAGGCGAGGGAGAGTCTCTCCTTGAGTTTTGTAGCCGAGAACTGCCAGGCGAATGTTCAATCCAACTGCTCAGGCTGCCTATCGAGAAGAGAAAAGAAATAAAAAGGTAAATTACAGGCCACCACCCTGGTACTTGTGATAGGGATACTTTATCCCCTCCCCCTGAACTTTATTTTAAGACGAAGTCCCCTGAAATTTCAGATTTCAGCGCTTTACCCTTTTTCCATTAACGGATTTGACCGTAAAGATAATTACTAAAGTGTCCCTCCCTTTTTCCGACAAAAAGCAAGATAAGAGAACAAGAGAAATAAAAAACAAGAGATAAATAAAAGTGGAGGGAAAGTTCTAAAGAAATATTTTGAAATGCCTTAACAATTTTCCCTTATCTGTTTGTTCCTTTCTTATTTTTTTGTCTAATTTTCTTTTTGTTTTTTTTTTCTTACTTTCTCCCAAACCAAACATATCTTCCACAATCAAGTCTATTGTCAAACCTATTCAATCTCTATGGCTTTAAGGCCTTGTTTGATGATTAAGTGGTTGTTAAAAGAAGTACTTGTTGCACAAGTACTTTTTAGAAGTACTTATTTTAACAATCACTTAAGGTTGTTTGGTGACCCACTTGCCCAATCACTTATTATGTTTTTAAGCACTTATTGGGGTGGGGATGTTTGGTAAGCTACTTTCTCCATAAGTAGCTTGATTGTACATTGGTTTTAATCAAAATATTGTACTAAAAATAGTTTTAAAACAAAGACGAGGGAGGAGGATGGCTGACCCGTGTGTTGCCGACGAAAGCACAATGAGAATGCCGGAATCGCCCCAAAAAACCAAACCTGGTAAAGAGGGTTTCAAGCATTTAAAATCTCAAAAAAAAAAACCAAAATATTCAAGAACATATGTAGACAACAAGTGCAAACGTGAAACCAACCTGGTCGCCAGCAAGTTTGTAGCTCGTTCGACGGTCATCGATGGCTCCCAAGGAAGGTGCTGCCGCTAGTATGCTCGACCCTATTCGAGTGAGGAAGAATGGGGTTTAAGGAGAGATGGGGGTATTCCAGGTATTTAAAAAAATAAACATGGTCTTTTTAGTCCCAAAATTTTCACAAGTCCACTTATTAACAAGTACTTATAAAAAAGGCAACTCTCAAGTGGCGTTTTTTAATAAGTAATTCTTTATCAAATAAGTATTTTTTGTACTTTTTTACCAAATACCCACAAGTACTTATTTTACACTTAATGTGTGGTTCCAACACTTTTATTAAGTACTTATAAAAAAATACTTGTTCGAAGTGAAATCAAATAGGCACTAATTGTGGTTAGGGATGAGCATGGGTTGTTTTGGTTCGATTCCAAGGCAGAACCTAAAACTAAAACTGCAATCAAATTGAGTTCTAATTGAACAATTCAGGCTTGAGTTTGATTAGGCTTGATTTGACTTTGATTCTAATTGAGTTCGAACCTTGGTGTAAGCTAGATTAGTTATTTGAGCTCAACTAATAAAAAGTTTGGCTCAAAAGGTCGTGAGTTTGACTTGATTAACACATATATGTGTATGTACATGCATGCATGCATGCATGAATACATACAACATACATATGTACATACATACATGGGGAAATCTATGATGTCGAAAAGACATGATACAAAAAAAGCTTTGACCAATCACAATCTCTCATGAATTTGATGAAAACCCACCTTATTGGTTATTATTTTTATGATGCAGGTTGGCTGGTTGTAAGTTTTTATGGTATCATGTCTTTCCGGCATCATAGTCGAACCTTACATACATACACACCTATATAGAATATAAAATATATTTTTATATTCTATATATAATATAAGAATATACTATAAATTATAAAAAATATATCATATGTATAATATAAAATATATTCATTTTTTAACTTTTGAGCTGAACTCGAGCTCACCCAATATTTAATGAAACCGAGCTCGAATCGAAAAATATAGTTCAAGTCAATCTCAAGTTTGAACTTGAACTTGATAGTATTTTAGTCAAGTTGAGCCAAGACATGCCAAAGTTTGGCTAGTAATAGTAGTAGTAGTAGTAGTATGTTAATATACATGTCAAAACTCATCAATATTATAATTTATTGTTTGTAAATATTTCCTTTTGCGATACTTATTATACACATTCAAATATTAAATTAAAGAAAAATGGCTAGATCACTTAAGTGACTCAATGGTGAAGTGGGTTTGTAACTATGAGTGTTTAGGTTTGAATCTTCACATTTTCAAAGTTTTTTCTTTCTTTTTTTATTTATTTCAAGGCAAGTTTAATTTCACCAAGACCGATTTGAGTTGGATAAACACCTAGACCCTCAAATCAACTTGGGTGGGGGTCGGTTCCAATAATTTGGAACCATACTCTATATGGTAGCACCGGTTCAAGACTGGTTCAAGGTTGACTCCTAGGTAGAATATATCCATTTGCTCACCCCGTGATACCACTAGAAAGACATGATAGTAAAAGGATGGGTGATTTTTCATTCTCTTGGTAGGTCATTGAAAGGAGGAGATCGAGATGTTGATATTCTTTTGGGCATGTATCTTAAAGGAGCTTAGCGGTTACAGATTTAAAAAAATTCTGCAGTGCACATTATTTTTTTCTTGATTGCTAAGTGTTAACTGAAAAAACTTTTATTTGGAGAAGGAACAAGAAATAATATTATAGATTGAAGAAAGGAAGGGAGGGGCCATTGCATGTTTGGTGCAATGATAAAATCTTATGCTAGACAGCGGTGGACCTCCAACAAAAAAGAAAAAATATAAACGTGATTTTGAGTTTTGTGATCTTTCCATCGATATTGTAACTAAAAATTTCTTTATATAATTGCTTGGTAAGCAAAGTTGGTTGAAAACTATAATTTTTACAAGTTCTTTAGAGTTGTTTAGGAATTGAGTTAAAATTTGAGAGCCAATGTGGTATATGTAGACTTACTTGAATTCTGGATGTACTAGGATTTGTTTGTTTACTGTTCTAAACTTGCAGTTCTAACTAAGGGACATAAGAGGAGTTATGGTACGTTTTTTTCCATAGATAAATAACAATTATTTCAAAGGCTATTACTATAATTTCGCTGATAGTATTAACCAATAATTTCAGTATAATTATTGATAATTATATGAGGGAAAATTCTTGAACAGTACCCTCAACTTTGGAGGTTGTGTCAAGTCAGTCTCCAAACTTCAAAACATATCTCTAATAGTACCCTGAACTTTTAAATTGTGTCTAATAGGTCCCTACCGGTAGTCAACAACGTCAATTGACATTAGGTGTCATTAAATAACTTCAAAATAACAAAATTACCCCTTTATGATGTTTTTTTGACCATTTTACCTATTTCGTTTGAGTGTTAGAAGAAGGAAAGGGGAAAAGAGCTATGAAACCAGACACTAATCAACTGTTCAAGCTCCTGCTCCCCTGTTCAACGATCAACTATAATTGGACAATCACCTATCAGATTTCAAAACCCTTCTTTCCCTTTTTTTAACACTTAGACGAAAATGAGTAAAATGGTCAGAAAAATATCATAAAAGGTAATTTTAGAGGTGCAAATTAGGTTGTGCCACTTGTGGCCTAGCATGATTTTGAGCCGACCTGGCTCGATGGTCTATGGGCCATGCCATAGCACAGCATAATTGTATGGGTCGGGCTGGACCGGCATGACCTGCATTATCATGTCGTGCCGCCCGTGGCTCGTGGGCTGGCACGACCCATATATTAATATTATATATATAATATTTATATATGTGTTATATTATATAAATTACAATTATATAATATATTAATAAAATAAACAATTTTTTTCAATTTTATTTAATTATTGTATATATAAGCAATTGTATACATCAAAGTTCATACAAAATTAAAATTTTAAGTTTTTTCTCATTTTTTTTAAAATAAATAGCTTTGGTCCGATCCATAGACTAGCCTAACACAGCACGACATAGATCTATGCGGGCCTTGGCCGTGGGCCATGCCGAGCCAAACCCCCAAAATATCCCAAGGGAGGAGGCACGATCCAGGACAACTCATGGGTCATGCCATGCTAGTCTAGCATGGCCTGTTTTACATCTCTAGGTAATTTTTCCATTTTGAAATTATTTGATACGCACCTTATGTCACGTGACAATGTTAACTAAGGAACAACTAATGGTAAGGACCTATTAATTAAACACACAATTTGAAAGTTCAAGGTGACACATTTTAAAGTTCGGGAACTAACTTGACACACTTTCCTGAATAGTAATAATTATAACAATTGCAATAATTATAAATATTTGTTAAAGTACTTAACCGATAATTATAACAATTATGATAATTTAATAATAATTTTACTAATTAGCATTACTAATTACCGTTAGTTATAGTATTATTAACAATTCATATAACAAATCTCGTCAAATGGGAATGATGCACCTACACATGCAACTAGGGGTGGACTCGAGGCGAGCCAAGTCGAATAGTTAGCTATTCAAGCTCAGCTTGCCAAGGTAGTATGAGGCTCGAGTTCAGTTCGAGCTAGAACCTTGAGCTCGAGCTTAGCTTGAGCCAAAAGCTCGTAAGCTTGAGCTTGACTTAAGAAAAATATTTTTTAAAAATAAAAAAAAATATATATATATATATTTTTATTTGATATTTAAAAAATAAGAATTATAATAATTAATTATTATTATATATAAAAATAAAAATATTATATCATTTTTATTAGATATATTATTTTTTATAATTATATCATTATTATCATCATCATCATCATCATTATTATTATTATTATTATTATTATTATTATTATTATTATTATTATTATTATGTAGCTATTCGAACTATTTACTAAACCTTACGAGCTGAGTTTTATTAAATTCAAGCTCAAATCGATTAACAAACAAGCCTATAAATTGGGCTTGAGCTTTGTTCGAAACTAACTGAACCGAGCCGAGCTAGTCAGGAACCCGTACACGCAACCAATTCGACATGCAAATTAATCCACAGGTACCTAAATACCACTGTATATATGGATCCAAATCGAACCGTACCAAATTACCAATCACGTCGGGTATAGTAAGGGCATCGTTTACTACTATTATTATTGAATCAATGGTAATTAACATGTTTACATTACATTATCAATATCAATAGTGAAGTAAGAAGAGAAGGAGCATTTCTTCATCTTCTTTATTTTTGATATTTTTTTTCCAAGTCTAGTAAGTCCATTCCTTTGGAAGAAATATCTCCGGCGAAGAGCTGCGAGATTGGGCGGAGACACAGCACTGAGATGAACCGTTGCAGTTTTTATTGCAAACTGAATTGCGACGACTCCGGTCATTGTCTAAGACTAAGGTACTGTTTACATCTGCAAACAATTCTGATCGTCAACGAGAAAATTCATCCAAAAGTGTGAAAGAGAGAAAGAGAAGAGCCCAAGAAATTAAGAAAACAGTACTAACCTCGTCGTTGGGGTGTGATTTGGGAACAGGCTAATGCATGCACATTGAGGTTAAGAGCTTGCACAACGCGAGATGGGAGAAGAACAGGCGAACACGCTGCGGGGCATAATTGATAAATTAAATTACAAATCAAATTTAATTCAGAGCTAAGGACTTGTATGTTTCCGATCAGCTAAGGTACCGTGGTTAGGCTCTTGTTTGGTCGGAACTCGGAAGTTACGTACCTGGCTTCTTGGTTGGTTGGAAGTTGGTACCAGCCCAAGGAGGGAGGAAAACCCCAGTGCCGCATGACCTTTGCCTAGAGTCTAGAAAGATGGCCTGCATTCCGGGTCCTCCAGATGCACCGTTTATTGGATATCTCGGTGGTCTTGGTCTTGGTTGCCGTTTTGACTCCGATTTTGAGCTGTGATTCTGATGAACAAATGTCGATCGATCATCACATGAAAAACCTCCATCAGTACTTAATTGAGTGATTAATTACCCATATTTTTCCTGGGTAGTTACTGCATGCTTTTCCCAAAGCTCCGTGTTTGAAAATTTTCAATAATGAAAAAGTAGAATCATTCATGCTGTATGTGTGTGGGATGGAATATATATATAGGGAGGGGTCTGTTCCATCGATTCATGGGAATAGGGTTTGGATCGAATCGGAATCAGATCCCTAGCTATTTGAACCACAGGCAGGAGGCTAGGAATGGATTATTACAATTGGAACCGCAAACCAAATGGGCCCTAAGACTTTTAAGGTGAGCACTAATAGTTACAAAGTGGCATACCAAATGTTATCCCTCTAGGCTCTAATCATAATCACAATCATAAATATATTTATAGCTGGATAATTCATGTCTTTCATTTTCTAACTAGTACAAAAGGAGAGGTAAGATTGCCAGATTGGTATTCAATGAAAACAAATCCGTTACTCTTTGCTGGCGCGCGTTTATGCTATTAACAGTTAAGCTGGTCGTGTCATTTGAAGAAGATTCTTTTGACTGGGTTTATAGCAATTTCTATTTATAGCCTTCAAAGTTGAAATGAATGGGAAAAAAACCAGAAGATGCTTATGCCTATACATGCATTATAGGATCTGAGGTGTATAGACGGATTTTGGTGTACAATTAAATCAGGAGGAAACCAACCGGAGGATGCTTATGCCTGTTATGTTGCGCCAAGTCATCATGATTGGTGCACATCAAAGGATCTGAGGTGGTGTATCATAATTGGCCCAGTAGAACTGTATACAATTTGAATTCCCCTTAAATGGAGAGAAAATAATAGCAGGAAAATTGGGGAAAATCTCTATCATCTACATTCTACTTCTAGCTTAGCGGTTTTAGGCTTTGTTCTTTTTTTGGTAAGTTATTTATCCGGGTAAATGCAATTACCTGGGTGAGTTTTTTTTAGGGGAATACTTATCCGGGTAAGTGCATTTACCCATGTTCTTTTATTTACTAGGTAATAACCATTTTAACTATAAAAATCTATTATTAAAAGAAGTATTTTTTATCCATTCAAGTGTTAGAAATCTTCCCCAAATAGAAAAATTATTTATCCATGTAGAAGATGGACAGTGATACACGTAAAAATAAACTTTCCGGGAACCAAAATTTCAATGACCAAGTTTCCCCCTCTCAAAATCATAAAAAAAAACGCTTCCCAACGGAGAGAACCTCTCTCTCTCCCCCAGTGGAAAGTAAGTACATGAAGATGAAGAAAAGAGTACCCGAGGAAGAGGGCTTGCGTAAGTGTTGTTGAGACGACGATGATGATAATGATGGTGGTGGTATTGACGGCCCAAAAGTTCCTGGGGAAATGAAAATTGAAATCCCAAACAACAAAAACGGATTCAGTGGAATGAATTTCATGTAACATATCACAGATGAAGAAGATTCAGTAATAATAACAAATATATAAATAGTAGTGGGTTTGGATTCTGGACGAGAGACCTTCGGTTCGCAAGCAGAGTCAAAAACGTGGGCGGGTAGCCACGCCATCGCCTCCTGCACACAAACGTCGCCGGATTCCGCCAGAAACGCCATTTGAGTATTCGTATTGAGAGAGAAAGAGAGAGAGAGAGAGAGAGCTCTTTCTTCTTCTTTCCTCGTTCAAGCAATATACGACTATACGAGCTAGAGAGAGGCTGTTGAGCTCCAAGTTCTGACCTGCAACGTAGCCAATTATAGTAACGTGGGGAAACGGAGACACTGAGGAGTGAGTACAGGAAAGGAACAGGGATTAGCTTTAAGTTTGACCTTGATTCAGCACAATATTTACGTGCCAGTCCTTGTACGTTTGGATTCTCCTCGTTTTTTCCGTGTCTGAGCAAACTGACTAAATTACCCCTCCTCCTTTCTTAGAGTCGAGACCAATTATACATGCATTATATTTTTTGAGAATGAGTGAGTACGTGCATTATATGCAAGTCACTCAATTAATGCTATGAATGAACAGAAAAACATGTTTTGTATTATTCATTATCATCAATTCTTCATCAACTAAGCCTTCCCTTGTCCCATAGCGCAATTATATGAGGCCGGCTACACAAATTTTGTTTTATCATTTTATTCTATTATATATATACTACTAATTAAATAGCATATGAAAATTTTTTCTTCATATTAATTAATTGAATTTTAGATATATCATAATTAAGATAGAAATTGAAAATTAACAAAAGTAACAATATGATTAAAAATAAACTTAAATGTTTGTAGCAAATAACAATTATTATTATTATTATTAAATTTTATGTTCCATTTCTATCATAAAAAAATAACTTTTATTTTAACAATTATTTTTATTTAATATGATGAAAATATAACATTAGAAATGTTCTTAAGTGTTTTCGACAAAATTCTATACATTTTCATTTTTTGTGCTCTATCTTTTTTTAAATATTTATTATTCAATTATGACATCATGGGTTTCTTTAAAAAGTTGGATCATTGCCCCACCATCTAGATAAAAAAATAGTTTGATTATACAAGTGGTATAAGTGTGTAAGAAAAATAAAAAAATGGAAGATTAATACTGATGATGCATGATTTAGAAGCTCCTAGTTGGAGGGTTGCCTGGACGTATTCGAGTGATGAGTTGGAGCAAATTGCAAAACAAATACCATTTTTTATCAAATTGGTATCATTACACAAATTCGATAAAAAATCACAAGAAACTCTTGGCTATGAAATTTACACCAACTTAATAGAAATTTATAACTTGATTGTATAAGTGGTTGGTCCCTTTAGTTCTTTTATACAATTTGATTAATATTATATAAGTTTGTAAGAAAAATAAAAAGAAAAGAACAAGAGAGGGAGCGGGAGAAAGATTGAGGGAGAACGATAGAGATTGAGAGAGAATGAGATATTAATCGAGAGGAAGAGTGAGGGAGAAGAATGAGAGAGAATGATAGATTGAGAGAGAGAGAGAGAGAGAGGAAGAAACCAATGTTTTGATTTGGCTACAGACCAAAGCTGAGATAGTGGGAGAGACAAATGGAGCGGCAGATCGAGACATGACTGTGAGAGTGAGAGAGAAGGGAGGGAGATCGAAAGACAGAGGGAATGAGAGAGAAACTGAAAACCTATTTTTGGTATAGGCTTTTTGTTGTGTCCAATATGGATTAAGAGTCCCATATTGGCAACAACCACATAAGCCTTTGATGACATGCATGGTGGGGGTTTTTATAATTTGAAATGTAGAGTCGGTTGTCAAAGTTTTAATGGTTTTTTGGTCATCATACAACCTAATTTTAAATGTTCAACTGGCTTTGACTATAATTTTCCCTTTAAACTATATATTTCATATACATTACATAAATAATTTTTTACTTATTACACTTAATTTTTGTTTGTCTATAATATCATCTTACCCAAATCACTAACCACCACCTAAAAAGAAAAGTAGTTTGATTTCTAGGTAGACATTAAATTTTGTATTACATTTCCATCATTGATAAAATTATTTCTTATGTATAATACTTATTTTTGTTCAATATAATGAATGTATAATGTTATAGGTATACCCAATATTTTATTTTTTATAAATATATAACATTAGATATGTGCCCAAAATTTTCCCTATTTTTTTATTTTGTGATTCTTTGTATTTTTTTATTTTTTTAAATTTTATTATTTGACTAAGACATTATTTCATCTCTAAGTAGATTTTAAATTTGGCATTCCATTTTCATCATTAATAAAAATACTTCTTACATTTTGTACTTATTTATTTTAATTTTTTATTATTTAATTATGGCATTATTTATTAATTCTATTGACCTCCAATGGTCGAATTACTTGCCCACCACTAGAAGGGAATAAAATGTTTTTGTTTTCAAATTACATTTTCAAAATATTTATTTTTATACTATTAAAATTAATATTATGGATTTAATTACAAGAATTTAAAGATGAGAAAAATATATCTTAAATATAGGATTTAATGAGAGAGAATAGAAAATATTTTTATTTCTAATTGGTTTTAAATTTTACATTCCATTTCCATCATTAATAAAAACATTTCTTATTTAATGTACTTATTATTGTTTAATATGTATGTTAAAAATGTTCCCAATTTTTTTAATTTATATTTTTTTCATTTTGTTATTTAATCATGTCAATATAAATTGGCCCAAAATTATTTAATTTCTTACCACAACCTAGATGAAAGCACTATTTTTTCTAGGTAGATTTTAAAAGTATAAGCTTTTATGTTATTGGAATTATTAATTTATAAAGTATGAATTTAATTAATTGAACTTAATGATGAGAAGAAACAAAAATGACTTAAATATATGATTCAATGAATATGAATGCAAGTTAATAACTTAAATGTTGGATTTAATGAAAGGGAATTGAATGATTGAATATCTTAAAATTACCTCTTTTCAACTCATTTAATATCAATAACTGATTATCCTATTTGCCCTCATTTTTTATCAATAAATTTAAATATAAAAGGGTAAATTTTATCCCCATAAAATTCCAGAAATAATCTTGAGGCCATTCATGCTTTTTAAAATAGTATAGATATATCCATCATTCAATGCATTGCCATGAGCCAAATACCACCTTAGTGAAAGCACCCCAAATGGTTTTATTAGTGGTTTAAGACCAGTCCATTTGTCAAATCCAATGGCTAGAACTTGGTCGGCGATCTCAATTCAACAGACCCTTCCCTTTACCTTTAAATTATTTCTCCTATCATTTCACTTATTTGAAAATTATTTTTTAAGAAGGGATTTTTTTAAAGGTAAATAATTATATTAAACAAAAAGAATATTGTCGACTCTAGGGATCCCAGTAGGGATTGTCATCATGGGTCTTGTGTTGTACAGCCTCCTGTAGTAATTTGCCACATATATCATATATGACATTCATAACAGCATTACTAATTATTAGATGTTCCTACCTATTTAAGAGAGCATTTACACAAAAAAAAAATCAGCATAAATAAATGATTTAAAAATATTATATTATGTTATATATATATATATATATATATATATATATATCAGATTTTACTTTTCAGGGTCACAATACATCGAATACTTAGACCTAGGATTATTTGATAGATTTGAATGTTAATATTCATCTTAATAAACATATCTTCAAAATTGAGAAAAAAACAAATATATCTGCAAATTATCAGACTAAAAATATAAAAGAATAGTATGGAAATGATTTCCATTCTTAACCATGCATACATTTAAGGGGGAATTCACTTATTACAAAAAAAGAGGGTATTCATTAATAATCAAAAATTGAATTTTTGCATTTTTCACCTATTCAATTTGAAATTTGAACATCACATTAGGCTCAGTTTGGAAGGAGTACAAATACAACTATGTAGAGTACAAAACCTTATATTTTATATTATGTTATATGTATTTGTACTGTACATATTTGTATTTATACTCCTTCCAAACTGAGCCTTTTTAAATGCACATTAAGGCATTAACCTTTTTAAATCTTAATGAAACTCCTATATTAATTCCAATGTCCTTACCACTGTATTACAAGGTGCTTTTTTTAAACCCCAAACATCTGTGGTCCAAGTGGCCACCACCATTGAATTTTATTATCTCAAGAAAAAAAAAATGCTTACAAGGGGGACATAAAAACTTTACCCCTCAAAAGAATCTATACAAGAGGCAGTCCAACTCATAATATACAGAAAAACATCTCATCTGGGACTCCCTGAAAAAAGCTTATCTAATTCTTAGAAACAAGAGATAAATGTTGCCTTCCTAAGGCTATGTTTGGTTTGAAGGAAAAAATAGGGTAAGGAAGGGAAAGATCGGGAAACCTATATAAAGTTTATAAAGGACTCCCTACCTTTCCCTACTTTTTCTTCAAACCAAACACAGCATAAGTGACCAGATGACCAATTCGTGTATTGTGAGAAGTGGAAATAATTAGAAATTTAGAATATACTTGAACATTGCAAGCAATATTAACCAAAGCATCTGCAACACCATTTCCTTCTCTATAGTCTATAGATATGGCAATCTCCAGGTTCATATATACAAGCTCCTGCTTAATATCATGCACCACATACCAAAGCTTCCAAGGGCAGCTTTCAAGATGCATTAAAACATCAATGGTTTTAAATTTTAATATCTCAAACCGCCTTTTTAATTTCAACATGAAAAATAAAAAAAGTAAATGAATAATTAATTTGTCACTAAAGTTGGTATTTAAATATTAAGAAATTTGTACAAAATAAAAGTAATTAACCAATCATTACATTCATATTTTTTTTGGCTGCAGTAAAATTGATATTTTAAGTGTTAATGAGATTTATATGATTTCTTGAGGTATGCATGCATACTTAAACTTCACATAAACTATTAAAATATATTTATTTTTATGTATGTGTACCTTATAATAATTTTAGCCTTAAATTTAGGCTTAGTTTGGAAGTAATACAAATACAAATATGTATGCATACAAAATACAAAGTTTTGCACTCTATATATTTGTATTTGTACGTATTCCTTCCAAACTGAGCCTTAATGTTATTGATGCATATGAAGGATTTTTTTTGTTTTTTTTTTTTTGTAAATTCCCTTAGTGTGTACCTATGCAAATCAAAATCATTCTACCATTTCCATACGTATGTGGTTACTAATAGTCTAATACGCTTTGCCATGCAATTAAATAAAATAGAATTCAAGGGAGTGTTTGCTAATGTGTATATTTTTGTTTTTTTTTCACACAAAAAGAAAAATTGCATGCACACCTGGCAATTGGGTTGGGAGGGTATGGGTCGGGTTGGGTTAAGACATTTTGGGTTGATTTTGGGTCAGGTTGAATTTTGGGTTGGTTTGTCAAATACTAGACCCTAACCCTAAATGTTTGGGTTAGGGTTGACCCATGGGTCAATTCGGGTCATCCAAAAAAAAAATAACTGAAATTTAAAAACATAAAAAAAATACATGAAAAATGTCAAAATTAAAGAAATTAACCTTAAAATTCCAAATATAAAATAAAAAATTGAACATTTAACAATTCAAAGAGTAAAGGCTGAATAGAAAAAATTAAAGAGTGAAAACTTTTAGTAGTACATAAATAGTCCCAATTAGACCTGACAATCGGGTCAGCGGGTTGACCCATGACCTAACCCAACCTAACCCAGTTTTTTCAGGTCGGGTCATTCAGCCATTCATGTAGCTAAATGAGACCTTAACCCGGTTTTTTTGGGTTGTATTGGGTCGTGTTAGTGGGTTGCGTCAACTTTTTGCCAGGTCTAAATTTGCATAGCCCAGGACTGCAACAGAAAACCAACTCTTATTAAATAAATTGTGTTTCCTTGATAGGCCACGAGAGGGTGTGCATGTGCAAGTGCAACTAAATCACAGGAACATCGAGAATGAGGGCATATTGGTATTTTTAACAAAAAAACAAGAAAAAAATGGCATGAATATATATGGAGCAGTTTTGTAGTTCAGAAAACAACCAAGGGACAATACTGTAACTCAACTCAGAACTACGTGAGATAATAAGGGACGTGGATTGGGTTGGGTTGGGTTGGGTTCGGTAAACCTCTCTTCTTCCGGTTGTTGCAGTTATTCTTCACGTAACGCTTCGCTGCTCCATAAAAAGATTTATGTTTATTATTTATTATCAATAATTTAATGGAAATAATTATATCATGAACACATGGATTAGAGAGAGTCAAACCAAGCCGAGGGGTTGATGGCCCACCGTTCATCATCGTCATCATCATCTAAGCCTAATTCGACCTTCTACCCTCTTATTTGGTTCACCTGACCCAGGGCACAGGGCACGCCTCCATTCTCCATCCTACGCCATGTACAGTGTGACTAGTGCTTCTTTCGTTCTTCGCCTTAACCACCCTACCAACCCACCAAAACTGTTCCTGTTTTACATGCCATTGTCCGCGTTCTTTGAACCCGCCATCTGAACATTGGCCGTTAGTTGGGTATGCGGTTGAACCAGGGCACAAAGATGTTCCTGGTTCTCTGTTTGGACAGATTGAAGTGACCCCGAACCTCAGGTTGGTGTAGTTTCCAAGCTCTGATGCCATTTAATACATTTTCCGACAAGTCAATTACTTGTAGCCTACTTAAATTGCCAATAGGGCTCTTCATGGGTCGGGTTGGGTTGGTTTACTGACATTTTTCCAACTGACCCAACCTGGTCGCTTTACCTAAAAATGAAACCGAATCTGACCCTATACTAAGTAAAACCAACCTGATCGGTTTGGGTAGGTTTTGTGAATGATTCTCTCGGCGTGAACGGTAAAGGATTCAAGTCTAAGAAGCGAAGGCTGGATGTCTAAAAATTAAAAATGATTTGATGGATTAAAGCTGGAATTTTATATATAATATATCTGAAATATATTATATATAATATATATCTAAGTCGGGTCGGGTCGGTTTCGGTTTTCACACATGAAAACCAAAACTGAACCGAACCATTAGTTTATTTTTTCATAACCCGAAACCGACCGGTGTTGAAGAAAAATCGGCCGACTTGAGTTGGTCGGTTTGGGTCTTGTTATGAACAGCCCTAATTGCCAATGCTCCAAGGGATCACTCCTGTCAAATGATTATTGCTCAAGCGGCTATTTGACATTGTTGTCGTTTCCTGGAGCAACGGTGCCACATCAACACCACGTAGGAAAAAACAATGCTCCAAGAAACAGCCATCTGTTTGGAACCGTTTTTTCATAGAAAGCGGTGCTCCAAGCCATGCCTTGCCAAATTTGGCATTTCCTGAAACTGCATCTCATTGCTACCAACAGGGCTGTGATGTAGCACTAGATAATGGGTAAAAGTACAAAAAACGTTTCCTGGAACATTGGTACTAAACAGAAAAAGTTGTTGCTCTAGAAAACGTCCTACCTGACAGCAGCAATTCCAAATTTAGTTATTAAGTGAGCAGGTATCACAAATTGTGCTACTAGCATGGTCATAAGGATCAAACAGTACGCATACCCTGTGATAGCCACTGATAGGTACTGAAATTTAAACGCACTGGCAAGGGGCAGGGAAAGATATAGAATTGATATTCATGGATAAATCTGGCCGAAAAAGAAAATTCTGATTCAAAAATGTGCAGTTTCCTTAATGAGAAAGAATGCTCGAAACATCACCTACGCAAAATTTGCTTGTCAACTTTATAAGCTGCCGAGTCTCTTCATCCAACTCAACATTATCATTCTTCATGCGTTCAGCAACTATAAGAGGCATCTTACCGGCTTTTGCGTATGTGCGTAGCAATGAATTATATATCTGAGTCGTCACATATCCTGCACTCCTAAGAATAACCAAGAACTGCTCTGCACCTGCAATATTACCTTCCTTCTCGAGGTTATCAAATACCTCTCGAACAATTCGATCAGTGGGATCCCATTCCTTCACACTCTCAATAGCCTTCTTGAAGTAATCAAGGACTTTATCCATTTTCTTCATTTTTAAGTAACCCCACGCAAAAAGTTCCCAAGTTGTGTAACTGGGTGTGATGCCCTTCTGAACCATCCTTTCACAAAATTTCTCAGCCTTGTCCATCTGACCTTGGTTAATATAAGCTGCAAGAAGTAAATTAGGAATCCTAGAGTCACCAGTCCCAGACACCACTTCCCACTCTGCATAGACATTCTCAGCTTCCTTAAGCTCCCCAAGTTTCACCAAAGATGCTATCAAGCAGGTATACTCGGCATCATTCATCTTATGGAAAGTTGATTTAATCTTCTTCCATATCCGGTATACCCCCTCTTTATCTCCCATACTGGTATGCAAGCTAACGAGGGAGGAATACGCTACACGATTTTTTCTAGAAACCCGTTTCTCCATCTCCTTCAAGGTACTAGTTGCCTTCTCTAGTTGATCCTTTTTTATATATAAGTTAGTCAAAACACTGTATGTCACCCAATCTGCATCTATTTTTGCCTTTTTCAGTTCTAGGAAGACCTTTTCTGCATCCTCAACATCATTTTGCAAAGCACATACATTTAGCCACAAATTGTAGGTAACCACATCTGGAGAGGTGTTCTTCTTCAACTCCTGGATAACTTCCAGGACCTTCCCCAATTGTCCATTTGAAATGTAGAGGGATAGCATGTGGTTATAAGGAAGAACATTCCTTGAAAAACCACATTCTGACATTTTCTTCATCAAAGCCTCTGCTTTTTCAGACAAATTGTGTTGTACATAGGTGTGGAGAAGAGCAGAATAGGTAGGTTCCCCCTTCATATGTTCCGGAAGATCTTCAAAAAACTTTTCCGCACTAACCCAGCCACGAACTTTTGCAACTAAGTCCAAATGGAGAGCATAGTCCCCTGGTAATAGCTTTATATCTGGTTGAACTGTCATCCATTCACATATCTGCATAAAGAAGTAGAGTTGTAAATCAAGTGTTAGATGATATGTTGGTTGGCCATGGTTTATGAACAATTATGGTTTAGAATTCTAGGGGAAGAAACATGTTAAGCAAATCAAGAATAAATAGAAGTGTGGGATCTGTAAATTTAAGAGGTTCCTTTTGAGTTGAATAGCAGGGACAATTTTCTGATGAGCCAGACAACAGAGCAACAAGCCAGTAACTTGAGAAATAATCTTTCACTAATTGGAGTTTGCTTTGGATCTTGGGGGAACTGGGCATTTTCAGACATCCTGGATTGAAAAAAGGAGAAGAGAGAAGATGGAAAAACATTCTGCAGGAGTTGAGAGGATGGCTGGCATAAGCAAGAAGCATGGTTTCTTTCTTTGGGAAGGAAAGTGACTGTGAAGCAGGGGAAGAGGATGAGAAATCATTGTGAAGCGAGGAGGAAGAATTGGGTGTGGTAGCAATTACATGATTTACATCCACCCTGAAGGGTTGTTGAAAGAATCAGCATACGAGGAGAAAAACTAGGGTAGTTGGATGAAAGGATAAGTCCAATGTTACAATATCAGACTAGGAAGAGCTTATTTTTTCTATCAATAACAGAATTTCATTAATTTAGACAATTTAATAGTACAATTCAAAACTGGGAGCCTGGGAGAATATTACCCGGTCAGTCTTTAAATTTTACAATCAAACCCATATTACAATTCTACCCAGATAGTTGTTCCCTATTTCATTTAGCCCATAAATCAGCCATCCCATTTCCAGTTCTTCTCTTGATCCATCTGAAAGTAGCTCCCAGCTCCTTAGCTGGACCCATGTTGTTTAGTTATCCTCAGCCCTTGTAGCAGCTTATAATGTAATTGTTAGTCAGGGACAGTAGAGAGTGGGAGCACAAAATGGTCAGTTTCTTGGAGTTCTTTGATAAGTTGATAAAAAAGAAAATTTATTAAGATATTAAAGAGAGAAGATTACAGAACAAGAGATGAGGAATTACCCAAAATAAGGAACAGAACCTCAACCCGAACCCTCCTCAAAGTCGGAGAAAAACAAAACTCCCAAACCTGAAAAAAAAAAAAAACCTCCACAAACACCCAGAACATTACTCACCCACCACTTGACAAACAAACTCCCTAAACACCCAACCTTCCAGTCTCAACCCCTGAAAGCAAGGCCCTACACCCAAAGACACAGACAGATTCCCATAAGAAAACTACTCAACCTTTGTGTCCAAAAGCCCATCATTTCTAATGACTGAAATAGGATCTGCTTTTCTTCCCTTGTTCACTCTTTTTGTTTTCTTTACCTTCTTATTCGGCCCAATCCCAAAAAGACCCCCCCCTCAATCTAGCAATAACTTTTGAAATTTGCACAGTCTGCTTGTTTGTGTCTAGCTATAGTTGGTTTTTTTTCTTTGGTCATGGAATTTATTGCTTGTTTTGGTGGCACTCAAAAACCTTGCTTCAAGTTTGGTTTTGATTATATGGGAGTGGCAGTGATTAGTAATTACAAACATTTTTGCATATCTGAGACGTTAAGGCCCCTCTTGGAGGTTGTGGGTGAGGGTTCTTTTTTAACTTCACCCCTTGCTTGTACCACTTGTATACCTTTTTCTTCTTCTTTCTGTTTTCAATGATCTTTCATTACTGACAAAAAAAATCAACTAAACAGCCCATCACTCTCTTTTTTGACCAAATAAAAAAAGAAACGAAAAAAAAAACACAACTCATGTCTCTTTATAAGGCTATCCAGTAACTGATACAGATTACCGTACAGTAATACATAACCAGATTTTTTTTTTTTTGAGAAAGAAATTAAAATTTCCATAAGGCTATCCACTCAGCTAGATGGTCCAGAATTTAACTTCTAAAAGGGAACTTTGTGCAATAAAATTTTCATATTTTTTGCTGTAAGCCGTATGTATACCAATGAAATAGTTGGTGACTGACTGAAGAGTTATTGACTCCAATCCAAATGGAATGATCTTTAAGTAGTTCAATCAGTATTTAGAAATGAGAAATTCAGCAACCCTAAATTCTGGAGCTATTCAAAGCATTCTATAATTTGGAGTTTTGACTATAACAAGCATCCACACTTCTTCATTCTTAGTTGGATTCCTTACCATAATGGAACCTTGCACAGTCTTTCAGCTGGGCTAAGTCAGGCTGAGGTCAACCCTAGCCCAACTACAGGTGTGAAGCCCCAACACAAACCAACCTTCAACATGTAGTCAACCAGAATGTTTTAAAATGCGGAGGTGTAATGTGAGGTGTTGCACTACCTGGAGGCATGAGGCCTGATTCAGAACGCAAGAGGCATAAGCCTCCTTGAGAGGAGGAGGATGAGGATGAGGAGGAAGAGGAAGGAGGATTTCATTTTTTCCTTATTTTTTAATAAAAATCTTTTATATTAAGAAGAATGAAGATGCACAACACTAGCTGGGGGGGGGGGGGGGGGGGTTCTGTCCAAGTGGAGGTGAGCAAGTGATCCCCTTATCTTTTTTTTTTATGAATAGCAATCCCCTTATCTTCCCTTCCCTTTTCTTTTCTTTTCTTCTTTTTTCTTCTCTTTCTTTTTCTTTCACACCCCTTTCTTTTTTCTTTTTATTCGTCTTTTTGTATGAGGTGTGCAAGAGGCACATGAGGTGTATGCCTCAAGCACACCTCATGAAAAAGGCGTTTTGGGGCACCTCACCTGGAGGCGCACCTCCAGGCATACGCCTCCCATGCCTTTTAAAACACTGGTCAACCCTAGCCCATCCCAATTAGGAGTGTAAACAGATCGAATTCGAATCAGATCAAGCAATATCCGAATTCGATTCGATATCCAACGGATATTGAAAGTTAATATCCAAATTCGAATCCGATTAAATATTCGAATATTCGATTCGATTTGAATTCAGTTAATTAATTATTTTAGATAAGTAATAAATAAATAAAATTAATATTTTATTGATATAAAGTATATCAATATATAAATTATTTATATAACTTAATTATTATATATAAATTATATAAAATATTTTATATATTATATATAAGAATTAAATAATCGGTCGAATTCGGATATTTATCGAATCGAATCAGGTCATATCCGAATTCGACCGATTAGATATTCAAATTATTCAATTATGCTGAATATCGAATTCGAAATCGGATTTTTGAATACCGTTGACACCCCTAATCCCAATGGTAATATTGGGTTGGGTTGGGGTGGGCTTGGGCCTCGGTTAGCCTAGTTTCTTCACTTCTTTTTTCTTTTGAAGAAAATATTCTCACTTCTCAGACCAAGTATTAGTGGATTAACCACTTAAGGTTAGCTTTAACATCTGAACATGCCAGGACATATTGGGTTCAGGTTGGGTCAGGTTGCTGACGCCTCAACCCCAACCCAATCCGAACACCAAAGCTAAATCAGGTAATACAAGCTTCAACCCGACCTGATTTTTTTGGTTTGATTCAGGCTAATCCAGCCCGAGTTGCACCCCTACTTATAAATAGATCCTATCTTTTTACAGAACATCCATGATCCATCAAATCTTCTCCTGACACTACAAAATGTCCCCAAATGTGTGACTGAAAAAATCACAAGAGCAGCTATCTTATGGTCAGTTTGGGAAGAAAGAAATAATAGAATCTTTAAAGGAGTGGAGAAATCCAAGGAGGCAATTGTAGAAAGGATAATCATTATGACTATTCAATGGTTGAAAACTTTGGATTTGTTTAAAGACTTCTCAGCTGAAGACATTTACAGGAATTGGGAAGTGGTGGCATCTACAACTTCCAAAAACCTATTGTGCAGGAATTGTGGTCCCCACCAACACAACAAAGAGTGAAATTGAACTTCGACGGGAGTTCTAGAGGTAACCAGTGCCCTTCAGGTATAGGAGTATTCAGAGATGAAAATGGCAGAACTGTGGCTATGTTTTCAAGACCAATAGGAGTGGGGGACTCATTGAGAGCGGAGGTGATGGCCTTGCTTCAAGGTGTAAGATATGCCAGACAATTGGGGTTACAGAAAATTGAGATAGAGGGAGACTCTAAATTGTTGATTGAGTGGCTGCAATCTGGTAAGTTGAGAGCCTGGATTTATAGACAGCCCATAAGAGAAATCCTCAACACAACAAGGGAGATTGGGGCATGCTTCAAATGGACAAGGAAATCAGCTAATGGTTTAGCTGACACGTTGGCTAAACAAGGAACTGTGAGGGAGAGAATGTCCTGGGCAGTTTTGTAAGAAAGATTACTGGGGGCTCAACAGCTGTTTAGGGGTTGACAGCTGTACTTAACTCTGGAAAGTTATTCTTAAGTTGTATTAATGAAGTTACCGTTTCCAGTAAAAAAAGTCACACATTACTAACTTAAAGCTAGTTTTTAGTTGATTGATAGCCCATACCTAACTTGTATTTCCTTGAAGAGCACAGTTCATAACATTGGGAGATCAGAAAACAAAACATCTATAAGGTCAGTATGGAATAGATGAGGATGTTGAGACAAATGAGTAATAGTCTGGTAGATATAGGAGAGATAAACCAGAATTTGGGGCAGCATTAAATTGGCAACAAGATGATAAAAAGTAGATTAAGATGCTTTGACAATGTCTGCATCAATGAGAGTAATTTGGTGCAAGAAGAAGGTTCTAAAAGGACAAAAAAAAGGCCAAAAGGAACCTAGGCTTAGACCTTAGATAGTGTAGAAAGATTTATTCATACACACTCTAATAGACTCATCAGTAATCCTACTAGAACTAAACAAACCAAAAGCTACTCCATAGTACATCCAGAACTAGAAAGACTCCAGTCTTGTCATAGACTGACACTCTATTGGTAAAAAGACAATTGCTCTCTCAAAACACCTTAGATTCATGAGATATTGGTCTTGTTGGATAGATAACAAAAAAAATCAACTAATGATGCCAAAATAAGCAAAACAGATATGTTCTGACCCAACTAAAACAAAGTGTCATGATTACAACCTCAACTTTTCAAAATTCTTAAAACTCTCTAATAAACCAACATACTAAAAAATAACTCTCAAAAACTTATGAAATATCCACTGGTGCAAGAAACTTGATTTTTTTTTTATGAATGTGCAAGAAACTTGATTTCTTACATGGTTTATTTCCTTTCCCCAGCATCTTCATCACTGTTACTCTTGTTTCCCAACAAAAGGAGATGGTATCCATGTTTTTAGTTGAACAGTAATGTGGATCTCTACTTTGCCCTGTCTTGTAAAGTCTACAAATAAGAAACTTATATAAACAAAAAAGTGGGCCCCATTTACTATTCTCTCTTATAAAGTCCATTAAATACAAAGTATGACTTTATATGCCTGATCATATAAAGTTGGTCACAGATGGAAAAGAACTAACATGGGTCACTAAAACTCATGTATGACAAACCATGTGAAGTGGTTGTGTGTATTCATCTTAATTTAGATAGAGCATAGAAAGAAATTAATACAAATGGATAAAAAACTAGTCACAGTGGCAAAAAAATATATATCTCCTATGACACTTGATAACGGAAGCAATGTTACTAGCAACTCATATGATCTGTTCATTTAATTTGGTTATAGGCCAACAGTTCAGTGGATTCTCTAGAAAGGACAGAACTCACAGAAATGAACTACCTTGGCAGTCACCGGGTCTGGAAACCAAAGTAGTGCTGCTAGAGGCAAAGGCCTTGGATCAGCTTTTTTTTATCTGTTAATAAAATATGAACTTTATGTTGCTGATCATCAAAATACTACAAATATTTTGATAGATATAAATATTAGTATAGTCTATTAAATATATTAAATACTTTTTCATATAATGTGTCCTTGAACCCTTATTTTCTGATCTTACAAAGTCAGACTCCTGAATGCACGTCAGCTTCTTATTCCCATGTCTTAGTCCATACAACACTAAGGACCATATCACAGAACATCCCAGACCAATGTTTTTCAAAATTCCTGGCAACTAGGAACCAAATAAAGAAAAAGTCTTTTACACAAGAAAGAAAGGGACCCAGCTTTCAGGTCCTAAATTTTTTGATGTGTGAAATGAAACTTCTCTGATTCTGTCATTTATATACTCATAAAGTTTTAAGCGCTTATTTATTTACTTTCAATCTTGAAAAGCCCGAGGAAAAAAATCTGGAGGGGAACCCTTTTGTCTCTTATTTTCTATGGTTAATAAGAATTTTACATAAAATGAGGAAAGAGGTGATACAAGTAGAAGGGACTATATTAAAGAAGAAGATCGAACAGTACTCCAAAATTTTAATAAAAAATTGTAATAGCAAAAGATACCCACTTTACAAAGCAACTACTCATTCCTCTTGATCTTTCCAGGTTATCTATGAACAAATCCTGGTGCTTAACAAAAACAGGTTCATAGAAGAACCAATATCTCAGAATTCTGTGATTATTTATTCCCTTGATTTTCTTTCCCCGATTTAACATATTACATGAATCACTCTCTATCACCACCTTGCTAAATTAAATTTGTTAGTGAACCATAAGAAAGAAAAGGAAAATGACCCCCAATTTGTTGGAGTTGCAAGACTCATTGACACCCAATTATGTGAATTCAACTCCCTCAAGGTGCCAATGTGACCATGAGATAAGCTTTCTTGAGGATGGAAAGGTTGTAATCCACTTTCATTTTCTTTGCCATTTGCCTACTTGAATTGATCTATGGTAAAATATTGTGAAATTTGTTGGCCGTATGTCTCAGCTGTATAACAGACTTTGGGATGAATCCATGTTGATGTCATCAGTTGTTGCATGGATTCCATGCCTATTGACTATTTCCAATGGAGAGATAGTATCATCTGTGATTGGAGTAGGAACCACCATAGTGGTGGAAGCATCAGTGTGGCTTCTGTGGTCGGCAGTCTTGAACGGAAACTGATCTTCCCAGAATATCACATTCGAGAGACTAATATTTGCTTTATTTCAAGATTAAAAACGTGGTAACCTTTCTGGCCATAAGGATACCCAATGAAAATACATTGTTGTGAACGGGGGCTGAATTTATCCCTACCCCGTTTATGCGTTGTGGCATAGCAGAGGCACCCAAATGTGCGAAGATGATCAGAGGTAGGTGACCTTTGAAGCAGTATTTCATACGGGGATTTACCAGATAGGTTGGGAGTGGGCAAATAGTTGATTAGATATGCAGCTGTGAGGACACATTCTCCCCAAAACTGAATCGGCAAATCTTCTTGGAACCGTAGAGCTCTAGCCATCTCAAGAATATGACGGTGTTTTCGCTCCACCACTCCATTTTGTTGTGGAGTTTCAACACACGAACGTTGGTGGAGTGTGCCATTCTCAATAAAGTATGTCTGCATAAGACCAGATAGAAATTCCAATCCATTATCAGATCGAACACACTTTACCCGTGTGCTAAATTGAATTTGAACCATAGCAAAGAACATAAGCAAGCAACAGTAAGCATCAGATTTGCGTTGCATCGGGAAAATCCATGTAGCTCGTGAATAATCATCTACAATGGTAAGGAAGTATCTGGCCCCTGTAAGTGAGAGTGTATGATATCCACCCCAGATATCTATGTGTATCAAATAAACGCATTTTGAAGCACGAGTCTTACAAATAAACGCCCTAGTTTGGCCAATTTTTCCGGTAAGGCCTCTGATCTACAAACCATATTTGATAATGCAACCACTTGGATTCTTGACAGTGGTGCATCGGACCACATGACTTATCTTGGGTCCATGACAACAAACACCACATGTGTTTCCAAACCTATATGCAGCTTCCTAATGGCACAATAGTGCCAATGAAATCTCAAGGCTCAGTGACCTTATCGACAGGTATTATCAAATGTATTGTGTTTACCAGACTTTCATTGCAATCTGATTTCAGCCAGTAAACAAACAGCTACAATGAATTGTGTGGTCCTTTTCTTCCCAACCTTTTGTGTTATACAGGACTTAACCCACAAGAAGTCGATTGGTGTGGGTAAGTTGCACAACGGGCTATATGCGTTCTCAGATCACAACTCTCCATCAGCCCTCCACACGACATCACCTCCATCAGATGCAGAACTGTGGCATTCTCGACTTGGTCATGCCTCATATGATCGTCTCTCTCTCATCTCTGGCTTAGGAATACCATCTTCACCAAAATCAAGTTGTTGTGATGCTTGTAATAAGGCCAAACTGGCACGATTACCATTTCCTGCCAGTGAGACCAAATCATTTGGGGGGGGGGGTTACTGCACCCCTTCTCTTTCAGGTGCCTCGTATTTCTTGACAATTGTTGATGATTATACATGAGCCACTTGGGTTTTCCTACTCAAACGGAAGTCTGAGGCCTCTTCTTACTTGCAATAATTTTGTGCTTATGTTAACACACAATTTCAGACATCGGTTCAGTGCGTCCGTTCAGATTATGGACTTGAATTCTGTTCTGGGCCTACGCAGTCATTCTATGCATCTCACGGCATTGAACACCAGAGGTCTTGCGTTAATACCCCCCAACAAAATGGAGTGGTGGAACGCAAACATAGACATCTATTGGAAATGGCACATGCACTCCGATTTCATGCGGGATTGCCAATCCAATTTTGGGGAGAATGTGTAATGACAGCAACCTACTTGATCAATTATTTGCCCACACCGCTTCTCACTGGTAAATCACCTTATGAAATGTTATTTGGTAAGCCTCCGCACTATGGTCATCTACATGTATGTGGATGCCTTTGTTATGCCCGAATTCATGGTCACATACATGATAAATTTTCTCCTCGAGCAACCAAGTGCATATTTCTTGGATACCCACATGCTCAAAAAGGGTTTTGAGTTTATGATTTGGACACTAAACAAATATTTGTGTCTCGAGATGTTGAATTTCATGAAGACCGATTCCCCTTTCTTGAAGATGGAAACTCAACTGAATTGAATACACCCAACATGGCCATTCCCCCAGAGCCTAATCCAATTTTCCTGGAAAACACCCAACTTCCTTATTCGTTCCAAAATCCCTCAGTTGAGTCAAGCACTGAGAACATCACTCAGCCCATTCCGAATCCACCTGAACCACCTCAAGATGTTTCAAGACCACCTGAACTCATCCAACCAAATCTCAGACCTACTAGGACCACCCGAGTCCCCAAACACTTTCAAGATTTCATTTGCCCCACTTTACCAACCACCAATTTTTCTACAGCTCATCCATTGACAGGCCTTGTTAAACAACAACCATCTGCCTTTACCACTTCCCTGCTACACACCACTGAACCTTGTTCACACAATGAAGCTATTACAGATCCAAAGTGGTGTCAAGCAATGAATGATGAGCTTGAAGCTCTCAACCGCAACCACACTTGGAACCTGACTCAATTACCTAAAGGCAAAACACCTATAGGATGCAAATGGGTGTATAAAGTCAAACTCAAACCTGATGGAACTGTAGAACGGTACAAGGCTAAGCTTGTAGCAAAGGGCTACACTCAAACAGAAGGCATTGACTACAATGAAACATATGATGCTCCTGTAGCTAAGCTTATTATCGTTCGATGTCTCTTATCCATTGTTGTGGTCCAAAAGTGGGAATTCCATCAAATGAACGTAAATAATGCATTCCTACAATGGAGACTTACATGAAGAAGTTTATATGCTCCCCCCTCCGAGATAACTTAAGGATGGTGATGATCAAGTTTGCAAACTCCAACGCTCCCTTTATAGCCTCAAGCAAGCCTCAAGAAAACGGTTTGAGAAACTTGTCGCTGCACTCCGTTCACATGGTTTCCAGGCCTCAAATGCAAATTGCATTTTATTTACCTTGTCTAGTCCAAACAACTTTCTTGCTATCTTAATATATGTAGATGATCTTATCATTACAAGCAATGACCCTCGCCAAATCCATGCTCTCGAAGAATACTTGGGATCATGTTTCCACATAAAGGATCTAGGGCCACTCACTTATTTTCTGGGGGTTGAGGTCTCACGAATTGAGACTGGTATACATCTTTGTTAGAGGAAATACACTCAGGACATTCTTCAGGATGTTGGAATGATTGGATGCAAGCCCAATTCATTTCCAATGCTACAACAACACCTTGCATTAGCAACTGGGGTGTTACTCCAAGATGCATCCCAATACAGAAGACTAGTTGGACGACTAGTCTATTTACAAGTTACAAGGCCTGACATAACAATTGCTGTCAACATGCTCACACAATTCATGAGTACACCTCGACAAGAACATTGGGACGCTGCACTTCACATTCTCAGATATTTGAAAGGCACAATTTCTCATGGCATATACTTATTTGCATCAAGTGATCTAACACTCAGAGCTTATTGTGACTCAGATTGAGCCGGTTGCCCAACTACCCGACATTCAACCGCCGGCTATATTACAATGTTGGGTAGTTCTCCCCTATCTTGGAAGCCCAAGAAGCAAAATACTGTCTCAAGGTCTTCAACAGATGCGGAGTATCGAGCCATGACCGCTGTAGCAAGTGAACTTCTTTGGCTAAAACTGTTATGGGCCCGCACGTAGGATCTCGTCACGGGTCGGTCCACGGGGAGAAAACCCTGCTTTCCCTTGCGCCTTCCCTTGCGTGCAGACCCTATTGCGGAAACTGAATGGGTGATTTGTCCAAGAGACCACCCGAACTCTCCGAATGGGTGATTTGTTCAAGAGACCACCCAAACTCTCCTCACTCTTTTCTTGACTGGAAAACTGAATACCTTTACTTCAATTCGTAGCTCCTTAAATAGGAGACTACAGAGGGAACTTCCTTGTTGGATTCGGCTAGGCTAGGGTAATCCAACTCAAACTAAAACTCCTAATTACCTACTCCTAATGGTAACACAACTCTTACTTAAGAAGATAAAATAAGATAAGGATAAGGGATAAGGGATAAGGAATGGTGAAGCTGGCGACGAGTTGGTGAGCAGAGCTGATGTGGTAGGATAAGTGTGGACCCACCTTGATGAGCTGTCATGTAGGCCCCGCCCTACTACTGCTGCTGCCGGGCGGTGCGTGCTGCTGTCGTGCGGTGCATGCTGCTGCCGTGAGGTGCGTGCTGCTATCGTGCGGTGTGTGTTGCTACCTAGTGTTGTTGTCGTGTGGTGCGTGTTGCGTGCTGCCAGGCGGTGCGTGCTGCTGGCAGCCCGCTGTGCGTGTTGCTGCCTATGACTGCGCCACAATGCACTGTCGGGCGGTGTGTCCATAACATCACACCCCTCCTGGACTACGAGCTTGTCCTCAAGCTCGAATTGGGTGTCGAAAACACCCTCCTGGGTCATGTATGTAGTTTTGTGGAAGATCCACATAACGAAAATCGCTTACTGGACCACGACCCTGGTGTGCTATGTTGTGGATCACATGAACGCACCGGGTATACTTACAAAAGAGAACCTCAAGAGCAACCTCCATATCCTGCCCATCCACCTTATATCTCTTATGCACTCTTGTTTCTTGGACTTCTGCATAGTTACCATACTGTGGTGCCACAACCATAACTCTACGTTCAAGCCGAGCCAAGGCCTTCGGTAAAGCCCCAGCAACATCGCCAAGCCCACTTGTCTTCGACAAAGGAGCGCATTCTGCAGGTACCAATATAATGTTCGTGACATTGTCCCCGGCCAAAGGAGGAGACTTTACAGTTTCATCCTCCGTGCGTTGATCCTTGGGAATAACTGCGGCTGTAGGGGCAGCGATCTGCTGTTTGCTGGATGCCTCTGCCCAGTCCGGACGGCGACTGTTTGTGTTGGCGAGATTCCCTCAGAACTCCTTTCTTTGTTGGGGAGGAATGCTTCCAGGCGGCGTTGCAGCTCCCGGACATCTTCCTTGACTTCACGAACCTCCATGCTGGTTTCTGCTAGCCTATGTTCCAGTTCGTTGACCTTGGATGATAGCTGCTCCATATCGCCCGTGACGTTTGGCTCTGATACCAAAATGTTATGGGCCCGCGCGTAGGATCTCGTCACGGGTCGGTCCACAGTGAGAAAGCCCTGCTTTCCCTTGCGCCTTCCCTTGCGTGCAGACCCTATTGCGGAAACTGAATGGGTGATTTGTCCAAGAGACCACCCGAACTCTCTGAATGGGTGACTTGTCCAAGAGACCACCCGAACTCTCCTCACTCTTTTCTTGACTGGAAAACTGAATACCTTTACTTCAATTCGTAGCTCCTTAAATAGGAGATTACAGAGAGAACTTCCTTGTTGGATTCGGCTAGGCTAGGGTAATCCAACTCAAACTAAAACTCCTAATTACCTACTCCTAATGATAACACAACTCTTACTTAAGAAGATAAAATAAGATAAGGATAAGGGATAAAGGCAAAGGGATAAGGGATAAGGAATGGTGAAGCTGGCGGCGAGTTGGTGAGCAGAGCTGATGTGGTAGGATAAGTGTGGACCCACCTTGATGAGCTGTCGTGGGCCCCGCCCTACTGCTGCTGCCGGGCGGTGCGCACATCTCGCGGTGCTGCCGTGCAGTGCATGCTGCTGCCTAGTGCTGCTGGCGACCCGCTGTGCATGCTGCTGCCTATGACTGCGCCGCAGTGCGCTGCCGGGCGGTGTGTCCATAACAGAAACGCCTCTTTCTCGACATTGGGCTTTCTCATGCCCAACCCATGCAACTATACTGTGATAATAAAGCCGCCTTACATATAGCAGCCAACCCAGTATTTCATGAAAGAACCAAGCACATCAAAATATCACTTTGTAAGAAATCTTACAGTCCCAAACAATCATCACTTGCCATGTACCTTCAAAGCTTCAGCCAGCTGATGTGCTTACCAAGGCTCTTGGTCGAGAACAATTTCACTCCTTTTTGTTCAAGTTGGGCATGTTTTCTCCAACATCCGGCCCATGTCCAACTTGAGGGGAAGCCTTAGCTGTATAAGAGAATCAGTTAATCAGTTAGACAGTTGTCATTCATTTAGATAGTTGTTAAGACAGCTGTTAATCGAAGATTTACACCTATAAATATTTATCTTAAGTGTCAAACTGAAGACAATCTTTTCATTACGATAAGCATTAGGAGTTGGAAACCTAGAAAAGATGGGATAGATTTTTTGAGAAGCAGACATGAGATCACATGTGTACTGAAAGGAGACAAGTAGAGCTTGTCATGGCTTGGGCTGTGTCACTGTGCATTACATTTATGGGATTATCACGCCCTTATTGTGTATTATCCTTCATGAGGCATGAACTAAAAAGGACCTAACTTCTTTTTAGTCTTCGTTTTATATCTCCACCTTTTTGATCAAGCATTAGAATTTTAGATGACAGTAGGAACCAAACGAAACCCATGAATCCAGAATTAACCATATTGAAAGAAGAAACTGGGGAAACAGAAAGGTGGAATGGAGCACCTCGAGTGCATGTTTGTAACGCTTCAGCTTTCGAAGCTCTCGGACCACACGGTTGAGCTCGTATTTGCGTACGGTTTTGCCTTCTTCGGTCCATTTTCGAATAGTTACGACGGCGCTGCGTTTCGGGTATATGAGAGTGAGAAGCCTTCGCCCTATCGTGTCTCGTCCACCGCTGCTTGTGCTGGTGCTGGTAGAGCCACCCTTGGTGAAGGCCTCTGCCGCCGCTTCCACCGAAAACGACCGGCCGGAAGAGAGGACCATGCGCACACAACGGACCAACATTTCTCAACAGACGGCACGACGCAAATAGACCCTGTTCTTCTCCAGTCGCAGGTGGACGCTCACATTAGGAATAGAAAGACAGAAACAGAATACGGAACTGCACTCCGTAGGGTAAATAGGGGACCCGGGACTGGATTTAGTTGTCGATTTTTTTGGGTTATATAGATAAGGGCAACTTTCGGGCCCTAATATCAATAAAAATAATTCCAGCAACGCTCCCGCCTCTGCCCAACACAGCTCCTGACCATTCCAACGTGGCCAACATGTGCGTTATGATTGTCGAAGGTTTCGGTGAAGATCCAACGACTCATGTGAAGCGGTTCATTTATGCCATCCATCATCGAATGACGCACGGGAAGGCCTTAGAGCTAGAGCCTAGAGGGGGTGGGGTGTAGAGAATTGTATATCTATGAAAGGGGGAGCTCAGGACTCGGGAGTCAGGAGGAGGAGGAGAAAGACAGAGAGGCCGTCGTGTAACGCATTGGAACATTATTTTGTTTGTGTGAAAACTTCATCTTTGCCTTCTTGAGCTTGAAAGACCTGTCTCTGTCTCTGGATGCTAATCATCTCGTTTTTTTGTTAATGGGTCCTCGGTTTAAAGGTTATTCCATCTCTTCTTTTCTGTTTTTTCGCAATCTTTCTCTTTTCCTGTTTGCTGATTATGGTTCAGAGAAAGCTTGAATTCAAGTTGGTGGGTTTTGAGCGATGAGTTGAATGATGTTTGTTTTTGAAATATTTTCTCGATGGACTCGTGTAGAAGATCTGAAGTAAGAAAAAAGATATAAAAGATGGATATCTTGTTCTCTGTTCTTCTACGAAAAACTTGGTATGCTTAAGCTATAAGACGTGGAGATTCAAAGGTTTCGGAGATGTGGCTACTGTTTTTGGACATTTGTGGATTAATGGGTGTTCCTTATTCGACGAGATCCGGTCCATTCCTGAACGGTTTCTCACGGGTGTTTCGAGCTTTTTCTAAGCTTTTCCTTTTCCCCACTTCTTTTTTCTCATAAGATTTTTATCTGTGACAATTTCGCCCATCTTTATCTCTTGGTGCTTTAGTTCGTGAACAACGGAAAAAGATCCACGGATCTGAAATTCTCTCTCTGCCTCTCTCTCCCCACTGTTTTCTTACGGCTACGGGGAGTGTTTTATTTGGGTATCTGAAATCATCTCTCTGCAAACACAAAGAGATAACTTCTGGAGGGTCCTAGGTGCTGGGTTTGCAAACCCTGAGAGATAACTTTTTGAGCCTCCGGCACGCGGAATGGACAATCGAGACCCGTTGACCCATTGAAATGGCTGGCATGAATACAAAGGAAGGCAGAGGAAGACTATGAACAGTGCCCTTGCCCTTTTTTGATATTTTTTCAAAAAGTTATTTTAGCTATTTTATAAAATTATTATTTTTTATTGATATTCAAGGCAAAGAGTTGCCCTTATGTGCTAGAAACCCTCTTCTTTATGAAATTAATAGTTGGATTTAGTAGTCACAGAGCACTTGATAAATATTTGGGATAAGTGGATTGCTTAAATGAAAACTTGATAAATATTTGGGATAAATCAGAAATCTGAAATTGCAACCCCTCCTTTTATTAGTAGTCCACCCTTAAATATTTTCACAATTGTAAAACGTGGGTATTAATTGATAAATATTTTGATAATTGTAAAAAGTGTGTATTAATTTTTTTAAAAGGTAGGTTGGGGGTATTTTAAGGGATAGGTATCAAAAAAAAATTTAAGTATTATTTATCATTTTTGCCCTTATTTGCTTCTCTTATATAACTATGCACATGGTAAAGACTTCATTTTTTTTATATAAAACAAGAAAAAAAAAACAAAGGGGTTACACTAGGGGTGCTCACGGTTCGGTTTGAGGTACTTTTTTTCAAACCGAATCGACCTGATCGGTTTTTTAAATATCCAAATTAAAACAAAACCGATGCAATCGGTTAACCAGTGGACTGGTTAACTGCGGTTTGGTTTTTTGGTTTTTTATGCACTTAAAATAAAAAAATACCTAAAACTATCGGTGTCGGACTGGTTGGTGTTGGTGGTTGTTGTCGGTTTGTCGCCTAAAGTGAGAGCTTGAGAGGTGGCGCCTGGTGGAGCCGTAGAGAGGAGAGATGAGAAAGAGAGAGAAGAGAGATATAAAGATGGCGTTGGTGCTTACTTGCCGGTGAGGTGGCGATCGGTATTGTCACTTTGGTGCTGGTGGTTGGCGCGAGCCGTGCGACAGAGATGACAGATGAGACTCTGCTATCATGAAATTCATTATCACATTCTTTGGTACAAGATACCCATCTATGGTGATATCCTCTGTTACTGCGTGCGGTAGCAAGAAGTGTCCCCGCGGGGGTCTTCTCAGACCCTCCAACATCACCGCCTTAAGATATGACATCTTTTGCAGATCTTCTTCTTTGATTTCTTCTCCGAACCCCACTACCCCTTCAATCTTCGACAACAACTTTGCTTGGATGTGTGGATGCTTCACTAGGTTTGCCATGATCCACAGTAACACGGCGAATGTTGTGTCAACACTGTCATTGAGAAAACTCCCCGCATAGAGAGACTATTTTCTTCTTCATGAGCATTCGTCCTCCGTCGGGTAGTCAGAGATTGAGTAACGTATCCACATAGCATCTGATTGCCGAATTGGCCACTTGGGATTGGGGTCTGGTCGTTTGGGAATACGAAGAGTCAAGACTAAGAGAGACTAAGAGAGTGAGAAATAGAGAACTGAGAGTGTCCTCCACATTAATTCTCATAAGGTATTGGGTTTAGGTTTTGAACTTCGAAGAGACAAATAGAGAGGTTAAAAGGTTTCGATTTTCGAAGAGACTGTCAGAGTGTTAGACTGAGAGACTGGTAGTGTTCGGTTTTCAATTGAAAATAAAATAAAATATATTTCAATTTTTAATTGAAAGGTTCAAAGAAAAAGGCTGAAAGTCTCAAGCTGTCGAACTTTTTAATTTGATTTTCAATATATATATATATATATATCGGTCGGTTCGGTTCGGTTAACCGCCAGTTTTTTTAAATGGTTAACCGAAACCGAACCAAAACTATCAGTTTTTTAAGAATATCGAACCAAAACCAAACTAACCGATTCGATTAACCAATTTTTCGGTTCAACTTCGGTCATTTTTTTGCTCATCCCTAGGTTATACAACTCGGGGGTAGCACACCCCAAAAATCTAAGCAAGAAATTAACGTTAGAGGTGTCAGAGTCAGCTCATGCGAAATATAAACTTCATGAGCCTTGTTTGCTAACCAATCTGCAGCTATATTTGCTTCTCTGAGCACATGCTAATAGAACATTTCCTTCCAAATTATATCTCAAGGCCCTGTAATCTTCAAGAATAGGCTTTAATCTCCATGGCGGTTTGGTTTTGTCATTGAGACAGTGGATTACAAGCTTTGAATCACCTCCGATAACAATATACCTATTTTATGAAATTGCTTGCAATATTGTGAACCTCTCAAGCAGCCCAAACTTCAACTAAGTTAACAGTGGTAAATCCGACTTTGTAGGCTTTTAGGTCAAGAATATTTCCTAAATGGTCCCCTTGCAACACAACCTATAAAGCAATGACCATTTACACATGAGGCATCAAAATTTATTTTAATAGCATCTAAATATGGACTCGTCCATCTTATTGGGATCCATTGTTTTTCCATTTTCTTTTTTTCCTTAGGAGCTGATTTAATCTCACAAAAAAGTTGTGAGCTCTATCAAGAATGACAGCAAGAGGTAAGATTTTATTTTTGAAAGTTTTCTCATTTCTGTTTTTCCAAATATACTGAAATAAAATTACAAGTTTTTTCTTAGTATCTGAAATTTGAAAGATATTTGGATCATTATCATTCAACTTTTTCCACACCTCCTAAAATGAGAAAATTAATTCACTTTGTGAACTTGAATGTACTTTGGGTAATCAACCAAATCTATTTTGCATGGTTGCAATTGACAAAAACGTGGTTCTTAATCCTCCTCACTTTCACCACAAATACTACAAGATCCATCAATCTTCATTCCTCTATTAAATAGGTTCATTTTTTATGGTAGTTTATTACATAAAGTCTTATATTTGGGGGGGCGGGGGGGGGGGGGGGGGTGTTTAGATTCTATACATTTGCAATCTCACTAGTTCCCCTAGGAGGAGCACTATCTAAATTACTTCCTTTAAATAGACAGTTTTAATTGAAAACTTCCCATCCTTAAATAGGCAGTTTATTACGGCAGAGACTTTTTTTTTTGGGTAGAACTGTAGAAGACACAAAGCAAAGAGGGAGCACTAAACTCAAATAACAGATTAACGAAATGGATTTAAAAGAAAATGGCTGACCCAAAATCAAATTATTGCAAAAGATTAGCTTTAAATTACTTGCAGAAAATTTGCTCAACCAATCTTACGGACATAGCTGGGGAGGAAAACTAAAAAGCTGGATTCCGTTTGTCGATGGAGATCCCATCAACGAATTTTAAGGCCATGTTCATTTTTTGGTAAATTTTTTATATGGATAAGTGCATTTATGGATGTTCTTTTATTTCTCATGGAAATAAGGTAATGATTATTTTAGTCATAAAAAAATCATTATTAAAAGGGGCATTTTTGTCTCGTTCAAGTATTGACAATTTTTCCCATTGTGAGAAAGTTATTTATCCACTTAAGAAATGGGTATCACTTACCTGAAAAAAAAAGACTTTCTTTTGTCTCCACATAAATCTGAAAAGAAAAAAAAACACAGGATTCTTGATGATCAAAATCAAAATCCTATTAATCAACTTTCCACTCTCAAAACCCAGAAAAATAATGCCCCTAAAAGGGAACTACTACTTCTGTTCGGGGGTTCTGATTTAGCTCTGGTAGAAGGAGGAGGCTGGAGACAAAATGAAACAAACTTGAGTGTTGCTTTCGAAATTTGAACTCGGAGCAAAGTACCTTCTACATCAATTTTTAGACTTCGTATGGTCAATTAAACATAACCAATAGTTTAATTATTAACATGTATTCTCAGTTGTATGCACTATGCATTAAATAACTGCAAATTCCATTGCTGCAACAAAACAAAGTGTGGGTCGGTGGAGACAGACTTAAAAGGATGACAACTCCATGTGGCAGAGGCTTATTGAGAGTGAAGTAGATGCTCTAAGTGGAAGTTTGGCTATAGGCGGTAATACTAGGTAATTGAAATTATGAATTTGGCACTGGCCAAGGGAAAATATACTTCTAGTACTATTTCTTGGTTTGAGCATTTGGATTTAGGGTATTGCCACCTACCAAGAATGAATTGTACCGAACCTGTTGCAAATGTCATGTTGGTGAAGTTTTTAATTGTTGTTATACTGTAAGTTAATAAGATCTAAAAAATAGTGTTTTTTCTATCACTTAATTAAGATTCTACAACATAAAACAGCCAAAAACTAATCCTGAGTTATAGAGCTAAAAATATTTGTCCATTTGATTTGAAACCATTTCAAATGTAGATTGTATGGACTGTGGTGTAAGTTTTATTTTATTTTTTCTATTCTAATAGTGAATGATTAACTTTGTAGTTTATGCAAGTTATGTTCTCATTCACATTAACTTTCTTTGAATTATATTGATTTTTTTTTTTTTACTTATTGTCTTTTCCCAAAATGCAAATTAAGCCTTTGATTTTATGCTGAATGACACATTTGAGGAAATAAAAGTATAAGAGAGGACAATACTTTTAAGGCTTCTTCACAACATACTTAAGAAATTAGTGACAACTCTTGAATTCTATATTATAGAAATATAACTCTCTTTAATGTGATTAAAACATTGGATATACAAGTAGAGGTTTGACTGGTTAGTCATTTTATGTCATTTTATATCATTTTTGGACAATTAGTATAATTATGATCTCTTTCACCAGCCCTTTATGTAAATGTACCAATGGGGAAGAGGGGGGGGGGGTGTTCAACCTTATCCTAAGAAGGTTCTATATATAATCTTTTCATCAGCTAATTTCATACATAATTATGTTTAAATTGATTTTCTATGTAATTATGTTCATTGCTATTCAGCAAAAGCAATGTCATTTGGCTCCAATGATCTGAACTTGATATACAAATAAAATTCTTCTCTCCAACCCAACTTGAGAGGATGTAAAGTGGTCAAGTCCTCCAAAAATAAGGGAAGCTCTGACTACAGCTTGGTATGTATGCTAGAGTGAAGAAGTGGAAAGCCCTGGATATGGATATGGACATTAAGGAACAAGGAATTAGTGGGTTCACATAGAAGCAACACATTCCCTCTATTTGTGGGTGATAATATATGCAAATGATCTGAATGCGTAGTGCATCCATCATACATTATATGCTAATGATATGCCCATATGTGGGGGATAATAGGGGAAACAAAAACTGAATCAAAAGATTTGCACATGCACTCTCTCTCTCTCTCACCCAAAATTTTCTGTCACTCTCCCCCAAGATCTGTACCTGCACTCTCATGCTTGTCATTCCAAGAGTTAAACCTTGTACCAAGCAGTGGCCCCTCAACTGACACCCAAACTGCTAATTGCTCCTTCACCCTGATTCTTCTACAACATCCTCCTTAAAAATGACCAAAGAAAATTCTACAACTTTCTGGCAGCCATCATTCCCAATGAATGATATGCGCAGATCAGATGTAGGCAATAGTGTAAGGTTCAGATTTCCCCTGTACCAACCTTAACTGTTACATATCTGGGAGCAGCGTGAAAACTTTTATGATTTAAAATAACTTAATGACAAGAGCAGAAAATTCAAAGAACTTTCATTCAGACCAGAAAATCAACTGCAATAGAATGTAGTATGATGCTACTTTTTCTAGTAACTTGTTACAGAACAAGCACAGTTTATTTTCTAGTAACTTTCATTCAAAGAACTCTCCTACCCTGTCCTCATCCTTCAAAGGACCTCATATTTCATGTTGTTCAAAACTTTATTCTGTTTATGAAATGTCAGCAACCCACTTGAGTAATAAAACATTAGAATTCTCTCAAGTTTAAAATGTCTGAAGAATCAAGCACAAGCAGATGGATACCTCTCTTGTCATCTGTCTTAAGTAATTAACATAATGAAAATACAAGAAAAAGATGAGATTCTCCCTGGTAGGGATGGAAATTGGGTAGCCAATTTCAAGAATTTACACTATATTAGGGGACTGAGTAGTTTGATACAGGTTCTTTTGTACAGCAGAGGGTGCTCCTCCTCATTTTCTACAGAAGTCATTATTGTATGATAGAAAATAACTAGCAATGGGTATATGATTAAAATGAAGAATATATAACCAACATTTGAGATTTTGAAAATTTGATAATCTAGATCTAGAACTCAGGTTCAAAAATAATGAGATGTAAGGGTTCTTTCCAACTTGCAAAGGAACAAGCATAATATGTATTTTGATTAGTGTTTGATGTTGACATACCATCTAAAATGACCATACTAGGCATCATTGATAACCAGCAAGGCATGGGGGATTCAAGGAAATTCTTTATGCATAAGTTCATATTAAGTGATAAAACTAGTCTATATTTGTAGGCTGATGTTTAAAGGAGCTGGATGATTGGTATACTAGACCAAATGGTTCCTACTCTTTTTTATCCTTTTTTTAAAAGTACATTGTTTGGCCAATTCATTTCCTCAAACCTCTTCAGTTAAAGCCATTTTGGAGGGCCTTTTTGCTGGGAATCTGCACTTAAAGTTATCTTTCCATTTAGAATATGCACTTCAAGTTATCATTCCATTTTAAGAATCTGCACTTCAAGTTATCGTTCCATTTTATGGAACCACTTTCTCCATCCCTTCGGTGCTACATGGACACCACCTTCAGTATTCATAATCTATTTTCAGCTTGGTTGTTTCCATGTATTATGAGAAGAGACAGATTACTATGAAATTGTGTGTAAGTGGCAATTCTCTAAAGTTTGTGAAGTAACAGAACACTAGATTATTTGAAAAGAAGGAACAAGCCATGCATAATATGATTGATCAGGTTAAGGAAAACTGTTCGTGTTAAACTAATTGCATGTATTGGAGTATTACTTATCATATAATGATCTATGTGAGGCATGGACACCACCTTCAGCATTTATAATCTATTTTTAGCTTGGTTGTTTCCATGTATTATGAGAAGAGACAGATTACTATGGAATTGTATGTAAGTGGCAATTCTCTAGAATTTGTGGAGTAACAGAATGCTAGATTATTTGAAAACAAAGAACAAGGCATGCAGAATATGATTGATCAGGTTAAGGAAAATTATTCATGTTAAACTAATTGCATGTATTGGAATATTACTTATCATATAGTGATCTACATGGAGCCCACATTGATTTTTCTAAGTGGGACCTATAAGTAATATTTACATATTTGAATGTGTTATTGGGTCCCACACATTAATATTTATCATGTATGTAAGAGGGACCAATAAGTATGTTAATCTTTGAAGATCTACTTGTGAAAGATCGTCAGTCTTTTGAGATCTTGAGCTTTTAGAAGATTTTCTAAAAAGACTTTCCAAATAAACTTCTAGTAGCCCATGCATTGTTTGTGCATCATCTTTCCACGTTTCTTCTCCACAGCAGTATACTGTATCACCTTACTTAGGCTGTTTCTTCATCGAGTCCTCGTGTCACTAATCATGGAGGAATCCGAATTTCTATCTTTTTGAAATTGAATCATCTCTCAGGTGCTCGAGGCAGGGCCATCTTCACTCGTCCGAGAGAAAGACAGCACTAAAAATGACTGAAATCGATCAATTGTTCTCCACAAAAGATGTAGATCGATACCTCAAGCGCGAGGTCCTTGGTAAGGGAACTTATGGAGTTGTCTACAAGGCTATCGATACCAAGGTGAGTTGTTCATCGTTTCTTATTGGCAATACAGATCTAGGGTTTCGGAATTTTCCGGATTCTGTTTATATGTATCAAGTATTCAACTCATAATCTTACTTTTAGAGTTTCATCTCATTTTTTGTTCCACTTAGGATGGTTTTCTGCTTTAAACTGATGGCATGGGATAACGATATCAAGTTTTAGCTGCCAATTCTTCAAAATTTCCCGGCTTTCTATTAATGGAGTTGTTTATATGGAATCTATGCTTGATTTGAGCAGACAGGACAGACAGTTGCGGTTAAGAAAATTCGGTTGGGGAAATACGGTGAAGGTATAGATTTTACTGCATTGAGGGAAATAAAACTTCTTAAGGAGCTTAAGGATCCGAATATAATTGAGTTGATAGACGCTTTCCCTCACAAGGGAAGCTTGCATCTTGTGTTTGAGTTCATGGAAAGTGACCTGGAAGCTGTTATTCGGGATAGAAATATCGTTCTTTCACCCGCTGATATAAAGTCGTACCTACAAATGACATTGAAAGGGTTGGCATATTGTCAACAGAAATGGGTCTTGCACAGGTATTTTCCCCCATGGTTCTGTTTATGGATTCAAGCCATTTAGTAGATGGTCCATACCGCTGGAGTTGTCTTAGATATGTACTGATCTATTTTACAGGGATATGAAACCAAACAACTTATTGATAGGGGCTGATGGACAACTTAAGCTGGCAGACTTTGGTTTAGCACGTATTTTTGGGAGCCCTGATCGCAAATTCACTCACCAGGTATGCCATTTTTCTTATTCATGGAGGTGCTTTATAAAAATGAGAAACAGAAAATCCACTTCTTATTCATATTAAGAGAGCTGGTAAAGTATGAGAAGTCAAAAGCATGTCAAAAACTTGGATCTTCCATAGATATCTCAACTGTTACAGATTGATTGTTGTTTCATTATTGATACCAGAAGCGCCATTTGTCTCCAGTACTGCTAATTGATGATATAAGGATATCTGATTTGGGTTAATTCAACATGCAATTACATTGGGATGTAATTGTCAGCATATTGCATTACTCGACCTTATGATGTCACTACTGCACATCCTATTTTTACCATCCCACCATCTCTAAGGCTTCATCCATGGTTCATTTGCATGCCTCCTGATCATTTTTCATTGCTTCAACCATTGTTCTCTCTGGCCTTCCCCTATCTCTTCCACATCCTTTCTAAGCTTACTCATCAAACTTGGAAGTACATGAACAAATGCCTTGATAAAAAATAGCCTTAGATGAAATTACTGAGTACATTCGTTTGTATGATTTAATGCCAGTGTGCCACTTATTTGAATAGGTTTTTGCTCGATGGTACAGAGCACCTGAGTTGTTGTTTGGTGCCAGGCAATATGGATCAGGTGTAGATGTTTGGGGTGCAGCTTGTATATTTGCTGAGCTCCTTCTCCGCAGACCTTTTTTACAGGTGAAGCTAAACAGTTCATGGTCATCTTACTTTGGTTGCTTTAAAATATTTACTTATATTTCCTTAAGCTCCATTTGGGAAGAGTGCAAATACAGGATTTAGAAATGTCATATACAAGGCTTTACACTGAACATGTTTATATTTGCACTCTTCCCAAACTGAGCCTTATGTTTTGAGCTTCAAGATCTTTGGTCTCTACCCAGAGATGATAAAGAAGAGGTGGACCAATTAAGTGCAAATGATACTAATTTAACCCATGGCCTGTAGAGGATCCACACGGACAATAAAAATGCAGTCATTTTTATAGTTATTGAGTGGCACTGCTTCTTCAGGCCAGACCAAGAAATCCCTGAGATATGATGTAAAATGGATATTTTTTTAATTCTTTATCATATATTTTACATGAAAAATAATATATATATAAGGGTTTGAAGAAGAGAAAAGAGAAGGAATCCTTAACCTACAATAGACAGAGGAGAAATAAAGGATTTATTTAATTAAAAGTTTGGTCTCTTAAAATATGATACTTCTGTGTCAATCTTTTTAATTGTATTAAAAGGCCCAGTTAATTGAGATTTTTCCTATATGGCTGTCATTCAGAGCAACAAATGAATCATTTATCATAAAGAGGATGAGGCTCAAGCTAATAATTTGGAGCATTGATAAAAAAAGTTACTGATTTGGAATGCTTTGAAATTTTATGACCTACCTTGATTATGCTGGTAAATTTTTTAAAAGATTCAATTTTTTTTCACTTTTTCTTTGTAGAAACAATGTGACAGCAGCATGTGCAGCCTATTTCCAAAAAGGAAAAAGAAAAATTGGATATGTCAATATTAGCCCTCTTTCATTCTTAGATTTCAGTTGAAAAGAACTTTTATGGGACTTCATTTTCCCCATTTTCTCAAAATTTTGTATGTTGGGCAATCCATTTTCTCAATCTCATGGAGGGGAATGCTTAGTACTTTATCTTGATGTACCTTTTCAGGTATATGAGATAATCTTATACATTCTTTCAATTTATATGGTTATATGAAATCAGAAACCTTGAAAAAATTGGATATGTCAATTTATCTTAGTACATTCCATATGATGGTAGTGCTCATAGGTGTTTGCCTTGATTTTTGTTTGTTTAAGTGTTTGGAGATTCCAACAATCTTTTAACTTCTTCTAATGATTAGCAACAGATGTACCAAGAAAAGAACAATAGCAAGTATGAAGTTTGAGGACTTGATACAAAAGTAAGAATCCAGGCACTAGTCAAAGTCAAAAACCATAAATGAGACCTTTGCAAGGCCAAAAGAACCAGCCCTTTCATGATTGTTAACCCTACATTTCATTAGAGAGTTGGTCCTTAGTTGGCTTCCGGTTATTGCTCTTCAATGAGTTGAACAAATAAAGAAGCAAATACAATTTAACTATTAGTCGATAATTGGCTAAAGTGGTTGTATTACAACAATAGGTTGTAGTCTATTCTTGTTGATCCTCTTGCTTCTGTCTCTGTAGCCATATTCAGACTTCCATCTAATCAATGGTTGGAATTATCTGGTTGCTTAATTATATCAACACTGTGAAAAAAAGATTGACTTCAGTTTATGACTGTCATCAAATAAACTTACTATTATTGGTGTGTCGGTTGCCATATGTCAAAGTTTGAATTCTTCTGTATAGATTATCCTTGCTTGTTTAGTATTTTCTTATGATTGTGCAGATATGTATCTGAACTATCCGTGTATGTATATATACATATTTATTTACAATTCAACATATGGAAAGGTTAACACTTCTTGATTAACATTTTATGTTTGCTTGACAGGGTTCAAGTGATATTGATCAGTTAGGAAAGATCTTTGCAGCTTTTGGTACTCCAAGGCCTTCACAGTGGCCAGACATGGTTTTCCTTCCTGATTATGTAGAATACCAAGTTGTCCCTGCACCTCCATTACGTTCTCTGTTCCCAATGGCTAGCGATGATGCATTAGATCTCTTGTCAAAAATGTTCACCTATGACCCAAAGGCAAGAATTTCTGCTCAACAAGCACTAGAGCACAGGTATGAATTTTAACCTTTTTCAAGTGGTAGTGTACAAGTTATTTTTTAGTACTTAATTCTCATGTCTATCTTCCCGTTTAGGTATTTTTCATCTGTGCCTGCACCAACAAAGCCAGCTCTACTTCCAAGGCCTCCTCCCAAGGGTGACTCTCAAAACTCTAGACCTTCAGATTTTGATCTGCAGGAGGGTCCTATTGTGCTTTCTCCACCAAGAAAGGCAAGGAGAGTGTTGCCACAACGCGAGGGATTTGAAGGAAATACATATCACAATGACAAATATGATAATTATACAGATGAATTCCCATAAGCAGGTGGTATGAACACAAGGACAGAATATACCAGTATCAATAGGCAGTTAATGTTTGGGTGGAAGACTCCATCCAAGAAATATTTAACAGGTAAAATAATATCCATATGGTATTGAATGTAGAATCTAGAATTCATTTCAAACAGTGGATCATTTGTCAGTTCACTTATCCCCTTGGGGCCTTGGTTTGCCTTATATGATGTATCCCTCTTATATGATCATCAAACTTGAGCCTCTATGTTGCTTAGATGTCAAAGGTAAACTAATCTTTTTTTTTTTTTAATGTTTTCTTGTTTACAGTGTGGCGATTGCATCTGGAAATGGTAATTTTGGGTCTTGAACTCCACTGTCCATAGCAGAATAACGTGCTCATGCATTGGTTCCACTCTTTGGAATATGGACCATACATGTATTCAATCTTTGACAAACATTCACAATAAATATTGTGGAATCCTTCAAATTTTGTTCCACTTCCTGTTACATCTTTTATCTCCTTTTCCTCAGTGGCGGAATGGAATTTATCAAATAGAAAGCTGGATAGGAATGTAGGATTAGTCTTTTGTTAAGTGGAAGCATATTCCCGTGCGCTTGTTTATGGTTCTAGCATCAATGGAGATAATGTGGATGCTGGAATGCATTAAGAGTCGCACACTTTTCCCCCTTCGGCCTGGGATATTGACACAGATGAAGAATGTTTTCTGGACATTAGTTTATGCTGGAGGACCTGATCGGTGAACTGGAGATCTTAATATATTATGTACATATACATATGAACGATGCTTAGTTTTTTCCCCTAATTTCCTGTGTACGGATGTATATCCAACACTGATGACCCAGTGGCCAGTAATTGAGAACTTGAGATAGTCACCTGACGTTCCTCCAAAATAGGTGTTGTATCAAACCATCGGAAGTTTGGAACTGCTGCAAGGCTCTCCATGACTGACAATGAAAGGAAATTCTATCTACTCTTCTTGATTGAGATGAGGTATAAAGGAAAGTAAAATAAAGAGAAATTAATTTGTTCTTTTTAGGGTATTTTAATAAATATACGTCTTAATGAAGTTGGTCAAGGGTAAATGTGGTGTTTTAAAAATATTAATGCATTACTTGAGTTTTTTTTTTTTTTTTTTCATTTGGAGAAAGGGGGGTATTTGCATCTTTTTCAAAACCAAATGGAGGTTTTTGTTAGGATCAAAACACGGGAGGTTTGTAGAATTGCCAAAAGAGAGTCGAGGGAGAATTTTATAAATTTTCAATAAAATGAAAACATAGCAAACATGAAAGTATTCGGTAATTGTTTGACGATGTATACATTTGTTGTTAGTTTTCACTTTCTATTTTCCCACAGAAACCATGTATTTATACATTGTACATCATGGGGAACTCATGGGATGGGGACAGACCAGAGTAAAGGTGGGGGCCACCTTGACCTTGTGACTAAGAGCCTGTGGTTACATGGGTTTGATCCTGTGCCTCCTCTTTTTAAGGAATGTGGACTGATCACTCAAACGACTAGGTCATCAACTCTGTTGTGGTCATATTCCAACTATTAAATAATCTCTCCAATCCAAATTGAACTTTAAGCCCCAAAAAAGCTTAAAATAGAGGCCTAACTTTGGCCCTTGCTTATTAAAACTTTTGGTTAACCAACAACTTGACCCAAATGGTAGCCCTGTTTCGGGTATGTAGCATTCAATGAAATCATTATCATTCATGACTTACATGAAATATGTTTCACCAATCCAATTTATTTAAGTAATATCCACTATTAATTATTAGTACTTAAATCATTTCTTACCACTTCTACTCATGTCCTTTTCTGTCTACCATTAGCTCTTTTAGCTCATTTAATTTGTAACAAATCACTTCTTCTAATTGTAGTTGTTGGCAATCTTCTATACACATGACCAAACCATCTTTCTACTCTCTCTCATTTTATCACTTATTGAAACTACTCTTATGATAATATGGATGACTTCATTTATGATCATATCCTTTCTAGTTTTTCATTCATCCATTTTAACCATTGGTGATATTCAAATACTCAAAAGAAAAAAGAAAAAAACTCATTTTCTATACTTCTAACCATCATTTCTAATTATTTTCTTTTTAAAATACCAAGCATGTCTAACTTTGCTTTACTTCATCCAATATTATCATCCATAAACTACCAACAAACGTCACAACAAGATACTACAACCTAGAAGTCTATAACATCTTCCCATGAATGGCAATGGAGATGTTCCCAATGTGTGGCTAGGGGTGTTCACTATGGTGGTGTTCAGCACCGTGTTCATCTGTTTCGGTCCCGTCCATGGGATGAAGACCCGTACGATTAGGTGTGGATGAGACCATTCACACTCCAATATAGCGTGGACCGGTCCCGTCCACACCCCAATATATCGTCAACAGGAAAAACTCGTGGATACGTCCCCTCCAAAGCTTATTTTTTATCCCATGCTTCAAGGAGCATGGATCAGAGGCAGTGTGATCTAAGACAGATTGCAAATACACAGAGATGCACCTTCAGTTTTATCTCTGAAATTCCTGTAGTTGCATTCCGGTTGTATGATCTAAAATATTAATTATTCTACTTAATTTTTATAAAATTTTTATGTTTTTATAAATAAAATAATATTTTTAAATATTTAAAATATATTTTTTAATTTTTAATTATTTTATAAAAAAATTAATATTTATTGGTTAATATTAATTCGTTGATGCAAATTTTAAAATATTTATCATATAAAATGCAAAAATTAGATATTTATGATTAATTGTGTATATTATTCATAAAATGTATATGAGATACATGGAATAAAAAAAGTGTGGTGTGGACTGGACTGTCCACACAGTTTGTCCACAGTTCAGAACAACTGTGGGCTGTGGTGTAGTGTGGATTGGTCCTTGCCACAAGGTGTGGTGTAGACTGGACCTGTTCATGGGCCAGTCCGGCCCCTGGACGGGCTTGAACACAGATTTGAGCCCACGAGCTTGACCTCGGGTCAAAAAGCCCAACTCAAATTTATTTCGGTCTGGGCTTGGGATTTGTCAAAATAGCCCAGCTCGAGCCCGACCTAGCCCGACCTTTAGGTTAAACCAAAAACACTAATATCCTAACCCCTCTTCTCACTCATCTCTTTCTCGTCTTAGCCAGTTAGCCAAACCTCTCTTCTCAGTTTTCACAGTCACAAGACTCACAACCTCACACTCTCAAGCAGACACAGAATCGGAAAACACTCATCGACGCAACTAGTAAACTCCAGCGGACCGGCGGTGAGTCCTCTCTCTCTCTCTCTCTTGTTCCTCTTCTCACTTCTTCTCTCTCAGAATCTCAGATGCAAACTTAGGCACCGGCGGGACAGCGAACACAAGCGCCGACAATGGCGGTGAGTCCTCTCTCTCTCTCTCTCTTAGATGCGAACTCACTTCTCCTTTTCACTGTCAAAATCTCAGCTCAGCTTTATTAGACGTGAACTCAACACCAACGAACATAGTCATCGGTGGTGAGTCATCTTTTCCATTTTGTTGTATTACGAAATTATTATTTACATATATGCTATTAGCCTATGTGCTTTTGTTTGCCTGTATGCTATTGTTTGACCGTATGCTATTGTTTGCCCTTTTGTTTATCCTGTAATTATTGAAATACTGGTTTCAGGCAAGTTCAGACAACCTGATACATTGTGGTAATATTATACTATTAGGGATTTGTTAAGGAATCATAAAAACAACCCGATGCATTAGGGATTCACTACACATATTTATTGGCTTAGTTTGTCCTTTGATGAGGGTCATTTTAGTCAACCCACTTGATGGTAGACACGTGGACGTTGTCAGCAACATAACGTCCAACTCAACAAGACAGCTCGCCAGATCAACATGTGGCAGTTTATAACAGGTGCGTGGCCGAGCTGAGGCGAGTTGGCTGTTCAAATGTGTTTAGTATGCAGATGATGGAGGAGCTGGTAAAAAGACTAGCGGAGCAAAACCTGAGCAATCAAAGGGTCCCTGTAGGGTATGGGCCTTCGCTCAAAGCATCGCCATACAAGAAAGAATTTAAGTTCATAAACCAAGTAAATAAGCTGTCTGAGTAGGGCAATGCAGGCATGCCGACTTAAGGTCTGTTTTTAGGTGGACAAATGCGTTTCCAAGGAGCATAAATAGAAAAGGTTCGCTCAAACTTGGGAATCACTGTGGCTGGGCAAGCTTCTCTCAAACATGTTAAGAACCACAATGAGAGGTCAAATGTGAGCGGATCATGTCGGAAGAGTCTGCTCCAGGAGGAAGCTAGTACCAAACCAGGGAGATGCAACATCTTCCCGATGGAGGGAATCTTTACTGTAATTGTTTCTCTGAGGAAGCCTCGCCAGCAACTAGTGATGGAGAAGAAGGAAAGCAATGATGAGGATGGGATAGCTGACAGGGGGGAGATCGAGGGACGAAGTACTACATATAGGGGCACATCAGTCATAGAGCGAATGGCTTCGGGCCCACAGCGAACAAGAAAGGGGAGATGATGTGGCAAATTTCCTTGAAGGTAAAGGATTACGTGGCAAGAATGAATCGGATGGGACAAGTATGGGAAGGATAAATAAAGGAAAAGGAAAGGCTTTAATGAAGATCCTAGAAAATGAAAGGTTGATTAGCTATTCGAGGAAAAGAGGATCGGAAGGAGTGGTGATCAGAGAGATAGAAGATTCCAACTCTGATTCCGACTTGCAACCAGCCAAAGTAATGACAAAACTGAAGTTATCTAGAAAGGGAGATTGGGATAGGATGGGTGCGATTTTAATGATTTATTGATTGATAACATAGAGGAGCAAGGGTATAGAGAAGAGGAAGAGTGCGAGAAGGAAGCGGCAGCAGCAGATACAGACTTAGATGCTATGAGCTGCGTTAGAAGGAGAATGTAATAGGGAGACATGCAAGGTGAAGAGGTAAGTTCCAGTTCCCTCCTTAAAATTTCTGTAGTTCAAGATAATAAGTTTGTGGTAGTTCCATTTGGATACAATATTAAATTAGGATTGAATTTCTATTGGAATTTTGCAAATGAAAAAGTCTGGAAAATTTGGGGCACATTAAGGAACAATAGAATTAAAAATGTGATTATGGCCTTTGATAACAGGAGAAGATTAAGTAAGAACTGTTTGAAAAAGTATAGAAGAAAGCTAATAGGTACTAGTGACATATGGGTATTAGCAGACACTCTCAGGGTAAGAGAGACTAATATTAGGAAATGTAGAACTTCTATCATGAACTGGCGGAATGAGAGAACAAAAATAGAGCTTAGGGATCACAAGATTAAGTTAGAAACAGTAAACAGGGTTTCCTGGTTCATTAAATCAAGGAGGGGAGCTCATAATGGCCAAACAGCAGGAGTGATGACGGAAATGATAAAAAAAGCTAATAAGTGGGTTTGGGGACCTGTCCCGCAATAGACCCCAAGTGGCAAATGAAAATTTTAAGTTGGAATTGTCAGGGCATGGGGTCGGCCATGACAATTCGAGCACTTAGAGAGACCTGCACAAATCCTGGAGTAAATGTAATTTTCTTAATGGAAACAAAGACTACTTGCCTTAATTGTAAAAAATATGTCAAATGGGTAAAAGAATGGAAAGGTTGGGGTGGACTTTGTAGGTCTCAGTGGAGATTTGGCTCTTTTTTGGAAAAAAGAAATAGCAGGAAAGGTTCTATATGCTGACAAAAACTTCAGACATGTTGAATTTACCACCCAGAGGGGTCTGATATGGCACTGTTCTTTCATCTATGGGGAACCAAAAAAAGCACATAGGAAATCTTTTTTTAACAAATGGAGTAACCTAGCAAAACTTGTTGCAGGTCCATGGGTTGGTGATCTAAATTTTATCTTGTATAATTCTGAAAAAGAGGGGGTAGAATCTATGTTGAATCCCAATTCCTGAAATTTAGAACTTTATTAAAAGATTATGGGCTTCAGGAGGTTCAAAGTGAGGGTCCAACCTTCACCTGGTCTAGTAAAAGGGAAGGTACTAGGCTCATCAGAGCCAGACTTGACAGGGTGGTTTGTAACTCTCAATGGCAAGACCAATTTGCAAATTGCAGAGTTAAAAATTTAATTACATTATGATCAGATCATCACCCTATCCTGTTAGAGACTGATTCCAGGAACAACATATGGAGGAGAATTTTTAGGTTTGAGGAAATGTGGACAGACCATGAGGAGTTCTAAGGTCTACTGGAGACTACTTGGGGAAGTAATAGTAGGTGATCCAATCAAATGAAGTTGGGGAATAAGTGTAGAGCTCTAAAGGAAAAAATCAAAGTGTGGAATAGGGTAACTTTTGGCAATGTAAAAAAGAAAATTCAGGAATTCAAGGACCTGCTTAGTGAGGAGGTGAAAAAAGTAGGGAAAGAGTTTAACCAAAACAAAGCAAACTTCTTAGAAATAGATCTGAATTCCTGGCTGAAGAGAGATGAGCTATTGTGGTTACAAAAATCTAGGGTGAACTGGCTGCAAGTTGGAGATAAAAACTAAATTCTTTCATTCAGTAACTAAAGGGAGGAGCAGTAGGAATAGAATAACAACTCTCAAAATGTGCAAATGGGGAGTGGCTATTATCTGAAGAGGAAATATCTAAGGAGTTGGAAAACCATTTTAAGAGCATTTTCAGCTCTTCGAAGCTAGTACAACAAGAGGATTTCCTAAGTTGCGTCACAACCAAGTTGAGTGAGCAGGAGAGAGACTTGTTAGAAAAAGAAGTCACAGATGAGGAAATAAAGGGGGCTCTATCTCATATGGCACCTAGGAAAGCCCCAGGACCTGATGGATTTCCAAACTTCTTTTTTCAAAAATTTTGGAGAACTATAGGAGTTGATGTGATTAAGGTTGTTAAAGCTTTTTTTTGAGTCAAGATATTTACTTAGAGAATTTAATGAAACCTATATAGCCTTGATTCCAAAAATAAAAAACCTAAAGGAGGTTGCTCACTTCAGACCCATCAGTCTTTGCAACTCCATCTATAAAATCATAGCTAAGGTTCTAGTTAATAGGACCAAGCCTCTTCTAGGAGGATTAATTAGTGAAAATCAAAGTGCTTTTACTTTAGGCAGATACATACAGGATAACATCCTGATAGCTCATGAAATTATACATTTTATGAAAAATGCCAGAGGGAGGACTCATTGGATGGCGTTGAAACTTGATATGAGCAAAGCCTATGAGAGGGTGGAGTGGAATTTCTTGGAGAGAACCATGATAAAGATGGGATTTGGAGCAAGGTGGGTAAATTGGGTCATGAAATGTGTGTCTATTGTATCTTATAGGATCTTGGGCAATAGAAACCTTGAACAAAAGTTTGTCCCAGTGAGGGGGCTGAGGCTGGGAGACCCTTTGCCCCCATACTTATTTTTACTTTGTTTTGAAACTCTGTATGCAAAGCTCATAGAGCTTGCCTCCCAAAAGAAAATAAATGGCATTTCAATTACTAGGAACTATCCAACTGTCTCTCATTTTTTGCAGATGATAGTTACATATTTTCTAAAGCAGTGATGGGGAAGGGCAAAGTATTCTGGATGCTCTCAAATCTTATGAAGAGGCGTCAGGGCAGTAGGTAAATTTCTCCAAATCAGAGGTTTTTTCAATAAGAATTTGCATCATAGACTGCAAAATCTTTTGGAAAATTTTTTAAGAATGAAAAGAGTAGAATCTCCTTCCATATATCTAGGGCTTCCCACAAAAATTGGTAAAACAAAGAGAACCCTTTTCAACTTCTTAATTGAGAGAGCGGAGAAACTGCTATCAAAGTGGCATGAATCTCTTTTATCTCAAGCGGGGAAAGAAGTCCTGATAAAAGCAGTAGCCAGTGCAATCCCAAACTACATAATGTCTTGTTTTCTTCTTTCAAAGGAAGTGTGTAATGAACTAAAGAAGATCCAAACTAGGTTTTGGTGGGGGGGACAAAGGATTAGAGGAAAACACACTAGGTCTGCTGGGAGGTTTTCAACAAAAATAAATGTGTTGGAGGATTGGGATTTAGAGATCCTTATAATTTTAACTTGGATTTGCTAGCAAAGCAAGCTTGGAGATTATGTAATGAAGAAAATAACCTATGGGTAAAGATCATCAAAGCCAAATATATCAAGAGAAAAAATTTCCTAACTGATAATCTGCCTACTAGGGGTTCTTGGGGATAGCAAAGTATGGTGGCAATTAGAGAGGTCCTCCAGAAAGGGGCCTGTCGGGTTGTTAATTCTGGTACAAAAGTTAGAATATGGGATGATTCTTGGTTAAAACAGATTGAGTCATTTAAAATTATGGGGCCCAGGACAAATAACCCAAAGTTGACTTGGGTAAAGGATCTCATGGTAGAGGATGGTAGAAGATGGAATACAAGATTGGTGGAAGAAAATTTCGGGGAGGAAATTGCTAAAAACATTATGAGTGTAAATTTAGTGAGAGGAGTCTAGGAGGATAAACTTAATTGGACCTTTCATCCAAAAGGGTTTTACGTAGTAAAAACTGGGTACTATGCCTTAATGTCACAAAATAGTCAACCAACCATTGGGACCTCAGACCCGCTCAATGCAGTAAACATGGGGAAAAAGTAGTGGGCTGAAATCTGGAAAGTAAAAATTGACCAAAAAATAAAAAAACTTTATTTGGAAATGTTTTCAAAATGCTCTAGCAGTGAGAGAAAACCTCTATAAAAGAAAACTCTCGAATGATAGCATCTGTCCAATATGTGAACAATAGATAGAAACCATTATGCACTGCCTTTTGAATGTGAACATGCAAAAGCTACCTGGTTTGGTTCTCACATGAATTATATGGGTATAAGAGGAGGATCGATTAGTTCCTTCAATCTAGGGATCTCAACTTGGGTGGACTTGTGCTCAAAAGACAGGGGTAGAAAATATGAACTGCTTTCTTTCTCCTTTCTTTTATTGTGAAATATCTGGAAGGCTAGGAATGGTAAAATTTTTGAGAATGCTGACCCGATTCCCATAGTTACACTTGCTATTTCTTATAGGATGTGGAGGGAGAGAGTGATGACTTCCCAAGCAGGATTGCGGGATCCTTCTCCTCAACATCCAAGCCTGAGTGAGAAAAGATATTCTTTTTGGGAAGCACTAGAAGCAGGGAAGCTCAAGATGAATGTAGATGGGAGTTTTTTGTCCTAGTAGTTCAGGTTTTGGTGTAGTTCTAAGAAATGATGCTGGATTAGTTATAGCTGCAATTTTTGGAAAATCAACAGCTTTGTCTCCCATTCAGGCTGAAGCAATGGCGATCCTCAACAGTCTAGAGGTTTTGAGTATGTACAAAGAGGAAGATATAGAAGTGGAATCGGACTGTCAACTTCTGGTGCAGGCTCTAAGGACAGGAAACTTGGACTTGGTCTCAGATGCAAACTTTCCACGCATGGACATTAAATTACTTATTGAAGATTTAACAATTTCCTTTAATCATGTAAATAGATCTTGTAATGCTGCTGCACATATGCTAGCCAAGAGAGGTAAGAGTTTGGGTTGCTTGCCCAAGATCCACTTGGGTGGATCCAAGATTTGGCCAACCAAGACTTAATTAGACCCTAATTTTTATTACTTTTTGTACTCTGGGTCTTTGTTTAATGAACTCTTTTTGCTAGTTTTACCAAATAAAATTATTGGACTTTTTTTTTTGGTTTGTTGGAATTGGTTTATGGCATTTCAACATATATGACAATGAACAATACCCCATTTTGAATTAAGTTAAAGGTATTTTAAGAAATTTCTCATTTTCAACAGTCCCATTAAGAGGAGTGGCAAACTGTTGGGAGTTCGGGGGTGTTTTGAAAGTTCTGGAATATCTTTTCAATTTTTCTTTTGGGCTTCATGATGGGCTACACACCGGGAGACGGAGACCGCAACGGGGATAGCCCGTCCTCAATAGACTGGCTTGTTTGATTGTTTCTTTGAGGTTTTCTTGCATGCTACTCTTCATATGGCTGGCTCAGCCCAGTTGGAACTCGGTAAGTCGGTAGAATGAGTTAATTGAAGAGCCAAGTGGGACGAGTCAAGTTCGGGTTCAGACAATCCGGAGGGAGCGATCGTTCATTTCGCGCCACCAAGTATTTAGGGATCTCGATTTCGATTAGGGTTTTGGGTGGTCCACTGGTCCGTCACTCTATCTGTTTCATCAACTATTCGCTGCCGCCTTCTGCAGTGCTTACACTAACTAACAGAGATGCTGGACATCAATCTCTTCCGAGAAGACAAGGGCCACGATCCCGAACGGATCCGTGAATCGCAGCGCCGGCGATACGCCAATGTCGAGATCGTCGACGAGATCATCCGCCTGGACAAGGAATGGCGACAGCGTAAGCTTCGAAAGTTTTGGGTTTTAGTCTTATCTCATTCGTTGTGCAACTTCAATTTATGAAGAATTTAGACATTGGGTTCCTCTTCGCTTTGGTTACACAGGTCAATTCGAGCTTGATAATCTGCGGAAGGACTTCAACAAGATTAATAAGGAAGTTGCGCGCCTCAAAATTGTGAGCTTCCTTTTGCTTGTATTTCGTCTAGTTTTAGTTTAACTTATTTTATTATATTGGTTCGATTGGTTGTAGTTTTAGAATTGAATTGTATATTTACTTTGGAAGGCCGGTGAAGATGCGAGTGAAATGATAAAAAATACGGATGAGAACAAGCGGTTGACGGCAAAGAAAGAAGTCGAAGTTCAGGAGGCCAGAGCGGCCTTGTATTCGAGATTGGAAGTTGTCGGAAACCTTGTGCACGATTCCGTTCCTATTAGCGATGACGAGGTATATGGTTGTTCACAATTTCTTTAATTTTAATGCAAAATGAAGTTGAATTGGATATAATTAATATACGTGCTAACTTTATTTTTCGTTTGTATTAGGCGAATAATGCAGTAATTCGATCGTGGGGGGAGAAACGGGAAGAGCCTAAACTGAGAAATCATGTTGAACTTGTTGAACTTCTTGGAATTGCAGACATGAAGAAAGGCACGTAAACAATCTCTGAAAGTTTCCCTGGCAGTTTTTTGTAACCTGTGGTAGACTCTGATGTGAACAATTTCAGAAACGCGTTTGATGTCTCTGTATTTTCTGAATTAATAACACACACACACACCATGGTTTTGTGATATTTGCAAATGAATGTTAAGAACCTTGAAGGGGAACCATGCAGTTGGATCTATTTGAAGTTGCATGGGGCTTTTGATGAATTTAAGAGACATCTTTTGCTTCTATGCTATTTTCTTAAGGTATCTATTTCATGTGTTGTTAATCTCCACCAGGGGTGGAGCCAGGGGGTGGCAGAGGGGAGATGCCCCCCCTGTGGTATGTGGTATGCCTTAAAAATCCTCCACAATCCCCATTTATATCCCACTTATATTTTGCACCCCCCAAGAAAAAAAATCCTGTCTCTGCCCCTGAACTCCACATAGTCTTGTATGATCATCTTGTAGCTCATCTTTTTAATGAATTTAAGAAAGTTAATCCGAAGATCAGTTTTCTTAGAGAGCATTCAGGTCAAAGGCATTTGAGATGCATATAAAGTTTGGAACTTAAACGAGGAAGTCTTGTGTCACATTGAAAGTTTCTCTAATAAGTGTTGTAGATTGTTGAAGCCAAGTTTGCAATGTAATCCTCCTTGGCTTCTTTTTTAACCATTTTAACACTGAATTACATGATTTCCATCGCCTTTTGGCATAAATTATTTGTTAGTCTATGCATTTCAAATCTTTAAGCTTAATTTAATTATGAATTTTTCATTTGATCCTTGTTCCTGTGCATGTGTCTGCAAGTGTAGATACCTCTACATATACTCTCGTTATCATCATTGACTTGATGCATGGATGGTAGTCCTGGAGGTTCACCAAGTTCCCCAATCAACTGTAGGTTTGAGTTTGTGGACACAACCCAATACATGAATAAAAAAATTTTGACCTCCTATTTTCCCCACAACTGATGATTTGATTTATTAGTCATCTTTTTGCTGATTTAATTGAGCCTCTAACTTTAGTAATGAATTGCAAATGAGTCAATTGGCAATTGTAGTCAGAACAATTTTATCTTGTTAAGTTGGTTTTTACTCATTTATTTATTATCCATCTTTTCTCTGTCTGTAATAGTGTAAATTTCTCCTGTACACCATCAATTGACAACTGGTTCCTACCTAAAGTGTCCATAACTTGGACCATGTGAAATGGAAAAACCCATCAAGGTGTAAGAGCATTGACATATGTGTTAGACAGTGTCACAACTTTATTCATAAAAAAAAAGACAGTGCACAGCTTTCAATATGAACCACCACATATACGGATATACCCTGTTTAATCCATTTTGAATCAGAACCATGCCAGCCTGGTCCAATGACCAACCCAGGTTACCAAACAGTAATTCAGAATAAATTATAGGAGCATTGTAAGAACAAACTATTGGCTGACAACTGGCCACCTTGGCTGACATGGAATAAATAATAGGAATGATCAAATCTAAGGGGGTATCCAAGATCCAAATTCTAACTCTCTCTCTCTCTCTCTCTCTCCCCCTCTCTCCCTCTAACCCTCTCTCTCTGTCTCTGATCACCAACATTTTGCAGGAACTACAGCAGCATGATCCCTCTCCAGAGGGTATGTAGTGCAAGCCCCTCCGGAGATCTAGCCATTTCCTTCCATCCCCAACCAAGTATGGCCATTTTCCCTTCAGACCTTTGGAGAAGTCAGGCCATGGCTGATCCATCGTGTTACACACCATAGTTGTCAAGGCGACACCTAGCAACAAGGCACCCTTGAAGGCTTGCCCCATCTAATTGCCAAGCAGTTTTGTATATTCTGTTATAAAATACTATTATATTCTTAAAATTTTGAGATTATAATTATAAAATAGACATCGTTAAACTAAAATTATCATTTTGTCTTTATATACTAATTTCTTTTTATTGTTTTCTTATTTGTTAGGGTTTAATCAACACAGACATTGCTAACTGCTATATTGAACCCTCAAAGACTTCAAAACCTGAACTAATAAGTAAGGAAGAACTTAAATTTTATCTAATCAACACATTTTCTTCTTCGACTTTGTCTTCTTCTTCCACCTTTTCTTTTCTTTCTTTTCCTATAACAAAAATAGGGGTTCAGCCCCTATATTTTTTGAGTTTTCTTTTCTTTTTTCTTCTCATGAATATGTCGATTTTCTAGACTTTCTCATGAGGTTTATACTTTTCTTATGAAAATTATGGATAATTATTATGGAAATATGGTTTATGGAACCTAGGGAACTACCCTAGGATATATGTTTTTACTTAAAAAAAATTCATCACCTAGGTGAATAGGTGACAAGGTGCCCCCCCATCGCCTAGCCTTGCCTTGGTGCCTTGAAAATTATGTTACACACACCAGGTTGGAGGGGGAGGAAGAAGAAGAATTTGATTGTATGTAAGAGCAGGGTATCAAGTTTTGCTAATCTTAGTGAATGATGAATATCATAAAATCTTGTGTTTGAATGTTTTTATGTTCTTCTGGAATAAAGGCTTGCATATCCAATTCCCATATTGAACGGACTCCTTTCTACCTTACTGAGGGAATGAAGCTTCAAAAACTGGACTAGCTGCTATAGCATTGAAATCAAGCTACCCAATACGTGATATTTGTCCATTATTTCATGAGAAATGTTGGAGCATGTTATTTTTTATGCTTTTTACAACATCTGTTTAAGCTAAAAAATGGTTAGGACAGATTAAATTTATCAGCAGAGGTTCATTATATTGTGAAAAAACAACATTTTGCTCACATGGATGATGATCTTGGTTCTAAGTTTTTGTTGTGTGAAATTGATTCTCCAATTGCATTCAACAATCTGCGAAGACTGCAAGTATTATACTTTCCAATTAACTTTATCAAACAGAAGAAATAAGAGATTACAAAATTATATGCAAACTGAGAAAAAACCTCTTTAGAATGGAGGCAATCAATCTACAAAACAATTGTTATGCACAAACATATATCTAAAGGTAACAGTCTTATTCATCTATCTTCACATCTCTAGCCAAATGATCAATCGGTTATTTGGCTGACTTTTGGATTCACACAAGTGAGATGTTCATGCTGTAAGCTGGAGCTTTGGTCTCTCTGAACTAGATGTTAACCTTTTTTGGTTCACTAAAAGTTGATGTATCCAACATGGGCATGGGACCCATTTTGAACCGTCCATGACCTAGATTGAAAATGGACAGTCTAGAGGTCATCTTAGTGCTTGTGGATGCTTCATGTAGTGTTCTCATTTATGAAAAAATTCTTAATGTGTAGGTGCTAATGTGGCTGGAGGAAGGGGTTACTATTTGAAAGGGGCTGGTTTACTACTTAATCAGGCATTGATTAACTTTGGCTTAACATTTTTGGCAAACCGGAAATACACACCATTGCAGACTCCATTTTTCATGAAAAAGGATATCATGGCAAAATGCGCCCAACTAGCTCAGTTTGACGAAGAACTTTACAAGGTGACTTTTTTCATTTTGTCCTTTCTTTTGTGAAACTTGCCTAGTACTGTAGAGATGTATAAACTTTAAACTGATATATTTTCCTATGCTTATAAAGGGCTTTCACTTGTATCTAAAAGAATATTTCATGTCTATTTCTGTAAAAACTGAAATTGTTGATCACATGCATGCGGAATATTGTTTTTTTTTTGAAAGGCAAGTAAAGAAATTGTATTGCAAAAAGAAGGGTGGAACCCCAGAGATTATAAAGATGGAGCCTAGGCATGGGAGTTGTAGCTTTTTTGATCAGTTATCAATTAACAAGAAGAAACAAATACAACTTATGAGTAGCCCCGGCTACCCCACTGTGACTTAAACCTTGCCAAACTAGAAACTTTTTAGATCTTCAACCTTAAACTGAGCCCAAAATCATTGTTCCCTGTTAGCCCCTTTGTTTTGCTAACTGATCTGCTAAACTGTTTGCCAACCTTGGAATCCACTGAATTAGCAGCTGCATGTCCTTTGAAAGTCTTTTAAACTTTTTGATTTCATTTCCAAAAAACCAAGGAGTCTTTCCGTTCTGTTTCAGCCAGCTTATAACTACTTTGGAATCACCTACCATAACAACTTTCTCACTCCCAACTCTATAACTTTTTGCATCCAAATACCACTGCATTTAGCTCAGCTGTAGTGGAGTCTCCCATTCCAATAGGGCCTGAATACAAGCCCTCAATAATTCCCTTGTCATTTCTCATCATCCCTCCAATTCCAGACGGTCCTTGGATTACCCAAACTTCTTCCATCAAAGTTCAATTTGAGAAAACTAGATTCAGGAGGATCCCAGTCCCTTAGGACTGGTTGATTGTTAGGCAGAGAATTTTTCTATGTAGTTGGTTGATTGTCATTTCAAGGCCTTTCAGCGAGGCAGCCTTTAGATTTTTTTTTATTATTTATTACAGGAAAAAGAAATGCAAATGAAAACCATGGCAACATTTGCTTCTGTAGTATTTATCCTGTGCATGACATGCATTTAATGTTAATGCAAGAAAACTAGTTATTTCTTAATACTGGTTGCAAGGAAAGAAACACTGAAAAAAGTAAAAAACTAAAAGTTGGGAATAGAACAAACATCTCTTTAAAATATTTTCTCTTCAACCTTCCTCTTCTACTTTTATTGGCAATGAACCATGTCTGACCAGAACCTCCTTTCAATCTAGAATTCTAAATTTAAACCCTGATCCTTCAAAAAAAAAAACCATTAAAATGCTGTTATTTTTTTCAATCATCTAAAAGAATGGTCAGAGCAAGTGGTGTTGTAGAAGTAATTCAACTGTTATGTTACAAAGCAGTGGTTGCAGACTTTGCCAAGTATGTTTGTTTTTTTCGAGCTTGTACTATGTTTTTTTTTATTTATTTATTTTTTATCAGTAACTGTAGTTTTTTATTTATTTTACCTTAGCTTTTGATAACAAACAGTTAGTTGTCCTTTCACTGAAGTATATAGGAGGGTTGCCATATAGTTTATTATCTTCTTTTGGCTTTAAGATCTTAATTAGAAAAAAAATAATAAACCATAATCAAGTATCTAAATGTTCTTAAGGCCAACCGATTCATGTATAGTTTATTATCTTCTTTTGGTTTTAAGATCTTAATTAGAAAAAATGATACTTGAACAATAATCAAGTATTTAAATTTTAAAGGACATGTCTGAAGAAAGTAGGAGTTCCACTGAATGGAAGGAAAACATTTGGATGGTTGACATTATTTTGAGGATTCCAAATTATAACCTTAAGCAACTATTTTAAGAAAAGTTGCAACAAAAAATAAGAAAAAGAAAACCATAATCTAGTGATTTATAACCACTGCTACCAAGGTCAATTTCTTGAGTGCGTACCAGTGTTTTAAAAGCGCAAGGCACAAAAAAGGCGCAAGGCACAAAAAAGGCGCAAGGCGAGGTGCACGCCTTTTTGAAGCAAGGCGCAAAAATACCAAAAAAATGCTAAAAAATAAAAAAAGTCAGAAAATTCAAAAAATGCAAAAAATATTAAACATAATGTTAATAAAAAATATAAACTTAAATTTTAAAATAAATGTTTTAAAAAACCTATTATCTAAAATTAAAATACATAACATAACTTGTAAAACATATTCAAATGAAAATTTATAAATAAAAGCAAACATATAAAGTATTTTCAAGCATGTAAAACCCACAATCTCTTTTTTTCTTCAATTGCATTACTTCAAGTAGCTAATGTAATGTAAAACATATTGCATTCTTGATTCTACGAGTAACCTTTGTACCATGCCTCTCGAGGCAAGCCCGAACAAGTCCATGTTAGGATCTTAAATTCTTATTTCTCACTTAAAAAATAATGATTTTATAACTTTATTTGCCTTTTAAGAAGATATTTTATTGGAATGAATGAATGAACAACATTAGCAAATAGGGGGTTCTCAGAGCTTCGGTGAGCGAGCGAAAAAAGCACAGAGTTTTAAAAAGGTGCACACCTAGGCTGAGGCTGAGGCGCACCAGGCGTGTGCCTTTTGAAAGGGGTGCACCTAGGACCTGGGCGAGGCGCATACCCTAAAATGCGCCTCGCCTGTGCGCCTAGGCGCGCCTTAAATCGCTGGTGTGTACACAGTTGAAATAAGGAAGGAGTGTCAGTTTTTCCATTACAACTCCCACCCCCAAAGGTTTGTTGCATTGATTACATGTCATACATACACTGCCTATAAAAATAAGTGACTACATTTCCAACTTTCATTAGCACTTCATAATAGAGTTCAACCTGTGATGCACAAGTTATTTTTTTTTTATCAATAACAACAGATCTCATTAGATAATAGTAAACTTACAAAGAAGAGGAGCTAAGGTATCTTAACTCCCTAGAAGTAATGCACCCAAACTGATAAAAACAACAATTACAACTGAGCCCAGAACCCAGAAACCCTATTAACCCCTTTCCTAGCTAATCCATCAGCAAAGCAGTTTGCATTTCTCTTTACCCAAGTACACTGAACTTTCATATTCTTGATCAGCCATTTGAACTTTCTCTTTTCATTACTGTAGCTCCACATCTTAGAAGTGTCTCCTTTTAGCCAGTCCACTACAATCACAGAATCTCCCTCTATAATCAATTTCTTGACATTTAGGTCTTTAGCCCTTTGTACCCCTTCTAAAGCTGCTAACACTTCAGCCCTCAAAGAGTCTTTCACTCCATCAGGCACATAACTGTGATGCACAAGTTATGATATATGCTGTATCTGTTGGGGAATATCATTACAGTACCCACTTTGAACTTCCCATGCACAAAGCTTGTCAGACTGGTATATTCCGAGGGCTAAGCACATTATTCCTATTAATCTGTGTCAAGGGAAGCTCTTTCATCTACTATGTTCACAATGAACCTCTTTTCTTGCTCATCAAAAGGCAACTTTGCTACATTCATTTTAGACTTTTTATGTGGATCTATTTATGCTTATGTTTTCTGCATATTATGCCTTTGAAAGTTCCATGGTCATTTATTTGTTGATAAGAACAAATGTGCTTTTATGTGGGCACCCCTTCTTATGGAAAAAGAATGAAGTATTTATGCTTACAATTGATCAAATTACTTACAGGTAACTGGTGAGGGAGATGACAAGTATCTAATTGCTACAGCTGAGCAGCCACTGTGTGCTTATCATCTTGATGACTGGATACATCCTTCAGAACTTCCCGTAAGGTATAAACCAAGACTTCTGGGATATTATTATCCACAAAAGGATCATGAAGTCATATAGTTACTGTTGATAGTATTTCACTTGATGATTTAAATAAATCCTTCACCACAAAGATTGGATTTGTGGCTAGATATGCAGGATATTCAACTTGTTTCCGTAAGGAAGCTGGTTCACATGGTCGAGATACACTAGGTATTTTCCGTGTCCATCAATTTGAAAAAGTGGAACAATTCTGCATCACCAGCCCAAATGGTAATGATTCATGGGAAATGCACGAGGAAATGATAAAAAACTCAGAGGACTTCTACAAGGAGGTATAGATCTTGCTCAGAAACCCTTAGGAAACAGCAACCTTGTTATCCTTACATCTCTCTATTTTATTCTTATAATCTTATTTTTTCTATTTGAATGATGATCTGTTACCCATGGAAGTTGTCTGACATATGCTATTCTTTACTGCAGTTGAATATTCCCTATCAGGTTGTGGCAATTGTTTCTGGTGCTTTGAATGATGCAGCCGCCAAGAAGTATGATTTGGAAGGATGGTTTCCTGCATCCAAGACATATAGAGAGCTGGTTTCCTGTTCGAACTGTACAGATTACCAGTCGAGGAGATTAGAGATCCGATATGGGCAGAAAAAGGTAGGCGCCTTGCTTCCACTTCAAACCATTACTTTAAAATGCATGCCTTAACTCCAAATCCATTTATGAAGGACTCTTTCGCTATTTGTTTTGGTATTTACAGCTTATTATTCTTTTGGTTGCAGAGCAACGAACAAGTAAAGCAGTATGTTCACTTGTTGAACTCTACCCTTACAGCAACAGAGAGGACTATTTGCTGTATTCTCGAGAACAACCAGAAGGAAGATGGTGTAGAGATTCCAAAAGCCTTGCAACCCTTCATGGGTGGCATTACCTTTATTCCTTTCCAAATCAGTCCACTGACAGAAGCCAAGGGGAAGAAGTCCAAAAGCAATGGAAAATGAAACAGGAAGAGATTCTGGCCCAGATGACAGTTCAATTTCTTTCTCCATTTCAAAAAGGTGTTGCGAGGTTAAAAGAGATTAAATTAAATGGTAAAAAGCCAAAAGGTGACATGCCAACACATTTAAAATGTTGGTTCCATGCTCTTAAACATCATTAATCAATAACTACTACAAGATTGATTTGAGATGTTAGAATTTTGAGAGAACTCCACCGATGCCCATACGAGAACTGTTGCGGGTGTTAAAAGGTGATTATTAATGGATTGGATGGTATCAAACGTACCAGTGATCTCCTCTATATTAGTTACTTAAAGGTTTATTGACGGACAGGATCTGGTATAGTCCCGGACACCATCCAATTTCCTCGCTTTCCATGCTAACTTGCTAAGAAGTAAGAACTTAGATCAGGCTCCTAACTTAGGCCCAGAATCAACGCAATAAACCGATGGCATCCTACGTGTACTGTGGACACCAACTACGCAAGGTGGAAAAGGGACCAAGCAGATGATAGAGTAAAGTGGAGATCTGAAAAGATCAATGGATAGCCTTGAATTTTTGACGTTAATTCGAGATGGTAAATCAACGGCGACTGGTGGAATCCTATTAAGAGACCATTATGAGAATTCCGTGGCAGTTGAGGCTCAACAGAATGCGATACATGTAGTAGAAATGGCATATGGCGTGTAGTTAAAAATGTTAGACGATATTGGAGCGGTTTTCAGTAGGGGTGTTTATGGATCAGTTTGGTTTGGTTGTAGGTTGTTTGGCCAATCAAATCAATCTAATCGGATTGAGGAATTGGTCACCCAAAATTGACTGACCATTGATGAAAATTGGTTAGCTTGGATTGTATCTGTTTGGGTTGGTTGATTCAAATGATTTAAACTTGAAAAATATTTTAGATTAGAAAATATGAAAATTTTCATTTTTTATATTAAAAATTTAAATTTAAAATATAAAATATTAATATATATTTATAGTGGGATTGGGAAAATTGTTGATATAATTAAGCTATCTGGTTCGTTGTTGATGAACAGCCCTAATTTTCAAGACATCCAAAATTCCAAATTAATCAAATTACATTTGCAGATAAGGAAACAAGGGGGCTGATTATATAGCCATTAGTTAATATGGGAACATCACCCAGATCTGATTATGTGCGGGAAGCAACCAGGGTTTGCCATTGGACGGCTTTGTGAGAAGTGTGATGGGAAGTGCTTAATATGTGACTCGTATGTTCGACCTTGTACCCTTGTGCGGATCTGTGATGAATGCAATTATGGGTCATTCCAGGGACGATGTGTGATCTGTGGAGGAGTGTACTCAGCAGGAGAAGGATAGGGATGGATGTCCAAAGATCGTCAATTTGGGGAGTGCTAAAACAGATCTCTTGGCTTTAAGAAAAGATGATGAGAGACGTGAAATAATTCTTTTTAGTTTTTACTTACAGGCGACTCCCTCGTTTTCTCTTTTATTCTGCTACTTACCATTCATGTTTGATGAAAGGCGTACTGTCGGTCAAGTTTGTAAAAGTGAGTATGATAGGTGGAATTGTTGATCCTGTAATCCTGTTTAGTACTTACTATTAGCTCAAGTTGAAATCAGCAAAATGAAAAATTTGATGACGGTCTTCCAGAAAAAAAAAAAACTGGATGTTGTGCTCTCAGATTGTTCATTGACTTCATTCAGCTTTTGCTTTCAGGAAATCCTGTCTTATTTTGAATTGTAAAATGGGCCAATACTGTGGGGTTGTCATTTTCTCCAACTATAGTAAAAGCACTTGTATTCTTAAATTAAGGATGGAAAGACTGATATTTGAATGAATACACTAGAGTGGTTATGCGTTCCCCTGGATCATAACAATTCAAGCAGGTTCAAACTTATTTGATAAGAAACTGAAAAAAAAAGAGCAATAAAACTTTGATTGGATGCTCATTTAAATGCATCCTTTTTATGATAAATAGGGCACATTCACTACCGTTGTAGGCTTAAGACTTCAGATAAATAAGGGACCTGCCGAAGTCACCTGTGTGCATGTTTCGGGTTGATCAATACAATTTGGTGAGAGATATGCATAGTCATATCACATTATCACATATGAACTTCGCTCAAGCTAGAATGATTAGTACCATTGTTGTTGTTTCTACGTGAAATGCCAATTTGACATTTCTACAAACAGTCTCTCAAATTTAAACTTTCAAGGTATACCTGTTTCAACTATAAAGCCTCAAATAACAGTTGTATGTCAATTGGTATTGATAAACTCAAAACGCTTTAGGTAGAAACTGCAATGGTATCAAATACAGCTTTAATTTGGTAAGAAAAATAAAAAAGAGATGAATGCTATGGTTAATAACGTTAGCTATTTTATAGCCACTCGCAACTTTTTTTTTATAAGGATCCATCAACTCATAAAAGTACCAACAGAGGGCTGGCTCCTTGTGTTAACTGGTTTGTTCTAGCCTTGAGGTGGAATCAAATTTCGCAACCAGCACTTTGAGGAAAAAGGGGTCAGGGGAAAGTTATTAATGGTGCATAACACCAAATATAAAAAAAAAAATCGACTCATTAAAGTTCTTCAAAATAAGCAACAATGATTCTCTTTCTTCTCTTACATGGATATAAACAGACCAGAGGAGAAGAACAAAACGATTATTAAAATCATGCGGATCTATAACACAATTTTTCAATAGCAAGACTAACAAAGGAGGATATCCTCTGATATTCTGACTTACCCAGATCAATCTAAAGCTGTCCAAGAAGGCAAAACATAAAATTTTGTTCCACCTTGGGTAAGTGATGTAAAAAGCCTCCTATTTACACAACTCCACTGTAAATCTTTAACCCACCTATGATGTAACGAATCAGGACAGGAAGGTATGTACTTTTTGGTGGTCAGAAGGTGAAGGGGAAACCCAAGTCTGAAATTTTGCCAAGATACCCATTCATTTAATTGAGAAAAAATTGGTGATTAGTATTCTAAAGTGCAAATCATTGCTTCCTCAATATGTCCCGTCCCTGATTAATCAGTAGATAGAAATAGGATCAGAATATAAAATGAGATGAGATCACTGATTTGACAAATGTTATTATACCTAGCTATTCTTTGTCTTTGGCCATTGGGTCGATTACTTGATCATCAGGGATTCAAAACTTTGAATACATTACTTATACAAAGTTGTACTAGTAGCAGGTAATCAAAGGTCATTTTTAACTTAGGGTCATCTTGTGTTCTCAAAGGGTTGGACTGGAATAAAAATCGAATCTTTGGTAACGTTTGCACAAAGTGACTACTCTTGGATTCAAAAACCGCATTTTCATTCTTTGTCAGACTGAGATATTTACTATTGCACCAACCAAATGGCCGCTTAATTACGGTCATTTTAGCCTCCCAATTTGAGGGAGTCCCTAATCGTCCAAGCCGATTAATCCTTCAATAAATTAACAAATGGTTGCTAATTTCTACACTAAAAACTCGGGATCAAAAGATTTAAGTCTTTCTAAAGTGATTATTATGGAGCAACATGGTTTATAACCTGATTGTATTTCTCAAGAGAAATGCGATTAAAATAGGGTGGCTCAGGAAAATAGATCGATTTTTTTTGGGTAAAAGACTAACCCCCCCTAGTGTTTCTTATAAATACTGAAATCTCCCCTATCAAGTTTATGATCCCTAACGCTATAAATAAAAAGTCTCCTTTTCCCTTTTTAATTTTTCAAATTTTTATAATAGCGGAATCCATCATTCCATAAAATGACCCATGTTTTATCTCAGTTAGTTCAACAGTTCTCTATGCAAGGATGGGTATCCTTTATCTACTCAAGGTATCCGAGGCCTAGACAACAATGAAGCAAAATACATATAATGAGTATAAATGTTGCAACTGAATCAGTGAATAAAAGGTTCAATATGAGAAGAGCACAAATACAAATATATAATGTAAATACAAGATTTAGAAATACCAAAATTTGCATCCTCTCCATCTATGATGCAGAAAAATTTGTGCAGCCATGAACCAATCGAGGATACGTCACGTTTGGCCAAATCCACTAACTTAACAGAGTCCAAACCTTAAACGGGCGTATGGGCTCCAAAATTCCCTCTCAAAAATTCGCTCCCCTCCATCTAGCCCAAATTCAAACTATTCTCTCTCTAGCCACTGAACCGCCCCAGGGCTCTCAGATTTCTGCAACCACCAACCGCATCTGCTGCCGCCAGCTATTGTTTGAAAGAGAAGATAAGAGTGCATCCTGAGTTTCTCTAGGATTGCTTTGACATAATAGCGTTATCAAGAATACTTCGTGCTCATACGAAATCAAATTATTGTTTTCGGGTTGGTGGCTATTGAAATGAAGAATGCTAAGAAGTAACACTTGTTGATGCTAGATATGGGGCTGAGGGCAATAAAATAACATCCTTAGTATTTGATGTTAATTAGTCCAAGGGTGGAGATTGGGACGGTTAAGTTAGCCGAATACTCAAAAAGGGGTCAAATCAAGCAAGAGACGAGAGCTTAGAACTTGGTCCTTAACGACCAAGGATGATTCTCTTGGGATTTTGAATGTCCTTGCTTTGAGGTGAATGCCTCTCTTTTATAGTTAACCTTGCCTTAGGAGTGATTAGACACAATTGATGATGTGCGACCAGGATTTGATCTCACCAACACCACGTGGCGCGAAATGAGACCTGCCAAGTATCCCTACATCAACACCAAAATTACAGAAAATCATTACTGCTTGAGAAATCAGGGTCCCATAGTTTTAACCAGGTTGACATGCTTTTTCTCTGATCCTACCTTATCTATATTGTACGCAAAGGTGTTTTTGCGCCTTGTTAGTTGTTGCTTTCTAGCATCCCTTTTACTGTGACAGTGTTTGGAAAATGAACTTGTTTAAAGGATTTCCTGGTGGAAAAACTTTACTTCATAGGCTGCCATTGCATAAGCCTAGTACCATTTTAACTCCTCGTACTTGCTAGCATTCCCTTTATTCTATCAGTGTTCAGCAGTTTATTTAACGCTCTTAACAAAGTTTTGAGACTTGGCATATTGTTTCCTCAAATTGAAACACTACTATTCCTGTTTTCTACGAGTTTATGCATGAATCATCCTTTTAGTTTCTGGCTTTCTGCTCCACTATTTTAATGCCGTCGCATAATGGGCATTTCATTAATGATCGAGAAAGTACCAATGACCCTTGACCAAACTCATGATTGGGCATTACAAAATCTCCCCACACCTCAAACAGTTTTCATGGTACATTGAGTGGTTCACAAAGGCTGGATTTAAAGTACCAATCAATCATGGTACATTGATTGGCCAAGTCCATTGCAGTGGCGGTGCTATTGAGAGGTGATTGTGTTGGGTTGAAGAAGAAGAAGAAGAAAAACGGGGAGAGAGGGAGAGAGGAGTTCGGGCTAGAGGGGAGAGGATATTTTTGAGAAGCGGGATTTTAGAATGTTTGGATTTGGCCAAGCGTGACGTGTCCTTTAGTGATTCATGGTTGCAAAAAATTTTCTGCACCATGGATGCAGAGGATGCTTGCTCGAAATACCATATTCTAAACAGATAGCCTGTATTCTAAATAAAGATAAGGAAACATGTCACACTTTAAAACATAAATTAATGTTGCAGAAATTTATATTCTAAGATGAATGAGAAGAAAAACTAGAAATGACAGGATCAGAAATAAAATCATTAGAAAGAACCAAAAGTAACTCAAACAGATGACGAAATGAGATGAAATAAACTGACATGCTTTGGTTATAATCATAAAAGACCATTTAGAGAACCTATAAGAAGAAGAAATCTGCTGCAAGCCTACAAGTTGAAGGGGCTAAAAGAGTCTGGGGCAGAACAAAAAGGATGAGTTATAGTAGTAAAAAATAATTTAAACACCCATAATTCAACAATGGATATGGCATTGAAGAAAATGGAATGATGAAAAAGGATTCATAAAGTCGACCCCATATAGTTAAGGCTTAGATGATGATGATGATGATAATCCATCCCACTCCTGTTCTCGCCGTAATTCTATGTATTTGTACACTCCATTCTTGGCTTCCTTCAATACTCTGTTCAGTGTCTACCAATTAGATGAAGGCTAAGAGTGAGCATATGAATATTCCAATTAAACGACCATAACCCTGAGCAATAAAGAATTCTCAAAAAGTCAATCAAATAGTGTGTAGAAGTACATGTGTCTAAATGATGACCCTAGCTGAATGTAAACCGGACCACTTTGGAGAGCCAATAACCAAATTCTTCAACACATGGCAATGAATGTAACTGAACTGGTAATTAAGGATCAAGCGAATATCTAAAAACATTTCAGGCTGGTAGCCATTTCAAGCGTCTTAATCAGCTAACAGCTAACAGGTATCATGTACCAAAAAATGAAAGATCAACTAATAGATATCAATAATTAGGTAAAAAAGAAAAGATGCAACACAAAATCATTTCAACTCAATATAATTAATTTTTGCTGGCCCTCTTTTTTTACCACAATCACAAAATATATATAAGCAACGATGCTCCTAAATAGCCGGCATTTCACTTATTGCTAAGCACCACCTTCCATGGCTGTCCATGTCCGATGCTTGTAGGTATCAACTCATGGGTATCCAAATATGCACCTCTGTGACTGACAAATGGGCAAGAAGGAAACAATGCGATGCTGTTTATAGAATGAGCTCATCATCTGTAAAATGCGCTTGGTCGAGGAATTCGGTCATTGCATTTATATTTTCCAAAATGCAAGAATACAATTCATAAGTTCCACCAATGAAAAGCATATATGATTAAAAAGTGGAACTACATATAGCCATTGCTCAAAAAAATCTGATACCTATGATCTATGTCCCATTAACTTCGCTGTATGTTTATACTGTAACAGTGAACAAATAGAGTTTAAGCATGACGGCCAGGGCCAGCTGCAATAGGAAGATGCCCGCCACAATTAAAATCCATCTTTCACCTGAAGACATAATGTGAGCTCTGAGATTGAGGGAAACAAAGGCTGCTGACATGAACCCTGCAACACCTGCAACCGCCCACCTAAACACTTCCAGAGGTATCACGGATAGACACTGCAGTCAAACGTAACAAAGATTTCATCAAATTAAAGCAGCAGGTGTGTGTGTAAGGTAGACCATGGATTAGTACAAAATAATAACTGGCTTATTAATTGGACAAAATGATCCTACCAACATTAGATGATCTGTCTAATGGGGTGGGGGGAAGAGGGGGGGGGGCGATGGGGGTGAAAGATTATCCCACCCACATTTAGAGTGGTCAAAAGTCAATAGATTAATTTTGATGGACATCTAAACGTTCTATGCAATCAGAAGCCTCTTATTATCCCCTCCACCCCAAGATGCAGGGAGTCTGGAACTGCTTTTAAGTTTACTTCTGTTAAAAGTCTGTTAGTATATGTTAAAAGTCTATTAGTATACTCAGATTAGTACCACAGGGGTACTGTTGTAATTTCTCCCTTTTGTTTATTTGTTTATATCGCCCTAATATAAATACTAAAAGCTGCTGCCGCCAGCCTAACTTTTGGCTCTCAAATCTTTTTTCTCTTTTCTCTCTTCTCTCTTCCTCTTCTTCTCATCTTCCGGACAATATGGTATCAAAGCGGGACTATTAGATCTGAAAGGAGATCAAGCAAGCCTTCTTTTTCTGTCTTCTCTCTTCACTAGCTGCTGCTGGTTTTACTGAAGATCTAGAGTACAGCACTGGATTGTTCCAGAAGTAGGTTCACTCCATTTTTTTAAAATTTTTTTTCTGGTCGTGTACCAACTACCAGGACAGAACCTGTAATCAGTGTTTTAAAAGGCATGGGAGGCGTGCCTCCAGGCAAGGGCACTCCCAAAATGCCCTGAGGCATATGCCAGAGGTGCTGACACCTCTGAGGTGTACTAGAGGCGTACGCCTCATGCGCTTTTCTCTCTTCACTAGCGCTTTTTTTCATACACATCTGATATAAAAAGACAAAAAAAAGGAAAAGAAAGGGAAGGGAAAGAAAAAGAAAGAAGAAAAAAAGAGAAAAGGAAAGGAAAGGAAAGGGAAGTGAAGAAAAGATAAGGGGAAAGAAAGTGGTTTGCTCCCTGCCCCTTCGGCTGGGGGGCGACCCCCCTGCCCCCTTTTTGATGCAGCCCAATTTGTTTTTTTGAGTTAGGGGGGTCTTGCTTCACTTCAGCGAGTTCGCTCGCTCACCCCCGCTTCGACAAGACCCCCCCCCCTTTCAACTAATGTTATGCATCTTTATTCTTCTTAATATAAAAGATTTTTATTAAAAATAAAGAAAAAATGAGATCCCCCCTTCCACTTCATCCTCCTCCTAACCCTCCTCTTACGCCTCCTTGTGTTCGGGAGGCTTACGCCTCTTGCGTTTTGAACTACACCTCATGTATCTAGGTAGTGAAACACCTCGCGTCACGCTTCCACGTTTTAAAACATTGCCTGTAATAGGTTCACTTAACTGATGTGAGGTGATCAGCACCTCTTCTTTCCTTTTTTGTGGGATCGGTTGATCCTTGTGATGATTTGTAGGTTGGCGATGACCTGTATATGCTTTGACAGCAGTCCTATAGTATGTTTGTAGGTCAGGAGATGACCTGTATGTATTGTAACAGCAGTAAACTTTTCTTCTTTGATGATTGAAGGGCTGTGTTTGAACTGAAAGGTGGTTGTTTCTAGTTTCCTAGGGTGTTGGACTGTACTGTTTTAGGGTTTTGTGACTAATTTGGGTGTGACCTAAAACAGTTATCATGAGTGGTGAAGATTCTGCCACATTTGGTGTTTCCTCAATGCAGAATGGACTGAGTGGGGGTATGGATTTATCTTTCCCTATGGCTGTCCTACCTCTTGATGGTTTGAATTACTTAGAATGGTCGAAGGGGATCAGGTTGTACATTATTGCAAGGGGAAAGATAGGATATATAAATAAGGTTCAAAAAATCAATACGATATGCCCCATATTGGGCGTATCGTATTGTATCTTTTGGGTCCTGATACGCCTGTTTACATGTGTTTCGGGACGCCACTATTTTTTAATGAAAAACATGGGTATTAAACTACCCAAAAACCAAATTTTGAAAAAAAAAACATATTTCCGCATGGTTCAAAGTACCGATACACCTCTGCCGATATGCAGAGGCGTATCGATACTTTGAACCATGTATATAAATGGAAGAATTACAGAACCTAATTTTGGCAGTGCTGAATATGATATATGGAACCAAGAAAACAACATGGTCATGTCCTGGCTTTTAGTCTCTATGCAACCTCAAGTGAGACGAAATTTTATGTAGGCTGAAATGGCTTATGAGATTTGGGAACAAGCAAAGTCAAACCTATTCTAAATTGCGCCACTATGCAAAGATCTATCAATTACAGGCAAAATCATCTACTTACAAACAGGGGGAAAGGAGTCAACCTATTTAGACTTGACCTCCATCTTGAAGGAGTCAGATCACTATTAGAGTGTGGACTGGAATTGTGATGAAGATGCAAAAGCATACAAGTCCCTTGTTTCCCAACAACGAGTATTTGCATTTCTCCATGGCTTGAACCCCGTGTATGAATCCATTAGAGTCCAAATCTTAGGCAGCAAGGATCTTCCATCTATTCAGGAGGTATATGCATTAATACAGTAAGAGGAAAGTAGAAGAAATTTGATGAATAATTTTGGGGAGGATGCAGTTATGTTGGCAGCGAAAGGGAATGTTGTTATAGGTGGGGGAAATCCCTTTAAGAAGGGAGACTTTCAACAAAGGGTAGACGAGAGCACCCCTTGCCAGAAGTCTCGACAAACCCGTACATACTAGGAACTTCATGGGAAGCCAAAATGGGCTCAGGAATTGAGGTGACGTTTGATAACACTTTTCAGACCTCTTAATTATGAAAACGTTGCTTTTCAGACACCACCTATGTTTGGGTTGAGTCTGAAAAAAGGATCTGAAATGCATTTTTAGATCTTAAACTTTAAGACCCAGGCCAAGCACTGAACGCGGTCAGATGCATTTCAGACCTGACCGAAAGTCTAAAATATCCTTGATATTTTTAATAATGACAAATTATACCCTCATTTAAACTCGATATAAGCCTATTCAATCTGTTGCCATCGAACGAGAAGGGAGACAACGATGGAGAACTCAGAGAAACCCTATGATGGAGATCTCATCGGAAAGAAAATCTCTCTCAAATTAGACCCTCTTCAGATTTTAGACACTTTTAATATCTTTTTAACTTTTCAGATTTCAGATTTATCAAACACTACCTAAGTAATAAACAAGGTTCAGATCTGAATAAGAAATCAGGACAGCAAGGTCCGAGAAAGCTCACTACGGCAAACATGGCTACTCAGGAGAATCAGCCCCCTACTACTATTGTAACTTAGATACACACCTCTAGTTCTGACCCTAGGAAGGATATCATTAATTCCTTTCATGACCATTTAGAACTCTATGGTAGGGCAATTTGTCAGATGGATGCTCCTCCTCCCTTAATCTCATTTGTGTATACATCAGGTAATTCTGCCACAACTTTCCATGTATCGTATCATTCCCCTGACTCTCCTTGGATAATTGATTCTTGAGCATCAAAACATATGACTGGTAAGTCCACTTACTTTCAAACCTATCATCTTATCTCTGGAAGAGACAAGTGAGACTAGATGATGGGTCATACACTTCCATAGCTGGTCAAGGAACCATTTCTCTTCCCTTTGGTCTTACCCTTTCTAATGTTTTACATGTTCCAAAATTCCCTATTAACTTGTTCTCTGTTAGTAGTATCACTAATTCATTAAAATGCTTCGTCCCTTTTTTCCTTCTTATTGTGTGATCCGAGATTTGGCCTCGAGGAAGGCGATTGGTAGAGGACGTATGGTGGATGGATTCTACATGCTGGAGAGTAAGGCTAGTCTTACAGTCTAAGAGTCAGTCCTATAAGAGTCAGGTTTATTTATGGCACATTCGTCTTGGCCATTTATCTTTTGAGTCTTTGAAATTGGTATTCCTAGAGTTGTTTAAGTCAGTGTCCATGTCAGAGTTTACGTGTCAAATGTGTCAATTGAGTAAACATTGTAGATCTCATTTTTCTTCAAAGAATAATAAATCTGAATTTCCTTTCCATATTGTTCATTATGATGTTTGGGGCCCTGTTACTTTACCATCTGAGAGTGGCTACAAGTATTTTATTACCTTTATTGATGATTACTCTAGATACACATTGGTGTATCCCATGTGAACTAGGGATGAAGTACCAAAAGTTATCCAAACTTTCCAATGAATGATCTTCACCCAATTTCAAACTGAAATCCAAGTCTTCCAATCCAATAATGCCAAAGAATACTTTCATAATGATCTCACGGAGTTCTTTGCTTCATGTGAATCACTTCACCGTAGCTCATGTGCCCAAACACCCCAACAAAATAGTGTTGAAAGAAAGAACCGACATCTTCTTGAAGTGGCTAGGAGGTTACTGATTCATATGAATGTCCCAAAACGTTTTTGGCTTGAGGTTGTTCTTTGTGCTGCTTATCTCATTAATTGCATGCCCTCTCGCTGGTTAGAGTGCAAAGCCCCACATCAACTCCTTTTTCCCAAAGCTCCTTTCCTTTCTATTCCTCCACGTGTGTTTGGTTGTCGTTTCTTTGTTCAAAACTTGTCAGCCACTTGTGGAAAGTTGGATCCTCGTGCTATCCCTTGCATCTTCTTGGGGTACTCCACAACTCATAAGGGGTATTGGTGCTTTGATCCAGTCTCTCGAAAATATTACATTTCTATGGATGTCTCTTTCTTTGAGAGTGAGCCTTTCTTCCCTACTCCTCAGGGGGAGTGTAGGAATGAGGAAAAACCGGTTCAGCTTCCTCTTCTTCCTGATCCTCCTCCCTTTCGTGTTTTCTTTCATCGTCATAAAGGCTAACCTTATTCAAGAGATGTGGAGCACCTAGAAGCTATACGACCAATGCCATCAAACTCTCTGGGGGTGGATCCTACCCAACCAGATACCTTGTTTCCCATTGATGTTCCTAACCCTATTGCTATTTATACCTCTATTGTTGATGACCTTAACCTTCCTATTGCTCACCGGAAGGGTATTAGGTCTTACACTACTAAACATCCCATTTCCCATTTTGTTTCCTATGAAAACACTTCACCTTCCTTTTGGGCCTTTCTTTCTTCCATTAACAGTGCTCCTATTCCTAAGAATGTGGCAGAAGCTTCATTGGTGCCTAAATGGACAAATGCTATGAAGGAAGAAATTAATGCTTTGCATAAAAGTGGCACTTGGGAATTGGTAGATCTTCCTGAGGGGAAGGAACTAGTTGGATGTAAGTGGGCTTTCATAGTAAACATAGGGCTGATGGCACAGTGAAACTGTTATGGTCACACCATCCGGCAGCGCACTGCGGCGCAGTCATAGGCAGCAGCAGGCACCGCCTGGCAGCGCTGCACAGCAGCACGCACTGCGCACATGCCCGGCACCGCACGGCAGCGACACCATGGCGCGCAGCACGCACCGCCAGGCAGCAGCGCGCACACACCCGGCACCGCACGGCAACGGCACCATGAGGCGCGCACACACACCACGCGGCAGCAGCACCATGAGCAGCGCGCACGCACCCGGCAGCAGCAGCAGAGCGGGGCCCACACGACAGCTCATAGGGGTGGGCCCATCCTTATCTGGACACATCAAGCCAACTCACCGCCAGCTTACCTTATCCTTATCTTATCCCTTATCTTTATCTAATCTTATCTTTATCTTTATCTTAAGTAAGAGTGAGTTACCATTAGGAGTAGGTAATTAGGAGTTTGAGTTTAATTAGGAATTCCCTTCTGTAATCTCCTATTTAAGGAGCTACGAATTGAAATAAAGGCATTCAGTTTTCCAGCCAAGAAAATAGTGAGGAGAGTTCGGGTGGTCTCTTGGACAAATCACCCCAAGGGAGAGTTCGGGTGGTCTCATGGACAAATCACCCATTCAGCTTCCGCAATAGGGTCTGCACGCAAGGGGAAGCAGGGCTTTCGCACCATGGACCAACCCGTGACGGGATCCTACGCGCAGGACCATAACAAATTGGTATCAGAGCCAAACGTCACGGGCGATATGGAGCAGCTGTCTTCCAAAGTCCATGAACTGGAACACCAACTTGCAGAAACCAGCATGGAGGTTCGTGAAGTCATGGAAGACGTCTGGGAGATGTGACGCCTGTTGGAAGCACTCCTCTCCAACAAAGAAATGAGTTCGGAGGGAATCACCAACACCAACAGACGCCGTCTGGACTGGGTAGAGGCATGCAGCGAACAACAGATCGCTGCCCCTACAGCCGCAGTTATTTCCAAGGATCAGCGCATGGAGGATGAAACTGTAAAGTCCCCTCCTTTGGCCGGGGACGAGGTCACGAACATAATAGTAGAACCTACAGAATGCTCTCCTTTGACGAAGACAGGTGGGCTTGGCGATGTTGCTGGGGCTTTACCGAAGGCCTTGGCTCGGCGTGGACATAAAGTTATGGTTGCGGCACCACAGTATGGTAACTATACAGAAATCCAAGAAACAGGAGTGCGCAAGAGATGTAAGGTGGAGGGGAGGGATATAGAGGTAGCTTTCTTCCAAGCTTATATTGATGGCATAGATTTTGTGTTCATGGACAGCCCTATGTTTTGTAATATTGAGGAAAATATATATGGGGAAGGCCGAGAGGATATTTTAAAACGCATGGTCCTCTTCGGTAAGGCAGCTCTTGAGGTCCTCTACTATAAGCATACCCGGTGCATTCTTATGATCCACAACATAGCACACCGGGGTCGTGGTCCAGTACGTGATTTCTGTTATGTGGACCTTCCACAAAACTACTTCAAACTATATGACCCCGGAGGTAGGGAACACTTCAATGTCCTTGCGGCTGGCCTGAGTGCAGCAGAGCGTGTAGTCACTGTAAGCCATGGCTACGCCTGAGGGCGGGAAACAAAAGAAGGTGGCTGGGGTCTGCATCAAATAATCCAGCGTTATGCACTGAGAGACGGGGCAGTCCCTGTCGTTCATACTATTGGTGGACTGAGAAATTGTGTGCAACCGTTTGATCCATTCGCAGAATCCCAAGCCATGTATCCGAAACACGAGCTTGAGGACAAGCTCGTAGTCCGGGAGGGGTGTAATGTTATGGTCACACCACCCGGCAGCGCACTGCGGCGCAGTCATAGGCAGCAGCATGCACAGCAGGCCGCACAGCAGCACGCACCGTGCACACGCCCGGCACCACACAGCAGCGGCATCATGGCGCGCAGCACGCACCGCCAGGCAACAGCACGCACCGCACGCACTGCACGGCAGCACGCACCGCGCACACGCCCGGCACCGCACAACAACGGCACCATGAGACGCGCGCACGCACAGCAGTGGCACCATGAGGCGCGCGCATGCACTGCGCGCACGCACCGCGTGGCAGCGGCACCATGAGCAGCGCGCACGCACCCGACAACAACAGCAGAGCGGGGCCCACGTGACAACTCATAGGGGTGGGCCCATCCTTATCAGGACACATCAAGCCAACTCGCCGCCAGCTTACCTTATCCTTATCTTATCCCTTATCTTTATCTAATCTTATCTTTATCTTTATCTTAAGTAAGAGTGAGTTACCATTAGGAGTAGGTAATTAGGAGTTTGAGTTCAAATTGGAGTTTGAGTTTAATTAGATTCCCTTCTGTAATCTCCTATTTAAGGAGCTACGAATTGAAATAAAGGCATTCAGTTTTCCAACCAAAAAAATAGTGAGAGTTCGGGTGGTCTCTTGGACAAATCACCCCAAGGGAGAGTTCTGGTGGTCTCATGGACAAATCACCCATTCAGCTTCCGCAATAGGGTCTGCACCCAAGGGGAAGCAGGGCTTTCGCACCGTGGACCAACCCGTGACGGGATCCTACGCGCGGGACCATAATAGAAACGGTATGAAGTTCGTTTAGTGGCAAAAGGGTTTACACAAGTGTATGGAGTGGATTATGTAGAAACCTTTGCACCAGTTGATAAGATGAATTCCATTAGAGTCCTTTTCTCTTTAGCTGCTAATCTCGATTGGGACCTTCATCAACTAGATATCAAGAATGCATTTCTAAATGGTGATCTTGAAGAAGAAGTGTACATGGTACAACCCCCTAGTTTCTGGGCTTAAGGTGATGAACAGAAAGTGTGTAGGTTAAAAAAACTTGTTGAGTGAGTTGGGATTTGCAGTTGATGAACCTATGACCTTATATTGTGATAACAAAGCAGCCATAAACATTGCTGCTAATCCAATGCTGCATGATAGAACTAAATTCATCGAAGTCGACAAACATTTTATCAGAGAAAAAGTTGTCAAAGGGGAAGTATGTACCCCCTATGTCAGTTCTGAAGACCAACTTGCAGACATCTTCATAAAGGGGTTACATCACTTACAACGTCATGATTTATGTTCTATGTCCCAACTTGAGGGGGAGTGTTAAAAGTCTGTTAGTATATGTTAATAGTCTATTATCATATGTTAAAAGTCTGTTAGTATACTTAAATTAGTACCGCAGGGGTACTGTTGTAATTTCTCCCTTTCTTTTATTTGCTTATGTTGCCTTAAAATAAATACTAAAAGCTGGCGCTGCCAGCCTAACTTTTTGGCTCTCAAATCTTTTTTCTCTCTTCTCTCTTCTCTCTTCCTTCTCTTCTTCTTCTCATATTCTAGATGATAACTTTCAAACAGGGGCCACTTTTTTTTTACCAACAATGGTTCATTGTTTTCAATACAACTCACTGGAAATATCTGCATTTGGCATCAGTTTTCTGTAAGCTCATGAAAGCAATGCTTGATGGCGTAAAAGATAAAACCATTAACACTTATAAGATGCTACAACAGAGGCAGAACTCTTGGTGCTTGTCCCCTCATGTGTGTTCTCCGTCCTATGAGAGGGCAGATCATCAATCATCTCTTTTTATCTTTGCAATTCAGGTCTGGAACCATTTTTTACTCCTTTTTGGGACTTCTTAGTCATTGCCTTCAGATGTTAGTATGCTGTTTTCTGCACAACCTGATTCTTGCTATATAAAAAAGGGGGGAAATTCTATGGCAGTGCACTAGAGATATCATCTTACAGTGTCTGGGATAAAAAAAATGTTATGATTTTGACAAGTCAAAAAATATTTTTTTTTATCTTGTTACAATGAGGACCATCCAATGAGTTCTTATCTGAGAAGAATTAGTGTCCATGAAGTATCTAATGAGGGTCTGGCAGGATATTGCAGGATATTTTGATAGACTGAGTATGGTAGAATGGAGGGCTCTGGAAGGAGGGAAACCAAAATTAAATTTTATCCCTGGCAATCTGGGAGTCTCTGTTTTTTTTTTTTGGGGGGGGGGGGTGGGGTATTAGAGATGGTTAGTAATGGCAGCATTCCACTCAGTTTCTCAGGGAAATGGGTTTTGGCAACTCAGTGAAAAGCAGAAATCTTGGCTTTACTAACATGCTTGCTCACAGTTGGGCTATGTCTGGATGGAGAGAATTAATTGTTGAAGGAGACTATCAGGTAATTCATCAAAAAAAAAGGGAGACTATCAGGTAGTCATCAGCTGGCTGAGGTCAGAGAGAAGAATTACGTATCTTCAAATTCCTAGTTAGAAAAATAAGAGCAGGTTGAAGACTTCAATGCCATGTTTAGGTGGGTCCCAAGGACAGAAAACAGTGCAGCTGATTATCTGGCCATAAAAGGGGTCAACAAGGATGCTATTGTATTGGGAATGCCAGGACCTGGGTCTTAGTTGTAATGGAGTTTTTTGTTCTATTAACATCAGTCGTAATGCGGCCCTATTTTGCATTGTTAACCATTTTTTTGTTAAACTAAACTGACTTCTTCTATGATAAAATTAACATATGACTGTTGTTTTTCAAAAACAAAAAAATGAAAAAAAACACTTACCGAGGCAGGAATGAAGACAAAGAGGGAGTACCCATATAGGCAAAGTAGGTGCACAAAGCCGAATGGTGCTGAGAAGTATTTTAGGATGAAATACACGGCAAGTGGAACAATGGTGACATAACCATAAAACAAACCAGCTGACCATGTAATAAGTTGGATGTCATAGTCCCACTCTTTGTTTTGCAGTTTGCGTGCTAGGTATGTGACAAATGTTGCAATTGATGCTGCTACAAATATTAATGTAGTACATATCCAAAATGGTCCATACCTGCCCAGAATTTGCTTTTAAAATTATAAGACATTTCATCACCATTACAAAAATTGAGAGTAAATAAAAAAAGACCCTAGCAACTTTTTAACAATTATGAGTTGAAGAATGGTAGAGCTTTCAAAGAGATCCACATGATGGGAATGGCAAGTCCTAGCTATGATTTTTATAGTTCAAATAGTTCAACTTATGTAGGACTTGTCAACTTGAACCTATAATGTTGCAACCGTCATGTGTTAATAACATGCTCTAATCAATTTAGCTTATATGCTTCTTTATTTTTGGGATCAATAGCTTAGCTTATACGCTTCTGGAAAAAAAAACTTTTTTGATCAGTACTTCTGGAAATATTTTTTTAGAACATAAATTTTCATATTCTTATATGTAAAAATTTTTCTAAGTGGCACATCACTTCATTTGGGAACACACGTCACCTTGCACCTTGCACTTCAACTTCTGGGAATCCTTTTCAATTCAGTTGAACTTCTTACTTCTAAAACACTGAACTTGTCATAGGAGATACTCAAATGGTAATGGATTGGATATGGGGCAGATCAAGTTGTACCTGGAGGTTATGCCATCATTAGGGATGCAAGTCTGTCAGGCTGGTTTAGGTTGGGTTGAGGTCCAGCCTAAACCAACCCGACTTTTTTGGGTTGGCCTGGTTTCTTCACTTCATCTTGCTAAAATATTCTTATTTCTTAGACTTAAGGTTAGTAGATTAAGGTTTACCGATTTTAGCATCATTACATGCACAAATACAAAATCTTGAGTTGACAAGCATTAGAATGCATGTTTGAGTCTGAAAATGACCACTCTGGGTCAAAAAATTGCCAAAGGTTAGGTCTATATCCAGTTCATCCCTTCCAAGACCCCAGATAGCTAGGACCAATATTGGGTAATGGCCTTTAATATATTGGATGCATACATGCAACCATAAATACATATATTTTTGCATGGGTTCGACTATGATGCTAGAAAGACATTATATGAAAAAACTTATAACCCATCAACAGACATCATAAAAGTGGTGACCAATCAGGTGGGTTTTCATCAAAATTCACAGGGGGGTTTGATTGGTCAAAGGCTTTCTGGTATCATGTTTTTCTGGCATCATATATTTTACCATTATTGTATAAGTCCAAGTTGTAATCATCAAAAAAAAAAAACCTGGTCCAAGTTGTACCCCAATTCATCATATACTAAGGAGGGGAGAACAACTGCAGGCTGAAACCTCCGTTCATTTGGGTTCATGGGTCCCTTAATTCCTTACTCCTTAGCTGATTTGTCGGCCAGAGCAGGGTTTGAAAGAACTGTTTTTCAAGAACAAGGTAAATTATTTTATTTTCAGGAACCTTTTGGACAGGATAGGATACTTACGCATATTTTTGCACAAGGAAGCCCTCTACTTAGGTTTGAGCTACCCCAGCTCCCAGGCACTCATTGTTATGTCTTTCTAATTACTCCAAGCACTGCTATTCTTTGACAAAATGACGGTTATATATGGTTTCATGTAATTGATAAAAAGTATTTTCCTGAAATTATAGAAATGGTTAAAGATCAGACATCTTACAGGTCTGGGTTGCTAGCAATCTTTTCAGAAAAATTTCCTTTAAATGGAAAGAGTGACTCCTTAACCCTCTCTAATACATCTGAAGTGTCTACATCAAAGTATGGCTTGTAAGCAGCTACCGAGAAGATTCGAAGCCAACCACTTGGCTGAGATTCATCAGAGCTACTACCAGAAACTGGCTTTGAGAATGTATCTACAGCAATTCAAAACAAACACAGTTACAAAAAATAATAAAAAGATGTTAAAGAAGTGAAAGTACTAGCCACTAACCATAATTAAAATAATTGCAAATTACTAAACTGTTCTGATCCATGTACAGTCATTCTACAACATTAAATCCTAAAAAGAATTTTATGGTAAGATTTATCAGCTATTGATTACCTTTATGTACACTATCCAATCCTTCTACAAAATACAAAAAACAGAACTACCATCTTCTAAAACTAATATTCTACTGAAAAGAAAGAATATACAATATAAGATAAGGATTTTCTATGTCTAAGCATGATCTATCTATACAATTATTAATGAAAAACTAGAAATCCAGGGACATGCAGACATCCTTGGCCTTTCAGGGGCATGCAGTAATGAGACATTGACCATCTTTTCCTTTTATCCTGATCTCCCTAATCCTTGCCTATCTAAAAGAAGCATAGTAGTCAATATTTAGAGGAAGAAAAACACTAATATGGGAAGTCTACACTAAAAAGTGGTTGAAGTGGCAATTTAATCAACTGGGGTGACAATGGCATATAAGGGATCTTTGGTCAGCCCAATCCCAAGCACTAGGCTGCTGTCCTGAACCAATTAATCATATTATACATTGCCAATTAAAAATTTCAAATACCATGTATAATTTGTATGCTATGATTTGAACAAAAGAAGAAAGAAAACGCAACCAAATACCCTAACACCTAAAATGAAGGCAACCATTTTTTGCTTTATACAAAGTTTAAATTGTATTACCATATAAGAAGGGCCATTGCCCCATATACAAAAATTACAAGATATGGCATGTATGGCATGCACATCAAATTTCCACCAGAGGAAAAGAAAATAATGTCATGCTAGTTGTCATGAAAGTTAGAAAAATTAAGGTCACTAAGACCACTAATCTGTGAAGGCAACCATTTTTGTTTTATATGTAAGGTATAAGTTGTATTACCATATAAAAAAAGGGCATTTCCCCCATATACAAAAGTAAGAAAATATGACATGTACAACATGCACATCTAATCTCTTGCTGATAAAAAACAAAATATGAACATCTAATCTTATTACAAAATTAAAAAAAAAAAAAATTTAAGGTCCCTGAGATCTTCTGAAACAGGTTTACAAGAATAAGCCAAATGCTCCACTTTTGTAAGGATGGACAACTTAAAGCACCTATGTTCTCAAATATATGCCTGCTTATTTCACTCAATAGGCTCCACCTAATAGCAAAGAGGGCAATCTTGTTTAGCTCTAGACTGTCCATAAATAAACATTCATATACACATTATAGAAATTGTTAGGGAATATCAACCTATTCAAGGACCTCACCTAACAGCTTAAGCTTTTAGGTTGAATGGTTCTTTGAGATGGTACAGAGCCACTTTGACCAAGTGGTCTAGTGTTCGATCCTCAATACCTCCATTATAATTATTTAAGTTTCAGCACAAGATATGGGTGGGCCTGTGCTTGTTCACACTTCAAGCCCAATGGGCTTTCGTGTGTTAGAGAATATCAACCTATTCAAGGACCTCACCTAACAGTTTAAGCTTTTAGGTTGAATGGTTCTTTGAGAGAAATGTTACAGTGAATAATATAACATGGGATATGCAATGCCTGTATGTAACTATGTATTATAATGCAATATGCATTACATACATCCCCACACCATGTATAACAATTTGGTAATATCCACCTTAAATACATGTATTAAGTCCCAAAATCATTTCTGGGTATCATAGATCAGAGTTGGTAAATGGATTGTATTTCCTTGGGTTGTCAACTATTTTATGCATTAGGCCCCAATACTAACCTTAAGTTCATATTTTACATGTTAACACTAACTTTTTAACAATTCTAATTATTAAAATAGCATTATTACCCAAATCTGTTATCAAATGTACTTTTGATCCATGCAAAATGCTACTGATACACTGACCAAAGTTACCATCTACCATCCTATACATTAGAATGGAACTGATTCAAGTATGCTGTTCATTTTGTAGGGAAACAAATGAAAGCATCAATTACCTATTTGTATCTTGGAAGCTTAGAAGAAATCTTTCCACCATAAGATTATCCTCCTCAAATTAACTCGAATATTTGCACAACCTAAGGAAATAAAATTCATTTGCCAACTCTGAGCTATGATACCTGGATAACCTATACATGCCAAGCTTATTGGTGTTGGACACCATACTTACCAGATATGACACTGGATATTGCATGGACATTTCTAGATGTACTCTATGGTATTAACACTTTTAAAATAGGTAAAATGGTATGTTTTAACATATTATAGTATAAAAATCTGTACATGTCAGAAATTTAAATAAATTTAGCAATACTACGGGATACCTGAACCCATAACTGTGTCTCAGATTTCAGGTAATGAAGAGTTGTATCCCCATTTCTGATATTCATGTCTGTGTCCATAACTGTATCTGGGCATCCTAGATTTGAAGTAAATCCTTCTTTATAAATGAATACTGAAAATGCGTAACTTGTTCTCTAGGCCATTACCCAATGTTGGTCAACATCATTTGGAGTCCTTGGAGGAGTAGACTGGATGCAAAACCTAACATTTGCTTTTTTTCTTTTTTTTTTCTTTTTTGCACAAAATGGCCACTCTTAAACTTGGACCTGCATTGTTATGCTTGTCCTCCTGATATTTTACTGTTTTACCAAGCAAACTTGCTCCTAAAGGAAACAAATAGCAAAGAAAAGCAAAAAAGTTCCCATTCATAATTGAAATAACTGCATCAGATCTTCAAAAGTTGATATACAATTTGGAACTATTCCTATAATAGTATGGTTTTTTGTCTGGTGTTAGGTGCACTGAATCTGAATGTCCTGCATCACAAGGACTTTTCTGAACCATAATTCCTTATCTGGTTTTATAAATATCTTAAGATCTAATCTGAACTTATATTGTGAGAAAGACTTTAGAGTACCATATCGGAATGTTTCTAGAGTGGGTAGAAAATTCATAATAGATGATCTCCTTACAATATATACATTTTCTTGGACAAATTATGGCTTTATGCCATTCCACATTGTCTGGTTATGTTTGATAATCAGATGTTATTGTAGTTCTAGGATGAAGTGCAGAACAATGCCAACTGCTAATGAAGTGAAAAATGTATAAATTCCCTATATGGGCAATGCTAAATATTTATAGCTGCAAAGGAGCAACAAGGAATATGACATTTTTATGTTTGTACTATAACAGTAGTTGAACAAACCAAACATTGGGACTTGGTGAAGTGGCCCGGTGTTTTTCCATAACCAGACCAAAGCCCTCATCTTAGTACATTAAGGTAATAAGAGAACCACGTTAACAAACTAGTGTGATTAGATTTGCTCAGAGCTCCCACCATATGCAAATTGTAACTCCGAATACCTACCAGATGGTGCAACTACAAGTTCAGAGCTCCCAATGTGGATGCAATTTTCAGAAACAATACTGCTGGGAACACTAAGAGCTCAAAATAGTCAATATTAGAAGCTACTAATTGAAATTTTAAAATCCATGCATCATCTTTATTTCTTTGGTGGTCAACCTGCTAAACAAGATTCCCCACCTAACTCATGTTTATTCAAACAGTTCACAGCGAAGCCTCCAACACAAAAATCCGGTTCTTCTTATAGGACTGCAAAAGATTAGGACCATATCCAATCCAACCATCTCATGAGCCCAGATAGCTGGGGCCAACATTAATGACCTTACAGGTCTGCACTTTGGTTATATCTTGAAAACTTGAAAATTAATCAAGGAAACATCAAATGTTTATTGAGACGAATTAAAATGATCTGGTTTTATCTCCGTTATGGTTTTAAACAAGGTACCTAAGTTCTAGTTTTCACAAGGATCAGTGAGCAACAACTAACACCGCCTTTCTCGAAAGTATGAATTTACCCAAAGAAAAAACAAAAGGGAAACTCAACAAAGAAACAAGATGCGCACCATCAGCATCACGCGGGGGCCGAAAGCCACCGGAAATCTTCCCTTGTGTTTCGGTAGGTGGAAACGTCTGAAGATTCGACTCTGCATCCATATACCATCGCATGAACTAATAAGAAACACGGAATTAAAGAAAACGATAACCAAAAAAACTCCTAGACAAATTCGAAGAATGGCAAAAGGAAAAATATGAGAAAAAAAAAACTTAACCTGCGAATTTGACGGTCACAGGAGTAGGATCTGGAACCGCCTGCAAATAGAAGAAAACCGGTAAACAGAGATCTAATGATTTTCGAAACAAAACGTGGAGGGAGAGAAGAAAATGCGAATTGAAAATGACGAGGTTAATGGGATGATAGAATGTAGAATAATTACAGGGACGGATCCAGAAACTTTGTGGTTGTCGAGACTGGTATAGCCACTCGACATCATCTTTTCCCGACTGGAAATCGCGGGAAAACCAAATCCACCTCTGCTTTCTCTTTTCTTCTCGGACGGATCCTTCTCACTTCTCAGTGAGCGAAAGCAATGAAACTCCCCAACGGCCAAACCTGTAGGCTGTAGCTGCAGGGCCGCAGTCCCAGACCCCACTCCTACGTGGCGTCCATCAAGACACTGGATGAGTATAACGTCGTCTTCCGATTCTGAGAAACCGTGCGCAAAATAGGCAGTTGAAATAACACGTGGCAAGAATACGAGGTAGGTCCCACGATGACCCCACTTAAGAAAGATCCTGATTAAACCATATTGCGGGTCAAGGGTCCACTCATTAATGGTTCGTACCGAGTTGAGGGAGCCGGACCATCCGGTCTTGTATCCGTTCGATGACCGTTGGTGTTCAAAATTTTCCTTATTACGATGGAGTGTTCAGAGGGAAGCCATGGCAAGGCAAGCTATCCCGCGTATCGAGACTGCATATTACGCCATTCTCAACCATCTAAACCCAGCCACAGCTTCTTTCTTACAAGCCCAGCAAGCTCACGCCCACATTCTCAAAACAGGGCTCTCCAACCACGCTCACCTTGCTACCAAGCTTCTCTCTTTCTATGCGAACCACCTCCATTTCAATGAAGCAAGTCTGGTGCTCGATTCAATTCCCGAACCTGATGTCTTCTCCTTCTCCACTCTTATATCAGCTTTCTCGAAATTCGATCGTTTTGACCAGGCCCTTCGCCTCGTTTCTCAGATGCTCTCCCATGGCCTCCTGCCAGACAATTTTGTCCTCCCTAGCGTCCTCAAGGCCTGCGTGGGCCTATCGGCCCTCGAAATGGGGCGCCAGGTTCATGGTCTTGCATACGTGACCGGGTTTGCTTCGGATCCCTTTGTACAGTCCTCTCTGATTAACATGTATGTTAAATTCGGTGATATAAGAAATGCCCATAAAGTTTTTGATGGAATGACACATCGAAATGTAGTTAGTTGGAGTGCTATTATTGCGGGTTATGCTCAACAAGGATTTGTAGGTGAGGCCAAGGAGCTTTTTATTGAGATGAGGGATTCAGGGATGGAACCCAATACAATATCTTGGAACGGTTTGATTGCCGGGTGTAACCATAGTGGCTTCTCAGCTGAGTCGGTGGCTTTGTTCCAGAAGATGCATTTAGAAGGTTTTAAGCCTGATGGTATTAGCATTTCTTGTTCTCTTCCGGCAGTGGGGGACTTAGGGGATGTGAAACTGGGAGTTCAGATCCATGGTAACATAATCAAGCAGGGTCTTGGATCGGACAAGTGTGTGGTTAGTGCACTCATTGATATGTATGGGAAGTGTGGTCACACGTTAGAGATGTGGCAAGTGTTTGATGAGATGTCAGAAATGGATTTGGGTTCATGCAATGCTCTAGTTGCTGGACTCTCTCGCAATGGCCTTGTTGATGATGCATTGAGGATATTTAGGCAATTTGAGGCCCAAGGAAAGGAATTGAATGTTGTTTCCTGGACATCAGTTATTTCTAGTTGCACACAAAATGGGAAGGATATTGAAGCTTTGGAGCTTTTTAGAGAGATGCAGATATCTGGAATAGAACCCAACTCTGTAACAATCCCATGCTTACTTCCTGCCTGTGCCAACATTGCAGCCTTGATGCACGGGAAGGCAGCTCATTGCTTCTCCATTAGGAGGGGGATTTCCTCTGATGTATATGTTGGTAGTGCTTTGGTTGATATGTATGCCAAGTGTGGCAAAATTGGAGATGCACGGAAATGTTTTGATGGAATGCCCACAAGAAATTTGGTCTGTTGGAATGCAATTGTGCGTGGATATGCTATGCATGGAAAGGCTAAGGATGCTATGGAGTTGTTTGATTTGATGCAGAGGAGTGGACAGACACCCGATTTCATAAGCTTCACTTGTATCCTCTCTGCTTGTAGCCAGCGTGGTCTAACAGAAGAAGGATGGTACTATTTCAATAGTATGTCCCAAGACCATGGCATTGAAGCTAGAATGGAGCACTATGCATGCATGGTTACCCTCCTAAGTCGTGCAGGAAGGATAGAAGAGGCTTATGACATGATTAAGAAGATGCCATCTGAACCAGATGCTTGTGTTTGGGGAGCTTTGCTTAGTTCTTCCAGAATTCATGGTAATGTGAGCATGGGCAAGACTGCTGCAGATAAACTTTTCAAATTAGAACCAAGTAATCCTGGAAATTATGTTCTTCTCTCTAATATTTATGCTGCCAAGGGCATGTGGAGTGAAGTAGATAGAGTCCGGGATATGATGAAGGACATGGGTTTAAGGAAGAACCCTGGTTGCAGTTGGATTGAAGTCAAGAACAAGGTACACATGCTTCTGGCAGGGGACAAATCACACCCACAGATAACCCAAATCATAATGAGATTAGAAAGATTGACTATAGAAATGAAGAAGTCAGGTCAACTTCCAATTACCAACTTTGTATTGCAAGACGTGGAGGAACATGACAAGGAGCAATTCTTGTGTGGGCACAGTGAAAAATTGGCCATTGGTTTTGGGCTTCTAAACACTCCACCAGGTTCTCCCCTTCGAGTAATCAAGAACCTTCGAATCTGCAGTGACTGCCACACTGTGATAAAATTTATATCCAGCTTTGAAGGGAGAGAAATTTTTGTTAGGGACACAAACCGCTTTCATCATTTTAAAGATGGGGTATGTTCCTGTGGAGACTATTGGTAAAGGATCTTTATGGTTAAGTGGGATAGGCATCTTGGTCATTGAAAATCCTATATTTTGGCATTTGAGATGGATTTATTACCCCAAGCAGCTATTCTTCAGTTTTGCAACATCATATCTGAAGAGATGGATACCTGCATTCTTTGTTGGCCATGTGTAGGGCATCAGGGCTGATGCATGAATTTGATCTTACAGGAGGGAAAAGTTGCATGTAATTAAATATACCAATTATTGATTTCAGTAGTGAGAAAAACTTTCCATATTAGACCCATCATTGATTTCAATAATACTTTGCCTTGAGGGAAGGGTGGGGGGAAGAAATAAGTACCGCCTTGATTTTAATGGACTAGAGAGATCTTTATCAATTGAAATGTTCACTGGAGGTGGAGGTCATTTCATTACTTAATAAGAATATTTCCCTCCAATTTCAAGGTCATGTCTCAGTGCTATCTTTGATCCAAAGCTGGGAACTCAACAGAAATATTTGTTATTTGAAAGCTTTTGGGGTGTTGGTATGAGGCTGGCATTTTAACTATCCTCTGCTAATGCTACCTGGGGAAAGGATTGTCAAACTCAACATATAGAAATGCAAGATGTGTGGAGTTGATTAGGAACTGGAAAGTCTAGAATGGGACCTTTTTATTTGGGTTCTCCAAATTCTATGGGTATTGTACAGGTACAATAGCAGATGAATGCACAACTGCACACCATTGTGAATGGCGTCCATTATTTAACAAATTAGGTTTCCAATTGGTTGAAATTGAAAATAGTTAGTTAACAATCATCAACATAATTGTTTTTGATCAGCAGCTATCTTTGAATGTATTGTTGGTGAGGCCTTTATATGAGCAACTCAAGGTATTATTATGTTGGCCATGGATTCAGAGAACTGAATAGTGGCTCTCCTTAAGACTCTTACCGGAAAATACTCTCTGATTACTGTTTGATGATGCAACTATCTTTTGCTGTCAAACATTCAGATCAGATTGCTTTTTCTGCTAAATTTAGCATTGGAAGATCTCTTATTTTACAATATTCTTGTGATTGATTCAGGTTGAAGTTTCTCTCTCCACTTTGCTTAACATTCATTTATATTTATCACTCATAGAAATATTAGCCTTTTTTTATGGGGGGAGGGGGGTGGAGGAAGGTGCTTTCCAACTTTAAGGGACAAGGGTGGGGAGGCCTGGAGGGCCTTTTGGAGCTTTTTTTCATCCCAAGTGCTCCCGTTTTTATCTTTTTCAGGACAAAGAGGAACTACCATAACCGGTTCATTTAATTTTTCTGATAACTACTTTTACATGGATTTCTATGGAATTCCCATGCTAAAAAAGGAAAAAGTACACTCTGGGCAGCAAGTATTGATGTATCGTGAAGGGAGAATTGATTTTTTGTAGTAGACACAACTGAAGTCAAGTTGAAGTTTCTCTCTTTCTATCTCACCTTAGGCTGTGTTTGGAAACAATGCAACTAAGTGTGAATGCAAATATGTAGAGTGTAAAAAGGTCCATATAAATTGTAAAGTTGGGTTAGTTTTTCACCGACTAATTTACCTTCTTACCAAGCAAACTTTTAGCTGTAATGGATGTAAACACAAATTCCAATAAATCATATGCCTTTTTTTATCAAAAGCCCACTTGACTGCAAATTTACTTCTTTTTTATTGATGTACTTTTACATGTCATTATCAATGTATATGTGCATTGAAAAATGTGTTTTTTGTCATTTGTCAATATATAAATGCAATGTTGCCAAACATAGGCAAAAGTGAACCAGAGTGCAAATTTACCATGAATCAGGATTTACACTCCATTTGCATTATTTCCAAACACAGCCTTAGGTGTCGTTGTCCAGGATGTTAAATGGACCACCATTCTCATTTATATGGTTATTATGGACAGTTGATGCCAATACATGTAATAGTTACACATCTTGACTTGTTACAATACAGGTAAAACAACATCACAAAGATGGTCAGGGACATTCACAAATGATCCATTGGGTGAGCTCAGCTGTACCAGTCCAATAAGTTCTAATAGAGATTTCATATATGTAATTCGTCAATTGTTTCATACAAATAATGGGATTTGAACTGTTCCATGATGTTGACAGTCCATTGCCATGGGAGTTTTAGGGGGTATTCTGTAGTATGGATGAGAAATTGGGTGGTGTGGACTAATCCACACCACACAACAGTCCACAACTGTTCTGAATTGTGGATAGACTGTAAATTGGTCCAGTCCACACCCATAGTGGCTAGGACTATCAATGGGTTGGGTTGATTGGGCCAGTTCTGGTTCTAAGAATTGGAACTGATGGATCGGTTTTGGGTCTTGATATAGGGTCCCAATTACTATTGGTTCGAAACCAGTTCCACCTAATGTTGAACCGATTCAGACCCGATCCGATATATGATGTATAATATATAGAGAGAATATTTAATATATATTAAACATAAATATTTATTTTTTATTTATTATAAATGAGTATAAAAGTAATGAATAAAAAATGGAGTGTGGACCGACCATAGACATGAGAAATTGTTGCTGAGATTTTGGGGTGTGGACAGAGCCAGTCCACATTAGTTCCACCTACAAGCAATCGAACAGTGTGTTCACCCCTTGGCGTGGACTAAAATGGTCCATCCACGAAATAAACACGTTTTCAAACACCACATTAATCTTTTAAGATAATGTACAAAACAGTTCTGACATTTTTTTTTCTCTTTTTGTTTTCTGGTTAAAAACTTAAAATGACAAAAATTTCATTAAACACAAAACAGATTACAGGAGACAAAGGGTCTATTCAAAATTGCTAAGCTTTTCTTGGTTTGTGTGAATCTCACGTGTTGGGGGAAAATCATTTTGATGCTTTCTCTGATGAGGCATATGTTTACTGTTCAGCTTATATGGTGTCTAGTAAAAGCAATAATAAACGTTGTTCCGATTTTCAAGAGAAATAGTACAAAACGTTTCGCAGATAAACCGCAATGCACCTATACAGCCCCTCTCGACCCAAATGATCTTCTACCCACTTTGGGCACATAAACAAAAAAAAAAAAAGAACGAGACTCCTCTAGACCCTTTTTGTGCTAGAACATGAACGACAGGGTTTGTAGATCTTTTAACAAAAGGGAAACAAACAGATTGATATTTGAGCGTTGAGCTTGTCTGATGCCCGGGTGGTGCTAAACCCATAAGTGTAAAGCAGGTTCAGTTTGGCAAGAGTACAAATACAAATATGTACACTGAAACATTGTATTTGCACTCTTTCCAAACTGACCCGCAGCATCAACAATATATATTCTTCTTATTGAGCTACAAGCAAGCAACTTGTTCGACAAAAACAAAAAAACCAAAGCAAATGTTCAAGGCATAGGATTCATCAGACACCACACGCCAAGTGGTCAATGGCGGTGGTAATCTCCTACCATTTCATGTTGATTGACACCACAGGGTGTTCCAGAGAAGAGATGGAAGAAGAGAGGATTGCATATTTTCTTCAAATATAACAAAATGGCTAAAAAGCCATGACTTCAATTAACAAAAGAAAACTACATCTGTCGACATAATTTTCCATCCTCCTTGAATGATTAGATTTGGCTTACAATTCTAGAAATTCTTCCTCTGGGTCGTCGACATCAAAAGCCACATTATTTATAAGAAATCCATGGACACCATACCATTGTTATTATTGAGCGGTTTTTAGTCTAGTCCGTGTAACCAATAGATACCTATGGAGTGCAAGCATGAAGACCCATGTGGTCTTGGTAATCTTCTCCTTGATCATGAGAAGCAAAGCAGAACTCAAGACAGTCTTCAATATCTGAGCCTGCAATCCTTTGAAGAAGCCCAAGAGCCCTTCTTTTCTCCAGATGGCATACAGTGCACCCGACATGGTCTTACGGGGCCTCCGGGACTTCCGTTTAGCTTCCTTGGTCCCATCTTCCTCTTGGTCAGCAGCTTGGATCATGACTTTACATCTGTCCAAATATAGGAGATTGATGAATTCAATGTATTGAAAATTTGAAACCAAGTTCTTTGGAGGAAGGGTCCTGAAAGAAACTATTGGGTTACCTGATTGCTGGATACGTCAAGAAGGTAGCTATGCTCTTTGAGACAGCCCCCAACACGAAAGCTGAGAAAGCAGAAAGGGCTTCCTGGGACGCCTCTGTACCTGCTTTGTTGCTCTGTTTACTCTTCAGAACTCTTTGTTTCAGTTGATCAAATACAGTGTACTGCATCACGTAATTCATATTTTATTCTTAGTTCAACTTCCATTTCTCTACAAACAAAATTCTCTCTATAAAAATTATAGTCAAATAAAAAGAGCAGCCAGTGCACAAGGCTCCTGCCAATGTGGGCAACCTTACCCCTGCAAATAGAGAGGCTGTTTTCAAGATTTGAACCAAACCCTGGTCATCCAGGTCGCAATGGAGCAACCCAACTGTTTGCCAAGGCCCATCCTCAAATTATAGACAAATACCATAACTACAATAAATTATATTAACCACCTAGCAAACGTATTCTTACCACATTGCATGTGGAGAGAAAATGATCCCTCACTTGATGACGGCGGAGCTAGGAGGGACCCAGGGGAGTCCTATGGTCCAGAAATCCGCACACTGAATACATTTATCTATGTTAAGTTTCCTCCCTCCCCTCACTTCTCACCCAATGGTTGGCCCCCCTACGGCCCATCCATAAGTTTTGCCCCCCCCCCATAAAAATTTCCTGTCTCCGCCCCTTCTTGACGTGTCCCATCTAAGAAAATCTTCCTCATTCCTCATTTATCATGATCATCTAGGGTGTTGAGCAATATGATTCATTTTGTTGATGCGACAGTTGTTTTTGTTTTGAAAAACAAAATCATGCACATTGGCAAACACCCCCTTAATGTATCAAGTTATTTTGAAACTTAAAAAAAAAGGCATCTAATACACCAACAATAAAAATCAAGACAAAATGCAGGTTAGGAGTCAACTGTCAACTGTCAACATTTTGCATTAAGTATTTACCGATTCGTCTCCTAGAGGGAACACATCAATCAGACAACCAGCATAAGCATTCTATAACTAAAAGATATCGTTGACTACCTGAATAGCAGGGTTTGACGTCAAAAGAAGGGAGATGCCAAGTCCGTCAAATGCCTCACTCCAACTTCCCTCTGAAAGGGTTTCCAAAAGCCCCTTGGATTTCCCAAAGGCACTTGTCTGCATTCTTGATGATGCTGTATCCAAGGGCTGTACAGTAAAATCAGAAATCAGGGAAAAAATAAGATATCAATGTAGTGGTGTATAGAATCTCAATAATGGGCGTCAAGCACCCAGATAACAAATCTAGTGCAAGTCAATATTAAATGGAATTACACATTTGAGTTACCAACCACAGATCCTAATCATGCTATGTATATGTAGGCTGCACAACACATTAAAATGCCAACTTTGAATATTAAAAAACCAGATACCATGAGTTATCAGATTTTTGGGATCAGAGTCCATGTTCAACTACTAGAACTGTGGCTATAAAAAAAATCGGTGCAATACCAAATAGATAAGAAAAAGATTTACTTGTGTCACTATGGCAGTGCAAGCCCCAGCAGCAGCAGCAACAATCAAATTGGCTTTTGTTCCAATGGACTTTGCTCCACTCCTCCTCAGATACAACCTTTTGAAATAGCTATACCCATAGAAATAGATAAACTGTGATATGAAAGACTGCAAATTCTTGGTTCTAAGGCCCTGGTACAATGAAAGAACCTGTCTTTTGGAAACTGCTTCCCACAGAACATCTGAGAGGTTCCTATATAAATTGCAATCAATTAAAAGAGTCATTATAAAAATATTAGGGGTTAATTATTTCCTTAAGCTAATCTATTAGCCCATCTATCATACTTTCCAGATCGTGGACTATATTCCACTCATGAGAAGCAAGACCAATTCAGCAGTTCAGAGAGATGAGAAGGCAACAAAGTACAACTTCTGCTAAAGAAGAGTCAAATAAAATATATAGCTCTCCAAAAGACAAAGGCCAAAAATCCAAGTCACAAAACTTCTGAAAAGACCAGTTGTAGTTACACTATACACTCTTGGGTGAATGAAACATTATAGCCCTGTAGAGAAATGAAGCAATGAAAACTTTCTCTCTCTCTCTCTCTCTCTCTATTTTTGTGAGAGAAGCAATGAAGAGTAAGAACCCATCCAAAATGTCTTCCATCAAGCAATGCCATCTTGTAAGATAAAAACCACAAGTATCATCCACCAAATAACATTAAGAGATATAGAACCAGAGTTAACCAAATATAGTGCAGGATGCAGCAAGATTATATTTCAGGAAAAAGTAGTAACTTTAAAGAGAGAAGTCCTTCTAGACCGTCTACCCCTGCTAGCCCAGACTGCAAGAGAACTCCCAACATGTGTTTCTTATATATATATATATATATATATATATATATATATATATATATATATATATCATTGTCTTCATGCACAGAAGCTTTAACGTTCAGGGTTGAAGATATAAAAAGTTGCAAAAGCTATGCAAGTTCTATTTCCTTTCTCAATGATACAATAGCAAACATTTTTTTAATAAGAAGTAAAGTATCAATTCATTCAAGAAAATAACCTTCTTTGCTTCCGCTTACAATGTTTCTTTGACATCAACAGCAAGAACAAATGACCTTTTTCATATGAAAATATATAAAAAAATAAAGATTAACAAAACAGTTGGAAAAAGATAGAAAGTCCCTACTATACCACACAAGGTCTGCAAGAAAGAAACATGAAAATGCACAAAAGGTGGATCACTTCCCTTGAAAACCAGGGGATGTTCTTTTTGCAGTCATCAATACACAGTTCCAATTGCCCTTGAATCACCAAAACCAACTTCCTTGGAATCTTTACTGGAAAATGACCAAAACCTCATAGAGATGGATTGGTACAGTTCCCAAAGGCCATTTATTCCTCTACACCAGACACCCCAACATATTACTTATAAAAACTTCTTGCAGAAATTCTTCCCAGAGACCGAAGAGTTGTGTTGTCCAGAATGATATTATTGGTTGGAACTTAATACTGGCATAACCCAAGGCACTCAGGAAGATAGCATCCCCAATTAGACCTTTTCTGCAAAAGAATGATGCATCACCTGGCACAATATAATATTTGTACTCTACTTGCATCGCACATATGACTCAACATCTGCATCAGGCAAGTGCATCCTAGTCTTATGTTGTATTGTATCTGAAGTAGGATTTTAGCATTTGACCAAAACATGTTCCTTCTTAGATCAATCACCACGCAATGTTTTTTTTTCAATTTTTCTCCTCATCAATAACAGATCAGTAGTTTTATTAATAAGAGAACAAGAGAGTACACAAATACAAAAGAAAGTTGTCACCAAGGTAACAGAAAAAGAGAAAATATCCTTGTGCTGCTCACCTGCACATTATATGTCACCCCAGCCCAAACAATCATCAATAACCTAGGGAATATGACCCCCAATATAATCCTGCTTAGATGCTCTACTTCTAGCAAGAAAATCTAGTAGAGTATTTGCGGACCTTAAAACCCACGAGAATAAAGCATACACATTCTAAGCCAAAGATACAGCTCCTGTAACGTGATGAAGATACTGCTATCACCATATAACTTTACTGTAACATTTCCTTTATGGCTCCTTCCAAAAATGATCTATATCTTTACTGGTTCAATACCTTCATCCCAAATCCACAACAATAGCAAAAAAAAAAAAAACCAGATGCCTCTTACAAAAATAGTCGTGTACCTTTTCTAGAATTTAGTTTACTCATCAAATGGAAAAGGATATGAGGAGGGAAAGGAAGAATAAGACAACAAAAGGAGGGAAAACCACAATCTTTTAGGTTGTGTTTGATTTATAGGAATATTTGGATTTGGATCCTGCTCCCACTCCCCAGGATTTGAAATGACCACTCTCTCAAGCCATTTTGAGTTCTAAAATATGGAACTGGAAGGATAAAATCATAAAAATCAATATCTTGTCAATTCCAGCCACCAAGGACCTGCCTTAGACATCACCAAAGACTAAAAGCTTATAAGCGCTCACAGCATCAAGCAAAAGCCCCATTGCAAATTCAGGTGGCATTGCAAATTGCATATAGAAAAACAAGGATTAGGCGATTAGCGGTAGCAAAGCCCAGGTCAAAACCTTCATCAGCCCAACCCTGCCCTACATGATTGCAGTTTATGGCCTTTTACATAAGAAACAAAAACCTATTATACTTTGGCAAAGGCATTGAATTGAAGTTCCAACAAGTCAAATAAGCAACTGTACGAATTTTTTTCACATGAACAATGTAAGATATGATTTGTTTCATTAAGAGCTAGGAAATATATCATTCTTACAAGCTCTCCATTTGAAGAAGCATCAACACATCAATGAGCAATAAGTGAAGAACTTTGGTGAGCATTCCTCATCAGATAACATCAAATAATAAGCATGACAAGAGCCCAGAGAAGATATCTTATGCATACATTTTGGAATGGAGAAAGGACATGCTTTGCAAACCCAGTATTAGGCACATGGCATGGTAACAGTCTCAACTCTCAACTCAACTCAGCATTAATCCCAAAGTTTTGGGATCAGCTAACATTACATGGCAACATTGACTTCCCAAAACTTTACAAGGAAAAATATAACAAACAGTTGTTATTTTTTCAGGACATAATGAACTGCTTATATATAGTTGCATGCATGCAAACTGTCTAATCAATAAGCCATCTCCAAAGCACAAAACTACAACAGAAAGCCAAATAAGGTTTATTACCATTCAAGAACCATACAAAAGAAAGTGAAACCCATGATTTTAACCAGAATGAAATAATCCGATAACAGGAATTTTGGCCCAATACTGTAGCCGGATTGCAACAGGAAACTGTCTTTCTACAAAGTTCATCTTTTTGCACCTTAAGGTTCAATAAAGAGTGAACTAATAGAGCCAGGTGTCGAGTGAAGCGGTTGGACCCCAATTGAATAAACGGTTTTTTCTGGTAGAGCTTGGAAAGATCTTATTATGGAACCAACTCATTTGAGGATACCTAGACAACAAACTCCTTACTCCTCAAAAGAGATTCAACCAACTCACTACAATTTCTCTTAATGCCTAATGGGTTTAAAAGGCGGTGTTCAAGCTCTCTAAGAACTTCAGCTGCTTTCTTAAGATAAGGAGAACAAAAAGCTAGACACCAACCATGAGAGCAAACTTGATGTCAGTGGGCATTGGACTGGAGTAATAAGTTTTTTTTTATTTTATTTTATTTTTTTTTATCAGTAATGTCAACGGATACTGGATTAACTAACTTTTTTATCAATCCCTTCTCTAGCAAGTTTCTACCATAATATTGACCATCTAGGGGCATTCAACAAATAATGCATACACAATTCTTACAGAATGTCTAGATCTTAGTTGACCTTCTTTACTCTAGACTACTGGGGAAAAAAGCAAATTCTTGCAGAGGAACAAATGACCCGATCTACTTTACAGATTTGTGTGCAAGCATCAACTGGAGTTTGAAAAGGATCAATATAGTAATAAGCAAGAAACTAATAGATCCAACCAAATATGCAAACAAGGTCCCACTTTCTGCTCCAAATACAACTATAAGCTGTCACAAAACCTCTTGGAGTGCACCTTGTGCAAATGGATGCAAACTATGGCCTCATGGTTTATAATTTGCAAACATAATCGAATAAATTAACAAAAATAAATGAAGGCTTCATGGAGCCACGGAAATTAGAAAAAAAGGCAAACTAAATAAAAATTTGAAAAGATAGTGTTATTATAATTTTAAAAAGAAAAGAAAAGAAAAAGGCCCCATGCACAAAAATAGATAAATAAATAAGGCTGCATACAAAAAACAATCTAAATATTGTAGAAACTTAAAAATGAAATATATATATATATATATATATATATATATATATATATATTGGGTGTAAATTTGGACATATAAATAAAGAACCCGATCACGATAAACAGAAACATAAAAGAACCTCATAAAAAGGAAAACCAACATAACTAAGATCATATATTCACGAGGAGCCACCATAATATAAACGAAGAAGCACTTAAAAATCGCAAGACCCAGATCACGGAAAACAGAGAAAAAATCAACACCGACCTGTACTTTTGCTGACCATGTGTTCGAACTTCAGCCTGGTACTTGGTTTTACAGGTATCGAGAGGATATAGAATTGTTGTGCTTAACAGAGCTCCAATGGCTCCCGAAGTTGCCTCTGTTATGGATTCGAGATTAACGGCCATTTGACGAATTTCGAGAAAATCAAGAAAAAAAGGCGAGAATTTTGTAGGAAGAGACGGCCAGTGATTTCCGCAATTTTGGGTTCCGAAGGAAAAATGAAGAGAATCTCAGCGAGTCGGAACGTTCATGATGGACAAAAGAAATCTTGGGTTGGTCTCTCTCTCAGGAGGTAGGCGAGTTGGAGAGGGTAGATACAAATTACAAATGCAAGAGAGAGACCAGCAACTGAAAATGACAGGAACACAGACAATACATATTTATAAAGTGGTGGCATGACAAATTGGCAATGGCATCGTTATTTATATGGGGAATTGGGAAGGGAAAACGTGAGTGAGATGAGATGACTCAGCGCGAATGACCCTAACGGCGTCAGTCGAATGGGCTTTGGCGGTGCCTCGGTTGAAAATTGGGGCACGGGTCTTCTTTGTCTTTTAGCGAGAATTCGAGAACGAGGCACGCAGAGGCAGAAGAAGCGTATCTTCACGGGCGGGGCGAGCTGGACGGAGATGGGCCGGGCTAGATGGACGATCAGACGATTCTTCCAGGGTGGATTCGTTTCGTGGACGTACGTCACGTACCTTCATTGGGCTATGCCCGGGTTTGGGCCGTTTGGCCCATTTGGACTCTAAGAAAACGACAAATAAGTTGGGTTAGTGGGTTTAAATCTGGGAGCAGGGCCTCCAGCAAGGAAACGTTTGCCAATCTATCTGTAACTCTACTCGCGAGTAGAGTTACAGATATATTTTTCCTACTGATTTTACACGTGTGCAGATAAGCTGTGTAATTACCAAATTAACCCATGCGCACAAGAAAAAATACCTGGATATAAACGCGTGCGGAAGCATCGAGGAGAGTAGATTTCGAATCCTACTCGCTAGAGTATAAATTAACTTCCCTTACAACAGTATACTAGTAAAACGCGGTCCATTGTGGGCCCGGACTGTTGTGCTGTATTGGTACAACATGGCCCATCGTAGCCTGGAATCCATTTTTATATTTGGTTTTGAGTTACGGTAGTGAATCCATTTAAGAGAATTAATTTTTTTTAGGTAATCAGTTTAAGAGAGATCAAGTGACGTCTGATCAATTATCAAAAAATGACGTTTGCTCATGCGCAATCTTTTGCAAGGTTTAGGTTGTGTTTGGTTTGATAGAAAACGAGATAGAGAGAGAAGTAAAAAAGTTGAGGGAAAGTTATTAAAGAGAATTTTGAAATACAAATTGATTTGGTTGGTTAGACAAAGGAAGAGAAATACAAATTGATTTGTGGAAAATCCAAGTAGCAAAATCATCATGTCTGAGTTTGATTTTCCTGAATCCATTTTCACCGGGGGATCCATAGAATGGTTTTGTGACCTCTAGAGGTCTAGCCCTAGACCCTAGTGACGACCTTCACCGGTGGGGCAGCTGATATGGCTGAAGTGTTTGGTACGGAAAAATCCGGATTAGCGTTTCTGTTCCTCACACCTAGGGATGGGTATTTGTCCCTATCCACCCTCACATGTTTTTTTTCTTGAATGATGGGTCCTGGGTGGAACAGGTATAATATTAGGCTAAATTCAACCCTCTCTCATATGTATATTGTTGAAAAGCATACAATCTTTATATATTAGGTGTTAAATTTCATAATATTTTGAGTTTTATATAAATAATAACCGATAGTTTATGTGTTTTTTATATGTCTTAATCAAATATTTAGAAAATTTGTTGTTTGTTTATGTTATTTTACTTATTTATTTCTTATATATAATAAGAAATAAAGGGAAATTATATTGGGGGTCCTAAATCCAACTCACCCTTACCCTTGAATGCAGGGAGGATAGGATTGGAGAGGGTTTAGCATTTTCCTGTGTAGGGAGGGTTTGGATTCTCAAAATCCAACCCACTATGGGTTTTGGGGCAAGTAAAGGTTGGGAAGTTTAGGGAGGCAAGTAGGGTCTAAAATTTACAAAACCCTCCCCGAACTTGCCATGTTGCCTTCCCTAATAACACTAATCTCAGATCACTTTCAACGCCCATTCTTAATTGGGCTTGGACTTGAATTTAGGCCTATGGGCTCAGGCTTGGGCCCAAAACAGCTGGCACAATTTTTTTTCTTTTTTTTTTGGAAATTGTCTAAAACTCACATTGCGTTTTCAATATTTCTCTCAAACTCACCACAACTTTTCAAAATGTCAAAAATTCACTGTGCCAGTAAGTTTTTATTTTCCAAAACTCGTCTTCTGTTAGTACACCATTAATGCTTATGATGGAGGATGATTTGACCCGACCTATTGAGATGATGGCACGTGGATCTGACTCAACACGAGCAACAACTTAGTATCATGGCCTGACCACAACTAAGTAACGAGCCTGTAGAGTAGCTCGCTACGCCATAGCTCGCTATAGGGGGAGCTCGCCACAACGCAAGCTCTAGGTCCCCCGAGCTACTGGAAAGGGAATACTCCAAGACTATTTCAGCTCGCGAGCTAGGGAAACCAGCTCGCTCCGGCACCTGGGCAGAAGAACTGCCCCAAAGACTAACCTTGATGAGGGTCACCTCGAAGTACCCCTAAGAGCTTACTACAAAGTAGCTCGTTGCGCGACAGGGTAGTCCACTACAAAGTAGCTCGCGACTAAGCAACGCGACGCTCTCAGGAAGCTTCTATCTGACAAGACCGTACTCGTCAGACTACACCACGTCTCTCGACTAACGGTGCAGTCCCTGCCCATTTGACAGTCTGCACCCACGTCTCTCGACAGATGGTGGCGTGCTTGTCCCTTCAAGACATGTCACTCATCCAAGCGGGTAGTACATTGTAACGATTACCTGCGCAGCCTTGGTAGGTAACGGCTGCGATAGGAGCCCAGTGGCGGTTATGCTTGATTTGGAAAGAACGTCCCTATAAAAGCCCTTTAATCGAGGAGGGGAGGACTCTCACTCTCTCGAGTTTTACTCTGAACTTGATTTCTTACTTCCTCACGAGCTAATCTTGAGACACAGTGATCACGCGCGACCTACACTCTTAGCCTTTCATACTCTTTTCTTCCTCCCAAGCGTTCTAACTTAAGCTTCAGAGTATTCCCACCGAGCAAATCCCCCGGGAATCCTTCTTTTTCATCTTCTTAGGTGTCGTCCGTTGCCTACAAGGAGCCAGTCAGCAGCCAGCTAGGAGTGCCCGGATCGTGCTGCATCATTTGGCGCCGTCTGTGGGAAACGCTTCTAAAAGCCTTCCTCTAAGATTTTATAGTTCCTTCTTCCGAAAAAATCAGCATTCATGGCTTCTTTCAGCAATGCCGGACATGGCACCAGCCATAACGCTTATGGGGGCCAGCCCCAGCTTCCTACTGTCTGTATTGGACAGTTCACCGTCCCCCTCTCCGTGGACGGAGTCTCCAGCTTGAACGTGCCTCTTGCAATGGCACCCGTGGTCGCTCCACTCCCTTCCATAGTTGGGGCAACCTTTGCTGAACCCTCAGTTGTGCCCCCAGCGGCCAGCCCGAACCAGTTGGAGGACTTAATGCAATGCATGCGAGCCATGCAAGCTCAAATGCAACAACTTCAACAGTTCCAACTCTACCAACAACAAGTGTTGCACCAAGTTTCCCAGTATCAGTACCAGCAGCAGTTCCCCTATCTGCCTCAGGCCCAGCCGTCCCTTCCCCCTCGGCATCCGGTCGCAAAGCAGACCAAGCCTTCCCGCCAGAGTGAGCGACCCCGTCGGGGAGAGGCCTCCCAGGCTCAAGATCTTGCCAAGAGCCAAGCTTCCTCCCATAGCAAGAAGGAGAGGCCAACTACCCCCGCCTCGCAACCTGTGGGCAGGTAGGGGGCCTCCCAACCAACCAAGCCTGTATCGCCCCGGCCTTCACAGTTCCAGCTCCCGCTCGCGGAGAACCTGTTCGAGGTCCAGGCCGCAGACTATAGGCAGGGCCCTTCGGTCTAGAGTCACCACCAGCAGTCAGAGCCTATCGAGCTTGGCGATATTGAAGCGTCAAGCACCAACGTCGAGCCAGCAAAGCAACAGCAAAGACGTCGGCGAGCTCGGCGAACTACTACCCGAGTCTCTCCCGAGCTCAAAGGAAAAGAGGAGGTATACTCAGGTGAAGTGGAAGCAACCCCTCTCCTCTCAGTTTCTTCCCCGTTATCTCCAGAACTCCTTGTTGTCCCCATGCCAAGGGACTTTAAGCTCCCTTCACTGGACAAGTATGACGGATCCTTCGATCCAAATGACCATGTGGGCGCTTTCCAGTCCCAGATGCACCTGGCAAGAGCCAGCGAGTCCTGCATGTGTGTGGCCTTTTCCACCACCTTCAAATGGGGTAGCCCGCATCTAGTACCAAAACCTCGTACCCGGCTCGATAAGAAGTTGGGCGCAGTTCGTGCAAGTTTTCACCTCTCACTTCGTCACCAGCAAAAGGTGCCCGCGAACTCAGTAAAGCCTCCTCGGCATAGTGCAAAAGGAAGGGGAGTCCATCTGGAGCTACATCAAGCGGTTCAATGACGCTTGTTTGCAGATACCTGACCTGGATTCCGCAGTTCGCCTCACAGCAACCAAGCAAGGTATCACCCACAAAGAGTTCAGGTGGCACGTAGTTGTCAACCAGCCCAAGACCGTGACCGAGTTCCTGAAGCTCGCGGATCGGTTCATAGGGACAGAGGAGGAAATCAACCAGAAGGGCGAGCAAGCCCCAGAAAAAAGAAAGAGGGAGCTAGAACCTCCGCCTCAAGGCGACAACAGGAAGAAGAAGGACACAGCTCGGGGGGCAAGGCCAGTCCAACCCTTCCGAGCTCCAGCAGCAGAAAGGGACTATACACCCCTCAACGCGAAGCGGACCGAGATCCTCATGGCGATCAAGGATGCTCCATACGTGAAGTGGCCACCTCGGCTGAAGGCCGACCCTAGCGCCAGGAATAAAAACTTGTATTGTAACTTTCATAAAGATCACGGTCATAGTACCGAAAATTGTAAAAATCTCCGCGATGAGATAGAAGAACTCATCTGTCGCGGATATCTGACAAATTTTGTACAAAGTAATAATAATAATAATAAAGCAGGTCGACAAGGGGAGCAAAGTAGAGACGCTCCCGAGTCCAGCAGGCAAGCGGAACAGCCGCAGAAGCAGCCCCCCGAAGAGAGACCAGTTCGGGGGGTTCGATTGTGGCGGGCTGCACCTCAACGGTAGCTCGCGCATCAGCTCGCGCGCACGGTCCACTACCCCCATGACGACGCGCTCGTCATAAAGATGAAGATCAATGACTTCGAAGTTAGGCGCATCCTTGTCTATTCGGGCAGCTCGGCAGACATCCTCTTCAAAGCGGCCTTTGACCAACTCCAGCTTCAAGAGTGTGACCTAAAGCCCACGAACACTCCCCTGGTAGGCTTCAACGGAGAGGAAGTTCGGCCCCTGGGAAGGGTAACAGTACCTGTAGAAGTCGGCACCTGGCCTAGCATAGTGAGGCTCAACCACGATTTCCTAGTGGTCGCAACCCCCTCCTCATATAACGCCATAGTAGGTCAGCCGATTACCCATGCCTTACGAGTTGTGGTGTCCACCTACTACTTGGCCATGAAGTTCCCCACGGACTTCGGCATCGGGGTGGCGCGAGGTGACCAACTTGAGTCCCGCAAATGCTACATCACCGCCCTTAAAGGAAAAACCAAGGTGGCTGATGACCTCGAGTTGGAGTGACCTACGGAGCAAAGCGAGGAGCGAGCTGCGTCCACAGAAGAGACTGTCTCCATTCCGACCTCGGTGGAAGATCCAGCCCGAACTCTTTAGATCGGTGCTTCCATTAAGGAGCCTCTACGATCTAAACCGGTACGCTTCTTACTTGAAAATTTAGATGTTTTTGCAGCCGATGGAGGGCAGTCGACGAGGAGGTCGACGAGGATGGAGGGCAGTCGACGAGGAGGTCGGGAAGCTCCTTGCAGCCAATTTTATCAGGGAAGTCCACTACCCAAGCTGGGTGGCCAACCCCCTTCTGGTGAAAAAAGCTAACGGTAAATGGTGCATGTGCGTCGACTACACTGACCTGAATCGAGCTTGCCCAAAGGACTGCTTCCCACTCCCTAGAATCGACCGCCTGGTGGACGCGACCTCGGGGCACAAGTTGCTGAGCTTACTAGATGCCTACTCAGGCTACAATAAGATCAGGATGGACCTTGCTGATGAAGAGAAAATCACCTTTACAACCGAGCTCGGTCTGTACTGTTACAAGGTCATGCCCTTCAGACTAAAAAATGTCGGGGCGACCTTTCAAAGACTTGTAAATAAGTTGTTTGAGCCATTGATTGGCCAAAAGGTAGAATGTTATGTAGACGACATGGTCGTCAAAACCCAACTTTCTTGTGACTTAATACAAGACTTGAATTTAGTTTTTGAAATCCTACGTAGATTCAATATGAAGTTGAACCCGAATAAGTGTGTCTTTGGAGTCACCTCGGGTAAATTCCTGGGGTATATTGTGAACCGACGTGGCATTGAGGCCAACCTGGACAAAATAAAGGCCATCCTGAATATGCGACCACCCCAAAAAATGAAGGGGTTCAGAGGCTGAATGGCCGAATAGCCGCCCTGAGCCGCTTCATGTCCAAGTCGGCAGATCGCTGCCTACCTTTCTTTAAAGAAATTAAAAGCAAAGGGTTTGAATGGACCCAAGATTGTCAACTCGCGTTTGACGAGCTCAAAAAGTACCTCGCCGGCATACCGGTCTTAACCCGGCCCAAGGAGGGCGATATTTTGGAGCTGTACCTCTCGGCAAGTGACGAAGTGGTCAGCTCAGTACTAATAAATGAAGTAGATCGGGTCCAATGACCTATCTACTATGTTAGTAAAGTGTTGCATGGAGCAGAAACAAGATATCCAGAGATAGAAAAACTGGCGTATGCACTGGTCACTGCAGCCCGAAAGCTCCCTCTATACTTTCAAGCTCATACTATTATCGTTCTCACCAACAAACCTCTGAGGTAAGTCTTACTCAAGCCTGAGGTCTCTGGTCGACTGACGAAGTGGGCCGTTGAGCTCAGTGAGTATGACCTCCAATATAAGCCGTGAACTGCTATTAAGGCCCAAGCCTTAGCAAATTTCGTTGCGGAGTGCACTTTCAGCTCCGAAGTCCCCAGGCCGGTTGAGCATGAGGCCCCCAGCTCGGGCGAGCCTAGAGCTCCTAGGCTGGTTGAGCACGAGGCCCCCAGCTCGGGCGAGCCCGGAGCTCCCAAGCCGGTTGAGTCCGAGCACCGTGAGGTAGCAGTCAGTGCGGCATCTCTCCTAGTTAGGCCAAGAGCGAACTGGGATGAGGAGCCCAGGATCCTTCACGTAGATGGCTCCTCGAACCAGCAGGGCAGCGGAGCCGAAATAGTTCTACATAGACCAAGTGGCACGAAACTGGAGTATGCACTACGCTTTGAGTTCGCAGCATCCAACAATGAAGCAGAGTACGAAGCATTGATAGCTGAGCTAGCTCTAGCCAAAGAGATAAAAGCCAAGCACATTATCATTTGCAGCGATTCCCAGCTCATGGTCAATCAGGTCACAGGAGAATACGAAGCTCGCGAATCGACTATGATTGCCTACCTGGCCAAAGTAAGAGAGGCTCTGCCCAACTTCCAGTCACACTTCACCAGGCAAGTCCCAAGGTCTGAGAACGCTGAGGCCGACGCCCTGTCCTGGTTAGGCAACACCAGTGATAACACCATGAGAACCGTGTACATAGAAAACCTGCCTCGACCTAGCATTCTCGGGGGGGCAGAGCCAAGCTAGATTGACCCGCTCACGAGCTTCCTGCTACATGGGACACTCCCTGCAGATCACAATGCCGCCAGAAGGGTAGAGCGTTAGGCAACCAAATACGTCATGATAGACGAACGGCTATACCAAAGATCCTACATGCTCCCTTACATGTGCTGCTTGCGACCTTCCGAAGCCGAGCTTGTGCTCCGCGACACTCATGAGGGCCTGTGTGGCGGACATTTGGGGGGCAGGGCCCTCGCCCAAAAAGCACTACAACAGGGATACTACTAGCCAACAATGAAAGCAGACGCCATTGAGCTCATCAGAAAGTGTGACAAGTGCTAGAGACATGCCAACATCCACCATCAGCCCGCCGCCGATCTCAAGTATCTCACTAGCCCGTGGCCTTTCGCGCAATGGGGCATCGATATACTTGGACCGTTTCCAACAGCAATAGGCTAGAGGAAGTTTCTAGTGGTCGCAGTGGATTATTTCACCAAGTGGGTGGAAGCCGAACCCCTTGTAACGATCACAGCTCGAAACGTTCAGAACTTCTTTCGGAAGAACATAGCGTGCCGCTTCGGGTTACCTCGGGTATTGATTTCTAATAACGGTAAGTAGTTCGAGGACATCAAATTCCAAAACTGGTGCCAAGACATGGGAATTCGATAGAACTTCACTTCGGTCGCACACCCCCAAGCAAACGGTCAAGCAGAAGTCACGAACAGAGCTATACTCCGTGGACTGAAGGCACGGTTAGACCGAGCTAAAAGACTATGGGCGGACGAGCTACCTAGTGTTCTATGGGCTTACCAAACCAGAGAGAAGATCGCCACAGGAGAGACTCCCTTCAACCTCACCTACGGCACTGAGGCAGTCATCCCAGTTGAGATCAAGGTTCCCTCGTTATGACTGGAAGCATACGACGACAAGGCAAATGAAGACGAGCTACGTACCAACCTTGACCTACTCGACAAAGTAAGGGACCTCTCATATATCAGGACCACAGCCTACCAACAAAGAGTAGCTCGGTACTATATTGCTAGGGTAAAAAAGCGGGAACCTTCGCGTCGGAGACCTGGTCCTTCGTAAAGTTATGGTACCTGAGCCCGACGCTGGCAAGCTTGGACCGAATTGGGAAGGACCCTACCGAGTGAGATGAGTGCTTGGGGAAGGAACATACGAGCTCGAAACCCTTGAAGGGAGACAAGTACCTCGGGCATGGAATATTGTCAACTTAAGGCAATATTACCTGTAACTACTAAGTAGACCACGAGTCACTCTCAAAGCCTAAGGGCTAGAATGCCGAGCTAACACGACCTCGGCGCAACAAGACCCAGTCGCCTCTACGGCATGGGCAGACTACTGAGTAGACCATGAGTCACTCCCAGAGCCTAAGGGCCAAAATGCCGAGCTAACACGACCATGGCATGGGCAAACTTCAAGGGCAGACTATAAGCCATCCTCTCAGCATAAGGGCTAAAACACCGAGCTAACTAAGACCTCGACATCAAGAAAGACTTAGCCACTTCAGTGGCGAAGGCAGAGTATGAAATATCAGAGGCGTAAGCAACTCGAGTTTAAACCTTACGAAGCACAACTCATCTCAGTACGTTGGTTGAACTGAGTAACCAACAAATGTATAGTTTGAGCATACATGGTAATCACTTCGCGGTATACCATAGAGATGCCTTAAACGTTAAAGGATAGCTCGGGATAATGACAACCGAAAAGTCCTAATTCGGGCATGTAGTTCTAAAAGCTCAAGTTATGAGATCGCTTTAGCATGTTTTTGGTATTCGAAAAGTCAGAAATCCCCTAATTCCCACGCGCGCATTTAATATGAGTAGTCAATCAAGTTTGAATTTCGGTCAAATCAACCCGTCACACTTCATGAGCTCCTCACGCTAAGGTAGCACTCTTAGCCTGAGGAGTGGGGGGCAATTGATGGAGGATGATTTTGAAGGGATGAGAGATCCATCCTATGGACGCCCAAAAGATTGCGGAATAAGGGGCAAATTTCAAAAATTGTCCTCTCCCTTCAACTGGGAATCGTATTCCCCATTTAGAAAATCATATTTTCAAGGATCAATTCTGAACCATAAACTGAACCAAAAAGAAGTGGGAAGGATTATACCTGATACGGAGAAAAAATATCTCCCAACGAAGGTGTTCACGCCCAAGGAAGGATCCAAAGACTGCTCCCACTGAAGATGGCGCAGTGCAGGTGGAGCAGAATCAACAGTGTTCTTCTCCAAGAACTCTGTCCTTCGCAAGAATCAGCAAGATGGCATGTGAGCACAACTTCCTTTCAATCCTTTCTCAAAGAACTGATGTCAAGATCCAATCTTGACTTCTCCCACCAGTGGAGATCGAACTGGAAAGCAGGGCGGCAAGAACAGGGAGGCGGCAAGAGAGTATTTGCAGGGAGCAGAATTCTCTCTTCTAGATTTCAGCACCAAAGAAACCTGATGATCTGTGTGTATTGTGTCTCTAAAGGCTGCCGCCCCCTTCTTCTTTTATAGTCTTAAAGGGATCAGCTCCTAATCAGATTAGGAGTTGCTAATCCAAATCATATTTGGTTTAGAAGTCCCTTTAAGTGATAAGGGATAATCCTTATCTTATCTGGAGATCAGATCAGCCATCTCCTAATCTGATTAGGAGGTTTCCAGATCTAAATCTTATTTAGATCTTGGACTCTCTAAGTGGATAGGGTCTAAGCCCAATCTTATTAGCTGATCCACTTCAGATTTCGCCCCTTTATTAACTAAATAAGCAGCCCGGTTCGAAATGGGCTTTAGGCCCATTAAGCTTATGTGCTCACTTAACCCTCTTAACTGCTGCCCAGTTGGGCTTCCTTGTATGGCGTGGGACCCAAGCATTGATCTACACATCAGCCACATGGGTTCGGCCCAGCCTTTGTTACAAGGCCTGGCCGAATACACTGTTAAAGACAGTGCACCCCCTGAAACCCATCAAATGGGCTCTACGGGCCCAACACTTACCCTAAGAGGTCCCTGGGCCAAGCCACCTTGTAACACCCAGGGACTGTGGGCAGATGCAAGATTAGCCCATCAGGTATTAACCTCAATGGTCTTACACTTAACCTCTCAGCCCATAATGATCATACACTGCCCGACAAGAGAGGACCTCTCCCTCGGCTGCAAGGAACAGTGTTGCACTCTCCACTTATATGGATCCCGGGAATTAAAACCTTTTTGCAAACATTTTAGAAACCATATATATACTTTTATATCTTATATAAAATATATTTTGCAAAACAAATCTCAACGGTTGAAATCGGCTGCTGGCAGTCTTGGTTTCCATCAGTGAGAGTGCATCCCCGATCATTACCTTTGTCCGACAAAGGGGCTGATCCTGTCCCTATGATCACCCACTCAGATGAATTCTCAGACTGTCCCAACATACCCAGGTTTTGACCCCCGCTAAGGATCTCACTGATTGGTACATCAAAGATAGCCCAATCCGACACCTAGTGCAGTATCATAATCGAGTCTAGGGGTCGGGTGTAACTTTCCAGTTTTTCCCATCAATCTCCAAGGTCCAGGGCAATACTAGAAATCTGGTCCAGTTCAAAGATTCAATTAATCCTACACTGTATGTGCCTTGGGTCTCACCCTGGCAGCTGAGACAAGCCACCCCAACCGACTTGGTGGCACTACAGTGTCAGCCTTGTCAGGATAGGTCTCCCCAGACCGACCCACTGGCTGTGAACATTCTAAACTAACACGAGTCTCATTAAGTGTCCAGTTTAAGGGTATTACACGGAAACATACCAAGGGAACATGAATCAAATATGTATCTTTATTCATTTACAATAAACTCATAAAGTACATCATTCTGATTGAAGCTAAGGGCATACAAAACTATCTAACAGATTTAACCCGACCTATTGAGACGATGACACGTGGATCTGACTCAGCACGAGCAACAACTCAGCATCATGGCCTGACCACAACTAAGTAACGAGCTTGTAGAGCAGCTCGCTACGTCATAGCTCGCTATAGGGGGAGCTCGCCACAACGCGAGCTCCAGGTCCCCCGAGCTACTGGAAAGGGAATACTCCAAGACTATTTCAGCTCACGAGCTAGGGAAACCAGCTCGTGAGCTGCCCCAAAGACTAACCTTGATGAGGGTCACCTCGAAGTACCCCTAAGAGCTTACTACAAAGTAGCTCGCTGCGCGACAGGGTAGCCCACTACAAAGTAGCTCGCGACTAAGCAACGCGATGCTCTTAGGAAGCTTCTATCTGACAAGACCGTACTCGTTAGACTGCACCACGTCTCTTGACTGACGGCGCAGTCCCTGCCCATTTAATAGTCTGCACCCACGTCTCTCGACAGATGGTGGCGTGTCTGTCCCTTGAAGACGTGTCACTCATCCAAGCGGGTAGTACATTGTAACGATCACCTGCGCAGCCCTGGCAGGTAATGGCTGTGACAGGAGCCCAGTGGTGGTTACGCCCGATTTGACAAGAACATCCCTATAAAAGCCCTTTAATCGAGGAGGAGAGGACTCTCACTCTCTCGAGTTTTACTCTAAACTTGAATTCTTACTTGCTCACGAGCTAATCTTGAGACACAGTGATCACGCACGACCTACACTCTTAGCCTTTCATACTCTTTTCTTCCTCCTCAGCGTTCTAACTTAAGCTTCGGAGTATTCCTGCCAGGCAAATCCCCCGGGAATCCTTCTTTTTCATCTTCTCAGGTGCCGTCCGTTGCCAACAAGGACCCAGTCAGCAGCCAGCTAGGAGTGCCCGGATCGTGCCGCATCAGCTTCTTAATAGAGGTGTCCATGTCAGCATAAGTTATAATTTTCATGACCAAATTACCCTTAAATTGTGAGTTAGAGGAAAAATGGTCTTTTTCAGTTTTCAATTTTCTTGTTTTTTTTGCATTGTTACTTTTTGTTATAATTTCCAATGTTTTTTTATAATTTTTGTTTTTTACATTTTTTCTATTTTCTATAATCTATAAATTTTCTTGTATTTTTGTTATTTATTTATGATTTCTATGTTTTTCTATAATTTTTTGTGTTTTTTCTACAATTTTTATTTTCTGATTTTGTTTTTCAATTTCTATAGTTTCTATAATTTGAAAATAATTTTTTATTTTGTTTGCAATTTCTATAATTTTTTATACTTTTGTAATTTCTATGTTTTTATGTATTTTATATTTGACAATATTTTTTTGAACTTTTTCCTTTTTTCATGTCTAAATATGAAAATGGTAATATATTAACACCCATTAATTTATTTTGTACATATTTTATATTTTTCTATGAAGGTTAAAATGGTAATATATTAACACTTGTTAGTTTGTTTAACGTCAAGTTAGTGATATGGTGAGTTTTAGACATTTTGAAAAGTTGTGGTGAGTTTAAGATAAATGTTGAAAACTCATGGTGAGTTTTTTTTTTTTGGGGGGGGGGGGTTGGGATTGGGCTTTCTCAAAAAAGCCCAGTTTGAGCCTGAGCTTGACTTGATAATATTTTATATAATAAAAAATATATTGTGTATAACATAAAACATATCTTATAAGTTCCTCTTCTCTTTTCTCAAGCCACAATGAGATCTTTTAGTATTTTTGGGTTTTGAGGTTATTTAATATAAATAGATCAATTTTGTTGTTTAGTAGAAAAAGAAAATCTTTTTCCTCAATCTCCAAACTGGGTTTTAGGCTTTATATGAGGGTGGACTTGGGCTCAAGATCTAGGCCTGATGGTTGGGTTAGGCTTCTACTCAGGCTTGAAGGTGTTGTTCATATTAGAGGCAAAGCCAATCCGACCCTAACCTAAACCAACCCGTGAATTGGTCTATCTCCAAGGCATCATGCGATTATTATCGCCATGTAGGTATTTTGCTATTTCCCTTGCTTTTTTTATTTAATCAAGTGTTTTAAGTAACATTAAATGCCTTGGATTATGTAAAAACAATGTTTGGAGAAAATATCGTCTTTCTGTTTCTTGCAATGTAAACAATATTTTTTACCTTTTTGCCTATATCTATATGTATATGCATATCCATATGCACGTCTATATCTATATTGCTATTAAAGTTGTGAATGAGAGTATGAAAATTTTGTTTGACTAAAATGCCCCAATTTTTGAATTTGGTCCCTCTCTAATTATAAGGGCAAAAATATAATTTGAGTAGCCTCTTTTGTCCTCATTCAAATCCCTCTCACTAAGTCTTATATGTAAGGTATTTAACTCCCATTAGCATACATTGAATCCTATTATGGACTAGAATACCCATATATTGAATTTGGCCCCACTCTAATTGTGATGGCAGAAAATGTAATTTGAACTATTACATTTCTTTGCATTCAATTCCATCTTGTTTAAGTCTTATATTTAAGGTATTAACTCTCATTCTTTCATTGAATATGACATTTAAGCTATTTTTTCCCACCAATAAATTCTATCAAGTAGAATAATATCCAATACTTTTAATGATACAAAATACGTGCTTTTTAAAAATGGCTAAAAAATGGAACCATTCTTTGGTTCTTCCATCCTAGTCGCGAGTAAGAAATCCAATCATTTGGGACAAATGGATCAATCTATGATGTCATAATTAAATAAAAAGGTTTTAAAATATAAATAAATAAAAATATAGAAAATTTGGGCACATATCCAATATTTTACATTAGGGATATTAAAGAAAAATGAATGTGATAAATAATAATTATTCATATTGATATTGGAATGAAGTACAAACATTATGTAATAATATAAAAATTTTGCAAAGAAAACACTTACTAATAAAAGAATTATAAAAATAATTTAGGCATTTACCTAATATTTTATATTAATCATATTAAAGAAAATTGAGTGTGACAAATAATAGTTGTTTTTACTGATGTTGGAAAAATATATAATTAAAAATTGACCCAAAAATGAAATTGTTTTCTTGGTGGTGGGGTCAACGGTTCAACCTTTTGGATCATATGTGTCAACCATTGATCTCATAATTAAATAATAAAAATTAAAAAAGATAAAAATACAAAAAGTGAAAAAATATAACTCAAAAAATGAAATTATTTTTCTATGTGGTGGTAGATCAACAATTCAACATTTTCAAGACAAATGTGTTGATTCACGAAGTCATAGTTAAATAATAAAAATTAAAAAAAGATAAAAACACAAAAGATATGTAGAAAACATTTAGGTATATCTCCAATATTTTATATTAGTTAACCATGTTAAAGAAAAATAAGTGTTACAAAGAATAATTATTTTTATTGATGATAGTGGCAAAATGCACATTTAAAACCAACCCAAAAATTTGTTTTCTTGTTTGGTGGCAAGTAAAATATTCAACATTTTGGGTCAAATGTTTCAACCCTTGATGTCATAATTAAATAATAATAAGAATTAAAAAATATGAAAACATGCAAAAGTAAAAAAAAAAAACAAAAATATTTGAAGAAAACGTTTGGGCAGATCTCTAATATAATATATTCATCATATTGAACAAAAAATAAGTGTCACAAATAAGAATAAATTTTATAGAACTAGAAATAAAAATATAAAAACATTTGGAAACATATTATTTAATATCATCATCATCATCATCAACATCGACATGAAAAATTGCCATGTCACGTGCACACTTATTCTTATCAGAGGCATCTAATCATGCTTAACTAGCACCAAATAACATAACAATATAAACTATCCACAGAATAGTTACATTACTAAATTTCAAGACATTACCATTGTTTGAGAAAATGACAATAATACCAAACACCCCCTAAATGAATAAGCTATTAAGTAGGTGTTTGGCATCATGGCTTTTTTCTAGCAGGGACTGAATGGATTGATGTAAGAGTGTCAATGGACCGGTTTTGGATTGGACCCCGTCTAGTCCAAAATCAGTTTGGACAGATTGGACGGCCCAACAAGACATATTGGATTGGACCAATCTGGTCCAAAATATTTACTAGATTGGATTGGACCTGGTCCATTCGTAAAAAAATTATATTGGATTGGGTTTGATTAAGTCAATATCTGGTCCATTGATATAAGATAAGAACATATGTGTCAATGGACCGGGTTTGGGTTGAAACCAATCTAAATCAAAATGAATTTAAATAGATTGGATGATCCAGACAATCAATTGGACTAGTCCAAATTGGTCCAAAACATTCATTGGATTGGATTGGACCTGGTCCATTTATAATGAACTCATATTGGACTGGATCAGGTTTGACCAAATCCAATCCAAATGACACCCCTAGATTGATGAATTGATTATTATAACTCTAAGGCCATGTTTGGGACTGCTTATGTTAAAAATAAGTGCTTAAAAACAAGTGCCTATTTGAATAAGCAATTATTTGCATTTGGCACCCACTTTTGTCCTTCATTTTCTTCCAAATTTTCAAAATATCCAATCCAAAGTGACTGAATAAAAGTACTTTGATAGAAGTGCTTTTGTAAAAGTACTTTGAGAGAAGTGCTTTTGTAAAAGTAATTTTACAAAAGTACTTTCATAAAAGTAATTTGATAAATGTATTTCTATAAAATACTTTTGTAAAAGTGCTTTTGTAAAATCACTTATGTAAAAGTGCTTTTATTAAAGTATTTTCTTAAATGTGCTTTTATATAGGTACTTCCATAAAAATACTTTTATAAAAGTGCTTTGGTAAAAGTACTTTCATAAAAGTACTTTTATAAAAGTGCTTTCATGTAAAAGTACTTTTACAAAAATGCTTTCGCAAGGTACTTTTATAAGAGCACTTCTAAGAAAACAGTTTTATAAAAGCACTTTCACGGAAGTGATTTTATAAAAGCACTTTTATGGAAGTGATTTTACAAAAGTATTTTATAGAAATACTTTTATCAAAGCACTTTTTAAAATTATTTTTACAAAAGCACTTCCATCAAAGTAATTTTCATAATATTACTTTTTTAAAAGTGCCTTTGTAAAATTGATTTTGTAAAAAGGTATAATTGATATTCAAAAAATTCACCAGGAACATGGGAGGAAAAAAATGAACAAGTATTTATTGTATGGGCACTTAGAAAAAGCTGAAAATTTAGACTTTAAAAAATAAGTCCTTATTTTTAAAATAAGCACTTATTTCAAACTTATTTCCTAAATGCTTAATGGTATAATCCCCGCCCAAATCAACACTTATTTTTAAGCACTCTCAAACATTTTGGCCTAAATATTTCATAATATGATTTTTGCTATCCACTAAAATAAAGAATAACAAGTCATCCAGTTGAGCCACTTTAACCTTTAGCAAATGTATTTGCTAATTTGCCCTAATCATCCAATAATTTGTACTACACTACAGTCTACAGTAATTCAGTCAAGCAGACTGCATAAACTGGGATGCTACCTTTAGCAAATGTATTTGCTAATTTGCCCTAATCATCCAATAATTTGTACTACACTACAGTCTACAGTAATTCTGTCAAGCAGACTGCATAAACTGGGATGCTACGGCCTACGGCCCACGGGAATTCAATTGGCGCCCGTAGACTGGGCCTCCTCGTCCAGTCGTCCTCCTCCATTGAACGGACCATGGAACCACTGGTGACAAAAGTTCGGTGCTTTTCCCAATGTGTTAGTACATTGTGATGGCTGAATAAACTTCCTAGTCCCATCACCAGTAAGTACATATGGGGCAGGCTGACATAGGGGTGTCGACAATCGTCCGATTTTGGGTTGAGCTGTATCAAAATCAGAATCAATTTGGACGGATTGAATAGACATATTGAATTGTACCGGTCCAGAGCTCCAGATTTTAATGGTCCAAATTAGATTGAATTGGACCTCGTCCATCAATAATTAATGGATTTATATTGGATTGGATGGGATTGAATTGAATTAATTAATATTCGATCTATTATAGAAAGTAAGAATATAGATATTAATGGACTAGGTTTGGGTTGGAATCAATTTGAACAGATTGAATAGTTTAGACAATGAATTGGACTGATCCAAAATGGTTCAAAATATTCATTGAATTGAATTGGACCTGATCTATTTGTAATAGACTTATATTGGAGCAGATGGATTGGACCAAATTTAGTCCAATTGACATCCCTAGGGCCTAGGCTTGACTTATACATAGATAGGAGGGCCGGAAGTGGGCCTACTTTGTTAGGCCCAACAAGTTAGAAAAGAGATTCACACGATACAGAGCCCATAATCATTGGATCCTCCAAAGGATTCGAAAGCAGCCCAAATCCAAAGCTATTTTGGGAAATAACATGGGTTAGCATATTACAATTTACAATTCCTTTGCACAATGAGAGCTTTGGATTTCCTTAAATCCTATTCAACAGCATCCCTATGTCAAGATAGATTCAAAACAGAGGAGAGTGACGACAATCAGAGATGGATTCCAACTCATAAACCAGGAAATCCTTTCCTTATCTTTTCTTCCAAACCAAACACAGCCCAAGGGCATCGGTGTTCAACAATAAGCTTCTTTCAACAGATCAGCAGTGCAATCAGGCAAAATTCAAAGCATGCACAAAAGAGTTTTCTAACGACAATTTTAAGAGGTGTTATGTGATATAAGGCATGATATACTCATGGAATCCTTATAGATATCATAATCATGCATCCTTGAAGTCTTGAAGGATATCAATTTTAGCTATCAATTCTATTTAGGGGTGCGATTTGGATGGCCTCCTTGAGATTTTGTTAAAATTTGAATGGACCCGACTTCAAAGCTCGGGTCGTATGAGTGTAAATTCTTTTAAATTGGGTACTCCACTTGCACTCCTAAAATAAAGGAATAAGGTATAAGATATAGGTGAAATATGTAAATTTTCTAGTAATATCTTTTTATTTTTATGATTTCTTAAATATGTAGAATCTAAATTTAAGTCATTCAATTCAACTCGTTCAAAAATGCACTTTATTTACTTTATTTAGGGTTTCATCTGTTTGATACCCCTTATTTATTTGGATTTAAATATATTGAATATTTTTTGTGTGATTAATTATTGCTTTTTTATCATGATAGTTTATCTTTTTAGTCTGAGGACCATAACTTGTGAGATTAAAGCATTGCCCATGTAAATAAATAAATCATTGGCATGTAAAAAAGAATCAGCATAATCAAATGATATATAGGCTGTGTTTGGTGACAATTGCTATTTATACCTAAACGTACAAATTTGTGACTTTTTTTTTCTCTACCGGAAGGTTTTGTGTTTTGGGCTTGCCCATTTCCCAAATTGCTGTCTATACCTAAAACTTCAAAGGGGTTTTTACTGTTCAGTCCACCCCCACAAATCTTATCTTCACGTACAATTGGGGTAGATGCCAGCTTGGAATTGATGCCAATATACGGACAGGTATTGGTGTTATAGGTGGAAGTGTTTGAAATTTTGAATTGTTGTAGACCTGCAGTGGAATTTAGAATTCTGAGGTGGAGTGCAATTTACTTATCCCAACTTCAAAAGTAACACCAAGCATACAATTTTCTAGTGATGTGACAACATATATTTTTCACCATTTTGTACTAATGGTACTAAATTAGGAATGGCAACAGGGAGGGGTGGGGACGGGGAGCCTCTCCTCATCCCTGTTCCCACGAAAATCCCCATCCCTGCAAAGATCCCCATTCCCCGTAAAATAATTAAAATTTAAAAAATAAAAATAAAATAATTAAAATTTACAATCTATTAAAAAAGATAAACATATTCAACCATATTTCTAACATATTAATATATAGGCGTATGTATACATATAAAATGTATGCATACATATATATACATATATATTAGTGGGAATCCCATGGGGTGGGGAATGCTCTCCCCATCCCCACCCCGTCCCTGCTAACGGGGATGTAAATTTCCCCATCTCCATCCCCGCGGGGAAAATCATCCCCATACAACATTAATGATCTGATTTGGACTTTTTTTTTAGGTTATCTTGAGTTTAAGAGATTTATTACCTAGGGAAAATCTATGATACCCAAAAATTATAGATATTAGGGTTCAACTATGATACCGGAAGGGCATACCGGAAAAACTTAAAGCAAATCAACCAATTCATGGAGATGTTTTGATTGGTTAAATCTCTTGCGGTACCGTGTCATTCCGGTACCATAGATTTTCCCTAGATATTAATACTGCCCTTTTCAGCCCAATTTATCTGTATGTGTGGCCCATCTGATGATAAGTCCTAACTCTGAGAAGTTTAACATGTGGCAGGTTATAATAGGGGGGCCAATGGGCCACCATATTCTTGATGTATCAGTTCAGTCTATACTTAAAAAAAGAGCATCTTGATAACACTCTTGGGCTATGTTTGGTTTGATGGAATATGAAAAAAACATAAGTTGAGGAAAGATCTTTGAAGGATATTAAAAAGAAAAATTGATGATCTTTCTCTCAACTTTATATTTTGTTTTCTTGTTTTATATCAAACCAATCAAAACTGCCTACATCAGTAAAATCATTTTTTTGCTGATGTGTCAATTATTTTGTTTTGAGAAACAAAAGTATCATATAAATTTCCAATACCCACTACAGACTGAAAATATTAACACATTACTCTTTAATGGGTCGGGCTTGATCATCAAAGCTAAGCCTGTCTTGAAATCGATTAGAAGGTTGGGCTTTGGGTTGGATCTAGCCGTCTGGGCTCTTTAAAATTTTTATGGATGGGCCTACGCAAGACTTTTAGGGCTGTTGTGGTTGGGATGGGCTATTTCTAAGGTCAATTTATCAAATGGGATGGCTTGGGCTTAAGATGACTCAGTCATGTCCATCCCTACCATCATAGATTGGGGAGTTCTTTTTCCTTTTCCTTGGGAGTATGTCTCTAGGGTTCAACTATGATACTGAAAAATTTTGTAACCAATCAACAACAAGGTAAAGTTGAACTAATTCATTCATATATGGACTGGGAGAGAACAAAAATTTAAGGCTGCGTTTGGTTGCACTGCAGGTGTAAATGCATGAGAGTGCAACTAGGCTTTAATTTGTGTAAATTCTGGTTTAGTTTTGCTTCAGATCTGACCTTGTTTTACTTGTTTGTGAGAAGTAAAATAGTATGATCCCACCTAATATGAAAGAGAATGGAGGTAGAAGGAGGGTTATTTGTTTGGGAATGAGGCAGGGAGCAAGATGATGTGGTTGCAACTTCATATGAGAGAATTGATGTAGGATGGTGGTGTAAATTTTGCATCAGTTTTCAAGATGCAAATCTTACACTGCCAGCAAAAGTGCAAATGAGACAAAGTTCAAATTTTATATCATGTAGCAATTCAAATCATAGTTACAGACAAATAGGTTCAGATATTTTATTTGGTTTAGATTTACACTGCAAAGAAATAGAGCCTAAAAGAGGAAAACAATGCAAATGTCATTTGTAATGGCAGTAGGGTTTCTTAATTCAGGATCTTGTAATGGGTTTGACATAAGCTTCAGGAAAACACTTGGTTCTGCAGAGACATGAGGGAGCCTTAATTTTTATCCCAATTGTGTTATTGCTCACACATGCATGCATGTATTCATGTATGTATGTATATATATATATATGTGTGTATGTGTATGTATGAATGTATGTATGTATGTATGTATGTATGTATTGTTCACACATGCATGCATGTATTCATATATATATATATATATATATATATACATATATGTATATATGTATGTATGTATGTATGTATGCATGTATGTATATATGTATGTATGTATGTATATGTACATTTGCATCAATTTGATTGTATATATGTATGCATGTATGTATATGTACATTTGCATCAATTTGATTGTATATATATGTATGTATTATAAATGCCATACTTGTGTAAATCATGAACACATCTCCCTCAAAGGAAAAAGACAATATTATCAATGGGAAATTTTAGGAAAATTAAAGAAGAGAAAATTATATGATATGAAAAAAGGTTTGGGCTTCTATGGACCTATGGGTGCAAATGGATCCGATCTGATCCTATTTTGTTGGACTCAGATATCCTCATTCAGATTTTCGGATCAGATCGGATTGGATTCAGATCACCCCTATCTGATCCGATAATATATTATATATATGTTATTTATTTATTTTATTCATAAATATGTTATTTATATTGTATTTTTGTAATTTTTTTATATTATTTATTTTTATAAAAAACATGTATATATAATGAAAATAGTTGAAAATTTTATTTTTATTTTTTGTTTTTCTTTATATAAACTGTTATACATTCTTTTTCTTCTAATAATTTTATTTTTATTTTTATTTTTTCTTAAAATTAAATCAGATTGGATTATATTCGGATATCTAACATCTTTATTGGATTTGAATCCAAATTAATATTTGTGAGATCCAATCAAATCTTTAAATCGGATCAGATTGGACCTATAATTTATTGGATCAGATTCGGATATACCCTCATTCTAATCTGATCCAATCCGTTTGTATCCCTACTTAGACCCGAGATTTCATATCTATCTATGTATGCATGCATGCATCAATTTTTTCTCCACATATACAGATTTATGTATGTACGTGTTCATCATGTCATTCCAATGTGGACAATGACTATACGTTGATAAAAAAAAAATCTAAGGCCAATCAATGGTGTCTATCATATAAGAAACCCTTAATTGGCCATGTCTCTCTTGAGGCCTATAACCCACAATGCTTTGAAATTTGAAGCTTTATTTTGCATACCAGTCGTTCAAGGTTTTGCTTTTCAATTTGACTTGTATTGGATGCATGGTAATGCCTTGCTTTTTTTTTTTTTTTTAACACTGAAAATTGTTATGTAATTAAAGGATGGCAAAAGGAGTAAAGAGACATTTTCAACAGAATAGTGATTGGATATTTGAATCAGATTGAGCTGTTCCTTCATCTATTAAACGAGTTAGTTGAACCGGTCAGAATTTCTGTAGGGGTGACCATTTAATCTGGAAAGCTACTTGTGATGGTAAGTTTTCTATCAAAATCAGATTGGAATTTGGTGAAAAATCAATGTCACCGGGTGCATGCACTGAGCATAAATTTATTTGGAAATCTGAAACTTCAATGAAGCTCTCAAGTTTCATGTGGAAGTTCATGCTTGAAATTATTCCTCTAGATGATTTGATTACTTAAGAAGTGGCTGTGGGATCTCAGCTTAATAAACACTAACGACTATTGCTGATGAAAATTATTCGATTTTACATCTTCTTAATATACCTGTTAAGACAATTGTGAATAAGAGAGCAGGATGGGTCTCCTAGTTCAAACCTAGAGCGATTCCTTTTAAATTGATTGCCGACCGTGCATGTAGAGGGAACCCAGGTCTAAGTGGAGGCAGGGTGCAAGTCGGGTTGGCTTGAGTTAACAGTTTATATTGTTTTGGGCTTGGATTTTAGGTTGAACCTATTGAAATTTTAACGAAATCCCAACCCTAAACTATTCTTTCAATGTTGAAGTTTGCTTTGCTTTCCATAACTTTTACAAAACGGCTACTTTAATGTTGGCTATTCTTGTTGGTATTTTTATTTTTGAAAGCATTCTTGTTGGTATTCAACTGTGTATTGATTATTAAATTCATGATCAAGATAGAAAGTGTTAATAAAACTGCCATTCATTTTCCAGAGGGCAAGGTTTCTCACCTTTGGAATCTTATTTATATCACTTTTTATGTTCAGTTTTCTCACACTCTTTGTGAAAGCAATTGTTGTGCTGATTGATCATTTCCTTGCAAATTCAGGTATTGACCAGGCTCCTGACTTGTTTTTCTTCTTATCTATCTCTTTCCCACTCTTCATTAAATTTAATGCTTTATCATGGTTTCCTTAATTTGTTTGGGGTGGGTTTGAGTTAGTGAGGGAGAGCATTGTATGTTTGAATTTTGGGGCATGGTGGGATACGTCTCTGTCCATCTCTTTCCTGGAGAGTTAAAAAAGAGGCTGTATTTGTATCATGAAGACCTTATGGGCTTTCCCATTAATGCTTTATAATGGGTTTCTTTGTATGTTTGGGTTTAATTTGAGGCATGGTGGGTTATGTCTTCCCTATTCATCTATTTTGTTTTTTCTTTTTTTGATAATGATTGATAAAATTTGAAGGTGGGCACCTCCATATAGAACAAATTTTGGGGTTAACTTTTGACTCTCGTAGTTAAGATTTGTTTTTTTAGTTAAAAAACACATCATCAAGTCAATGGCCCATAACATAGTCGGGGGATTCCATAGGCACAATATAGTAGACACGTTCAATGAGACAATGACTACTGGGCCTTCACGTGCATCCTGCTCTGTGCCATCCAGGGTGGCGGAGGGAAGCCATGGCCCCCATGTCTTGGGTTTGGCACCCTTGCCAACCTAAAAGGAAGTAGGCAAGGTTTTCAAAAATGAATCAGACAATGAATCGGTCAGGGGTCCAGTTCTCTGGTTGAATGGTCCGATCGTTCGAGTCAAACGAATGGCCCATTTTGACAAAAAAATAAAGAGTTAAAAAAAATAAAAAAAGGGCCAAAACTGCTGAACGATTCGAATGTCCGGATTAGTGGTTTTCTGACCAAATCAATGTTTTTTTTAGCAAAATAACAGTTTTGGGTAAAATGAAACCGATTTCCCAATTTTTCCAGACCAACCATCCGGTCCAGTCCAGTTTTGAAAACCATGGAAGTAGGTGAGGCTTCTAATCACCAAAGATAAAGGGTCCTACTATAGCCTTAAATTTTATTTCGGTACAGATGGAAGAAGTTTATACCATACTAGACCTAGCTTTTAATTTGCTAGACAAATTAACATAGTAAAAAGGGAGCCCATTTGAGAGTCCCATGGTTTTGATAAACCAAGTGCCACTTATGAAAGGCCCATTTATATTTTTGAGAAAACTAACCCCTTCTCAATTGAAACCTTCCTTAAGAGATTCAGAATTATTCAATCCCTTTACGTCTCTACCAGTCTCTAATCCAATAAAAAAAATGAAATCCAATAGCTTTCTATACTCTAGTCGACAAGGCATCACTAAAATTAGTAATCTTTTCTTATTTTCTCTTTTCCTTGCCGATTTCTTCTTTCCAATAGATATTTGTGTTCCCGCCACAAATTCTTTCTGATTTCAGACTAAACACAAAGTCTTTCTGACTTTGAACTTTTCAATGAATCACGGCATGGTGGGTCTCATGAACAATTGGAAGGATCCGAAGTTGCAATCTCGCATAACCATACATTCCCCCAGAACCCTCTACAACCAAAGAAATTCTTGAATCAATTCCACCTATTGTTCTTGTTATTTCTGCTTTTGTTATCATATTTCTCCTACATCAATGTGATGAGAAAGCAATATTCATACTTACTCCACTGAGCCGTATTGTGAAAAGAGTTTGATTATAGCTTCAGACTTTATAGAGCTTAAACCAGATTAGATTTAACATCCACATTTAATCCAATTATCAACTTGTTGGATCTGAATTTTATCCAAAATCCAATATATAAAACTCAAAATGGATTCAAATTAATCCACATGTGTCATATTATGCTTAAAAGGATAAAAAAGTGCTATATACATCCATATAAAATAGTAAATTTATTAGTTATCTATTTATCTGTTTATCATCCATCTATCAATCTATAAATGAAGGCCCTAGTTTCAAGTGAAGAATCAGTGTGATAGAAGCAAAGAGATGAGATGTGATTGACTATGGTTTCTTCACTGAGGAGTTATAAAACTAAAGTTCTATTGCCTATTTTTAGAAAATCATATCCCTAGCAAATAAGGAAAACGTTAACCAGAGAGGTCAGTTCTTTATTTGAAAAGACACATCAATCCCCCCTAATTAAAATATGTCAAAATCTGTAGTGCATAAACTACTTTGTGAAGCAAAAAATATGGACCAGTGATAAAACGACATGTCGAAGCTGACATCTTTTAACATTGTTAAAGTCTCAGTGATAAATACATCTCGTAAAATATGAACCAATGAAAAATAAATAGACCATGTAATGTTTTATTGTAATTGGTTTAATATATAATAAATATTGATAAATGCATCATAGTTGGTATATTTAGATACCTAAGAATGTTCACTAGCATGCGCTCCTTAGACTTGACTTCCATAGGAGTATTCGATTCCTCTCAAACATCAAGTAGAAGTCAAAGATTGTCATAGCCATGGGGTTTTGGCGCCTAGATCTTTTTCCCAACCAAAAGGAAAAAGGTCAAAACACAGGCTGTTGGGCTTCTAAACAGCCAATAGTCCGTACGGAAAGACATGTCAAATGGGGTCTTAATATGAACCATGGGTTTTGATAAACCAAACTGGGGAATCATGATTCATGAGTTGTCTGTTGAATTGAGCTATTGGGCGGTTTGGTATTGGGTTTGCAAATAAAACTTTAATGTGTTTCACTTTTGAGGGTTAAGGTGATGAGGAGGCCATGCCCATGCGGGGTGAAGCTTTGAGCTTTAACATGGGGTAGGCTTATCTTGTTAGCCCTTGCAAGTGTGTTTTATAGGAATGAATTAAAAACCGTTCATTTCTTTTCATTTTCATTTGTGAAGCAAAACTAGATGAAGATCCGGGTACATGGATGGAGCTTAAATCCATTATAGTTTAGGCGTAGAGGTGTAAAATGGGCTGTGATGCGGGCTATAGGCCGTGTCGAGCTGGGTCACAGGTCGGGCCTTGGGTGTGGGCCGAAACGGGCCAGATTGTTTTTTTTTTTGACAGTTTTGATTTTTTTTTTATTTCTTTGCTAAGTAAAACTAAAATATTAAACTTTACTTTGGGAATTATTTGAAAAAATAAGAAATCTAACAAAGAAATGAAAAAGAAAAAGTTAACCAAATAAGAAGCTAAAGAGGCAAAGACTCAAAGTGAATATCAAATTGGAAGAAAAATAGGAATTTTATTTCATTTAAATTTGAATGATACAAAGCATATACTGGTTGGGTGAATGAAATATGAAAACTGGAAAATTGAATAAATAAATAAAATATAAAAATACAATATAGATACAAATTGAAGATAAAAAATTATGTTATTAAAAATATCGAATAAAATTAAAACAAAATTTACAGTAAGTTGAAAAAAATGCTATACAACTATTGAGTATACAAAAAATATTGATGACATCATTTGCTCCTATTGTTCTTGACTTTGATCATCTACTTCAGGTGAAACATTAGGTGTAATGTCATGACCTCCTTTGTCTTGTAATCTATCTTCAACATCCAACCAATCTTTTAAAGCAGATGCATATCTCTAGACTTTTATCATTCATACAGTTTCTCTTGTTGTCCAACACCCTAGTACTACACTAAAACAAGACTCCGATGGAACTGTAAACATTGAAGGGGTTAGTAGATCACATGCCATGGCAATGAAAACTAGATAATTTTTTGCATGTTCACTCCACCAGGCTAAAATATCAAAATTATTTGTTCCATTCGAGGTGAAGGAAGAATCACCTAAAGTAAAAAAAAAATAAACTGCTTATAAATAAAAATTAGGGAAAATTCCCGATAGGTACCTTGTACTTTAGGCCGAGTGCCAATTTAGTACCCGAACTTTAAAATGCGATAATCTAGTACCTGAACTTTCATTTTGTGATGATTTAGTACTTGGCGTTAACTCACCGTTAAGTGTCATGGGAAAAGACACAAATGCCCTTTAAGTGTCATCTAATTTTCTTTATCAACCTAAAGCGGGAAAGAAAATGATCTAGGGGATAATTTCACCATAAAAATGTTTGTCGTTTAGGAGAAAAGTCAAAGGTAATAGAAAGCAGAGATCAGATGGTTCAGATCACGAACCTGGTGCAATGTAACCGTACGATCCAACAATGGAGGACAAACACTCTAATGCTCTGACGCCTTGTAGGAACTTGGCGTGCCCAAAGTCTGCGACATGGGCCTCGAAGTATGAATCAAGTAGGATATTGTTTGATTTCATGTCCTTATGAATTATAAGAGGAGAGCAGTCGTGGTGAAGGTAGCACAATCCCTTCGCTGCCTCCACTGCAATTCGGTACCTCGTCTCCCACTGTAAGTATAAACCCTTCGATCCATGCAATAGTTCTCCAAGGCTTCTGTTCAACACGTATTCATAAGTCAACAGATTTGTATCGTTGTTAGACACGAAGCCCAGCAACCAAACAATGTTTCGGTGCCGGATTCTTCCCAGAGTTTGAATTTCAGCAAAGAAGCTATGGTCGCTCCTGCCACTACTTCTCCCCACCAGGCGCTTAATGGCCACGTCCACACCATTCGACATGGACTCATGATAGACGATTTCGGCACCACCTTTTTCAATGATGTTCTCTTCCTTCAAGCATTCAACCATGTCTTCTACCTTGAAATTGAGCTTTTGGAATGGGGTCAGTTTCTAAGCTTTTGATTCACGACATTTTTTTCCGGTAGCTTTTGAGCTTTAAAGCTACAGTGACAAGGCTTAATAGAACAACCAAGATGATCACAATGATGATAATGACTTTTAAGGACGTAGTCCGTCGGCCCGAAAACCCATCCATGTTTTGGGATGGTAAACATTGTAAATGAAGCAATGGCCTACAAAGATTGGGATTTCCCGTGAAAGAGGTGTTGTTGAAGACCAGGAATTGCCCACCAATTGGCATTGGACCCGCCAAATTGTTGTAGGATAAATCAAGTGTTGTCAGGTTGGTCATTGATCTTATCTAGACCTGTTCATGGGCCGGGCCAGGCCGGGCTAGGCTCGGGCCAGGCCGGGCTTTTACTGTGTATTAACAAATTTTTTTAAGGCCCGAGCCCGAGCCCGGCCCGACCATCGGGCCTACAATTTGGGCTCGAGCCCGACCCTCATAAAAAGCCCGAAGCCCGAGCCTGGGCCCGGGCCCGAAATTTAGCCTATATTATTATTATTATTAATGTTGAAGCAACTGAATAAAGAGAGAGATAGATTGAAATTATAAAGAAAAGAATAAAATATATATATATATATATTAAATTATAAATATATATTTTAATAAATATTATATTATTTATATATTTTATATAATATATAAAATACATATTATATATTTTATAAAATATATAATACTGAGTCGGGCCGGGCCGGGCTCGGGTCGGGCTTTTTTGACAAATCCCGAGCTTGGCCTGAAACACAGTCGGGCTTACTGTGTTAAGCCTGAGGTCAGGCCCGCGGGCCTAATTATATGACCAAGCCCGGCCGGGGTGCGGGCCGGGCCATTGGGCTACTCGGCCCATGAACAGGTCTAATCTTATCTTATTGGGAATTTGTCCTATAAGTTGGTTCCTTGATAGGTTCAGTGTGTTAAGGATTTCGAGGTTCACAATTTCTCTTGGGATTTTTCCAAAAAGATTATTACAACTAAAATCTACCAACGATAAAGACTTGCAGTGTGCCAGAGCGATAGGGATCTCACGTATAGTGTTGTTATTGTTGATATTGATCTTGGAAAGCATCTTTAGACCAAATATCTCTGACAGAATTTTGCCAGAAAATAGGTTTAGTTCAAGGTAGAGAGTCTGCAAGTTTGTAAGGTTTCAGGTGATGAACGGAGATACAGACATTTAGGCAATGTTATAGAAGGATCAATCGCCGAAGTTCTCATTTCTCTGGCGATGAACGGAGGTTTTAGGCAAAGTAATCAACATCGGTGTAGGAGCAAAAGAGAATGTGCAAAACTAGAGAAAAATGCGAACTTCATAGTTGTTTGACACTTGGGCTTTCTAAGGAATAACAAGTAGACTGGGATGGGATGGGGGTGCCTTTTAAAGGGGCGGAGGTGAAGAGATTTGGGTTCACCTCCATCAAGAGATGGAGGTGAGCAGCCATAATCTGGTGGTGGATGGAGGCTTCACTTCCATCAACAGATTTGGGTTCCCAGAAACAGATCTTCATTTTCTTGAGAAAGAAGATGATGAACAATGAGTTTTAACTCTAAGGGTAATTTTGACATTTTCAAAAATCTTAAATCACACATGAGGCCATGTGATATACATAACTGACGGTCCATTGACGGTAGGTACTAGATTGTCGCATTTCAAAAGTTCGAGTACTATATTGTCATGTTTTAAAGTTTGGGTACTAAATTGGCACTCGACCTAAAGTACAAGGATTTTTGCCTCTTACTTATTAAATAAAAAAGTTTTTCTCTTACTTATTAAACCATAATTTTGACATAAATATCTAAATTCTTGTTTTCTTGCTCCAAAACTTTTAATATATATAATACAAGTTCTAATTTTAGAAATATGAGTAGAAATAATATTTAAAGCATTCTGAATACATAAATTTAAAATGTGACATACACATCTGATATGAAATAATTTAACATTTAAATATGATTTTAATTGAGATTATAAAATATTTATTGTTGAATCATTATTACTAATATTATCAAAACTAATAGAAAATAATTTATTGTCAATTCTATACGCATTAAAGTATTTAAAATACTTGCAACAGTAGCTGGGCCAATATGTGGCCATTCAAACCTAGTAAAACTTGAAATTCTTTTATTTAAAAGCCAATTTTCATCAATAAAATGACCGATAATACAAATATAACTTATGTTAAATTTATAAATCCAAATATCACAATTAATTGCAACTTTAGAATTAAGATTTGATAACATATAAATTAAATTTTGTTTATATGAATAAAAATTTTTTAAAGCATCTAATTTAATTGTATTCTTAGAAACTTTTTAAAATTGTGGATATATAGAATTACGTAACCATTTTTTAAGTTTAGTATCTTTATCTAACAAAAATGGTTGTTTAGCATGTACAATGTATTTTGCTAATTCTTGCCTCATTTTTTCTTGAAAATATTTAAAAGTACCAACCCCCCACCCCACCCTATTTGTGTTTGTGTTTCTTCTTCTTCTTCTTCTTCTTCTTCTTCTTCTTCTTCTTCTTTCTCATGGATGAGCAAATGTCTACCCAAATGGCCAGTACCATCCCTTGCTACAATAGCTAAAGTCTTTCCTACATTTTTGGCAAACAACTCTTTTTCCCTTTCCTTGAACCTCCTCTATTTTAAATATTTTCCAGACTGTGCTAATCAACTTAATGACCTTCTTTTTCTTTCCCCTAGTATTAGTACTAAGGGTGGAAGTCGACTGTTTTTCTAAATTCTAAAAAAATAAAAATTAATTTAATTGCACTTACTTGGATTACCGTTTCGGAATCCCAACTTGATTTCAATAGTTGAAGGCTTTCAACTCCAAGAGTCCAAACCTCCCAAATTGCTAACTTGAGAGTTGAGATACTTGAGCTGTTGAGTAAACCTTCTTCTTGTTGAAACTTCAATAATGTTGAGAATTAGAGAATTAAAGAATGTATGAAAGATTGAGAGATTGAGACTTGAGAGAGAATGAGAACTAGAGAAGAGATTAAGAGAATTGTTGAATTTGTGTAATGAAAATGGTGGAGGATAGGGCTATTTATTGAAATTGAAAATAATTCAATTGCCCAAAAACCCACCAAACTAGTTATATAGCTATTGGGAGGCATTTGTGTCATTATTTCTCCCCAAACCAAAATACATAAATACCCCTTATATATAGCTGTTTATAGCTGTTGGGGAGTTATTTCTGTAAAAAAAAACCCCGAAAAGCTAAAACTAGCCATTAGAGACCCCCCAACAACTAGTTCATTGGGCAGGCCGAGCGTGGCCCGCTATGTGCCATGTGCCGTGCCAGCCCATGGACCTAAAACCCTAGGCTTAGCATGACTCGAACCATCGTGATAGGCTTGGCATGGCCCGCATGCCATCGTACTATGTCAGGTCGGGCCGGGACACAGGCAACATGACCTGATTTACACCTCTATTTAGGCGGCAGTAGAGGTGTAAAGTGGACTGGCCCACTTTTGTGAGTTGTCCACACTTTAGTAGATCATGTTGGGCTAGCCCACGGGAATGGTAGGCCATACCTGCCTCGCACGAATTCCCCAAGAGAGAATCCCAGAACAGCCAAAGGCCCGGGTTGCAAACCAACATGATTTTTTTTAAGAAAAATGAAAAAAAATAATGAAAAGTTAAAATAAATTAACAAGATAGACAATAAATTGAATAAAAATATTAAAATTTTATTGGATATGAATTTTGATTTATACAATTATATATACATGAAATAATAAAATAAAATTAAAAATTAAAATAAATAATATAATAAAATTAAAAATAAAAGGGCAAACATCAATTCATACTCAACAGATTTACAGTGAAGATCAAAGTATCAGTTTTGAGGTTGTTGATACATGAAATATGAAGAGTCAGAAACGTGACTACGTCCAAAGGTTTATATCCTTCTACTGAGTATTATTGTAAAGTTCTTGAATCAGGGAGTATTGATGCTTTGACACATTCGATACATGAATCAGTATTCAACATCTCGATACTGTGACGTTTGGACACAGTAATACAGACGGGTCATATAAAGTTAAGCCCAAAACAAGAGTTTAACTATGGTCCATTCACATTTCAACTATTTATGATAAGTCTATTGATTTTTTATTTGTTTATATTTTATTATGGTTTTGTATGTTTTTTGGTAAGTTATTTATTTGAGTAAATGCAATTATCTGGATAAGTTTTTTTTGGAAAATATTTATCCGGGTAAGTACATTTATTCATGTTATTTTATTTCTCAGGTAAATAAGGTAATGACCATTTTAGTCATAAAAATCCATTATTAAAAGGGGTAGTTTTGCCCCATTCCAGTGCTAGCAACTTTCCTTCTAAGTGGAAAATTTATATATCCACCTAGTAGATGGTCCCTACATTCATCTGAAAAATGAACATGATATTCTTGATCAATGGGAACCAAAATCCCATTGGCCCAACTTTCTCTCTCTCAAAATCCAAAAAGAAAAAAGCCCCCTAAGCATATTTTCCCCTTTGACAAGATGTAATTATCATCATGTTCAACTAATTACGTCTTTTGTTATATGGTCCAACTTTCATATTTTAAGCCTTTAAAAGTTGTAAAGTTGTAGTCAACTATTGCCTTGCTGCTTCCATGATTTAAGGCCGAATTGGGCCAGATTTTCAGGCTAAGTTGGGAGTCATTAGTCTATATTTCAAACTTGTTCTTCCCTTCTTCCACGCACAATCCCTGGCTCTCTCGATTTCCACTCAGTCAATCAGGACATTCATACATACCCAAAAAGCAAAAAGTTTCAACAACCAAATTAGTGAATGATTTCTGGGCCAGAAGATGAAAATGCAGAATTTGGTTGCTACTGAGGTCAAGAGAGCATGAAAAAGAAGGTGAGGAACGGTAGATGCAGCTGCGTGTTGCTCAAGGGTACCCCCCATGAAACACGAGAGCCCTTCCAAATGCTCCCTAACGTAGAAGCATGATGGAACATGTATAGCAAATAAAGATTTTCCATTAACCTACATAAAATTACGGATGACAATTTTTCTCATTTCTCTGATTCCTGTGGGGTCGTGGGTCATCGGCTTCTAGGTCATGGGTCACCGGTTTGATCGGCTAGGTCGAATGGTTCAGACCATGCCACATCAATGCATATATATATATATATATATATATATATATTAGTAGGAATGGCAACGGGGCAGGATGGGGATGGGGTGCCCCATCCTCGTCCCCGTCCCCGTCCCTGCTAACAGGGACAAAGTTATCCCTATCCCTGTCCCCATGGGGATCCCCATTCCCCATGATTTTTTATAATGTTAATTATTTTGTTTTTATTTTATTTTATTTTAAAAAATAAAAATAAAATAATTAAAATTTATAATCCTATTAGAAAATATTCAAACATATTCAATTAATATATAGATGTATGTGTACATATATAACATATGCATACATATATATATTAGTGGGGATCCTACGGGGCGGGGAGTGCTCTCCCTGTCCCCGCTAACGGGGATGAAAATTTCCCCATCCCCGCGGGGTGGGGTGGGGGGAATCATCCCCATCCTCGCCCCATTGAGGGCAGATCCTCACAGGGATTGGGGAACTGGGGAAAATTACCATCCCTATATATTAGCAATAAATAATGTATAAATATATTTTAGATATGCTATATGTATTATTTTATATTTAATTTATATTTTTAATTCAGTTTTTAATTTTTTAATTTATAAAAATATTAAAAATTGCATTTTAAGGCAAAAAAAGGGGTTTTCTAAAAAATAATAGGGCAAGGAACCGACGCCTTGGAATGCATAATCTTAAAATGTTACAAAAAAAAAAAATCACCCCAAATCAAACATCGGAGTGCAAAGTTATGGCCTCCGAAAGTTTACATGCATTGAGTGTGCAACCTACAACCCAATCACTGGGTCAATATTTTGGGTCAAACAGTTATTGACTAAGTCATCAGTTTTGACAATCTGACAGGTATTGACTGAACGGGACCCAAAATCTTGGTCAGGTGTCGGTTTGATCGACCGGATTAACAGCAGTTTGAAAAAAAATATATATATATATATATATATATATATATATATATATATATATATATATTAGAGCTAGGTACAATATTTATTGATTTTATTTTATTTTAAGGTAGAATGCTTTGAAAATATAATTTGGTTATTTTTTAATTTTTAACTTATATTTTTTTTTATTTGAATGAATCATAACAACGTAACTAACAAGTGAATGAGACATTTGAACTATTCAGCTCACGACACAATCAGAAAAACAATTACACGTCTCGTCAGAGTTTGACAACATTGCCAAGTCTGGATTTGGTAACTGTTTTTGCAATTATGTCTAGCGGATTAGATTGACATTATATTTTGGGTTAATAGTATATATAAGGGCAACTTTTGGGGTTTAATATCAATAAAAATGATATATTTAAAAAATTTCAAAAATAGGTTAACTTTTTAAAATTAATATCAATAAAGAACAAAAATATTGTTCATCTTATTCTTCTTGCTATTTGTTCACTAAAGCTGTCGTTCGCCGCCACCCGCAGACGGTGGTAGTGGGCAGCGGCGGACGGCGGCTCTGGTGAACAAATGGCAAGAAGAAGAAGATGAACAGTGTTTTTGCCATTTATTGATATTATTTTAAAAAGTTAATCTATTTTTGAATTTCTTTTAAATATATTACTTTTATTGATATTAAACCCCAAAATTTGCCCTTAAAAACCCTTATTTTTTTCAATGTTCTAATTAAGGAGATGCTTACAAACGTTTCTTCACCCTTTCCATGTGTGCATAGGGTGTTGAAAGAAAAAACCTTTTTGGCTCTTTTTTTCAACGAAGGGGGTGAATTACCACTTCAATTGTCTTATGTGGTGCCCATGCGTTTATAAGGCTCAGTTTGGAAGGAGTACAACTACAAATATGTACAGAATGAATACATACAAAATATAAGAATTTTTACCCTACATATTTCTATTTGTATTTGTACTCTTTTCAAACTGAGTTGTGTTCGGTTGCAAGGCAAACAAATTTGCATTGATGCAAATCATAACAGTGCAAATGAATGTAAATCCTGACCTATTTTTGTTTCAAATTTTAGGTTATTTTGTTTGATTACAGTACAAATGGAGTAAATTAAGACATGAAGCAGAATAAAGTAAAATCCAAAACAAAATTAAATGAGAATTTGCATTTTTTTCATTTGCACTCCCATGCATTTGTACTAGTGCAAATAAAATTGCACTGCAACCAAACACAGCCTAAGGTGCAAATTGAAAACCAATTTGAAGAATTTACACTGCATCAGGCCTAGGCTTTCAGGTTAGGCCCATTCATATTTTAACAAAATCTCAACCCAAGACTGCCCAAGTTGCACCCAAGGTTCAAAATATCGATACAGGGCATATCGACCTGTATCGAAGGCCGTCCACCTTTTTTTCCTTTGAAACTGGTTCAGAGGGGTCGGTCTAAGGCTGGTCTATCCCTTGAACCAGGTCACACCCTGATATAACCCTTGTAAGGGCATATCGTTAAGCCCCCGATACAATATAATATCATATCAAAATTTTAAACCTTGATTACACCCTATATAGTTGTATAATCATAAGGAAACAATTTTGCATTGAGTTATGTGCAAAATATCTTACTTTCTCAAATGAGAAATCAAATACAATATTATACAAACATTGAGAGTTCAACCCAATAATCCAACATGGCATATCAATGATACACCGTTTCATTTTTCTTCCTGCCTTTTTTTTTTTTTTATTTGGAAAATAGGCACCAGAATTGTCCATTCAAATGGGAGAATTTACACTCTTCAACAATGATATCATCAATGACAGAAGGAGGGATATCCATCCAGCAGATCCAAGTTTCACTACTAGCCATTCTAAATACAGCTAGACGAGCAAGGTTGTGAGCTAGTCGATTACAGTTTCTATGAGCTAGCAAAATACAATCGAAAAGCCTGGGATTCTGGATCAATTATTATATAGCAGCATGAACCAGCATTCTCCAATGACGGGAAGAATTTTCCAGAGTGGAGTAGACCCACAGTCGAATGGGCACATGAGACTTAGATCACCACTTGGGCATCACTTTCCAGCACTACTACCAACCCCCAAAGGATAAACCTCATCCTCAGCCTCAGCCTCAAGCCATCAACGGTGGGGAACACAAATTCTTTTTTTACACCAACACATTTGGCCAGCATGGTCTCTAGCTTGTTGCCACTAGACCTAAACCAATCCCACTATTTCTTTCTTCTGTTGCATACTGCTTCAGAATTTGGTGGTTATAGAGCTTACGATTCCAGGAGATCAAACATGTAAAGAAAAAAAAACACATGATGGTAAGAAAGAAAAAAGATGCAAGAATATCATGTGACCAGAGAGAGATTCTGTTTTTCAATTTATCCACTTATGGTATTTTGGATAATAGTTGAAAAACTATTGAAATTTTTCGTTTTGAAAACATAATCTTACCCAAAAGGCCATTTCTGGATTTTAAGAGGAAAAGTTGATCAATAGGATTTTAGTTATTATTTATTAAGATACTCGTGTTTTTATTTTTTCAGTATTATGTAGGGCCTTCAAAATTTATTTTCCTTGGGTGTATAAATGATACTCATCTTAATTTTTCCATTTGGGGAAATTGTCGAATCTAAATTACCCCTTTTAATAATAATTTTTATGATTTTATTTATCTAAAAAATACTTACTCAGATAAATACATTTACCAGGATTAAAAACTTTCCAAAAAAAACATAAAGGGCCAAAAAAAAAAGGACTAAAGAAACGAAAACATAAAAAACCAATAAATACAGAAAAGATTTCTTAAACTGGTCTTTTTTCTCTAATCTTGTTTTCGTGTTTTTTTACGGCCGTTGGATTAAGGTTTATCAACCTATAAGTGGGCCATGCTCAATTCAAAAAGAGGACTGAGAAAGTGAACGACAAACACAAAAAGGAAGAAAACTGAATCTGAGAACACTATCTCTAATACATGTTAATAATTACAAGTGGACAAAAGTTTCATTATTCCCAATCCTTAGACTGGATTTTCAGAATCCTCCTTGTTATAGAGGAATTCGGGAGATGGGTCCCTCTAAGATACCCGGGAGGATCCTCTGATTCCTCTCCACCATCTGTAAGGTACTTGACCCTATCTACTTGATGAGTTCTTTATTTTTTTTTTCTTTATGCTTTTGCTTTTATATGCTTTATTTTTTATTTGAAAAGTTTACAAAGATGTATATATGGGTATGATTTTCATTTATGGAGTCATTTAGGCTTATGAAGAACAGGTAGGGAAACCTATACAGCATTAAGAGAAATTTTATAATGTAAATTGTTTTTCTTGTTATGGGTTCTAAAAATAAATAAATCAAAACCATCTATTTGAAAATAAACTGTTTCTTAAAACAAAAACACAAAAACGTGCATGTTCTTGGTTGTGTATGTATGTTTTGTGTTCAAAACTGAAACTAAAAATATGTTATTAAATTTCTGGTTTCAAAAATATATTTTTATTTGGTTATTTATTATCATGTTCTGTAAATTATATAATTTTTATATTATAAAATTTTTGTTTTTTTTGTTTTTAAAATTATTGTTTTGATGGTTTCAAAAACATGTATTATTTTTTGAAACAAAACCAACTTATTTTTGTCTTGTTTGCCTTTAAGACAAAAAATGGAATTCAATAACATATTTTTGTTTTTTGTTAATTTAACAATTTTAAAAACAAATAAAAAAGCATTCATGTTATAAAACACCTCTTTAGTTTTTTTTTTTGATAAATAATTTGGGGGTGTTTGACAATATGGTTGATTTTATTTTCGAAAACAAAAACAACTGCTACATCAGCAAAATTGTATTATTTTTGCTGAATTATTTTTGTTTTCAAAATCAAAACCAACCATATTGTCAAACACCCCATTTATTATCAATACAACTTATGAATTTCATCCATGTGAAGACTAATCCATTTCATCTCCTAACTGATAAACGATCTAAACCAGGCATAAGATTCCTCCCACGTTGCAGAAATAAGTGTGTTTTTATAGAAAGCTACCTACTTGACCTGGAGCAGTGAACCTTTGTCCTATTTTCTTGTCCATGTCTATTTTTAGGGCAGTCAAAGCCATTCCAATACATCCATTTATGATAAATTGCATATCCTATAGTGAAAATACAAAAGATGCCATTTTATTTAATGGCAAAAATAATATATAGGACAATTATCTTTTAAAAATTGACATATATACATATATATATATATATTACATATTACACGTTGGAGAGGGATTAAGGGGTAGGGACAGAATTAGGCCTTTGGATCGGACCGATTCAAATTTTGGCAAAAGCCCAATTCAAATCCGTCTAAATTGCATCCCCTAAAGGGCTGTTTGGCATCATTGCCTTTTCCTGAAGCAATGACACCATATCAACGCCACATTGGAAAATACATTGCTCCAAGAAATGAGTATTTGTTTAGAACCATTTTTCCATAAAAAATAGTGCTCCAAGTCATGCCTTGAAAATCGGAAAGCCATGGCTTGGAGCAATGCCAAATTTGGCGTTTCTTGGAGTTGCAGCTCGTTGCTGCCAACAGGGCAGTGATATGGCATTGATATCGATGTGGCATTGGATAATGGGTACTAGTGCTAAAAACGTTTCCTGGAGCAATGGTACCAAACAGAAAAAATTGTTGTTACTCCAGGAAACATCCTACCTGACAGCAACGATTTCAAACAAAAATAAAGACACCATTTTCTGAGAAAACAGTGCTCCAAGCCACACATCAGAAACTACAGTATCGTTGCCAAACATATACTAAATAAAATAGGGAGCATGCCAACTCCATTGACCTTATCACATAGTGTCCACTGGATCATCAGCAACTATTGGATCATCAGCAAAATTGACTAATAATTAACCAATGAAAAATGGCCTAATGTAAGTGGCTAACCTTCTATTTATTCCATAAGAAAACCCTAACTATTTCTTCTAATACTATCAAGTTTATTAGCATTTTTCTTGCTTTTTCCTTTTATGGGCATGCATTATCACATGGATGGATATATGAATGGCCAACCCATTTTTGTCTGAGCTATGAACTCCAACATTGAGCAAACCATCTCCTTCTCTATCCTTCACAATTTTGTAAGAATTGTTCCGTATTTTTCACAACCACCAAAAAATAAATTGAATTGAAAATACAAGCACATAAATGTAGTGGCCATGGCTGAAGGCCATTATGGTGTGGCCCCTTTTATTATGCTTCATAATTCTCATCTCTTCTACTTAATACATCTCCCTTGATATTCTCTGAACAAAATTTTCTTTTACAAACAAAGATTAATCGTTTATTATCTACTAATCTGAAATGGGAACATCTCCTTATGAATAATAATATTAGAGGATGAGATTTTCCCTATGTGTGACTGTGATGTTATGTGGGTAGGTGTGGGTAAAATTGTTATGGATTGGAAATCCGGACTCGGCGGCAAAAAGGGATTGAAGGGAAGTGGGTGAATTGAGTACATGTGGAGTGCAATGCACGTGAACGCATGGACAAGATGACAGAACTAGAATAGATGGAGAGATTTGATCGTTGCGTTGGCACGACAAGGCCAACCATGAGCATATGTACTGTGTAGTGTCACATGATGGCGGGAGCATGCCATCCACAAATGTGAAAATCCACATACTCGGTGACTCAACTCTATCTACTTAGCTACCGAGGTTGGACTGGGAATTTGGTGGGGGCCCATTGGGCCCAACAGTGTGTTATCCAAATTTTTATAAAAGGGAACAAAGTAAGTTTCTATGGCTCTTGTGGGTTGTTTTCATTGGTGTCCAAGGTTGGGTGGACAGGTTGGTGGTGGGTTCTAATGGAGGAATCATGTGTGGGCTTGGATGACAAAGATGGATGCTTCTGTTGACTGTTGATGGTGATGATGTAGTTTTATCTATGTATATATATACCCATCTATATATATATATATATATTTTTTTTTTTTTTTCTTTTTTCTATTTCTATTTAAGTTTAAATAAATCTCTTGTCTGATCTGATGTTTTCTTGTTTAGTGGCTACGTGGATTGCATTTTAATTTCACTTAGTCACCTTCTCCCTTATTGATTATAAATAGTTGCTTCATCAAATTTTGGATGGTTACAGCCAATCAGCTAGCCTGCACTTTGCAAGTCAACTTCTTGTGCTCCATAAACTGAAGAAAAATAAAGAATTATATCAGATCCATCTCTCTCAAATTTGTAGGACTAAGACTTCCTCTTTGTTAGCCATCAATTATGCTAATTAAAAGTAAGCATGTATGAATGTCTCATTTAGTGGAACCTTTGTACGATACTCTTTCTTGGGTGTGGGTCCAGCCCATATGAGGGGCCCACCTCACCTTTATTTGCTCCCAAAAGGAGCCGTATAGTAGAAGGAAAAGGTTTACACCTTTTCAGTTTTTTTGGGTATTATGTTCGTAATCACCCTAACTGAGAAAAACAAGAAAAAAAAAACATAGAATCGAGGATTTTTCTGGTTTTTTGAGTTTCGTGAAGAAGAGAAGAAAAGTTGGCTCTTATTCCATTCAAGATCAAGTTCGGAGGTGTCTTTCAAGCCCGTTCTTGATGATATTAAGTGCTGGAGTTAAGAATCCCACTCCAGTTCAAATTTGGTGTTTTTTCCTTTCTCTACTTCTTAGTTCAGATTTACAGCAATTTGGTGAGATCTAAACATCTGTTTGTGTTGTATCCTCCTTGCATTTGGTGATGTTAATGTTGTTCTTGTGAGTCAATGATTATTTCCTTGATGTTTGTAAGCCTCTAGTTGCAACTAGAGAAGACTATTGTACCCATTAATTTCTGAATTAGTGGAAGACTTTTATGGACCACAGGTCCTGTGGTTTTTTCCCCGATTAATTCTGGTGTGCTATTGTGTGGTGATTGTTATCTGCTTTTCTATTACTTGGCTGAATTGTTTACTTGTTATCATTGTTGTTGGCATACCCATTTTCACACACAAATTTAGGGGAAAAGTTCTTGCTGTCCTGGGATTGGTTTTATACTCATTTCTTTTACTATAGTGTAACTTACCCAACAGTGGTATCAGAGCTAGATTGGCTGAAATTAATTGTCTGTGTTGATACAAATGGAGGAATCCTCGGACGTTATGATAAAATTGACTTCATCGAATTATGCCATTTGGAAACCCAGAATGGAGGACATTCTTTATTGCAAAGATTTGTACCTACCCATAAGAGGTGATGAAACAAAGCCAAGTGACAAGTCAAGTGATGAATGGGGAATCATGCATAGGAAAACTATATGCCAAATCCAACAGTGGATCGACCACAGTATTTTTCACCATGTTGCACAAGAAACTAGGGCTGATGTTTTATGGAAAAAATTAGAGTCTATGTATGAAAAGAAAATGGGTTTAAACAAGATTGCCTTGATTAGAAAACTAGCACACTTGAGATATAAAGATGAGACTAATATGTTTGAACATTTGAGTGATTTTCAAGCTTTGATAAATCAATTGACTACTATGAAATTGAATATGGATGATGAAGTGCAGGCCTTGTTGTTACTTAGTTCCTTGCCTGACAGTTGGGAAACCTTGGTGGTTTCAGTCAGTAATTCAGCCCCTAATGGTATGGTAACCATTGACATAGTCAAAGATGCTTTGTTGAATGAAGAGTCTAGGATGAAAGAACAAGGGACTTACTCAGAATCTCAAGCTCTTGTGACAGAAAAGAAAGAAAGACAGGGAAAAAGTAAGAGCAGAGGTCCCCGTAACAAATATGATAAAACCAGAGGAAGGTCCAGGTCTAAAAAAAATATCATTTGTTATCACTGTAATAAACCGGGACATTACAAAAATGAATGCAGAGTCTGGAAAAGAGAACAAGCCAAAGGGAAAGGTGAAGGCAAGAAAGAAGAAAAAGATACTACAACTGTTGCAGTCGAGGGTGATGTTGTTATTGTTTGTGATGATAATTATGTCAACTTTGCATGCTTAGACAGTGGTTGGGTCATAGATTCGAGTGCTTCTTTTCATGTTATTCCCCATGGTGAATTTTTCACAACTTACACTACATGTGATTTTGGACATGTTCGTATGGGGAATGCTGGTGCATCCAAGATTGTTGGCATGAGAGACATTTGTCTAGATATCAATACTGATTGCAAATTAATTTTGAAGAATGTTAGGCATGTTCCTGATATCCGCCTAAATCTGATTTCCACTAGCAAGTTAGATGATGAAGGTTATGCAAACACCTTTAGTGATAGAAAATGGAAGCTTAGTCGGGGTTCACTCATTGTGGCAAAGGGAAAGAAGCACAATACCCTTTATGTGATGCAAGCAAGGTTGAGCAAAGGAGAGGTGAATGCAATTCATGATTCATCCATTGAGCTTTGGCACCGGAGGTTTGGACATTTGAGTGAAAAAGGGATTTAGATACTTTCTAGAGAAAATCTTCTTCCTGATGTGAAAGGTATGCCTCTTGAAACATGTGTACATTGTTTATCTGACAAACAGAGTAGAGTTGCATTTCATAAATTTCCTCCATCTAGAAAGCCTCATGTTTTAGATTTAGTTCACACTGATGTTTGTTACATGAAAGATAGATCTCTTGGTGGTGCATTATATTATGTGACATTTATTGATGACCACTCTAGAAAAGTGTGGACATTTGCCTTGAAATCTAAGGATCAGGTGTTGGATGTTTTCAAGTATTTTTATGCCAAGGTTGAGAGAGAAACATGGAATAAGTTGAAGTGCATCCGAGCTGATAATGGTGGTGAATATAGGGGTCATTTTGAAGAATATTGTAGGATCCATGGTATCAGACTTGAGAAAAGTGTTCCTAAGACTCCTCAACACAATGGAGTAGCAGAGAGAATGGACAGAACAATTACTGATAGAATCAGATGCATGCTCTCTCATGCTAAGTTACCTAAATCTTTTTGGGGTGAGGCTATGAGAACTGAAATTGACCTCATCAACCTTTCTCCTTCAGTTCCTTTGAATGGAGATACTCTTGAAAGCGTTTGGACAGGGAAAGTCATCATACAGTCATTTGAAAGTGTTTGGTTATAGGGCATTTGTTCATATTTCTAGAGATGAAATATCCAAGCTTGATGACAAGGATAAACAGTGCATCTTCTTAGGCTATGAGCACGAAGAGTTTAGGTACAGGTTATGAGATCCAGTGGACAAGAAAGTGATCAGAAGCAGAAATGTTGTATTTCTTGAAGATCAAACAATTGAAGATATAGAGAAAATTGAGAAGCCAAAATTCTCTATTGATGTTCCAATTAATTTGGATCCAGTTTTTCCACCTACAATTGATGGTGATCACGAGGGAGTTGTACCAAATGAACAGGATGATACAGTTAGTAATGAAACTCATGTAAATGAAAAGACCTTCCACTAGGTACCAAAGTACAGAATGAACAGGTACCTTTAGTTCCTTCAACTAGAGAGAGAAGACCTTCCACTAGGTATCCTCCACATGAGTATGTGATGCTGACAGATGGGGGAGAGCCAGAGACTTATCAAGAGGCTATGTTACATGACAAAAAAGATGAGTGGCTGAAAATAATGCAAGAGGAATTAAAATCATTGCATGATAATCACACCTATGATTTGGTGAAATTACCAAAGGGGAAAAGGGCACTCAACAACAAATGGGTTTATAAATTGAAATCTGATGAGAGTGGCTCACAACTAAAATATAAGGCAAGGCTGATTGTGAAGGATTTCAGTCAGAAAAAAGGGTGTCGATTTTGAAGAAATATTCTCTCTTGTGGTGAAAATGTCTTCTATTCGAGTTGTGCTTGGACTAGTTGCAAGTTTAAATTTGGAAGTTGAATAGCTTGATGTGAAGACTGCCTTCTTTCATGGTGATTTGGAAGAAGAAATCTATATGGAGCAATCAGAGGGATTCAAGGAAAAAAGCAAAGAACACTTGGTGGGGAGATTAAAGAAAAACTTGTATGGGTTGAAACAAACACCAAGACAGTGGTACAACAAATTTGACTCCTCCATGGTTGTTCATGGGTACACTAGGACCACTTCAGATCATTGTGTATTTTTAAAGAAATTTTCTGATGGTGATTTTATTATTCTCTTGCTTTATGTTGATGATATATTGATAGTTGGGCATGATTCTAACAAGATTGACAGGTTGAAAAATGAGCTTAGCAAGTCTTTTTCAATGAAGGACTTGGGACCAGTTAGACAGGTTCTTGGTATGAAGATCTCTCGAGAAAGACAAAATGGGAAGTTATGGTTATTTCAAGAAAAATATATTGAGAAGGTTCTTGAGAGGTTCAACATGAGCAATGCAAAACTAGTGAATACTCCACTTGCAGGTCATTTCAAGCTCAACACTAAACAATGTCCTACAAGTGAGAAAGACAAAACCAAAATGAAGAAAATGCCTTATGCTTTGGCAGTTGGCAGTTTAATGTATGCTATGGTGTGCACGAGGCCAGATATTGCTCATGTTGTTGGTATAGTTAGTCGATTTCTCTCTAACCCCGGCAAAGAACATTGGACAGCAGTAAAATGGATATTCAAGTATCTCAGAGGTACTTCTCAGATATGCTTATGCTTCGGGAATGGTAAAGTCATGTTGGATGGGTACACTGATGAGGACATGGCTGGTGATGTTGATTCCCGAAAGTCCACTTCGGGATATTTAATGACTTTTGCAGGGGGAGCAATTTCATGGCAATCCAAATTTCAAAAGTGTGTTGCATTGTCTACTATAGAGGATGAATACATTGCAGCTACAAAAGTTTGTAAGGAGATCCTATGGTTGAAGAAGTTCTTATAAGTATTGGGCATGAAGCATGAAAGATATGCTCTCTATTGTGACAGTCAAAGTGCTATCCATCTATCTAAAAATCCAACTTTCCACTCAATATCCAAACACATTGATGTAATGTACCACTGGATTCGGGATGTGTTGGACATGAAGTTGTTGAACATTGAGAATATTCATACTGATGAAAATGGTGCAGATATGTTAACAAAGTCCTTGCCTAGAGACAAATTTGAATTCTGCAAAGAAGTTGCGGGCTTGGTGAAGCCCCCCATATGAGTTGGAAGGGGAGAATTGTTGGGTGCGGGTCCAGCCCATATGAGGGGCCCACCCCACCTTTATTTGCTCCCAAAAGGAGCCGTATAGTGGAAGGAAAAGGCTTCCACCTTTTCAGTTTTTTTGGGCATCATGTTCGTAACCACCCGAATTGAGAAAAACAAGAAAAAAAGAATACAAAACCGAGGATTTTTCTGGTTCCTTGAGTTTTGTGAAGAAGAGAAGAAAAACTTGCTCTTATTCCATTCAATATCAAGTTCGGAGGTGTCTTTCAAGCCCGTTCTTAATGATATTAAGTGTTGGAGTTAAGAATCCCACTCAAGTTCAAATTTGGTGTTTTTTCCTTTCTCTATTTCTCAGTTCATATTTATAGCAACTTGGTAAGATCTAAACCTCTGTTTATGTTATATCCACCTTGCATTTGGTGATGTTAATGCCGTTCTTGTGAGCCAATGATTATTTCCTTGATGTTTGTAAGCCTCTAATTGCAACTAGAGAAGACTATTGTACCCATTAATTTCTGAATTAATGGAAGACTTTTATGGACCATAAGTCCCGTGGCTTTTTCCCTGATTAATTCTACTGTACTATTGTATGGTGATTATCATCTGTTTTTCTATTACTTGGCTGAATTATTTACTTGCTATCATTGTTGTTGGCATACCCATTTTTATACACAAACTTAGGAGAAAAATTTTTATTGTCCTGAGATTAATTTTATACTCATTTCTTCTAATATAAAATGTAGGCCGCACTCTTCCTTTGATTGATGCCATAATTTAGAGCTAGCTAGCGACACTCTTTACGACCACCTTTGGAAAGCTAATAAGTTATTGTTTAACAGTCAACGACTGTTACCTAATCACAACAAAGTGAGCATTGTTTGTTTACTTTTTCTTGATCTTGTGACGTTAATGTCTCAGAATTTGTTGGAAGGATAACTACAAAACCCGAAGCAGAAGCGTTATTGCTTAAAACTGGAGCTAAATCGTCCTACTCAATTCCAGGTAGTTGACCAAGATGGTTGTATTACTTAAAAGTTAAAAGCTGGTTGCTTTCAGACCAGACAATTGTCTATGTTGAATCCGGAACGTCGTCTGACTCCTGTCTTTTGTCAAGATTTTGGTTTTAGAATCTATAAGGTCTTAGATTTGAAAGCCGAAATGGTGAAAACAGGACTATCCACACCAATCGGTTCGTCAAACATCAGCTCAGAGTCTGAGACCATTGAGGAAGTACTGAGTACTGAGGGATCTCTCTCATTGGATACATGACTTTGGGTAAACATGTGGTCGACAATTTTCTCTCGTTTTATATTTATTAATTTTGTTGTTGGTGGTGCTGGTGGTGGGTTTTAATTGTATGGCTTGGTTTTTGCCACCTCAAATCCAACTCGACCCAAATATGGATTCCCACCAGCTCATCTTTATCTCGTTTCACGTAACAGGTTTGGATTTGGATTTTAGGCTCAGACGTGAATAATTAAGGGTCCATTTGATTTGTAGTTGGAATCGGAATCAAAATGATTTATTCTGTTTGATTCAGATGAAAATAAAAATGAGAATTAAAATCAATAAGAATAGGATTTCATTTCCAGGGAATGACCATTCCAACAGGAATGGGAATAAGATGCTGATTCTAAACAGACAGTTGGCTATTCCGCTCCCAAGTTGATGAACATAAATACAGCCACCATATGAACATGTAGGTCCAGCCCAACAGTTGGACAAGTTTTTTTCGGCAAGTATGGCCTTGGACAAGTTGACCTCTGAATGATCGGCCAGCACTCTGCTGACATCTTAATTGCTGGCCGTTTGATTTTATGGTTTTGATTCACTTTGGGCTCCATGACCTCTGACCCAAGGCCTACAACTACAAGAGTCAAGACCCATGAATTTGAATACCCAACATTTAAGTGAGAAAAATAAATTAAAAGAAAAAGAAAAAAGGACTTGAAAAAAGAATAAATAAATAATAAAGCCAGTTGAAACCTATAATTCTGAAAAAAAAATACCGAAATTCTAGAATTATAACCTCCATAGAAAAGAATTTCAGAAGCATAGATAGAAAATTCATAATTGAATAGTGTTTGTTTAAAAAAAAAATTAATAAATCACTATTACTTTTCCAAAAAAAAAAAATCTGTCACTTGTCTGAGCCTCCTATGTGTACAAGAGGAATTTGATTTTGATGCAATTAATACACATAGTTTCCAAAATTCACAAACCCAAACTCATTGAGTCCACGAAAGAGAGGTCTTAGCTTAGGTCTTAGCACCGCCAACCTTTGTTGATTGTCTTGGTCTCTTGAAACTTACGATATTATCTTCTCAGAAAACTAGGGAAATTAACATACTACTTGACTGAAATTTGCTAAGAGAAGAATCCACAGGAATTCAGAGAAGAAGTCTGATTCTTTTGGGTTCCATTGTAAATCAATGCTTATCAGCTCTCCTACACAGCCCAAGGAACTTGGCAATTTCTTATTGGGTAGTCCAGCAACAGTGTCCAGTTGAATAACTGTCAATATAAAGTGAATTCAGCCAATGGATGAGCTGGGTTTTAATGCTCTGCTTTTGAATTTTGATGGGTTATCAGATCAGATACATACTTTCATGGCTTAGATATGCTCAACACATAACAACTTCACCATTCCACGTGAACTCAACTCAACCATATCCCTCTCTAAGGAGGAGCTGGTGCAGACTTAAAAGACAAAAGCGAAGAAAATAATAATAAAAAAATGATGGAGGAATAAAAGTATGCAAGTCTTACATAACTGAAGACAAGATCTGTACGAATGTATTCGTAAGCATTTGACGTTGATTTGTATGAGTAGATCCATTAATAAATCCATACAAACATCTGATGACGCTGAGACCTGAGACACAATAAAGAGTCACTGTTGGATGAATGAATCATGAATGTGAGTGAGCAGTGGAGGCCCAAGCCCACTTACCCTGCAAAGTCACCCCTCCTTCGGACTTCAGTCCTTCTCTTTTCCCAATAACCCTAATGAATGGATGACCTCCCTCCACGATCACACACTCCCTTCCTCTTATACCCCCTTCTTACCTCTTCACCCATGCTTGGCCCACTTGCCATTTATAATTCCAATAATACCCCTTCCCATGTCCACCCTCCTCCCTCCCCCCATCAACTTGAATAGATGAACTGCCCACTATGTTTTGGAATTGACCAAAAGCCCCCCCCCCACACCCCACCTCACCCACCATTTGACCAAAGGAAAAGGTAATTTCGGGATTTTGGAGGAACAGGAGCGATGGCTTTTTGTCCATAGTCAGCTGATAGTGTGATACAAGTGGAAAAGTGCGCACATGGAGATCAGGGTCGATCGGCCTAAGATTGGGGTCAGCTTCAGTTCAGTACATGTTACTTTTGCGGGACCCATTTCTGATGGATAGTGGATACGAACTCGCCTTCAGTCAGTGCAAGCCCGTTCGAACAGCCTTTATGGCCCTGGCCTTGCGTTGGAAATATTTTCCCAACAAAAATAAAATATCATACGTATGGAGATATTTCCGATGCAACGCTGTAAAGACTGTTTGAACCGTGTTCGAACGGGCTTTTGCATTCATCGAATCTCAGTGGATGAAATTGGCTTTTATTAGGACAAATCTGTGCTCACATCATTCTAAGAACTTTTTTCAATTTTGCATTTAGAATATCTCCCCATGAAATAAAGCACACGAAGAAAAAGCTGCCCAAATGGGCCTTGCCCTGACTTAAACCGAATTCCCCTCAAACGTAACTGTAGTATGTACATCTCAACTTGGGGACAGATGTTTCTAATAAAGCGTTTTTCCTTACACCAACCTCACAAAAATATCTCCCATATTTGTATGTTATTATTCATAGGAGACATTCCTAATACATGATGGGATGTGAAACCAGCACCAGTATATCGAGTCATACATGGGACTCACATCTTTCACAGTGGGGCCATGAATTTATTACTAGAATGGAACCTCATCATTGGTTCCACAGACCGCTGAACAGCTAAAACATTTAGCTAATCCGAATTCAAATTTAACATACATACAGGGGAGATGTAACTTATGTGCAACTGTGTGCATAGTCATTGTTTGCATGAGATTCGGGTTCAAATTTAAAATACATGTATGAAAGATATTCTTAATGTGCTGTTGGATGCTATTTAAGTGAATTTTATTGCAGGAGATCCTCGTGGTGTCTGTATAATTGGACATAAATAAGTAGATGTTTTAACACCTAAAGCTCGGAACAAAAATGTACTGGGCGCTTCAAAAGCACGGTACCAGAAAAAGGTTTCTTTCATATTTCTCCTAAACGCCCCTTAGGCCTGGTTTGTTGCAGTGTAGTTTCTCATTCACACTGGTGCAAAATTTAATTCATTTTTGTTTCAACTTTGACCCTTTATTGCCATTTCCCAGTCCACATGAAGTAAGAACCAGAACTCACACTCGTCTCATTTGCATTTCCATGAATTTGTATTAGTGCAAATAAATTTGCACTGCCAGCATTATATGCAAAACCGATGCAAATCTTCAAGTTGAATCTGCTCTACCAAGCACATTTTTCTAAATATTAAAGCTGAATTACCCATGTGGCAAAGTTTAAACCTAAAAGAGGAAGCCTACAAAACAAACTTAGGTGACCTCTTTTGCTCCTCTAACACATTAACCCACTAATCACAGAAGCTATGTTTGGTTTGAAGAAAAAGGCAGGGAAAAGAAAGGAAAGGTAAGTAAACGTTTACGAGGTTTGTAAAGGTTTTTTTACCTTTTTTTTTCTTTTCCTATTTTTTCCTTCAAACCAAACATAGCCAGAGAGATATCTTAGCAATACAAATAAAAAAAGGGTAAAATACAAAAGCCTCCCCTAAAGTTTCTAATAATCATAAAATCCTCCCCTGTAGTTTAATTTTAACAAATACCTCCCCTGAACTTTTGAAAAAAATCAACAAAAACCTCCCCTGTAATTTAAACCCTAACACCACTAAACACTTGCATGGCACCATCATTCAAAATATTCCATTCACCAAATAATATTTCCCATTTTCTAGAAACTGTTCTTCACCAACAACAGTTCATCATTGTCGGCAATATCTACTTCCCCCCTCAAGCAATTTCTCACCAGAGCTTTTTTTCGTCTCTCTTGCTGTGAGGATTACATTTCACAAATAGATGTGAGTATTCTCACCAATACCACATGGAAAAATAACCAATGCTCTCAAGGACAAGAAATCAACTCCTCTTCTATGCTGTAATTTGTTAACGTTTTCTTTTGAAGGTGTTACTAACATCATTGGTGACTTGTAAGTTGAGTAACCAGCAGCCAATCGATAAGAAATTGGGGACCAAATAGAGTTATTCTTCATTGAATCCAAAAACATAGAAATAATAAAAGCACAAATTCATTGAAGCCCACAAAAACCAAATCAGAGATTCAATAAATGACATTTTGTATGACCCAAAATGAGAAAAGAAGATGTATTTAGAAGTGTCCATAAATACATAAAACCCAAAAGCAAAACAGGGGAAAAAGTTGAACAGTGTAACAGATAGTAGGGGTGTAAACGGATCGAATTCAAATCGGATCAAGCAATATCCGAATTCAAATTCGATTAGAAAATCCGATATCCGAATTCGATTTGATATCCGACGGATATTGAAAATTAATATTCGAATTCGATTAATTAATTATTTTAGATAATTAATAAATATATAAAATAAATATTTTATTGATATAAAATATATAAATTATTTATATAACTCAATTATTATATATATTATATAAAATATTTTATATATTATATATAAGAATTAAATAATCGGTCGAATTCGGATATTTATCGAATCGAATAAGGTCATATCCGAATTCGAATCCGATTAACTATTCGATAAGAATAGGATATCTGAATTCGATCGATTAGATATTCGAATTATCCAAATTCGATTCGATTATGTCGAATATCAAATTCGAAATCGGATTTTCGAATACCATTGACACCCCTAACAATTAGTTTTATTTCTGATATGCAATCAAACCCAAGAATTCATGATTTGGCATTTCCGCTAGAAAACCAGTATCATAAATTCAAGATGTATTTAAAAGATTAGGCAGCCTTTAAATTGATTAACACACTTCTCAACCAACCTTCCGGTTAAGAACAATCACCTGCAACAGTTCACCTTCTCATCTATAGCTAAAGTTCAAATTTTATCTATTTTTCCTGTGCGTAAACCAGAAACGTTGCCTCACTTCTCCACCAGACAAACTCCGGTGGTTAAATGTTGTTTCCCTTCCTGACTGGAGCAAGTTTCAGGGTTGAAAGAGTCAACGATAGTTTCTACCTTTTCTTGAGTCAATGGAGTTTTAAGAACGGGAGATTAAAAGAGGAGAAAATGATAAATATTCTTCTAGGGTTCCTCTCTTCTTGGGTCGATGGAGTTTTAAACAAGGTTCCTAATTACTGGAGTTCAAGAATGGGAGATTATAAGAGAAAGAGATTGACAAAAGGGTAGAATGGGTATTTAAAAAAAACTGATGTATTGGTCTAACGTTTTCTGTCTGGGTTAGTGATGAAAGGGAGATTTCTGTTCATTTTTTTTCAAAAGTTCAAGGGAAGTATTTGTTAAAATGAAACTAGAGGAGATGTTTTTATGATTGTCAAAACTTTAAGGGAGGTTTTTGTATTGTACCCTAAAAAAAAGGAAAAGTTGAATAACAAACAATTTTTTGTGAAAAAACAGAAAAGGTTACTGTCGTTGTGGGCTCTCAAGTCCTCAACAGGGTTTTTTCTGTCACATGGGGCACTGACGTTCATTCCAGATCCAGAGCCCAACCCATCCATCCAATGAGGGATCCTCTGAATCACCCACATTTGAGCTGTCCTTTTCGGCTCTCTCTACCTAAGCTCTCTCTCTCTCTCTCTTCATGGATAAACATATTTAGATATTTTTTGAGCCTCTTTCATCCAGATAAACAAAAGGGGGAAAATCTCCTCTACATTGTATTGTGACAGAGAGCTCCTGGACTCAACCTGGTAGACAAAGAACATATGATTCAATTTGGATTTCGACTGCCATTCAACTGCCTTGGTCAAAGTGAAACCGAAAGCATAGATTCTGCACCATTCATTGTGGTTATTATGAGCCTTAATGCATGACTGAATTAAACAGAAATATAACTTCTTCTAATTAGGGCTGTGATTGAATTGTACTAAAATGAAATAGGAATTCATTCAAATTTGATTTGATATAAAATCCCAAAAATCATGTTCAATTGGATCACGCTTCTAAACTTCCGAATTCGAATTTATGAAAAGCTTAGACTATTCAAAGAATTTGCATGGAAAACCCATTTTGGAGAAAATCAAACGTGAGCAAAGAACCCATAAATAGGATGCTGAGCAACTGAGCAAGTAGTTTGGAGTTTGAACTCATGAGGAACAAGATTGGAGAATCACAGAGAGAGAGAGAAAGAAAAGATTAGGTTTGGTCAACAGGGCAACTGCATTGATGTTAGACGGTTTGCTTTTCATTGGTTGACAATTAAGAAAGTGCATTTGTCATTAAAGAGTTAAACAATGTTAAAGATGTCACTGTAATGTATTACTCTATCACTAGTTGGTTCATAATGAATTATTTAAAAATATAATAGGAGTTTAGGTTAGCTTAAATTCAGAATGAGGCTGTTGAGTATCACTTGTGTAATTACAGTTACCATATTTAAGGCAAAACTCCCACTTATCATCATCATCATCATCTGAGTCTTGTCTCAACTATATGGGATTGGCTACATGAGTCATGTTTTACCATTCTATTCTATTTAGTTTCATATCCATTGTTATGATAACGAGTTTGGTAAAAGTTTTAGTGTTGACTACCAACCCAATACAACCCCCCTCCTTTGTTCAGGTTTAGAATTGGTGATATAAAACAAATTTGAATGACCAATATTAAAAATACTCAAATTTTCAATATACTTTTTGAAATTGACTGAAATATGTCCTACTTTTTAAAAGTAGGCTTGATCAAGATGTTTAATTCGATTTTTTTTTTCAAAATTAGTCAAGATGCAAATACAATATTGCCATACTTGAGCCAAGCAAGAATCGTATTGATAATTGGGTCATTGGTTAAATTGTTCAACGATCTAGTTCATTTGTTTGACTTATTCAAATAAAATTTGAAAAATAAAATAATAAAAAATTGAAAATTGTTGTAAATTATCTTTAAAAAGTCAAATCTATATATATTGTTAAATTATGAGTATTTAAATCATTTCTTATTACTTTCACTGAAATCCTTTTTTGATCCTTCCTTAATACTATCAACTCTTTCAACTTGTAATAGATCAGTTTTTTTTCTAATAGTTGTTATAGAGGGTATTTTATGTACTTGACTAATCCACTTCAATCTAATTTCTCTAATTTTATCACCTATAGAGGGTCTTCACTTCTAATAGTAAATATCATATTAAAGCAGTGCATGGAAATGAGGCAAGTTTGACAAAGCCAACATTTTAAAGAAATTAAATTAACATACAAAAAGGGAAAAAAAAAAAAAGAACACTTTAGCTGCAAATTCCCTGTTTTAGTGGTCCTTCCATCTTTTCTGATCCAAGTCTCATAACATTTGGTGAAGATCTCTTTAGTTAGTTGGCTATAGTGTATTGAGGTGTACTCATATTTGATAAACAAGGGTATTTTTAGAATTAAAATTGCATATAAGCCTCCTTTGTCATTTTGTGAGAATGGTTTTACTATTATTATTATTATTATTATTATTATTATTATTATTATTATTATTATTATTATTATTATTATTCATTTCCATTTATGTTTTTATGGAGATTATATTATAGGGGCGTTTTGGCTCATATAAAAAGTGTAAGGAGGTTTTAAGAAAATTTTCCTATTTTTTGATTATCACATATCACTTCTTTTTTCTTAAGCAAAAGCAATATAAGAAAGAAAAATTGTGTCATATTAATTGCATAGTATATGCTTTTGTTCCAGGCTGAATTGTAAATTGTGTGATCAAAATAAATTGGTATAATCATATATAGAGTCGTTAAACACATTAGAACTGAATTCATTTGTTGAAATTCTAAAATTATATCATTCTAAGTTTTCACATTATATTGGAGAGCACAAAATAAACATAATGAGAGAGGCTATTTCCTTTTGCATGGCATCTTAAATAGGAGCAAGGTTTAGCTAAAGGCTTTGGCTGTTCAGCAGGTTGTTATGGAATCAATGATAAGGTTTTACACCAGTAATAAAATACATGGGGTCCATATCTTTTACAGTAGGTCCCATGAATCCAGATCTCCTACCCACAGGACACTACAGCTGTACAGTGGGAACATTTCCCATGAATGGTAACCCCATGTATAGCTGTAGTATGTTGTATGTAAGTGTGGATAGGATCATTGTGGGTAGGAAATTCGAGTTCAGATTTAAATTACCAAAAAAAAAGAAAAAGAAAACACAAAAACAAAACCCATTAGGCTCAGTTTTGAAAGAGTATACCTACAAATATGCAGTGTAAAACCTTGAAATTTATATTATTTTATATGTATTTGCATTGTATATATTTATATTTATACTCTTTCCAAATCCAAACTGAGCCTTAATAATATTCATGATTGATGTTCATGAATGGGTACAGAACCGTTGGGCCAACACACGAACAGTAAGAAAAAGAGCATGATGAATAATCTTGGCAAAACCCATCCATGATGTATGAACCGTAGCATAAAGCAAAAATCTAAATGTACAGAAAATATTCAAATTGCACTATTGTTGATTCGGACTCGAATCTTTTGTGGGTAGAGATGTGAGAACAATTTGTGGGTAACAGATTCAATCCACAGTGTGTTAATCCCCACCCATCTTTTCACTAATTTGCATTTCTGATTTGGCACCTTTCTCATCGTGTCCAAATTTATTTGGTTTCTGTCCTTTGTCCAATTAATTGGTCCATGTTTGTACTGAGATTTGTCCTTTAAGGGCGTTTCTGGAATCATGACAAAAGTCATATTGACATGTTAAAGCATGCAGGGAGGAAACTTGAAAAGAGGGTGAAGGAGGAAGAAGAGGGGAAATGACCAATAACGATAATAACTACCATTAGAATATTCTTCAAAAAAAAACCAACATGGGTAAGAAGATTCAGATATCTATGAAGAAAAAACCAGGAACTACTAACAAAAATAAATCAAGAAGATCTGTATATATAATAAGTGAGAGAAGAAGAAGAAGAAGAAGAAGAATTAGGGTTTGAAACTCGGTCAAGATGTTGCTACCCAGCAAGGCTCCCGAATCAACAACAGTTTGTTTCCTCGCCCACCTTCCTTGCACCTGCTCGGCCTTTGAAAGTTTCCAATTCCCATCTCACTCCCAACATTTCCATTATTGCCATATAACTCCTCTTCCAGGTTAACGTCACAATCGTCGTCTTCTTCCTCCTCCTCCTCCTCCTCCTCCTCCCCCTCCTCCTCTTCTTCTTCTTCTTCAATTTCAACCTCGTTTTCCTCTTCTACTTCTTCAATGTTTCCTTCGTTTTCTTCTTCGGCGGCTTCTGGGTCAAAATTAGAAGAAAAATTCTTTGTGAAGTGAAGCCTGAGGCGGCCATCACTCCTTTCAGCTTGAAAATTGGTGCGTGGGGCAGCGACAGTGATGGCTTTCATCACTAACCTACCACTTTCCCTCTGAGGCTTAAAATAAACATAATTGGAACCGCTTCTAGACGTCAAGGGTGGTGGGAAGGCGTGACAATTCGACTTCTTCTCGTCGAAAAGCTGTCGTGCTCTCGATCGCTCCATCGCCGGAGATCTTGCGCCTTCGGAGTCGGATGAGGATGACAAGACACTGTTGTATTCAGTAATGTCGGTACCCGTCTCGGAACCCAAATTCTCGGTGCAGAGTTCCAAGCTTTTCTCGTTAAGCGTGGACGAAGAACGCATAATGAGCGGAGGGACATAGTGGCTGTCCCTGTCCTTCGCTTCCTGATCAGGACCCTGCGAGGTATTGCTGAGAATTTGGATGAAGCTCCAGTTGCCTAAGTCACCATTTGAGCTGATGGGGCTGATGTTGTTGCCATCCTGGTCATGGTAAGCTTTCTGGTTGATCGTCTTATTGTTGTATTTTTGTTCTTGGTCCTCGGTGTCAGAAGCTGACGTGCATGGCCTCCATGTCCGAGCGGATTGGGCGAAGTACTCTCTGGGTGGAGCCAAATTCAGCCCCATGACTCGTGGTTCCACGAGCCAGGGCTCGACGTACGACTGCAATCCTTGGCACACGGTCGACGACATAACTAGATTGGCCGCCGAGAGATGTATTGGAGAGTGTAGAAGGAAATAGACCCACAAAAGTGGGCTTGAAACAGGGGAAACAGAGGACTTAAAGCTTTTGGAAACTAGAAAGAAACAGGGGCGCTTACGGTTTGAGAAGAGAAGAGTGTATAAAGCAAAGCTGTTTAAATGAATCCCAGTTGTGGGGACTGAGGGGATAGAGAAAGAGAGTTGAAGGATAGAAGAGACGAGTATGGGGAAGGAGAGAGGAGAGAAAAGGTGGAGAAGAGAAGAGAGAACATGAGAGATAAGTGAAGGGTGGATGTGAATTTGTAGTCCCGAAAAGTGGCCTTAAGAAACACAGGTGGGTGTAGAATGTAGAGGGAAAAAAAAGGCCCCCTTGATGCCACTAGAAATGAACGACTTCAACTCTGCCACACATTAAAAAACAGAGAAAAAAGAAAAGAAAATCAACAAAAGTTGAACAAAAAGAAAATTCAAATTGGTTTTTTTAATTTTTGATTCTGGATTTTGACATGGGTAAAAACTAAAAATTTGATTTTTATTATTTTTTAATCAGCCTCTCTTCGATATCTCAAATTGGTTTTTTTAATATTTGATTCTGGATTGACATGGGTAAGAACTAAAAATTTGATTTTTTTATTTTTTAATCAGCCTCTCTTCAATATCTCATGTCAGGAGAAAATGGGTTTGTTCAGGCATGTGGTATGTGTGGGTGCCACTGTGTGTGAGAGATTGATAGAGAGAGTACAATTTTGATCAAAAACAAACAGCTTTTTCTATTCTGTTTCACCTTCCCTTCCAAAAGAAAGCCAACAAAATCAACAGAAAACAAAGGATTCTACCGAATATTTTTTGAAAGCGATTGCTTCTCCCTCCACATTTTCCTTCCCTAAAACACAACATTTGGTCATGTTGTCTCCGTGAATATCTTTCAGTCTTTGGGTCGATAACCTCTCACAGAAACACCTACTGAAAACCTGAAAATACATCAAACACCTATTGAAAACCTCTCCCTTGGATTTACTCAAAAACCCATTATTCATTTCCCTCAAGTCATCCTGACTTGGCAGTGAATTGGTCGTCAAGTTTCTGGTTCGTTCAACTTGATTCTGAGAATTATTGGACTGGACTGTTTTTAGACCAGATTGAACTCACTGGAATCTGTTAAAAATCCAGGATCGGTTTATTTGAAATTTTGAATCAGGGTAGGATAATGAATATAAGATATATTAAATGGAAGGCAGAGAAATGGGCAACGTCCAGTCCAGAACTTTGGCAATAGATTGGGTCAGGAATGTGCAGAAGGGTGGTGGCCAGTAAACTGTAAAAGGAAGGTTAGGACTATATAATTTAACAATATTTTTCTGAAGGTTGTGGGCGGAGTCTATTTTAATATAATAAAAGAAGGGCCCAGGAAGTATCAAGTAATGAAGCCTTTTTAGCTGCAGATGTTGCTGTGAATTTTATGGAGTTCCTATTCAACCGGCCAAAAGGAGAAGAACCCAATTACACGATGAAAATATTAATTAAATAAACCCGCCAACCTCCTTTGATTTTTTGTTTTTGTTTTCTCAAGGCACGAGGTTTCTCTTTCATCTTGTTTTCTTGTATACTAATTACCAAAACAGCAGAAAGAGTAAAACTTCACAGTCAGCTGTATTTTAATACCATTTTTGGAATTCAAATTGAGATTTTCGGAGTTGTATTCTACTATTCCGGTTCTTGTTCTTTTCCATCTCTAAGTAAGAAACCAGCTTCCTTCTTCTGTTTGGGTCTGGCCAAGCTTTTTCCAGAAAAGCACAGCCTTAAAATAAATATAACCTCATCTTATAAACACAACTAAGGAGAGACTCGATGGTGCTAAGGGAGTGATTAGATTTAGTTAGGAAACTAAATTGGTTGTGGGCAAGGTTCAAAGTATCAACATTGAGATTTTCAGAGTTGCATTCTGGTTCTTGTTGCTTTCAATCTTTAAGTAAAAAAGAAAAAAACAACATTCTTGGATCTGGACAACCTTTTTTTTCCAGAAGCACTGACCTCCTCAAGGGGAGTGATTACATTTAGTTTACTAACAAAAAGGAAATTAATTGGTTAGTGGACAAAGTTCAAAGTATCGATATGTCATAATACACGAAAATTATGCATATATCCTGAAATTCAAACGACTGATGCACTAAGATGAAAAATGTTTCAAGCTTCAACAATTGAATCAGAGTATTGAGTTTAAATAGCCTCATGTTTGTTTATTTTTATTATTTTTAATTTAAAAAACCACAAAATTCTGAAGGGATTGAAAAGCAATGTGAAGAGGAGAAATAATAAGCTGTTGTGGAAATTCTATTGTGCTTCTTGTTGTTTTCAAATTTCCAAGTAAGAAAACAACATCTTTTTTTATTTTTGGGTCTGGTGACCTCATTATAAGCACAATAGGGCTGGTGTTAAAAGATGCCTATATATGTTTTGTATGGGAGTGATTAAATTACTTTTAGTTTTGAAAATTTAATTTGTTGTGGGTGAATTTAAATGACACCATGTTTGATTTTTTATTTTTTTAATTTAAAAGAAAACCCACAATATTTTGAGGGAATTGAAATTGAATGTGAAGAACCAACCAAGAGGTGGCTCCTTGGTGTATTAGCTGGTTTGTTCCAATAGTGATGTGAAATCGAATCCCGCAACCACCATTTTGGGGAGAAAAAGGGGTAAGGGGAGGTTTAGTGGTGCATAGCACAGAATGCCAAGAGAGAGAGAAAATGAATGAGATGACCTTAACCGCCATGTCCCCCGTGTTAAAGGACTGAGTTGAGACCTCACTATTACTTTTGGCATAATCACAACTGAGAGCTGTGACCCCATTAACTAATCAATCCGACCTGGTTGGTTTTTGGTATAACCACCTGCCAAATGGAAGGTCCTAAATGTTATCGGTACACGTGGCAACTAAGGAAGACACTAATTCCAAACAAAAGGAAAGGGAAGGAAAAATGATGTTCCACTGATAAAAAAAATACAGTTTCTTATGTCGGCTGAGTTTTTAACCTAAAAATGAACATAGACCCCCTTCCTCTCTCTCTATATATATGAACCAACTGTCTGCCAAGTCAGTATGGGTCAGTGGAGCACCATAGAGAGGTCCACAGCCCACTTATGATAAATTGCATATATTTTTCCTCAAAAGGCAAAGGTTAAAAGTGAAAATGGAAGACAAACCCCACAGCTACTACACTGACAACACTAGTACAATACCACACAAAACCCTAACTCTGTAAGCCATGTGGAGTACATGAGAATATGAACCTCCCTAGTCCCTACAATGTCTAAAAGAAGTCACAACGAACCCTAACACGGTTGCTGTTAAATCCCAGTTGCTATATTAGAGGGCTTCCTTTCCTTTCTAAGGCCTACTAAAGTAGTATGGAAATGAATTGAATACATTGCAAAATGACCATCTAGAGATAAAAAGAGAAGCCCAAGAGTAGTGGAATTCAATGAATGAACAACTCATTTGCGGCTTGTTTCTGTTGGCGTTCATTGAATTGATCATGCAGAAATCTGCATCAATATCTTTCTTCTCAATATTATATTCATCACCTTCTTTATCTAAAACCATTCAAATAACAGGTAACCATCCAATTGAGCTGCAACTGACCCTCTCAAAACCCTCGGAAAATTCCAAACCCATAGGTTGTCTGAAGTACACCCAATAGGCCCTAGTACAAAAATATACCCAAGAAAAAGAGAAAAAAAAAAAGCTTGGTTGATTCTAACCAGTAATTAAATAAGATCTAAAACAAACATGGGTCCACTCAATGACCATAATCACCCAATAGGATGGGAGACTTTTAACACCTTTTGACATTCTAAAAGAATGCTACTGACTAGATCAGGAGCCCCCATTTGGGTTAAGAACAATCTTAAATTATCATAACAAAGGGTCCTTTTTCTTTTACGTTTCTGACGATTGTTCCCATTAATAGAATACATTATGCATTTGATTGATGCCAAAATAACTAAATAGTACTAAAAAAGCATACTAACAACTCATAAACTATTCTTGCTATAGTCATTAAAAAGGAGGGAAACAGTTAAAAGTAACGGCAGTAACTATTTAACCTGTACAATGATCTCATCCATCACTTAATAAACAAATGCACAGATACTACTGTGCCTTTAACAGCTTCAACTTCTGCTGAACATGATCCATGCATGCAGTCATATATAGACCCCTTAAACCCTAACCTCCTCCTCTGCATCAGCTTCTATACACTAACCTAGGAACATTAATTGAACACATTTTATTGTATTTGTATCTCTCAAAGTTCTGCTCTATGGTCCTACGCCTACAGCATGCAATAACCTGAAACAAAACAGATAAGCTAGCTCATCTCAGTGACCCTTGGTGGCCCTTAAAACACATGCTTTTGTGAGGATGAAGAGAGAATATGTGCTTCTTGCCCACCCTCTCCAAATACAAAGCTCCGAACCATTAAACTAGCACTCACAAGTCACAAATCACAATCCACTCTGGCTTTTGTTTTAGACTAGTTTCGTCATGGTCCCAAGGCCTCAAGTGAGACCTTAAAGCTAGCTCTGGTTTTCCGCTTTATTTTATGATAATTTTAGAATTATTTTACTGGAGACTCATACTAAGAAAGCTAGCTTAAAGGAATCCATTTTCATGGCTTACACAAGCAAGTACTAAAGTTTAAACGAGCGCACTGTCCTACCTTTTGACCATGTTAGTGCCACCTTTTTTTCCTCCCACTGTTCATACTTAAAACAACAAAAAGGAAATGTCTACGTAAACCATGCAAACATGGCAATCAGCTAATGGTCGTTCCTTCGGTAATCACGAGATGGACACAATGCTTCGTCGAGCCCACGAAAAGCTTCAACGACAGGATGCAGACATCACAAAAAGCTGGAACTTTACAGGCAGCCGTGTGTAAGCATCGGGAACGAATCTCAACTGGCAAGCATCATTACTGTTTTCTTATGGAAATATCCGTCACTTTCTTGATTCAGCATTCAGCAACTGCCCCTGTTCGTCGTTGAAGGTTTCCATAATCAGCGTACATTTAGTTTCCATTTCCATCTATAAGACAGACTAATCAATACCAGTGAAGTAAGAAAGGGAATAATCTTTTATGAGTCCGAGTCTCCTGCTGCTCCAAGATATGTACAGGATGATGATGTATAATTAATTAAAAGGTGGGTTGATTTAGTTTCTCATTAAATGAGCCTTTAAGTCAATTCCATAAGAAATTGTTCAAGGTACAGCGCACATGTGCTCCTCGAAGGAATTATTATGGGCACAGACAACAAGGCACTGACTCATGTTTTGGTACAGATTCTTGTATAATCAATCCACCATGCTTACATGAACATATCGGTAATAGAAATAAGCCTTGGTTTTCTGTTTGGGAGGTTGGTAGCTTTGTCTCAGACAAAATGTACTAGTTTCATCAAGGGCCAGATGGTCTGGAGGATGACAAAGAATGCGGTGGTTCCCACCATGAGATGGTATGGAGAATGATAAAGAATGCAGTAGTTCACAAACCTTTCATTTTCTAACAACTAAATACCAACCTGCTTTCCTACAAAGAAAATATCAGTGCATCCAACTCAATAAGCATTAGCAACTAGGCATTTTTCATGAAAACAGGGAGCAGCAACCTAATTCAATAAGAATCAAGTTCCACAAACTTCAGAAAAGAAAAAAATTAGTTGACTTAAAATGGGGAAGTATGAATATAATACAAACCAAACAAATGGATATATACAAACAATTTGACATAAAGAGTTCTGTCGATTTCCATATTCCTCTGTAAAGACAATAACATATTTGGTAAAGTGATCAATCTTTGTAAATGCAGGTCAACTGGCTATTCAATCAATTTGTTAAGTCTTTACCAAGGAGAATGCAGCATCTAAAAGGAAAATTTTTGCTTCATTTTATATCATAATACATGTTTGCATTGATAATATTAATACATTGCTAGTTGGTTTGGTTTTAATACTATTAGTACATCAAGGAATTGGGCTCTTGATCAACTTGTAAATCCTCATAAGGAGGATAGTCAAATACAAACAAAATATGGTAGTTCCATTTGATACATGTTACATGAATTTGATAAAATGACGTTACAACATCCTGCCTCCGTTCAGCATTCATCACCAGGATGAATGTCTCCACGCATAACAAGAGAGGTGGATGAGGGGAGTTGAACTTGCTCTGTTTCTGTGGCTAATACTAAACAACGTCAAGATACATGAAGGTTTTGAATTTCAATCTGTAATGTTTGCAGTCTTTTCTCAACGTTCAATAATTCCTCTTGAATCTCCAATATTTTGTCTAGTCTACTTTGTGCCGCATCCTGGTAAGGCTTGCTGATGAGTTTGACAAAGTTTTCAAGATCCTCAATGGTCTTCAAGAGATCTCTTTGCATAGCTTCTTTGACTTCACGTGCCAATATATCTGCTGCTCTTTTCACCTTATCCTCCATCTCCCTTCGACGGGTGGGGAAATTTGAAATTGCTAATAAACTATTACAAAGAAAGGTCGCATCAGTCTTCAATATTGGAATTGTGCAATCTAGATGCCAAAAGGCAGATACATGTAAACCAAAAGTTGCATGTTTTCTTCATCCAAAGATATGAAAAGAACTTGTTATGCTTTCAGCTATTCACAATTTCACATTGTCTTGTCCATCATCCACAAGACAGAAATACAAAATAAATTTGGTTGATATTCCAATTTATATCAATGGGGAAGAAAATGAAAATAAAATGTTATCCATGTATAGGAGAGATACATGGTAAGTAGTAACTAAAGTTGTGTTCGGTACCATTACCATTTAAGGCTCAAACATTTAGAGAGGCAATGGCATTTCATGTCACCAACACAGGAGTTTTGACACGAAAGTTGTTTGGTTGGTACTTACGCTGAATAGGCATTGAACACGTTGTTTGAGCAGTATTGTGTTTGGTATTTGGCATTGATACCTAAAATATTTAAATAAAATGTATAAATTCAACGTGACACCATCCTACTATACTGACTCTCATCCGATGGTCAAAATTAAAAATATTTTTTTTTCTGATGATTGGCTCATTATTATACATAGATTAACATCTAGATGCAGATTTAATGGTTCTAGAAGCATAGAACCAAAAATAAAAGTACCTTTGTTTTGGAGATAGGGTTTTATGGGTATTCAATGGTCTATATCCATCTTTGCTAGTATGTGATGCACCATAATATATCTCTACACTGCCATGTAGGACACCAAGAACCAGGTCATTGGACTTTGTTTCTTCAAATGGGAAGCTGATGGAGGAAACATCAATTTGACGTTTCCCCCAACACCCTCTGGTTGATGTTTCCAGTAGAAATGTTGTATGATTGTTTTTAACTCAAAACAGTCTCAACCAAACAGAAAATTGATGTTTAAACTCACCTAAAAGGGCATTAGCCTTTTATTTTTAATTTTTATGAAACATTGCAGTTTTCATGCATCTTATGTTGATGAAAATTTAAAAATGACCACTATAGCACTTCTTCATAGCTATAATACACATGAATTTAGAAGACAACTTTGCAGATCAGGTTGCCAAATTTGAAGAACTACAACAAGATCAGCTCAGGTTCTGGATTGGGTTCATTCAAAATTAAACAAATGCCCAATCCAACTTGACCCAAGTTGCAGCCCTAAAATATAGGGCCCCTGACCCAGATAACTCAAGTAACTCATATGGTGCCACATTTTTGTCCCATCTTGATTGCCGGAGGTTGGATTTCTTCCATGACAATTAAGCAGAGTCAACAAACACAAACAATCAAGAAAACAATAAATGCATGTATGAATCTTAATCCAATCATAAATACCCTGAAAATACATAATTAACGATCTATGAGTTGCATGTTTCTGGTAGGAACTCTGGGATAATTTCAGGTCGTATTCATTTATAAGACAATAATGAAAATATGGAAAAAAAATATATAGGGTGATGACACCGGTACACTACAGTTAGAAATCATTACTCTGATCTTTTTCTTTCTTGATTTATATGGAGAATTTATAAAAGAAAAAGAGAGAGGGAAAAAGCATACAAGAACCAAGAGGTATTCAACAAAGGAGAAATATAGTTATCCTTCTAGTAATTCACATGGACCTATAGACACCTAACAAACAGCTTAGTGTCTGGAATAAGTCAATAACAGCTAAAATGAACTGTCAAACACCTCTAATCTATTTGATGATCAGACTTCATAGCTGTATACAGAGGATTCCAGTTAGATAAATGATGTCAAACAGGAAAAAGTAGAAAGATGACCCCACATTTTCATCAAGAACCTTCAGTAAAAGAAGTGCAACATGAATATCAGAATAAAAAGATATATTACCCGCCAGCAGAACAAAGGCCTAGAGCAAGAAGATCTTCCAATGTGGTTGGTAGCACAGAAGTTAGCAGGGAAGCAGACAGACCTGCAGCCCCCAGTCCTCCAAAAGTCCCCAAAACCTGAAAATTTAATGAAAACTTATATTAGCCATTTTCTTAAGGTAAGCCACAGAGTATAGGTTGATATTTGAGAACATAGGGGGAGGTAGCAAGGCCTCAACTTGAGACAAGAATCAGGTTTATTCATTTATTAGATCTGCAAATCTCTAAGAAAGCATTTTCCTCACACACTGAAAACGAAGTTTGATTTTTTTATATGTTAATACCTCCAATATTAAGCATCCTAAGTTAAGAATAGAGGCCATAATTGGTTTGTATTGTTGTTTTCTGCAATAAACCAATAATAGATTTTACAACTAACAATTTTCTTTTATCCATTTGCACACTGAATCCATGCTTCAATAAACATGATGTTGACAAAATGACAAAACTTGACATACTCCCAGCATCAAATGCAGAGCAAGGAAAATGTCGAGAGGAGGGGGGACACCCCAGGACCTCTACCCCTGCCCACCACTAGGTTGAACTTACAAACCACATATCCTCTGCCATGCTTTTCAATTAAAAAAATTAAAAGAGAGGAAAGAAAGAAAAGAACTGCAAAACCATGCGTTTAAGTTACCCTGCCTAAAATCAGTTTTTTCAACCCAGCACTGCCCAGATGATTGAACCGTTTGACCCATCACCCAGAGGCCAAGACAGTCCCATGACTCCTGTTCATAATTTCTATTTATTAATATGATTTTAATATCAAAAATATCCAATCAACCAATCAATCAAATGGTCAAACCCAAAAAGAGGCTACAGGGGGGAGAGAGAGAGAGAGAGATAACAGGGGCCAGTGACCAGTGAATCTTCTTTCTTGAGAATTTTATACCGACCACTTCACGGATTTCTTGCTCAAAAAGTTTTGCTGCAGCACTAGCATTGAAGTCCTCTATTACTTTTAGGCTAAGCTCCTCTCCCTTCTTTAGCAATTCATAAGCCTCCAACTGCACTTCATTGTGTGGGTAGACAAATTCCGGCCATCTTTTCTCAAATGATTCCTTGTAGAGTCTTCCTTCACGAACATTACTTGATTGTAACCAAATCAAATACTCCCCAAGTAGTTTCTACATGCCAAAACAACAGAAAGAAGAGCAAACCATGAAAAACCAGACCAACTAGTTGAAGGCAAAACAAGTTCAAGTTAGGGCCTGTTCAAATAACAGCTGCCAACTATGAGAAATGCTGGATGGTGGGTCTTCCATGCTTATAAGTTCAAGTTATGAAGTCTTCAAGGGTTCAAGGCAACTATGCTTGAATACCTGAGAATTAGTTGTTCTACACTAATGTAGAAATTCCTAAGAGAGTCAATGAATTGTATGATTGGTCATGTTCATTGAAGTATTCTTGTTTTGGTTTCTAATCAAACATTATTTTAGCTTAGTTTAGTGAAGTTTTGGGGAGTCTTGAGGTTGAGGTAACCATGGATTAGTTCTATTGAGAACTAGGAAACCTCTAGTGGAGGGTAATGGGAGGTTCCTTACACTGTACTCCCCTCACAATTGAGTCTTCAAATCCTTTTCCATGGTTAAGACTAACTAGTTTTCTTATGGAATCATCAAGAAAAAATTCTTCCAGAATTTTTCAAATCCAGGCCCCATCTATCCCAATTATCTGGTTAGAATTAGATGGACTGCAACTCTAATGTTACCCCTCTGAAATGATAGCTTCAATCATGCTAGTTCTTACTACTAATATTGTGATCCTTGGTTTTCCAAAGATAAAGTGGTTTCCCAGATTTTTCTAGAGGCATCTCAATTTAGAACGAGTCTATGACTTTATATACTTTCTACATTGCCCATGGTAAAAAACAAATGTAGATATATTCCAGAGCATTTCTAATTGATGGATTGCACATCAATTTAGATTTCTCTGTTGACATAATTTTTGCTGTAAACCTCTAGCTTCCAATTCTAGACGATGTTGTTTGGTTCTCTTTTAACTAAGTTTGAGGCCTGATTTTATTATTTTCTTTCTTTATTGGCCTACAAAATTGACTTTGCTAATCAAGCCGATAACTGAATGTTGTTCCCTGTAAACAGGCATTAAAAAAAACAAATCTCAAGGTTCATTTCCTGCTCAGTATAGATCAATAAACTTACTTGTGCATCAGAAAGTGCAGGGCTTATAATTTCATTTTGAATGCTTGAGGTGGCCGGCATTGAACCCAATTTCTCGCCTTTGAAAACATAGGAAGCAACAAGATCAAGATTTGACAATTGAAGAGTAGATCCAACAAGCTTCAAAGCTCGTCCTTTTGCATTATTAATCTGCACAGTAAATATACAGGTGCTACCTCATAAACAATTTCAAAGTTGAAAAAGGACATGCCACCAAGGTGGAAATAATGGAAACTAGGGTCCGATCCCCTCCATCTCCATTGTTTTAATAAAATTTACAAGGTGCCAACCAGCTGGTTGGTAAGGTCTCCTGCTGGTTGTAGCGGAGACTTGGGATCGAATCCCGCCTGCACCTGGGGTGGGGGATGGGCTACCCTCCGCTGTGTAGCCCTTCAAAAGAAATAAAAAAAGGAAATAATGGAAACAAAATTAAATTTATATATGGTCGACAAATAATATGATTCTACCAGGAGCTTACCAGTGATAAAGTCTGTCTCCTCCAAGACAGACTCTCACTTTCCATCTTTGCGGCATACCGTTTTACACTATTAACCATTTCATTAACCAAGGTTAAATCCTGATTGGCAGATTTGCAATCTTCTCTGACAAGAACTTCACAAGCAGAAAGTAACCGATCTGCAATCCTAATTGGTGTTTCAAGCTTAAGCTTCATTCTTTCCATTCCATTATTTGTTGAACCATCCAAGAAACTATATAAGAACTTTTCAAGGTCATCAAAGCAACTGGTTCTCCAATGAGGATTACCCCATAACAATTCTTCATAATCTTTTCCAGCACTTGCAGAAGCTAAAAGTTTTGCTTCAAGTGCAGACCGTGCAGATACAGGATATAATGTCACATTTTCTGCATTGAGCAGTTTCCCTGTGTTCTCTTTGATAAATGCAATAGCTTCCTCAAGCTGCACAGCAATCACATAAAAACAGGATAAAACAAACAGTAAGGATCACTAGGCAGCTGCATGTAAAAGAAAAACTTCTGGTAGGGAGGAAAAAGGTTCACAAACACAGGCTTTAGATGGATTCAGAAACAAGGAAAAAAGAACTGAAGAAATAAAAAGAATAAAATCCAAATCAAAGGCATAGTTAGACCTCGCTGGTAGTCCTATAGATATCAGATTTGTTCAACACAAATACGACTTTTTTCTTCCACTGCTGAATATAATGAAGAAATGCAACCTGAAAAGCACCAAATGTGAAGTTGGAACCAATTTATGAAAAAAGCAATGTTGGTTCAATGGCTTAACTAAATTTTAATCTCAAACTCAAAGAGCGATGTTGCATCTGAAGCCAAGAAGATAAGTGGACATGAAGGATGAACCTGGAACTTAACATTTTGAAAATAATCACTACTAGATAACAAAAGACTTTGGTATGTGAAACAAGTAATATGCTGGAATGTTACATAGAAAACCTAATTAGTTCTTTTATGAACTAAAAAAAATTTCTCCTAGACACAAGGAGTTTTATTTTTTAGCTTCAACTATCATAATTGGCTGGTGTAATTAAAATATTTAAAACTCACTTCAAAAAGTTATCTCATCTTTGCAATGCCAGTAGGGATCTTTTTAACATGTACAAATCCAGATAACAAGAACCAAAGATAAGTATTACTCATTTTTGTTGTAATAAATGCAACTAAGATAGGCATCCTTTTTTTTATTTTTGATCGGTAACCCTAACTTGGTGTAATGGTAAAATGTCGGTCTGTCAAGCATGAGAACACAGGTTTGAGTCTGAGAGCGGGCACTTTGTACAAACAGTAGACCGTATCCAGTCTACTGTCCACCCCTCCCAAGACCCCAGATGTCTAGGATCAACATTGGGTAATGACCTTAATTGATAACCATAACATTTTATTAATTGAGAAAAAGAAGGGATTACGTAAAAATAAATAAATAACAAGCATCCCTTCACTTTAGAGTTACAAAATTCAAAGATATACAAGTATCCAGAACAAATACCACTCCAATATACGTTGAACAGCCTCCAAGGTTACTTACATGATATAGGAGGTGGTGGCTTCATATCATCATTCTAACGACTAACGAGCCTTTAAAGGAACTGAACAGTAGGGATGGCAATTTTCCCCATCCCTGACGGGGACCCAATTTCCCCGACCCGATGGGGTCGAGGATGAGGATTGTTTTGGCGGGGCGGGGACGGGGAGGGGATTAATAGGAATCCCTGATCGGGGTAATGGTCGGGGATGGGGATTGAGGTTCCCACCCCGCCCCGACCCCGACCCCGATTATGCATATATATATACCTCCAAAAGCATTGTACTCATTTAAAAACTTCTGAATTTTATACCCTTCAAATACAAATTTCCATCAACTCCACTGGCCCACACCCACGTCACCCCCCTATCCTTTCATAGTATAGGGAAATACCTGGAATACCCCTTGGACCCACTTAACTCTTCGACCCTTTATAGAAAAACCTAGAAATACCCCTCATTTAACACCCCGCCGCAGTTAAGGTAAACATTTAATTTTTTCTCTCCTCCCATATTTACGCACTTAACTAGCCCAACTACCCAAATCATTAATCGGTAAATTTTCTCTCTTGGGTAATTATTCTTCTCTCGTCTATATTTACTTTCATTCCAGCCTCCTACCGACCCAAGGTCCTTCTTCAGTTCTTCCGATCACTGGCATTCTTTCTGTTCTTTAATTAAACCGGTCCAATCTTGCAACAGACAGGGAGCAACTGGAAACAAAGAAAAAAATTCTCTCCCACGGCAGGGCTGCCACTTTCCTTCCTGTTGGACAAGACATAAAGTTCTGCAAAGAGAACCTTGCAGAGGACTTTGAAGAAGACAACAGAGGTTATTTAAAGGGGAATTTTCCTTATTTAAAGAGAACGTTGTAGAGAAGCATTTGTTTGAAGCAGACGATAGAGTTTTTGCAAAGAAGACACGGAGAAGAATCATTAGTTCTTAGTTTCTAAAATCTAGTGTTACTCACTCATTTCCACCCCACATTCGAAGACCGAACTTGTTCATACAATGTAAGATTCTAACTCTCTTTCTTTCTTCCTTCTCTGTCATTCATTCCATTTTCGCTCTTTTTTTGTCTTTATTCTTCTTTGTAACTCCCACATCCCTTCATCTGCCTCGTTGGGACGACAGCGACAACCATTTTTTCCCCTGTTTTCTAAGTTATGAATCAAACTAATATCGTGTAATAACACCAACTGATGTGTGTTTGAACGGGCCTTGCACTGACCGAACCCGACATCCAAATGAAACACGTGTGGCGTTGATGTGGCTTACTATATAGGTTGTGCAGATATGTAAATACTTATGATGACATATCCACACATACTGTAATGTGGACTTCACTAGTCTGGTCCCTGAGGCCTCCGGCACATGCACTATAATGACCATTGAGTCATTCCATCTCGGTATGTGCATAAAATAATCCACCAAATGTGTACTACACTAAGCTGAAACACACAACAGTACTGATCTCATGCAAACCACACGTTCACACATATTGGTTGCGTCCGCCTGCCTGAAGGTGAACAGGACTAGAGGTAGGCTGAGCCAATTCTTGAGGCATCCGGGGCATACACAAGAAAGACCCGTGAGTCAATCCATCTCGATATGTGCATACAATAATCCACCAAATGTGGACTACAATAGGCTAAAACACAATTAACAGTGATCCCATGCACACAACACGTTAACACCTATCGGTCGTGTCCTCCCACATCCGAAGGTGAACGGGCCCTTAGATAGGCTCTTCAGGGCCCGAATGCCTCCGGCATATACACTTGAATGACCGGTGAGCCAATCCATCTAGGTATACAATAATCCACCAAATGTGGATTGCACTAGGCTGACACACATCTACATTGTCTTTATAGGTTTGCAATAAACCAGTTTTAATTGTAAACGTAATTCATTAGTAAAGATATGATTCTTGTCGAACTTATGTCATTTTTTCATAAAATGTCTACTCATTTTTTTTAGTAACGGAGGATAGTTGTCAAAGATTTATATATGTTATGTTATGACTGGACAATATACAATCTAGATTTGATTTCGTTGTTGTTCATTGCTGCATATGGAAATATGTATATATGAAGCATTTAGGAAGAGAAATCATTTGTGGTAGAGGTGGATAAACGTATTAACATAACACATAAGAGACTAATCAAATAAAAATATAGTTATCAATAAAGAAAAACGAAACGTGTGATTCGTTTATATAAATAAACAAATTACACAAAAAATGTTTGATCCGGTCTAAACATCCGGTCATTTAGACATAATCCAATCTCATTAATGGTGGCCACTTCGATCATTTTGTGTAGCGATATTCCGCAAGCGTTCGACCTCGTCGCGCAATTTTAAAAAATCGCATCTCAATGCTAGATATTATGTCCTCACTTCCTGTAGTTCGGCCTCCCGTTCAAGGCAAATGCACTGGTACTCTTTCATGGCATTGAAGTTTGCATCCCTTATGTTGATCCGCAGGAATGATTGCAGATATTGGATGGCCACTCGGGCAGCCATTTCAACCGATGCATCAGGCGTATCAATTGTATCCCCATAGAAGCTTCTCACATCGCCCCACGCAGTCACAGTGACGACTGCATAAAATTTGTTGCCCACTGTATTTATAGTAAATCTCGGACATGGGAGGTAGCAAGCAGCAAAAGTTCGCCTGAGGATATCAAGTAAGGATACTTCGACCTTGAAGGGTTCTTCCATTCGAAACAACTAAACAAGATAAAAAAAAATGGAAGAACATGAGGAAAGTGAGAGACATAAATGTAAAAAGAAAAGTATGTGGCTATTTCAATTTAGAGACCGCAATACCTAACAAAAATGATGACCACTAAGTCAGTTAAGTGTTATTACACGATATTAGTTTGATTCATAACTTAGAAAACAAGGGAAAAAATGGTTGTCGCTGCTCAGTTTGTCGTTGTCATCCCAGCGAGGCAGATGAAGGGAAGTGGGAGTTACAAAGAAGAATAAAGACAAAAAAAGAGCGAAAATGGAATGAATGACAGAGAAGAAAGAAAGAGAGTTAGAATCTTACATTGTATGAACAAGTTCGGTCTTCGAATGTGGGGTGGAAATGAGTAAGTAACACTAGATTTTAGAAACTAAAAACGAATGGTTCTTCTCTGTGTCTTCTTTGCAGAAACTCTATCGTCTGCTTCAAACGAATGCTTCTCTACAAAGTTCTCTTTAAATAAGGAAAATTCCCCTTTAAATAACCTCTGTCGTCTTCTTCAGAGTCCTTTGCAAGGTTCTCTGTAATGTTCTCTGCAAGGTTCTCTTTACAGAACTTTACGTCTTGTCCAACAGGAAGGAAAGTGGCAGCCCTACCGCGGGAGAGAATTTTTTGTATTGTTTCCAGTTTCTCCCTGTCTGTTGCAAGATTGGACCGGTTTAATTAAAGAACAGAAAGAACGCCGGTGATCGGAAGAACTGAAGGACCTTGGGTCGATAGGAGGCTGGAATGAAAGTAAATATAGATGTGAGAAGAATAATTACCCAAGGGAGAAAATTCACCAATTAATGATTTGGGTAGTTAGGTTAGTTAAGTGGATAAATATGGAAGGAGAGAGAAAATTAAATGTTTACCTTTAACCGTGGCGAGATGTTAAAGGGGTATTTCTAGGTTTTTCTATAAAGGGTCGAGAGTCAAGTGGGTCCAAGGGGTATTCCGGGTATTTCCCTATACTATGAAAGGATGGGGGTGACATGGGTGTGGGCCAGTGGAGTTGACAGAAATTTGTATTTGAAGGGTATAAAATTCCGATGTTTTTAAATGAGTACAGTGCTTTTGGAGGTATTTTTTTATAACCTTGGTTGGGCGGTAAATTCTCCTATAATTTAAAATTTTTATTTATTTTAAGTAAATTTATTTTTCAAATAAATACCATTATCTAAAAAAATTTCAAGGATCGGGGATGGAGGACATTTTATCCCCAGAGGGGATCGGGGATGGGGGCGGGGGTTAATTTCATAATCGGGGTCAGGATGGGGAATATGATCCCCACCCCATTGCCATTCCTATTGGAAAGTTCTATATAAACATACACTGCTTTTCATTAAGACACTAACAAAATTTTCATAGAGAGGTGGAATCTCCCAAAGGGGAAAAGAAAGCAAGTTATGACTCTGAGAAAGGGAAATGGACAGGCTATCCTGATATAGAACAAATAGGAAAAGATACAAAAAGACAAAGATAAAAGAAAAGGTTGAAATTTCTATACAAATTACTGAATGCTTCATGTAAGAAAGAAAAAACAAATCTTAAGGCACCAAATTCTTCAATTCCTTTCCCAGAGAAACCACATCCACTTAATACATAGGCAATTTAATATCTTCCCTTATATTCTGGGCCTCTAGCCTAATACATGATGCACCAAAAAATATCTTTGAAAATGGAAAAATAACTCAAGAAAACAAGAAGCAATGCCAATGATAGGGCGGAATACATAAACAACTTTCTTTTCCCCAAGATAATTGTAAAATCAACCAGGCGTCCCAGCCATATAGTTTGTAAACAAGAGAAGAAACGGTCAGAAAGGGGTCTTCAGCACATTCATATACTCTATAACCCAGACCATTTTACATGCTTGACAATGCTTTTATCTTTTATTGAACCCATGGTTCAAAGTATCGATATGTATCGTACAATACATCAATTTTCAGGATCACTGATATGCTATAATAATGGGAATTAGGAAGATGTCTCATGTTTAAATAATAATACTAGGTGTTCATTAGTGGTGGTAATATGAGCATTGATTGAAACTAAAAAAAAAAAAAAAGAGTATCGATGCTTTTAGATGCTCAATACTGAATTTCTCAGTATCAAGCATATCGATGCTTTGGGCCTGATTGAAGCTGAAGATCACATTAATTTAGCTACATGCTCAGCTAAAGCAATTTGCACTTTGTGAATGTTTTAGAGGATTGGGTAGCTATAGTTTTAAACAGATACCATACTGGAGTAAAATAACCCTAACTCTTGAAAATCTATGAAACATAAAAAGTTTAAAGAATTGTAGTTTTTTGGGTCACACTACTACACTTTTTCATTCTGTACGGTTGATGACCCTATAGTTTACATTGTCCTCACCAAGTATCTTCATTTCTTCTCGAAAACCCATGAAGTAAAGATCTTACACTCGTAAGATACTCCTTTAATGTGACGAACAGAGAAAAAACAGAAAAGTAGAAGCTCTGAGCCTCTGATAGGAAAGGTTATTATGAGGGTGGCACATTGGTTAAAATCCCTACCTGTTTTTTGCCCTTTTTTCTACAAATGATATTGTTAGGGCCTAGTGGGTTTCGGATGGTAAAGGTGATGCTTCAAGGGTGTAAGGTTAATGACCGGAGATATTGGTGGTAATGGAAAGCAAAGGATTACAAAGTAATGAGAATTAAGGATGGATTTGTTTTTCATGGCATTTTGATTGTCTGTTAGAGAGGTGACTATCATTCTGTTTCTAATGGAATTGCTAGATGGGCTGGGGAAGGTGTGATAGGATTTGTTTTTTGCTGGAAACGTTAATTTTCATTCAATTAGTAATTAAGTAAATTCAAAAATCAGCCACCCAAAGAAAGGTGCTGATCCCTCAAAGCATCTCATAATTACACCAGAGCACAAAACAGTTCCTCCCTGGGAACCCCTTGCCTTGCTAGAGTATCAGGTAGTCCGTTTGCTGATCTTCTAGTCCACTTGAACAGCACCCCAATCTCTCTTGCTAGGCACCTGATTTCTCTTACAACCTGTCTAAGAGTCCAGACTCCCAAGCTGTTTGTGATGGGATTTTTTTGTATTTCAGTTATCCTGTCTGATCTTGATAGGTGGTGGATTATCTACACTGATAGGGAGGTAGTTTTGCGGATCTTATGTGTAGCATTTGTCTTGGTGATTCCTTATCACCTTTGGGTTGTGTTATCTCTTATCTGTTAATGACTAAACAGCCCTTCATTAACACGTTAAAAGACCCAACTACTCTCATTAAGAAGAGACTTACATGCCCAATGAAAGAATGCATTTTTTTAAATACTAAACAACCCATACTAGAAATTGAACATTGATAAACTTGTTCTATATACTTCTCATCAAGCAAAGCATTCCCAATTTTCTGAGATTATCATCAAACTATGGTTTTGGTAACTCCTTGGTTGAAAACATCTATTAGCTGTTGATCTAATTCCATGAATGGTAAACATACTTCTCTATTAGAAACTTTCTCTTGGATGAAGTGTCAATCCACCTCAATATGCTTCGTTTTGTCATACTATATTAGATTATCAACTATATTAATTGCCTTACTGTCACAATACCACCATAGAGAATCTCAAACATGTACCTAACTCACCAAGAGAGTTTTGAACCTTGCTACTACAAATTGCTTCTTACTCCTCCATGTCACAAGACTATAGCTATAAATGCACAATAGCGTAGAGTAGATCTTCTATCACCAACACAGCCTGCCCAGTCTACATGGATATAGGTTTCCATTTTCAAATGCTCATATTTTGCAAAGAAGAAGATCTCCCTTCCTAGAGTCTTTGTCAAATAGCAAAGACTATGCTCAGATGTCACTAAGTAGGGAACTCTAGGATGGTATATATTGGCTTATAACACTATCTGCATAAGAAATGTCAGGTCTAGAGACCCCCACCGGAGGGTGTTGTAAAGCTGAACTTCGATGGGAGTAGTCAAGGCAATCCAGGACCTTCGGGTGTAGGAGGGGTTTTGAGAGATAAGGATAGCAACATTCTATCCTTATTTTCAGGCCCAGTGAGATTTGGTGATTCTACAAGGACTGAGCTGCTGGCTGCGGTACAAGGGATACAGATTGCCAACTAACTAGGAGTGGAGAACTTGATGGTTGAGGATGATTCTAAGGTGGTAGTGCGTTGGTTGTCGAATCCAGAAACAGTTTTATGGGGTTACATGTATCTTCTTAAGAAAGTTAATTGGCTCACAAGGAATATTTCAGTCAGATTCCAGTGGGTTAGCAGATCAGCAAATGCCATGGATGATTCTTTGGCTAAACAAGGGGCCTCTCGGGTTTCTCTGTTTTGGGCTTCCTTGTAATTGTATTCTGTTAAGAGTGTGGCTATGTTTTCATTTCTAAGGGGAGGTAAGATCACATGCCTCCTCTTAGGGTGATTGTATACTTTATTCTCTTCTCAATAAAACTACCATTCATTTTATCAAAAAAATGCCAGGTCTAGTCATGCACAAATATAGTAACCTTCCCAATGGCCTTAACATACCCTTATCTCTGAGGGTTTCTCCATCCAACGTGTATTATTCACTTCCATTGTTAGTTGATAAATTCTTATTGTATTTTAAGTTGGAGAGTAAGTCTCCCTTGCCTTATCCCAAATAGCATTGGCTGTAGAAAGAACAAGAAGTTCCAATTTATATTTGGCTGCATAAAATCCACTAGTCATGGCATTACCATTAAGTTTTCTTGTTCCCATTTAGAGTGCTAAGGATCTTCAGCCCCCAATATATCCCACCTTACCTCGTTCTCCAACCCCCAATTTACAACTTACCAACCTATACTCATTCAAGGTAGTTTTTCCCATCTAGTTTAACCATAGAAATGGGAGTATTTGGGGTTTCATCATATAACCAGAATTGGACACCATTGCACTAAAGCTAGAATGACAATTCAATGAACTTTTTTTTATCATCAAAGGAGAATTTTTTTTGAAATTAAAGTTAAAAAGTTTTACAAATTTGTGTATGGACTAGAAGTCCCGCACTATTACATATTTCTGTCCCTTTTTACAATGCAGCCCAAAACAATTGTTGCCTCAAAGCCCCTTGTTTAGCAAGATAATCAGCTAGCCCATTTGCACTCCTAACCCATTTGAATTCTGCCTCTACCTCCCTTGCAACCTTTTCCACTTCCCTTATCACTTGTTTGAAAGTCCACGGAATAGTTCTATTGTTTTTAGCCCAAGAGATGATCACCTTGGAATCCCCTTCAACCTCAGTATGCCTCATTCCTAGTTGCTTGGCTATCTTCAATCCTTGTAGCAATGCCATTACCTCAGCTTTTAGAGAGTTGCCCATGCCGATAGGTCCAGAGAATAATGCTAATATTCTCCTTTCAAAATTTCTGATTACTCCCCCGATACCTGACAATCCCAGATTTCCAAATGAACATCCATCAAAATTCAGTTTAATTCTGTTACCATCTAGAGGTTTCCATTCCGTCCTGACTTTCTCTTTCACTCTTGAAGATTGTGCTACTTCTGTCCAGGATCTTATAATGTTTGTGACTGAGAACTCTTGGAAAATATGCAAAGAACTTACCCAATGAAATACTTTTAACTTCGATTGTGTCAATTACCTCCTCCATTGTTCTACTCTTGTCCAAGAAAATTCTATTATTCCTTTCATCCCATATCACCCAACAAGTAGCTGCCTTTGTAGCTTTCCACATAACCTTCCCTCTTTTCTTTGATTGCCTCAAAAAGTCTCAGTTGAAAAGTTGGAAAATATGCAAAGAACTTACCCAATGAGCTACTTTAACTTTGATTGTGTCAATTACCTCCTCCATTGTTCTACTCTTGTCCAAGAAAATTTTATTATTCCTTTCCTCCCATATCACCCAACAAGTAGCTGCCTTTGTAGCTTTCCACATAACCTTCCCTATTTTCTTTGATTGCCTCAAAAAGTCTCGGTTGAAAAGTCCTGCCACATCTTGAGGGGGAACCCACCTGCAACCAAAGAGAAGACAAAAAGATTCCCAAATATGATGCATAAAAGAACAAGATAATAATAGATGTGTCAAGGTCTCACCATTTTCCTTACAAAGGGAGCACATGTAAGGAGAAAGGCAAGCATAAGGCCTTCTTTTCTGCAGCATATCACACGTGTTAACCTTGCCAAGGAAAATTTCCCAACAGAATACTTGAATTTTTGGGGGGATAGGCTTACTCCAAATTTCTTTTATAGGGAAGTCCCCAACCGGGTTGCTAGGTGTGGCAAGAACATTAAAGAAAGAGGAACAAGAGAAGAGGCCGTCTACGGAGCCTTTCCAAATTCTGGAATCTTCCAAGGACGAGTCCAAATGAACTTGTCCTATTAGATCTAACAGTTGAATTAAAGAGGCACATTCATTTTCCCTAAGGCCCCTCCTGAAACCCAGATTCCAATTGACCCCACTTGGGCCAGGATTACCCAAAGAGCTTATTGTTTCCCCTTTGAAGTTTGACAAAGTGTATAGGTCAGGGAAGAGGTCTTTGAGTGGACTATCTCCCACCAAAGGTCTTCCCAAAAACGAACTTTATTACCCAGGCTCACATCAAACCGAATGGAATTAAGGAATGTTGGGTAAATTTCATAGATTGCTTTCCAAGGAGAAGATGAGGAAACATGAGGGGCAACTTTTGCATCCCAACCATTTCCATCCAAACCATGAATACTCGCAATGACTTTGTGCCACAGCCTATCTCTCTCAAATGGGAATCTCCACAGCCATTTTCCTAACAGAGCTGAGTTCCTAAGTAAAATATTTCCTATTCCCAAACCCCCTTTATCCTTGGGCTTTCTAACTTGATCTTAATTTATCAGGTGATCCTTCCTCTCCTCTCCTGGGTCCCAAAGGAAATCTCTCATGTATTTTTCTAACCTCCTTCCCACTCTACAGGGTATTCTAAAAGTTGAGAGGAAGTAAATAGGGAGGTTTGTCAGCGTGGCTCTTATTAGTGTTATCTACCAAGAGAGATGTAATTCCTCCTCCACAGAGCTAGCTTCCTAGCAAATCTTTCTATGATTGGCTTCCAAAAACCTTCTGACCTAGGGTTACCACCTAAAGGTAACCCCAAATTGCTAATTGGCCAACTTCTAATCTCACACCCCAAAATCTCTACAAATCTATTAAGTTCCCCTTCCTCTAGATTGATCCCTACAATGCCTGTTTTAGTTCAACTTATCCTTAAACCTGTTATCCCCACAAAGCTATCCAATAGCAGCTTTAGATTAACCACACCTTCCTCGTTACCTACCTCACAAAAGAAGATTGTGTCATCTGCAAATTGAAGGTGGGTAACAACCTCTTGATTTCTACCTATCCTCCACCCTCTAAACAAACCTTGGAAGTCAGCTTTCGCCACCATTCTGCTTAACACCTCAGCCACTAAAGTGAAGAGAAAAGGGGATAAGGGGTCTCCTTGCCTAATTCCTCTCTCAGCCGGAAAGAAATCCTTCGCTACTCCATTAATAAGAATTGAATAATGGGCAGAACTTAGACATCCTCTGATCCAGGATCTCCACTTGGTTCCAAATCCCAACCTTTCTAGCATTTGAAGTAGCACTTCCTAGTTAACCATATCATAACCTTTCTCTAGGTCCACCTTACACACCAACCCTTTTCCTCTACCCTTTCTTTTTTCTACAACACACTCATTGGCTACTAAAATTTGATCCACATTTTGCCTACCTTCCACAAAGGCACCTTGGAATGGCGAAATGATCGATGGAAGCACTCTTTTAATCCTTTCTGAGAGAACCTTTGCAATAATTTTATATATACTCCCAACAAGACTAATTGGTCTATAGTCTTTAGGGGTTCTGGCCTCCCTCCTCTTCGGGATTAAAGTGATAAAAGTGGCATTCACCCCTCGAGGCACCTCTCCTTTGAGAAAGAATTCATTGAACACTTCCAGAATATCAGTTTTCAGCAAATCCCAACATTCTTGATAAAAGGCCATTGAAAATCCATCCGGCCTGGGGGCTTTTGATCTTTCCATGGACAAGATTGCATTCTTAATTTCTTCCAAAGTGAAATTCCTATCCAAAGACAAAGACTGTTCTTCTGAGAGCCTATCCCCTTCCATTTCTGGTAGTTCTATTGTCACCCCACTTGAGCTTGTGAAGATTTCTTTGAAATAATTAACAAAGATCCTTGTGATCTCCTGGCTCTCTCTTACTTCTTGACCCCCCCTCCTCCACACTAAAGATCAAATTTTTCTTTCTACAACACTACAGACAAGTCACAGACGCCACACACAACCACAGCTACACCTCTAGTGTCAAATGACAGAACCTATTGGTCTTATGAGGAGCTAAAACAGCACTGGAGATTTCAAATGAAGAATTCTCAAAACTTCTTAGAATCTATCCCTATTTGGTTTTGGCAGTCAGAAAATATATATTGGATCAAACTTAAGTGACCCAACATGATCTTCTACTCTCACAAAGTCTCACCAATTGAGAAACTTCAAAGATATTTTTTTCTGGAAATTCAGAATAGATTCTTCTCTAGAACCTCATGCCTAGGTAGGAAAACAAAAAACAAAAAAAAAATGAAGCAGCCTATAAGAATAGGAGATTCAAACAATAACGAGGAGATTGGTCAGTTATTTCTCCCACCATATGATCCCTGACCTACATGTGGCTTCCACCTCATCTTGCCTGAGAGCAATCAGATGTGCAATCAATTATTTGAGCAATAGGCTATAATACCAACTTGTAAGATGCTCCCTTAATGTGATAAGCAGAAAACAAATACCAGAAAATTAGAACAGTGATCGAGAGAAAGAAAGAAAAAATGAGAGAGAGAGAGAGAGAGAGATGCACAAGTGAAACATAGAACTTCAGACAGCCACTGACTGCCTTTTCTTTGTATTTATTTTATACGTGGGGTTACAAGTAATAACAAAATGACTAAACTACCCTTTATTAACACCACAAAAGACCCAATTACCCACACTAAGAAAAGACTTGTATACCCAATAAAATAAAGATAAAAATACTAAACTACCCCATAAGTATTAGAAATTAAACAGTAAGAATTATTCTCTACACCCACAAAAACCAAATGTGACTAAAACATACTAAGTTACTAACAGCCAAAGACTTATTGATAATAAATTGAATTTTGATGATCTCGAAAAAAGAAAGCCTAGAAGACTGAAATAATTCTTGAAATGCTTCAAGTAGGAAGAAATGAAAGAAGTCATAACATAGATACAACAACACAATAATACAGATAAGGAATTTGATCTATTGTAACCCAATACTAATAAAACACCATCTCACCTTTTTATTTTCTTAACAACCAGAAAGCATTTAAGAACTCTAGTTAATGTACTGAGTAATTAAAAGCATTCCATTACAGGCACTTTTTGGCACCTAACATTTAAATAAATATCCTCAGAAGCAGCACACCATCAATGTTAACAAGTTGTATTGTACCTCACTTTGCGTTAATGGTCTATCTGCAGAAATAACAAAAAGGATCAAATCTGCACGTGGCACAAACTCTTCAGTAAGGCGCTGCTGCCTTTGGAGAATCACATTAGTTCCTGGTGTATCAACAAGGTTCATCTGCTTCACAAACAGATTAGAAAAGGTCAACCCCACACCACAAAGCAATTGTTAACTTAAGGCAAGCAATTAGGAAGAAAAGCTTCCTATCAAAGAAAAAAAGAAGAAAATAAAAAAGACATGCAGGGTGCTACAAGCATTACCATTGAAGGGGATTCCAAGGTAGTAACAAGGTGGTTGGGGATCAATCAGGAGGGCACATGGCAATATAGGAATATGATCAGGGAAATCAGAAGCCTAATGGAGTAAATGAGGACAAGAGTGGAATGGGTCCCTCGGCTGCCAATAGCCTCACAGATAGGTTGGCAAAACAGGGTGCTACAAGAACTATTTGTTTTGGGAGAGTTGTAAATCTAACAGCAGGGGTGGCAAGCTGAGTCTTTCTTTTCTTTTTTTTTTTTTTGATAATTAAAAAGGATCAATTTCATTAATAAAACTAGTGCAGTTACGAGATTCCCTTGGAGAGGCACGAGCTGCGTCCTCTCCTACCAGTAGGAAGAAAGGCGAAAGATAGAAAACAGATTCAGTCTACAATTGAGCCAAATACAAACTTTCCCTATTTACTCCTTGCTTTGCAAGACCATCAGCCATAGAGTTTGCTGACCTCCCCACCCATTGTATTCTCACTGTCAAGCTTCTTGTTAGGCAGTTGAACTTTTTAATTTCATTCTTAAAACACCACACTACATATTCTGGATTTTGTAGCCAGCCCACTACCACCTTGGAGTCCCCTTTTATTATCAATTGTTCCACACCTATCTGCACTGCTAACTGTACTCCCTGGATAGCGGCAGCAAGTTCCACCCTAGTAGAGTTTCCAACTCCTATGGGTCCTGAGAAAATAAGAACCACATTCCCACTCTCACTCCTCAGCACCCCTCCCACCCCTGACGGACCAGGATTACCAAGACTACTCCCGTCGAAATTCAGCTTCAAGAATCTTTCAGGAGGGGGTTCCCAAGCCATGCTCACTTTAGTTTTTATGGATGAGCAATTATGCACTGCTAACCAATTCCTCCACACATCACTGAATGAGATATGATGGAATAGGTCCAGTGATTTTAGCCATAAGATCACCCTATTTAGAATGCAGTCCTTCATCTCTTTTTTTTTTTTGATCAATAACACTTTCATTAATTCATCAATAGAAAATTTACAAGTGGAAGACAAACACACTTATCTTCCAAGAGTCACAAAGAACTTCAAAAAATGAAAAAAGAAAATACAAAGATACAAAGACACTAATGTTACAGCTTAGCCCAAAACAAAGAATCCCTTTCTGCCCCTTGTTTTGCTAAACCGTCAGCTAGGGAATTAGCTGATCTTTTAATCCAACATGTCTTAACTTCCATCTCCCGCACCAGCCATTTGAATTTCCTCTTCTCATTATTATACTTCCATAAATCATTTTGATCTTTGGTCAGCCACCCTATCACCACCTCTGAATCCCCTTCAATTATAAGTTTCTTGATGTTCAATTCCTTAGCTTTCCGGGCTCCTTCCATAACTGCACATATCTCAGCTCTAAGGGAGTCACCCACTCCAATTGGGCCTGAGAACATAGCAGAGATTACCCCATTTTCATCTCTAAAAACACCCCCGATCCCCGATTGTCCCGGGTTTCCCCTACTGCATCCATCAAAGTTTAATTTCAAGAATCCACTAGGTGGGGGGGGTCCAAGCCACACTCATTACTGACTTGGTCTGCGTGCAATTTGCAATTTCACCCCACTTCCTCAACATGTCATACACAGTGTAATCTGTGAATATTTCCAAAGATTTCAGCCACTGTACCGCCCTAAAATGTATGATAGCCCTCAGATCTGTTGTTCCTCTCTGAGTTTCTGAGAATATCCTGGAGTTCTTTCTTCCCACAGTGTCCAACATACTGCAGCCCTTAGTCCTCTCCACATTGTCCTTCCCCTTTTGAACCGCCACCTGAAAAAGGAAGGTGAGAAAAGGCCCTGCATGTCTGATGGGGGATTCCAGCTGCATCCAAATAAGGATGTTTTTACTGTTGCTACAGTAGTCCGAACCAGTAAGGAGAAGAAGAAGAAGAGGAGAAGAAGAAGAAGATGAAAGAACTGTCGAACCTCTTAATAGTGATTAGGCTCTAATTAAATGTACAAGGACTAAACTGCCCCTACTTAAGTATGGGACAGAGAACCTCTAATAAGACTGCCACATAAGCTCATAACTTAACCAAGGTGAGTTGACTAATCTACCCTTATTCGGCTAACTCTAACACTCCCCCTCAAGCTGGAGAATATATGTCATATAATCCCAACTTGTTACATATATAGTTCACTCTCCCTGAGCTTAAGGCTTTTGTAAACAAATCTGCCCACTAATCACCTGAGCCTACATGTTCTGTGCTTATCTCTCCAGTAAGAACCTTCTCCCTCACAAAGTGGCAATCAATCTCTATGTGCTTTGTTCTCTCATGAAAAACAGGGTTGGATGAGATATGGAGCGCAGCTTGATTGTCACAGTACAACTTCATAGGTTTATCCATGTGGAACTCGATTTCTTGTAGGAGATTCCTCAACCACACTAATTCACATGTAGTGTGTGCCATGGCTCTGTACTCGTCTTCAGCACTGCTTCTAGCCACAACCGTCTGCTTTTTACTCTTCCACGTCACAAGATTTCCTCCAAGAAATGTGTAGTAACCTGTAGTAGATCTTCTATCAGACACAGAGCCCACCCAATCTGCATCTGTGTACCCAACTACTTCAAGTTTTCCTCCTGGTTTATACAATAGCCCACAGCCCGGAGCTCCCTTCAGATATCTTACAATTCTAAGAACTGCATCCTAGTGAGATATACGAGGGTTCTGCATAAATTGGCTCACCACACTAACTGCAAAGGAGATGTATGGTCTCGTGATAGTCAAATAGTTTAGCTTCCCCACTAGTAGTCTATACCTTCTAGGATCATCAAATATTTCCCCTGTATCACTGCTCAACTTAACATTTGGTTCCATAGGAGTCTCAGTCGGTTTTGCACCTAACAGTCCTGTTTCGTCCAATAGATCGAGAACATATTTTCTTTGGCACAGGTTTACACCTTGTCTTGATCTAGCAACTTCTATACCCAAGAAATACTTCAATGTCCCAAGGTCTTTTGTTTGAAAATGATTTTGTAGAAAGATCTTTAGTTTGTCGATCCCCAATTTGTCACTGCCAGTTATGACAATATCATCCACATAGACCACTAATAAAATCTTTCCAGCTTCTGAGTCATAGCTGAACACTGAGTGATCAACCTGGCATCGTTTCATTCCAAAATTCTTCACCACTTCACTAAACTTCCCGAACCAAGCACGAGGCGATTGTTTCAACCCATAAATTGCCTTTTTCATTTTGCACACCTTACCAGCCTCCCCCTGAGCAACAAACCCAGGTGGTTGCTCCATATATACCTCCTCTATAAGGTCACCATGAAGGAAGGCATTTTTTATGTTAAGTTGAAATAGGGGCCAATCATACATAACTGCCAGGGAAATTAACACACGGACAGAGCTAATCTTAGCCACTGGAGAGAAGGTCTCCATATAGTCCACTCCATACAACTGTGAATAACCTTTAGCAACAAGTCTGGCTTTCAGACGCTCCACACTACCATCTGGCAAGTATTTAACAGTATACACCCATTTACAACCCACAACATGCTTACCAGGAGGAAGAGTAGTGAGCTCCCACATGTGAGTATGCTGAAGAGCAGAGAGTTCCTCCTCCATTGCCTGCCTCCACCCAGGTGAACTAAGAGCCTCTTGGACATTGTTAGGTATGGAAATAGATGACAATAGTGAAACAAACTGGCGATGTGAGGCGGAAAGGCGAGATACTGAAACAAAATTGGAAATGGGATGGAGAACAGAACTACATTTACCTTTCCGTAAGGCAATGGGTAGATCAAGTCCTGAGGGTTCAGCAACAGGAGCAACGACAGGATCCGCAGACAAGGTAGAAGCTGGAGGAGGGGCCGGTGTCGTTCGATGTGTATACACTTGCCGAATTGGTGGTCGTTCAGTAGGGATCTGCACTGGATGAGGTGACGAGTCAACTCCAACAGGAACACCCGGAACGGGATCACTGACCGGAAGAGGAAGAGGAAGTAAAGGTGGAGACGAAGATGCTTCCGTTCCTGAGAAGAAGGGAACATACTCAAAAAATGTGACATCAGGACAGACATAGCACTTCCGAGTAATGGGATTGTAACACTTGTACCCTTTTTGAGTCCGAGAGTAGCCAAGAAAGACACACTTAATGGAGCGTGCATCCAACTTGTCTATTCCAGGACTCAGATTGTGAACAAAGCACACACAGCCAAAGATACGAGGTGTTAATGGAAAGGGAGACAAGGTGGGGAACAAGATAGAGAAGGGAGACCGACCATGAAGAATAAAGGAGGGAATCCGATTAATGAGGAAACATGCAGTAAGTACAGCATCACTCCAAAACCGTTTAGGAACACTCATATGATGAAGAATAGACCGAACCGTTTCAAGAAGATGACGGTTCTTCCGTTCAGCCACCCCATTTTGTTGAGGAATGGGTGCACATGAAGTTTGATGAATGATGCCATGTTGTTCTAAATACTGTTGAAAGGAAGTAAGAAAATATTCACGACCATTATCTGAACGAAGAACTTTGATTGGAACACCAAATTGTGTACATATTTCAGCATGGAATTTTTGAAAAATGGAAAATAATTCACTCATTTCTTTCATTAAATAAATTCATGTCATTCTTGAACAATCATCAATAAAAGTGACAAAATATTTGTAACCATTATAAGACTCTATTTTGATCGGGCCCCAAACATCTGAATGAACCAAAGCAAAAGGACTCAACATACAACTTTCAACTCTAGGGCTGAAGGAAACACGACGATGTTTCCCAAACTGACACGACTCACACTGTAACACTGACAAATGACTCAAAGACGGAACTAGTATCTTGAGTGCCTTGAGAGAAGGATGTCCCAGTCGACAATGCCACTGTAGAGGAGTGAGTGAAGTCTGAAGTGCAACTAACGATTCACCACCGTCAAGATAATACAATCCACCAGCTTCATGCCCCCCACCAATCTTCTTCCCCATCCTGAGATCTTGAAAAACACAAGAGGAAGGGAAAAAAGTAACTGAACAGTTAAGAGTCTTGGTTAATTTACTAACAGACATAAGATTGAATGGAAACTTAGGGACATATAGAACAGATGATAAAGAAAGAGAAGCCATGCCAACATTGCCAACACCACAGATGGGAGAGGAGGAACCATTGGCAAGGGTAACAGTTTGAGATGTGGAAGTTTCAGAGAGAGAAGAGAACACACCTGGAGTCCCAGTCATGTGATCAGAGGCTCCAGAGTCAAATCCAAGGAGAGGTTTTAGATGACAGGCAAGCTATACCTGAGTAGGCAAGAGTAGCAGTAGTGTGCTGTGAAGTGGACTGAAGGAACCGCTCATACTCATCACGCGGTACACTCACCATCTCCCTTCCGGAAACAGATGTAGATGTGGAAGGAGTTAGGTCTGCCTGTTGATTATCACTGACATCAACCCCACCAGCAACAACATGATTGGCCCATTTAGAGGGAGGGCGGCCATGAATATCATAACAGAAATTTACCGAATGTCCTTCCCTGCCACAGTGGGTACACTTCCTTGTAGAGCTGCCTTTTTCTTTGCCACGGCCTCCCCCTAAGTCACGACCACCACCACGGCCAAATATGGAACCACCACGACCTCCTCGGGAGGCATGTCCTCCCCCTTTCATACCACGTCCACCTCCTCTGGCTGTCACAAAAGCTAATCTATCAGACTGTGTGGGATTCTCTGTCTGTCCCAAAGAAATCTTGCAAAGCTGAGCAAACACTTCCTCAAGTGTAGGAAGGGTAGATTCCCCCAATATTTGGGCCCTAACTGGTTCATACTCTGATTTCAACCCCACTAAGAACCTTGTGACATCTAGTTGTTCCCTCTGTTGTTGTTGAACCTTAACATCTGGAGTGAGAGGATGATAGACATTGAGTTCATTTCTGAGGTTCTTCATACTGGCATAGTACTCTTCTAGGGTTTTATTTCCTTGTTGTGGACCAAAGTACTCCTGATAGAGCTGATATACCCTTGTAGTATTATCTTGCCCAGAATACAGCTTCTTGGCATGTTCCCATATGTCCTTAGCTGTATCTAAGAACATGAAGTTGGCACTTATTTTGGGTTCCATACTGTTCCATAGCCATGTCATGATTTGAGCATCCTCCTGTTCCCAATCATCAAACCCTAGAGAATCAGCCGGTGGTTTATCTTCTTTCACATGCTTCACTTTTCTCTTTGCCTTGAGAAAAACTTCCACCGACTTGGCCCATGGAACATAGTTCTCACCATTCAGTTTAATTGAGGTCATCTGTACACCTAGATAGTCAGAGGAAACCACCACACTAGGTTTCTGATCACTACAGCAATCTCCCATTGCTGCCATGATACTCTTTCAATGCTGCCTCTAATCTGACTTCCCAATCACCAACTAAGTGCTGCTGTCAAGAGTTTGATGTTCCAGAACCTACAGCAGTCCCTAAACACAATTCAGACTACACCGACATTAATTCAGCACTTACTAACCACATGCAAGCTCTCTTACAACTACTCAACAGAGTTTGTGCATCACAAGCACCACCACACAGCCATAGCTGTCACACACAATACAGACCTGCTTTAACGCTTTTAAGAGGGCACCACAAGACCAACAAGAACTCAACTAGTACCATTGCATTACACCTTGCACCATTCGGCCACCTACAGTAGCCCCTACACCATTCGGCCACTAGCAGCAGCCCTTACACCATTTGGTCACTGTAAACACAACCTGTTCTTGGAATTTTTCCAAGAACCAGGGCAACAACCAACCTAGTTCTCTAGGTTCTGATCAGTCCTCTCAAGTTCTTGAAGATTTTCAACCCAGAAATACCAACAGCACAGAGAAGAGATAACCAACCTTCGTTTGAGAGCTTCAGCCAACTATTCACTGCTGAAGTTGTTTTCTTAGGAAAGGAGGTTCTGCACACTAGAAAAAAAAAAAAAAGAAGAGCTGAGATGTTTCAGGCCCGGGACGAACCACTTTTCTCCATTGACAGCCCAGAGAAGAAAAGGAGAGAACTGAAGCACGAACTGAAGTTGTCACGAACTGAAATAGGTCACGAACCTTGCTCTGATACCATGTTTCTACTGTTGCTACAGTAGTTCGAACCAGTAAGGAGAAGAAGAAAAAGAAGGAGAAGAAGAAGAGGAGAAGAAGAAGAGGATGAAAGAACTGTCGAACCTCTTAATAGTGATTAGGCTCTAATTAAATGTACAAGGACTAAACTGCCCCTACTTAAGTATGGGACAGAGAACCTCTAATAAGACTGCCACATAAGCTCATAACTTAACCAAGGTGAGTTGACTAATCTACCCTTATTCGGCTAACTCTAACAAAGGAGAAAGCCCAATCCCACAATGACCTCGCGAAGTGGCAAAACACCATTAGGTGAAAACCAGTCTCCCCATCTACTTTACACAGAACACACCACTGAGGTGACAAGCAAGTATTGGGTCTCTTCTTTTGGAGTAGATCACCAGTGTTGATTCTTTCCAGATAGGCTTCCCAACAAAAACTACCAACCCTAGGAGGTATAGCTCTTCATCTCTTCCAGGCTTCTCTCCTTCTATTGGAAAATTCTGGCATTCCTTTCTTCCCACATGGACCAAATCAGCGCTGCTCTTGCACACCTCCACATAATTCTTCCTCTTCTATGCCGCCAAGGGAAGAAAGCAGAATCAAAGAACAAACTTGCATCTGCTGGCCTAACCAACCTGCACCCAAACAATGAGAAGAGCCACTCCCATAACTCTGCAGTAAATGAACAAGATATTAGTATATGGTTACAGTCTTCACCATGTGACCTGCAAAGAATACACCAGGAAGGTGAGAGACAGAGAAAAGGTCCTCTCTTTTGTAGAGTGTCAAAGGTGTTTAGTTTCCTATAATACACTTCCCAGCAAAAAGCCATAACCTTAGGGGGAACAGGCCTGCACCAGATTTCCTTAAAAGGGAAAGGCTGATTGGGGATAGACTGAGTAATGGATTTAAAGAAAGAAGCGCATGAAAAGGATCCATTCCGCTGGGGTGTCCAAATCCGAATATCAGGTTCAGAAGGGTCCAAACATATTGTATCAAGTAGACTTAGCAGATATGTGAGAGACACAATTTCCTCTTCCCTTAAACCTCTATGAAACCCAAAGTCCCAATTTGGTGTTAATGGGTCATTCATAATGGAAAAAAACTTTGACACAAAATGTTTTTTGTACCTTGAAACAGAGAACAAAGAAGGGAAAAGGTCCTTCAATGGAGCCTCTCCCACCCAAGTATCCTCCCAAAATAGGACCGAGTTACCATTGCAAACATCATACCTGACAAAACTGAGAACTTGAGGAAGAATGCCATGAATGGCTTTCCAAGGTGTTGCCAAGGTTGCCCGCCGTGATACTCTAGCATCCCATCCGTTTTCTGAGCGACTATGAATACTACTCACCACCTCATGCCAAAGTCTCTCTCTCTCCACTGGCCACCTCCATAGCCCACTTCCCCAGCAATGCTTTATTTTTTTTTAATCAAATTCCCTAACCCCAATCCCCCTTCCTCTTTATTTCAGCAAACCACCTCCCATTTTATCAAGTGATCCTTTTTACATTCCACCGGCTCCCAAAGAAAGTCTCTCATCAACTTCTCTAGCTTCTTAGCTTCCCTAGGTGGTATCCTAAACACTTACAGGAAATTGGTTGGTAAGTTAGCAAGTGTGGCTCTTATCAACATGATTCTACCCCCCAAGCTGAGTTTTTCTACCTTACTAAGAATATTATGTACTCTTTTCTTTTTTATCATTAATAAAATTTCTTAATCATTATTGATCGAAAAAAAGACCTGTAGGGCAAACTACATTGGCTAGTTCACATATTCGTTTGTCAGAAATGATGGTGGGACAGGGTTCATGTAGCCGATACCATATAGTTGGGGTTAAGGCTGATCTGAGTTAAGCTGAGTGTGGAATGCATCCTAAGCATGTATATTGAATACTTTTCATCATGATATACTCAAAATGGCAAAAAACAAAGGAAGAACCACATGGTATCAACTCATCAATGAAGCACAATTTGCTAAAAGTATGGCTAGTAATTTCATATACATCGACAAAAGGCTGCTGTTAAGTGAAATATATAGATAAAAAATGTAATGGCAATTACCTGTACAATCACTCACCACACAGAAATCTTTTGTAACCAATTTATACACAAACAAAACTACCTTACTTTTTATTCAAAAAAAAAAATGTAATGGCAATTATTGAAGCAATGTTATGCACTATGGCAAGTACTGCTGGACAAGGTGTCAGATAAAGCATTTAAACTAAAAATTGAAGTATCTGACATGATATGGCACCCTTGTACAGGTACCCAGGTATCATAGCATACAAGTAAGGTTGCCAATGGATAAGCACATATAAAATGCAACTTGCTACCAACAAAAAGTAGACAACACAATGAAAAAGTTTAATAAATGAAATATATATATATATATAAAATACATCACTGCCAGAATTGATATTATATTGGACAACATAGTAGTCCGAGTACTGTGACATGATATGGGAGGGAACTTAGTAATGACCAAAGTATATTTCTTTAAAATATTTGCTTGGAAAGCTGAAATCGACTCACTTGCTTGAGAATTGGTGCAGGTAGATAGCATATAAACTGACCATCAGGACGCCTTTCACAACGCTCTTGCTCATAAGAATCCAACTCAGAGTAGCATAACAAAGTAATCTCATTAGTTGTAGGAACAACTCCTTCTTTTAAGTATCTCCCTCCAAGGAGGGCATTAATAACAGTTGATTTACCAGAGTTAAATTCTCCCTGAAGCACCAAAAGAACCCATTAAGAAGAAAGAAACTAAATATTGAAAAATGGTTTAATCGCATTTTCAATTTTAAATTCTAAATATAAGCAGTAGATAGCGTCATCCTTTGACAATGACAAACAACTTTGAGAAATTGAATTCGCCAGCATAATTACAGGTGCAATAAAGTGTCACGATGTCAAGAATGAGCCTGTGTAAATTCAAAGTCACATCATGCCCAAACCAACAGGGGAAAAAGCAAGGGAAAATTATCAAAAAGGCATGATTTAAATTTATTAGCCTTCAATCTCAAGTAGTAGTAGGAATTTCATTCTTTGGAACATGGTTCCATTTTCTATAACCTTTTCTGGGCTTAGAAGCCATAACCCTTTAGATAGTTAGAGGATGGTGCTATGGTATTGATTGATAACACTAAATTTGGGCTAAATGCAAAGCTAGAACAATTGAGAGATGCTTTAGAATCAAATTATTTTAAGACAAGTTAAACCAAGACAGAATATATATCTTGCAATTTTAGTAGAAATGACAATAAAATTGGGAGTGCAACTAAGGTTAATAATCAGGAGATACCCCCAAACTAATCGTTTCTGTACCTTGGATCAATCACCCATAATGAGGAAGAAACTGAAGATATTAACCATAAAATTAGAGCAGGGTGGATAAAACGGAGGAATGCACCAATGCTATGTAATTGGCACATAAAAGGAAAATTTTATAAGATCGCTGCAGACCAGCAATTTTATATGGAACAGAGTTTCGGGTAATCAAGAAATAACAAGTCTAGGAAACGATGTGGACGGCAAGACAAAAAAGAGCAGAATTAGAATCAAGTGCATTCAAGGTAACTTAGAAGTAGCCTCAATAGGTGACAAGATGAAGGAAAGTCCATTGAGATGTTTTGGGCATTTGCACAGACAATAATGACTGCCCCGATGAGAAGAAATGACTTAGTGCATGTAAAAGGGTCAAAAAAACAAGGGGAAGACTAAAGAAAAGATTGGCTGGAGTGATAAAAAAAAAATGATTTTAAGTACTTATGGTTCAATGAAAGACATGGCTCTTGATAGTTGATAGAGCACAATGGCAGGATAGTATTCATGTAGCTGACCTGAAATAGTTGGGGCTAAGGCTGAGTTGAATCCAGTTAGTATGGGGGAACAGGAGGACAGTATTGATTAATACTAGATGATAACTAATGCCCTCCTTGTTGGAATTTTTGTGAAGTTCACATGGTTCTACCCACATTCATGTGGAACATCTTCATAAATCCCTCAAGCATAGTTGTCAAGGCAACGCCTAGGCGATTAGGTGGTTTTGAATGGATGACTTGCTCTACAGAGTGGGAGAATTTACAAAAGGTGTTTACCCAACTTCTTAAGTGCTCGCCTAGGCATCAAGGTGGGCATCTAGACCAACTAAAATGGCTGGGAGGACACTTGATAATATGTTTAATGTTTGTTTATTCAGTGGCTTACAGTATTAAGTTTTTTTTTTTTGATAATTCAAAAGTAAAAGTATGTTTAATTTTTTTTTTTATTCAGTGGCTTACAGTATTAAGTTGCAGTGTTGCACACGTAACATTGTATCATTTTTTATCTGTAACAGAAACTACATTAATATGTGAAGGAACTATATATTCCAGAGAGGAATGTAGGACAAAGGACATGTACAAACAGTTTGATGCTAACAAAAGAATTATATGCCTTAAAATTGATTTTGGTACTTATTCTTGATCAGTAAAGCACGAGCTCCACTCTTTCTTATCCTTATTCTTATTGTAATATCATATTTGGAATATTGATATTAATATATTTAAACATCTATGTTCTCACAAATATGATAATGTCCTACGTTCTGATAAGAAATCTGTAGTTACTCACTTATGTGATGAATACTACTGCTGATTGTTAATGTAGTTGATTGTTCGCTACCATACAAAATAGAAAATTAGCTTAGGATTTAGGGATTTTTTTATTTTCAAAGTCCACCGCTTAGGCAACTCCTATGCAGGCGCTCCCTTCTAACCTAGCTTCTCCCTGTTGCCTTTATAATATGCCTTCAAGTAGTTCTCAATTTGTTTTGTAAAGCAAGGTCAATTATAGAATGTGAACAAATCTCTTCTTATTCAACTTTATTATAAATATGGTCATAATACTAGCATGCATACATACATGACCATATATTTATGGATGACCTTGACATTATATCCCTAAACTCCCAGGACCCATCTTCTGAGGATATTACAAGTTTTGCCTCAAAACCATTGGAACGGAGTGCCTATTATCACTCTACCTCATACCTCCTTAGAATAGGAAGCAGCCAATTTTATATACTACAAGAATGGTTAGCATCAAATCTTATTGACAAACCATCTACTAGACGAAATAAATGGTATCACTTTTTCAGTTATTGTGTTGTTTTGTTGCTTTGCTGGTCTGATGTAAAATGGGTGAGTTTTGTTGGGGTGGTGTTGTGGAGGGAGTTACCCTCAACTCCTTGTTATGTGGGAGGATTTTTGTTATGGTATTATCCCTTTCTTTGGGGTGATATATTATTTTTGAGGAAAAGGTAATGTATTGTATTATATTCATTCAAAATAGAACATGTACAGCATTTCCTTTACAAGAATATGTTCAATCAGCACCTGTCCTGCCAGCCTTGCAAAAACAACATAGCAGGACCCAAATAACTTTGATGGGCTAAGCTTGTAAATTGCTCTGTTGCAGCCAACCAAGAATGAATGGAGCCCATTATCTTTCTAATTAGATCTTCCACCGAGCTGCTCCTGTTCTGAAATATTCTCTGATTCCTCTCCTTCCAGTGCACCATGACATTGCAGCTGGAATAGTGCTCCACAGTTTTCTTCCTCTTTCATTTAATCCTTTCAATTCCCAGGAGTGTAAATGTTCTGATAAGCTTTCTGGCATGCACCAGGATATATTCAGCAAACTACATTCCTACCCAAAAAAAAAAAACTACAGAAATATAAATAAATCTGGGCCACCACTTTTCAGTGCAGGAATAAATGTTTTGAAGTTTCTTTGTCTCTTCCACAAAGTACACAAGTCTCTGATTGAATGTTGATACCTCTTCTTAACAAATTGTCTCTGGTTCGGCATCTATCCAATACTACCGCCCACATTAAGAAAGCCACTTCGGAAGGGATATGAGAAAGACAAACTTCTTTATGGGAGAAATTAGTGTTGTGACCAACTGTCAGCTGCCTGTACAATGACTTGACCGAGAAAATTCCTTATTTCTCCCATTTCCAGCTCCTTGAATCCTCTTGTTCTGGTTTTGGGTGAAATCTGTTGAGCAGGTTGGATAGAGAAACCATCTCCTCTATTTCCCAGTCATTCAAACTTCTTCTGAAAGTTAGGCTCCAGGAGACCACCCCTTCCTGCAAATCATAAGAATCAATAACTCTAGCTTCCTTATTCTCTGCAAGTAAATGGAAGGAAACCTGTCCATCAGGACACGATTTTCACACGATACATCTTTCCAAAATTTGATCTTGTCCCCCTTCCCCACTTTCAGCTGAATGCCTTGAAAAAAGTTATTATTAAATTTTTCAAACCCTCTTCGGATTGATCAACCATAAGGACCCTCTATAATACTTGGGTCCCAGTTGAAATTCCTGGCTCCAAACTTTTCTGCAATTATCCATCTCCAAAGTAGTTGTGGTTGAGAATTAAATCTCCAAAACAATTTTTCAATTAGAGCTGCATTCATTTACTTCATTTTCTTTACCCCTAAACCCCCTTTTGATTCAGGTAAGCAAACTTAATCCCACTGAACCAGGTTGAATTATATTTTTCTCCTGCCACCCTTTCCAAAGAAAATCACTATTGGGTGATATATTATCACCTAGCTCCGTACCTTCTTTCTTTTTTTTCTTTTAATGAATTCTTCTTTACTACCAAAAAAAAATACTATTTTGGTTTATAATGGCCTATTTGGTGATGCAGATGCAACCATGGCTGAGGTGGTTGCCCTTCTCACTAGCTCTAGGATAGCCAAGAATATACAGCTTCCTTTTCTGATGATTCTGAGTGACTCAGAAAATGCTATTTTGTGGGCCAATTGGTCTGGCTTGGCCCATCAGAGGTTAGCACAATATCCAAATGGAACTAATGATACTTCAAAACCATTCCCTACTATATTGTGGTAGATCCCTAGCTATGGATGGGCAAAATATCTAGAAGGAATTAGTGATATTTCGAAATCCTTCCCTACTATATTGTAGCAGATCCCTAGCTATGAATGACATGAAAAGGGCCTTTTTGTACGGTGACAGCTCCATGTCTTTACAATTTTTTTTCTTTGAGGATGGGACTGCAATGATATGTTTTGGATACTCATGGACTCTTTTTTTACTACAGAAATGCTATTTACTTTATTCAAAAAATAATAGTGGGTTTTAGGCAAGGTCCATGTTTCTAAACATTTAAAATCTTTTTTTATTTGTCTTTTAGAAAAGATGTTTTCACTTCCCAAAATCTTTTGGATATGCTCTCTGTATAAGATATTAAGCATTTGCATTATTATATATCAATGTCTATACATAATGGACTCCATAGTCTACAACTTTTTTTTCAATAAACAAGGAGAGATTGTACTAAAGGACAAAAAGGGCAAATGGTGGAAAAGTGTCAAAAATGTTGTACAAAGGACCACAGACAACCTGTACAATCAATGGGAGTTATAAAAAATAATTGTCCAATAACAGTGAGTATGAAAAATAGTTTAATCCCTCAAGATCCTTAAAAGTGGATCAACAGGAAAAAAAATCTTTTTCTTTTCAAACATAGAACCCACAGGCCTCTTCCAAAACTAAGAAATTCTGTTATTTCTCCCCTTCCATAAGAAACATCAAATAGAAAATGATTCCATAGAATTTGACCCCATTGAGTTCCAGGCTCTATAGCATATGATGATCAGAATTAAATGAGAAATGACCATAGCTCGCTATTTGCTTAACGGGACAGCTATGCATAATTTTTGCAGAAGCAAAGATAAAGAACAATAGGAACATAAATTTACAATATATTGCCTTCAATAGTTTTTCACATCAAAAGACATGAGACCATTGACAACAAAAAAACGAAAATTCCCTTGCAGTACAAAGGTCACTTTTATACTAAAGCATGAAAAAAAGAATTAATAAAGAAATTGTTTGAAATTAAGAGCTAATACCAATGTATATCCGTTGAACCAGAGTTTGTTGAAGGTCAACACACAATTACCACTATAACCAGCAAGAATGGCTCATCAAGTTGACAAAATGCATCGGCAAGAAGTGAGACCTCCTCCATCTGTAATTCAAGGGAAATGGGAGAGTGTTCAGAGTCGACTGCATAAGGAATCAATTGATAGAATACTAGGTATCATTTGAAGAGAAACTCTAACTACCAAATTTAGAATTAAAAGATCACCAGTGGTGCAGCTTTGCGAATGGTAGCAATTGCCTCTTTTAAAACCACTCTCTCTGTTTCTATGAATTGTTTCTCTCTATCTTCCAATTTAAAAAAGCCAGCATATCCTTCTTTCCCAGTTAAGTCCTTGGTAAAGTCTGCCTTTTCTGGTGTATTGGAACTCCGAGGTTCATCCTGTGTTCTTTTATTGATTACATTTATAGAATTAAACAGTTTGCTCAGAACATCACCACTAAACATCTTCATATCTTCCAATGAAATAACTAACCCACTACCACCTGATTTGAGTAATTTTGATGCTTCTTCTGTAAATGGTGGTTCCCATCCCAGCAAAGCAGATGAGGTGAAAACAGGTATCTTGACATTCTGGAATACAGGATTGACCAGTACCTCATCATATATTTCTTTACCGGTATCATATATAAGAAAATCAGCACCTTCAAAGCTGGAAGCACTTAAAGCAGTATTTGCAGTTTGTACATTTCTTGCAACTAAAGGGAGAACAACAGAGTCAGATTTGGATTGCATCATCATATTCCTTGCAACAATAGCAGGAAGACCTGTAAAAGAAAAGGAAATGCATTACCATAGCATTATAGAATGTTCTGCAAACTCTTTTACATGCATATTAAGTATTTCTTCATATCTGATAATCAACAAATTCGACTCTGCATTGTTCAAAAAATTCTAGGTCTTCTTGATAATTTACACAGGCACGAATTCCATTTCTGATAGGTCCAAAAAATCCAAATAAATCTACATTTGGATGGATTACACAAGTAGGCTTCGGAAGATCAACTATGTAAATATGATATCAAGAACAGGTCACTGAATTCCTGGATTAAGGTTAACCGTTGAATAGATTTTCCTATAATGATGAAATATATTATTCAGTTACTTTTCCATATATAAGAACAGATACAGTCAATAAAGCAGTTTACAGGATAGTGAGATGGTCAAGTGGCCTGGATGGTCAGGTAGAGGACAACTAGATACGTGTTGGACCAGCCTCTGGATTAGCCATTAAACAAAAATCAAACAGCTCCGTCAACCATAGCCATCTAGTACTGTAACCCTGACTATGTCGATTTTTGGATGGTTAAAATACATCCCAGTAAAGGTTTTTATATCATGGATAGGATCATCTGGATAGTAACTTTTAGTTTGTCGGCACTATAAGAGGTTTCCAAGCATTTGAACTATCCATATTAGCAAAACATTGCCTATGACCCTGAGGGTCATTGCTTTTTTTTTATCAATAACAGTAAATTTTATTAATAATTGAGAACTTAGGAAGGGGTCATTGCTTAATTAATAAGAGCAGAACAAATATGGGTTGTGAATTTCTTTCTTAATCTTAAGAATACAGTAATGAATAACATTTTCCATGAAGTGTAATATATGAAAGAGTATTTAACCTTGATCAGAGAGCAGAACACCGCTGGCACTAACAGCAGCTGCAATATCAACCCGCTCGGCAATAAGCAGATAAGCGCGATCTCTAATTACTGACTTCAACAAGCGCGCTGCCTCATACAACCGCCCACCACTTCCATCTGCGTCATTGAGCACAACAATTCCAACCCACTTAGAGACGGCTGCATCAATAGAATCAAGAACGCCTTCCCTCCTCAACACCTCATCAGATTTCAATTGCAGCACCACCGTAGGCACCTTGATCTCGGGTCGTTTAAACCCGCCAGGAAACAAAGTTCTAGGCTGTTGTTGTTGTTGTTGCTGTTGCTGCTGCTCTAGATAATTCGAGTCAAATGAGTTCGTGCCGACCACATTAACTGGTAATCTAATTCGGCATTTCCGAGAGTTAAGCATAGATGCTCGACCATGGCAGAGAGATCTGGAGATGTTGGTTTTACAAAGGAGAGGAAATTTGGGGAGGTGAATGCAGGTCGGAAGTACCGAAACCATGGACAGAAGGACAAAGATCACAAGGCTGGAAGATCTAATAGTTAAGCTATTGCAGCACACTAGAAGTAAGGAAAGTGCATGAGAGAGAGATGGTAGGAACCTTATCTGCTTCCCTCTGCGTCGCTGCGTTTTCTTTGGTTCAAGAGAGTTTTGAGAAATTATGGATATGCGAGTTGCGACCATGGAGCCCGCCTTCTCTTTCCATTCTTAGCTTATTAGGTGTTATACACGTATCTCCCTGCTTCGGTCTCTTCTACGTACGGCTGTCAATGGGCCCGGTTCTACCCGACCGACCGAACTGAATACATCGGTTCTGGTTATGTGATTTTGTTCCGATAAATAATTGGGTTGAGCCTGCTTCCCGAACTAATTCAGACCCGAACACATTATTTTGTTGGTTTTTCTTGTAACTTATATTAACTATACAAAATTGGATTGGATAGGATCAATTTTACTGTCACTTTTATTAAGATTATATTATCAAAAATTGGGATTTAAGTTGTTATTTACATAAATAGTTATAGATATCAATATAATCAGGTTAGACCAGATTATTCCGATTATTAATCTTCTAAGTGATGACCCATCCTTATTTGATTCATCATCCAACAAGAAGATATCACATGTTTGTCCATCAGATTTGTATTGGAATTTTGAATCAGAAAAAACAAAAAAAGAAAAAGAATTTGTCTAAAAGTCACTATGAGTTTTCAACATTTCTCTTAAACTCATCATAATTTTTTAAAATCTCTAAAACTCACCATGTCAATAAGATTTTATTTTCCAAAACTTACCTTCCTTTAGTGCACCATTAATGCTTCTTAACACAGGTGTCCATGTCAGCATAAATAATAATTTTCATGGCCAAATTACCCTTGAACAGTGAGAGAGGAAAAATGGTCTTTTTCGGTTTTCAATTTTCTTTTTTTTTCACATTTTTAGTGTTTTGTTATAATTTCCAATATTTTTTATAATTTCTGTTTTGTGCATTTTTCTATTTTCTACAATCTATAAATTTTCCTGTGTTTTTGTTATTTATTTGCAATTTCTGTGTTTTTTCTATAATTTTTGGTGTTTTTTCTACAATTTTTATTTTTTGATTTTGTTTTTCAATTTCTATAGTTTCTATAATTTGAAAATTAATTTTTTATTTTGTTTGCAATTTCTATAATTTCTATATTTTTTGTAATTTCTATGTTTTTTATTTTGTATATATTTTATATTTTTCTATGAAGGTTAAAATGGTAATATATTAACACCCATTAGTCTGTTTAACATCAAGTTAGTGACATGGTGAGTTTTAAACATTTTGAAAAGTTGTGGTGAGTTTAAGAGAAACATTGGAAACTCATGTTGAGTTTTAGACAATTTCCCAATTAAAAAAAAAAAAAAAGATTTGTATTGGATTCAAGCCACGTTTGGAGTGCTTAAAAATAGGTGCTTATTTGGGTGGGTATCACACCATTAAACACTTATTGGTGTTTGGGAAATAAGTTTGAAATAAGTGGTTATTTTAAAAATAATGACTTATCTTTTAAGCCCAAATTTCCAGCTTTTTTAAGTGTTCATACAATAAGCACTTATTCAATTTTTTCTCCCATAATTGTCCCTAGTGAATTTTTAGAATACCAATTATACCCTTTTACAAAAAATAATTTTACAAATGCACTTTGGTAAAAGTAAATTTATGAAAGTACTTTTATGAAAGCACTTTTGTAAAAGAACTTCACTTTTATAAAAGTACTTTTATGGAAGTACTTTTATGAAAGCACTTTTATAACAATACTTTTATGGAAACGATTTTATAAAAGTATTTTACAGAAGTACTTTTTGAAAGCACTGTAAAAAGTACTTTTATAAAAGCACTTCTATCAAAGTACTTTTATTCATTCACTTTGGATTGGATATTTTGAAATTTTGAAAGAAAATGAAGGACAAAAAGGTCACAATTGCTTATTTAAGTGCTTATTGGAGAAAAAGATCGCCAAACACCCGATATAAAATAAGTGCTTATTTTTTAAAATAAGCACTTGAAAAAGGATGCCAAATGCAAATAAGTGGTTATTTGAATAAGCACTTGTTTTTAAGCATCTATTTTTAAGATAAGAACTCCCAAACATGGCCTAAGTGCTCATACAATAAGCACTTATTCAAATTTGTTCTCCCATAATTGTCCCCAATAAATTTTTAGAATATCAATTATGCTCTTTTACAAAGGCACGTTTATAAAAGTAATTTTATGAAAAGTACTTTTATGAAAGTATTTTTATGAAAGCGCTTTTATGTGTGTACTCTTATGAAAGCACTTTTAGGAAAGTATTTTTACATGAAAGCACTTACAAAGCACTTTTATGAAAGTACTTTTATAATGTACTTTTATGAAAGTACTTTTATAAGAGAATTTTTACAAGAGTACTTTTATAAAAGTTCTTTTACAAAAGCACGTTTATAAAATTACTTTATGGAAATACTTTTATAAAAGTACTTTTACAAAAACACTTTAATAAAATAATTTTTATGAATGTACTTTTATACAAGCACTTTTACAAAAACACTTATAAAAGTATTTTTGCAAAAGTACTTTTATCAAAGTACTTTTATGAAAGCACTTCTATAAAAGTACTTTTACAAAAGCACTTCTATCAAAGTACTTTTATTCATTCACTTTGGATTAAATATTTTAAAATTTTGAAAGAAAATGGAGGACAAAAGAGTCACAATTGCTTATTGGAAAAAAGACAACCAACGCCCAATATGAAATAAGTACTTATTTTTTAAAATAAGCACTTCAAAAAGTCAGGTGTCAAATGCAAATAAGTGCTTATTCGAATAAACGCTTGTTTTTAAGCACTTATTTTTAACATAAGCACTCCCAAACATGGCCTTAATATCGAATTCAGGCTGCAATTTGACATTAAATAATGTAAATACTAAAATGATTACTGATGTAGCGCGATCTAACTACTCCCAGCTGGAGGATGATCTGGCTTCCAATCGAGCAGCGAGCTAGATGAATCTGCAAGACAGTGGATTAGAGAACCCGGGGTGGCTAACCCAGCGAAGTCGCTCCGATGCTTAAGTTAGTGTACTGTGGTGCGAGCTGAAAGCTTTGAGAGTTTGAGAGCTAAAGAGCTAGAGAGTAGAGAAATCACGCGTACCTGGGCCCTGGAGGGGTTGTTGCTCTTATATAGTTGAGCTATCGCGGGTTTTGCGGATCGGTTCTGGGATCTTCATCCTGAGGGGATCCGTTTCCGCTTTAATTGGGGAGTAACGTATCAATTAATAAAGTTTATCAATTCCGCCCAATCCGGGCAGGGATAAGATTAGGTCTGTCGTTACGCGGCGTGATCCTGTGAGGCTCGGAGTCTACTAGAGAAACTTCCGGAGTTGTTACGTGGCGGTTCGGGTTGGTAGCCCCGAACTGATACTTCGGTTCTTAGTTCCAAATTGGACTGAATGCTGAGGCGCCCCGACGTCGAAATGACTCTATGCCGAGGTGACCGAACACCCGAGTTCAAATATTGCGAACTAGGCTTGCTAGGCTGAGCTGTCATCCCTTAGTCAGGTCGTGTCCATGTGTCCCCTTCTCGCTAAGTCGTGCCAAATCACCCTTCATCAATTACTATATTGTGTTGTTAATAAAATTAACTAAAAATGATTTTAATATTGTATTTATTTTGTTCATGAAATTAAAAGATATGTCAATTTAATAAAAAACACAATATTCAAATTAATTTTAGAGCACAGGTCTCCTCTTATAGCATATTGTGTGTAACTTGCTTAATCAATCACAAATGGATATTAATTATTAAACCAAACACAACCTAAATCTATCTCTATATATATAGCAAGGCAGTCCACGTCACTTTGCTTCTCCTTGCTCCATTACCCCTGACCCTGCATTCTCCTTGGCTCTCTCTCCTCCCCCTTCCCACCACTTCCAATTCGCCATCTCAGCACCCTCTCTCTTCATTCCTCTCCCTTCCCATTGGGTTATTTCTCTCCCCCCACAACTCATGTCTCCCTCTTTCTATAACAACCTAAGTTCTCTCCTTAATTAGCTCAATATACATTTTATCATCTCCTTCACTTCTATCTCTAATTCATCTATATTCTCTCCACTATCTCATAAAAGTAGGGCCATAATTTATTAAGATTTGGTTTTCTAAATCAAACAATATTTATATCTATAGACGTAATTTCAAGGAAAGAGTGGGGAATATGGGGAATTTGATGTTTCCTATATATTCATGGCATTTTCCATTATTGTTAAATAAACTATTCTTAAATAATAATCCATTAGTTATGGAAAATATTCCACCAAAAATTATAAAATAATTATTTCAGAAATAATCCATTATTTAACAAATATTAAATAATTTAATAATCTACCAAAAAATAATAAACAATCCATTATTTAATAACTTTTGGTTATTAATAAATGTTCGGAATTTCAACGTTTAGTGTAATTTACATTAATCGTTGTAATTTAATAAATTTTCATTAAAAATTTACAATAATAATTTATTGATAAAAGATATTACTAATTAACGTAATTTACTATTTTTTATAAAATCAATAATTATAGTTATCAATTATCAAATAATTTAGGGAAACTCTTTAACTACTAATCCATAATCAATTTTTTCAAATAAGTAATTACAAATTAAGAAATTAATCTATGAAAAAAATATTCTCCATAACTATTTAAATAATAATCCATTATTATTATTTTAAATAACAATCCATTATCATTATTATTTTAATAAATAATTATTAAATAATTTAGGGAAATTATTAAGTCTATCCACACCGGTCTAGACCACTTAGTTGACTTCGACCATACATGGTTTTACATTAATTAACAACAAATGGCTTACTTTTATTTAAAAACAATGGAATTTACCGTAATTACATTAATTTACTATAATTACATTTACTTTGATTAATAGTAAATAATTTAGGCTTAAAAGTAAATAATTTATGTTAATTTATTGTTATTATAAATAGTTAATTTACTATACATTACTATTAATCAATAGCAATTTCAATAATTTTGTTGGAAATTATCATAAAATATTGTAATTTATTGTTAGTTAATTAGTTATAAAAAATTATTAGAATTATGGATGGCAATTTTCCCCATAAAACTAGGGCCCTACCCCACCCGCCCAAACAAGGCAAGTTTTCTCAAATCTTAAACGGGGATGGGCATAAATGGGATGGAGACAAGGAAAATATTTTTGCCTAAGTTTATAAAACAACCATAAATTAGGGATATATGGTTTGAAAATAATTCCCCGAACCCAGTGGTAAATTAGTAAAATATCCGTAGATTTAATAATGGTTTTAAAGTATCTCTAAGTTTTTCTCATGTTCTTATAATCCTAGGATCCCATAATTTCATTTATAAAATACCCCAAGTTGTCATAATCCAATTCCTAAAATACCCCCAAATTCCCATAATCCTATTTGTAAAACAATCATAAATTATATATTTTTTTTATGTGGTTACCTCAGGGTGGGGAAAATTTGGAAATTCTCCATCCTTGACGGGGAATGGATGCCTCGCCCCGAACCCACCTCGCCACTAGGGTCGGAGTGGAGATGAAGTAGAGTGTCTTGACTTACGAGGGCAAGGAACAAAGAGGGGTGCCCCATCCCGTGCACCGCGCAGGCCCCCGCTAGTCTACATATAAGTGTGATCCCATGTGTGTAGACTAACGTTTTCCCTTCCCCATTTGTTACCTATCAAATTACACGCAATTAGTGAGTGGTTGATCCCAATACCCAAGTCCAAACTCGAATAAAAATTAGTTGGGTGGCCATGAACCATGGAGAAATCATAAAGATGCATGAATTCTAAGAAGATTGAGAAGTACAACATTAATGTTGAGGAAAAGGCTTGGGCAGCTTGGAAGGCTACAACTTAGCATGTACTTTGAATAACGAGTCCATCTTAAGTGAAGGTGACTCCAAATTTGTCTAAATTCTACATAACTCTTAACACAACCACGAAGGATTCAAGCAAATATAATGGACTTGGATTGGGTTGGATTTAAATCCAATTCATTTTTAATGAACTTAAAAAATGTTTTGAAATTTATTTATTTTTTAAATTGTACACGTGTAATAAATTTATATAAATATAAAATCTTGCATTTATTAGTTATATACCTTATATAATTATGTAAAAATAATTTCAATTAAATAGTAAAAGACTTAAACATACCCCACATCAATGAGAAATCACATAAAAGTCATTTAAAATTTTAAAAATCCTATTTTACCCTTCTAGGTAAGAAGAAGAAAAAGCAGGGGAAAGAATGTAGGAAGAGAGCAAAACGGATTACCATTTACCAATGGACTAATTAGGTTAAGAGAGAGAGAGAGATGGGATGGTATGTTCTCAATTCATTTATGGTATCTTGTTACATATATATATATATGTAACATAAATTGCAAAATATGCCATTGTAGTATTGGAATTTTTTAAATATAATACTCTCCTATCTGTGTACGTCCCAAGCTACGGACTAGTTTAATTTAAAGGACTCACACTCATAGATATTAGAATTTTATTGGTCAACATAAATGTTCAAAATTTGATATCAACATAAATGTTCAGAATTTTATTAGAATTTTAAATATAATACTTTCTGGATTTTTCACCTCTAGAGAAGGTATTTGCTTTAACATATGACTTTTCGAAGCTTCATATGCATATATATCTTCCATTTTGGAGAAGTTGGATATCATTTGTTATGACTTCGAACTACATCATCAGTGTAGAAGTAAGATATGTATTGTTATGGATTTTATTATCATATTGGATGAGTTTATAATCTTCTATAGGCTACTGTTTGGATGTGGCCATATGGAGAGAGAAAGAGAGAGGCATTTCGGTATGCCTTATTGCCCATCACCCACGTGAATTTGAAAAATTCAAGGCATATTCTGAAAATTCGAAAGAAAATGACTGGTAAAAGAGTCACAAGGTATATTCAAGTCATTTTTAAAAATTCAAGGCATGTTTAAGTCAATTCTTGAAAACCCGGTGTATGTTTAAGTCTTTTACCCTTAATTAAATTCCAAATGTAATTCGATCAGATGGAATCAATTCCACACCAGATCCAATTATTAATTGAATATAAGTTATAACGTCCAAATATAATGTTGGGTTGGATTTCAAACTTTAAGAGCCCATTGCTCTAAGCACAACTCAATATAACTTAGTCTCATCTAAAATATGATAAAAAAAAAAACTTTGAATTCAAAAGATGAGCAAATGCTACTAGCTAAAGGGATTTTTAGGGATGAATCAACTAAAGATTAAAGAATATAATGCCTTGTACATTCGATCTTGTCCCAATTTTGATGTAGTTCTACCAAATCCAAAGACAACAACCCAAACCTACCACCCCAACCACAAGCAAAAAAAAAAAAAAAAAAAGAGAGAGAGAGAAAAAGAGGCAAATAGGAGTTGATGTTCTTAGCTAAGGGAGAGAGAGAGATGATATTCAACAAATGCTAACTTTTGCCTAGCAAAAAGAAAGTTATTCAATTTTATCAAAGAAAAAAATGGGTAAATTATAAAGAAGTTAGACAATTGGATTTGTTAAATTACCAAAATATCTTTCTAAATTTTTATATGTTCTTCTCATCGTAATTTTCTCTTAAGCCTTAATTGACCAAAAAATGCATCCATATTTTTCCAAACGAAACAAGATTCTTTAAATAACAAGAACCATTTCATTGACATATAAAAACAAGTTTCTTTAAATTGTTATTCCATTTTGCTAACATCAATCTCTATTCATCTTAAAATATAAAAGTTATCCACTCCTTTCTCCAATAAACCAGTAAAACCCAAATGAAACCTTAAATTTATATCTATCAGAAAGAAACCTCTACCATTTTCATGTGAATATTGGATAATTTGCAAGAATCTACTGAAGAAATCGGGAAGACTTCAATATTATATTTAGAAAATTAATGTGATCATAAAATTTTCAATTAAATAAGAAAGGGTAGCTTGGGAATTTAAAAAAATAAACAACTGAACAAGAATCCTTTTCAAAGTTAAATGACAAAACTCTAACAGGGTATTTGTCACAAAATAATGAAGGTTCAAGGGGATCTTTATTACAAATGAAAGTTTAGGGGGTAATTGTCACTAACCCCATAGTACAAGGGGGTCTTTGTAATTTAAATGGTAAATTTAAGGTTGTAATGCCACACTGGTCCATCTTTTATTTCATATATTCATCATCACAGTCATCATCATCTAAGTCTTACCTTAATTATATCGAGCCCATCACATAAATTATACTTCACTATTCGGTACTGTTCAGTGTCATATCTAGTGTTAAATTACGAGTGCTTTCACCCTTTTTTCTTGGCCTCTTTAGATGTATTCTTTTTTTTTTATTATTTTTGTTTAATCATTCTTCTTTATTATTTTTAATTGTGATATGATATAATGGTAGAAGTAAAAAAACATTATTCTTAATTTTTTGTTTCCATTCCATGACTATTATCAAATATATGGCAAAAGACTCGACAACTACTTTCTATTAAATTTAAAACTAGCAAAAGACCTGTGTCGAGCACAAGAAAAGATGTCCTTACATAGTGTGAAGGAATGACTTCAATAGATGTTACGATATTTAGACCACATGTTTTTTGTATTTTGAAGTATAGATACTTGATGCATGTGATTTTGTTCTAATGTCTTAGATGAGTTGGTTTTGGGGGAAGTTAGTTGTGGTGGTTGTGTCAATTCCTCATTGATTTCTTATCCCTTATTTATTGGATTGGCAATTTGTCAAGCATCTTCCTACGTTTTGGCATTTTGTTACTCTATCCAATTTATACTTCTTATTGGATTATACAAGGAATAATGAAATAAGGGTTATGATTTAGTTTAGTAAAGGAAAGGGAGAAATGGTACGTGTTGGAACATAGGAGATAGAGAGATGAAGAACTTATGTCTATATTAGAAAGAGGAAAGAGGGTATTAGGTTAAGAGTCCTCTCACCCTTGAGCTCACATGCTTCTTTTGTTCCTGACCTCGTTTTTCATACAACTGGTTATCAATTTTTAGTTCTTTTGTTCCTAATCTCATTTTTTATACAAGTGGTTATCAATTTTTAATTAAATTGTAAAAAAATTAAGTTACAAAAAAAAACCTCTTAAGTCTCAAATTTTTTCTAATGAAATCCACAATTACTCTCTAATAAAATCATTCTTACCCCCTCCCCCTAATTAGATGGGTTTAGGTCAAATTAGGAATATGCCAATCCAACTTTAACATGGAACTGAGCCTAGACCCAAACTGATGTCAAAACCCAAATTTGTCAATCCAAGGTTTTCATATTTGCTCACCCACGAAGTCGGGTAGAAAGTCACAATCCTCTCCCAAGGTATGCTCCAACATCTATATCTATATTAGAAAGAGGAAAAGAGTGTAGGTGAGGGGTCCTCTCACCATGAAGTTCACGTGCTTCTTCTATTCCTCTCATTTTTCCACATGTGGTTATCTATTTTTTGTCAAACTATAAAAAATACAAGTTACAAAAAAAAACCCTCTTAAGTCTTAACTTTGCCTAATAAAATCCATCATTACCATCTAATAAAATCATTCTTTGGTCATGTTTGGGAGTGGTTAAGTTAAAAATAAGTGCTTAAAAACAAGTGCTTATTCAAATAAGCACTTATTTGCATTTGGCACCCAATTTTTTCAAGTGCTTATTTTTTAAAACAATTACTTATTTTATATTGGGCATTTGGTAGTCTTTTTCTCTAGTAAGCACTTAAATAAGCATTTGTGACTATTTTCCCTTCATTATCTTTCAAATTTTCAAAATATACCCTTTGAAAGCACTTTTAAGAAAGTACATTTATGAAAGCATTTTTACAAAAACACTTTCATAAAAGTGTTCATAAAAGTACTTTTGTAAAAATGCTTTTGTAGAAGTACTTTCATAAAAGTGCTCTCATAAAAGTACATTTATAAAAGTGCTTTTGTAAAAATGCTTTCATAAAAGTACTTTGTTAAAAATGTTTTCATAAAGTGCTTTCGTAAAAGTGCTTTCATAAAAATACTTTTATAAAATTCAATTAGGGATAATTTTATAAGTGGTATTATAAAATTCAATTAGGGATAATTTTGGAAGAAAAAAATTGAATAAGGCCCTATTTGATGATTAAGTGGTTGTTAAATGAAGTACTTGTTGCACAAGTACTTTTTAGAAGTACTTATTTTAACAACCACTTAAGGTTGTTTGGTGACCCACTTGCCAAATCACTTATTATGTTTTTAAGCACTTATTGGGGTGGGGATGTTTGGTAAGCTACTTTCCCCATAAGTACTTATATTGACACAAATGATAATTTTAGCCCTCACTTCACAACCTCATCTTCTGGTTCTTGTTCTGATGCATCCAGTAATTGTTTCCGCTTCTTCCTTACTAGTAGAATTGTGATTAGAGCTCTTTACAAGTTCTCCTCTTCACCTCCATCTGAGTAAAACACCGGCCTGAGATGAAACATCTTCTCTATATGTTTAAGTAGTGTTCGAAAAGGAAGCAAAATTTCAACGTTCCTATAGGTTTGAACACAGAGGATAAAACATCCACTAATGAATCAAGAATAGATCGAATTTCATCAAATTCTTCTTCCGCTTCACCATTGTTTCCGTTGTATGATCAGAATCACATGAAAGAAAAGAAAAAAAATCCATAACCCAAGAACAAAATAAACCTGCATTCCCCCATAATGAAAGGACCCATCTCTCTAATTCACTGCAATTGTTCTTTCAATTAACACTTCCATTCCTAGACCAAATCTACTGAAGCCCATCAACCCTAACTACAGATTGGGGGGGGGGGGGGGGGGGGGGGGGGGGGGGGGGGAAGCACAGAAAGTTCTAAGTTCACCAAGTAAAAAGGAACCTCTTTTTTGTTTTCCTTTTTCAAATGTAAAATTGCATTCTAAATCAAATCAACGTAACACCAGAACTCTAACCACAAAACAAAATACCGATAATAGAAAAGCAACTAAAAAACTCCAAAATCAAATACCCACATTCGTAATTCAAGCCAATCTATAGTTAACAGAAAAGGGAAAGAAGAGAGTAGTTACCTTTTTCTCCGGCATCACTGCCGATTGTCGCCGGTGGACTTGCAACTGGTTCGCCACTACCTGGGTTTGAGGTTCAAATGAATGGAGAAGGATGAGGTATAACCCTCATGGGGGTATTTTAGGCATTATAAAAAATTATCAGGGACTAGTTCATCCCTTTTTTTTTTGGAGAAGAAGTACTTAAAAAAAACCAACTTGAAGTCACTTTTTCAAAGAAGTACTTTTCTTCCCCATTTTTTTACCAAACACCCATAAGTACTTAAAAACCACTTAATGTGTGGTCCTATGTCTTAAAAGATGTACTTCTTTTAAATGTTCTCAAACACTACCTAAGTACTTTTTCGGTACTTTTTTACTAAACACCCACAAGTATTTATTTTCCACTTAATGTGTGGTCCCAACACTTTTATTAAGTACTTATAAAAAAATACTTGTTTGAAGTGAAATCAAACGGGTTTAAAAATAAGCACTTATTTCAGGCTTATTTCCCAAATACCAATTAAGTGCTTAATGTTCCAAATAAGCGCTTATTTTTAAGCACTCTCAAAAATGACCTTAACCCCTAGCTCTCCCATTAAATCCCTCATTACATCTTAAATCTCCATTGACACCTTTTACTCTCTTAATAAAGCAGTGGTACAAATCAAATGGGCTTGGTTCATCTTAAGAGCCAATCCAACATTAATATGGAACCGAGCATGGACCCAAACTAATATCAAAACCCAAATTTGCCAATCTAAGGTTTACAAATTCGTTCTTTCGTGGAGTTGGGTAGAAGTTACAATCCTCTTTCGAAATGTGCTCCAACATGTTTGTTTCAATGACATCAACTTCATTCTTGAAGTGGAGTGGATCATAGATGCATGATATAATCATAGTAAATGGGATACCTGTAGCTGTATCCATGTCTAGGTCCTCTAGGATTTTAGAAAACAGAGAGTCATGTTCCCATTTACATATCTGTATCCATTCCTATATTTGTATCTGAGCATCATAGCATGGTAGTGATACAATGCAGACCTTATTCTCATAAACAGGGCACTTCCTTTGTAAAAAGACAACAATGCTCTTCCAGAATCCATATTGGCTCTTGTTGTTATGCTAATAAAAAGGAAAGACCAGTCCAATTAAAAAACAACAGAGCCTGGATATGCACTAGGCAAGAGGGGCATCAGGAATAAATGTTGAAAGCAACTAACAAGAATCAACCAAGGATAACAGGTAAGCATGTCATCTTCTACATGTGTTGGTGTTGTAACTACAATGCTAGCTATGAAGAACAACAGCTAGTGGTGGCAATTGGGTGGGTTGGGTTGGGTTGTGTTTCAATCCAACCCATTTAACCCACCAACCCGTTAATGACCCAATTATGTAAAAATAAATGGGTTGGGTTCAACCCAAACCCGCTTTAACCCAATTCAACCCGCCCAAACCCATTAATCTTATATTTATGTACTTAAAACCAAAAACTAACTCCATCCTAATACATAAGTTGGTCATAGCTTAGTGGTAATAGTAGTTGCTATTTACACAAGTGGTGAAAGTTCAAATCACATTACATACATTATTTTTACACCAACAGTAAAGCCATTTAATTATGTTCGGGCTTCGGATTTAACGAACCACTTAGGTTCAAACCAGTCAGACCAACTTGAACTATCTAATTGGATTGTCTTTAGCTAATCACATCAAGAGTGGCTAAACCATTTAGATCTAGACCAGTCCAACCGGACCAGGTCTTGACTAAACCGGTTCGGACCAGTCAGACCAGACCCGAACAGACCTGATTCAGTCCGGTCGGGACCACACCCGACCGGGCTGATTCAACTCGATCAGGCCAAACCCCGACAGGACCGTTTCACTCAGGTTGGACCGGACCGAGCCGGATTCGGGTTGGTCCTAGGTCAGAGGCTCCAAAGGATCTAGCTCAGTTAGCATTGTTGACCCGGGCCGGATTTGGGTTGGGTTGTATGGATACGATCCGAACTGGGCAAAGCAAGTGGGGTGGTGTAGGGTCTAGACTTCACCTGGTCCGACTCGCTTCGGATTTGGGTCGACCCACATCAGCTTGTGTCGGGTCAGGTCAGGCTGTGTGAATAATGGTTGGACTGGACGACCCGAATCGCGTAAAGCAAGCGATACTGAGCCATCCCGTTTGAGGTCTATTTCAAATTCGACTTGACCCGGATTGGTATATGTTGGATCGGGTTAGACTGTGTTGAATTGATCTGGACTTGGGTGAAATTGATTTGGATTTATGTTGGGTGAAGTATGCTAATTCAAGACAAAACTAAATTTAGTCAAAAATTAATGACTTAATTATAAATTATTTATTTCAAATAAAGAAAATAAAAAAAAGGTTAAGGAATTAATACTTATGTTTGTAATGGTTAACCCAACGGTTATCCACAACCCAACCCAACCCAACCCATTTAAATGAGTGGGTTAGGTGATGGGTTGATCACACAACCCGCCAAATAAATGGGCGGGTTGGGTGAGTTCAGCAGGTTGAGTGAAAAATTGCCACCCCTAACAGCAGCAGCACATGATGAAAGAGATGCATGTTTTACTTTTGCTCTCTTGTGTTGTCAATCTTAAATGTGTTGCTAGTCCACCATGCTGTTGTCTACAATGAACAATAGGAACCAGTAGCAGCTTCTTCTTTCCCCTTAATCGTTTACTATATTTATATGAGCAGTCAAGCAAAGTCATGAAGTCACCCTTGAAGGATGCAAAATTTCATCCTCCTAGGGTTAAATTAAATAGTTGCAATTGAAAAAGTAGGGAACCTTGGAGTTTGGCCCTTTGAGAAGTTCTTCTGTTTATATTTCCTCATTCTTCTTACAACTTGATTTCCCTATTGGTAACAAATAAAACATTCCCATCAAGCCCCTTCCCTTTCATTCTATCCCTTCCATTGCCCTCTATAAGTTTTCTTTTCAATTTCATATTTTCTTATGTTCTGTTGCTTGTGCAGGCTGCCACTACTCCTATATAAGTTTTCTTTTCTATTTATTTTCCTATAATATGTGATTTTCTGAGATCTGAATTGGTTATGTCAAATGGAATGTGCCTAAACAATGCAATTATTGGCCCTTGCCATGAATGATTCTTTACAATTTAGGCCATTGCATAGAGCTGGCCTATGTCAGGCACTTAGGCTTAAATGGTGAAAATGAGGCAAGAAAGGACATATGTTCAAGATGCTTAACCTGGTTTGAATAGAGACAGATTCAAATTTCTTCAACATTCATGCCTAACACTGGCTCAACAATAGATAAGCCATTTTGGTACCCATCTCCTCTAGGCCGTGGATGGCATTATGTTGACAAATGACTGAATTCAGATTGAATTCAAATGAAACACAGGGTTAAGAAACAAATAGATAAAACAATCAGGGAACAAGCATGGATCTTACAAACAAATAGAGTCAAGGTTAAGAAACACGGGTTGAAAAAAGTAAAGCAAATGAACCTGAAATATGCATTCGTTAGGAAATATTTGGGCGTGGATAAATAGACATTTAAAACCCTACATCAAAGGAAACTGAAAAAAAAAGGATGAGCAATGGCAGCTAATTATACCTAAACACGGCCAAAGAACAATGAGCATTTAGCCTCCTACAAGACAAAAATCTAGATTAGTATGTATGAAGAGAAGAAGAAAAAGACATGAAAAAAAATCGAAGATTGGAAGAAGAAAAGGAGAAGAACGCACCTGTGTCGATGCTTCTCAGTCGTTGGGGCAGAGTTTCACTCAGTCAAGATCTAGCATTTTGTTTAAGATCAAATTCTGAATCAAAAAATTAAATGAAAGCTCAAATTAAAAATTTGAGCTGCCATCCAATGGAGATTCAACTCAAGATTTGAAGATATCGTCCAATGTATGAACTGGTGTTGGCGGCGTGGAATGAGAGACAGTCGTCGGTGAAGGGAGAAGGGAGAAAGGTGAAGGGAAATGAGGTTACCTATTCTTCGTGAAGATGGGAGAGATTGAGAGAGAGTGAGAGAAGTGTGAGAAACAGTCCCGAAACGAGAGGAGAGAGTCATAGAGTCGTGAAGAGGGAGAGTCCAAAAAAATACACAAATTCGCATGATATCCTTACGCGCCATAATAGTCGTTGGTATATGACAATTTTCTTGTAATGAATTTATGACAAACTGATTGAACGACACGGGCAAAGATATCATCTGCATTTATGCAAAAGCTTCCTATACATTTATGCAACCTATCATCTGCATGACATGGTCATGAACTAGTTGGTTTTCAGTCATTATCGTGGTCATCAACAGTTTGAAGACATTTTTTCTTGTAGAACAATTCTGCTCTTCATACATGGTCTTCAGACTATCTTGAATATCTTTGCAGATATCAATTTTGTCAAATTGTCTCTGAATAAAATTGTCCAAAGAGACTATAACATAACATCGGGTAAGAGAATTTTTCTCTTTCCATTCCTAATATTCCATCATTCCTGCTTTAGAAGCATTGTCATTAATTTTGTTTTGTTAGTGTAAAAACTTGAAATTTTATCTATAGCAAGATTTAAACCTTGGTCATTTGATTTTAACAACCACAAGTTCACTAATGAGCCACACATATTGTTTGCTATGATTATATGTAGTTTTAATTTTCAGTAAAATTTTACTTTTCTTAATGAGTGACAAGTGTTTTGCAATAAATGCTAGAATTAATTATTAAAATTTATATACTAATAAATATTAAGATTAATTATATTGGTTTTTTTTTTAAATTGACATTCACATTTTAGTTTTTTTTTTGTTTTTTTTTTTACATTTTAGTTATTCCATCATTTTTCAACGGTTACTAATTGTGTTCTGATATGTCACACTTTATATAAACCATTAAATTATGATTTTTTACATTTAAATGAGTTTTTTACAATCATATAAAATTTGTAAATATTATTAGTAATATATATATATATATATATTTTGGATTTATTGGAATTTTCTACCATATTTATGTGTATCTTGATTTTCCGTTCGTATCCAAAGTGTATCCTAATACGTCTCTTAAAATTGTCTTTCCGGTACACCTTGCGTTTTTGATACTTCGAACCTTGACGTTAATTACATGTGTCTTACTGTTCATTTCATTGACGATGAGTGGAAATTTGCACAAAAAAAATTAAAATTTGTCCAATTCTGATCATTCATGAGAGATAATTGGTAAGGCCATTGAGAGGTGTTTACTTGACTTGGGCATTGAAAGAGTGTTCATTGGAATGGTGGGCAATGCAACTTTAAATGATGTAGGGATCCAATACCTAACGAAAACACTTAATAATTGGAAGGGATGTGATGGGCCAGGCCGGAATAGGCTCGGGCCGGGCTTTGACTCTATTAACAGAAAAATGTTAGGCCCGAGCCCGAGACCGGCCCGACCAACGGGCCTACAACTTGGGCCCGAGCCCGATCCTGATAAAAAGCCCAAAGCCCGAGCCCAAGCTCGAAGCCCGACCTAATAAGAGAAATTCAAAATTTTCCCTATTAAAGTAGACATTATCTATTTTAATTAAGATGTTTTTTCCCCTATTTAAATGAACAATGGGCCTACAAGTGAATCAACAACCTTCTCAAATCAAAAAAATTATTCAAATGGACATCACATAGGGTTTTTACTTAAGTTTAACTATAGGTCGAGCCGGGTTTACTTAGGTTTAACTATAGGTCGGGCTAGGCTATTTTGGCAAATCTCGAGCCCGGCTCTAATTTTATGCGGGCCAGGCTTTTTGACCCGAGGTTAAGCTCGCGGGCCAAAAAGCCTGTTCAAGCCCGTCCAGGAGTCAGGCCGGGCCGAGCTAGCCCGTCGGGCCACCCGGCCCATGAACAGGTCTAGATGTATTTTAAAAAGTGAGTTCTTACACATGAGATGTCGTGCACATATTTTGAGCTTAATTGTCAAAGAAAGGTTGTTAGAGCTAGACGATTCTATTTTCAGGATTTGTTCTGCAGTGAAATATGTAAGATCTTCACCAATAAGGTTGCAAATATTTAAGGATTGTGTGGAGAAAGAAAAAATAGTGAGTATGGGTCTTGTTTGCCTAGATATTGAAACTAAGTGGAACTCTACTTACTTAATGCTGGAATCTGCTTTGAAATTTCAAAAGGTGTTTGATTTGTTGGAGAGTTTTGATAGTAGGTATGTAGATGATCTTACTCATGTTAAAAACAAGGGTTTGCCTACTGATGGAGATTGGGAATATGCTCGTGGTTTGCTACATTTTCTTAAATTTTTCTATGAAACTACATTAAAATTGTCTGGCTCGCTTTATATAATTAAAAATAAGTACATGAAAGAAATTTATGGTATTGAAATTGTTTTTTCTCATATGTGTAAGAGTGATGATTTCTGTATTAGTTTTAAGGCTTCTAAGATGAAGAGGAAGCAAGACAAGTATTGGGAAGTAAGAGGAAATGATGATTTCTCTATTAGTATCATTGTAGTTATTCTTGAGCCCCGATGTAAATTGGAGTATGTGGGTTGGGTTATTAGTTAGTCATATGATGTTGATACAGTTAAAGTGCTAAAAAAGAAGGTGAAACAAGGTTTGATTTCTATGAATGAGTTTTATAGTTTAAGTCAGTCATCTCCTAATATTCACTCAAATAATCAATTTCAGGATCCAAATGATATGGAAGTTAAGAATGTGGAGGAAGTTGTTGATTTCATGAATTCATTATTTAACAAGCAAAAAGTGGGCCAATGAGGTGTAGAGAACAAAACGAAATTGGATAAATATTTAGGGAAAGAATGTGAAAAATCCAAAAAGTAAATCATTTGACATATTGACTTATGGTTGTGAACCTTGGGGTTTTCTTAATTTTTTTATGGTTATAGACTTGCGGTTGTGGTTTTGATTTTTATGATGCAAATTGCATGGTTTGAACTAGGGATGCAAGAGAAAGATAATATATTTACTATAGGACTGATTTTTTCTTGGTTAATTCTTTGACAGCCATACAAGTTTGTTTATTTATTTTAATTCTTTGACGGCCATACTTGTGTTTGGTTCTAGCTCTACTAAGTTTTTCCCCTCCAAAGATTGTACCATTAGGGAAAAAATTTTGATGGGAGATGGAAAGGGAAGGGCTTGGAGTAGTAGGCTTCAAAGTTATTACTATATTGCTCTATGGAATGATTAAGTGGTGACAATTTTATTTCATATTTTGGCTTGAATATCTATGATAAGGTGAAGGACATTGTCATTTAAGTTGCTTTTTGCTTTTAATTAGTAAGAACATGACAGGTGAATAAATTTATAAATTCTTTTATAGACCATGGGACTGACTTACTAATGTTTTGATCAAGGTTATAGTAGTAGATGACAAGATTTTGATTTAATGTTGATGGTGGGTAATTTCTTTTAATAGCTATTTTAGAATTAGTCATTGGGTTGGTGATGTAGAAATAAAAGCAAGGAAATAATCCATGGGGAACTAAATCAGTTTTCTTCCTAGCTATTCCTAAACCAATTTCAGAATTTTTAGGTGATAGGGATATTAGTATTTGTGAGTTTTTTTTTTTAATTTATTTTTTAGTTTGTTGGTTTGTAGGAAAAATGCTTTTTAAGTCTTCAAGTGCCTATGTTTTGATGCATGGTATCAGAACTAAAGATAAACATCCAAAAGAGTGTACTTGTCCCTGTTTGGGAGGTGCCCAACATAGGCTAACTAGTGTGGCTCTCTACCAGCTAGGTTCTTGGGGTTGCCATTGAGAGCTAGCCACAGGTCCAAGGAAATATGGACCTCAATGATTGAAAGGTTTATAAGAAGAAATTTGTAGGGTGAAAGAGGGAAGTTTTTAAACTTTTTTTTTTTAATTTTGAGTGCATAAAAAATGTACTAGGGATGGCCAAAGCATGAGGGAGGAAAACCTTAGTGGTTTGGCCCCACCAACCAACAACCCTTGCCATCCACAACCTTATCTAAACTCCAGGTACAAAAACTTAACATAAAATGTTTTCTTGGCCCAACATTTTTCCTTGGATTTTGATGTATTGAACACTTCCGTCTCCCCTGTCTTGCAGATGTTGGATACGTTTGAGTAGCATACGCTCAACATGTAAAGGAGCTTATACAACATTTCAAACACTTCAAAAATTGCTCATTGGTGTGTTTATCATTTGTTGTGCAACAGCAAGAATCCCTTTAGAGATGTTGTTACGGATTGTTTTAGGTGGGCTTGCAATTCTCAGTGCTGGTTTAGCTTATGGTTTAAACGAACTCTCAAAAAAAAATCCATCAATTATGTTCATGTAGACATTGATTAGCTTATGAAAGAAACAGTGAAAATATGGATAAAAAGGAAGAAGAAAAATTACAAAGGTTATGAAACATAGTTGAGGTTAGAAATAGGGTTGTAAGGCTTTATTGACATGTTTGTATATAGATAGAAATCATCTATTTTGAGGATACAAAAGAAAAAAGAAATAAAATGAATGAGGCGGATTGGGTATTCAAAATTGAACTAACTAGGGATGCAAGACCGTAAGAGGGAAGGTTTTTTCCTTTTTTTTTTTTTAATTTTGAGTGCATCATAAAAACAAAAAAACTGAATCGTGGTTAATTGATCCACCGGTTAACCAGTTGCATTAATTTGGTTTCGGTTAAGATATTTAAAAAACCAATCAGATTGGTTCAGTTCATAAAAAACCCACGGTTTAAACCATAAGCACCCCTAGTCAATATGTCATATTACTTATGATTTGACCCATGATTCTCTAGAAGTCACATGCTTATATCCTAGATTGATATTTCATAAGAATGTCTTTAGTTGTCTTATAAAACATCAATAAAGGGGCTTATTTCATTTAGCATTATTTGCATTTGGTATACTATGAAACCTTGTCAATTTTGGGATGTTCTCATATTTTCAACTTTGTATTGAGTACCATAAATGTTACGTGTATCTTGGCCATTCACCATTTTTTGGGGGCAAGTCTTCCAGTCCCATGATAGTCGGCACCATTTATCCAAAATGTGTATGGCCCTTGTCGATCCATTAAATTGTAATAAACTTTTCCTCCATATATGTGAATGAAAATATAGAGTAGTTGTACATACAAATTGCACCATTAATAATGAAACTCTAGTGTCATACTTTCTCTTAAACATCATTGGAATTTTGGTATTAATAACAACTTAATTTTACACTCTTGCTTGTAAAGACAAAAACACTAGAAAAACATTTTATTTGACCAAATTGCCCTTTAAATCTGAGATGGCCAAAGTTATTGTTCATTGTCTTCCTCCTCCCGACACTCATACATAGAACTCGGTGGGATAAGTCATCCCCTCCGATATCGAGGGGAAGACTTTGCCATTCTTTTTTAATTATTTTACAATTTCAAAACTTATTTCCCCTCCGAGATTGAGGGGTAAGTCATCCCTTCCTAGGTTCCTTCTGTAAGTACATGCAATTCATTATCACCAGGACTACGGTAGGGATGTTAAAAGAAAACTAGAGAAATCTCAACCAGGACACCTCTATAACGGCACAACGACACTTTATCAAAGTAATGTAAGGGCCACACACTTGTGATGAGCATAGAAGACTATCCTACACTTGCGATGAGCATGAAGCACCACCTGAGGCTTGCGATGAACATAAAACACCTCCCTAGACCTGTGATAAGCAATCGACATCACTTGAGACTTGCGATGAACATAAAATGATATCTCAAGTTCGAGATGAGCCCAGTGCACTATCAGCACATTGCGATGAGCATGAAATGACAACTCTTGCTGTAACGAATAAATGATAGACCTTGAGGCCGACGACACCCGCCTGCAGGAAATTGGCATTCCTTTTGTTCATAGCTAGTTGTGACGAGGTGCCTCATAGGTAGAACACCCGAGCACACCAGTGAGATCCAGGTCTTGCCCTTGACATGTGTCCATAGGGAAACCTGTAAGGAAACGTAACCTACATGTGCCATGTGAGAATCCTTAGGAGAAGGAAAACTTTGTCCTTAAAGAATCTCGTGGACATGTGGTGAAATTCCAATGGTGCTTCCCTTAATAACTGACACAAAGATAAAAATCTCATTTTAGATCATTCTCTTTATAGCATTAGGGTCATCTTTATAAAAAGAGGAATAACTCTCTCTCACGTCAGACAATACCATGTAACCCTGATCTAGGGCTTCTCATAAGAGCTCTCTCTCTCTCTCTCTCTTCCTTCTCTTATCTCCTCCCATCGTCCTTTACAATCGGTATTCCTCTCGACATTCTCTCTTTATTGCCGTCTTCTCTGGACCTTTGGAGACTTAACCAACCTATATCACCTTACCACCACAATTACACCTTCCAATCTTCCATCTTTATGGAACACCGATTAACCGAACCAGTGAACCCTAGCCTCCATTTGATGCTCTTTGTCAGTTCCACCCTCCTGGTCCTGGTCACCACCTTCCATACTTTCCTTTCCCTTCTTCTCAATCTATTATCTCTCTTTAAGAAGTAAGGTTATGCATTCATTCTTCCTTAAGGACCACCACAGAAGGAAGAACTGAAGAGTCGAAGAAGGACACCTGGTTGTTGCTCGCAAGAGGATGAAGAAACGCTTAACGCTGAACACTTGAATATTGTGAGAGACTCTTTTGGTTGCATAATGAGGAATGAACACTTGAAGGCTTTAAACCACCAATTGCCTTCTCTATTTATGGGCTTGGTTGAAGGCTGGTTACCGCCTCACTAGTCACTGTTGATTGTCGTTACTATCTTTCTCAGAGGCAACAATCCAAGGAAAACAAGATACTATATTTTGTCATCAACATTGAATGCTTACATTGTTTTCGCAATTTGTTTATTTGGACTTCAGGGTATTACGATTCATCTTTTTTCCATCTTGACCAGTCACCTCCGACAACAACTAGCTGGCCGATGAAGTGGTTAACTGGTTTGCTTCAATTCGGTTTCAAAAAATTAGTCTCGAACTGTGACTGCCCCTAAATGTTAACTTCCCCTTAGTCTCGTAGCTCATGAGAGGATAATGTAAACAATTGTCTCGTTTTGTTAGTTATATTTTGTATTTTTGTTAAAAGGGGCAATTTGGTCTGAGTGTCAAAGGAGTGTCGGTGATTTTCTTGTCCCACTTGTTGTTTGGTCGTTATTTTAAAAACATAACTGATTTTGTCAAATGACCAAACTTGGTCATTTATTTTGTAAAAAGGTCCTTTAACATTTAATCACATGTTTAAATTATGTATGAGAATGTGTGAATGCAAGTTATATAACAATAATAGGTGGTATTTGTTAATATGTCATTTGGCCCAAACCATATTAAAAACCAGACTTAATTGTTTTATTATGATTTGGTCTCAAATTTACTGAGGCCACGTTTGTTTGAGGTGTGAAATTGAACCGTGGTAAACTTTACACCTCGGTTCGATTTTGTAAGCATCTAGATAGAGTGTATATTTACATTATAAATCAGTGTACAACTCCATTTTGAAGTACTTTTACATTGATAATTAATGTAAAAAATACATTGAAATTGTCGATGTAAAACTTACCTATTTCTACCATCAAGATAAAATTCCTCTCACTCTAATGTCTCCACATCAAGGGTGGAAGCTTTGGACTTCTTTTTAGCATACAAGGTGAAGTGACAGCAGCCACTAAAATAAATCCCCTGGTCGTTGGAGATAAGGGTAAAGTGCACTGTGAGCTAAGCCTTCTGCTTGCTGCTTGAACAACCTCTTAGACGCCTCTGCCCCGACAACTCTCACATCCTCTTGTCTCATCTTGTATGCCTCTGCCATTTTCTCAGATCTTCGTTCCACTACTCTCTCTCTCTCTCTCATTTGGTGCTTTATAGTAGAGGGAACTGTGAAGAGAAGTATCGAGGAAAGAGCCAGAGTCTATGGTTGGAAATTTGGGAACCGTTGGATCAGGATTGTTGCATCATATAGGACTATTGCATGCATATTGGTGTATGGTTGGAAATTTACACTGACGTCTATTCTAAATCCTGAAAAAAAAACATCAAAATTTACACCTTGACAACTAAACATGATTGGTGTAAATATTCAAAAACAATCGGTTCCAATTTCCATCCATCACTGAACTGATTCATATTTTCTATCGATGTAAAATCGAATTTACACCTAAAACAGTTTGAGATCTTCTCCAAACCAAACTAAAATCGGATAATGAACATCCCTACCACTTATAACAGGTCAGCGGTTCAACCAGATGGATCGGATGGATCAACACCGATGTAAAATCGAATTGACTATTGACCCTGCCCTGCTCCGGTCTGATGTATCCTCGAACCGAGTGGACCCTAATCTGGGCTGGTCCAAACTGAGCTCGGTCCAGCTCAACCAAGTTGCAGCCCCACACCGTCCCGCGCGTACAATTGCCAAATTCAAGTTGAGCATCTCCCATTTTGGGGTTGAGCGACCGGGTCCGGAAAGATCAGCTCAACAACTTCAGGCGGAGGCAGGACCCTACAAAGAAAGCTTCCGTTCCACCCACTGTCCCGTTCTCGTGTCTTCTTTTGGGTGGATCCCATACGATTTTCTTGTATTTATCGTTACATTGGAAAAGGTTTCTTTTAAACCATCAAAAGCCCCTCGAATTATGTCCCAATCAGATGGTCAAAAGTATTTGGACCCACCCAATGAATGGTCCAAACCATAGGAAGCGTGGCAATTTCAGCATATTTTGCACTTTCTGTGGCCCCAGAACCCCAGAGCCTCGTAGCCGGGATGGTCTTATCATCATCATTTAGAAACTAGAAAATAAGGAAACAAAAGAAAAACACGTGGAAGAGCGAAAACCGTTGATCCACGTCATCGTCATTGCGGCAATTATTCGACGCATCTTAAGTGAAGAGAACACCGTATAGATTGTGATAAGGATTTTGATTCACTCAATCGAACGGTCCATATCACGCTTACAGGTTGAAGACGTGCAGCTAAGAGTATATTTTCCATTGGGTTACCGATTACGTGATGCATGACAAATCGTTCCCTTCTAGTTTTCTTTTTATCTAATTAAATCCGGGATTTATTAATTAACTAAGAAAACTTGTTAAACAATTAATGCGACCATTTCAAAGCGCCCGTAACGCCCTTCTCCAGTTCTCCTCTTCCCACACTAGCTTTCCACGGGGGCGATGGCGATGGCGATAGCAGTCAGTATCTTCCTCCTTATTCTGGTTTTGATCGTCGTCCTCTTGCTTTTGTTCTGCAAGCCATGGCGTTTCTTCTTCTCCTCGTCTCAGACCCGCCCGATCAAGGTAGCTAAGAATCAACCGAAACCGATACAAAACTGACATTTTATTTTTTTTCTCTCTCTCTCTCTCTCTCCCTTACTAATTGGTTCCTTCAGCTCTCCATACTCGATTCATTTAGTTTCTGTTCTGCGTCGATTTTGGTGTATTTCGAAATGCAGTTTGGATTCCGCGAAGTGTCTTTATTTTGAATTTGCAGAGTAGCTCTGGTTCTCGCAAATGAGCATTATTTCGGACTTATTTTCTTGTTAGGGTTTCTAGATTAGCTTATTTATGCTGGTATAAAGTGAAGAGAAGGTTTTTTAATAGAACTGGGTTGATTTTGTGAGGACCGTCTCCTGATAAAAATTAACATGAAAACAATAAATTACATGAGGAAGAACCACTTCTACTGGGGGCCAGCTCAAATCAAATCAAACTTTTCTCGTCTTTCAAGTCTCAACCATATGGAATCTACATATTATAAGGACAAGCTCTTACTTATACTTCCCTGTAAAAGTAAAGACATACTTAAAAAACTTAACAAATCCCACCTAAATCAAGCCTAAATACTATCTAAATAATTGAACAATTTTCTTACAATTTTAGTCTAACTAAATAACCTGTTTATTATATTTAATAAATTTGTTGCTAAAATATAATCGTTGCAGATGTTTAGACTTTCCTCATTCGTTAGTCCCATTGCTGGAATTCTTGTGTTGGGGTTACCAACGTGTGCATTTTTACCTTGTCTGGATGTCAGAGGCTCAGAGCAGGGGAAGTGTTTTCTTTGTCAATGATTGCGGTTATTTTCTTTCGGTTCTATATGGAAATTCCGGAAATGTGGATACATAGTCTGACTGACTGACTTTTATCAAAATTTTAAGTGCTTAATTAATTTTGTTGAATAATTGTTGGCTAATATGTCTAATAAAGAAAGTGCTTGACTTCACTATTCATTCATAGATGCATCTGAATAAGCCTTCTTTCAAATTAATGCACTATGAATGGGAAAACTGCGAGGATTACCCTTTGTTAATCTTAAAGGAACATGGGTACCATATGAAAGAAACGATTAGTTATGTGGTTAAAAGTCAAGTAATGGGATTTATGGGCCTAAAGAGTGAAGTTTCTCTGTTCAAGAGATCCGAGTGGCCCTTTTTTGGATCAGCACCTAGCTGGTCTTTTTTTTTTTTTTTTGAAATCACAAAAATTGTTTCAAAGGCTCAACAAACTTTTCTTTCATTTATTCTTTCTCAATTACTAAGAATTAAACTCTCTCTCTCACACACACACACACACACACACACACACACACATACACACACACAACACACACACCTACTTATTCTAAAACTAGTTATTATAGTCATGAAATTGTCCTTTTTATCAACTTGAAAGATAAAATAAGGAAAACATAACCTACCTAGTTCTTCTTCTCTGTCTATACATCCGATATACTTCAGGTGCATCATTTGTTTTTTACTCTATATGTGGTTTCTATATACATGGGCTGTCTTTTGGGATGTATGGAAGTATCAAATTTATTAACTGCTTGAGATCATGTGCCAATGCCTGCTTAACCAGAAAAGAAAAGTGTGTAGATATCTTACGCTTCTGAATGATTTTGATGAATGGTCTTGCCCTATAAGTAACTTTACACATTTTTTCTTTCTTTTGTTTATGCCTTGGATTGATTAACTAATGTTTTATTTTCTGGTCCTATTTGCAGGTCAGTGATGTAGAAAGACCTCTTATTTCTGATTATATGGATACTGTCCAAAATCAAAGCAACGACTCGCCAAGAAATAGGTTTTCAGAGGGTTCACATCTTCAAGCTGAAGGGAATTTTAGCTCACCAAGAAAACAAGGACCTGTCTCTAAACAGAGGCTTCCATCAACAGATGCACATTCTAGCCAAGGCATGCCATTCTTTTCTTAATCTATTTATTCATTTTTTTTTCTAAAAGTTATCTTTTTTTTTTAATTCTAACAGAATCACTTATCTCAATGCCTTCACTCCTCGGAAACTTACTGCTGTCTGTTCTTGTCAGACTCAAACTTGGCTCTAGATGCAATTTCTGATCTATCAGAAAATGTCATGGTTGGTCATACTTTAAAACGCACTTTGGTTGCAAAGCACCCAGTTGAAGAGCGAAAACATGCTAGGAGAGAAGTGCCAAATTATGGCTTGCCACTCATTTCTGAAAATGATAGTCCTCGAGAGCCTATGCTTAAGGATATCACAGCTCAAAGTATTCTCTCATCCCATCACATAGGAGTTCTATTATTTTTTTTGATATCTGAAGTGGTTACTGCTGTATGGTCCTCTTTTATATATCAGTTGAATGTGTAAAATATGTCATCCTATTGCTCTGTTAGAAGTGCAGGAAGCAGCCTGACTCTGGAAGTTATATCTGGTCCTTCTTGTGGGCTTCGATGTTCCCTACTGTCAACTAATACATCTAAACTTCCTGTGACCCTTGGGAGAACTTCTCCAAGTGATCTGTTACTGAAGGATGCAGAGGTCTCAGGAAAACATGCTCTGATTAACTGGAATCTAGATGTATGTTTCATCTCGGCAAGTTTGATTTTCATCCCTTTTGGATTTTTGCTTTCCTAACTATGGTTTTGATGGTTTACTTACTGCTGAACCTATATTTTCTGGTGGCAGAAACTGAAATGGGAGCTTGTAGACATGGGAAGCCTAAATGGAACACTATTGAATTCCCAGGCAATCAACCATCCTGATACTGGGAGTAGACATTGGAGTGAACCCGTTGAACTTGCAAGTGGAGACATAATAACTCTTGGCACAACATCTAAAGTTTTTGTAAGTTGAAGAGCCATTTCATGTTTTATTAGCTAATTTTAGTAGATGTGGTTATTGCTTAATATGGATGTAAAATGGTAAATGGACTGATGTTGCACCAATTATTTGCTTTACATTTCTCCTTCAGACTGAGTAGGGGTGTGAGAGATGCCTTTTTTTTTAAACAAAATGTTTCTGTTATTGATAAAAAATAGATGCCTGCTTTTGTCGCAAGACTCCTTCATTCCACCTTTACTAAATATTTATAATGAGATTGTCTAATGAATCATTCATATAATTGATACTAGATTTCTGGTTACCCAACATTTTAGAAGAAAGAAAGCAACTTGGTTAAATCCATGCAAAAAAAAAAAAAAGAACAAATAAAAAAATGGATCCATTAGGAAAAGAATTGAGAGGCAAAATCAGGTAGATAGTATTTTCTTATGGAGAAAATAGAAAGAATGACAAGCTTAGGACACTAGATTTCTAGTCATCCATTGAACTCTTCTAAAACCCTAAGAGGAGCTAAGAACTCTATTTGCTCTATTAGCTTTTCACTTATTTATTTATTTGGTCCATAATTACCAAAGTGCCCTTCCCATTTATGATTTAAACTTAAAAAAGGCATAAAACAATCATTTTCTTTTTTTTTTGTACTAAATAACTCAATTATGGTAGGTTTTGAGGCTTACACCTTTCTACACCTCATGCCTTGAGGCTTGAGGCTTACACCTCTTTCTGACACAGGTTTAAGCCTCAAACCAAAATTTTGAGGCAAAATCTGAGCTCTTTGCCTCAAGGCTTAAGACTTTTAAAACCAACCCTAAATCCTTAAATACTCTTGAGCACTACCACCTTATTTGCTCTCTGCTTAACCCACTAAACACATCCACCATCAAAGTTAATATAAAAGGAGATAGGGGCTTGCACTGTTTAAAACCTTTTCTAGCAAGAAACCTATTTTTTGGTGTTCCATCCACCGGTACTGCAAGGGCACCTTCTGATCTACTTTCTCCATGCATGCCAAATCCCTTTTTTCTAGTGCAACATCCTGAAAAGACTTTTTTTTGAAAGGTGAAAAAGAGATTGTATGGACCATAGGCTATAAAGGAGGGAGAGAACCCAACTATTTGAGTTTGGCTACATGAATCCTATCCCTCCATTGTGATCTATGAGCTATGTTTTCTTTCAAGTTATAAGCCTTTAAACTACCATGTAGCATTAGCTAAGTCTCTCTAATATTTATTCCATCATCAAGTTTATCCAACTATGAACTTAATGCACACTTTCTTATTTGATATCTGCACTTTTAAAATACTGTGCTTACTACAGGTCCTTTTCATTTTTATTAGTCTATTATATGTTCATTCTTTCACTTTTTGCAGGTTCAAATTACTCAATTTGCAGATTGCCAAATACCACTTGGAGTTGGTGTTGCATCTGATTCTATGGCCTTACGTCGAGGAGGAAAGAAGCTTCCTATGGAGGACGTCTGCTATTACCAATGGCCTCTTCCAGGATTTGAACAGGTTTTAATGTTCACTGGATTTTATTTTGGATATCTATCTATCTATCTATCGATATATATATTCTGTTAAAGAGTTGATCCCATGAAATGTGTAATGCAGTTTGGACTGTTTGGCATCTGTGATGGGCATGGTGGAGCAGAAGCTGCCAAATCTGCTAGCAAGTATTTTTCTTTCCAAGTAATTTTGTTATAATTGAATGAAATTCACTCCATAAAACACCAAAAAAATCTAATGTTTGTTTTCTACAATCAGGAGTATGCATGTTAATGGTTGGTGTCTTCTTGTTTTATCTTCATTTCCTTTGACTTCCTTTGTATGTGTATACATATGTTGTGTTATGGGTGAATACATTGAGATGTTAATCTACAGAATACTGTGGTGCGTGTTCTTTAAGTTTTTGCTTCAAATGGGATAATATGTTCTGTATGTTGTATCTAAAAGAAAGATTTACATCCTATGTCTTGGAACTCGTTTTAGTTGAAGCATAGTGTCCAGAAATGCATTCTTTATGCCATATCTATTGGAAATAGAATAATTGTGACTCCTTTTCATTTCTTTTTTATTTGCATTTATCATCTTATGGAATTTTCTTTTTTGGCAACCTCTGAGATTTTATCATCTTATTAAATATTTTGGGTTAAGAAATTTAAATGCTTCAAGTGTATCAATTCCATCTTGGTTATGGCTTCATCTCCCATAAGTTAATTGCTACTTCATGTATTGCATAAATGTTGATGATTCTGAGTTTTACTACAACCAGGATAAAAATCATACAACCAATGCTCTGTTGTAATATGTTGACCTTTTTCATTATGTCATTTAAGATGCTTCATTTCTTTTCTGGTCTTGCTTTCCAACTATGTTAATTAAGAAAGTGGGACTGGATTTTAGATAATCATCTTCTTTATCATCTAATGTTTTTATTTATCTTCAATGCCATTGGATTTTAGTTTTTGTTTTCCGTTTGATTATAAAAAAAAAGATTTTAGATTTTGTTAATCGTTAATGGCCTTGATATTTTATTTTCCAGAATTCTTCCTGAGATGGTTGCCAATATCTTGTCAGTTTCAGAGAAAAGGCAAAAGGTTCTTTCTCTGTGTGATGCCTCAGATGTGCTTAGGGATGCATTTTCTCAAACAGAAGCATTCATGAATCATCAGTATGAGGTTTTCTCTCTGCCATTACTTTCTTATTTTGACATTAAATTTGTACTAGGATTTAATTTGAATTATTAATTTTATGCATGTGGTACATAGGTGGTTTTCAATCTCTGTATCTTTTCAGTCTTCTTTCCTTTCTGTGGAGTTTGTTTTATCTAGCTGTCATTGCTTGTATTTCTATCCTTCACTCTTTATCCCATTTTTGTGATTGTATGTACATTTTCCCCTGTATAAACTAGTTTCATGTGCTACAATACTTTCTGTTCTTATAGAAAATGAACCCTAAAAGACAGAATGTAGTATCTGTAACTGTTTTGCAATGTATTTAAATCTAGGCCATTTTCTTTTGGATATTGATTACTTTGGTTGGCTAGAATACATTGAACAATGTCTTGTTGTTGAAAATTGGTGTCCTTTAACCTAACTTATTGTTTTATATCACTCCTTTTTTTTTTTTTGCATGTATACATGCCATCAGCTTCATATCTTCCCATGCCAAGTGTTCTTGTTCCCCTTTGGAAAATGTTGAGACTGCTTTGTAAATCACCATATATCTGTTAGAAACTTGGTGTATGTATTAATTTTTTTATCAATAACAGAACTTTCCATTAATAAAAAGAAAGATACAAGGGAGGGGAGCTAAACTTTCTTAACTCCCCAAGGAGGCCAAAAGCCATCCAGAAGAAAAGATTACAGTTACAACTGAGCCCAGTAAACAGAATCCCTATTTACCCCTTGTCTAGCTAGCCCATTGGCAAAGGAATTTGCACTTCTCTTCACCCAAGTACATTTTACATTAATATCCTTAGTCAGCCATTTGAAATTTCTCTTTTCATTGCTGTAATGCCATAGAATATTTTTGTCTTCCTTTAACTAGCCCACGGCAATCTCAGAATCTCCTTCTATAATCAGCTTATTGACATTTAGATCTTTAGCTCTTTTTACTCCTTCCACAGCTGCCAGAATCTCAGCCCTAAGAGAATCACCTTCTCCAATTGGGCCTGAGAAAAGAGCTAATACATTCCCATGCTCATTCCTTAATACCCCTCAATTCTTGAAGGCCCTGGATTTCCAATACTACTGCCATCGAAGTTCAGTTTGATGAAGGTGCTAGGAGGAGGAAGGACTCAAAATCTTCTTAGTTGTGGCTGAACTCGCAATCTCTTTCCTGTTTTTTAGCACATCATCCACCAAGAAGTCAGAGAACAGTTCTAGAGTTTTCAACCAATATACAACCCTTATATGGATCACTTCCTGCACATTTTTAAGCTTCTTTCCTTGTCTAAAAAGATTCTTGTATTCCTTTCTTCCTAGATAGTCCAACAAACAGCATCCCGTGCACATCTCCACACGATCCTTCCTCTTTTCGTTGGCCAGTTGGAAGAAGCAGCGAATAAGCTTTGCACATTTACTGCAGGGTTCTGCCTGCACCAAAGAAAAGAAGTAAACCAATCCCAATTACGTTTAGCGAATTGACAAGATATTAATAAGTGGTAACTAGATCTGAAGGCTATCATTCAAATTAGGGCGGGTACAGTGGCTGAAATCTTTGGAGCTTTTCACAGATTACACTGTGGATGACTTGTTGAGGAAGTGGGGTGAAATTGCAAGTTGCACACAAACTAAGTCATTAATGTGTGTGGCTTGGACCCCTCCACTTAGTGGTTTCGTGAAACTAAACTTTGATGGGTGTAGTAGGGGAAATCCGGGACAATCAGGGATTGGGGGTGTTTTTAGGGATGAAAATGGGGTCATTTCTGCCATGTTCTCAGGCCCAATTGGAGTGGGTGACTCCCTTAGAGTTGAGATCTTTGCAGTTATGGAAGGAGTCCAAAAAGCTAAGGAGTTGGACATCAGGAAACCCTTAATTGAAGGGGATTCAGAGGTGGTGATAGGGTGGCTGCTTAAAGATCACAATGGTTTATGGAAGTACAATAATGAGAGGAGGAAATTTAAGGGGCTGGTGCGGGAGATGGAAGTTAAGATACGTTGGGTTAAAAGATCGGCTAATTCCCTAGCTGACGGTTTAGCTAAACAAGGGGCAGAAAGGGACTCACTTTTTTGGGCCAAGCTGTAACTGTAGTGTGTTTTCTTTCTTTCTTTCTTTTCTTTTTTTTTTTCCTTTTCTTGAGGTTCTTTGTTGCTCTTGGAAGATAAGCGTGTTTGTCTCCCTTTTGTAAATCTTCTATTGATGATTTAATGAAAGTGTTATTGATAAAAAAAAAAGTGGTAACTAGACTCACCATCAGCCTTACAAAGAATACACCAATGAGGAGATAAGCATCTATTAGGTCTCTTTCTTTGAAGCAAATCACTTGTGTTGATTCTTTCCAAGAAAGCTTCCCAATGAAAACTCCCAACCTTTGGTGGGATAGGTTGGCACCAAACTTCTTTAATAAGGAAAGACAAGCTAGAGGGAGCATCCATTTGGGTAAGGGCTTTATAAAAGGAGGCACAGGTGAAAGATCCCGATGGAGAGGGGGTCCAAATTCTGTTGTTTGACTTTGTGGGGTCCACGAATACCCCTTCAAGGATGCTCAAAAGAGACAAGGTACTTTCTAATTCTGTATCTCTGATGGCTCTTCTTAGACCTAAGTTCCAACCAAACTTGGAAATCGAGTTAGACTGTTAGAGGGTACAATGAAAGTGGTTATGAATTCATTTTTAAAGAGGGAAATAACAAAGAGTTGGAAATTGGTGTTTCAACGGAAATTCCCAGCCCATACCTGTTCTTAGAACTTAATGAGATTGCCTGAGTGCAAGTCATACCTGATCCATGGAGAATAAAGAGGCAAAATGACTTGGATGCTCTTGTAGTCTTAGCCAAAATTCCAACATCCCATCCATTGTTTGCAAGCCCATGAATACTAACAACTATTTTAGTCCACCACTTTTCTTTTTCCAAGGGGAATCTCCACTACCATTTTCCTAACAAAGCCATGTTTTTTTCCTAATATTCCTAGTACCTAGACCTTCACATTTCTTACTTCTACACACCACCTCCCATCCACCCTATGGTCCCTATTCTCCTCCCTTGGATCCCAAAGAAAGTCTCTCATTAGTTTTTCCAATTTGTGAACCACCTTTGTTGGGATTTGTAAATAATAAATAGGTAGGTTAGCTAAAGTAGACCTAATTAGGGTTATTCTTTCTCCAAGAGGTAAGTAAGTTTTCTGCCACGAGGCAAGTTTCTTTTCAAATCTCTCCACAACTGGAGTCCAAAAACTACCTCTCCGTAGATTGTCTCCCAGTGACAGACCTAAGTAATTTAAAGGCCAATTAGACACTAAACATTCCAATATGTCAGCAACTTCAAGGATTTTTTTTGAAGAATAAAAAGGAAAATCATTAAATTGAAAAAGATGCAATACATCTCAAAATACTGGTTGTCTAGATGACAAACCATCTGCTTAACAGAATTAATGAATCAAAATTACATGGATTCAACCCTAACCCTAACCCTAACCCTTCCTCTCTGATTAAATTACATGGATTCATTAAATTTTCCTTCTTCCCCTTCCTCTCTGATTGGAGTTTCCAGCACCAGAATGCTCTTCACTCCAAGCTGACTTACCTCTTCAACCCTAACCCTAACACTAACTAAATTCCTACAATCCCAACCCAACCCAAAGCCAACTTTGGGTTGGGTTGGGCTCAGGTTGGGCCCGGGTTGGGCCCAACCCAACCTTCTTCCCATCCCTTATAATCTTGTAGAACTTCTTAATCTCATATCTTAACTCAACTTTCACTACATATATTAATCCTATGTTTTATTAGTATTTGTTTGTTGATGTTTTTATTGGTTCTTTAAGTACAAAATTCAGAAAAAAAAAGTGTTTGAAATGACTGTAGTTTATTATGAGTTATGACTATCTTTTATGGGCAGCAAGCTATGGGTGGTAAAACAATAGAGAGGAGATAAAGAATAAAATATTCAAAAACACAAAATATGTTATCAAGGTTTTAGTATTTCTAATTAGGATTAAGTGAAGTGATTATCTTAAAAGAAATAAATGATAGTATGTGGTGGGGGCTATACAATTATCATGCATATAAACAAATCAATATATGATATATGATATATATAATATATTATATATGATATGTTCTATAGATTCGGATTCGGGTTGGGTTTGGTTGCCTGAGGGGTTAACCCTAACCCAACTCGAAGTAAAGTCAGTTTCATAAATTTCAACCCTAACTCGAGCATCAACCCAACCCAACCCAACCCAACCTAACTTTTTCGGGTTGGGTTCGGGCCAACCTGGTCCAAGTTGCATCCTTGTCCTAGGTTGTCTTCGCCCCTTGATGCCTCTTAGCTCTACAGTAAGTGCCATTTACTACTTAGAGGTGTAAATCAGGTCGTGCCACCCACAACTCGACCTAAATTTGGACCGGACCGGATTGGCTTGGCACGTGGGTCGTGCTAGGCCTGAAACGATGGTCCGGGCCGTGCTGGTCCTGGGGTTCCAGGTCCATGAGCCGGCTTGGCCCGCCCGAAGAACTAGCCATTGGGGGGTTCCCAACGACTAGTTTCATCTTTTTGGGTTTTTTTTTAGAAATACCCCCAACAGCTATAAACAACTATTTAGCGGGGTTATTTATGTATTTTGGTTTTAGGGGGAGAAAGAATGACACAAATGCCCCCAATGGCTATATAACAACTAGTTTGGGGGGACATTTTGGGTAAACTGACACAACTTTATAATGACCAAAATACCCCTCCTAACAACTAAAAAATGGCTAGTTTTTAGGGTATTTGGGGCAATTGAATTATTTTCAATTCCTATAAATAGCTCTAATCTCCACCATTCTCATAACACCAATTCAACAATTCTTTTAATCTCTTCTCTAGTTTTCATACTCTCTCAAGTCTTATTCTCTTAATCTCTCATACATTCTTTGATTCTCCAATTCTCAACTTCATTGAAGTTTCAACAAGAAGGAGGCTTACTCAACAACTCAAGTATCTCAACTCTCAAGTTATCAATTTGGGAGGCTTGGATTCTTGGGGTTGAAAGGTTTCAACCGTTGAAATCAAGTTGGGATTCCGAACCGACAATCCGGGTAAGTGCAATTAAATTAATTTTTATTTTTTAGAATTAAAAAAAATGGCTAGCTCCTCCTGAAACCAATTCCCCAACATGTTCAATGTCAATGATATTCAGTCGCAGCATGGTAGTATTAGCACTAACATGGATGCTATTGATATTGATAGAACTTCCACCCCTAGTATTAATACTAGGGGAAGAAAAAGAAGGCCACTAAGTTGATTAGCTTGGTTTGGAAAATATTTAAAATAGAGGAGGTTTAGGGGAAGGGAAAAAGAGTTATTTGCCAAAAATGTAGGAAAGACTTTAGCTATTGTAGCAAGGGTGGTATTGGCCATTTGGGTAGCTATTTGCTCACCCATGAGAAAGAAGAAGAAGAAGAAGAAGGGAGAGAAACAACACAACACAAATTGGGTGGGGGAGGGTGTTGGTACTTTTTAAACATTCTCAAGAAAAAATGAGGCAAGTATTAGCAAAATACATTGTGCATGTTGGACAACCATTTTTGTTAGCTGAAGATTTTGGTTACGTAATTATGTAAATCCACAATTTAAAGAAGTTTTTAGGAATTATCAAATCTTAATTCTAAAGTTGCAATTACTTCTGATATTTGGACTTCTAAATTTAACATAAGTTATATTTGTATTACCGGTCATTTTATTGATAAAGTTGGCTTTTAAATAAAAGAATTGTAAGTTTTACTAGGCTTGAATGGCCACATACTGGCCCAACTATTGCTTCAAGTATTTTAAATACTTTACATGCTTATGGAATTGACAATAGATTATTTTCTATTAGTTTTGATAATGCTAGTAATAATGATTCAGCAATAAATATTTTATAATCTCAATTAAAACCATGTTTAAATGGTAAATTATTTCATATCAGATGTGGATGTCATATCTTAAATTTATGTATTTAGGATGTTTTAAATATTATTTCTACTCATATTTCTAACATTAGAAATTGTATTATATATATTAAAAGTTTTGGAGCAAGAAAACAAGAATTTAAATATTTATGTCAAAATTATGGTTTAAAATATAAACAATTTATATTAGATGTTAAACATAGATGAATTCTACCTATGCTATGTTAGAAAGTTGTATTTCTCACCAAACAAGTTCTTAGTGATTTTTATAATGCAAAAATGCCTATTGATATTATATTTGGGGAAAGATTAGGAAATGACAATTTGTATAAGAGATTTTTTAAAACATTCTTATGATGCAACTAATGAATTATTGGGTATTTATTATCCAACTAGTTGTAATTTAGCTTATCAATTAATGATGATTAGTGATTGTTTTGCAAAATATAGAAAAAATCGACAATTTATAAGTATTGTTGAAATAATGGAAAATTTAAATTTAAAAAATATTGGGAGAACATTTCTCCTCTTTATTGCTTAGCTACAATATTAGATCCTAGGATTAGGAAAGATGGTTTAGATATTTTACTTGAAACATATTATGAAAATATGAATATTGAAATTGAAAATAAAAAAGAAATTAATAGTTTATTATGAAATGTATAGTTTATATGAATATGATGTAATAGGGAATAATAAAAAACTTTCACTTTTGAACTTAAGTCTAGTAGTGGAAGAGAATTTTTTTTTTATTTAATAAGAGGTAGAGATCCATTGCCTCGACAAAAAGTTCATTTACTGAACTTAATTTTTATTTACAAGCAAAATTTTCTACTGTAGGTGATTCTTCCTTCACCTCAGAGGGAACAAATAATTTTGATATTTTAGCCTGGTGGAGTGAACATTCAAAAAATTATCCAGTTCTCGCTGCCATGGCATGTGATCTACTAACCCCTCTGGTGTCTACAGTTCCATTGGAGTCTTGTTTTAGTGTAGGTACTAGGGTGTTAGACAACAAGAGAAGTTGTATGAATGATGAAAGTCTAGAAATGTGCATTTGCTTTAAAGATTGGTTGATTGCTAAAGATATACAAGACAAAAGGAGGGCATGACACTACACTTGATGTTTCACTTGAAGCAAATGATCAAAGTCAAGAACAATATGAGAAAATGATGAAGTCAATATTTTTTGTATACTCAATAGTTGTATAACATTTTTTCAAATTATTGTAAATTTTGTTTTAATTTTATTTAATTTATTTGATATTTTTAATAACGTAATTCTTATTTTCAATTTGTAACTGTATTGTATTTTTATGTTTTATTAATTTTTTCCATTTTCAAATTTTCATATTTCATTCATCCAACCATTGTATGCTTTGTATCATTCAAATTTAAATGAAACAAAATTCCTATTTTTCTTCCAATTTGTTATTCACTTCGAGTCTTTGTCTCTTTGACTTCTTATTTGGTTAAGTATTTTTTTTCATTTCTTTGTTAGGTTTCTAAGTTTTTCAAATAGTTTCCAAAGGAAAGTTAAATATTTTGGTTTTACTTAGAAAAGAAATAAAAAATAAAAATTGTCAAAAAAAAAAACAAAAAAAAAACCAGTCTGGTGTTCAGCCCACGCCCAAGGACCAGCCTGTGACCCAGCATAGCACGACCTGTAGCCCGTCCGGCCCTGGCCCGCAGCATGACACGGGCCTGTAAGGGCTTGGGCCGCGGGCCGGCACACCCCGTTTTACACCTCTACATCTACTCCTACAAACAACTTAGATCGTATCATTCACCTATAAAACCCAAGCACAATCTCTTTGGGATGTTAGAAATGTTTTCAACTTCAACTAGTATCCTCACCATGTCTATTTTCTCCCAAGTCCTATTTTTGTCGTCAATTCTAATGAATCTTCCGCATGTGGCAGCTAATTCCTTGAATGTATTGATACACCATGCATGTAGTGTGATCTCTACAATGTCTATCCATACTGCCCCCTTACCCAATTGTATGTTAGGACTCGCCAAGTCAATACACCATTAGAATGACAAGTCCTAACACACCCCTTCCTTTACAATTGCGGTGGAAAATAGACATGGCGAGTTAGGACAATGCATTCCTTCAGGGATTTCCCCTTCCTCCATATTGGCTCCCACTATACAACTTTTCTCAAAATTCACTTTTGGGTTCAACATTTGTTCAAAAAGTTGTATTGCAAGTTTCAAATTCCTATTCCAATTCAAATCCCCTCTTTCACATAAGTGTCATCTGCAAACTACAAGTGAGTGGTATGTTCTCTCTTCCTATTCTCCAACCCCTTACTAAGCTTCTAGAATCTTCTCTAGAGATCAAATTCCCCAAAACTTCTACAACCAAGGTAAACAAGAAAAGAGATAGGGGGTCACCACTGTTGTTGGGAAGAAATCACTACTGTTGCATTTACCAAGATAGAGTAATGGCAAGTCCTAACGCACCCCTTCACCCAACTGCACCATCTATCTCCAAACTATTCATCACCTCCAGTAAGAAGGACCGATATACCATACCATAAGCTTTTTTTTTTTTTCATACACTGTAACTTGGAAATAAAGGAAAAAAATGAAACCAAGAATTCCACAATGGATATGAAAGTATGTCATGGTTGTTTGCATGCTTCATTTCCTTTTGGTCTTTTCTCATTAGTGCATTCTGCAATCTTGATTATATAATGCATTATGACAATTGATGATCAATTAATTAATTCAAATTCTCTTTCCTTGAATGTTACCCTAGTTATCAATTTCAAATGTCTCTCCTATTTTTTCTTTTAACACTGATTGAAATATTACAGCCAACATATATTCATAAAAAATATTACAGTCAACATAGATCGCTAATAATTGTTTTTTATTGGAAATGGTAACTTCATTAATACAATATTAAGTACAACTGTCAACCCCTAAGCAGGTATTGAGTCCCCAGTAGTCTTTATTACAAAACTGCCTAGAACATACCCTCTCTCACAATCCCTTGTTTAGCTAACATATTAATTAAGCCATTAGCTGATCTTCTTGTCCATTTGAAGCAAGCACCAATCTCCCTTGTTAGATTGAGGATTTCCCTTGTGGGTTGTCTGTAAATCTAGGCTCCCAACTTACCTGATTGCAAGAGTTTAGAGTCTCCCTCTATCTCAACTTGGTGTAACCCCAATTATTTGGCATATCTTACACCTTGAAGTAAGTCCATCACCTCTGCTCTCAATGAGTTCCCCACTTCTATTGGCCCCAAAAACATAGCCACAATTCTGCCATTTTCATCTTTGAATACTCCCCCTATACCTGAAGGACCTGGGTTACCTCTAGATCTCCCATCAAAGTTCAGTTTCATTCTTTGCTGTGTTGGTGGGGACTGGGGACCACAACTCCTGCCCAATAGGTTATATGGAGGCTGTAGTTGCCACCACTCCCCAATTCCTGTAAACATCTTTAGCTGAAAAGTCTTTAAATAGATCCAAAGTTTTTAACCATTGATTGGTCATAATGGTTATTCTTTCTACAATTTCCTCCTTGGATTTCTCCATTCCTTTGAAGATTCTATTGTTTTTTTCTTTCTAGACTGACCATAGGATAGCTTCTCTTGTGGCCCTCTGCATTATTCTTCCACGCCTCTTTGGTTACTTGAAAAAGCTTGGGTCAAAAAAGGCTTACCACGTTGAGGGGAGGTGTCCATATGCAACCAAAGATAGAAGAGAACCATGTCCAAAGAAAGCACACAAATGGATAAGAAATTAATGGGTGTGTGATCGTCTCACTAGAACCCAAGTAGAGGCTACAAACATGAGGTGATAGGCACAAATTTGGCCTTTTTCTTTGCAACATATCTAGAGTATTGATTTTTTGGAGAACCACCACCTTCCAACAAAAAGCCCGGATTTTTGGAGGTATAGGTCGACACCAAACCTCCTTTGAAGGAAAATTTCTTGCAGGGTTTGTTGACTGAATGAGGACATCAAAGGAGGAGCAAGTAAACACACCAGATGGGGAAGGTTTCCAAATTCTACTGTCTAAACAAGATTGATCCAGATAGGTTGACCCTAAAAGGTTAACTAATTCATCCACCATTATCATTTCTGACTCCCTTAGACCTCTCCTCATACCCAGGTCCTAAGAATTATCAATAAAAACTGAAGAGATCACTCCTTTTGTTTTTTGACAATGAATAAATAGTAGGGAACCTATCACTAAGGGGACTCTCTCCAACCCAAACATCTTCCCAAAACAACACTTTGTTTCCTGCACAAACATCAAATTTAACATAAGGAAGGCAATATTACCATGGATAGCTTTCCAAGGAGGCAATAATTGTCAACACATTTTTCTGCTTGCTGCCAAGAAATCTCCATAGGATTATATTGATATAGAGCTTATAAATATTCTGAACTCTTTTTTCTACTTAGGTTATTATTCTTCTTATGCTTGCTACTGAATTTCTTATGATGTCCATGAAGTTAACGACATAGAGCTAACTCCTAGCCTACTTGAACTATTCATAAGTTGGCATGACAAAGTGATTTTTACAGTTATGGCCAAGAGTGAAAAACTATAGAAGGTGTATATGGCCAAGAGTGAAGAAAAAAGAAAGAAAAGAAAACCCGAAACTAGTAGAAAGTGCTAATGTCACATGCAAAATATACTCCAAGATTCAGATGATCTTTGACCTTGAATCATGCTTTTTGTACCAAGAAACACCATACAAACAACAAATCAAAAGAACCCTTTTTTTCTTACAAGTAATAAAATTTTATTAATATGAAAAGAAGTACATGTATATTGTATAATCTCAAACCAAAATGGCAATATCCCCTCTCCAACACCACTACTTCATACAGATTTTCCCTCCTTCCTCCTCTTGCTCTGTGTCATGCTTCTATTAGAAACAAAAGCTATCTCCAGAACCATCCTCTTAGCCTTGGCCACCTTCCTCTGATTTTCATTGTCCTTTGCCTCTAATGATACCAAGCAATACCAAATCCCTTATCAAAAGATCATCGACAGCATCCTCAGACATTCTTCTGCAACTGTTGCTGGGTTCATATCCACTTCCTTCAGATTTGTATCCCTCTTCCTCCAATTCTCTAAAGGTAGCCTAGATAAAGGCCTTTCCTCCCAATTAGGCCTGCCAATGATACTCGTAAACCTGCGACCCGATTCGGTAATCTTGGATTTGGATGAGGTAAATGTCATATCTGATCGGATTTGGACGGCAGAAGTAGACCCCAATTAAAAATCGGATCGAACTCGGATTCACCCCATCCGATCCGATAAAAATCCGAGTCCAATATATTTATAAATATAAATATATTTTATATTATATACTTTTATACATTAATGGAATAGATAAAATTTCTTAGGGTAAATGAGGAAATCTGTTCCTCAAACCCCTAGTTGGCCAGCCCTAAAATCCTAAACCCTCATCAACACTTCAACAGTTGGCATTTTCTTCTCACTTCTCTCTTGTCGTCGCCTAACTCACCTTGTCATTTGCCAAGTTGCTGCCGTTCTCTCCTCTCTCAACTCTCACTCTCTGCAACAACCAAGTTGTCGTCGCCGTTCTTTTCTCGCCTAGGTTTTCTTCTTGACCATAGAGCTCTCATGTACCGTTTTCTTCTTGACCATAGGTTTTCATTTGTTCTGAATAAATTATAGATTATTTCAAAATTTTTGAAATAAAAATTTAAATTTTATAGATTACAGAATTGTTTCGAAACTTTTGAGTAAAAATTACTGATTATAGATTTTGTTTTAATGATATTACATTCAGCAATTGTGACCATTCAACTGCTGAAATAGATAGCTTCAGTTGGAGTCAGATTAAAATCCAAAATCTGAAAAATCCGATCGGATTTGAACTAAGATTCCCTGGACATAATCCGATCGGATTTCAGATCAGAGTCGGATACAGCCAACAGCATGTCGAATCGATCTCGGATTTAGATAAATCCGATCTGGTGGCAGGCCTACTCCCAATAAAAATAATCCTTGGGATTTTGCCACTTGCACCTCATGACTTATTATTACCTGGCCTAGCAGCAATGAATCCTTAAAGCCACTTGTTACCAGAACTCTTAAAATAATAGGACTTTTAACTTGAATAACCCACAAAACAGTGAGTTTTTTCACATATGTTGTCTGTATTTTGTCCATATACTCATTTCATGTTCAGATTGTGTGATTTTGGGTTTGTTGAATTGGTAATCAAATGACCTTTCTAATGAAACCAAAAATCAAGCTGAACAGTAAAGTTTTCAACATCAAACTCGAGTAATGAAAGTGACAGGCTTGAGAATTTCTCTTTCAAGATATGTATTGAATTCTAATCCCCAAGCAACAGAACTATAAACTGTTAACCCCTCCCTGCAACAAAGCATCAATAGTCATTGATAAAAATGTAACTTAATAAATTAATAAATGGATTTACTTTGATGGCCCAAAAAAACGTTATTGATAAGCATGAGATATTGTTATGAAGGGAGGAGGATGTGAAGAGGCACCAAGTAGAGGAAGCTGATAAACACCTTATTTCGCCAATGAATCTGCATTCTATCAGCTTTCCTGCAAGTGCATTGTTTTTTTTTTTTTTTGACATTAACAGATTTATTTAATAAAGATCAAGAACCAGGGTACATAAGTTGATGTACGGCAAAACAAAAAAGAAAAATTCCTCAGAAACTACAGGGCACAGTCACTATACAAAAATTCCTTATGAACACCGGATTTAGCAAGCTCATCTGCCAATGAGTGTAACTCCCTAGAGGTCCAACAGATTTTTACATTCATCAGAGCCAAAATGTCCCTAGCCTTGTCCAAGTAGTGCGCTAGCTTCCAAGGACCACCTTCCTTATCCTTTATCTATTTTATAGTGTTTGTAGAATCTTTCTCTATGTTCAGGGGAGAAATATCCAAGTTCTTAACTATTTGAAGACCTGTTGAGGCAGCCATATCCTCAGCCTTTGGGGAATCGGCAATTCCAATTGGGCCACTGAAAGCCCAACAAATACTTTCATCTCTCCTCTTGATTACACATCCTATTCCGGTCTCACCTGGATTACTTGCAGCACTTCCATCAAAGTTTATCCCATCTCTATCTCCTCCCTAGTTTGAGGTCCCCGAGTGGAGGCTAGAGTCAAAGGGAAGGAATGTGAAATCTCAACCAAATTCCTTTACAAGTCAGACAGGGAAATACCTTTGAGGACCATAGTATTTACCAGCCAAAGGTTATATGGGAGATCAGATGTTCAATAGATCTGGCTTTGCCTTCAAGGATATGTTTGCTTCTTTCCTCCCACACTCCCCACATTACAGCATGAGTCAACATGCACCAAAAAATTTTCCCTGTCTTGCCCTATCCAATCCCATGCTATTGCCAAAGAAACTCCTTCACATGCCTAGGGCCAAGGCAGTTGTATCCAACAAGGTTGTGAAAATAATGCCAAATTTTCCTAGTCTCCAATCAGTGGAGAAGGAGATGATATGCAGATTCACCATCACAAAAGCACAATTTGCAAACAGAAGGAGAAATATATAATCTGCCACTGTTTTTTTTTCTGTCTGAATCAGGTCACAGGTGTTTATTCTCTCCAAACAAGCCTCCCACATGAAAAGAGAAAATCTCAAAGGGGTCTGGGGACTCCAAAATTCTCTTGTATGAGAACGAGGAACCTTTCTCTCTGAGAGAGTGGAAAAGATTTGTAATTTCAGCAATCTCCACTTCCCTTGGGGGTCTTTTAAAACTAAGGTTCCAGTTGATCCCAAGGGGAGAAGAGGAAGAACAAGCTGAAATGGTGGCATCTTGGAGTTGGGATAGACAAAATAAATGAGGGTAAGAAATAGTCAGAACACTCTATCCCCACCTAAGTGTGGGGAGATGTAGATCTCTCTTGGTTTGTACATATTTCTGTAAAGCTATCAGTATCCATGAATTTTATGAGCTAATGATATCAGAAGTTCTAAGTAAATACGTGTGACAATAAATTGGTTTTCAACCCTATTTGTCCTCTTTCAAATTTAATGGATGTGTTATTATTTTCTTTATACTAGTTTGCTACAATGTTCTTAGAAGGGTGTATTATCATTACTTAAATTCATATTACCAAGGTGATTCCTTTTTTTGGTGCTTTAAGAATTCAAAGTCAATACTACAAGTATGTAAATATTCAATTCCTTTCAGGGCTGTACTGCTACAGTGCTTTTGGTCTGGGCTGATGGTCATGAAGAATTCTTTGCACAGTGTGCAAATGTTGGGGATTCAGCTTGTGTTGTAAAGTATGTGCCTATTATTATCTCTCATTTACAATAACTTGGTACATTGGTGAACCTTTACATCTTGGAGTTCATGGTTTGATCAAATTGTAGGTAGACATCTTATGGATGTCACTTAAAACCTCATCCTATGTTGATGAGATCCTAATTGCTGGTTCCCTTGTTTGCTAGCCTTCTTGTACATCCAATATTCTTCATGAGGAACTTGTTTTAGAAGACCATTTGTTTTTCATTGAATGCCATCGCCTGTCAAAAAACTGTTTTCTTATGATTCAAACTGTTGGAAGCTAGCTTAAGGTGGTAGCACTTTATCCTGGTGGAACTCATAAAATCTCAAAGTTGGGAAATTATATTCATCTTAACTAATAATATAAATTGAGAGAAATAAGGATGGTGCATTTATGGTTAGTCTCCTCTGAAACCATTGAGTTTGGATTGGTATTTTGGCATTTATAGGCACTTTCTTTGGCAGATCAAACCATTTGTAGGGGATCTGCAATGGGGGTACCCTTGGGATCATGATCCAATTACAAGTTGGTTGGAAATTGGAGGCATATAGCCCAATAAACTGATCCATTTGATGGATCTAAGAAAGATAGGTAGGCAATAGGCATGATATATTCTTCCCTTTAGCACAAAAAGAGACGAATTAGGGGAATGAAAACTATTATGTATTGAAGGCTGAAGCACTTAAGTGGAAATCATTCTTTGCCGGTTTGTTTGCTCCTTTGGCCTATTGTACATGCCTCTTAGATTAACTCCCTAAAGTGTCTTTGGAATTAGAATTACAGGATATTTGATCATCATTGTTATAACTGTACAGTATTCTCCAAAATGCTGTCATCATGAATTAAAATATTCCATTTGTGGCAGTGTTGGTGGGAAGCAAATCAAAATGACAGAAGACCACAGAATAACCAGTCATTCTGAACGAACCCGCTTTAAAGAAACAGGAGAACCATTGAAAGATGGTGAAACACGCCTGTGTGGTAATGTTTCATTTTCTTTTATGTAATGTAGCAATTGGTTTGTTGATAATCTGTTAATCCTGTAATTTTGGTTCCTTTATTCAGGTTTGAACCTTGCCCGGATGCTTGGTGACAAATTCTTGAAAGAACAGGATCCCCGCTTTAGTTCGGAACCTTATGTCAGCCAAGTTGTACATATACAAAAAGCAAGCAATGCATTTGCACTGTTGGCAAGGTGATTCTGCTTCCGATTGATAGTTTCTCATTGTGCTTTTTCTGGTATTAGGATGTCAGGATATATAAAAAAAACTATGAAGGAATGGACCTGGTTTTCCGTCTCCTTTTAACCGTTTAATGAAATCTTGAGTAGGAAGTTGGGTGTAAATATGTGATGAATAAATTAATAAATATGAAAAAGTTATTGAGTTTCAAGGTAGGACAGTTCCAATGTATATTTTTATATATCATGTAAGCTTTCGTTGTTAGCTTCAGATTTATTGCATGACACCTCGTAGTTATTAAAAGAAAACCTATGAGAAAAAGGAGTATATTTTCTTCTACAATCAAGTATGATATAATCGTGATGTTATTGCAATTCCTGCAACTCTGCAGTGATGGCTTATGGGATGTCATCAGCATTAAGAAGGCAATGCAGCTTGTCCATCAGGTACGTAGTTATTCTTGCTCAGTTTTGCCAATGCCTTAGAAATAGAAATATTTGGTGGTTGTAGTCTGACGAATTCATCGTGTGTGCAAATTGCACAGGTGAGGGATAGGTATGCTGCAGATGGAGAAAACCTGGCTGAAAAAATTGCCAATTTCATGTTGGATGAGGCAAGAAGTTTGAGGACAAAGGATAATACATCCATAATTTTCTTGAACTTTGACACAATTAGTAGAACTGAATGTAAAATTTGTTTTTAAATTAACAAAGGTTCATTTCACCATTCTTACTTGATCTAGGAAAATTTTGCTGCCCTTTAGGCCCTTTTCTTTTCGTTTTCTCCATTTACAACCATATATACAAGTATATAACCATGGGATCTGGCTAGGCATTCAAAACGAATACTAAGATCATGGTGTGCCTTGTAGATGAAACTTCAGGAGGAAGCGAGTTATATCCATTTGTTCTCCCATAGTAGTGAACCATTGAGGAAAGCAGCAAGATTGATTGATTGGGTGTGCTACTAAGCCGCCTCAACTTGGACAAAGATTCCAAAGTCTGAATATTATGCAGATGCTAGTGGTTTTAACGTCAACCCAGAAACGAAATCATTGTTATGTCCACCAGGCAGATCAATGATTCGAGTTCAATACTTCAATTTAATAAAAATGTATAAAATCAATATTTTAAAACCGTCGTTGATCTTGACAGTTGAACCATTCAAACTGGAAATAGGTCCCAACTCTGGTTCTGTTTACCTTGGAACTCGGCCTTATATAAAAACTATTGAATTAGTCAAATAATCATTGAGGCATTGACCCAGGCATTTTAACGTCCAACTTCTCGGCCCGGACAACAGTTTGTGTTCTAACAATAAGCATCGATTTTTCTTTTTTGTTTTCATTTTTCTCTTCGAATCTTCTAGAATCCAGAGCAACGAGTCTTCAGTATGACCCTAAAACCACATTGTTCTATTGGCGACGTTTCTTCTTGCCTCACTGTCATGGGGGTAGTTCTACAGCGGAAGAAACCCGTGTGGCGTCTAGGTCAAGTTAGGCCAGGCCAAGCCTTTGTGTGCTTAGAGGATAGGAGTTGTCCGATGGGATGGCTCCACCAAAGTCAGTAGCATTGGACCATGACCTCAAGTCCAATGGTCGGGGCACTCTGCTGGCTCAGACTAGTCCATGGGAAGTGTCGTTACGTGCTAAAGGGGGACGATCATAATGCAAGGCGACTGTGCGTTGGAGAGGTGACTGGGCACCAATGTGATGGGTCTCTTGTATGCCGATGATGATGGGCACCTGTGTGCCATGTTGATAGGCAACTGCTTGGGTCGGAACACACCCGTGCGCTAGAGGCAACGAGGTAGTTTACTCAGCTTGGGCAAGGGGCTAGCGTGGTGAAGGTCATGCTTGAGCCAGGCTCGCATGCCAAGCCTCCCTTGAGTGTCGGCAGCGGAGTGCCGGTCCAACACTGTCCCCATGAGCATGTGTGCACCCATAAGGAACCCTGGTAGTCATGCTAGCCATTAACCAAGGCCGCCCCGCAAGGGATGAAGGTCTAGGAGTGCCAAGGTTAGGCATCCAAGGAGGTCGACCACCCCTCCTCAAAGAGTACATTAAGCTTTTGGTAGTCTGCCTGAAGATAACATCAATTCTCCTAAAAATCTTACGGGCAAAAATGACGGTGATGTCCCTAACGTAAATCTGCCAAGCGTAGGCAAGATTAAACCTGTGTCAGACCGTAACATCCTTTGTTAGCCTTTTCGATGCAGTGGTGACCGATGACCTCTTGGGTAGATCCCTTCCGGTAGTAACTGATAAGTGATTTCCAATCGGAATATCCCCTCAAATTTCCTCATTCTATTGAATGCTACCATGAGTATTTTATTTTCTGCAATACCCTGGTTATTGGGCCCGACTATCGATTTAACTCATGTTATTTGGTGCAAAAGTTTTGGTAGCTCTAAGCATTTTCTCTAGGTTCCAAGTGTTCATCGTGTGAAATACTATCCTAAATTCAAAACTAAGATCTGCCATAGATGTACTATTGGATAACTCTTTTCCCATCTTGGACCTGTTCTTTGAAATGATTTTTTTGTGCCTTGTATGTTTTTTGAATGCTTCAAACTCCGAAAGGAATATTAATGGATTTTCAGAACAAGACAGAATTAAACAGAGAACACTTGAGAAAGCAAAAAATAGAAATCATATCAAATAATTCGTAGAATAGGATTAATTTTTAATATTTATATTGTCTGTTTTATGATGTCACAGGTTGACCAATTTGACCTGGGTGGATGAACCGCTGACCCGGAGGCAAAAGTGGTTCTGTTTGAGTACTTTTTAAAGCATTGTATAAAATAGATAAAATTTATATTTATACTATAAAAGAGTAAATACCCCTTTTTCTGGAATTTTCATTGGACGTTTTCTACCCCCTTTGTCTAAGCATACAGTGGGTATTAAGAGGACATATATGCCCTTTACACTCCGGAAATTGTTCCCTTATAACTGTTCAGAAGCTACCACTTATAATTGTTCAAAAACTACCTACTAAGAAAATGGCTACAAAAGGTGTTGTTAAAGGGATTGCTATCATCACCATCAGCAACAATGTCAGAGGTTCTATTTAGTTTGTCCAAGTACCTAACGGTCTCTATTTTCCTCCCTTCCGTCACTCACCTCTCTCTTTGTTTTGTGTTTCTTAGCTTGTGGTTTTTAATATATGGGGGCTACCCATGTCAAAGGAAAGATCACAAGCCTCTCACAAGATTTTACTGGTGATACCACCAATGACTGAATTTTACTGGCGGGTCCTTTGTGTTTCTATGTTGATCAGGATTGAATTTTGAAAATTTGATGGTTACCCATTTCTTTACTTGATCTTATGATTTTGGTTTAATTGGTTATTTTTTAATCAACATTAAATCGTTGATGCTTACCTATTTCTTTGTTGGTTTTATTCTCCTGGTTTGGTTAGTGCACATGGTTTTTTGTGTTTCATTTCGTCTTCTTCCCATATTGAAAGCCCTCATTTGTATCCAATAAACAAGGATAATGAGCCTTATCTATTAATTAAGCTCAGATTTTGATGTTGCAAGGCTTCAATTGAACTCAGTAAAGAAGGATTGTTGAGATCCTTCTCTATTTATTAAGCTTCAATTTGGGATGTTTCCTATCCCCCTTGTTTAAGCATACAACGGGCATAAAGAGGGCATATATGTCCTTTGCTCTCACTTCAGAAACTATTCACTGATAACCATTTAGAAATTGTCCACTTATAACCATTTAGAAATTGCCCATGAATTATAAATAATTTTGTCTTAGAGATACTGTCACGTGTACACGTGTGCTAGTTATAGAAAATAGGAAAAATGATTTAGGAAATTGACTAACTCTATTTTTACTATTTCAATATTGTCTTAAAGTACCCCTACTGTTTTTGAAAATTATCGCTATCATTAAATCGTAACGAAGGCGCATGAAAAGTCACTTTTACCCTTATATTAATAAAGGGCGTCAAATAATAAATCGTAACATAATGGGCATCTTTTGAATCGTTCCAATCGGGAACGACAACTGGCCTTTGTCGTCTGCTATCACTGAAGAGGCCGCTGGTGAGTGTTGGATTCCATTAGGCTTGCGATAAAATAGGAGAGGGTTTTGAGTCATTATGAGGAGGAGCATGCCTTGGCGTTCTCTTCAGCCTGTTCTCTCTCTTCTCTCCTCTCTCTCTAGAATGGAAAAGAAACAACAGTAGAAACTTTGATGGATCAGTGAGAATTGCATAGGGAAATGTTTGTTCGGGACCGTCAGTCTCACAACAAGGAGTCCGACGGTCGCCTTTTCGCAATGAAGTCCGTCAACCCGAATTCGTCCATCCCTTCTTAACTCGAAGGGATGAGCTGCTACAGAGAAGAGAGATACATATGACAGAGATTTAAAAGTGTCGTCTCTAGTGAAGGTTGCAACGACAGTTCTAGCAAGGTCTCCAACGACATCGAAGAGTAGTCCATGAGGGATGTTGTTTATTGTTGCGCGATCTGACTACTCCTACTTGGAGGGCGATCTGTTTTCCAATCGAGCAGTGAGCTGGATCTATCTACAAGATAGTGGATTAGAGAACTCGGGGTGGCTAACCCGGCGAGGTTGCTTCGATGCTTAAGTTAGTGTACTGTAATGCGAGCTGAATACTTTTGAGAGTTTGAGAGCTTGAGAGCTAGAGAGTAGAGTAATCACGCGTACCTTTGCTTTGAGGTTCCTGTCTTTATATACTAGAGTTGTCGTGGGTCTCATGAAAGAGCTCCGAGATCTCCGGGTGTGGAGATAGGGTTCGTTCCGCTTCCGAAGGAGTAGTATGTAGATAAGGCTTATCGTTCCACTTCCGACTCTAGCGGAGCCGGGATGAGTTCTCATTGTTACCTCAAAAAAAGTCACCCTCTAGCTGGGAGTAGTCAGATCATGCAACAATAATTGGTGCTGTCTATGGGAAACGATCGAAAGGTCATACCCATTCTTCACAGTTACTAACCTTGATTTCTACATCAATGGCATCTTCTAGTCATACCGAGAAAAGCAGCGAGATGAACGTCTCCAAGGGACAACCCCAACCCCCTACAGTGTGCATCGGCTAGTTCACCATTCTGCTTATTGCGTCTGGAGTTCCAACGTTGACCGCACCACCAAACACCACACAGGTGAGCGCTCCACTTCCCCCAGTGGTAGGTGCAACTTTTTTTGAAACTTCTGTGGTTCCCCCCGGAGTCGGGTAGTCCCAGTTCAACGACCTGGTTCAGTGCGTCCGGGCTATCCAGATTTAGATGTAGATAGATCCAGCTCGCTGCTCGATTGGAAGCCAGATCGCCCTCCAGTTGGTAGTCAGATCGCACAACAACACTATTGAAGGGATGGACATAAAGATTCTCGTCGGCCGAAACATCACTGTCAACCAGGCACAATTCAAAGGAACTGGTGGTGGGGGCTGAGGATTTCACAGTGGTGGTAGTGGTTATGGTGGTGGCGGCGGCTACGATGGTCACTGTTGTTACTACCCATACCCTCAGCGATTTGGATCAAACCTTCCTCATTAGACCTCTCTCTCCCTTTCTTTCTTTTTCTCTCTCCCCTTATATTCTTCTTCAACCTGCAACTCACCTCCCCTGTTTTTCCTCCCCTACTAGTGTCGTTGTATGCTGGGTTGGTCGGAGTTGGCCCTATTAGCTGTGGCTTCATCTGGGTTAGAAGGTTGAGTCATGCAACTGAAACTCGGCATGATATTCCTCTCTTGGTGTTTTGCAAACCCTAGTTTTTCTTCTTATTAGAGAGATGTTCAGGAATTTGCAGTTTATGCAACAACCATCTTAACTGTTCCGGTGTCGGGAACAATGTTTTCCTTTTTATTAGTTTTTATATTCCTTTGCACCTAAGAATATCAGTAAAAACCAGATGAAACAAACAATCCATCATGGACTATCTCCTTTTTTAAGAGAAAATTCCCGGTTAGTACCTTGTGATTTGGGCTTAGTTCTACTTTGGTCCCCCAATTTTAAAATGTGACAATTTAGTACCCAAAACTTTTAAAACCTGACAATCTAGTACCTGTTGTTAAATAGTTGTTAACTAGCTGTTAAGTGGCATTTGAAAAATATATAAATACCCTTCAAGTGTTATTCAATTTTCTTTATCAACCATCTGGACATTGACAAAAAATTAACAATTTCAATCTTTGCCTTTTCCATTCAAGAAATTTAGGGTCATGTTTGAGTGGACATTCTGGCGACCCCAACTTTCTTGAATAGAAAAGGCAAGGATTTGAGACTGTTAATTTTTTGTAAATGTTTGGATGATTGATAAAGAAAACTAGATGACACTCGAAAGGTATGTGTGTCTTTTTCAAATGCCACTTAACGACTGGTTAGTAGCTAGTTAATAGTAAGTACTGGATTGTCATGTTTTGAAAGTTCGAGTGCCGAATTGTTGCATTTTAAAGTCTGGGGACCAAAGTGGCACTATGCCCAAAGTACAGGGTACTAATTGGGAATTTTCCCTTTTTTATTCCCAACTATGTTTGCCAGCAAGCCTTCAAACTACGAACTCAGGAATCTTCTCTTTTGTACTCTCTCGATGCTTCTTTTCATTTTTCTTTCGAATTCCTACTTTAGGAATCTTCTCTAATATCAGTGGTTTTGTTCATCTCTATTATGTTCCCCTCGGACAACAAACTCCAGTTACAGCTAGAATTGTAGAACTCTTAGATCTCTCCCTCTCCCTTTCGTTCTCTTCTCCGAAACTGTCGGAACTACAGAGGTCGGATGCTATAGGGGAATTGCAGTTACAACATTTCCCCTCTTCCCTCTCCCTCTTGTTCTCTTCTCTAAACTGCAGAGATCTAACCTTTGTCGGCACCTCCCAATCTCGTCAATGGCTTTGTTAACAATCCACTGTGTGTGAAGGAGGTGAGGAGAGGGAGAGTGTGAGTGTGAGAAAGCCAAAGGATAATTTTGGAATTTTTGAAAAAAAAATCGGTGATGTGATGTCATATATAAACAAGTGTGACGGACAGTTAATAGTAGGGAAGGTTTTAGACAATTGTCAAAAACAGTAGGGGTACTTTAAAATAATACTGAAACAGTAGGGGTAAAGTTAGTCAGTTTCCTAAACCTTAGGGGTAGTTTAAGAAATTTGCTCTAAAAAATATGTAGAAAATTGTCCATGCATTTAAGATTATACACTTATTATATAAAAATAATTGTGATAAACTACTACTACTATGTGAAAAGAATGTCTAACTTGTGATTAGATCAAAAGATCCAACTTCCCCGGTTATTAACAATCGTTTTTTACAAGCGGTTTAGAGGTGGAATGGACCTGAAAATCTGATAAACCGACGGGATGATCGGTTTGCCCAAGTGGATTGATTTCAAGTTGAAAACATTAGGAGATGCCTCCTAAAATAGGAATAAAGACTAGGCAAATGCGTTGAAGACTAATGAGAACTGGAGTTTTGAATGGTCAACTTAAATCTTGCCCTATGACCCCTATCTATCCAACTTTGCATAGAGGTCTTTCTAATGTTTAGAAAACTGTATTAGATCGCCAATTGAACTGGTTGAATTGTGACTCAGGCTCTTGGCAGGTTTGGTCATATGTGCTAAAAATTGAACAAAAGTTTCAATTCGGCTGATCCAATCGAAAATCTAGTGAATTGGACCCAGTTTTATTTTTTTTAGAATGTAAATATAAACTTCTAAAGGTCATAAATGCGTGCTCGATTGTTTGCTTGGGATGATCTTTTTCTGTTTTGGATAACCTTCTGTGATTTATACAATAATAAGGGGGCGAAAGTGTATTACTTCATTATTTTTTGTCAAAAAATACCTTTTCTAGCATCAAATCTTTTTATATTAAAAATTAAAAGTAGAACAAAGTATGTTATAATAGAATATAACTATGTATTTTATATTCTATGTATGTGCGTATTACATAACTATAGTTTGACCTCGACTAAACCTCTCCCTTCTCTAGGTCGATGTCTAGTTCAGTTCTCTAAGCTTCAAATAATCTGATTCTTCGTTTTGGTTGAGTTACAGGTAAATTGAACAGAGGTTTTATATCCTTGTCCATTCAACACCTGTAAATGTGATTGCACACACATACACACACACGCACACGATTTTACGAAATTTTCTAAGCTTCAAATTCAAGCTAAGTGTAAATCAGTGAATTTTTGGAGAGATAGATGGATTGGAGATAAAGTTATTGCTGATTTGGTTCCTCAAGAAAACATTGTTAACGAGGGGCTCTTAGTTAGTGATGTGATTGATCAAGATAGGAATGTTTGGAATAGATAGAAAATATGGAATCTTGTTTCATATGATATGTGGTTGAAGATCAAAACTATTTTCATCCCATCAGAGTTAAAAGATGATAAGCTAGTGTGGTGGTTTAATGCTAATGACAAATTTTTTTTTTCAAATTCCGCCTATAGATTGAAATGTAGTAATGTATTAAATCCAATAAATAGTTTTAATTGGAGTAAGAACATTTGCAATCTGAAGTACCCGCCAAAATTTCAAGTGTTTATGTTCCTATTGTTGAACAATCGACTTCCCACCAAGTCTCTTTTAAGATGTAAAGGATTCAATATTGATGGTGGATGTGATGTTTGTGGTGAGTATGAGGATGTGGATCATAATTTTAGAAATTGTTCTGTTGCAAGGAATCATTGGGGGATTATTCTCCTAACTATTCAAGGGCTTGAAGATCAAGAAAGGTCTATAAAAGATTGGTGGTTGGACCTTTTAAAGACTTTGTTGCTCAAGGAGGAATGATAAAAGGAAAAATGTGTATTCCTATTATGGCATCTTTAGAAGAATAGAAAATTGAGGGTTTTTAAAACTCTTTCGATTCCTCAATATAAGGTCATCATTGATAATGTCTTTGGCTCGCTTATGGAATTTCAAGAGTGTACAAATAAGTCAAAGGGTGAAATTTTTACCAAAGATTGTAGCTATATAAGGTGGAATCCCCCTGATTTGGGTGTGATTAAAATTAGCATTGATGCTTCTCAGATGGAGGATGATATGTGCACCATTGCGGCTCTTGCTAGGGACCACTTGGGTGCAGTTTTGGATATTAAAGCTTATAAATTGGGATTTACCTCCTTTAATAGGGCGGAAGCTTGGGCTGCTTGAGAAGCCCATAATTTGGCCTTGAATTTCAAAAAATTTCCTCTCATAATTGAGGGTGATTCCAAGATAGTGATATCTTGTCTTAACAAGTCAAGTCCGTTCTTGTGGAACCTAAGGAGAGGTGGTGGGAGGGGATCATTTACAAGCATGTCTTTCGCGAAGCAAATCATGATGTGGATTGGCTGGCCCCCCATGTCCATGAAGCCCAGTTGTCAAATGATAGCTGTGTTTCTCTGAACCTTTGTAAGCTGCCTTGGCCTTTTGCATTTATTTGTAGTAATATGTGGGGACGTGCTACCCCCCGTCTTGTGTAGCCCCTTATGTTTATTATAAAAAAAGGGTAAATTACAAAGACCCCCTATACTTTGGGGTTTGTGACAAAGACCCCCCTTGACCGTTAAGTCAAGACAATGGAATGCGTTAAATTACCAAAATACCCCATTAAACTTTTTCTGTTTTCTTTTTTTTTGCCCTTTTCTCTTAAAACCTATTTAACCTATTATTTTCCCTTTCTTTTCTTCTTTTCCCCTCCTTCACCGTAGTCTCTCATTCTTTCTCTCTCCCAACTCTCCAAAACGAAAGGATGGAGGAAACTCATTTCTCATCTTCCCTTTCTTCTCTTCTCCGTCTTCAATGCCATCGCCAATGATGCTGCGATCATGAAAAACTGAAATGCTTGATAGCCCAACAACAGATATCTGCCCATATCGCCGAGAAGATGGCCCAAATTCAAGCTCTTCCGTTCAAATTCAACCTCAAACCTTCCACTACACTCGCCCATCTCCGACGTCATTGAACAAAAAGGAGTGGAATGAAGCAAACAAGGGGGTCTTGTGGGTGGAATTTCTCCAGTTGGCTTGCTCGTAGTGTTGCAAGTGAAGGACTTGTATTTGCGGACTCACCTCCACCACCTAAGACTGGTTCAGCCACGAGTCGTGGTTTATGATGGGGTCTGTCATCTCTGTCACAGGGGTATATTATTGCTTTGTATTCCACCGTTTTCTTCCTCTTTGTTTCTCTGTTCTAATAAGCTACTCTTTCGTATTAAAGTGAAACACTCTCGATTCCGTTTATGACATTGAAAGACTTTTTGTTTTATTCTGTCTTATGTTGGTACTCGATTTTCCATCTACAAAGTTCTTTCATGTTTAACTCGTGTCATTTTTTCTTGGAAGAAACAAGAGTATCATGGAATTAGAAACCAAGCAAAAAGGAATGGAAAAGCATCATTTCATTTTTTTTTAGGGTAGAAACGACAACATCCATCCACTTAGAAACAAACAGAGGGAGTGGCGAGAAGCCATCGGCTTTCTCGTTTTTTTCCTCTTTGTTTTCTAAGGTGGAGATGAGAATATCATTCATCATTAATTCGTATATAATTTAGAAACCAACTTTTGAAGGAACGGAAGGATTAGGGAAGATGATTAGTGTTTTTCTTACAAAAGTAGTATGGGGATTAAAAAATATTATTACGGTTTTTTTGGATGGAAAATTAATGAAAGGGAGTCTGTCTCACAGTCATAGTACAGAAGGTTTTTGTCGTAAAATAAAGTATAGGGGGTTTTTGTCATAAACCCTATAGTATGGGGGGGAGGTCTTTGTAATTTACCCTAAAAAAAAAAGAAACTAAGGTACCACCATTTTGCCGAAAAAAAAAAAAAAAAAAAACACTTGGTTGACTGAGCAATTCACTCCATTGATCTGCAAACCCCTAGCAAGCCAAGTCTATCAATGATCCAACCCTGAAGTACAAATAATCTACTAACTTGGTAGGGCCGCAAATGCCATCTCTTTATTTTGATTCACGATATATAATAAAGTCAAGTCAATTTTAGTTCATTTTATAATAATATATAATATGCCAATTATTTATAGTGTGGTTCAAAGTATATGTTGGATACACAAAAATTGCATATCCAGAATTTCTAGCATACGATATTTTTATTTATTTCAAATTGATGTATTTACAAATAAGAATATTAACCTGAATATTAAAATTTTTAGATGTTAAAGGGCTCAAATTCCCAAAAATCAATACATTTCCGTCAATATGTACCGATACATTGTGATATTTTGATCCATGATTTTAAAATTTAATTTATTAATACTATTGAATATTCAATTATAATCCAAATTTGGTTCAAAACTAAATATAAATAAATTAAATTTGAGGTGTCTATATCTGATTCAATCCAATCTATTTGCAGCCCTAAACTTGCTTTGATGTACCATATAGATTTGTGATGAGTTAATTAAGTTTTAGTATTACATGATACACGCCATAGATGGATTAAGGGGTGGGGACATAACAATGTGCCTGTTATGTGTGTTTTATCTCATACCTCTTTGCCTATAGTTTTAGTATTATGATGGATGCCTCTATGCCTATAGCTTTATTTTGAGTATTCAATAAGTTTCATTTGTTTGCAGTGCGAATTTGAAGTATATACAAACTTTGCACCCGATTCAGTTTTGCTTTTGTCTGTTTGAAATTATAATTTAAGGATCTATTCGGTTTGAGAGAATAGGAGTCTGGAATCAAAATCGGAATGGTTCATTCCTATTCTGAAAGTGAAAGTCTGGTTAAATGGAATGGGAATCCCATTTCTCATTTTAGGCGGAATGGGAATCCCCACGGGGGAATGCCCATTCCCCAAGGAATGTTGAAGACTAAAATGTCATACATACCTGCAATCATTGAATTGAATGTTGAAGACATTTGTAATTGCAAAGAGCTGGTGGTACATCCAACGGTTCCTCTCCCCAATTGGAGTTAATACTTACCACGTGATACTTACTACGAGACAAGATGGACCCCACTTAATATAATTTCTTTATGCATTTTTTTCTGCAAATGGCATTTCTTCATTTTTTTTTTTTGCAAAATTTCTACAAAATTTGAGTATTTTCATTCATTTTTTTCTGAAGTTTCTACTAAATTATTGTAATTTCTTCATTTATTGGCAGTGCAAATGTTGCACCCAAAAAAACAATGCAAAATTTGCACAGCTTCCTTCTATCTCAATTTTATTTCATAATCATCTTGCATCTTACCTCTCTTGAGATTAAAACCAACTAATTCCCCTAATAAAGCAAATATTTGGATAATGTTTTTTATTTATTTTTGTACCACCGATGTTTCTACCTGAAACGTAACGTTTTGGGCTGATCAATACAAATTGGTCAGTGATGCGAAACATGCATTTTAAGATATGTCGGCCTCAAATACGATTGTATGGGTGAATCCAAAACGTTTCAGGAAGAAATAACAATGGTGAGATTTATCAAATAAAGAAGAAACAGCAATGATGCCAAACATAAACATAAAAAATAATTGTTTGGGTTGCTAAAATTTCAAATATGTTATAATTTGGGTGTGGTTTACTGGTTTAACCTTCAAACAACATAAATTAAATCGCACTCTCATACCAAAGAATAATTGACTACGGGGCTGAAATGATAGGGGTGATGCCATATCCAAATGGCTGAAGCTCTGCTCCCCTGCCCTCACATAGTGCGCCTCACAGTCACATTCCATCTTGTATTGGAAATATCTCCGTATGAATAATAAATACAAGTATAGGATGCGGCCCAGACATGTTGTAAGCTTGGTGTGAGGTGGGCTGTGTGAAGACTAGTTCCAGACTGGATGTAGCCTAGGTGGTTATCATAATTAATATCCCTCACTGTTTTATGATGCAGCAACCTATAATCCTATACACAATGGCTGTTTGACCCCATGGCCAATAAACTTAGGATGCAAATAGATTGGATCGAATTCGAATCAAGGTATATTTAAATCAGATTCGATATCCGATCGGATCTCATAAATACTGATTTGAATTTGAATTCAATTAGAATGTTGGGTATCTAAATATGATTCAACCCAATTTATTTATGTTTTTAAAACAAATTATTAAAAAGAGAAGAAAATATAACAATTTAAATAAAGAAAAACAAAAAAAAAATTTCAACTATTTTCATCATATATATAAACTAAATAATATAAAAATTATATAAGTAAATAAATAAATAACATACGTATATATATGATTTTTTTTAAATCGAGCTCCAAGGAAGCCTGAAATCAGAGATCAAGGGACATATATCATGTTGACAAACCTCATAGAGAAAAATAAAAAAGAAAACAAAATGCGGTGAGCGTGGATCGAACACGCGACCTTCAGATCTTCAGTCTGACGCTCTCCCAACTGAGCTATCCCCGCAAAGCCATTGCACCAGCCGGGAATCGAACCCGGGTCTGTACGGTGGCAGGGTACTATTCTACCACTAGACCACTGGTGCTTGTTGATATCATCATTGTGCTCGACCTTACATAAACAAAACCTAACAGGCGAGTCTACTGACCCCTTTAATAAATAAAACAACACCATTGATTTTATTATTAAGGTTGTGTTTGGTTTGAAAAAAAAATAGGAAAAGGCAGAAAATCCTTTACAAACTTTGTATGGGTTTTCTTACATTTTCCTTTCTTTCCCTACTTTTTCTTTCAAACCAAACACAGCCTAAATGTTTTCAAAGAAGCAAAACACGGTCCACCAAAATCACTAAAAATCAACCCCAGCCGAAGCTCACAATTCAATAAAAAATAAAATAAAAACAGTTATGGATGCCACTGCTCTACTGCTTTTATTCTCAGTTAAGCAAAGCATGAATGACAAGTATAACAGTTTTAAGTCTGATAAATCAATGCTGTAGGGGGTCTGAAATGTCGGGAAAATTCATTTTTTTGAGGAAAACAAAAGGATTAAGAGCAATGCAAAACATTTGATCACAATAGATCAATCGGTTGATCTTCACAGCAGTAACATCAAACCGGCAAGTTCTTTGATATATTTTTTTTTTCCTGGGTAAATCCTTTTTTTTTTCTATAAACTTTTATTGGGTAAATCTATGTGATGGAAATGTATGACACCATAAAAGCTTTCACTAATCAAAACCCCTATAAATTTTGATGAAAGACATCTGACTGTTTACCATTTTTATAAGGTTCAAAATTTTATTATATATCAAGCCGTATTGTCCAATACGTATGATATCAACCCGTTACGTATCATATCAATGGATCATCATTATACCAAATACAGGTATTTCGGACATTGGACCTATTTTAGGGGGTAGATAAGTCAGAAACTTATCCCCTGACGCTTTTTTTTTTTTGAAAAAAAAAACTACACAAAAAATATAGGTGCATGGTACAAAGTTTCGATACACCCCTTGTGCCATATCCGAGTGTATTGATATTATGTGATGTTGTATGATCCAATATGTGCTGAACCGAACATGCAATAGATGAGGTCCTGCCAATTGGACATAGTCGAGGCAAAAGGATGTAGTCGTGCATCGAAGAGCTTTTGCAAATAGGTAAAGAATTAGTCAATTGGTTAATTCAGGTTTTTTTGGTGTTTTGGAGTGATTGAAATGATTTGATCGATTGTTTAGAGTAAATTAGGGGTTCATGTGGCGAATCATGCAAAAATTGAGCGTTGACAATAGATATAGAGTTTAATGTCTATTTGGTTCATAAGAATAGGGGTCTAGAATCATAATGGGACAGGTAGGGGTGGCAATTTTTCACCCAACCTATTCAGAATCTAACCCGCCCATTTACTTGGCGGGTTGTGTGATCAACCCATCACCCAACCCACCCATTTAAATGGGTTGGGATGTGGATAACGGTTGGATTAACCATTACAAACATAAGTATTAATTTCTTAGCCTTTTTTTTATTTTCTTCATTTGAATTAAATAATTTATAATTAATGCATTAATTTTCTATTAATTGTTGCCTAAATTTAGTTTTGTCTAGAATCAACAAAATTCACCCAACATAAATCCAAATCAATTTCACCCAAGTCTGGTCCAAATATTATTCACACAGCCCAGCCCGACCAGACACAAGCTGATCCTGGTCGACCTAAATCCGAAGTGGGTCGGGCCGGGTGTGGTCCCGACCGGACTAAATCCGATCTATTCGGGTCTGGTTTGACTAAATAATGCATGTAATGTGATTTGAACCTTCACCACTTGTGTAAATAACAACTACTATTACCATTAAGCTATAACCAACTTATTTATTATGATGGAGTTAGTTTTTTGTTTTAAGTACATAAATATAAGATTAATGGGTTTGGGCGGGTTAGATTGGGTTGAACCCAACCCATTTAATTTTACATAATTGGGTCGTTAACGGGTTGGCGGGTTAAATGGGTTGAGTTGAAACTCAACGCAACCTGTCCAATTGCCACCACTAGGGACAGGACACTTGCCTCCCTTGGGAATGAGAATTCATTCCAACCAATTATGATTTCTGTTTAAACCAAATAGGTGAGGAAATAGACCATCCAACTTTAAACCAAATGGACCCTTAGTGTGTTTGCTTTACACCTTTAGGGAGGCTAATAACTCATTTCCCAAACGTTAGAAACCAAAATATTCAAAAATATTATTTATGAGAACTTAAGGTGTTAACTAATTAAATCTGAAGATTATGATCTCATCTAATAATCGACTAGTTATGGTAAATAGTTGACTAGTTAGTCATCTTGATTCAACTAGTTAATTTAACCAATTGACTACTAGGAGCGAAAAATCTCTAATAACATGATTGTAATGGTCATATTAGATCTCCAATAGCTTTCCCTCTTTTGGGATGGCTCAAAATCACTTGGTAATCATCTATAAACTTCTCCTAATAGGGAAACAAGATGGGCTATGGTTTCAAACAGTCATTTTTGAATGTTTGAGTCCTCGATATAAAGTTTTGGAAAAAAAACAAGCTTGAATAGGGAATTTAGTGCAATATCTTGACCTATCTTGATAAAAAAAGAGAGAAATAAGAAGGAAAACTTGAGGAAATCAAAACATTTATTATTTCAAACCCCATTGAGTTGAAAAAAAGAGAAAAACCATTGAACTTAAGTGATTATGTGCATGAAACCGAATCCCAGTTCTCATTCCTGTCTAAACGAAATAAGTGGGGAAATAGACCATCCAACCGTAAACCAAATGGACCCTTAGTATTTTTGCTTTAGCTTCGTTGTTTCCTTCGGCTTTTCCTATTGCTAGTGCATGGTAAAGGTTTGCTACCTGGAGAACTAATTACTGTTTACGATCTGTTCTTAGCTTCTAACTGGTTCTGTCTGATTCCATTGGTTTGATTCTCTACGGGTGGCAGTTTGTTTGAAGAACTAATTCTTCCTTCACTCCAAGAACACTCTCCAATCGATCGTTGAACAATCACAGTCCAACTACGACTAGGGCTTCTATGAAATCTTGTTCAAGACAACTGGGTCCCACTTGATGCGTCATCAAACGTTCTAAATAGTATCCTAGACGAATCAAACATGTTTAGGAATTCCAACTCGGATTCAGTCTTCACAACACACAGTCACTTGCAACCGTGTATTGGGAATATCTCTTTACTTGTATATTTTTATTGCGAGACTGAATCCGATCTCTAAGGAATTCAGTGTCGATGGCAGCGTTCAAGTCCCTCTCCACATGCATTTCTATTCCGAACTAAACTCTGTCTCTGCAACTATTTGATCAAGTCCAGTTATAAATAATAGTGCAAATCTCTCATCTCTCCTGCAATCAAATTCCTCTCTCTCTCTCTTGCATCTACGAGTTGGAAGGTAGTAGAGAAAGAAAGTGAGAAAGAAAAGATTTTTATTACTCCAAGGAAGAGAGCATTAATTAATTCAGAGTACAGGTTAGTTTAATCTTCTGCTTTTGTTACCAAATCTGATTATTTGTTTTTGACATATAGCTTTCAATTTCAATTGCTGGTGATGTAACTACTGCAGGGATTTCATGGGTGATGATCAGGGAGAAACACCCAAACATGCTGCTGCAGTAAGGGATGATCAGACGCCCAAAAGCCTAGCCCCACTTCCATTGCCAAGTACTGAAAGTTCAAACATTGCAGAAACTGACGCAAGACCACCAAGGCGTGAAGAGCTTCTCTTTCATAAGATCTTGTATCAGAGTGATGTAGGCCGCTTCAACAGGCTTGTCATCCCAAGACATCTGGCTGAGGCCCATTTTCCTTCTCTGAAGAATGGAAGTAATGGATATAACAAGGAGATGCTACAGCTCGCTGACAGACAAAATCGAACATGGGAGGTGAAATTTGAGTACTGCCCCAGGAGTCAAAGCTACTCGTTCACTAAGGGATGGAAGAATTTTGTGAAAGGCCACAAGTTGCAGAAGGACTGTAAGCTCTGTTTCTATAAAATTTTCCCGCAGATGAATGCCAACCATTATGTTGTCGACTATGAGAATCCCGCCCCTGATCAGACAAGCAGATTGTCTGATCAAGACAACACACGCAAGATGAGGTATGTTCGTAGTGGTCCTAATGTTGCTAGGAGTAGACGTCCTCATGGTGATAAACATGAAGAACCACCGAGAAAGATACTAAGATTGCTTGGTAAAGACATCATATGCAGTCATCAGAATGCTGCCAACGGTGATAATGCCGAAGATGGTGGCCGGACTTAATTGCAGGGGCCTTCAAACAGGAGTTGACGATGTATAATTGTATTAGGAGTGAATATTTTATTGCATGTAGATAGTAAGTTAGACTGCTGGGCTAGCTTTTCCTTTCCTGGCTTGAAAGGTAAATCTTAATGTCAAACAACGGAATTCATTTATAACTTTAATTCAAATTCCTCGTTCGACCGAGTGGCAACATAATTATTCTTAGGGTGCAACTTGGGCGGGCCCAACCCAAGCCTGCCGGTCAGCTTACAAATTTACACAGGCTGTGTTTGGTTTTTTCATTTATTGGGTTCGGGTTTTTTAATTTTACACTCTACATATATTCCAAATTGAGCCTTATGCTGTATTTGGTTGCAATATAAATAAATTTGTACTGATGCAAAACCATGACAGTACAAATGATTTGAGTGTAAATTATAACCTATTTTTGTTTCAAATTTTAGCTTATTTTGTTTGATTACAGTACAAATGAAATAAAATAAGACATGAAGTAGAATAAAGTAAAACCCAAAACAAAATTAAATAAGAATTTGCATTTTTTATATTTGCGCTCCTATGCATTTGTACTAGTGCAAATAAATTTGCTCTGCAACCAAACACAGCCTTAAGGCCAGTTTAAAAAGAGTATAAATACAAATATAAACAGTATCAGACTGAGCCTTGACAATTTCTCAACTCAATCCAACCCCACCCCATCTGCATCCTTATTACCATACGGAAAGAGGATTCAAGCTGCTAAATACAAATGAAATCATATAAAAACACCAACTTGAATTTACCATGTCAATGGTCGGTCCAAAACAAAACATCCAAGTATACTAGTTGTCCCTACTAAGAACCAAGGTTTAAAGTATCAATATGATACATCTAATATGGGGCATTTTGTATCATATCTAAGGATCATCAAAATACTGTTTTAGTTGATTAGTGTAGAGGCAAATAAATATGAGTGTCAATGGACCAGTTTTGGGTTGGAACCCATCCAAATCAAAATCAAATTGGGCAGATTTGATATATTGCATTGGACCAATCCAGATTTAATGGTCTAAAATATTTATTGGATTGGATTGGACCTGGTCCATTTTGAATTGGACTAGTCTAAAATAGTCTAAAATATTCATCGGATTGGATTGGACTTGGTCCATCTGTAATGGACTCATACTGTACCAGATTGGATGGGAGCAAATCTGGTCCAATTGACACCCCTACAAGTAAATGGTAATGATTTAATGACATTATATAATTATATTTAACCTTTATGCCATACATCAAAACCAAAATCCAAGGCAAGAATTTATGACATGCATCAAAACCAACGCAAGCACTGAGTTAATAATAGTCTATATTTAAATGATTTGAATCTTTGAGTTTTTACGGTTAATCCTGACCATGGGTTGGTGCCAAATCCACGGGAGCTGCAAATCAGATTTTTAAAGGGGGCTGCAAAACGTCTCTCAACGAGTATCCGCATCTACAAAAAAGTAGTATCTACATCTTAGTTTGTAAATATGCATATATTTAATATTTGAATAACAAACCGCTTACCCAGGAGATGTGCCCTCACCCAAGTCTCATAACTCCATTGGCGCCATTGAAGTACACACCTGAAACACTCAGACCAGAGACGCAAAATTCACAACCAAAATCAAGCTTTTTCAGTTGAACAACTCTTCCAAAGCTTGTATTCAACATTACCATCTCCCTAGAGAAAAACCCATTTGTTCTAGATTCATCGGCATATGAGTAATCGTAGTGGCCAGTATTGTGAAGGAGAGTATGGTTGTAGGGTTGGTGTTTAACAGGGTGTGGGATGAGTTGACACGCTGTGTCGTAATAGTGAATCGGAGTGAATGTCATCAAATGGTGGATTAGAAAGGTCGAGCATGGAGTGTATTTACTACAGTTCCGACAAGCAGAGCACTTGACCCAAACGAGATTGCTGCCTGTATCGACCACAAGGAGGAGCTTCCCTCCCGAATCCTAATTCAAAGTTGAAACAACAAATTTGGCGGGGTGAGTGCCTATTGACCAAATCAGGAGTAGGGGTTGCTATCAATGTTGCTCTGCTATTTGTCTCAAGGTTGAGGATAATGAATAGTACATAAGAAGGTAATTTAGGAATTTTAAAAATATAAGTTATGTGATGTTACATGTGAATGACTTGCGAGGAAAAATAACGGTAAGGGAGGTTTTAGACAATTATCAAAAACCAGTAGGGGTACTTTAAGCGTTTGTTTGGCATCAATGTCATTGCTCCAAAAAACAGTGACACATCAATGCCACATCGGAAAAGTTTGTTTAGAATCGTTTTTCCATAAAAAAATGGTGCTCCAAGTCACGCCTTAGAAATCGAAAATGTATAGTTTGAAGCAACACTGAATTTGGAATTTTCTCAGATTGCAGCTCGTTGCTACGAACGAGGACGTGATGTGGTAGTGACGTGGAGTTCCTATAATGGGTACTAATGCTAAAAACAGACATAGAGCATTGGTACCAAATAGAAAGTGTTGTTGTTATTCCAGTACTCGAATTTTCAAAATGTGACAATATAGTACTTGTCCTTAACCAATCCATTATTTAGTTGTTAAGTGACATTTGAAAAGTTAAAAATGCCCTTAGAATGCCATCCATTTCTCTTTATCAACCATCCTAACGTTGGCAAAAAACTAAACAATCACAAATCCTAGCCTCTTCTATTAAAAAAAGTTGGTGATTGTTTAGAAGAATCTAGAATTTGGGACTCTTCATTTTATTGTCAATGTTTGGATGGTTGATAAAAAAAACTAGCGGGCTCGTGCATTATACAAGAAAATCTGAAAGATTTAATAATTTTATTTACTATTAATTAATATTAAATTAATAATAAAAATTTCTTATTAATTAATTAAAAGTATTCAAAGTTATTGTTAATATCTAAAATTTTAATAACTATATTTTCATTTAATGTTGATTTACGGAAAATAATTATTGTTAATTTAATATGAACAAATATTTTTTAATAAATTTAGTTTTTTTAATAATTTATAGTAATTTTAATAATTGTTATTATTTTTATTATTTTTAAATGAAATTTTGATTAACTTTAAATAAACAAAAATAATTACAAAAGCTAACATTTTTTATTAATTTCACTAATAATTAACAATTACATAGGAATGACAACAGGGTGGGGCACCCCATCCCTGTCTCTGCCCCTTAGTCAAGACACTCTACCCCATCCCCAGTGTCAGGCGGGTTCAAGGCAAGGCAACCACTCTTCAATGTCAGGCAAGTTCAGGGGCAAGGCACCCCACTCCTCATTAAGGATGGGGAATTCTCGAATTTCCCCACCCTGTCCCCAGCATTAGGCGGGTTCAAGAAGAGGTGTAAATCGGGTCGTGTTGGGCCAAGCCTTGGGCCAAGCCAGGCCGTGGATCGAGCTAAGCTATGAGAGGTCCATTTTTAGAAAAAAAATGAAAAATATGTTTAAATTTTTATTTCATATGATTTTTTATGTATACAATTGTTTATATATACAATTAGACCTATTCATGGGTCAGATAGCCCGACGGCCCAGCCTGACCTGATCCATTATTTTTCAAGCTTTGACAAAATTTCAGGCTCGTGGGTTCAAGCTTGAGCTTTCTCAAATAAGCCCGGCCCAATACTATTACATATATAAAAAAGTACTTATGTTATATATAATAAATATAATATACATCTGCTTTTTAAATTATTAATAAATATCAATTTACTATTATGAAATATAAATTAGTTTATTAATTTATTAAGTTATTACTAAATTAATATAATATTAGTTTATAAAAGTATACTAAAAATAATACATTTTGTGTACAGATCGGACTTTATATAAGGGCTAGGCTCGGGCTCAAGATCTAGGCCCGATGGTCGGGTCGGGTTCAAGTTCGGGCTCGTGCTTGCCATTTTCTGCTGATAAAGAGGCCCGTGTTAATTATAAAACTATGATTTTTTTACAAATTAAAATTTTATTTAATTCTGGTTTAGTATAAAAAATATATAACATTTCTATATATATTAATATAAAATTTGTTATTCAAATATTATATAGTAATATTTACCCTATTATCTCTTGTTGCATAATTAATTGGGAAAATTTCGTTTACAAAAAAGTAGTATCCGCATCTACTAAAAGGAGAGCATTCCCATTCCTTTTTAAAGAAGTGAAAGTAATTTTTTTTCTTTTAATTTGTTTTTTGGTAATACATAATACCAAGGTTTTAAAAACCAACTCGAAAACTGTACCGCTTTGACCATTGGTTTTTAGGTCAGTTGTTTGATCATATAGGCCAAATTGTTCAAGCAGTTTGATAGATTCACACACACACACAGTTATATATATATATATAAGTAAGGTGGTTAGGCTACGTACAAGGTTCTCCTTGAAGGACAAAGGAAGACCGGAGGCAGGAGGTAGGCTAAAGGTTAGGGCAAATGTGAGTGATAAGATGATCTCTTTGTTATGAGATGGACCCCTATTTATAGGGAGAGATCCCGAGGTCCCGAAAGGAAGGAGCCAAAAGCCTTTGATTCCCACTATGAAAGGGAATATTGGATTCGCTATCAGTTGTTAGGGAAGCACTACTAGGGTTTCGCCACGTGTCTTATGATCCTATTCAAGCAATAATTATCTTCAAAGAATAGTTCTTCTAAAACACAAAGGAAAAAAATTAAATAAACAATTAACTAATGAGATCTAATCGTGATTTCAAGACAAATGCACTAGCAAAACGAGCTCTCTACTCTTCCCACACCCAAGCAAATTGCAAAAGATACTCCTTGGTGTCTGAAAATGTGAAAAGAAAATGGATGAGTACAACACTCAGTAATTGACAACCCATCCCATTGGTCATATCAAGCCGGTGTGAAAAATCATTATATAATAATTGAAATCTGATAGAAAATCCTTTATTGGAAAAAAAATCAATATATATTTTATTGAAGGAAATAACAATTTGAATAGTTATAAAACAAAAATTACATATTGGAAAAAAAATATTAGAACACATAACATAGAATGTGTAACATATATAACATAATGGATTTAGAAAATAGACTACGACCACTCTAACCTTAGTGGTAAGGTCTAGAACCACATATATGCCTTATGGTGAGGGCTTGGATCAGACTAACCTATGATGTCATCATATTCATCCCCAATGGCGCGACCAAAAGCATAGTCACTTAATTTTAGAATACAGACAAATGCAACAATCCATGCATGGGTCTTAAAAACACATTTAACCATTGTAGTCAAAACATATCCAACTTGAATACCAAATATTTAGGGAAGAAAACACAATTAATCATTTCCTAAGGACAAAATTTATGAATTTATACTCCAAATGTGAACTCCCCATGACCATCTATAAGATAGAACCGAAATTAGCCCAAAAATATTACAAAATGGCTAATCATCATTCTTTGTGGATTTTATATCCAAGTTCAGTACGTTCGGAATGCCAACTTCCTAGCCATAACTTTTCACCTAGAAGTCCAAATGACGAGTTCTACCTACCATTTCAAAGATTTCACCAATAACTATAATTTGGAATCAAAATCTGGCCAAAAATGTCACCAAAGGGCTGGTTTCTAGAAGTCTAAAGTTGGATGATGTTTAGTCTATTGTAATATAAAAGCTACAAGATTGGATTAGTTAGGAACCTAATGGCATGGGGTCCTGATTAGAATCATTTTCCTTATTGAAAAGTGTCTAGAAAATGGACATCTAATGAAAAATCCTAATTATTAATTTAAAACCTCGGGATCTCTCCCTATAAAAGGAGGCATGAATCATAATGAACATACGACTCCGTCGATAGAAGCCTTTAGCCTACCCTTGCCTCCACCCTTCCTTTGTCTTTCAAGGAGACCACCACACTTAGCTTCACCACACCACTAACACTGGGCAGTTGAACCGTCGACCCATTCAAAGGTTTTTGGCCATTTTTATTTTTAATTATTTTTTTTTATTTTTTGTGAGAATGGATCGTCCATTCAAACCATCGACCGAGAAACCAATGGCCAAAACGGTTTCATTTCTGGGTCATTTTTTAAAACCATGCATGCTAGTGTAGCAACATGTTAATAGGGATGGCAGTTTCCCCATTTCCCCGATCCCCGTGGGGATCAGCCCCGAATGAGGCGAGGATAGGGATGATTTTCCCCCTACGGGGACGGGGAGAACACTCCCTTCCCTACGGGGACGTGGAGAACACTCCCCGCCCTACGGGGACCCCAATCCCTGCCCCGTGGGATCCCCACTAATATATATATATATATATATATACGTTATATATGTATATATAAACATACATCTATATATTAATATTTGTAAAAATATGGTTCAATATATTTGTTTGAATTATTTCTAATAGGATTGTAAATTTTAATTATTTCATTTTACTTTTTAAATAAAATAAACAACAAAAATAAAATAGTTAACATTGTAAAAAATTACAGGGAATGGGGATCCCTGTAAGGATGGGGATGAGGATAACTTTGTCCCTGTTAGAAGGGGCGAGGCTCCTCATCCCCGCCCCACCCCGTTGCCATTCCTACTTGTTAAGCCCGTTGCTCCCCAGTCCATGTTGATCATGGGCTGGTCAATGGTCAAGTTTTATTTCACTACCATGATCGGATGAATGCGTCTGACGACCCGATTCAAAGAAATATAATTACCTTTTTATAATAAAAACCGTCTTAAACCCTTAAACCCCTAGTCGGACGCATTTCTCCAACGAGGTAGGAGCCAAAGTTTTTCGAGTGGACAGGACTTTTAGCTTGCCATTAAATACATTATATTCAATATATAAAATATTTTATATATAATATATGTTATAATTTATTTCAATGATTTATAAATATATTGCGGGCTAGGCGTGGCCAAAATTCTGGATCGGGCTAAAAGTGATCATTCTCATTCATTTCTCATGCAACTAGGTCTGTAATCCTGTGGCGTTGGATCCAATCACATCCAGATTCAGTCCGAAATATAATAGCACAAACTTGGATTGGATTCAAATTACAACCGAGTCCAGCTTATAGTCTTTAAAACAAAAATAAAAAAAAGTAAAGAAAAAGCTTTAAAAGTTCATTACTTTTAATTTATAGTATATAATAATTTTATAAATATAATAGAAAATATTGAATTTATTAAGTATAAAATTTATAATAATAAATAATGTCTACATTTATTCATAATTAGATTACAATATAATAAATTTTAATCAATCCAAATCAAAATCGCATCCATTCCAATCATTAAATAGATGTAGGTGTCGAGATTGAAAGATGTTGGAACAGGTTTTGACTTTTGGAGTCCATCGACGGTCAAGTGCAAAATCTGAGACCTCATTTGAAGAGTATACACAGTATTGGGCCCAAGCCCACGGACCGAGTCTCCATTCAAATTTTAACAAACTTCCATCCATACCGAGTACCATCCAAATTGCAGCCCCCGACACCCAAAGAAAATTCAGCACTTGTGAGACACACTATAGGAGACTCTGGTGTATATGTGGGGTCGCAAGATAACGGATTAAACTGTCTGAACTGGAAAAGAAATTAAAGGAACTCACAACCTCTTGAAAAAAAGACAAAACAATAACCTTTTCAGTTCAGTACCTGAATTTTTGTTCAAGGTTTTAAAAACTGATCCGAAACCGCTTTGCCCATAGGTTTTCAGATCAAATGGTCCGATCATTCGTTTCAAATGGCCAGTAAGTGATGTTTTTAAAATTAAAAAAAATAAAATAATTAAAATAATAAATTATCCAAAAAACCGTTATCTGAGTCAAACAGTTGAATGATTCAACCGTTTGAGCCAACATTTGTTTTGGTTGCACTGATGCGGAACTATGATAGTGCAAATTCTGATTTATTTTTGTTTTAAATGTTATCTTATTTTTCATTTGCACTCCTATGTATTTATACTAATGCAAATAATAATGCACAATGCAATGCAACCAAACGCATGCAAGCCGCACCGGGAAATTCTGAGTCAGATGCAAAACGGAACCGGATAGGTGATTGGTTCCCAGGTGGAACGGTTTTAAAAACAAGGTTCTAAAAGAAATAAATAAAACAATCGAGGTCCCACTTGACGCCTTGAATATTCTAATTTCTAATCTAATTGCAGTCTTGTTTAAGAAGACAAGTTATACAGTCTTGATTTCAAGTTTCCTATAAGTATCCATGTCATCTTGCATTCTTGTTTTGATTAGTTTCTGAACTCTTTCCACTCTTGTTATATATATATATATTCAACCCAAGTCTCTGGTTTTCGCTTCTAAATTTCCCTCCATTTCTCTCTTTTCTTTCTTGTCTACGGTCTACCTTCCATCCGAAAGCATGCCCGGAGACATGAAACCCACCTGCAACCACGCGTCGTTAGTCATCATCAAACCTGCAGAGTTCGCAATCTAGGTCAGACTATTGTTCTGACGTTTTAGGTTGAAAAACTTTTGGGTTGTTTCCTTTGACATCTCTCTCTCTCTCTATCTTAGAAATGAAATGAACAAAGTCTTGCTAGATTAAAATGAAATGCAGAACTTTTAGTTGAATGAAAGCCCATAGGCAAATTCATTGCAACATATCTTTCCTTACTACATGATATAGAAAATCCAGAATGTCTTAGCTAGGTATAGTAAAAGCCATGCATTATTGGATATTTAGCATTTAGCATAGGGATGGTGATGAGCAACATATCTTTCCTTACTACATGAATTCTTCCACCTTCCAAGTGTTTGCCAGTTTCATATAAGTTCCTCCTCACAATAGAAAGAAAGAAACAATACTCAACAACTATTTGATAGTCACTATTTTGCCCGTTCTGATACTCCAGTGGAAATTCTTGCCCGAACAATCTTAACTTCTAAGGTGGCGGATTCTCATACTCAACACTGTAGTGTAAGTGATTCCTCTCTGAATTAATAATTTCGTAGAAACGAATAACACCATCCTTTCGCAAGTCGTGATGCCTGACAAATTTCTTCCACCCTCTGCTAAGAACAAAGGTTTTGCTTCTTAGCAAGAATTCAAACTTGACTTCCCATGTTCTATTTTGATTGTCAATCAATCTTAGTATCTCAACTTTGTACATGTTTTCGCCTATCTTTAGGGTAGGGAAGTGGGCTCTGGCATGTACTGATGGGATGACAAGCCTGTTGAAGCGACCTACATCGCTGCTTGATAAAATCTTTTGGAACAGAAGCCTCCGCTGCTGCATCGGTCTGGCATTAATGCCTGTGGTATGATTTGAGCTGGTAGATGACCCATTCTCAGACATACTTGATGAAATCTTGATAAAACCCTTTGGTTTCTTCTAGTTTCTTGCTGTGATGTTTGGGACGAAAACTGTTTTTCGTTAATGGGATATGGATATTGTTCAACCTAAAACGTCAGAACAATAGACTGACCTAGATTACGAACTCTACAGGTTTGATGATGACTAACAATGCGTGGTTGCAGGTGGGTTTCATGTCTCCGGGCATGCTTTCAGATGGAAGGTAGACCGTAGACGAGAAAGAAAAGAGAGAAACAGAGGGAAATTTAGAAGTGAAAACCAGAGCGACTACCTCCAAGCGGCAGTCCCGCCAAACTCAGTAAAGACGGTGCCAACTCATGTCCCTTATAGTGACTACCTCCATCTCTAAGAAACATTGAATGAGATGTCTATCAAGTTGGCCAAATTGGAAGCTGGGAAATCCCAAATTGCTCCATCTGCTCCCGTAATGGAAACTCAATCATCTTTCCCTCCTGCATCCAATGCCTTTGGACACTCCTCATTCCAAAACCTTGCACCTAGGCCGACAACAACATACTAGTCATCTCCCTTTGTTTTTACTACGGGAACCAAATGGGCTCATCAATTAAGGACATTTCCCACTCCTAATTTTGAGAATTCAACCATGCCTCAACCCACTGTTACATTCTTGGGAGGAAAGAATTTGAATATGACTACCATCCAATCTTTGCTCCAAGATCCCCTCAAGATTGAAATAGAACAGATGAAAGATGATTTGAAGAAGCTAAAAGAAGTTCGGAATTTGAGAGTTACAGATTTCAGAGAGTTGTGCCTGTACACTGATGCGGAGTTACATGTTAAGGTCAAAATGTCAAACATTGAAAAATATGACGGGAAGGGATGCCCACAAACCCATCTAAAGATCTTTTGTGGTGACATGTTTCAATATGACTCAAATGAGAAGTTACTCATTCAAATGTTTCAGAAGAGCCTTACAGGGAATGCTAGAACTTGGTTTGCAAATTTGGCAGATGAAAAGAAGAAGACTTGGAAAGGTGTTCCAGAAGCATTCTTGGATCAATTTTCTTACAACATGGAGTTAGAACCTGATCGAGCAGATCTCGAGTCTATGACTCAGAAGTTAGGAGAATGTTTCTTAGATTATGCATATCGGACCCCATGCCAAAAGAAGAGATGGTGAGGTTGTTTATTAAGACATTGAAGGATCCATATCAGATCTTGTTGATTGCACAACCTTTAAAGGATTTTAGTGATGTCGTGAAGGGAGTTGTCAAAATCGAAGAGGCTCTTTGGAAAGGTCGAATCAACCCAATGATGATCCCTAAAAAATCACGATCAATTGGAAAGTCCTCTTCAAAGAATAATGAAGGGAATGAAGTGAAAGCTATATCTACTTTTGACTCTCAAGTACATCAAGCCCAATATCCGAAAAGTTTCAAAGCGATAGCTTATCTAGGATCTTCTCAGACCAGTTCGACTGCCCCTGAGTAGACATATTTTCCCTCACCCGCACAAGCACAAACATATCATCTGCCTCCTATAACCCCGATCACTCATCAATCTCCTCAAAAAGAAAGAAGAAAACTTTCCCCTTTTCCATGTGCTCATTCTCAACTGCTTCCTGCTTTAGTTCAAGGTGGATTTTTGTGGCTGCTTACATGGAGGCCTCCACGAGAGCCCAAACCTAAAAATTATGACGACAATGCTCATTGCGATTATCATCAAGGACCCGGTCACACCACCAACCATTGTTGGCAATTGAGGTTTGCAATTCAAGATTTGATTGAGGGTAACATTCTCACTTACCAAGACCTTGTGCAAATGCAACATTTTACAGAAGTCCCCCAAAACCTACTACTTGATTCAGGGAAAAAAATTGACACTTCCATCAATTTTCGGGTGAAGGAAAGGCATTTTATGATCCTACCATTTTCATTACTCTTGCTAGAACTCCACAAATAGTCCATTCACTTAGAGTCGAGACATCAGCTAGTTGGACCTCTTGGCCTTGACCAAAGCATGCTATTAATTCTTTGCCAACTCTCAGAGGAGGTAGTCACTATAAGGAGAAAATTTTGATGTTGTTGCAGCCTCAATTGAGCAAAGTCACCAATTCCAATTTTGAGCCATCATCTGTAATTGAAAAACTGACCTTTATGTGGACAATAGAATGTGCTATTGAAAGCCCACCTAAGGAAGACATCTATGTGATCGATTCAGATGTTTTGCCAAGAGTTGTGAATAATTTGTTTGTTTTCTCGACTATTTGAAATGGTGCCTCCGATACTAGGGCACCTTTGTCAGTTTAGACGTAACTTCCAGAGTAGGGAGACAATGCTCTCTACCTTACTTCCACATTCATCGAGAGCATCCTTTCGTCATTATACCTAGTCCCTATCCCTTTTGTTTCTATGTCATTCAAAGACACACTAAACTACGTTCGGCCTGATCCTTCTCACAAGGGTACGTAGAATAGTCCATCTCATGGGCCCGACCTCTTCCATCAATAAATTACCAGTTTTCCCTAATCATTTTCTAGCATTTGCTTTTCCCTGAATCACTTAATCATGATTGAACAATAAATCCTATTGGGTCCCATTTCCCTTAGTAAAAGATGAAGATTCCACCTTCTAAGAAAGTTGCATAATTGAAACCTAAAAAATCGAGCATTTGTAATGAATCTCAAAGTCATGTCTTCGTAAAAAGCTAGTTGACAATCACTGACTCGCATTTGGAAATACCAAAAAAAAAGGATAACCCAATGAATAAAAGCATTGATGCCTACCCCTACCTACATCATTGAACATTTCAAACAGCCTTGAGCATAAATCCCAATCTTTGTCCAGAAACACCCAAGTATCCTTAAACTGGGGCAATTTTGACAATTTAAATGTGTATCCTCTACCAATTTCCCCAGAGCTAGCACAATGTAAAGATATCATTATGACCTAGTGCTTCACCAATTTATAAAGGAAAAGACTGGAGGCCGCCTTTGGCCGCTTTTAATACTCAAGTGACCCTACTATTTCTTAAGATCCGCTAGTCTGCCATGATTAAGCCAATGCATAAATACCTTTTCCTTGGTGAACTTGATAAATTCTCGATGCGCCTTTTGCATGAGAGAGAGAGAGAGAGAAAATAAATAAAAAAAGGAAAAGTAGAAAAAAAAGAGAGAATAAAAAGGAGAATGAGGAATGAACAAAGAAGAAGAAATTGGAACAACTAAGAATGGAGGAATGATCAATGAAGTTTGGAAAATTGGAAAAACTTTGAGGAAACAAAATTCAAAGAAAATCAAAGTAGTGAATCTAGGGCAGATGAAAAGTGAAAGGGAATGATGGAGAAATGTTTGCGGGATGTTGGAAAATAAAGAAGCAGTGAAAAAAACTAGGGCAAATATATGCTTCAATTAGTTAGTTTGAGTATTTGTTTTTTTATTCTCTAACATGTGAATTCCTCCATGATAAGTGAAGTAACATAATTCATATTTGAAAATGTGAAGTACATGTAAAAAGAAAAATAAAAGAAATGAGAAAAAGCAAAAGGAATGAGAGGAGATAAACAAAAATGAGGATGAAGAGAAACAACAACCTTGCATAAAGGTCAAGAATTTGTTTTCCTATTGTAAATATGTTTTTGAGACTTTCACTCTTCATTTCAAATCCCCTGTCCTAAACCACGTTTCGTCTTATTCACTAAGTCCTCCTCGATCCTTTAGAAATTGGTAATTTAGCACGGGATAAACCTTGTTGGCTGGAGATGAGGGATTTTGTTTTGAACCTTCTTCAATCAAGCAACTCTCATCACAAATCCTCCTGTTAATCAAGAACTGGGGTAGTTGTCCATGAAACCCATGTGTTTCCCAAAGCGAATATATGATTATCTCCTTCGCATTTTCAATGCACATGCCTTTATAATTGCTAAGGTTTTGATCAGCTCTTTTTGAAGAGGGGAATAATACTTTTATCTCTTGGTAAGGCATGACGTAGGTCCCATTGGACATAATTGTTCTGTCATCTCCTATTTCGGTCTAGTAGATTCCCCAAAAAATGTACCATATAGAGAAGATAAAATCCCCATTTCCTTTATGTTTAAGTTGCATGGTCATTCTACTCTAAAAGTTACAAAGAAAAAAAAAAGAGAAAAGAAGAGAGATAAAATCAGGGCAGCCCATGGCATTTGATACTTAAATGAAGCATAAATATGTCTCAAAGAAGAAACTTAAGTTGCACCACTGCAAAAGTCTTTTAAAAAAGAATTCAGTTGCTCATTATGCACCAGAAAAATATAATAAAAAAAGAAAAACAAAAAATAAGAAAAACAAAACAAAAAAAACATAAGTAATAAAAAAAATGCAGTGTGGTAAAAATGTTAAGATAAGTGATTTCCAACAAGGAAAATAATCAAGTGAGAAATGACAATTAAGCTAAATCGAATTTGTTGAGGTGATACTTCTTAAATTCTTATCGCATTTTTGCATTTGGTATGTTATTAGCGTTTTCAAATTTTTCGGTCTTGTTATCATTATCATCATTTTGCACAATAAGTTTTCCGCTATTGCATAATTATTTTTCTGACATTGCACACTAATTTTCTGCTTCTAACACAGAATAAATCAAAATTTTTTGCCTCTACCACATCACAATTTGGAATTTTCCACTTTTTAGCACATATTTTTCTGTTTTATAGCACATGAGTTTTTCAATGCACAACACATAACATTTCGCCATTTTGTACATCACAAATAAAAAAATTCCGCTTTTTAGCATATTTTTTCCACTTTATAGCACATGAACAATTTGCTCTTTTGCACATCACAAATTAGAAATTTCCGCTTTTTTAGTACATGTTTTTTTGCTTTATAGCACATGAGTTTTCCTCTACACAATACATGAACATTCCACCATTTTGCACATCATGAATAAAAAATTTCCTCTTTTTAGCACATGTTTTTCCGCTTTATAGCACATGAGTTTTTCCGTAGCACAACACATGAACATTCCGCCCTTTGGCACATTAGAAATCCGAGTTTCTTGCTACATAGCACATAGAGTATCCACCACTCTGGCACATTATGATTTCTGTTGAATAGCACATGAGTTTTCCCGTTGCATAGCATATATATTTTCCGCCATTTGGCACATCGTAAATCAGATTTTCCATTACATAGCACATGAGTTTTTTGCCTTTGGCACATCATAGTTAATGTTTTTTGTTGCATAGTACATAAATTTTCCGCCATCTAGCACATCATAAATCAAATTTTACGCTACATAGCACATGAGTTTTCTACCTCTAGCACATCATAAATCAGAATTTTTCTGCTACGTAGAACATAAGTTTTATGCCACTTTGTCACATCATAAATCACTGAATTTTTGCTTTATAGCACAAATTTTCTGCCATTTGGCACATCATAAATCAAATTTTCCGCTGCATAGCACATGAGTTTTTTTGCCTTTGGCACATCACAGATGAGGTTTTTTCGCTACATAGCATATAGATTTTCCGCCATTTGGCACATCATAAATAAGATTTTCCGCTACATAGCACATGAGTTTTCCACCTTTGACACATCACTGATGAGGATTTTTGCTACATAGCACATAGATTTTCTACCATCTTGCACATCATAAATATGATTTTCTACTGCATAGCACATGAGTTTTCTGCCTTTGGCACATCACAGATAAGGATTTTCTACTATAGCACAGATTTTCCGCCATACGGCACATCATAAATCAAATTTTTCACTACATAGCATATGAGTTTTCCTTCTTTAGCACATCATAGATGAAGTTTTTTCGTTGCATAACACAGATTTTCTGCCATCTAGCACATCATAAATCAGATTTTCGTTGCATAGCACATGAATTTTCCTCCTTTGGCACATCACGAATGAGGATTTTTCACTACATAGCATATGAGAATTTTCGCGTCTACCACATCATAAATTAGAATTTTTCTGCTACATAGCACATAAGTTTTTCGCCACTTTGGCACATCAAAAATCAATGATTTTCTGCTTTATAGCATATGGATTTTCCGCCATCTGGCACATCATAAATCAGATTTTCTGCTACATAACACATATATTTTCCGCTATCTAGCACATCATAAATCAAAATTTTTTGTTACATAGCACGTAAGTTTTCCTATCATTTGGTACATCATAAATCACTGATTTTATCGCTTCATAGCACATGAGCTCTGTTGCATAGCACATAGTTTTCTTATCGCCACCTTGGCACATCATAAATCATTGATTTCTTCACTTTATAGCACAAATGTTTTCCGCTACACTGGCATATCACAATTTTAATCAAGGCTTTATCGTTGTTTTCATTGCCATGGCACATTACGGTTTTTAATTTTATGTTTCTCACCTCACGACAAATAATGGACCTCACTCCACTAGATCATCTATTACTTGTTAGAAAGTTAACTATTGCCAAAACTAAATAGATTTCATACATTGAGTTGCTTTTATCGTTGTTTTCTATTTGTTTTTAACGCTTTTCTTTACAACAAATGTACATTGATTCTGAAATTCTTGATACCTAGAAATGGTCACTTTGCCAAGAATAAAATAGCCTGAACATGATGAAACGATGTTGTATGGGAACACCTTTTCATCTCACACCTCCTTTCTTGTCTTGCCACTCTTCTAAACTGCCCTCCGCAAAAATCTATGTGTACTTCTTTCGGTCTTTGTTGTTTCGTAGTTTCTTACCTCACAACAAAGAGGGGCAGCTGTCAGCACCCGATTTTTGCTCGGTTCGCTACCTGTACCTCCAATTCACCCCAAACACCCAATTAGACCCTTCCGATCAGTTCAAAACTCCCAAAAACCAAGAAAACCCAAATTTTAACCCAAAAGCCCTCAGATACACTATTAAACATATCTAATACCATCCCATTGACCCAAATTCCTATGACCCTGACCCTCCAAAGATAGATCAAACATAACCATCAGATCCTGAACACCTCCAAATACCCACCTATAAAATTTCATCCCAAAACACCTTTGCTTACCATTCTATCACACTAAGATTTAATTTTAAGGCTTTAAATTGACTAGATTCCAAATCCGCCCGATTCGGGCCCATTTGGCCCAATTTAACCTTACCAATCACATCAAACTACGTGAAAACCCTACCCTATGAAATTTTACCCAAAACTACCTTCGTTTACGCCTTCATCGAGCATAGATTCTATTCCGAGGCTCCAAATTAATCGAATCAAGAACTTTCCATATCTACCTGAACCGAGCCCATTTAGGCCAATCTGACCCCACTAATCAACCCAGAATCCCCGAAAACCCCACCTTGCCAAATTTCTGCCAAAAATACCTTGATTAACCCTTCCATCCAAAAAGATTCCATTTTCGGTCAATCTTGCTAGCCCACATACAAACCCACTCTCTATAGTTAGACCCATCTCAACCCTCCACTTTGTGACCTAGAACCACCCATCAATGAACCAAGAACTTGGTTCAACCCTTGGACCCGATTTAGCCTAGCTTATTGAAATTTACCAAAATACCCCCTCAGATTTCCTAAATTATGATATTGCCCCTACCTTCCATATAAATTCAACCTAACCTCTTCATTCACCCTAACCCAGAGAACTCGAAGGAATGGATTATTCACCTTCTCCCCTGTTCAAACCTTAACCAAAGTGACGACAGGTTTCCTCCCATTTTTCCGACATCCTTCTCTCTATCTCTCCTCATCTCTTCTTCTTCTTCTTCTTCTTCTTCTTCTTCTTCTTCTTCTTCTTTTTAGTGGCGATCTCCTCTTTGACCTCTCACAAGCCAATCTTTCTTCCTTTTTTTATTCTTCCCTTCCCTCAATTTCCCCTCTTGTTCCAATTTTTGTCACCGCCCCTTCAAGTGGCAAATCTCAGTATACAAATTGGAAGCGGCGGCTACCCACCACCGGCAAATCTCATCCTTGTCATCTCTAGGTTTGAGGAGATGAAGTAGAGCGATGAGATTGAGATGTTGAGTGATGTAAATGAAAAAAAAAACAAAAGGATAGAAAAAGATTAAGTTAAAACCCTAAATCCCAAACCTCATAATTTGGTTAATATGGAATAGGGACATAGCTGTCATTATTGTATATTTTTTCTTTATTTTTTACCTATTCACTTCTAAAAAATGACCTCATTTAAGAACCCACATTTTATTTGGACCCCTACTATTTTATTTGAGTGGGGGTAACTTATAAAATTTTTTATAATTTTCATAACTATATAAAAAACATTTTTTAATTTCAATGGGAGCAGTTTGCCCACACTGATTTTTACATAGATCCGGCATTGATGAGAGCTACTTCAGTTAGAATGATTATACTTCACCCCTAGAGCAAGAAATACCAATTTGATGTTTCTAGAAACAGCCTTACATATATTCTTTTTTAAGGGACGTCTATTTCAACCATAAACAACATCAAATAATAATTGTATGCTAATTTATATTGATCAACCCAAAACGTTTCAGGTAAAAACAACAATGGCACCAAATCCAACCATAGCTTTTACAACTTGAATCTAACTCTATAAAAATGAGCATATGAATCTGGCATAAATGAGATAATGGTTAATACACAATTAACCTAATGGAAATTCACTTTTTTCTCATGATTTGGTGGTTTAGATAGTCACTTAGCATCCCTCCAAAAATGGAGGTGGGGAGGCAAATCCATGGAACTACAAGCAAAGTTCAATGTATCAATACAATATGTTTGACATGGGGTATATCATATCTGTTTTCAAGGGCACCAATACACTATATATTAATAATTGGTTAGATTGATTTGTTTTAAATGTTAAATTGTGATGTGATTTTACCCCCTTATAAGTTATCAGAACCAAAAATGAGAAAAAAGAGTTACCATAAGTTAAACTCTTCATATCTTGTATATCAAGAATATCGATACTTTGAACCATGACTATAGATTCTTCATGCTAAGGTCAATGGAACACCCTACTTTGTCCCTACTCTTTAGTCCCATTATGATGTTTATTACGCATTGTCTTGAAAACCTGACTGGACCGTGCCAGATGGTCAAATTGTTTGACCTGAGAACTAGCCATTGTCTCCGGGTCCGATTTTGGACTTGATCATTTTTTTGGAAAAAAATGTTGAAGTGGTCAAAGAGCTATTGACCCGGGAGGTTGGACCGCTAAACCGTTCAACTTAGGAAACAATTACCGATTTAATAAAAAATTATTTAAATTTTTAAGGAAGCATTATTAACAAAGAAAAGAGAAGACCAAGAGATGGGGGAGGGATTTAGACGAGATCTCAAATCTGATCACTGAGATCCAAGAGAGAGAGAGAGAGAGAGAGAGGTCAAATATGAGATCCAAAATGGCTGGGGAGAAATGTTGTCACTGTTGTTTTTGCCGCCACTTCTTCCATCACTGTCATCATCACCGGAGAACATGGAATCCTTGTCCTCCTTCCTTCTTTCCTTTCTTTGTTTCTTTCTTTTTTTTCTTTTTTTATTCTTATCCGACAACCACCTGCCTCTTTCTCTTTTCTCATAAAAGAATAATGTCTGTGTGTGTTTGTGTGTGTGAATCTATCAAACTGCTTGAACAATTTGACCTAGATGATCAAACAACTGACCTGAAAACCGATGGTCAAAGCGGTTCAGTTTTCGGGTTGGTTTTTAAAACCTTGGTATTATGTATTACCAAAAAATAAATTAAAAGAAAAAGTTGCTTTCACTTCTTTAAAAAGGAGCGGGAATGCTCTCCTTTCGATAGATGTGGATACTACTTTTTTATAGATGAAATTTTCCCAATTAATGTGCAACAAGAGATATATGTAGGGCTTCCAACCATCTTGCCACTTAGATCATTGGGACTATTAGCTATGTTTGGTTCAAAAAAAAGGCTTGGGAAAGGAGAGGAAAAGTAAGGATGCATGAGCTCTCTCTTTTCCTTTTGCCATACTATCATTGGTTAACTATCACCTTGTTTTGAGCATGGTTCCTAGTATGGATACTCTTAATATGCAAATTTTGTGTATTCAAGTTCTTGACTGAAACTCTTTTTTCTTTTTCTTTTTTTTTTTGAGAAATTTTCTAAAACTCACCATGACTTTTCGGAATTTCTCTTAAACTCACCACAACTTTTCAAAACATCCAAGGAACTCCATGTCAATGAATTTTTATTTTCCAAAGCTCACCATACATTAGAGCACCGTTAGTGTACATTAACAAATGTTGCTCACGTCTGCACAAATGCATTTTTCATGACCAAACTTCCCTTGAATGGCAAGTCAGCCATATTAAACATATTTTTATGACTAAAATGCCCTTAAGCACCTAGATGATAGATAGATAGATAAGATTTCTGCTTGTTGAGAGACGTTAATTTTGTTCTCATTGTATTACTTGCAAGTATTCCAAGAAAGCTGAAAAATGGGTTTTGGGTAGAATAATAATAGGGGTATTTTTGGAATATTAAAAAATTGGTCAAATATAACGAAGGGTAAAATGATTATCTACCAACACCAGTTAGTCTATTTAACATCAAGTTGCTGACATGGGGTTCCTTGGACCTTTTGAAAGTTATGGTGAACTTAAGAGAAATGCTAAAAAGTTATGGTAAGTTTTAGACAATTTCCCTTTTTTTTTAACTTTCGGGAAATTGTCTAAAACTCACCATGTCTTTTTATCATTTCTCTTAAACTCACCATAACTTTTCAAAAAGTCCAGAGAACCCCCATGTTAGTAAGTTTTTATTTTTCCAAAACTCACCATTCATTAGAGCACCATTAATATTCATTGATAGGAGTTGTCCACATCAGCATAAATGCATTTTTCATGACCAAACTCCCCCCGAATGGCAAGTCAGCTGTATTAAATATATTTTTATGATTAAAATTCCCTTAAGTGCCCAACTGCCTTATATATAAAGATTTCGTTCTACTCATTGAGAGACGTTTTGCTCTCATTGTGCTCCTTAAAAATATTCCAAGGAAGTTGAAAAATGGGTTTTGGGTCCAATGAGAATAGGGTATTTCTGGAAAAATGGGTTGAATCTAACAAAGGGTAAAATGGTAATCTACTAACACCTATTACTCTCTTTAGTGTCAAATTACTAACGTGGGGTTCCTTGGACATTTTGAAAAGTTATGGTGAGTTTGAGAGAAATGTTGAAAAGTGATGGTGAGTTTTAGACAATTTCCCTTAATTTTTTGATTTTATAATCTCAAATGGGTACGGGGTGTTAGATGGACCAGATTTGCTTCCATCCAATTTAGTCCGATATGAGTTCATTACAGATGGACCAAGTCCAATCCAATCTAAGGAATATTTTAGACCATTTTGGACTAGTCCAATTCAAAATGGACCAGGTTCAATCCAATCCAATAAATATTTTAGACCATTAAATCTGGATTGGTCCAATGCAATATATCAAATCTGTCCAACTGATCTGTCCAATTTGATTTTGACTTGGATGGGGTCTAACCCAAAATTGGTCCATTGACACCCCTATTTACTTGCCTCTACACTAATTAGCTAAAATAGCATTTTGATGATCCTTAGATATGATATACAAAATGCCCCATATTAGATGTACCATATTGATACTTTAAACCTTAGTTCATAGTAGGACAACTAGTATACTTGGATGTGTTGTTTGGGACCGACCATTGACATGGTAAATTCAAGTTGGTGTTTTTATATGATTTCATTTGTATTTAGCAACTTGAATCCTCTTTCCATCTCGCAATAAGGATGTAGATGGGGTGGGGTTGGACTGAGTTGAGAAATTGTTAAGGCTTATTCTGATACTGTTTATATTTGTATTTATACTCTCTTTAAACTGACCCTAGGATGTGTTTGGTTGCAGAGAAAATTTATTTGCACTAGTATAAATGCATGAGTGCAAATGTAAAAAATGCAAATTCTTATTTAATTTTGTTTTGGGTTTTAATTATTCTATTTCATGTATTATTTTACTTCATTTGTACTATAATCAAACAAAATAAGATAAAATTTGAAACAAAAATAGGTCAGAATTTACACTCAAATCATTTGCACTGTCATTGTAGAGTGCAAAATCTTGTAACCATCTCACCGAGAGAGACCCTCACACAGTGAGAAACTCTCCCGCAGCTCGAGCCCATGCAGCTCTAAAAATTAAAAAAACCCGAACCCAAGAACTGAAAAAACCAAACCCAGCCTGTGTAAATTTGTAAGCTGACCGGCAGGCTTGGGTTGGGCCCGCCCAAGTTGCAACCTAAGAATAATTATGTTGCCACTCAGTCGAACGAGGAATTTGAATTAAAGTTATAAATGAATTCCATTGTTTGACATTAAGATTTACCTTTCAAGCCAGGAAAGGAAAAGCTAGCCCAGCAGTCTAACTTACTATCTACATGCAATAAAATATTCACTCCTAATACAATTATACATCGTCAGCTCCTGTTTGAAGGCCGCTGCAATTAAGTCCGGCCACCATCTTCGGCATTATCACCGTTGGCAGCATTCTGATGACTGCATATGATGTCTTTACCAAGCAATTTTAGTATCTTTCTCGGTGGTTCTTCATGTTTATCACCATGAGGACGTCTCCTCCTAGCAACATTAGGACCATTACGAACATACCTCATCTTGCGTGTGTTGTCTTGATCAGACAATCTGCTTGTCGGATCAGGGGCGGGATTCTCATAGTCGACAACATAATGGTCGGCGTTCATCTGCGGGAAAATTTTATAGAAACAGAGCTTACAGTCCTTCTGCAACTTGTGGCCTTTCACAAAATTCTTCCATCCCTTAGTGAACGAGTAGCTTTGACTCCTGGGGCAGTACTCAAATTTCACCTCCCATGTTCGATTTTGTCTGTCAGCGAGCTGTAGCATCTCCTTGTTATATCCATTACTTCCATTCTTCAGAGAAGGAAAATGGGCCTCAGCCAGATGTCTTGGGATGACAAGCCTGTTGAAGCGGCCTACATCACTCTGATACAAGATCTTATGAAAGAGAAGTTCTTCACGCCTTGGTGGTCTTGCGTCAGTTTCTGCAATGTTTGAACTTTCAGTACTTGGCAATGGAAGTGGGGCTAGGCTTTTGGGCGTCTGATCATCCCTTACTGCAGCAGCATGTTTGGGTGTTTCTCCCTGATCATCACCCATGAAACCCCTGCAGTAGTTACATCACCAGCAATTGAAATTGAAAGCTATATGTCAAAAACAAATAATCAGATTTGGTAACAAAAGCAGAAGATTAAACTAACCTGTACTCTGAATTAATTAATGCTCTCTTCCTTGGAGTAATAAAAATCTTTTCTTTCTCACTTTCTTTCTCTACTACCTTCCAACTCGTAGATGCAAGAGAGAGAGAGAGGAATTTGATTGCAGGAGAGATGAGAGATTTGCACTATTATTTATAACTGGACTTGATCAAATAGTTGCAGAGACAGAGTTTAGTTCGGAATAGAAATGCATGTGGAGAGGGACTTGAACGCTGCCATCGACACTGAATTCCTTAGAGATCGGATTCAGTCTCGCAATAAAAATATACAAGTAAAGAGATATTCCCAATACACGGTTGCAAGTGACTGTGTGTTGTGAAGACTGAATCCGAGTTGGAATTCCTAAACATGTTTGATTCGTCTAGGATACTATTTAGAACGTTTGATGACGCATCAAGTGGGACCCAGTTGTCTTGAACAAGATTTCATAGAAGCCCTAGTCGTAGTTGGACTGTGATTGTTCAACGATCGATTGGAGAGTGTTCTTGGAGTGAAGGAAGAATTAGTTCTTCAAACAAACTGCCACCCGTAGAGAATCAAACCAATGGAATCAGACAGAACCAGTTAGAAGCTAAGAACAGATCGTAAACAGTAATTAGTTCTCCAGGTAGCAAACCTTTACCATGCACTAGCAATAGGAAAAGCCGAAGGAAACAACGAAGCTAAAGCAAAAATACCAAGGGTCCATTTGGTATTTGGTTTACAGTTGGATGGTCTATTTCCCCACCTATTTCGTTTAGACAGGAATGAGAATCGGGTGGATTGGATTCTTATTTCCAAGGGAGGGGAGGGTCCATTCTGATTCCGATTCTTGACCACTATTCCTGTGAACCAAATAGACCCTAAAACATAAAATCTTTATATTTGAACTCTATTTCTAAAGTCATTAACAAAGATGAAGAACCTAATGGGTTCAATGAATGCCTCTTGCCAGATCAAAAGGGTTTTGGACATATGCTAGGCTAGACATAAAAGGATATCTCTGAATGTGCAAACTTGTAAGTGCTGCCTAGGTATTGAACATAGATCAATGCAAGAAAGTAAAGCACACGAAAGAGAAGATTTATATAGGTTTGGCTCTCTTGTCCTAAGTCCTTTCTCAAGGTATTTCAATCCACTATTTTGGCTTACATGGGTGTTGACAATACTATTCTAATTGAATAGGAATTTGGATTAACAAAAGGATCTTAAATGGAATATTGGTTTGATGAGAGGGTAAACAGAGGAATATTGAGTTGAAACTTCATGAGCAGGTTTTTTGGTGTGTCTATGCATTAATTATATGGTTTGATTGGCTTAAATGTGTTTGGATCAAGGGGATTTAGGTTGTGTGTGTTTTATGCTAATGAGAGGGGTTAAAATAGAATTTCCGTTTGATGAGAGGGTAAACAAAGGAATTTTGAGTTGAGATTTGCTAGGTAGGTATTTTGGGAAGTATTGAGTCTGATGGTAGTGTCTGATCTGGGGGTTGAGGGGTATACGGGGTTGATTAGGGTCATCGGATCGGTATCGAACAGATTTAATGGTGGATTTGAAGACTTTTGGGCTGAAATTCAGGTTCTTTGGGTTTTTTTTTGGCATTTTGGAGTCATCGGAATGGTCTAATCGGGTGTTTAGAGTAAATTTGGAGTTCAGGTGATGAACCGAGCAAAAATCGAGTGCTGACAATGGATATAGAGTTTAACGTCTATTTGGTTCATAGGAATAGGGGTCTAGAATCAGAATGAGACAGGACCCTTACCTCCCTTGGGAATGAGAATCCATTCCAACCAATTATGATTCCTGTTTAAACCAAATAGGTGGAGAAATAGACAATCCAACTTTGAACCAAATAGACCCTTAGTATGTTTGCTTTACACCTTTAGGGAGGCTAAAAACTCATTTCCCAAATGTTAGAAATCAAAATATTTAAAAATATTATTTATGAAAACTTAAAGTGTTGACTAATTGAGCTATGAAGTTGACTACATATAAATGGCTAATTAAATAGTGCCTATATACTTGACCAATTATGACAACCAATCAACTAGTTAAATCTGAAGATTATGATCTCATCTAAGAATCGACTAGTTATACTAAATAGTTTACTAGTTAGTCATCTTGAGTCCACTAGTTAATTTAACCAATTGACTACTAGGTGCAAAAAAATCTCTAATAACATGATTCTAATGGTTATATTAGATCTCCAATAGCTTTCCCTCTTTGGGATGTTCTTCCTTCGATATTAATATGTTCTTTTATAGATTAAATATTTGTGTTATGTGTTTATGATTGTTTGATAATTGCATGTGGACCCCACCTATTAGACCCGGGAGAGGGGTGTCTAACCCCTTCCCTCTCCCATCCAAATCTTACCTGGACTAGTTAATCGGTGCCTTGGGCCTTAGTGTCACTATTAAACCAAACATGTTTCCTAATGTAGATCCCGGAGGTCCCATCACCTCCATTTTCATAATTGATGGGTGGAAACTCTAAGTCCAGCCCAAGTGAGTCGTTTCCCGGTGCTCAAATCTACCAAAAGCATATAACCAAAAACATTAGACTCTATATATTTGAACTCTATCTAAAGCCAATAACAACCGGATGTGTTCAATGAATGCCTCTTCAAAATCTAAAGGATCTTGGATATAGATGCTAGGCTATGCAAAAAAGGAAATATGAATGTGTAGGCTTGTAATCGTTGCCTAGATATTGAACCCAAGAGGAGGGTGGTTTGGACTATTTCACACAATCTTTCCTAGAGTCTCCCTAAAGCACTGTAAGTGTGTGTGGTGCTTGGTAGTAGAAGTGTTGTGAAGAAAACAATATAATGTAGTGGAAATAACAAATCAATGCAAGAAAGTAAAGCACAAGAAATAGAAGATTTATAAAGATTTGTCTCTCTCAGCCTATGTCCTCTCCCCAGGAACATCACTTAATAATTTAAAATCTACTATTAGCTAAACTTATACGAGTGTCAGCAAAACCACTACAACCAATTGGGCTTATATGGGTGCCAGCAACACCATTCCAACCGAACAGGTTTCCAAGTACTATTCAAACCTTCCACTAATTTTTACAACCCAAAAACCTTCCATTAGCACTCACACACTAAGTAGCAAATAGCTAGCATCTTGAGTCAATTGATAGCTTGTAGGTCCTATCAACCCTTACACAAATAATGATAGATACAATAATGAACAACAAGTGTATGCCTCCTTAAGGCAAATTTATGAAATACAAGCAAACTAGCTAATTCAGCAAACAAGATTTAGTAATAGAGGCCCAGCTAAATGAGGCTCTTAGGGATTTGGTTTTACACACACACACAATCACTTAAGCTCAATGGTTTCTCTCTCTTTTCAACTCAAGGGTGTTTTAAATAATAAATCTTTTGGTTTCCCCAAGTTTTCCCTGTTATTTCTCTCTTCTTTATCAAGATATGTCAAAATATCGCACTAGGTTCCCCATTCAATCTTGTTTATTTCCAAGATTTTATATCTAGGATTCAAACAATAAAAAATTGGAAATAAGATTTTTTTATCTATTTTATTCAATAATTTTTTATTTATATTAAAAGACCTCAAAACCCAAAAGTAATGAAAGATCTCACTATGACGTGAAAAACGAGAAGAGGAACAAAGTGAAAAAACATGTTATATACATTTTTTATTATATAAAATATATTTTTGTTATATAATATATTATCAAGTCTATCTCAGGCTTGAGCTCGGGCTGGGACTTTATAAGAAATCCCAAGCCTGGACCAAAAAAAGTGGAGCCTAGTGTTTTGGGCCTAAGCCCGTGCCAATAGGCTTAAATTCATGTCCAAGCCCGAATAAAAACAAGTTAGTCTAGGCTGGCCCATGTATAGGTCTATTTCCAAGTGGTTTTGTGCCATTCCAAAATGAAAAAGCCATTAGAGCTCTAATATGACCATTCAAATCATGTTATTAGAGGTTTTTCACGCCTACTAGTCAAGTTGTTAGGACTGGGTTTGTTTCTAGAACTATTGGAATATGATCTAACCCCCAATTGAAAGATGTTTGACCCTGGCCTCCTAGAATATTTCCAGCCATTCACTGTTGGCCAGAGCTAGATCAATTCTTTCCCTCACATTTCCTTGCTCTTCCCTCTTGTTATTCCATGTGAGCCACTCTTTCCCTTAAGTTCATAAAGGCTTCTTTCTTTTGCTTATTTGGTTCTCCATAAACAAATGATACTCTCCACACTGAACCATCTTCTTCTTTTACTTCTGTTATGATAATTCATTCACAAGCTTGTTTAATCTTGAGCTTAACCTCAGTAGTCCATAGGACTATCATCCCCCCTGCTAGACCTGGTGCATCAACACCCCAACACTCCCAATCATTTAACCAATATAGTTTTTCCTACTTTGGCCAACTGAACATTTTGTTTCCATTATTAATATAATATCTAGCCTTGTCTCCATCCAAGCTCTTTTAAGTCTTCGGACTGTCAGAGGAGAGCCTAACCCCTGACAATTCCAACTCAGGATCAACATGTTGACCGTGAGGGCTGATTTTGGGCAGCCACCCACACCTTTCTCAGTTTAATCTCTAGGTCTCCCCCCCTTGACACCTCAGTCTCCTCCTCCCACTTTTTTCCTAATCTCTTCTTTCCCCTCTTATAATGCCATGGAAGTAGGATTGATTCCCATATTTTCTTAAATACCTTTTCTTCTTATTCTTACAACAACTATGAATTAGTCCTAACAAGTTTTCCTTTTCCCAAAATAGTTGGTTTTTAATTTTTTTGCCTTGAAATTCCTCCTTTTTTATGGAAGATAATTTTATTAAATACATTCAGCACTCTTTTCTATTTTTCCATTAACTATCAGTTTTCCTTAAGGAAATCAGAGTATATTCAACATTAAATTTTTGGAAATCAAAGTGACAGTTTTGATCAGTAAAGTTTTACCTCCAGTTCAGTTGGGTTGCCTCCTCCCATGTCCAAGTCTGTAGCTCCAGCAATATGACCCGCAGGATTACCACTAGCCAAAACATTGTTGTGGTTATACGGATTGTCGTTGGTCCACTCCACCACCTCCATTTCTTCATCCGAGGCCTCTTGATTTACTACTCTCTCCCCTGGATCCACCTCTCTATCCCAGTCAGGTTGCATCAACTACGTATTCAGAATGAAGTCTACCTTTGCCTCATCTTCTCGACTTTGATCATTCCTCCGTTTAATATTGCAGACCGTCTGCACCCCACTAGAGTCCGAATCCAGCTCATCCCTTTCTTTTGTTACCCGAACCCGAGTCGCTACTCATTTATGCTCATTCTTCCTGCCTTTGTCCAGTTTCCTAGTTCAGCATTTTCAAAGTATTGTATTGGTTCCCTTCATTCATCTTTTCAAGTACTTGCTCAGTTCCACGTGTTTCTTCCCTATTGCATTTATCATTTTTCCCACATCTCTAACTCAGCACCACATCATCCTCCTCCTCTTGGACAAATTCCAATATTTGGGTCGAACCCATCTCCATATTTTCTAAACTCCTTCCCATGTTGCCAGCTGCCCTTTCTACCAAACCTTTCGGACCCTTCTCCACCACTACACGAAAAAGTTGATTTGATGTCTGACTTGAATCTTCATCCAACTACCGCCCAAATCTATTACCAACTCGTTGATTTCCTCCCATCACTTTGACTAGTGACAGTCGTACCTCGAAACTTGCTCCCACCAAAAAAGCCATTCGGACTGGTCATTGCATCTGCCCTGTTTCATCTACAAATAGTCTCCAGTGAGCTCTCTGTACTGCTTCCTCAGCGGTTACTACTTCCAGAGCTTCCGCAGCCCTTGCATCAGCCTGCTCCTGTTCCGGCGACCTCAAGCTCTGTCCTTCTAATAAGAATTTCAGCTGCAGTTGCTTCTGCTCTCTAGCTTGAATCCATCTCCTTCTAAACGCATCAACAGATTGTTCAATAGCCATGAATTTTCCTGCTTCTTTGTCTCCGTTAGCCCTCAGCCAGGGTCTAAATCCTCTGTTGTTGGAGCCAAAAACTAGCTTTTGGCTCTCCAAATTGTTGATGACTTCTCCTATCAGGTCATCTCTCCAAAAAGGGCGAACAATTTTGTTTTAGGTAGCCCAATTTGCCACACTTTTCACATAAAATCGGCAACCTCTCATAATGGAGTTCGTTCCTATCTATTTGCATCCATAAACTTGCTTTGATGTACCATATAGATTTGTGACGAGTTAATTAAGTTTTAGTGTTACATGATACGTGCCATAAAGGGATTAAGGGGTGGGGACAGAACAATGTACGCGTGAGGTCCATTGACCTTACGATGGAGAGACTGCAGTTATGTGTGTTTGATCTCGTACCTCCGTATTATGGCGGATGCTTCTTTGCTTATAGTTTTATTTTGACTATTCAATAGGTTTCATTTGTTTGCGGTGCAAATTTGAAGTATATACAAATTTTGCACCTGATTCAGTTTTGATTTTGCCAGTTTGAAATTATAATTCAAACTCCTACATGATATAAAATTTGTATTTTTTTTATTCTTATTTGCATTTATTGGCAGTGCAAATGTTGCACCCAAAAAACCAATGCAAAATTTGCTAACCTTCTTTTCTACCTCAATTTTATTAAGTATGAAGTGAGGACTACATCATCTTGCATCTTACCTCTCTTCGGAAATAGATTACCCTCTTACCTCCATTCTCTTTCATATTTTTCTTTTATCAGTGAAGTTATTTGTTGTGGAGTTGAGATTAAAACCAAGTAATTCCCCAACAAATAGTATTAAAGCGAATATTTGGATAGTGTATTTTTTCTTTTGTACGTACTGATGAAGGGAAATTTGGCCCGACCTCGCGATCGCCCGACACGTGGCAAAGGCAAGCAGCTCGGGACAGTAGAGCGCCCAAAGCGAATATCGGAAGCAAGTCCAAGCTCACTACCGAGCTCCTTCAGAACCCGAGCTCCCTAAGTCCGAGCTCCCTACTAGGAGCCCGAGCTCCTTGTTAAGAGCGAGCTCCCTGTTAAAGGTCCGAGCTCCCTAAGTAAGAACCCGAGCTCCCTAAAATCCGAGCTCCCTATTAAGAACAAGCTCCCCACTGGGAGTCCGAGCTCCCTATTAAGAGCGAGCTCCCTACTGAGAACCCGAGCTCCCTGCAAAGAGCACGAACTATACTGGGCCCCAAGTCTCACAAAGCTGACCCGAGCTGGCCCATGGCAGCTCGGAACACTCCTAACCGAACTCAAGACACCTCGCTCGCCACTCCAACACTTCACTTCCAAAGCACCAGGCCAGCCAAACGTACCCGACACCAAGGACGTCCGTATCCAAGGGCGACGCACCTGACTGATTTGGGATCTGACGCCTGACAGCCGCATTTCAAACGGCTTCCTGCAACCGTCGTCACTAGCCGCAGAGACGGCTCCGACAAAAGGAACAGTGACGGTTCTGTCCGGCCAGAGGAAATGACACCCGAACTGGCAGGAGTTCAGAAGTAATCATGCCCGACCTGACGGAGGCCTGGAAGTGAGTGCGCGAGGTGGTTATAAAAAGCTTCTACCCCCCAAGAACGAGGTATGCTAACTTTCGCGCTATCTGGTTTATCTTGCCTTTGAAGGATTCTAACTTGAGCTTCGGAGCCCTTACGCCGGGTTCTCCCCGGAGCTTCTCTTCTCTCTCCGTTTCAGGTCCCTGTTACTCAGTTCAGAGGCAAGATCATCGACAGCTAAGACCGGTCAGATTGTGCATCATCACGTACCATTGATGTTTTTACTTGAAACGCAACGTTTTGGGCTGATCAATAAAGATTGGTCAGTGATGCGAAACATGCATTTTAAGATATGTCGGCCTCAATACGATTGTATACATACCAATTTGTATTGATGAATCCGAAACGTTTAAGGAAGAAACAACAATGGTGATTTATCAAACAAAAAAAGAAACAGCAATGATGCCAAACATAAACATAAAAAAAAATAATAATAATTGTTTGGGTTGCTAAAATTTCAAATATGTTGTAATTTGGGTGTGGTTTTGGTAAAGTGTAGTTTAGCCTTCAAACAAGATATATTAAATCGCACTCTCATATGAAAGAATAATTGACTACGGGGCTGAAGTGATAGGGGTGATGCGATATCCAAATGGCTGAAGCTATGCTCCTCTGCCCGATAGCTGAATTGGGATGTCCTTCTTACAAAGCGCGTCTCACACTGACCTTACAGTCACGTCTCACTTTGTATTGGGAATATTTCCCGTATGAATAATAAATACAAGTACGAAAGATGTTTCTGTACTTGATCTAGACTCGATTTAGCTCAGGCGGTTATCATAATAGCCCTATCACTGTTTTATGATGCAGCAACTTATAGTCCTATACACAATGGCTGTTTGACCCCATGGCCAATAAAGCCCTAGTCCCTAGATTTACTGTACACTTGGGATGCAAATGGATCGGATTAGATTTGAAACAAGGTATATCCAAATCTGATCAGATATGTTATAAATCCGACCGGATCTCATAAATACTGAATTAAATTTGAATCCAATTAGAACGTCAAATATCTGAATATGATTTGATCCAATCTATTTATTTAAAAAAATAAATTATTAAAAAAAATAAAATATAACAATTTAAATAAAAAAATAAAAAAAATCAACTATTTTTATCATATATATACATATTTTTATAAAAAATTAAACAATATAAAAAAATCATATATATATATATGTATGGGGTTCGAGTATGATATGGAAAAAATATGTATATGATTTATTTTTTAATCGATCTCTAAAGAAGCCTGAAACCAGAGATCAAGGTACATACATCATGCTGACAAACCTCGTAGAGAAAAATTAAAAAGAAAAAAAAATGCGGTGAGCGTGGATCGAACACGCTACCTTCAGATCTTCAGTCTAACGCTCTCCCAACTGAGCTATCCTCGCGCCAATCCATTGCACCAGCCGGGAATCGAACCCGGGTCTGTACGGTGGCAGGGTACTATTCTACCACTAGACCACTGGTGCTTGTTGATATCATCGTTGTGCTCGACCTTACATAACAAAACCTAACAGGCGAATCTACTGACCCCTTTAATGAATAAAACAACACCATTGATTTTATTATTAAGGTTGTGTTTGGTTTGAAAGAAAAAGTAGGAAAAGGCAGAAAATCCTTTACAAACCTTGTATAGGTTTCCTTACATTTTCCTTCCTTTCCCTACTTTTTCCTTCAAACCAAACATAGCCTAAATGTTTTCGGAGAAGCAAAACACGGTCCATTTTTTTTTCTCTGGATGTGCTGATGTGGGACAAGTAAGAAACTTATCCCCTTACGTTTTTTTGAAAAAAAAAATTATAGGTGCATTACACCCCTTGTGCCATAACTGAGTGTATTGATATTATGTGTGTGATGTTGTATGATCCAATATGTGCCAAACCAAACATGTAAGAGATGAGATCATGCCAACTAGATAGAATTGAATTAGAAGGACGAAGTCGTGCACCGAAGAGATCTGCAAATAGATAAATGATCAGAGGCCCGAGAAGACAATCCCCATAAGACACTTTGACGCTCATGTTAGTAGCAAGAGGGTGAAGTCAGTTGGACTGAGCTTTAGAGGGCGAGTTGGTCCAAGCTGAATAGAGCAATAAGGTAGCAAGAGAGTTAGGGCATTAAGGGAATTGAAGATCATTTAACTTGAGGAGGAAATGCCTTTAAATAGATGAGTGTCTGTGTTGTAGTCAGACAAGCTCTTTGTGGGGTTATTGGGAAGAGGCCACTCATCAAGGTTTTCGGGAGGCTTCGCCTCCCTGCACATCTCCTTGTCCGTGTGGGATTTTACTTCCTTGTGAAGTCCTTGGCAACATGGTTTCTTAAAAGAGTGTTGATGTGGTCCCAAGACGTCAGTTATGAAAGGAACCATGTGGTAGCTTCGACCAGATAAGACACTGTCCAAACACTATGAACCTTGCACCTGGTTGATAAGTTATTTTGTTTCCATTTCTTCTCCCATAGAAGTGGACTAGTGAGGAAACTACCAAAATTGATCGATTGGATGTGTGCTACTATACTTAGCTACCTCACTGATTCAAGTTCAATCATGAGGACCAATGGGTTAAATTATGATGTCACAAATTCAATAAAAATGTAAAAATAGATAAATTATACAAAATTTGAAAAAGAGAAATTGCCTAAAACCCACCAAAACTTTTCATCATTTTTCTTAAACTCACCATAACTTTTCAAAAGATCCAAGGAACAACATGTTAATGAGTTTTTATTTACCAAAACCCACCATCCGTTAGAGTACTATTGTTACTCATTGACAAAAGTTGTCCTTGAAAGTATTCCAACTTCCAAGGAAGCTGAAAATGGGTTTTGGAACGAATAATAACAAGGTACTTCTGGAATACTGAAAAATGGGTCAAATATTATTACAAAAAAATGGTCGAATATAACAAAGGGTAAAATGGTAATCTACTAACACTTATTAGTCTATTTAATATCAAGTTAATGACATGGGGTTCCATGAATATGTTTTGAAAAGTTATTGTGAGTTTAAGATAAATGCTGAAAAGTCATGGTGAATTTTAGACAAATTCCCCTTAAAACAAGATTGTCAATGCCCTTAATGTTACACATTTATTATATAAAAAATTGTGATAAATAAGAATTATTATTTTTTATATGATGAAAAATAATTAAAAATATAAGAAAATGGAAAAAATAACAAATGTCTAACTTGTGATCTATTTACTAAGTCAAGTGATTCAACCTGACCGATTATTGGGTTATTTGGTAAGACAATAGGTTTTTATTACAAGTGGTTTAGAGGTGGAATAGACCTGAAAATCTGGCTAAGTGATGGGCTGATCGGCCAGATTGAGTGGATTGCCTGCAAGTTGAAAACATTAACATATTCCTCCTAAAACAAGGATAGAACTAGGCAAATATCATGGAGACTAATGAGAACCGGGGGTGCTGGATGGACAACTTGAATTTTGCCTATTGACCCCTATCTATTAGGATGCAAATGGATTGAATCATGATCCGATATGATCCAAAATCTGATCTTATTTGGTTGGATTTGGATATACTCTTGTTGGATTTCCGGATCAGATAATCTGATTAAAAAAATTGGATCAAATTTGAATCATCCCCTATCTTATCCGAATATATATATATATATATATATATATATATATATATATATATATATATTGTTTATTTATTTATATACATCTTACTTATTTTTTTATAAATATATTTATATTGAATTTTTGTAATTTTTGTATTATTTATTTTTATAATATATATATATATATATATATATGATGAAAATAATTAAATCTGATCCAATCCGTTTGCATCCCTACTGTCTATCCAACTTGATAAAGAGATCTTTCAATGTTTAAAAATTTGCATTTGACCTACTAGTCGAATTGGTTGAATTGTGTGACCTGGGCCCTTGGCAAGTTAATTTGGTCATACTCCAAAAATTAGAATATGTCAAAAATTAAAGTACCGAACAGAATCGTCGTCTGATTGGTCCAACTGGAAAACTAGTGAATTGATCCTAGTTGTAGGAAATACATCAATTTTTTTGAAATTTTTTATAACTCAGATGCGAACTTCCAAAATCCAAAGGTCACAAGTTTGCGCTAAGTTATCCATTTGGGGCGATTTTTTTAGACAACTTTTTAGGGTTTATGTGATGATAAGGGGCCAGAAGCGTCTTTACCTTGCTGTTTGTGTCAAATATGCTTTTTCTATCACCGAATCCTTTTTTTATTAAAAATTAATTTTATAATAAAATATGTTGTAGTAGAATATAATTATATATTTTGTATATATTTATGTAATTAATATTATGTATGTATTTATGGATGTATACATATATATACATTCGACCTTGACTGAACCTTTGACATGTGAACCCCTCCCTGTTGATGCTAAATCTTGTTCCCTGAATTCCAACTTAATTCTTCATTTTGGGTGAATTATGGGTAAATTGAACATAGGTTTTTATATCATTGTCCACTCAACACCTATAAATGTGATTGCGCACACATACCAATCTTACGAACTTTTATAGGCTTCAACTTCAAGCTAATGTACCATCAGTTTGCCAAAAAAAACTTGGTTGATTGAGCAATCTTTTATGCTGTTTTGCAAATCCTTGGAAGGCCCAATCTATTTGATGATGCTCGATCCAAGGTATTTCTTGAATCGATGTTACAGTTAGATAATCCTGCTAAATGGGTGGAGTCAAGGTGAAAGGATGAAGTCGCGCTCCAAGATCTGAAACCAAGAAAGTGGTTAGAGGCCCGATGAATTATTCCTTGGGTAAGTACTCCGACACTCAAATTAGTGAAGAGAATGATTGGTGGTCAAGCCGAGCAGTTGAGAGAACATTATTGGTCCGAGCAAAGTAATAACATGGGTGCTAAAAGTCAAAAGTCCCTTACCTCGAGCGAGGATTACCTACTTATAGCCAAAGATCCATGTCCAATTTGGATGAGGCTTCCGGGGGTTGTCGAAATGAAGTTGCCCGCCGAGGTCTTCACGATAAGACCTAACCCCCGGTAGAGCTATCCTCTTTATTTATATGATGCTCTCCTGTCCTGGTTGTGTTTATCTAATGACATGGTGCCGACGTGGTTGAAGTGATAAGGCGGCCATAGAAATGACATGTGGCACCCGAGTCCAACTCAACCATAAGCCAAACACTATCCATGATCAAACCTAAAGTATCCTTGAAAATGCCATCCGTTTATTTTGATTCATGATATATAATATCAAAGTCAATTTTAGTTCATTTAATTAATCTATACTACCATTAAAAGTAAGAATGAGGTCTACATTTGTGATTTTTATTGATTAAAATATCCTTATTGTTGAATTTGGTCATTCTTTATTATAAGAGCAAAAACTTATTTTGAACTGCTACTTACCATGTGAAGTCAACTGATTTTACCACATAGAGCTGGCATTTATTTGGGTTTGATCTCATGCTTTCGTATTCAGATGGATACCTCTTTGGTTATAATATTATTTTGATTATTTGATAAGCCCCATCAGTTTGTAGTGCAAATCTGAAACGTATACAAATTTTGCCTTATTCGGTTTTTCTTTTGTTTGTTTGGAATTATATTTGACAATCCTATATGATATAATATTTGGTAGTATTTGCACTTATTGACAGTGCCAATGCTGCATCAAAAAAAAAAAAAAAGCAATGCCAAATTTTCTCACTCACAGTGCCAATGCTGCATTAAAAAAAAGGATAGACCAACAAGACATATTGGATTGAACCTGGTCAGTCTGTAATAAATTTATATTGGATTGGGTTGGATTAAGCCAATACCTGATCCATTGATATAAGATAAGAATATAGGTGTCAATGGATCAGGTTTGGGTTTAAACCAATCTAAATCAAAATGAATTTGAACATATTGGATGGTCCATACATTAAATTGGACCGGTCCAAAATGATCCAAAATATTCATTGGATTGGATTGGACCTGGTCCATTTATAATGGACTGAACGGATAGGACCAAATCAAGTCCAAATGACACCCCTGTTTCTACCTCAATTTTGGGACAGAACCTAATTGAGTGTGTGGAGGCAAGATCATAAGCCTAATTAAGTATGTGTTTGGTATAGCTTCCATTTATTAAATAAATGTTTGTATTTGATTTGTCTTCAAAACCAAAAAAAGTAATTGATAAATAATTTATGGACAACTAGGTGCCACTAAGCACCACATAAGCAGAATAATGAATAAATGCTCAACCATCGGGGGGGGGGGGGAGCGATAAAATGAAGCTTTCTCTAACGGTTGATGTGCATATAAATCAAAACTCACTTTTGTGAATATTAATGCATGTGAATGAATATGATAAAAAAATGCTGATTTGGCGATAACATGACAACGTTTTGATAAATGCCTATCATGAAATGCCCACGGAACAAAATACACGCTAAGTTTATCCTTGACCCCTCCCAAAACTCTAATATCATACTAAAATGTTAAGGATCACTATGTGATAATCCTTGAATTCCTATTTTTTCTTTTTTAAAAGATGGTCTATTTTTTCTTAAAAAAATCTGTAATAAATCTAAACCTTTCTATCTCATTTCGCTCGAAACCCTACCTCACCTACTCCCAGGGACACCCACTGAAGGGGTGATTATGGGTTTGGGCTGGGCTTCACACTTAAGATAAGGGCTTAAGCCTTGGCCTGCCTGGCCAAGCCGGGCCGGTCTAGAAATGATCACCCTCCCTATTCCTGAATCCTGACCAGATGAAAGTCGTTCTATCAAGGTTAAATTGCGTTGACGACAGATTATCTGACCCATCTGAGTGCTATCCAACCATTCAATCTTTTAAAGCACGAGAAAGATGGTAGAGCAAGAAACACAGAATATTTCCAACTCTGAAGACCCCCTAACGGGGCGTTGCTGAAGAGTGAAGGCTAATCCAGTTTTTATTGTTTTTTCACCCCAGTTGAAGAGGTTTGGAAGCAAACAGAGCTCTACAGAGACAATGGCGAAAAAGAGGAGAGACGCAGAAGAAGCAGTTGCGGATGATGGAGAAGAAAGGGAGGTCGGGCACGTTAATGGCGAAGCGAATAAGAAGAAAAAGAAGAAGAAGGAAAAGGAGAAGAACAAGAGCAAGGAGACACCTACAGTCGGCATCGCTGTGCCTGGCTCCATCATCGACAACGCACAATCGCTCGAACTCGCAACTCGAGTAATCTCTTATGTTTTCTTTAAGTTCTATATGAACCTTTTTTCTTGATTTTCTGGAGCTTTGTTCATCATCCTTACGTTATTTATAATTTCGTATTTTTTCTTAGTTGGCTGGTCAGATAGCTCGGGCTGCAACTATTTTCCGAATCGATGAGGTTAGTATCCCAGTTAGTTATTGGTCTCTCTCTCTCTAGTATCTTTCTCCCTTTTCTCTCCCTTTTGTATTTTTAAGCTGGGACATAAAAGAGTTCCATTAACATGTTCCTTATTAGTTTTCAATAAAAAGTTCCTTATTAGAAAATTCTGATGGGGTAGCATTAGCACTAAATTATTTGATTCATCTTAAATTGAATTTTCGAGTTTTGTTTATTGATGTACTTTCAAGTTTGTCATTGAGCTTATAACGGAACATAGATTTGGGAATTCACAGCTAGCTTACAAGAGCCGTGTTGTTGTAATCTTGTACAAACAGGTGGTAGTGTTTGATAGTAAGAGTAGTTCGACAGATGATTCCACTGTTACAACAGCAAATGACATGGACAGTACTGAAAGTGGTGCCCCCTTTCTTATAAGGATTTTGCAATATCTTGAGACACCACAGTATCTAAGACGGAATCTCTTTCCTAGGCATAACAGCTTAAGATTTGTGGTACGAACCTAGTCTTTGTAAACCATGTTTCATTCAACTGTCATAGTATAATATTTTTCAGTTTATAGTTTGCACCAAGTGATTGTTGTTTCTATTACATTTTTCAGGGTTTGTTGCCACCTCTTGACGCTCCTCACCATCTGCGCAAGCATGAATGGGCTCCTTATCGGGAAGGTGCATTTTCTTTTTTCTTATTTTTTCCCATGCTTTTTATACTTGCTCATTAGGGAAGTTACAGTCACATGCACAGGAAGATGAATTTCTTTCAATGTTTTGTGGTTATGCTATCCCTTCTAGTAAATGATCCCATGTTTTGTGGTGAAGCCAAACATACTGAGGAAACAGGGAAGATTTGATGTGGGGGCACCTGGCCCAGAGACTAATGTGTAAATCCTTGATGCTATGCTGATTTGGGTTTTGTTGTTAAATGTCATCCTTTGGATGTGTAAATTCCTCTCATTCCAAAAACTTGGGAATATTGGGGTTTCTTCTTTGTGCAATAGCATCTTGATTACTATTTCTGATAAGAAAAGGAGTGAGGAAATAAGACTAAATGATCAAGACCACCTTGCGACGGACAAGATAAGTTTAATAGTTTCCCCATCCATGTTTACTTAGCCAAGCTTTCCTGTACTGTGAAGATGTTGGGGAAATTGTCTTGGTTTCCTTCTCTTTTCTGGAATTTGCAAGCATGACCTCTTTTGAGCAACTCATCATCATCTAAGCCTTATCCCAACTATGAGGACTACATGAATACTGCTTCACCATTCTGTTATGTTCGGTGCTATATCCATCATTACATTTTGAGCCCGTAAATTGTTTCTTACTACTTCAACTCATGTCCTTTTTGGCCTGCCCCCTGTTCTAGCTCCTTCAACTTGTAATAGATCACTTCTTCTTAGTGCCATAAATGGTCTTCTCCGCATGACCAATTAATTTACTTTCCCTCATTTTATAACCCATTGGAGCTACTCATAGGTTTCTTCATATAAGTTTATTTCTAATCCTGTCCACAGTTTAACCACTTATCCATCTCAACATTTGCATTTCTGAGTGACCAGTTCAACAAAACTTTTGGCCTTATAGTATACTAGTGAAGAGGTGTGTGCATTGAACTTGTATCAATAAACCAAAAAAAAAAAAGATTGTGGTTTGTACATTTTGCAGCAGATGGCTATTGCATTGACATGAGATTGCCTCCAAGTTTTAGCATTATGTAGTAGAGATTTTATAACTATGTACCTTATTCCGAATTCTAGATCCTAATTATCATTGATGTGTCAGTATTGAGTTGAATCTTCTGTACTATGTTTACTGTATATTGATTGATTAAGTAGATGCTTATAGGGCTTGCTGTTATGCACCTAACTGCTTTTCCTTAATGAATTATATATTTATTTCCTGAAAATTTATTTTAGTTATGTAATTACTGACATTGTTAAGTATAACAATGTTGTTGCAGGTATTACGTTGAAAGAGAAACCTGCAAATTCCAAGGGAACATTAGTTGATGTTGGTTTAAGTAAGGTTTGGTTTGTGCTTGCCTTTATCTGTTTAGTTTAAAGAGACCCCAATAAGTTTCAATGATATTATTTTTTGTTAGTAGAAGGAGAGAAATATGAACAACATTAGAGTTAATAATATTCTATGTTCTAATTTCTAATTTCTAATACCTACTACTGTTGCTTACACTACATTCTTTAAGTTTTGCAAATGGGTTTTTCCAGCATTAACAAACCTAATTTGTCTAGCCAAACTTATGTAAATGCACTGTCATCATACTGTTCTTTCAATCCATTTAAAAGACAGAGCTATAATGTGGTCAAATCTGAAACTTTGCTTTCTTTTGGCAACAAAGTGTTGAAAAGCTTGGCAGGGCAGACAATTATGAATTTATATGCATGGACTAAAGATTTGATAACCTCAGCACTAACCTTCTTAATCTATCATAGAATTTGGAAGACGAACGATGTAAATCTTGAATAACTTGCCTTAACCCTTTTTTAGTGACTAATGGCTTGTCTTGGTGTGCTGCTCTCTGTTGTATAGACATTACTGAAGGCAAAACACATTCCAAAGAGGCAAAGAGTATAAGAAAAAGGAAGAGGAGTTAGAGTGGTCTAATAAAACTGAAGTGGAGGATGGGAAGGTTACTCCAACTAGGAAAGGACAACCTCCTAGAGTTCAGGCTGGAGATTACTTGACAAGTGTGGGTGAGTCAACAAAAAAGGAGGAGCAGAAAAGGAAATCCAAAAAGAAAAAGAGATCAGAGGTGGAGAGATTGATTTCTGATATTGAGGGAGATATTGAGTTCAGCAGCAGAGGGGAGAGAAGAAAGGCCCCCCTTTAAGGGAGTTATGGTTTTGAAGAGGGGCTGTTGTTTGTGTGAAGCTTAATGAAAGATTATTAGTTGGAATGTGAGAGGTTTGGGGAGTGCAAGGAAAAGAAGGGTGATTAAGGATTTCTTGAGGAGAGAGAGACCTGATATAGTCTTGCTACAGGAAACCAAACTAGCAGAGTTAGACAGAAGGTGGGTTAGAAGTGTGTGGGAATCAAGAGGAGTGAAGTGGACCTCGGCTCCCTCCTGGGGAGCTTATGGGGGTCTAGTTACTCTATGGAGAGAGGATGTGGTGGGATCGGTTGAGGAACTCATTGGAAGGTTTTCTGTGTCTTTGAAATTTAAAAACTTGGATGATGGATTTACTTGGGTCTCAACGAATATATATGGGCCAAATAATTATAGAGAGAGAAATGACTTGTGGGAGGAATTGAATGGAATTAATGGTTTATGGGATGGCCCTTGGTGTTTGGGGGGGGACTTCAATGTCATTAGATTTTGTAATGAGTCGAATAACGCTCGAAGTGTTTACCTCTAGTATGAGAAAGTTTAATGACTTCATTAACACCTGTGCTTTGAAGGAGATACCCTTATTGTAAGCCAATTACACTTGGTCCAACTTTTAGGAAAACCCCCTTTGTTCGAAATTGGATAGATTCCTTTTTAATGAAGAGTGGGAAAAATCATTGGAGGGATTTGGTGTCTAGAGCCTTGCCTAGAGTAATCTCTGACCATTGTCCCATTAAGTTAGGCCCGGAACTCTTAGGAAGTGGACCTTGCCCTTTAGATTTGAGAACATGTGGCTAACCCACCATGATTTTGTGCATAGGGTTGAGTAATGGTGGAATGAGGAGTTGAGGGGGGTAAGGTGGAAGGGAGTCAAGTTTCATAAAAAGCTAAAAAAAGGCTTAGATCCAAAATAAAGGAGTGGAATAAAGATCACTTTGGGAGAGTAGAGGAACATAAGGCTTCTTTGTTGTCTCGGTTTTAGGAACTTGATAATAAAGAATCCCAAAGGAATATGGATGAGCAAGAAAGCGAGTTGAGACGAAATTTAAAGGACTTGGAAGAGGTCCTCTTAAGAGAAGAAATCTCTTGGAGGCAAAAATCAAGACATAAGTAGATAAAGGAAGGGGATGGGAATACAAAGTACTTTCATGCCTTGGCTAATGGGAGAAAGAGAAAGAATTTTGTTGCCAAATTAGAACTTGATGGTGAAGAGATTACAAAACAGGAAGAAATATCCAAGAGGTTTGTGGACCATTTCAAGTCTCTTTTAAGAAGACCTTTGGATAAAGACCCAAGATGGAGGGAATCGATTGGCCTAGATTATGTGAGCAAAGAGTGAGCTGGTTAGAAAGAGACTTTGAGGAAGAGGAGATTAGACAGATGGTGTTCTCAATGGACAAATCAAAAGCTCCTGGTCCGGATGGGTTTACAATGGCTTTTTATTAGGATTGTTGGGATGTGGTAAAAGAAGACATTTTCAGAGTCTTTAAGGAATTTGCAAATAAACATATAGTGAGCCTGGAGTTAATGCCACCTTTCTAGCCCTAGTTCCTAAGAAGTTAGATACAAGACACCCCAAAGATTTCAGGCCAATTAATTTGGTGACGGGTATTTACAAAATTTTGGCTAAGGTTTTGTCCTTGAGGCTAAAAGCAGTGTTAACCCAATTAATAAGTCAAGCCCAAAGGGCATTGTGTAGGGAAGACAGATAACTGATCAAATTTTAATAGCCAATTAATGCGTGGAGGAAATGAGGAGGTCTGGCCAACAAGGGGTGGTTTGTACATTAGATATTGAGAAAGCTTATGATTTAGTGGATTGGAGTTTCTATTTAGAGATTCTTAGGAACTGTGGCTTTGGTGATAGATGGTGTAAGTGGGTGAAGGGTTGCATCAGCTCCTGTCATTTTTCAGTGTTGGTAAATGGTGGGGTAAAGGATTTCTTTCCTGCTACTAAGGGACTAAGGCAAGGTGACCCCCTTTCCCCCTTTCTGTTTACTCTTGTAGCAGATGTTCTCAGTAGATTACTTTCTAAGGCTGATAGGGAGGAGGTAATAAAAGGTTGGGGGATAGGTAGGAATAATGTCTTGGTTACCCATCTCCAATTTGCGGATAATATCATCATCTTCAATGAAGGGGGCAACCTACGGAGAGTGAGGAATCTAAAGAGCTTGATAAGTTACTTTGAAAGTGTCTCTAACCTAAAAATAAACTTGGGTAAGAGCTGTGTAGTGGGAATAAATTTGGATGAAGGGGTCATTGAGTTTGTTGCTAAGTGCTTAAATTGTCAAGTGGCTTCTTGGCCTCTGTCTTACCTTGGGCTCCCTTTAGGTGCTAACCCGAAGGAAAGCAGTTTTTGGACTCCAATCCTAGAGAAGTTTGAAAAAATGTTAGCTATATCTCTCTAGGAGGTAGAGTAATGTTGTTAAGACTTAAGAGCCACCCTAGCTAGCTTGCTAGTTTATTATCTCTCTGTTTTTAGAATCCCCTCTAGGGAGGCAAAGAAATTGGAGAAGCTAATGAGGAATTTCCTATGGGATCCAGGGGAAGAGAAGAAGGATCACTTAATAAGGTGGGATATAGTGTGTAGAAGTAAGGAAGAAGGTGGATTGGGGCTAGGAAATTTGGTCTTGAAGAATACAACTTTGTTAGGTAAGTGGCTGTGGAGATGGCCCTTGGAAAGAGGGAGGTTGTGGCATGAGGTGATAGCTAGCATTCATGGTCGCTCAAACAATGGCTGGGATGTTGGTGTTTCTTGACGGGCTACTTTGACAACTCCTTGGAAAGCGATTCATAGCATCCTTCCCCAATTTCTTAATTTTGTTAGGTATGATGTTTGCTTAGGGAATTCTGTTCTCTTTTGGGAAGATGTCTAGGTGGGAAATTCAGCCTTAAAAGACCTTTTCCCTTCTCTCTACCATAGTTTTCAAGGCGCCCAGGTGAGCTCGCCTAGGCGATGAATTTTTTTATGTTAAAAAATAAGATCCTAGGGTAGTTCTTTAGGTACCATAACCATATTTCTTTAATAATTATTCATGGTTTTCATAAGAAAAGTATAAATTTCATATTAAAGTATAGAAAATCAACATATTCATGAGAAGAAAAGGAAGAAGGAAAATAAAATTCAAAAAATATAGGGGCTGAACCCTTATTTTTTTTATAGGAAAAGAAGAAAATAAAAAGTATTGGTAGTAGTAGTAGTAGTAGTAGAAGAAGAAGAAGAAGAAGAAGAAGAAGAAGAAGAAGAATATATGGAAGAGGAAAATGTGCTGATTAGATAAAATTTTTAGTTCTTCCTTATTGGTTCAGTTTTTTAAGTCTTTGAGGGTTCAATACAGCATTTAGCAATGTTTGTGTTGATTAAACCCTAATAAATAAGAAAATAATAAAAAGAAATTAGTATATAAACACACAAAATGATTATTTTAGTTTAATAATGTCTATTTTATAATTATAATCTCAAAGAAGAATGAATAAAAAAGTATTTTATAGTAGGAAGTAGAAAACTGTTAGGCGATTGGGCAAGGCAAGCCTCAAAGGGAGCCTTGTCGCCTAGGCGTCGCCTTGACAAAGTAGTCGCTCAAGATTGAACAGACACTTAAGGAGAAGAAAAAATAAGAAAAGAAGAGGGAGAGAGAGAGAGATTTTGATAAAAGAGAGTTGAGTTGATGTGTTTAAACAGCCGCCCCCCCTCTTAAATTTATATACATAGTATCATACTTGTAAAAGGACTGAATTGCTTACATGGCAAGATAAGATAAGATAAGATAAAGCTGAAAAAAGACTAATCCTAATCTTATAAAAGACTAGTCCTAATCTTATAAAAGACTAGGACTAATCTTATCATAAATAACTAATCCTAATCATAACTTATTGCTGACATACGAATAGTGGGGACCACCTTAGTGGGGTCCACATTAGTGTTCTCTACACTCCCCCTCAAGTTGGGAATAGATGTTTGTCATTCCCAACTTGCATAGATTTGCTTCTAACTTCTTCCTTGAAACCGCCTTGGTGAGAAGGTTTGCTAGCTGCATGTCGGAGGTGATGTATGGAAGACATACTTCTTGAGATGTAACCCTTTTTCTGATAAAATGTCGATCCACTTCAATATGCTTAGTCCTGTCGTGTTGTACCGGATTATGGGCTATATTGATGGCAGCTTGATTATCACAGTACAACATCAAGGGTTTCTCATAAACAATACCTAACTCCTCAAATAATGATCTCAACCATAAGATCTCAGCTACACCATTTACCATGGACCTATATTCAGCTTCAGCACTGGAACGAGAAACAACATTTTGTTTCTTACTCCTCCAAGAGACAATGTTACCTCCTACAAAAGCACAATATCCAGAGGTAGATCTTTGATCATCAATACACCCAACCCAATCAACATTTGTGAAAACTTCTATCTTCATGTGATCATTATTCTTGAATAAAATGCCTCTGCCTGGGCACCTCTTCAAATATGGTAGTATCCTCTCAATTGCAAGGAGGTGAGTAGTCCTCGGAGAGTGCATATACTAACTAACCACATTGACTGCATAACTGATGTTGGGTCGAGTGAGACAAAGATAGAGAAGTTTTCCAACTAACCGTTGGAACATAGCTTTATCTTCAAGGGGTTCTCCACCCTCTGCATTGATCTTGTGATTTTGTTCAATGGGTGTGTCAGCAGGCTTAACACCAAACTTTCATGTTTCTTTAAACAAGTCAAGAACATACTTTCTTTGAGAAAAAAAAATCCCATGCTTGGATCTGGTTACCTCAATGCCCAAGAAGTATCGTAGTTCTCCCAAATCTTTTATCGCAAACTCTTGATGAATGAGTTGCTTAAGGGACTCAATCTCAGTATTATCATTTCCTGTTACTACAATATTATCCACATATACAACAAGCAAGGTTAAAGAAGAATCCACTCTCTTAATAAACAAGGTGTGGTCTGACTAGGCCTATACATATCCGAACCTTTCAAGGGCTTATCTAAATCTATTAAACCAAGCTCTGGGGGCTGTTTTAGTCCATACAAGGCTTTATTCAACCGACAAACCTTCTTTCCTGTCTTTGTACCATAAAATCCAGGAGGCAATTGCATGTAAACCTCTTCTTGCAAGTCTCCGTTGAGGAAGGCATTTTTAACATCCATCTGATACAACGACCAAGATAACTGACTGCAAGAGATAATAAGGCTCTGATAGTGGTCATCTTTGCTACTGGTGCAAAAGTTTCCAAGTAGTCAATACCGTATGTCTGAGTAAATCCTTTTGCAACTAACCGGGCCTTATACCTTTCAATAGAACCATCAACATTATGTTTCACAGTGAATACCCACCTACATCCAACTAGTTTCTTACCTTTAGGCTGATCAACTATCATCCAAGTATTGTTTCTGATGAGGGCATCCATTTATGCTTTTATTGCATCTTTCCATTCTGGTACTTCCAATGCTTCCTGTATTGTTCTGGGAATGGGAACATTGGCAATGGATGTGAGAAAAGACTTATAGGAGGGAGACAAATGATCGTAGGACAAGAACTGAGAAATGCTGTGAGCTGTAGATGTGGTGCAACGACGCTTGCCCTTACGAACTGCTATGGGAAGATCAAGATCATCTAATGAAGGTGAAGGCTCCATGGTGGGATGTCTTTCATTTGTAGTATTTGTGGTACCTGGATCTGGCTTTGCAGAAGGAACTAGGGCTACTGTGGTACCAGGATCTGGATCTGCAGAGGAGACTGGGACTGGCCTGCACTGTTGATGTCCGAAATCAACCTGTCTCCATTGTCTGTGATAGATTCTCACATCCCTGCATCCCTGACAGCCCTCCCCATTACACCCCTCTTCACTTAATGGGATAGGTAAAGGAACTTCTGACGAGTAAACCCCATCCTTACTACTCTCCCCTTGAGGAGAAACCCTTGGATAATAGGGTACATCTTCAAAGAAAGTGACATTCATTGAGACAAATATTTTCCCAGAAGTAGGTTCATAGCAGCAATATCCCTTTTGAGTTTGTGCATAACCAAGGAAAATACATTTTGAGGCCTTAGGATCAAACTTGGAACGATGAGGGCCAAGAATCTGAGCTAAGCATGTATAACCAAAGGTTTTAAGGGGAATGGTAAATAACTCTTTATCAGGATATAAGAGGGTAAATGGAGATTTCATGTCCCGAACCCGTGAAGGAATCCTATTGATGAGATACGCTGCTGTAAGAACAGCATCCCCCCAGAAACGTATAGGCACATTGGAGGTAAACATAATGCTTCTGGCTACCTCCAATATGTGTCTATTCATTCTCTCAACAACCCCATTTTGCTGTGGTGTATGAGGACAAGTACTCTGATTGATAATCCCATGTTCAAGCAATAGGAGGCTAATGGGTTTGCAAAATATTCTTTCGCATTATCAAATCTAAAAATTTTGGTTTTGACCATAAATTGGATTAAGATCATCTGATGAAAGATCCGGGTTAATGCTGGAACCTCATCTCGAGAATGCATGAGATAAATCCACAAAAAACGAGTATAATCATCAACAAACAGTAGGAAATATCTGTACCCCCCCAATGGCAGTGGTATGGTAAGGTCCCAAACATCAGTATGCACAATTTCAAAGGGAATATTACTTCTATTATTACTTAATGAATAGGTTGTCCTGCAGTGTTTCGCAAGTTCACAACTCTCACATCTCAAACTAGACATCTGGATAGATTCAAATGAACTAGGAAACAAACTCTTCAAAGCCCGAAAAGATAAATGACCCATCCTATTATGCCAAAGCATAGCCTGATCAACAAATTGAGAAACACAAGACCTCTTAGTCTCACTATCTTCCCAATGAGGATTCCCTCCAAGTAGATAGACTCCATTTGCCTCACGGCCAGTCCCAATCACCTTCCTTGTCTTCAGATCCTGAAAAATACATAGATCCGGAAAAAAGGTTACTGAACAATTCTGGTTTTTTGTAATGCTACTAACTGAAAGCAAGTTAGTACTAAGCTTAGGAACATGCAAAACCGAAGATAAGGAAATAACATTAGACAACTTGATGTCTCCCTTGCCAGAAATAGGAACGAGGGAGCCATCAGCAATGGACACTTTGTCTCTGCCTGAAGATAAGTGATAGGTAGTAAATAGTGACGGCAAGCCAGTCATATGGTTGGATGCTCCAGAATCTATTATCCATGAATGTTCTGTATTACCTGTAACTGAGGCATGGTGAGCTATGCCCGATTACCTGAATGAGCAAAAGCTAAGGTAGGGGTGCTGATGGTGTCTGAGGAGGTGGAGCTGAATTACCAACTTCATTTTCTAGCTGAACTAGAGCAGTTCGGACAACAACTAGAGTATCTAGAGGATTGCCTCTTGTGCTAGATGAGGTTGTACTAACAACCATATTTGCATTCCCTTTTTTGTTTCTGAGTTTTGCTGGAACTAGATGTGGATGTAACTTCCAACAGGTCTCTTTAGTATGTTTAGGTTTCTTGCAATGCTCACATACTAGGTCCTTCTTAGCTTCCTTCTTCATGTCTCTTTCCTTATCACTCCCAGATTTGGGCTTAACTGCTGCCAGAGCTGATTCAAAAGGCTGTTGGTGTAGCATAACTTTTCTCCTAGTCTCTTCGCTGTGCACTAAGGAATAGGCCTGGGACAGAGTTACACCGTCTCTTGTCATCAGTTGCTGCCTCACACTATCATATTCCGAATTTAGACCAGCCAAGAACTCAAACACTCTATTAGTTTCAATTTGCTTTCTGTAAATCTGTGCATCCTTCTGACTTTCCCATTCAATTGAATCAAGGTGGTCAATTTCATGCCACAGGGATTTCAAGATTGAAAAATAAATAGAAACTTGTTTCTCACCTTGCTTGAGATTTTTAACCTCACATTTCAGCTCATAAGCCCTAGCAACATTAAGGGGCTGAGAGTAGGTTTCTTTCACAACATCCCATATTTCTTTAGCTGTTTTTGCCCATAAGTAATTTCGGCTGATGTGTGGCTGCATGGAATTGCACAGCCATGCCATCACTAAATAATTTTCCTGAATCCACTTAGCATAAGTGGGATCCTCCTTATTTGATTCCTTCACATCTCCCAACAAATAGTTCAGTTTTCCTCTTCCCCCAATGGCCATCATGGCTGATTGGGCCCACTCTAAGTAGTTTGAACCATCAAACTTTACAGTTGTAATCTGTAAGGTGTTTTCAGTCATGCCACCTGAACTAGTCCCAAAAACACCCTCCCCTTGGTGCTTGAGCTCCATTCTTGGTTAGGGGTTAAGCAAAAAACACCTTCTATTTACTGTAACAATCAGCCTACTGGGTCTGAAAAAACTAACGACAATAGGTCTAGAAGTAGAAATCAGATTCAGAGAAAGAAAAAAAAATTTCCAATTCACTGTATCACTAGAGAACAGAAATAGGATAGCAACCAAACTTAAAAACAAGTCTAACCTCTTATCCAGACACAGTAACAGTCCTGGATTTCAGGGTTTTCTCTTAAAACCCTAGAAGAGAAAAAGAAAAAAAATTCTATATAGCCGTACCTCACAAATTAAGCTGTCATTGTTGCTGCCCTCAAGAAGGAATAAGACCTTACCCAGGAATTTCTGAGAAAAAAAAACTGATATTGATTCAAAAAATTCTTGCTGAAATTCTGATCGCCAACTCCAGTTTGCTCAAAACTGATCTTGATTCTGATCAACCCGAGAAACTTCTGAAACAGAACTGATCTCGGAGAAAAATCTTCTTGATCGCCAACTTCAATCTTGATGAGAGAACCAAAAAATCTGATTGGCACCTCCAATCTTGACCAAAGACCTAACCTTGATCACTTAATTCTTCTCTGATTCTTCCTGATTACAAGGAGCACTTTCCAATCCTTGGACTGTTGCTGAAGATTTCTTGTAATCTCCAAGAATCAGTCGAATGAGAAAACTCAGCCCTAAATAATTCTCATGTGGTCGGCTGAATTAATTCCACATGAGAAACCCTAGATCGAATGCTCTGATACCAAGTAGTCGCTCAAGATTGAACAGACACTTAAAGGAGAAGAAAAAATAAGAAAAGAAGAGAGAGAGAGAGAGAGAGAGAGGTTTTGATAAAAGAGAGTTGGGTTGATGTGTTTAAACAGCCCCGCCCCCCTCTTAAATTTATATACATAGTATCATACTTGTAAAAGGACTGAATTGCTTACATGGCAAGATAAGATAAGATAAGATAAAGCTGAAAAAAGACTAATCCTAATCTTATAAAAGACTAGGACTAATCTTATCATAAAGAACTAATCCTAATCATAACTTATTGCTGACATACGAACAGTGGGGACCACCTTAGTGGGGTCCACATTAGTGTTCTCTACAACAACTATGCTCTCTACTCTATTTCCTTGTTTAAGAATAAGGCTGTCTCTAATTTCCTTCCCTCCCCCCTTTTGCCTTTGTCATTAAATTGGGATTTTGGTTTCTGTCAAGGCTTGAGGGATGCTGAACTTGGTGATGTTTCTCAATTTCTTTTGATTCTTGATAATGTTTGTTTGGATCCTTTATAGTCATACAAGAGGATTTGGTCCCGCCACCCAAAAGGCTCCCTTTCTTGTGCCTCCTTTTTGAAAGCCCTCTTTTCTTCCTCCCCTCAGTTGGTTTTTCCGGTAAAGGAGCTTTGCGCTAAGCTTGTTCCCCCCAAAATTATCTTGTTTTGTTGGGAAGTGTTTTATGGGAAGATCAATACTCTAGACTGCCTACGAAAAAAGAAGCCTTTAAGCCTTTTATGTGCTTGTCCCCTAGCTGGTGTATTCTATGCAAAGCTAATGGTGAGGATTGCTTCCACTTACTAGTTTCCTGCTCCTTTGCTGTTGCTATTTGTGATTGGATTTTTGCCTTATTTGGTTGCAAGTGGAATTTACCACTGATGTAAGTCTGCTTTTCAACCCGTTGGTCTTTGTATGTCTCACAAAAAGAGGGAAGATTATGTGGAAATGTATCAGAGCAGCCACACTTAGGACAATTTGGGAGGAAAGAAATGCAATAATTTTTCAAGAAAAGGAATGAAGCCTCCCGAATATCAAAGAGTGTATCTTAACAAGGGCAATTCATTAGTTGAGAACTTCAGAATTTTTTCATTTGTTCTCTTTTGATGACTTTAGAAGGAACTGGCTAGAGGTGGCTAATAGTTCCCTCAAGAAGGAAAGGACTTCTATAGTATGGACTTCGCCGCCAGAAGGTTTTGTAAAACTGAACTTTGATGGAAGCAGTCAAGGCAATCCTGGCCCCTCAGGTATAGGAGGGATTTTGAGAGGTAAGGATGGTAATATCTTAGCCTTGTACTCGGGTCCAGTGGGAATAGGAGGCTCAAATAGGGCTGAGTTGTTGGCAGCTTTACAAGGCATTCACATTGGTAATCAACTTGGTGTTGAGAACCTTCAAATTGAAGGTGACACCAACATTATTGTAGGTTGGTTAACAGATCTGAGCTCAGTCATTTGGTGCTACAAGAACCTCTCAAAGAAGGCCAGCTGGTTATTAAGAAACATGAATGTTGGTATACAGTGGGTTGGCAGGTCTGCAAATGCTATGGCAGATTATCTTGCTAAACAAGGGGTTTTGAGGGAACATTTGTACTGGGCTACCTTGTAATCTTGATCTATAGTGCTATGTCACTCTTTAAGGGTGGTCGCACATTGTGCCTTTCAGTAAGATGATTGTAACAGTTCTCATATTGTCTTAATAAAATTCCTCTTCAATTATCAAAAAAAAGAGGCAAAGATATGATATAGTTTTAAGCATCCATGCTTTAGGATCTGTTTGGGAGGGCTGACCTGAAGATTCAGCTGCTTTGAAGCACTGCAGTTAAGCTATTCAAAGAGGCTGAAGCGGACAGCTGTTCAAATGACTGACTGACAGCCAATTTTGGCTCTCCGGATTCTTTCACTAAACACAGCTTATAGGCTGTCCATATGCAGCCCACCTCGGAAAGCCAGAAGCCGCTGTGCTTCAGCTATCCCAAATGGGCAGTTAGATAGAGAAACTGGTTTCCTTTGTTTACATCTTTAATCAAGGTAAAAAAACCTGAATCTGAAGTTTTACCAATGAACTTGAACTTTGCCTTAATATTGAATCACTTTCTGAGTTGATGCAATCAATCCCTGCAATTTTATTTGCAGTTTATTCTCAAAATTTTGAAACAGTGGTTGCAGTGTGGTGAGTTGAAAAAGGATAAAAGGGATGATTAGGATTTGGTGTTTTTACTACTTAACATCTCTCCCTCTGTGGGGTGTTTCTTGTCACAGAATGGCTCTAAGTCTCCTAAGTGATGCGGGCTTGGAAGAAGAAGAAGAATTTTGTTTGTAAAAGCACATCTGTGTCTGAATCTGAAATAAATCTGGAGAAACCATGAGATTTTCTGTGAGGTTCACAATCCTGTTGTCAAGGAGTTTTATTTTATTTTATTTTATTTTATATGATGCTATCCACCAGCAGTATTCTTGTAGTCCAGTTCATATATATAAATAGAAAAGGGGTTATGCATGCATCCCAAGATTTATTCTCTCCCTAACCATTCTCTTCTTCTTCTTCTTCTTCTTCTTCTTCTTCTTCTTCTCTTCCATCTCTTCTTTTTCATTTTCTCTTGTAGATCTATCAATCTAAATAATTATTATTTTTTTCCTTTTGATTTATACAAACAAGTTGGTATCAAAGAAGGTTTTCCTTCTTTACATAAATAATTATTTATGCAGAGAGGTGAGTTGAAAAGGAGGGATGGTTAGGATTCAGTGTTTTTACTGGTAACCCCTTTCCCTCTGTGGAGGTGTTTCTTGTCACAGAATGGCTCTAAGTCTCCTAGGTGATTCATGCTTGGAAGAAGAAGAAGTTTGTGAAGAAGAAGAAGAAGAAAGAAGAAGAAGAAGAAGAAGAAGAAGAAGAAGAAGAAGAAGAAGAAGAAGAAGAAGTTTGTAAAAGAACATCCATGTCCGAAAGAACCCTGGAGAAATCATGAGATTTTTTTTTGTGAGGCCCACAATCCTGTTGTGAAGGCGCTATTTTTATTTTGTTTTATATGATGCTGTCCACCAGTGGTATTCTTGTAATCTAGTCCATATACATAAACAGAAAAAGGGGTTGTGCATGCATCCCAAGATTTATTTCCCTAACCTAACTGTTCTCTCTTTTCTTTGTCTTCTTTTTCTCTTCCATCTCTTCCTTTGCGTCTTCTCTTGTAGACCTATCAATCTACATAATTTTTATTTTTTCCTTTTGATTTATACAAAGTGCAAACAAATTGGTATAAAAGAAGGTTCTCCTTCACATGTGATACCCATACTAATTGAAGATTAGCACATGGTATGCAATATTAAGAAGCTGGTAAACATAGTTCACATAGCTTGATTTTTCAAGGATTTTCTTTTTGAAAGAAGTAAGGTAATTTCTTTAGATTTGGAATAAAAGTACAAGAGGAGCCCCCCCAAAAACAACTCTTTGGGGAAGGATCAAGCAGACAATACACCATTGCAGATTCCAGAAGTTCCTAGAGGACAATCTAGCTCCAAGATGGGAAACCTGAACCGCCTTTACAGCCGAGACCCAAGAAAGCAATTTTGCAAAAGAAAAGGCAATCAGTTCTTCTGGATCTTTGGACATGCTGTGGAAAAGTCTTTTGTTTCTTTCTTCCCAAATAGTACTAATTTCAAGGATTTTTTGAGATTAATACGAGTGTTAGCTACCTATTTTGTTGAGGAATATAAACAAGTATCTCACAATGGTAAAAAAGGTAAGAAGAAAGTTTTTTTTTTTTTTGTTTTTGTTCTCAAGAAAGTTCTTGTTTGGTTCTTTGTTTTCTTTTTTCTCGGGCTGTTCAGTTGTTGGACCTATGTTTCATTGTATCTGCTCTTTTTTCATTATTACAAATGTAAAATTTCATGTTTTTGATCTCACACACAGGAAAACACACTCACACATATAGAGTTTAAAATGGATATCTACTTCTCTGGTTCTGCTTCCATAAAGGTTTCTTGCTATGATTTATTGTCTTATCTTGGATTCATGTTTCTAACCACTTCCCGATGTTCTTCTGCTTAGTCTTTTTATACTTTCATCATTTGGGGTTAAGCCTGGTGATGATGGTATGTATGACTGTACTTGATTCATACAATGTTCTGCAGAATGTTGTGGTCGACCAAGTACTTGAACCTGGAACTCGGGTAACCATTGCCATGGGCACCAACCGCCATTTGGATTCAGGTAAAGAATCAGTGGTCCTTAGCTATCAAAAAGAACTGGTGGTCAAATTTATAACCTCTTTGCAATTGTTTCTCAACAATGTCAAGTAGGTTAGGTTGTATTCCAGTTGTATTCTTTTATTTAATGATGAATAGCAGTGAAACGGATCTAATATCTTTTTAATACTTCCTCCCTCCACCTTGAAAGAGAAAGGGAACATGAAATAGAACAAATAATTTTCAAGTCCTGATGTGGTCAATAGGTCAAGTTATTTTTTAGATTTGCCTATTCTACATTATTGTTTCCTCCTCTACTTAAATTAGTTATATGATTGTTCAGTATTATTGATGATGGTCATCAAATTATCATCCTCTACTGTTAACAGTAAAGCTTGCAAATGTTTTTTAATGCAAGTTGTCAATCATCCATTTTAGTTCCTATTTTCTTTAACGTTAGCCAGGTAAACCTTACTTGACTCATCAAAGCCTTATTCCAACAATCCAACTATTTGGGGCTGGCTTTTACTATATATAAAAGCCCTTTATTAAAAGCAGGTCAAAGGGCTTTTACTATATGCTAGACAATCATCCATTTTATTAAAAGCCCTTTAACGTTAGCCAGGTAAACCTTACTTGACTCATCAAAGCCTTATTCCAACAATCCAACTATTTGGGGCTTGTTTTTACCATATATAAACCCTTTTAATAAAATGGATGTTTTAATCATTAACCAGGTCAAAGGGCTTTTAATAAATCTGATAGAATTCAGGTCTGCCTTAGAGTTCGGCCTGACTGAGTTCAGTTATGTAGAAGAAGAAAAGGTGATATAGAGAGAGAGAGAGAGAGAAAGAGAGAAGAGAAATTCTGGTTCGAACTGAAAGAGTCAACTTGACTTCTCCTAGTCGGCCAGTAAGTATTTATATTATTATTAAAACATAACTGAAAAGACCTATGTGCCCTTACTTAAGTTAAGAGCACTTGTTCCAACACAACCTTACAAATCAACAACATTAATCAAGGTATAAAGACAGAAATACCCCTACGCTAACACTCCCCCTCAAGCTAGTGAGTTACATATGTAGTCCATTCTTCCCCGACTCAAGCCTTTTGTAAATAAGTCAGCCCACTGATTTCCTGTATTAACATGTGTAGTGTCTAGCTCTCCATTCAGCACCTTCTCCCTCACAAAGTGACAGTCAACCTCAATGTGCTTGGTCCTTTCATGAAACACTGGATTAGAGGAGATATGAACTGCAGCCTGATTATCACAATAGAGCTTCATTGGAGTGTTAATGTTGTACCCTACTTCCTGTAGAAGGTTCCTTAGCCACACTAATTCACAAGCAGTGTACACCATAGCCCTATATTCTGCTTCTGCACTGCTTCTTGCCACAACCGTCTGCTTCTTACTTTTCCACGTTACCAGGTTACCTCCTAGAAATGTGCAATAGCTTGTAGTAGACCGCCTATCAGACATAGACCTGGCCCAATCAGCATCAGAATACCCTTCTATTTCAAGTTTTCCCCCACTCTTGTATATCAGACCGCGACTTAGAGCCCCTTTTAGATACTTCACAATTCTCAGAACTGCATTCCAATGAGGAATCAAAGGTCTTTGCATGAACTGGCTTACCACACTAACTGCAAATGAGATGTCTGGTTTGGTGATGGTTAGGTAGTTCAGTTTGCCCACAAGTCGTCGGTATCTGCCAGGGTCTTCAAACACTTCACCCATATCACTGCTTAGCTTGGTATTTGTGTCCATGGGTGTGTCAGCTGGTTTGGCACCCAACAAGCCTGTTTCTTCCAGCAAATCAAGCACATACTTCCTCTGGCACAGGTTAATCCCATACTTGGATCTCGCTACCTCTATCCCCAAGAAGTATTTCAGTTTACCCAGATCCTTTGTCTGAAAGTGATCCTGCAGATAAGTCTTCAGCCTATCAATACCAATATTATCATTCCCAGTAATAACAATATCATCTACATACACACAAACAGTATTTTTCCTTCCGGAGAGTCATGACTAAATACAGAATGGTCAACTTTGCACTGTTTCATACCAAACTTCTTTACCACCTCACTGAACCTACCAAACCATTCTCGAGGAGACTGTTTAAGCCCATATATAGCCTTCCTTAGTCTGCACACCTTACCATCCTCCCCCTGAGCAACAAACCCTGGAGGTTGCTCCATGTAGACCTCCTCGAGTAAGTCACCATGCAAAAAGGCATTCTTGATATCAAGCTGATATAGTGGTCACTCATACATGGCTGCAAGAGAGATCACAACACGAACTGACCCTATCTTAGCAACCAGTGAGAAGGTCTTTGTGTAGTCAATACCATAGGTTTGGGAGTACCCATTTGCAACTAATCGCGCTTTTAGGCGTTCAACACTACCATCAGGCAGATACTTAACCGTATAAACCCATTTACAACCAACAACTTGCTTCCCAGGAGGAAGAGCAGTGAGGTCCCAAGTATGATTATGATGAAGGGCTGAGAGTTCTTCTTCCATGGCACGACACCACCCTGGAGAGGCAAGGGCTTCCTGGACATCTTTAGGAACAATAACTGATGATAACAAGGTAACAAACTAGCGATGGGAAGCGGAAAGGTGAGTAAGAGAAACATAATTAGAAATGGGATGAAGGGTGCAAGTACGTTTATCTTTCCGCAAAGCAATGGGTAGATCAAGCTCAGATGCTAAGTGCGGGTCTGGTGCTGGATCCGTCGACGGAGATGTAGCCGGAGGAGTAGTAGCTGGTGCGTGTGGGCGATGTGTATACACATGACGGATAGGTGGGCGTTCAACAGGTGGTGGCATCGGAGGCAAGGATTTGGTCACGACTGGAACAAAGGAAGGAGGATCGACAACGGGAAGTGGAAGAGGAGGAGGTGATGAGAAGGAAGAAGCATCACCGGACCCCAAAAAGAACGGAGTAGACTCAAAGAAACTGACATCAACACACACAAAGGACTGTCGAGAACCAGGATGGTAACACCTATACCCTTTCTGGGTCCGAGAATAGCCAAGGAAGATGCATTTGAGAGAACGGGCATCGAACTTGTCATTCCTGGGACCTAGATTATGGACGAAACAAACACACCCAAAAACTCTCGACGTAAGAGGGAACGGAGACAAAGTGGGAAACAAGACCTGAAACGGAGAATGACCATCAAGGATGAACGTGGGCATCCGATTAATCAGAAAGAGGTAAGCACTGCATCACTCCAAAAGGGTTTGGGAACATGCATGTGATGCATTAGGGATCTTGCTGTTTCAAGGAGATGGCGATTCTTTCTTTTAGCCACCCCGTTTTGTTGTGGGGTCTAGGTACACGAGGTCTGATGTATAATGCCGTGTTGGTCCAGGTATTCCTGAAATGATGAGGATAAATATTCGCAGCCATTATCAGAACGAAAAACTTTGATGTGGGTACCAAATTGGTTACGAATCTCAGCATAAAATTTTTGGAAAATGGTAAACAATTCACTTATTTCTTTCATTAAATAGAGTCACGTCATCATTGAAAAATCATCCACAAAAATGACAAAATATCTGTATCCATTATATGACATCACTTTATAAGGACCCCAAACATCTGAATGAACTAAAGAAAAAGGACTTGACACACGGTTATCAACCCTAGAACTAAAGGGAACACGATGGTGTTTCCCAAACTGACACGACTCACAATCCAAAACAGAAAGCTGACTCAAGGACGGGACCAAGGACTTCAAGACTTTTAGCGATGGATGACCAAATCGGCAGTGCCACTGGAGAGGAGAAAGAGATGACTGAAGAGCTGTTGAGGTTCTACCACCACCACTGTCAAGATAATACAGTCCACCTGCTTCATGCCCTTCACCAATCTTCATCCCCGTCTTGAGATCCTGAAAAACACACAGAAGGATAAAAGGTAATGGAGCAGTTAAGTGATTTGGTCAGCTTACTAACAGACATAAGGTTAAAAGGCAATTTAGGAACATACAAAACTGAAGAGAGGGATACAGGATCTAGGTCAACATTACCAACACCACAAATTGAGGATGTGGAACCATTAGCAAGGGTGACAGATTGTGATGTTGAGCAATGAGATAAGGAGGAAAACACACTTGGAGTTCTAGTCATGTGATCGGAGGCTTCAGAGTTAATGATCCAGGGATTGGGTGTAGATGCTAGACAAGCCATACCTGAGTGAGCAAAAGTTGCCGTGTTCTGTTGTGATTGGATAAACCTCTCATATTCATCACGGGGAACACTCACCATCTCCTTCATGGGACCATCTGTGGATGTAGGAGGCATCTGGTCAGATGAATGATTCTCCTGTCTAAAGTTGGAACTTGAGTCACCGGTCGCGGCATGATTGGCCCAGGTTGAGGGAGGACCATGTAGATCATAACAATAGTTGATGGTATGTCCATCCATACCACAATGAGTGCACTTCCTCGGGCTTGAGCTACGTCCTCTACCACGGGCTCCCCCTGAGTCTCTGCTCCCAGTACGACCACCACCACGGTTATGAGTAGACCCACCATTGCCACTTCGGCCATATGCAGAACCACTACCACCACCACGGCCAGACTGAGCTCCCTGAGCTCCACCTCCAACACCACGGCCTCTCGATGCAGCAAAGGCAGATCTATCTAAGATATTAGAGTTCTCAGTAGATCTGATAGAAATCCTCCGGAGTCGAGCAAATACCTCTTCTAGGGACGGAAGAGCTGATCCCCCTAATATCTGAGCCCGTACTGGTTCATATTCAGACTTTAGTCCCACCAAAAATCTAGTCACATCAAGCTGCTCTCTCTGTTGTTGCTGAATCTTGACATCAAAAGTGAGAGGATGATAGACATTCAACTTATTATGTATGTTCCTCATGTTGGCATAGTACTCCTCAAGACTCTGATTGCCCTGTTGCAGGTTAAAGTACTCTTGATAAAGTTGATAAACTCTAGTTGTATTGTCCTTTTCCAAATACAATTTCTTCGCATGGTCCCACACATCTTTGGCAGTATCAAGGAACATGAAGTTCACACTAATCCTGGATTCCATACTGTTCCACAACCATGTGATGATCTGAGCATCCTCTTGCTCCCATTCTTCATACTCGTGAGAGTCAGAGGAGGGTTTCTCATCTCTGATGTGTTTTACCTTCTTCTTTGCCTTCAGAAAGACTTCAACGGATTTAGCCCAAGGCACATAATTCTCTCCATTTAATTTAATGGAGGTCATCTGAACATTCAGGTAGTCTGTAGGCACCATCACACTAGGTTTATAATCATTATGGTCTCCCATTATGTTATCACCAATTTTGCCCACTTGCTGAATTCTATTATCACTGAGATCTGCACACTACACACCACTAGGTCACACCTGTCACACTGATTTCAGCACTTGTTGTTGCTGAAAAGTGTGCTCACACCACAAACCCTACTCCTACAACTAACTGAAATCTTACCATTATATGATCATATCTCTTCCTTCAAAATGCACAAAGAAATCAGCATAAACCCTAGCATATGGTCTGAAACACACCTCCTATTTAATTCATAACAGATATCATGCACTGAAATCTCTTACCTTATCGCTGAAGTAACACCCATACGAGCAGGAAAGCAGTCCGTCCACACACGACAGCCGCTGCATACACACCAGCCACACACAACAGCCATTGCCCACACAGTTCGGCCCTCTATTCTTCCTCTACTAGGAGAGGGCGATCTTAGAAATCACAGCAACCGACCACATACGACTTGACTGGAGGCATAGAGACCTCCAAGAGAAGAGGGCGATCACTCCTTTTCAGCCCTCTACTAGATAGGGTGCGCAGAGAATGAACCCTAGGCAAGCAGAAATCTAGGCAGATTCAAGATGCTCTGATACCATGATAGAATTCAGGTCTGCCTTAGAGTTCGGCCTGTTCAGTTATGTAGAAGAAGAAAAGGTGATAGAGAGAGAGAGAGAGAGAAGAGAAAATTCTGGTTCGAACTGAAAGAGTCAACTTGACTTCTCCCAGTCGGCCAGTAAGTATTTATATTATTATTAAAACATAACTGAAAAGACCTATGTGCCCTTACTTAAGTTAAGAGCACTTGTTCCAACACAACCTTACAGATCAGCAACATTAATCAAGGTATAAAGACAGAAATACCCCTACGCTAACAAAATCTTACAATTCACTGATAAAAAAAAAAAAAACATGATTGTCTAGCATATCCAGGAAGCGAGACCCAAGGCCTTTGAAAGGACAAATCTTAGCAGCATGAGATGCATGATGCATCAAAGAAGCATAAAACAGCAGCTATCCATGAATTTATCAGTATTGATGTTTCCTAAGGTATACCTACTTTCTTTATCAATAGGTATACCAACTTATTTTACCAAAATAGGATAAGTAGAAGTCTGTTCACCAGTTTGCCAAAGAGGATGTTTCTGGCAATGGATTGATGTTTCTAGTGATGGGGATGAAAAAATCCGGCGATTGACAAGAAAAAGAGGATTGATGGGGGCATTATGGATGATGGTTGGGAACTGGTGAGTTAGAGGGGGAAGCATCAATGGTATGGTTTGAAAGAGGTATGAAGAAGTTCCCATTATGGGAAAGTGCTGCGGGAATTAATCTCCAAACACTATCAATAATAACATCACATGTTCCTTTTGGAATAGGAGAAAAATTACAGAGGGAAAGTAGTATGGAGGAAGGGAGGTTTCAGCAGACTGAGGCTCAAAGAAGATCTCTAAGGGTGGAAGCAAAGCAGTTCCTATTTGAAAGTTACAGGGTGAAAGGGAAGAAAACTTTAAAAATCAGAGAAATTAATATGGTCATGGTGTTGCTGGTAGGGGAAGAAGCATTGGTGTGGTTTCAGACTTTCATCGAAGATGCTGTTAAGGTGAGTAGGAAGTCTGAATACAAAGATTCAATTGAGATTAATGGCAGGAGGTATATAGCAGAAAGAAGGGTAAATCCTAAAGGAAGGTACGTGGTGCTTATGGAATTCTTTGGGGAAGGAAAAAAGCAGATGGTCTGCTTCCCTGAAGGTAAGAAATGGAAAGGCTGGGAAGAAGTTTCAGGGATTTTGAAGGACTTCATTACATGGGAAAAAGCTAGAGAAGAAAGTAGAAGGGAGCTAGTAGAAGAAACACGGGGTTTATGGAGACTCTACAGTGACAGAGCAGAAGGAACTGCCAGTAGAGGTAACAGAAATGCAGCTCATGGCTCAAGCAGCAAAGGACTGTAGAATGGTTTGCAACATGCACAAGAATGACTGGGAGAAGAAATTTATTGTTACCTTAACAGCCTCACTGAAGGACTGGAAGAGAATTGCTGAAGAGTTACTAAAGAAGCTGAAGTTAAACAGTACGGTTATTTTAACCCCCTTTGAAAAGTGTAAGGCCCTTCTAGAGGTAGTAGAAGAGAAAATGGAACTCCAGGCTATGTGTTGTTAATTGGAGTCAGCCTCTGTGACTGTCTCAAAATAGACTCCTCATTCTAACTCTAAGGATCTGCACGCGAGGGACGAAGTAATTGTTCAAATCTTGGGGCTACCGTTTCACCTATGGATTTCAGATGTTTTTGTCTCAATAGCTACTCTGTGTAAAGCAAGGTTAGAGGGTTTTTTTTGTTAAAGACCTCCACTCAGCTGCAGTATGTTTGAGTAATGTAAACTTGAAGATATCCCATGTTCAGTAAAGGTACTGGTTAATGGAATCTTTTATTCAGCAGCCATTGAAGCTGAGCTTTGGAGGCAGGGAAGAAGGGAAGAAGATGAGAAGGTAGAAGAAGAATGGCTACGTGGAAGAAGTCAAGTGGATGCAGGAAAGGAGAAAGGAAATTACACTGAAATGGCAAAGCAAAATCTGGGGAGAGGAAAAGGTGAATTAAAAGAGGAAGAGGTTTATAAGGCAAGGAAAGAAAGGGATGAGACACACGGCTGGTCTTATGCTGAGGTGCTGACCGATGGACCTAGACGTGTGAATCAGTCCCAATTTCAAATTTCAAAAGAAGGGGTGGGTCAGCCAGCTGGTGGATCAGATTTGAACAGAACTGAGCCATTAGGGTCAAAGGCTATTAACCCATCACGTGGCACTTTAAGTTATCACGTGATGGGTAATGAGAAAGATGGGCCTGGGCTGGTGAAACAGGGGTTGGGTAACTTAAAACTTAATTTGGGCTCAGTTATTGGGCCTCAAAGGGCAGCAGCTCATGACAACTTAAAAGGGCACGTGAGTCAGAAGGAAAGCCCTTTGATGGACGATAATATTGGTCCATCTTCTTCCTCTTCGATCAAGTCAGTGACAAAAGGAAACCGAAAATACCAGAGACAGTGTTCAGCAATGATCTGGGTACAGAGTAAAGGGAAAACTCTGGTTTCCCCTGAAAAGCGAAACCCAAAATTTAATAGGGAGAAGGTGCAGGAACCAGATTCAGAATTTGAAGAGAGTTCCAGCGAGGGCGAGTCAGACTTGAGTGAATACTCAAGCTTGGGCAGTATAGATCAAACAGTGCGGATTGATATAAACGAAGCAGAGAGTTTCAGCACTGAAGAACTGTTCTTGGGAGAAGAAAAGGAAAAGTCGACCAATACAAATGAAACAAAAGAATTTGGGCGGGCAGTACATGCAGTCGAAGTTGAGCAGATGACACTTTCCCCTGGATTAGAGAGACTACCTCCTGTGTTCCAGCAAGAACAGGATGCACAGGAAGTGAGACAAGAGGAAACTTTGAAGATGAGTATGGAGGCAATAGAGAGGGGTGCACTTGAAAAGGTTTTAAGCGCAACCAGAATTGTTAATGATCCCACTCCCACTCAACACAGGCAAATTTCAGGGGCTGATTCTGATTTTCTGGTCTCCAAAGAGGACTTCCCAACCACACTTGTCTTCGATCCTCATCCACTGTCTCCAAGTAAGTGTGTCCTTTCAGTTTTGGCTACTGATTTGTGTGCTCTGCCTGAAACAGGTACACCAGCTAACCAGCCTGATTGGTTAAGGAGAGAGGGTGGAGATGGGACTGTGAGATTAGAAGAGGGAGGGAAGAGGAAGTGGAAAGGATTTGGGGCTTAATTAGTGAGCTTCTTGAAGATTGGAAAAAAAGGAAGAGACAAGTTAGGAGGGTGTGCAACAAAAGGGTGACCCAACCTTAAGGGAGAATACAGAAGATAAAGGAATTCAGAAGACAAAGAAGCTTTCTAGAAAGAGTGAAGAAAAAAACAAAAAGCGGAAGAAGAAAAAGACAGAAGTGGAAAGGCTGATCCTTGATGTAGAGGGTGATATCGAATTTAGTGGGAGAGGAGATAGACGGAAGCAACAAAAGTAGGGAGGAAAAATAAAAAGAGGGTTCAAATTAAAAAGTGAAAACATGAAATTAATTAGTTGGAATGTAAGAGGTTTGGGGAGTACAAGGAAAAGGAGTGTGACAAAAGACCTAATAAAAAGAGAGGATCCTGATGTGGTAATGCTGCAAGAGACCAAATTAACAGAATTGGATCGAAGGTTAATCAGTAGTTTGTGGAGAGCGAGAGGAATAAGATGGGTTGAGGTTCCATCTTGGGGGGCTTCAAGGGGTATAGTGATTTTGTGGAAGGATGAAGTGCTTGAAGCAATGGAAGAATTGATAGGTAGGTATACTATATCAGTAAAATTCAAGAGCGTGGAGGATGGATTCAATTGGGTTTTAACTAATGTCTATGGACCAAATACTTATAGAGAGATAAGTGATATGTGGGAGGAACTGTATGCAATTTGGGGTTTGTGGGAAGGTGCTTGGTGTTTGGGAAGGGACTTCAATGTGATAAGATTTTCCAATGAAACTTCTATTCCCAATCAGTCTATCATCACTAGTATGAGGAAATTTAATGAATTCAGACTTCTGTGAATTGAAGGAGATCTCCTTGTTGCAATCCAATTTCACTTGGTCCATTTTTTAGGAAAACCCACTATGCTCTAAGCTAGATTTCTGTTCAATAGAGGATGGGAAAATCATTGGGAAGGTTTGGTTTCCAGGGTGTTGCCTAGAGTCACTTTAGATCACCACCCCATTAGATTAGGAACAAAAATCTTCTTGCATGGCCCTACTTCTTTCAAATTTGAAAACATGTGGTTGACGCATCCGGATTTTATTCGGAAAGTGGAGGATTGGTGGAAGGAGGATCTAAGAGGAATAAGGTGGGAAGGAATCAAATTCCATAAGAAATTGCAAAGACTAAGATCTAAAATAAAGGAGTGGAATAGGGATCGTTTTGGAAGGTTAGAAGAAAGGAAACTGACTCTAATTTTCCAGATTGAAGAGTTGGACAATGTGGAAATTGAGAGAAATCTCCGTGCGGAAGAGAGGGATTTAAGATGGAAATCAAAAAAGGAATTGGAAAAGGTCCTCAAGAGAGAGGAAATATCTTGGAGACAAAAGTCAAGACAAAAATGGATAAAGGAAGGGGATGGAAATACACAATTCTTTCATGCGATCGCCAGTGGAAGAAGGCGCAAAAACTATGGCTAGGTTGGAAATCAATGGAGAGCTAATCTCAAATCAAGATGAAATTGCCAAAATCTTTGTGGACCACTTTAAATCCCTTTACAGGAGACCTCTGGAGGATAGATTGAGATTAGAAGGTTTGGAGTGGCCTTTGCTAGATGAGGAGGCAGAAAATTGGCTGGAAAGAGATTTTGAGGAAGAAGAAATAAGAAAGGCATTGTTCTCCATGAATAGGTCTAAAGCACCAAGCCTAGATGGATTCACAATGGCTTTCTATTAGGATTGTTAGGAAGTGTTGAAAGATGATTTACTGAAAGTCTTTAAGGAATTCTCAAATACACATATTGTTAGCCTTGGAGTTAATGCAACTTTCTTGGCCTTGATACCAAAGAAAGGTGATGCTAGCCATCCAAAGGATTTCCGACCCATTAGTTTAGTGACTAGTGTTCACAAGATAATTGCTAAAGTCCTATCATTGAGGATCAAAGTAATTCTCCCTTCCCCATCAGTCAGTATCAAGGAGCTTTTGTTCAAGGGAGACAAATAGTTGATCAAATTCTAATAACCAATGAATGTGTAGAGGAGATGAAGAGATCTAGGAAGGAAGGTTTTGTATGCAAATTGGACTTAGAAAAGACCTATGATATGGTGGATTGGGGTTTTTTGAAAGAAGTTCTGCATCAACGGGGGTTTGGGGAGAGATGGTGCAATTGGATGCTTGGGTGTGTACGATCTTGTCATTTTTCTATCCTTGTTAATGGAGTGGTAAAAGACTTCTTCCCAGCTTGCAGAGGGTTAAGGCAAGGTGATCCCCTATCACCCTTCCTTTTTACTTTAGTGGCAGATGTCTTTAGTAGACTTCACTCTACGGAAAATAGAGAAGATGAATTTAGGGGTTGGAGAGTGGGTAGAGACAATGTCCCACTTACTCATCTCCAATTTGCAGATGATATCATTATTTTTTGTGAAGGAGGAGACATTAGGAAAGTTAAGAGATTGAAAAATCTAATCAAGAAGTTTGAAAAAGTGTCAAATATGAAAATCAATTTGGAGAAGAGTTGCATAGCAAGGATTAATATGGAGGGGACAGTCCTACATAGGATAGAAGATTGCTTAGAATGTCATATCACCCCATGGCCTCAGACCTACCTAGGGCTTCCCCTAGGTGCAAACCCGAAGAAAAGTAGGTTTTGGATCCCAATTATAGAAAGATGTAAAAAGAGATTGGCTGCTTGGAAGAGAAGTTACATCTCTTTGGGAGGTAGGATCACTCTGATAAAATCTACTCTGGCTAACCTTCTGTCTTTAGGATTCCACCAAGAGAAGAAAAGACTAGAAAGGACCACTTAATAAAATGGGAGGTTGTGTGTAAAAGAAAGGAAGAAGGTGGTTTAGGTCTAGGGAATGTAAGGAAGAAGAATACAGCTCTGTTAGGGAAATGGTTATGGAGATGGCTTCTTGAGAGAGAAAATTTGTGGGTTGAAGTAGTGACAAGTATACATGGTAGATTGGAGAATGGCTGGGATGCTGGTGTATCGTGTAGGGCTACCTTGGCAGCACCTTGGAAAGCAATTCATAGCCTCCTCCCTCAATTTCTCAGGTACATTAGGTATGGTGTTGGCTCAGGGAATTTAATTCGATTCTGGGAAGACACTTGGTTTGGTGACCGGCCTTTAAAGGAGGTTTTTCCTTCTTTGTATTCTATTTCGTTGTATAAAAATAAGGTCATTTCAAATTTTTTGGTTCTTCCTTCTTTGCTTTTGAGTCTTAATTTGGATTTCGGATTTCTTAGGGGTTTGAGGGATGAGGAGGCAACTTGTTTGTCAAAGCTTCTCCTTCTCCTTGATAGTGTTTTCTTAGAGCTTTCTTGTCTAGATAGAAGAATTCGGTTCCCAAGTTCTAAAGGTTCCTTTTCTTGTGCTTCCTTTTTTAAAGCTCTTTGTCAGTCCTCTTCCTCTTTGTCTTTTCCTTGGAAGAAGTGTGGTTCCCGTTGATTCCTCCTAAAATTCAGGCCTTCTGTTGGGAAGTGGCTCTTGGGAAAATTAACACTCTGGATTATTTGCAAAAGAAGAGGCCTTTTCTGTGTATTTCCCCTGAATTGGTGCACTCTATGCAAATCTGATGGTGAATCTTGTTACCATTTACTAATTTCTTGTTCATTTGCTACAGATGTATGGGATTGGTTTTTCTCTTTGTTTGGGTGCAGGTGGAATATGCCAACGGAGATAAAAATGCTGTTTGACCCATCTACCTTTGTGTTACCGAAGAAGAGGGGAAGAGTAATGTGGAGGTACACTAGAGCAGTAGTGGTATGGACCTTGTGGGAAGAAAGAAATGCCAGAATTTTTCAAAAGAAAGAAAGGAGCAAACGAAAAATTGTGGAGTGTGTAATGACTTGGGTTATACATTGGCTACAAATAGTGGAACTATTCAAAAATTTCACATTTGATGGTATTTGGAGGAATTGTTCATTAATGGCTTCTAGCTCAATGCAGAAGGTTAAGGCAAGGCTGGTTTGGGCTCCTCCCTTTGAAGGATTTCTGAAATTAAACTTCGATTGGAGTAGTCAAGACAACCCAAGCCCAGTTGGAATAGGAGGGGTCATCAGAGACAAGGAAGGAAAATTAAGAGCACTCTTCTCAGGACGAGTGGGGAATGGAGACTCCTTAAAGGCAAAATTGTACGCAGCCCTACAAGGTGTACAAATTGCAAGAGAGTTAGGATTGGAAAATTTGGTGATAGAAGGGGACTCCAAGGTGGTGGTGGGTTAGCTAAAAAACCCAGATTCAGTGATCTGGGCTTACAGAAATGAATTGAAGAAATTCAATTGGTTAACTCAGCAGATGGAGGTAACTATACAGTGGGTAGGGAGGGAGGCAAATGCTTTTGCTGATTCTCTAGCTAAACAAGGGGTAACTAGGGAGCTGTTGTACTGGGCCCAATTGTAAATTTATGATGTTTCTGTATCAATGAGTGAGGCTGCACCTCGTGCCTCATTTTGGGATGCTTGTAACGAATTATTCATCATTTGCTTCTAATGAAATCAATTGAATTTTATCTATCAAAAAAAAGTTCCCATATGGGAAGGGTGGTGGTGGAGAATGAAGTGCTGGTGGGTGGTTTAGGTGGAGAATGAAGTGGGAGGAATGCCTTCAACAACTTGGTGCGAGTGTTTGACAATGGAAATTTTTGGCGAAGTCAAGATGTGGAAACGAGGACGTTAAGCTCTACGGTGAGTTAAGTTGCGTGGCTTGGTCGAGATTTGGAGCAGAGAGGTGCGGGGCCTCCTTTGTGGAGAGGGCAAGTTTATTGAGGTGGTTGACAGAGGGGAAGGTGATCATATTCTTTTATCAGAAGCGATGACTTTCATTAAAGATAATTTAAAACTGAAATACAAAAGTCAACCCCTATTAGAAGAGGTTGATCCAATAAACATCAAACATTACAGCACTGTCCAATAAAGTCTCTCCCTCACAGTCCCTTGTTTCGCTAAGGCATCAACAAAACCATTTGCTGATCTCCTTACCCACTTGAAACAAACACCCACCTCCCTTGTTATGCTAAGTATTTCCCTGATCAGCTATCTATATTGGCCAGTTTTACTCCTTGATGTTGTGCCAAGATTTCTGCTCTTAAGGAATCTCCAACTCCAACTAGGCCTGAATACAGAGCCATTATCTTGCCTTCATTATCTTTGAAAACATCTCCTATACCAGATGGGCCCGGATTACCTATAGAGCTTATATCAAAGTTTAGTTTTACCCTTTGTTGTGTTGGTGGGGACCAAACTTCCTATACCACAACTTTGGAAGAAGTTGTAGCTGCCACAATACCCCAATTTCTATAAATGTCTTCAGATGAGAGGCCTTAAAAAGATCACAAGATTTCAACCAATGGATAATCTTAGTGGTTATCTTCCTTGGATCTACAACTACCTTTGAAGATCCTATTATTTCTTTCCTCCCACACTAACCACAATACAACAACTCTAGTGACTCTCCACATAACCCTTCCATGGACCTTTTGGTTGCCTGCAAAAAAGATGGATCAAAGAGGTTCACCACACTCAGGGGGGGGGGAGTCCACCTGCAACCAAGGAGAGAAGAGAACCAAGACCAAATAAAGAACACAAAGGGGCATGAGATTAGTAAGTGTGAGATTGTCTCACTAGAACCCAAGCAGAGACTACAAACATGGGGGGAGAGGCACATATTTGGCCTCTTTTGTTTTGCAATAAATCCAAGGTATTGATTTTTTGGAGTGCCACTTCCTAGAAAAGGCCTAAATTTTTGGAGGTATAGAGCTACCCACACCTCCTTTGAAGGAAAGCTCCCTGCAAGGTTAGAGGTCTGAAGCAAAATGTTGTAGAAAGAAAAGTAATTGAAAAAAAAAAACCAAAAGGGGAAGGTTTCCAAATTTTGCTATCCCTACAAGACTGATCTAGAAGGACTTCCCCTAACTGAGTAATCAAATCATCAACCATCCCCATTTCAGAATCCCTTAGACCTCTTCTCAAGCCCAAGTCCCAGGAGTTATCGACAAACACTAAAGAGATCACTTTTCTTTTGTTTTCTGTCAAGGAATAAACAGAAGGGAATCTATCTCTAAGGGAGTTTTCACCAACCCAAACGTCTTCCCAAAACAAGACTTTATTTCCCTTGCAAACATCATATTTGAAATAAGGGAGCATAAGAGGCAAAATACCTTGAATAGCTTTCCAAGGAGAAAATCAAGAAGCTCTAAGGTCGAGTCCTGCATCCCAGCCGTTATCTACCAATTCATGGATACTAAACAATCACTCTTGACCAAAGTTTGTCGTGTTCCATCGGTAGCCTCCAAATCCATTTCCCCAACAAATTTGTATTTCTTAAGTAATCCTTCTTAGTGTTCCCTGGTTTCCACAAGAAATCCCTCATTATCTTCTCTAATTGGTTTGCTACTTTCATTGGTACTCTAAAGGTAGACAGAAAATAAACCAGCAAGTTGGCCAAGGTTGACTTAATTAAGGTTATCCTACCCCCTAAAGAGATGTAATTCCTCTTCCAATTTGCTAACCTCTTGGAAAATCTTTCAATCACAGGGTACCAAAAGCTCTCAACCATTGGGTTCCCTCCCAATGGTAGCCCCAAATATTGTAATGGCCAGTCCTCTACTTCACACCCCAATATCCTAGCTAGGGAATCCACCTCCTCTTGAGGGGAAGGTGATCATGAAAGCGAGTACATAGTGCTTTTATCTAATCTTTGATGGAAAAGGGGACATTAAAAGAAAGGAGTTCTTAAAAGTATGTTTGGTCTGTACAATGGATACAAACTTCTCTATAGAAGAGATGCAGGGGTGGGCCTTAAGAAACTGGGGGTTGACGGTGGGAATCATAGTAAGAAGAATGGCGATAACCAAATTCCTATTCATACTACCTTACTCGAAAGTGGCAAGGAGAATTCTAAGGTCAGGGGCAATAAATGTAGGAGGTGTCTTGTTACATTTATAGTGTGGAAGGAGATGGATGGTTGCTGGAGGATGGAGACTGGTCCCCTGGACTCGTAGAGGATACCTGGAGACCAGTCCCCCGGTCTCCTCACTTATGGAGTGAGGAGATGGTGAAGAAGATAGGGGACTTATGCGGAGGATACCTGGAGACAAACAATTTGGTAGAGGCAAAAGAAACAGTGGAGTGGGTGTCCACCAGCAGCTCCGACGAAGGACACCATTGAAGCAGAAGGGGAGTGGAAGTTGATGGTTTTGAAGGGGGGAGGCATAGGGGAAGAAGTGTATATGTTTCTTTTTTGATATTAATACAATACTGTATATGTTAAATCATGATTTTCAAAACCGGACAGGACCAGACGGTTGGACCGAAATGATCAATTCCGTTTTATCCCAAAACTGCTTTTTGGCCAAAAACATTGATTTGGTCAGCAAACCGCTGACTCCGGCAGTCGAACCATTGACTCAGACAACAGTTTTTGGCCTTTTTTTTGTTTTTTTGTTTTATTTTTTCTATCAGAATGGGCAGTCTGTTCAGACCGGATGGTCGGACCGTTTGACCTGGGAACTGGACCCTAGAATGGTTCCCTATCCGGACTGGTTTTAAAAACCTCGTGCTAAATTATGGGCAGACTGTATATGTTTCTTTTTTGATATTAATACAATACTTTCCTTCTCAGGCAAAAAAATAGCAGTTATCCAGGGAGGGATGCTTTGAAACACAACTCTCTCCCCAGTCCCCACCCCTCCACTAGCTGGGCTATGGGTTGCCTATTAGAGAGTTTACCAATCTTCTAATATATGCTCTGTAGAAACTAGAACTCTAGCTTGTATATCATATTGTCCGAATATCTGAGGTTCCTCACTTCACCCTGAACCTACCAACTAATGACTATATGTTAATCATTCACAATCTCAGATACTACAGCCCATGAAACCCATGAATTGTAGGCCTCAAAGTGAGTCTACTGGTTGGTTGGGCCTAAAAATAATACCTCGGGATAGAATTCTGGCACATCACTACTAAAGACATATCCTATTCCCAAGGTCCTAAGTTCTCTTAGGAGCAGCTATGCACTAGAGATATGCATAGAGATTTCTCTCTAGATGGCATAAGTAGGACTGGCAAAGGCAAGTAATCTAAATCCAGACAAATTATCAATCAAATTGGAATCCCAACACTCCCCTTGGCAGCAGTTGGCACAGCAGAACACCCCAAGTAGTAATTTTAAATAAGCGATAATCACTGTATCTCTGGCATATCACCATATAATCTTTCCCCTTGCATCACCTTATAATTTTCCCCTTTCCTCCTAAGATTGAAAAGTTCAGCTGTAAAGAGAGACATGATGTCCACTGTATGCTGCTATTGATCCTTGAGGAGAGCAAGAAAGTGGCTTCAGAGACACACACAAGAGATAAAGAAAGGAAGTGGCTTCTGGTAATTGAGATTGAAATTAAAGTTAGCAAATTGCTGGGGCTATCTTTTCTGGGAGGGGAAGAATTTGCAAGAAATCCTTCCAGGAATTGGAAAAGAAGTATCCTTTGGACAAGGAAAGTTCTATCGGGGAGTTTTGAGTAGTAAATTGAGGCTGGAATTCGAGGGCTAGGGGAAGATTGATTTGGGTCCTTATGGGTCTGGTATGGGCAGTGAGGTTTCTTGATCTCTTAAGGGGTGGGGAAGGAAAAAAGGTTGTATTTCAAGTGGCTGGAGGGATCTGACACTTGGGTCTTAAGGTTTTTCTTTTTTCTTGTGGGTGATATCTTAATCACCTCTTTTGTGTCTTCTTTTTCTTATTCCTAATAAAATTTCCTTTTTTATTTATTACCAAAATAATATTGGTATGTGAAAATTTTCCAAACATTCTTAAATTAATATTTAGTATGACTGGTTTGAATTTCCTCTATGATTTCGGAAAAAATGCTGTTACTGTGGAGTGGCAGTGGCATTTTACTTTGGCTTTATATTTTCATGACCAGAATATATTGGTTTTGTCATCCATATATAAAGGAACTTACTAGTTCATACTCTGGGATTTAAGACCCCCGTATCTGAATTTATCTAGATTGTTTGCTGAAAGTTGCATCATCCTCCAAGCCTAGAGAAGCAGGATTCTATTGGGGGTACAAAGTGCGATATGCTTCGAATCTCAGTTCTGTGTTTAAAGAATGCCCATATAAGGTATTCATTTTCTTTCCATTTCTCTTGTTTTGTTTAATCCATATAATTAACTCGATTAACTAGTTAGAAAATTTTCATGTGTAACTTAATTTCTTTTGTATAGGGTGGATATGATCATATAATTGGAACTTCAGAGCATGGTCTCACTATTAATTCATCAGAGCTGAATCTGCCTAAATTCAGGTACTGTATATATAAATGCAGCAGAGTGGCTGTAACTATATATTCTTAGGAAAAACAATGCTACACACACATATGCACAACATAGTAACTATATTTTCTATGCATGTCTATAAATGAAGCATGACAGCTATATCCTTTGTAATACAGTTCGGATATTGATAACAGTATTAACTTATGGCACATATAGGCACCTATTGATTGCTTTTGGTGGACTTGCTGGGTTGGAAGAGAGCATTGAAGAAGACAATGAGCTTAAGGTATGACATGGCATGCACTAAATTGGTCTGAAGTCTTCTGGTGTTTTTATGAGTTGACATTTTACATCAACTTTTCAAATGTCAAATTCACAGTACAAGTACTTCGAATTGCTTGTAATATTGCTTATAACTGCTTTACTGAGATTGCTATAATTATAAGCATCATTTAAACTCTTTCTTATTTGTTTGCAGGGAGAGAATGTAAGAGAGGTGTTTGAGTCCTACTTGAATACATGCCCTCACCAAGGGAGTAGAACAATACGAACTGAGGTACCTTTTGATCATTGATCTTTTCCTTTCCTTATCTATTATCAATCTTTTGCTAACTGCATCTATCAAAAAATCTTTTGCTAACCACAGTTTCTTGCAATTATTATGCACAGGAAGCCATCTTTATATCCCTACAGTATTTTCAAGAACCAATTAATCGAGCAGTGGAGAGATTTCACCATTGAAATTAGCTTCCAGGGCATGAAGTCTGCAAGGCAAATCCGACAATATGATCCTAATCAAACACTGCTACCTATTAAGTTAGTCATGGGCATAAGACGGGTGGGGTGGTGGGAAAGAAGAGCGGTCAGTACAACATGCCTTAAAATATTTTAGTTTTCCTGAATCCATGAATCCTGCTCCAGTCATCTTAGTCCCCTTTCACATGTCGAATACTTGATCTCACTAGTTCTTGGGGGTTGCGGCCTTGTGGGGATGGACGAAATCTGAGAATATATCGGACTTGTTAGAGATTGTGGTTGTTGCTATTGAACGTCATTTTTTCACCATATCCCTGGTGGTGTGTTTTTTGAGGGCCATTTTTAATTTTTGTTAGCAGTATAGGAGAGAGTTAGAGACGCGTTTATGAGGTTTCTTTATGTGCTTAGTGGTCAGATAACATAATCTTAATATTCTTGTATGAGATACTGTACCGACCTAGTTGAATGAATTTGCCTGCGGGCTTTGATTTCAAGAAAAAAAAGGGGTAATGTACACCATATACAGGTTGACAAGTGATGGGGGTTTCAGGTTGCAGGCGTTCCTCTTATTTTGAAGCACACTCAAGATTTATGTTCCACTTTATAGTCTAGTTTGAGTTTCTTTTGAAGCCTTTACAGAAGTTTTAAAGGGTATAGGAGCACTGTACTTTTTAAAATCTGATGCCGAGAAAGGTCTCTGGAAGTGGAAACGTATTCATAATTGTAGAAGTAGCTCATCCCCAAATTAGAGGTGTTATGTGGGTCATGCCGCCAGCTAGACAACACAAGGTAGCCCATCCCCAAACTAGAGGTGTAATGTGGACAGTACAAAAACTTTTGTGGGCCACCTGCACTGTAACAGGCTGTGCCTGGTTGGGTCGGGTTTTAAGCTAGTGTGATTTTTTAAGAAAAATTAAAAAGAAAAATAATGAAAGAATAAATAAGTTGACAAGGTAGACAATAAGGGCCTGTTCGTTTACTTTGAAGTTTGACATTTAAAAGTGTAATAATTACATTAAGAGGTATATTAGTATTGGTGAATTTTTCTTTTATCTGAACTTTGAATCTGAATTCTGAAAGTATCAAATATCCATTTTGACCCCATATATGAGAGTTTTTGTTTGTCTTTTTGGCAGTATCATGGAAAACAAAAAATTATATGATTGCACTTTAAGCTCCATTTGGAAGGAGTACAAATACAAATATTTTGAGTGCCAAACTTTATATTTTGTACTATTTCGTATGTATTTGTATTATACATATTTGTAATTGTACTCCCAAACTGAGCCTTTAGAGATAAGAGATAAGAGGAAATGAACAACCATTTTTCTCTTAATGTTAAAAGATTCCTCTTAAGAAATAAGAGTTAAGAGGAAGCGAATAAGCCCTAAATTGAAAAAAAAAATTCCATTTTGATATATACAATTATTTAGTATGAATTATGAAATAATAAATGAAATTAAAAGTTACAATAAAATTGATTGTACAACAGTGGGTTGGGTTGACATAAGCTTTCATGGGCTAGGTCGACACATTGGCCTACCACTCTGAATTTGCTACCCACTACTTGTTCCTACATCTATACCCATGAACACTACTACCGTGTATTGGGAACATCTCCATATGAATGAAAAGGGAAATATTCCCAATGCACAATTGTTGTGTCATGTGGGAACAAGTAGTGGGTAGCAGATCCGAGCCCTTGGCTTGTCGGCCATAAACCTTCATCCCAGCCCAACCTTGGAGTCGTGATGTGCCTAACATGTCTACCATTGTAGCTAGTGGACAGGCTTGTGGACGGCTCGACCTGTCTACCCCAAACCCTGGTATAGGCAAGATTTAAACATCTTCCATGCTGCTTTGGAACTCAAAATGGAAGTATCGGGATGTGGGGATAGTGTTGTTAGGTTCAGAATGAACTTGGTTGTTAAACCAATAAATTGATGTCTCAGTGGGTTTTATTGGTTTTCGATTGGACCTCGTCCAAATAAAAATCAATTTGGGTGGATTGGATGGACCAATAAGACATTGAATTGAATGGGTCCATATTTAATGGCCCAAAATATTTATTGGAGGGTTGGACCTGGTCCATTTGTAATGGATTTATATTGGATTTGTTCAGATTGAACCAATAGCTGATCCATTGATAGAAGATAAGAATACATGTGTAAATGGATGGAGTTTGGGTTGGAACCAATCTAAATTATAAAACCAATTTGAACAGATTGGATGGCCTGGACATTAAATTGGACCGGTCCAAAATGGTCCAAAGCATTCATTGGATTGGATTGGATTTGACTTGGTCCATCTGTGATTGATTCATATTGGAATGGATTGGATTGGACCAAATCCAGTCCAATTGATACCCTTACTCAAAGCTTGTTTTCTTGTTTGAGATGCTTCATATACACAGTGTAAGATGTAATTGTACTTTTTGTGTAGTTGTACTCAGATACATGAATATGAGTGAGAGGCTAGAGCAATTGCTGAATAGAATTTGCATCGATAGGGTTGTAAATGGATCTGATCAGATTTGGTAAAGGGTATAGCCAATCTGGTAAGAAATCTGGTTGATATATCTTATTGGATATATGATTCAATTAGAATTGTAATAAAAAAACTTGATATAATATAAATACTATATCATATTATTTATATAATATAATATATATAGTATTTATATAAATAATATATAATATATAATATTTCCTAACTAATGGATCGGATTGGGTGGTGGCAGATCATATCGAAATACATCCAAGTTTGATTTGCTAACTAAATGGATTGACTTTCCCAATCTGATCCGATTTGTTAGGATCAAGGGAAGTATCTGAATCTGGCTCTTACTAGATCGAATTTGAATTTGAATCAGATATGATCCAATTTATTTGTAGCCCTATGCATTGACACCCATAGAACGTGCCCCACAACACACCCCTATTGTGTAGAGACCAAATCTGCTCCTCACACAGGGTGCCTCACACCGACCTCACACGCACATCTTACTATGCATTGGGAACATCTCCCGTACTTATAAGTTATTATTCATAGGAGATGTTCCCAATACACGACGAATGTGCCTGTGAGGCGCCCATGTGTGAGGAGCAGATCCCATTCCTATTATGTATTGGTAATATCTCCCAATGACAAGTACATGAGATGTTCCCAATGCACGCTGAGATGTGCATGCTGGATGCGCTCTATGGGTGCCAATGTGAACTCTGCTGAATAGAGCCACAAAACTTGTTGCATTCCCCGTACTTGGATCCGATATGCTTTAATCTCTACACTATGGTTTTTTTTTGCCAGAAAGGAAAATACTTTCATTATTCGATAGCATAGTTTGTACAGAATGGTTGTGAGCTACCGATTTACAAGCATTGTATGCTAAGTTGTGAGTGTTATGCCCCATTTGTCCCATGTTGGTAGTATGGGATGCTAATGTGAGGTATCCCACATCGGTAGTATGGGATGCTGTTGTGGGGTATATATGTGCTTGGGTTTCCTCCCTCTAATAGATTCATGTTTCTACTTACATGCTTTATACATATATCTATACTACTAATAAAAGAGAGAATAGCCCCATTTTGTGGACTTTTCATTAGACATTTTTACCCCTTATCTAAGCAAAATACAACGGGCATAAAAAAGGGCATATATATCCTTTACTCTCACTTCAAAAAATGTCCACTTATAACAGTTAAGAAACTGTCCACTTATAACTGTTCAAAAACTGTCTACTTATAACAGTTAAGAAACTGCCCACTTGTAACTATTCAAAAACTGTCCATGAATTGTAAATAGTTGTCTTGGAGATAATGTCACGTGCAAATGCACGTACATGTTTACTAATTATCAAAAAGATGCAAAAGGTTGTCAGCACCTTCCTTTAGTTGATGTACTTGCATACAATTTATAACCAAAAGAGATTTAGAGGAGAGTTATTGCTAAACTTTTCCACTCTAGCGCTTTGAGAGTCCATGCATCAGTGCCCTCCATTTTTTTTTGATTGGTAACTGGATGATGACTTGATTCTCCGGATTTTTGCGCACAAAATGGATAGGTCAAAAGATAATATTACAAAAACTTGTGCTAGCTTTCCTCGATATTGGATCAAATGATCCATCCATATAGACTAGTATTTGGGGATTCTGGTTATCGTTTTCTTCAATCTGTTGATTAACCATCTCATTCTATGATGAATACAAATATGAAATAGCTTTTTCAATCAATTAATTTGGACTCCACATTTTTTTTGTTGTGAATTTTTTGCATTTCACATGTCCCATATAAGTCTAAATACAACAAAAAATTTTCCAACGCAATAAGTTCTTAGGTCAAGGTTCAATTGACTTATTTTATTTTGGCTCCAATCTGAGATGAATTGGCCTAAACTTGGTGACTGATCTCTAGATTTATTCCAATTTGAGTTGATAGCCAGAATGCTTTTGCATAATGATAGTGAAAGAATAAGTATCTCCAGTTTTCTTGAGATAAGTTGAAAAGAGGACAAACTTTATCACTTTCTTGTAGGAATTTTGATATGTCCCTCATTTTATTTCCCTCCCACCAAGTTTTCCACATAAACAGTTTGTTAGACAGTTATGCCCTTAGCTCCAATTAGATTGATGTACTTATTGACATTTATTGTAAATGTATAAAATGCATAATTGATTCATGTTATTTTGGTGTGTTTCTGTGTAATACCCTTAAACTGGACACTTATGAGACTTATGTTAATTTAGAATCTTCACAACCGTTGGATAGATCTGGGGAGATTTATCTTGCCAAGGTTGACGCTGATGTGCCGCCAAGTGGGTTGGGGGGGGTTTGTGTCAGCTACCAGGGTGAGACCCTGAATCGGACCAAATTCCAGTATTACCCTGGACCTTGGAGACAGATGGGCAAAATTGGAATGTTACACCTGACCCCTAGACTCGATTAGGGTATTGTACTAGTGTTGGATTAGACTGTCTTTGATATGCCAATCAGTGAGATCATTAGCGGGGGTCAAAACCTGGGTATGTTGGGATAGTTTGAGAATTCACCCGAGTGGGTGATCATAGTGACAGGATTAGCCCCTTTGTCAAACAAAGTGAATGATTAGGGAATGCACTATCTCTGATGGAAACCTAAACTGCCGGCAGTTGATTTCAAATTGTTAAGATTTGTTTTTGCAAAATAAATTTATATAGAGATGCACATATATATTATGGTTTCACAAAATGCTTGCAAAAATGTTTTAATTCCCGGGATCCATGTGAGTAGAGAGTGCAACACTGTACCTTGCAGCTGACGGAGATGTCATCTCTTGCCGGGCAGTGTTTGATCATTATGGACTGAGAGGTTAAGTGTAAGACCATTGAGGGTAATACCTGATGGGCTAATCTTGCATCTACCCATAGTCCTTGGGCCTTCATAAGGTGTCTGCACCTAAGGACCATTTAGTGTAAATGTCGAATCCATTAAGAGCCCATATTGATGGGTTCAGGGGTTCACTGTGTTCTTTAGTGAATTCAGCCGGGCCTTGTAACAGAAGCTGGGTTGAACCCATATGGCTGATGTGTAGATCAGTGCTAGGGTCCCACGCCATACAAAGAGAGCCAAGTTAGCCAACATTTAAAGGGAAAGTGAGATATGTGACTAAGTGGGCCTAAAGCCCATTTTGAACTGGGCTTAAGTGAGTTAATTAAAAAAAGGGGCGACTTCTGATTTATAATCTAATCAAGATTAGCTGAAGGATAAGATAAGTCTTATCCATTTAAGAGTCCAGATCCAAATATCATATTTGGATCAAGAAACTCTTTACTAATTGGATTAGGAAGCTGATCCAAAAAAGGCTATAAATAGGGGGCGAATTCACCATTTATGTACTCAGCAATATACAGAATTCTCCTCCAGTTCTTGCCACCGCTACCCAGTTCGATTTTCACCTATGGATCTGATCAAGAATAGTTCTTGATATTGTTTCTTGCTAGAAGCAACAATATAAAATTGTGCTCACCATTTTGTTGATCCTGCCTCACCATAAGCTGTCATTTTCAGTGGAGGCGGGTTTTGGTCACCTCTTTGGGTGTGAATTGTTAGACAGTGTATGCCCTTACCTCCAATCAAAATGATGTACATTATGACATTTAATGTAAATGAATAAAGTACATATTTGATTCAAGTTATTATGATATGTTTCTGCGTAATACTCTTAAACTGAACATATATGAGACTTGTATTAGTTTAGAATCTTCACAGCCGTTGGATAGATCTGGGGAGATTTATCCTGCCAAGGCTAACACTGATATGCCGCCAAGTTGGTTGGGGTGGCTTGTCTCAGTTGCTAGGGTGAGACCTGAGGTACATGCAGTGTGGGTTTTCTTGAAACCCTGGACCAGACCAAAATTCCAGAATTGTCTTGGACCTTGGAGATAGATGGGCAAAACTGGAATGTTACACCTGACTCCTAAACTCGATTATGATACTGCACTAGGTGTCAGATTGGGCTATCTTTGATATGCCAATCAGTGAGATCCTTAGAGGGGGTCAAAACCTGGGTATGTTGGGACAGTCCGAGAATTCATCTGAGTGGGTGATCATAGTGACAGGATCAGCCCCTTTGTCGAACAAAGTGATGATTGGGGATGCACTCTCTCTGATGGAAACCTAAACTATCGGTAGTTGATTTCAACCGTTGAAATTTTGAAATTTTGAAAGAAAATTTTTGAAATTTTGCACAACCTCCCTGCAAGGTTCGGCCATCCATATGATGGATCTCCTGAAGGGATGAGAGATCCATCGTATGGACGCCCAAATCTTGCGGAATAAGAGGGCGAATTTCAAAAATTTTTCTCTCCCTTCAACTGGGAATCGCATTCCCTATTTAGAAAATCATATTTTCAATGATCAATCTTGAACCATAAACTGAACCAAATCTGAACCAAAAGGAGTAGGAGAGGATTATACCTGATACAGAGAAATAATATCTCCCAACGAAGGTGTTCACGCCCAAGGAAGGATCCAAAGACTGCTCCCACGGAAGATGGCGCAGTGTAGGATGGAGCAGAATCAGTAGTGTTCTTCTCCAAGAACTCTGTCATTCACAAGAAACACCAGGATGGCACGTGAGCACAACTTCCTATCAATTCTTTCTCAAAGAACTGATGTCAAGATCGAATCTTGACTTCTCCCACAACTGGAGATCGAACTGGCAAACAAGGCGGCAAGAACAAGGAGGCGACAAGAAAGAATTCTGCAGGGTTGCTTAATTCTTTATTCTGTATTTTTCAACACTAAAGAGGATGTGAATATCTCATTCTTCTAAAGGCTGCCGCCCCTTCCTTCTTTTGTAAACCCAAAAGATCAGCTCCTAATCCAATTAGGAGCTGCTTATCCAAATCATATTTGGATAAGCCATCTCTTTAGGTGATAAGGATAAACCCTTATCTTATCTGTAGATTTGATTAGCTTTCTCCTAATCTCATTAGGAGGTTTCTAGATTTGAATGTGATTCAGATCTGGACTCTCTGAGTGGATAGGGTCAATACCCTATCCTATCTGCTAATCCATCTCAGAATTCCCTCCATAATTAACTAATTAAATAGCCCAGTTCGAAATGAGCTTTAGGCCCATTAAGCTTATGTGCTCAGTTGACCTTCCTAACTGCTGCCCAGTTGGGCTTCCTTGTATGGCGTGGGACCCAAGCATTGATCTACACATCAACCACATGGATTCGGCCCAGCCTTTGTTACAAGGCCTGGCCGAATACACTGTTATGGACAGTGCACTCCCTGAAACCCATCAAATGGGCTCTATGGGCCCAACACTTATCCTAAGTGGTCCTTGGGCCAAGGCACCTTGTAACACCTAGGGATTGTGGGCAGATGCAAGATTAGCCCATCAGGTATTATCCTCAATGGTCTTACACTTAACCTCTCAGCCCATAATGATCATACACTGCCCGACAAGAGAGGACCTCTCCCTCGGCTGCAAGAAACAGTGTTGCACTCTCTACTTCTATGGATCCTGGGAATTAAAACCTTCTTGCAAACATTTTGGAAACCATAATATATATACTTTTATATCTCATATAAAATATACTTTGCAAAACAAATCTCAACGATTGAAATCGGTTGTCGGCAGTCTTGGTTTCCATCAGTGAGAGTGCATCCCCGATCATTACCTTTGTCCGACAAAGGGGCTGATCCTGTCACTATGATCACCCACTCAGATGAATTCTCAGACTGTCCCAACATACCCAGGTTTTGACCCCCGCTAAGGATCTCACTGATTGGTACATCAAAGACAGTCCAATCCGACACCTAGTGCAATGTCATAATCGAGTCTAGGGGTCGGGTGTAACTTTTTAGTTTTGCCCATCAATCTCCAAGGTTCAGGGCAATACTGGAAATCTGGTCCAGTTCAAAGATTCAATTAATCATACACTGTATGTGCCTAGGGTCTCACCCTGGCAGCTGAGACAGACCACCCCAACCGACTTGGTGGCACCATAGTGTCAGCCTTATCAAGATAGATCTCCCCAGACCGACCCACTGGCTGTGAACATTCTAAACTAACACGAGTCTCATTAAGTGTCAAGTTTAAGGGTATTACACAGAAACATACCAAGGGAACATGAATCAAATATGCACTTTTATTCATTTACAATAAACTCATAAAGTATATCATTTTGATTGAAGTTAAGGGCATACAAAACTGTCTAACATCTCCCTTCCCTACACAGTTGAAATCTAAAGGGATATTTTGCTTTCCATATTAAGTTCCAACTTTCCCTTGGACCAGATGATGAATGGTGCTTATGCATTAGGAATGTCTACCTGATTCAACACTATAGGACGCATTTTTAGATTGTTTCCATAGTAAGGAATTTGGGTTTGCTTGTGATGTTTGAGGCCTCTAGGTTATATGATGGATTGTCTCTTCTTCAAAATACTGATGTTGTAAAGAGATATTCCAAGGCCCATCATTTTCCATCAGATCCTTCACTTTCATATCGCCACTTGATCTCTCACTTGTTCTTTTATTTTTGGACGCCCATCCAACTGTGATGGGATCCAAGGATCTAAAATATTTACAGAGTGGTCATTGTGAACATGCCAACACAGGTTTTCTTTGAATAGGTTTAAAGTGTCTACTGCATATTTCCACCATTTTGAGTCATTTTTTTGTGTAGTAAGAATATTGACTTTCTTTTAATGTATTTTTTTTGGATAGCCTTTGACTACAATCTTGAGTGATTTGTAAACAATTTCCACACTTGTTTAAAAAATAACGCTTTATTAAACTCCTTAATTCTCCTAATCCCAAACCTCCCTCTTTTTTGACTTACATATTTGATTCCATGAAATTGCATACAATCTCAAAGAAGCAATCCCACCAAACTCTTCTTTGAATCTTCTCAATTTCAGTAATGGTTTTTTTTCTAAAGAATGATGGCCCCCACAGATCAGGTTACACCTGTAATAGAAAAAAAATGAAAGAATCTAGAGTGGCAGAATAGAACACTTCATTTAGCACTTTAGCAGTACACCAAAGAGTGTAAATGACCTAACTTGGCAAACATCCAAAATGACACTTTCGCCAAAGACTGACAATTATCTTTGTTGTCTTCATTCAAGGAGAAGCTCGATGTATATAATGGACTCTCCCTAATGTTAGAAAATATTACCATTCGAGGTTTTCCAACAAATAGGTGATCAGTTTGGACTCTCCCTAATGTTACAAGTGTCCACTAGGTAGGATTAGGTGCCAAAAAATTTTCAACTACCTAGCCAACCTATTGACCAAGCCAAACAAGTTATGCTAACATGGCAATAGTTTGTTAACAACAAAACAAACAAACACAGTTAATAAGAAGAATAGTACTGCATTAAGCATAAAGATTCTTTTATCCATTGGTGTAGGCTATGCCATTGGTCATAGGATTTATCCTTACACCAAGGTTATTCCAATCAAGGGCATCTGGTCACTCGTATCAACATCTCCCACTTGGCCATTTAGGCCAGAGATGTCAGCAAGCCTTTGAGACCCAATTCATGTATGTGCCTTTTAAAGTTTTCACCTGATATAGGCCTAGTGAAGGGGTCAACTAGCATGTTTCTTGTAGGCACATTATCTACATGGATTTCTTTCCTATGGTAGATATCTAGTAAGTATTTGTACTGAAGTTCTATATGTCTTCCCTTGGGGCCAATTTCACCGTTCTTTATCGTTTGAATTGCAGCTTCATTGTCATTATATATTTGAGCCAGATCACTTTGCAACTTGAAGTCTTCTATAAACCACTTTATCCATACAATTTCTAAGGTTGTTGTACAACAAGCTATGAATTCAGCCTTCATTGTGAATTTTGCAAACCATCTTTGCTTTTTACTGGCCCATGAAATAACTCTTCTTACAAAAAGAAAGACATACTAGGTTGTTGACTTTCTATCATCAACATCTCCTACAAAGTCAGAATCACAATATTCTAATATTTTTAAATTATCGCTACAATATGTTAACTTAGTATATTTAGTTTCTTTGAGATATCTAAAAATTCTCTTTATTGCTTGCCATTGATGCTTTCCTGGATTGCTTTTATATCTACTAACTAAGCTAACAACAAAACTTAAATCAGGCCTAGTTCACAACATGGCATACATTAGGCTGCCCACTGCTTGAGCATGAGGTTTCTTAGTCTTCTCATCCTTTTCTTCTTTAGTCATTGGAAACATATCTTTGGTCAGTTTTTTGGACTAAATTATTGGTGTGCCAACAGGATTACACTCATCCATTCTAAATCTTTTAAGGTTAGTATCTATATATCTTTCTTGAGATAATGAAAGTGTTCCAACTTTTTTATCTCTTTCATTTCAAATTGGGATTTCAGCCAGTTTTTTGTTTTTTCTATCATTTCTAGCAATTAGGATATCGTCTACATAAAGAGATAGTAATATAATGGAGCTCGCACTATTCAAGACATATACACAGTAATCAAATGTATTTGGAACAAAACCAAGTTTTATAATGGCATTGTGAAAAGTGTAATATCACATATGGGGAGATTGTTTTAATCCATATAGTAATCATTTTAATTTATACACTTTTCTTTCTTTTCATTTTACTATATATCCCCGGGTTGTTGCATATATATGTCTTCATCGAGTTCTCCATTTAAAAATGTGGTTTTTACATCCATTTGAAATAGTTCCCGATCAAAATAGGTTATCATAGCAAGTATTATTCTAAAGATGTAAATCTAGCAATTGGTGAATAGGTTTCTTCAAAATCAATTCATTCTTTTTGTGTGTAGCCTTTTACTATTAATCTTGCTTTGTATTTGTTTATCGGGTTTTAACTTTCTTTTAAGTATCCATTTGCACCCTATAACTTTCCTATCCTTGGGTGGTTCCACTAAGTCCCAAACTTGATTCCTAACCATTGAGTCAAACTCTTCATACATAGTTGTTTTCCAATTTTCATGATCAACAAAGGCCATTTCCTTTGTAAAATTTAATGGATTAGCTTCACACTCTGCTATATAGTCATTTTGAAATGTGTAAAAGTCTTTGTACCTAGAAAAGGGAACTCTTTCTCTTTGTATTGTAGTTATTATGTCCAATTTAAGAGGTTGAAAGTCATTGGGACTTTCAATAGCCTTTTCCTTTTCTATCTCAAAAGGGTCAACCAACTTCTTAGGATCATTAGGGTCAACTTCATCTTCTAAAAATTTGGCATCCCTACTTTCAACTAGTTCAATGGAACCATCAGATTTGTGTCTTACAAATCTATAGCACTTTGATGTTTCAGAATACCCAATAAATGTTGCTTTAAAGCTTTTAAGATCCAATTTGTTTCTAAGTTGGTTAGGTCCCCAAACATAGGCAGTAGATCAATCCCCATACTTTTAGATTTGTAAGATCAGGTTTTCTACCTGCCCAGAGTTCATAAGGAGTTAGTTTATTAATCTATGTAGGGACTCTATTTAGTATGTAAACTACGGTAGATAATGCTTCCCCCCAAATTTGGTTTCCTAAGTTAGAATGACTTAAATTAGATTTAGTCATGTCCAAGAGGGTTATATTTCTTCTTTCAACCACTCCATTTTGTTAGAGTGTGTAAGAAATGGCTAATTGGTGTAAAATTCCATTTTCTAAACAAAAACTATCAAATAGTTCAAAAATGTATTCTCCACCCTAGCACTCCTAAGTATTTATATTTTCTTTCTTGTTTGGTTTTTAGCTAAAGTTTTGAATTCCTTGAATTTATCTAGAACATCATATTTTTATTTAATAAATAAATAAAGCCAAATCTTGAAAAGTCATCTATATTGTCACAAAATACTCCATCTTCCTATGGGTTTTCACATTAATTGGTCCACAAACATCTGAATGTATTATTTCTAAGAGTTCTTCAGATTTTTTAGCCTTTCCAAATGGTTTTCTATGCATTTTTCATTGCAAGCAGGGTTCATAAGTTTTAATATCTATGTTCATTTGAGGTAACAAACTATTGTCACACATCTTTTTTATTTGTCTCTATTTATGTGTCCAAGCCTCAAATGCCATTTGTAAGAATCTAAACATACAAACAAAGTGCAATCAACATAAGCAGAAGCATTAGAAATCTCATTATTAATAGAAAGTCGGTACAAACCATCTTCTCTCATTCCCCATAACAGAATTCTCCCATGTTATGGATTCCTTCCCACTCCTAAAATGGACTTCAAATTCCTTTTCATCAAGTCAAGGTACAAAAATTAGGTTATTCCTAAGAGTACAAAGTGTCTAACAAAATGAAATTGATTCCATCTTTAATAGGGATTTTTATAGTTCCTACTCCTAAGACACCATAATAAGAGTTGTTTCCCATGAAAAGCTCGTATCGACCAGGTTGCATTTCTCTCAAGTCAATGAAGAATTCTTTTGATCTTGCAATATGTTGAGATGATTTGGAGTCAACCCACCACGAGCTCAAATCAGAATCAATAATGAACAACTCTGAAACCACACAAAATGTCTTTAGTATTAGTACTAGGCTTTTGTTTCTTTTGAGGACAGTGGTATTTGGAATGATCTAGAGTTCCACAATTATAACAAGTTATTTTCTTCTTTTTGTTAAAGTTATTCTTTTTGAACCATTTACCCTTTCCCTTTTGGAACTTGGGTTTAGGTTATTCACCCAATTTAGACGGTTCAGGAGTAGGACTAGTTACTAAAGCATATGGGTTTTCTTTTTATTACTTCTCTCAGCTTCAACAACAAGTAATATGGGTAAATTTTGCATAGTGATAGTTGTACTAGACAAATTGAGTGAAATTACTATTTGTTCCCATGATTTAGGTAAACTATGCAAAATAGTAGAAGCCTAAATTTTGTTAGGTATAGGGTTACCAACAACAACTAATTTTTAGCAATAACAGTCATTTTGTAACCACTATCAGTAATGGAATCTTCCTCCTTTATTTCAGAACCATAGAATTTTTCAATGAGAAGTTATATATAAGATTATGTTACTTTTCCATATGTCTCGGTAACAACATCAAATATTGTTTTGGTGTGTTTATGTTCTTCAAATAACATTTCAACATCAGGTTCCATAAAAGTCAAAATAGTAGAATGAGCAAGCTTATTGTCTTTCTCATACTTAGCATATTTTCTAATCTCAACAAGAGAAGCATTTTCAACAGGATTTGCAGGTACAACAGTATCTAGTAAATAATCTAGATCATCTTGGGCAAGAATATGTCTAATCCTTCTTTTCCAAGTGGAAAAATTAGTGCCATGTAGCTTCTCAGTTTTGCTTAACTTAGTAATAATAGCCTTACTTGTCATAATAAAAATAGCACAATAGGTGATCAAGTAAAGCAAAAAGTTTGAAGTACTTAGCTTTTAGGTCGAATGTAAACTGTTAGCCTTCCGTGGATTGCCTTGTGAGGTCTCTACTGGGCAGCGCCTATCATGAATTGGAATTCACAGATTCAAGCCACTCCTCGATTAAGCCAAGAGTTGTTATTGGGTCGGTTTTGACCCACTCAGGGCTTTAAGAAATCACTTGATTCAACAAAGAAAAACCACTTCAGATTTTCAGATCTCGATTCAAAGTTGAAGAAAATCATCTCAGATCAAAAGGGTTTGGAAGACGCCTCAAATTTTCAGATCTTATTTTGGTTTGAAGTTGAAGAAAAACAGCTTTAGATTAGAAGACGCCTCAGATTTTCAGACCTTATTCTAGTTCAAAGTTGAAGAACATTGCTTCATATCCTTGTTCTGGTTCATAGTTGAAGAAACCGCCTCCGAGATTTCCGATAGGAGGATAATATGTAGGCCTATAGCAATATTGATGTGTAGGATTGTTGCCCTCTTTCTTTGGTTTGAATGGAGTAGTGTTCCTCTATCTTCTTGTTCAACACTACAGCAAATGGAGTGTCGAATAGAGTTTAGGAGGTGTTTATGATCTCATGCAGCGGAGACTATTGGAGGAGGAGTTGCAACCTTGCTCTAATACCACTGATGGCCCCCCTTGGTCCCTTTTCCCAAAATGCTGGTTGTGGGATTCGATTCTGCGTCAAAACTGGAACAAACTAACTAATACATGGCCATCAAAGAATGGTTGCCAACATTGAATAAACTAGTACTGCTTGATGTATAGATTTGACCAAAGTTGTTCTTCCTTCTTGTGATAATAGTTTTGCTTTCAATGAAGCAAGTTTGTTATTCATTTTATCTAAAATCTCCTGGTGACAATTTTCTAATATGCCCTATAGACATAATCTAATTCCTAAATATTTCTTTTATTTGACATCCACTTCATTTGTAATAGATTTAACATGATTTTTCTTTTCCTTCTATGAATTCCTCTACTAAAATATACTTTTGACTTTACAAAATTTATTTTTTTCACCTGGATCATCTTGAAAACTAAGAGAGTATTTCCTTTATTATTCTACTTATTTTTATTCCTTGAATCTCCCTATCAGCACCTTGGCCTTGTTTACTAAATAAGATAATGTTTGCATACCAATTATGAATAGATAGGGTGTTAAGGGATCTCCTTGTCTTACACCATTGTCTAGAGGAAAAAATTCATTCATTGTACCATTTATTTTAATAGAGAACCTTGGGGTCTTTTATGCAAAAATTCACCATATCACACTATTTCTCCTCAAATCCCATCTCTTTCATCATTTAGATTATGAACCCCTCCATATGTCATAAGCATTTGATATATTAATTTTGAGGACACATCCTTTTCATTTTTTTTTTCTTTTTCATTTTGTTGACAACCTCTCCATAGCCAAAATTATGTTGTCAAGACTTTTGCCGTTCTTTCACAAAAGTTGATTGATTTGATACAATTACTTTTTGTAGGGTCTTTTGCATTTTAAGCACTAAGGGCCCATTTGACAAGTTATTTTGAGAAGATATTCTTAATTGAGCTTTTGATATAAGATCTGGGCAGCCCGAAGACCATTTGGCGGATATGCATCTTTTCGTTCATCGTTTCAAGTCTTTCTGCACGAGATTAAAATGCGGAAGACACGGGAAGCTTTCCGAAATCAGCCCAAAATGGGCTTCCCATATCTTTTCGGCACCCCGTCTTTTGGCGGTGAGATCTTCCACATGCCAAACGAGAATAGACCGATTTTCGGTCTTCCTTACTTGTAAACAACCAAAAAACCGCAACGGGGTCTAAATATTTAACAATTATTTTATAATTTGCATTCTTTTTCCTATTTCTTCTTTCAAACCAAACACAGCCTTAGCGATCATTAGGCATTCATTTAGGTTTATAAGGAGGACACACCAAATTTATCGTGGATTGAAAATTTTCGTTGGACCCATTCCAAGGCGCAAGCTAAGAGAAATTTTATCTATCAAAAGAAAATTAGAGATTTAGAATTAGAGAGTATCTTGTGGGACCCATCTTAGATTCGGTTGTAAAGCCAGATGATGCATATGAACTGGAGAGGTCCCATCTTGGTGCAGTTTCCAAAAACTTGGGACCGTCGACTATGGCAAGCCAGCCACACCGAACTGGTCAAAAAGCTTTGGCTCCAATCCAACGGTTGAAAGCTCGAGAGCATCAAGTAGATATTACAATTGTTCTATTCGTATCGATATGAAATGACTCGCAGTAGCTGGGAACCAATGAAACGATTGAAATCATGGGTTTACTCAATGGTCTGAAGACTGAAGGCGGCAACCTGATTACAAAACCTCCTGCTTGGCTGCTTCCCCATTGTAGGTTTGAGTTTCAGAAAACTAACATAACAGAAGACTAGAAGAGAGAGAGAGAGAGAGAATGGGTAGGAGAGGCGGAAGAGCTTCCGTCAAGAACATGGAACTAGAGGGGTTTCAGATGGCAGACCCTCTACCGAATGATCAGGTTTGGGTGTTTCTCTTGCAAGCTTGTATCATTCTCTATGAACTTTCACCAACTTTTCTCTACCTACTGGTGCATATTTTTTTGGTGGTTGATCAGTTTGATGTTTATTTCTTTAGTTTTTATCTGGTCTCTTTTCTTTTCTTTTGGTGTGGAGGGGAGGGATTTAGTTTTATTGGGTCTTTGTTTTTAGAGCCATGTTAGATATAAGAGCAATGCATGGTCGTTTGTAAGTGTAGATAATCAGGCAAACATCTTTTGAAACACTCTTTCTGTATTCTTGATGTTTATAAAATGTGGGAAGTTTGTGAAACTTTCACATATTATGTCCATATTCACTCCATGTAAACCTCTATTTTTGGGGGTTGTGGTGAACTGGTGATCAGGAGGAGCTCCTGCTTTCTTGTAGTTTACAAAAAAGGTGTATTTTGTAAATTACTAAGATATGACATGATAACCCTTTAGAAGAATCTTCTCGGATTATCAAACTTCCTTGGTTTTAGTTATTGTCATGTTAGAACAACCAGAAATGATTATATTACTGTTTTGGAATTTGATTTTAATCTAATGGACGTTTAGAATATATTGTGAAAGTTGATAGTCTTGTAATAATGGAAGAAAAATCTTTCTGACCAAGTGATGCAATTTTTTAGATATCCTTCATGTTATTAGTTACCAGATAAATCTTGTTCTTGTTAGCCCAAAAGCTCAAATCCTTCCTTGGAGGGAGCCAAAGCAAATAATGAAGGAGCGGCTGAGCTGAAAAATGGTTCGAGAAAGGAAATTTTAGAAAGCAAAAAGGCTAACCCTAGGCGATCTCAACGTGTTCAGCACACAATCTTGTATACTCAAGCTCGGGATATTGAGCCTGTGGTTGAAAATATAGATTTGAGTGGAAATGAGGAAGATGATCAGCAGCATATTCATCAGGTGACAAGGAATGCTGAGTCTGTTCTTGGTATGAAAAGCCTGGAGGACAAAATTGATTATGCAGTGAAAATTTTGGAATCACATGATAAGATGCTTGAAGCATTGAAGCTCAAGGTGGTTAATTGTTCGTCTGTTAACATTGTTGATGGCATCGTCAGTTTCCATTATTGATTATAAAACAGTCTTAACACCATCTGATTTTCTCAAAACAGGGAGCTGATTGGTACCTTCCCACTCAGGCCACAACTTTGGTTGGAACAAGATCAGGGGAGAAGAAGAACAAGTACAAGGAAATGTATATAGACTCTCAAAAGAAGGTTATACTTATTCAATGCCTTGCTTCTTGTCCTCATTTATGGAAATGCACTAAATGTATTCTTATTGTTTCTCTGCTATTTTCAGATTGAGATCTTAAGAGAGGAGAATTATCAGCTTGGTAAAAAGTTGGAGAATGCTCTTGGAAGGCTCGAAGCAGTATGTTTTCCTCAAGCTATTTTTCCAGTCATTTGTGGCTTGTGGATCCACTCTAGTTTAAATATTTTCTTAAGATATCTACTAACAACAAAATTGAAATTTTTCTTTAGATATCTAAACTCTAAAAGACAACTAATGTCTTCTAGATGATATTTCCATTTATTGGATGGTCAGATTCATCCAATTGATATGTTTTCGGGTCTAGAAGATGCCTTTGATGGCATCCAATATGTAAATGTTTCTAATAGCCCGACACACAGGAGATAATGTATCCATTATTAATATAACTGCACTATCTCATTATATGTCTTGTGGAATTTAATTACTTCTACCCCAATTTAGGGGTTTTGCAGAATTTACATGTATTATGTATATATGAATTTTAGCCTGGTTGTGATTCTATATCAAGCTCACAAACCACCATTGTGGAGTGTAGGCCTGTTCATTGGTCATCTGATCAATATGTTTTCATTTATAGGTCTCTTTGATGGCATCCTTAAACTGAATAGCCCTAACTAAACCTGTTCATAGGCCTGGCTTTGGGCTAGGCCCATGAACATTTTACACTATTTCGGTCTTGCGCTTTGGTCCGGGCCCATTCAAAATTTGGCAAAAGCTAAGCCTGAGCTTTTATGATCTTACTACTGTGCTCTCCCTTTTATATCTAAATGAAAATTTATGACTACTAATGGAGCTTCGGGTTTGCTAGGATTCAGATTTGGTAGTAAAATGTCATATAATCGATATGTTTTCTGGCCCAGAAGATATCTTTGATGGCATCCACAAAATGGTTGGTCTTAATGGCCCCATTTAATTAAGAGATCCTGTGGCTATTATAAAAGCCAGAGAGCCATCTCTTTATACCTCAAAATGCAATTAGTTATGTTTAATGACATGTTTTTTTGGGTCCGTTTGGTTCACATTCGGAATCGAAATCAAAATGATCTATTCCCATAGTTTGTTTGGTTGAGACAGGAATTTGAATGGGAATTGGTATAAGCTGGAGTGGGGTTTCATTCCCAAGGGAGGGGGAGGGAATGACCATTCCCTCAAATGGGGGAATGCCATTCCACCAGGAATGAGAATGGGATTCCAATTCTGCCCAACCAAACAGTTGGAATCCGTTCTGATTCCGATTCCAGACCCCTATTCCTGCAAACCAAACAGGCCCTTAGTCCGGTTTTGAACTCTATTGATATCTTATAGCACTACTGTAGACTTTATGTTAGGCCCATGAATTGATGGTATACATGCATGATAGATATTGGTAACTTAGTTTAAATGAATGTCTGGAATTTTCAAGATATGCTGCAAATATTGATTTCTCATTCTCTGTTTGTAATTCCTATTTGATTTCTTTTAGCAGTGTAGACTTTCTCTATGACCCATAAGGCCATAAATTGACAGTATATATGCATGATGTTGGATATTGGTAGCCTAGTTTAAATGAATGTCTGGAATTTCTCATTCCTATTTGATTGCTTGCAGTATGAGAAGGGACAGATATTTTGTTCTGAAGCAATTGAGAAATTAAGGGATACGATGTTAATCTCTAGTCTTGCAAAGACAACTGAAAGGGTGTTGGATCTTTCAGCCTCTCGGTCTGGTAGAACTCAAGTCGCTAAAAGAGGAAGGTTTTGAAAGCTAGTTGAAAGGACTAAACTTTTCCGTTTCCATCCATGTCTTTTTGTCAATCTTTTGAACAAATTGTTAAGAAAAGATGTTTCTGTTTGTAACAGCCAGACCTTGTTCCTCACAGGGCTTTATTATTCAAGAAGTATATATATATAGAGAGAGAGAGAGAGAGAGAGAGAGAGAGACTCAAACTAAGAAATCCTGGGTTACTTCAGTGCTGCTATTATGTACTTCTGAGTTCTGATGGATTTCAATTTTTATGGCATCTAGAGAAGTAATGTTGTGGACTGTATGTTGAGGTGATTTTTTTATGCAATTAGGCTAGTATCATTTTGAATTTCCAACTCTGTAATGCCTTTCTTTTGTAATGTTTCATGAAGAACGTATTTGTCAGTTTGTTTTAAGGTTCAAATATTTGTATTGTATTCAAGTTGCCTTTTAAGTTATATATTTAAGTGGTCTTTAAGTGCATATTTAACGTATTTGTCATTCAAATGCATTTTTTAATTTAAATCTATAACAAAAAAAAAATACTTTTTTGAGAAAGGCAACTTGAATATATCAATCAACCCGTCATATATAAATTTTACATCAAAAAAAAAAAATTTCCCACTTTTATACCATCTAATCCATTAATTGTGTGACCATTAAGGCTGTGTTTGGTTTGAAGGAAAAAGTAGGGAAAGGAAGGTAGGGAAACATTTACAAATACGGGTTTCCCTACCTTTTCCCTCAAAAGATAGCCTAAATGTACATTAGATTTCAATAATTCAATTGCCTCCATGTTAATCCACTGATTGCACACTGCACGTTACACTCTTGAAACATTTAGATTTCAATAATTCAATTACTCCATGTTAATCCACTGATTGCACACTGCACGTTACGCTATTTGTGCCATTTAATCTTATCAGATATCAATACGACAGGCCACCAATCAAAAAGGAAGAATGCTCAAAAGGAACGTCAAATTGTCCAGGAGCAAAGAAAATGTTTATTATATAATATATATTGAAGAAACATAATATAGCAAAGCCATTAAACTTAAGAATTTAACAGCTTTATGCAAGGAATACAAAAAAATAAAATCTAGTATCTAGATGAATTTGAACAGGGTTTTTACTTTTTTATTCCATACAATACTTCTTTTCAAGAGAAGAACAGATCCCAAAAGTGTCGCTTTGGGGTGTTCCAGGAGATTCAATGTTATCACCATCATCTCCTTCATTTGCCTCTTCTGCTATTGGTGGTGGTGGCGATGAAAAATCTAGGCATATTCCCTGTATCACTTGCTCGTAGGATTCTGAGAGATCTTGAGAGGTGAGTTGGTGGTATTCCACAAGTTGGTGAAGGCATTGGTTCTCTCTAATCAGGTTTGCATTCTCATTTGCCAATCTGGACTTCTCTGCCAGCAGTGCCTCCAATTGAAGTCTCACCTGCAAAATATTGTTTAGTCAGGTTTGTGGCTACAAATATAGCTATATAGAATTCAAACAAATACATAGAATAAAAACTAATTTAGGATTACCAAATCATCTTCTTCAGGTCTCATCCCTTTGTCAAATCCTTCACGTAGCCTTCTGTTCTCTTCCTCAAGCAGAGAACATCTCTCTTGCATAAAAGTCAAGTCCGATTTTATTGATTTCAATTCTCTTGCAAGAACAGCCGCTTTGGTTGCCATGGAAACTGCAAGCTGGAGAGGCAGAAGAGACAATTAGCAATCTGTTTGATTTTAACAATTTGTTCATTAAGTATGGAATGAACGAAGAAAAAAGAACCCAACATTTCTAGCTTTCTTCAGCTTGCCGCTTTTGGGGCTTTGTTCATTTTCTTTCTTCACAGGGGCCTCCTGGTTTTCAGAAGTTTCAAGAGAATCACATTTCCTCTTTAGTCCTTTCATATTTCCTTCCTTTTCTTTTTCTTCTTCTTGTTCTTCCTTTTCATCTATTGGCTTCTCTGGATCACTGTGTAATAGTTCTGTTAGAGATGGTTTAGCTAGATCCCTTGCTCCCTGGCATTCAGAACAGTGCAAACAGAGGGGTAAGACTGAAGTTAGAAACATTCCCTTTGCAATGTCTAACTTTTAAAAACAGATTTTTTTTTTTAATTTTTAGATGAACATGAGTAGATCTATGTAGATAAGCTATTGCTTTTTTTTTTTAATTTTCTAAAGTGAATCGAAGAGGATTCTGACCTGAAGAGCAGCGTCTAAGTTGCTAGTTAGCTGAGAAAGGGAAGAGGCAACTGAGTCGAACCCTCTTAGCAGCAGCGCACAGTCTTCCTTCAAGCTCTTTCCCTGTTCGGATTCTTCAACAGCCTACAAAATCCGAAAATAAAAAGGTTCCTCATTTTTATTTTTCCTGACCAATAACAAGAAATTGAGATGCCTATGAATAAAAAAATGCCAAAATTCTCACATCTCCTTCGCGGGCCGGGAGGTGGAGATCGGGGAGAGCAGATTGGATTGGTGAACTGAGCTTCCGATTCTCCAGAAGGGTATCGACCCGGCTACGAAGAGCACTCCAGAAGCGTTTCTCCGAAGAGGGGCTCAGCAGAGGAGGAGAGTTCATTGAGATGGTCGCTTCCTGTCACCAAACTGAGGAGTTAGTTCAAAGAGACAACATGCAAACAGAGAAGCGTTGTGGAATATTTCTGTCATCGTACGAAGAAGAAACCTTGTCGAGGAGAGCAGGGGATGATCCATCCAAAGAAACCGCCATTAGAGTCCTCGTCACAGAGAGAGAGAGAGAGAGAGAGAGAGAGAGAGAAGGGGGTAACGGCTAGTTTCTGAAGGGCTAGATAAGAACAATCTTTTAAATAGATAAGCCGATTTCTCCCAACGTTCCAATCTCCTGATAATCTTCGACTTTATAAAATGACAAAATTGCCCTTTCCTCTCTTCTCTGCTTAAAAATGAACCGCTTTTTGATGAGATGAATCGGCTTCCATCGTGGCAAGCCCGTGCCACACCGTTCCAACCACCTTTTGCAACCTTGGATTGGGAATATCTTCCCATCAAATAAAGCACATAACGGCTCGAACGGGCTATGCCCTGACCGAAGACAAATTCCTTTTTGATTTTAGTTCGAGAGTCGTGATCAGTGAGTAAGGAGCCGATCTCAAATCGCTCCCAATGTACGGTTGCAAGACAGTGTTGGAAGCGTTTTGTTGGTATCAGATCCCTACCCTCTGTTACGCGGCTTCTATTCCCTGATTGGTGTATTACAACCATCCGATCTATGAATATCGAGACTCGCCCATTGCAGTGAATGGCTCGCGAAATACCCGGATTGTTCTCTTTATTAAAATAGAGTAAATTCCAGAGCAGAATTTTTAAAACTACCCGGTAATTTTAACGGTAAATTCCATATATAAGTTGGTGGCTTTATCTTGGATCAAAATTGTTGGTTCTCATACAATCGAGAGGAGTTGCAGACATGGCTGTTGTTTCTTCTTCATCCTCTTTTCTCTCCTCTCTGGCCTTAAACCTTCCTTCATCAGCTCTATCTTCGCATCCACGCATCCGTTTTTCCTCTACCCTCTTCTCCCTTTTCCCCTCTTCTTCTCCTTCTTCTCTGTCATCTTCTCTCTCCATTTCTTCTTCTTTTCTCTTCTACCCTGTGAGCTGCAGGCGCCCTTCTGTCTCTTCTTCGTTCAGTGTCAAGGCCAGTGCGGAGAAGAAAAAGGTTCTTATTGTTAACACCAACAGTGGCGGCCATGCAGTCATCGGGTTCTACTTTGCAAAAGAGCTTCTGTCCTCTGGTCATAATGTCACAATTTTGACGGTTGGCGACGAGAGTTCTAATAAGATGAAGAAGCCTCCGTTCAGCAGATTCTCTGTTAAGATCTTCCTGAATTCTTTTTCTTTCCTTTGCTTCGGTAAATTATGTATCTTCTTATGCCCTTTGTGCGGTTGAATTGTTCAGGAGATTGTAAGTGCTGGCGGACGGACAGTGTGGGGAGACCCGAGTGAAGTGGGCAAGGTTGTTGGTGGAGCAGCCTTCGATGTGGTGTTGGACAACAATGGCAAAGATTTGGACACTGTCAGGTTTATCAGCTGATCTTGACTTCTTTGGTTGGGTATATAGCTTTCACTTTTCCTTTTGGAATGTAATGTAAGTATCTCTTTTTGGGTAGCAAAGTGGAAAAATTTAGTTACTGATTGATCTTTAGAAAGGTATTGGGTCCTCTGGACTAAGATATTTAGGGTTTTAGCCTTTCCAGAACAATATAGCGATAATGCACACTGAGAATTCATAGTCTTTTAGGCTGGATTTGTGGATCCGTTATGCTTTACGAAATGGGGTAAAGGATCTCGAAAGGTCAATAGACCACGAATTCTGCAACTTGTCCATTCATCTGTATAGGCTTTGCCCTGACACTGGTCAGAAACCTGAACGGAATTTGAGTTCAGCCAAAGTATGTAAATCCGGTTTTCCTGTTCATGCAACAACAAGATTTTGATGAATTGATCTCCAAGAGTAGATGCTTTGTGATTTTCTTAGTAACGCATCCTAACACCAACCTTCAAATACAGGCCAGTAGCAGATTGGGCCAAGAGTACTGGTGTTAAGCAATTTCTGTACATCAGCAGTGCTGGAATTTATAAGCCAACTGATGAGCCTCCTCATGTTGAAGGGGTATTGTATGATTTACTTCTAAACCACTAATTCAATGCCTTATTTACTATAGTTTACATAATACTGTATGGATTGAATTCATTAAACACGAGTGGGAATTCAAAGCGATTAAACACAAAATTTACCATATGGTTGTCCCCAGTTATCAGCTGTGCTTAACTCAGACTTAATCTGAACTATTTGGGGTCAGCTACACGAACCTTGTTCCGCTTCAATTTTTGTTGTCATATTGGATTTGGCCCAAGGTTTTTGTGTTGGCTGCTAACTTGACACAACCCTCCTTTATCCAGGCTTGGAACCTCTATTGTAAGACAAGTTTGCACTATTGTCCCCATTTCTGAGGAGTTACAAATCATGCTCATGATGCCTATTTATGAGTGGCACCACCGAAAACCTTATTATTGGAGGACTTTCCTGGACATTTTCCATCCTTACATTAGGATCCTTAACAATTGAGATACAATTGCTAATCTTATTGCTATAAACAAATAGTATATATTGGGCATTTTACCTGTCTGCTTACTGAATTCACAACTGTCACAGGACGTTGTAAAGGCTGATGCCAGTCATGTTGCAGTGGAGAAATACATTGCAGAGGTTTTCACTAATTGGGCAATATTTCGTCCACAGTACATGATAGGATCTGGAAACAATAAAGACTGTGAAGAATGGTTCTTTGATAGTAAGTTGATGACTCTGACATTACTAAGAAATCTTTTGTATCATTTTTTCAATAAAGTACAAGGTTTTCTTTGCATAACTTGTCTATGGAGATGTGAATCTTGACTCTTATCAGTCCTTGCCTCCTTTGGAGCATTTAGCTTGAACAAATAGGAGATAAACATATATCATCACTTCATCAGGAACTGAACTCCCAAATTCCTTGACAGTTGTTTCTGCTTGACTTCGGCAGGTCTTGGTTGAAACGTTTTTTGATTTGGATGATACCTTACATTGAACTGTCTTATGGTATAGAAGATAAACAGCTTGGCTAATCCCAGTGAGGAGTCTAAAATCTAATGTATGAGTATTAGGTTTAAGATTCTAGCATTTTATAATATTAGGTAACCACATATTCACATAGTGACTCTTTTTAGTTGATGTTCATGTTGTTTCTAGAGTAAACAAAACCGATTATGAGTGTGAACTTGATGGTTATGTTTACTTGGACTGGTGTAAACTATTAATTGAATCTGTGATGGACTCACCTTCTTATATAGTTTATTCATCATTCAAATGGGAATCAAACTCAAAAATCTAGTGACTTTGTTTTTAGTTGGCAACAGAATTATTATATGGAAACTCTTTGGTGTAGGTAGTTTGATCATTTTTAAAGCACTCTTTCTCTTTTATTTTTTTCTTTTCCCAACATAGATTTTGACAGATCAGTTCTTATTTCGACAGGAATTGTTCGGGACAGACCAGTTCCTATCCCTGGCTCTGGAATGCAACTAACCAACATTGCCCATGTTAGAGATTTGTCCTCTATGCTTACTCTGGCTGTTGAAAATCCAGCCGCTTCAAGTGGCAATATTTTCAACTGTGTGAGTGACCGTGCTGTGACTTTGGATGGTATGGCCAAACTCTGTGCTCAAGCTACAGGCCGCCCGGTCAAGATTGTGCATTACGATCCAAAAGCTGTTGGAATTGATGCAAAGAAAGCATTTCCTTTTCGTAACATGGTAAGTTCTCTTTCAATTTTCAAGGATTCAAGTAATTGCTATTCAGATGATTTCCATCACCAGGGGAAAAGGAAGTGATGAAGTTAAGAAAAATAAAAGCAAATGAAATTAGAATCATATGATCAAAACTAAAAATTGTTTAATTGGGTCAATTTTCCATCTAGGTGATCTCCTAAACAGATAACTCAGAGATTGATGGATTCAGTAATGCATTGTCATTGTAGAGATTCTATCACACCATGTCAACTGAGAGATAATCTGTATGGTTTGTTTTGCAACAGCACTTCTATGCCGAACCAAGAGCTGCCAAGGATATACTGGGGTGGAAATGCACCACAAACCTTCCGGAGGACTTGAAGGAGAGGTTTGATGAGTATATAAAGATTGGTCGTGACAAGAAGCCAATGCAATTTGAGCTTGACGATAAGATACTAGACTCCCTTAAAGTAGCAGTAGCTGTGTGAGGTGTAACCTCTGAAATTTTTGTATTTTCCTACTGTATATGAATTTATCAATAACAATTTGTAAACTTTTTGTTTATGCAGACAACAAGAGAACACAAAATACAAGTATAAATTATTCCTATAGCCACACCTAAAAACAAGTGAAGATCAATCGGGCATCTTCTTTTGTAAATGTTCTGCAGAGAGTTATTACATCCATATGAGATTATCCTCACTGTACATTAAGGCAAAAAGGTCAATCATCTTGTCCATGGTGTTGAATCAGTAATTCAGTATAGCATTTAGGGGTGCAAATGGATCTGATCCAAAAATACGATCCTAGGATTCAGATATACTCCTGTCGGATTGGGTTGGATTTTTGGATCCGATTGAAAATTAGATTGAATTCGAATCATCCCCCTATCCGATCCGATCTGATATATATTATTATTTATAATTTATTTATAAATATGTTTATATTGCATTTTTTGTAATTTTTATATTTTTATATAAAAACACGTGTATATATGTGATGAAAATAGCTAAAGAAAATACTTGTATTTTTTGTTTTTTATATAAAGTGTTATATTTTTTAAATTTTTTATAATTAAATTGGATCAGATCATATTCAGATATCCGACATTATTAACAGATTCGGATTTGAATATGTGTTTGTGTGATCTGATTGGATCAAATGTTTGTACTGTCGGATCGAATTTGGATATACCCTGATTTAAATCCGATCCAATCTGTTTGCATCCCTAAATAGCATCATCGTGGGGATAGAGGAAATTCCTCCGCATTCGAATGTCAATGGGTTGGGTTGGGCATATGTTTTGCTCAACCCAAACATAATGGGCTGAACTAGGCTTGGGGCCCGGGATGGATTCTAGGCCATAAAAAAGACGAGATGCTTGTCTAGTTGTCTGCATGGGTCTCTTGATACGAAAAGGACATGATATAACATGCTTTTATCCCATCGTATTATGTACACAGATAGTTTATTTGACATTTCTACGATGAACAAAATGAATTGGGATCGACATTTATTTGAAGAGAGGGGGTGCTCAGGTTCCCCTCTTCTAGAAGGGGGCTGTGTTGGTGATGACGTAGTTGCAAGACTCAGAAATCAGAATCTCCTTGGCTTGTCTCGATGCCCTGTCCAAGACAGTTGAAGGATCAGGGTTAGAGGAATTAAAAACATAGTTGTTCCTGTGCAACCAAATGTTCCATAGAAGAATAGCATAATAATTTGACAACTCCAACTTCCTATCCTTCAATGAAAAGCATGTTTTTAGCCATTCAAAAAACCAGGATTTGAAAGTTAAATCATCCCTGACAAGGTTGAAAGATAGTCCCAGAGGGCTCCCAAACCAACACCTTTTAACAGAGTCACACAAGCAGAGAGCATGCAGAACTGATTCTTCCTTTGAAGCACACAAAGGGCAGAGAGGAGAGTTAGCTGTCTTCCCACTAAACAGATTTGCTTTAACAATAACAACATTCGAACAACACCTCCACAGAAAGGATTTCACCTTAGGAGGGACTGAGAGGGACCACATTGTAGTCTAGAGGGATTTTTCATTCTCACTTGAGTAAGAGGACCCTGCAGAAATTTTTTCTCAGCAAAATAGGCAGATCTAACTGAGAACTCGCAAGGACCAGGATAATTTGTCTTCCCACTCAAAGAGGGGAATTCTAGTTCTAAGAATTTCCTCAGCTACAAAGGGGAGGAAGGTAGAGCTTATGAGTTCTACCTTCCAAGCCCTACCTCCGGGTCTCATTAGATCTACAACTTTTGATACATTTGGCCATTTGGGATGTCAGGTCGGAGTCCAAAAATCTTGTAGTCTAGAAGGCCTGGAACCCAAGGATCTCCCTGATGAGGGATAATTTGCCCATCCAATGATGTGACGACACGTGAAGTGACGAAATGATATGGCGACACTTTAGCAACCTCAGACATCCCAGTGGTCCTAGTCACCTCGAGCACCTTAGATCACCCAACTAGACCGAGGCCCGAGCAACTCACTACACCCACCAACTTGTCGAGGTGCCACATAGCCTCCTTCTAGAAGCAAGCCAACTGTCTCTGATCTCCTCGGGATCACGGCATATGTCAACGGATTTTATCTTCTTGCCGCCCGAATTAGATGAACCTGGATAAGCCTTTTTAGCTTATTCGAAGTCCATCTTCAGGTGCGAAACCAACTCCGGAATAGACGGGCCGGTGATCTTGGACACGCATCGTGAGGCCCACAACAGCTTGCCTTTAGACTCACAAGGTATGTGCGATTTAGCTCTTGCATTCTCTTGCTCTCAAGCTATTAGCTTTCTCTAAATCTCCATCGCTGACTTAAGCATCAGAGTGCCCACACTGGGCAAAGCACCTCAGAACACTCTGATCCTCTTGCCTTGCAGCTCGACCTGGCCACATCACTAACCCGACGTCCGAATTATCTTCCAGCAGGGAGTGTTTAGATCACGCATCATCACTCCCCAAATTGAGACTTCTCTTCCTAAACCTATAGTCCATCAAGCTTCCTTAACTAAAACTTATTTTTCCTGCCAAAATACTTTTCCACCCCCAAGAGCCATTCTTTGGAAGAGCATCATGCAAAAAGGATTTTTCTTTGACATATTTTGCTCTAATCAGGTTTGCCCATAGGTTGTTTTCACCACTTGCAATCCTCCAAGCTAGTTTTTCAAGTAAAGCTCTGTTAAAACAACTTAGGTCTCTAAAATCCAACCCCCCATCCAGCTTATTTTTACTAATGGAATTCAATCTGACCTAGTTAACTCCCCTATCTGAGTTGGATTTGCCCCACCATAATTCTCTTTGAAGCTTCTTGAGCTTATCACAAAGTGTTTTTGGCATAAAAAACAAGACATACTATATGCAAGAATAGCATTCAATACTGATTTAATTAGGATTTCCTTTCCCACTTGACTGAGAACTAGTTTTTGACCTTGAGAAGTGGGAAAGCAGTCCTGGACAAACTGAGGGTGTCTCCACTTTTTCAAGTGCATGCTTTTGGAAATTATTTTTTGGAGTCTCACATTGCAAATTTGAGCTAAAAGTTACTTCAGACTTCGATAAATTAACTTGTTGACCGAAGGCCTCCTCATATAAGTTGATGGTATCCAGAATTCTCTACCCCTCATCCAAATCAGCCCTTGAAATCATCTGCAAAAAAATAGGTGTGAGATGACCAAGAAATTATTATTTAAATTAATTCTAGATAATTGATTTTCTTATACCATTTTGTTTAATAATCTGGAGAAGACATAAGCAAAGAGAAGGAAGAGACAAGGGTAAATTGTGTCTCCCTTTCTAAGGCCTCTAGTGGGAATGAGCTTTTTATTGGGAGAGCCATTTATCAAAATCTGGTACAAGAATATGGACACACATTCCATGATCCACCTAATCCAAATCTGCCCAAACCCATCATCTCTATAACCTTTTTGTGGAAGCACCACTCTATTCTGTCATAAGCCTTACTTGTGTCTAACTTGATAGCCATATATCCCCTTTTTGCTTTTGTTCTTCCACATATAGTGAAAATTTTCATGAGCTATCAAGATGTTGGTATCTACCTTTAAGAAAAACACTTCGATTCTGGGAGACAAGGGAAGCTAATTTCTTTTTTAACCTATTTGTCAGAATCTTTGCTATTATCTTGTAAACAGAGTTGCATAGGCTAATAAGTCTAAAGCGGGTGGGCTCCTTAGGATGGTTAATCTTTGAATTAGAGCAATGTAAGTTTGGTTTAGATCTTGTTCCAATGCCCTAGTTTGGAAGAACCACTTACCTTGAATGGTTGAACCACTTAATTCTGTCCAGTTTGGTACTGAATTAACTTCTTAATTCTAAAATTCGGTGATCTTACCATGTGGGTCCCATAGTAAATATACTTATATATTGAGACATGTAATCTATGATAAAGAGAAAATATCAAAATTGCCCTTAGTAAGAATAGAATATGAGATTCATTGCCATAATCACTATTTAGTTTGCAATATAGTTCCGTTGGTGTGATTAGCAAAGAAAATGTAAAGCAAGGTGGTCCACGTCAGAGGGCAAACCCCCCATGTTGCTCTTTCCTTAACGCTCTCCCCATTCCCCCTCCCTCCCACCATTCTCATTACGCCAAGTTAGCATAACCCCCCTCTCTCTATTCATTTACATCTCGAAAACATAGTGGATTGGGAAACAATCTCTTTCCTTTTTTAAAAGAAATCCAATCCCCTTGATTATAGTCACCAATTTCTCTCTCTCTCTCTCTCCTAGATTATACCCACCATAGCATAGCCACCCTCTTTCTTTATTCATTCACAATTCATGAACGTGATGGATTGAGAAACAACTTCTATTTTTCTTGCTTTAAACAGATTAAAAGTTTAGAACACCACAAAGACTCACGAACCTCCCTCTTTTTGACCCTTTTGATCTTCTTCATCCCTATTATTCCACAAAGAAAAACTCTGTTCAACATCTCTTGAAACTAAAGCAATAGAAAGTACAAAAGAAACCACCCATCACATTAGGTCTTAGGAATGTTGTAGGCAAACCATTCATTAAGGTTAGTTTTAAGTTTTTGCTTAAATAAAGATTAATTTGAAACCTGTGCTTCAAGTTTTAAATTAATTTCCATATGTTTTTTTTTTTCTATTTTTCTTTTGTTGCAGAAAAGTTGTCACTTTGAGTACAGTCTCGTAGTTTCTCTAACAGGAAGTCTTTTGCATTGCAGGTATGCTACTGATTTTATAAAGGTTTTTAGACTTCATAATGGTTTTCTTCTTATATTTTGAATTTTGAGGTTTAAAAGGGTTTGTGTTTTATTTGGAGGTAGCGGTGCCAAGCAGGATTGCTAAAGCGATATGCTGCTCTATTGCCTGCACGAGGCCTAAAGGAAATAACTGAAGACTGAAAATCTTTCAAAAGGTCCCAGCAATCAGTGCTAATGGGAAATAACCGCCAAGGGAAATCGGGACGGTCATTCAACAGGGCTTGGACTACCTTTTGAGCGTCACCTTCGATCCAAACATGAGAGATTTTTAACTCCTTGGCCATTTGAATTCCTTCTTTGAAAGCGCAGGCCTCTGAGAACTCTGGATCAGATAAGGGGATGTTAACCGCTCTTCCAAATAAGAATTTACCTTTGTGGTCCCTCATAATGATCCCCAAACTCGATTGAGAGTGATTATGAGCTCCATCAACGTTGATTTTGATGAAGGGTTGTGTAGGGGGACGCCAAGAAACATTTGGGGATAGAAAGACTGAACTCGGAGATTGATTTGAGTCATGGCACAATTTAACATTGATCAGTTCTTCAACTTGGGAGTTGGCCGCTGCAATTATCGAAGAAGGACTAAATTGATAGTTCTCCAAAGCAACTTTACATCTTGCCTTCCAACAGTGCCAAAGGATGATAGGAAATTTACTAAATGCACTGAGATCATTATCTGGCGTTTCATTGATTCTATTCCCCCAAAAGGAGATCCAATCTTTAACTCCATGATGTGGCCACTCCTCAACTCTGAGAGAAAGGCATGAACCAAACCAGACCGGGCGGAGGGAATGACAGTGAATAAATAGGTGATCCAAATCTTCTTCCACTTCAGAGCAAAGAGGGCAAAGATTGCCAATCTTCTTTGTAAATCTAGAGAGGACTCCTTTCAGAGGAAGAATATTACGAAGTATTCTCCAAACAAATATATGAATACGAGGTGGAAGCTCATTAAAATCCCAGAAGTCTTTCCAAGAAATGCTTGGGGTTGCATTCAGATTATGAGAGGAATTAGCATACTCCCCGTTCAGTAATTTATAGGCCGAAGAACTGGTGAAACAACCATTCGGGGTGCCAATCCAGGTGATCCTATCCTGATGGTGAAGTGGATTAGCTGGAATCTCAATCTTGAGAATGCTTTGAGAAATGATAGGATCAAATTTCGAGAGAATCAGCTCCGATCTCCACTTACCATTGTCAAAGTCAATGAGATCTGCAACTTTTTAAATGAGAGTCATCTTTGCTTAGAATGAAGTTTGGAATCCACGGATCATTGAAGATGTTTGTGTCCCATCCGTTTGAGATCCCTTTTTTAAATCCTCCCTTGAGTTAAGTAGACACTTCCAGATGTAAGATGATGAACTTTTAGGCTTGACACTCCAGAAAGATTCTCCAAAGGACAAATACTTTAGTTTCAATTGTTTGGCCCACAACCTGTCTTGTTCAAACAGAAATCGCCAAGCAAGTTTCATGGTAGCCACACGGTTTTTTAGGTGAATATCATGAATTCCAAGACCCCCACAGAATTTTGACTTTGTGAATTTTTTCCTCCCTTGTAGATAAATGTGCGCCTTGTCCGCTTTTGAATCCCCACCAAAAATCCCTTGCAACGGAGTTAATTTGAGAACATATTGAGTGAGGGAGGGGGTTTGAAGCCATGAAATATAAGTGATTGTTGATTTAATAAGCACTTCTCTTCCTGCATGTGATAAACAATCAGTCTTCTACTTACTTAGCTTTTGTTTACATTTATCAACAACAAAGTTCCAAGTGCTCTTCTGGCCTCCATGTTTTATCAGTGAACGCCAAGATAGGAGTCATGAGTCTTCATAGTGGGAACCCCCAGAAATTCAGAAATTTCAGATCTTCTTCGTCTGTGGACATTTTTACTGAAGTAGATAGCCAACTTCTCAAAATTAATTCCTTGTCCTGAGGCGGCTCCAAATCTGAACAGAATATCTCGTATATTTGAAATTTCTGAGATGGTACTTTTCCCAACAATAAGGATATCATCTACAAAGAAAATATCATTTAGTTTTGGACAATTTCTTGCAAGCTTGAGCCATCCATTCAAATTATGCAGAAGCATACGAGATAGAATATCCATATATAAGATGAAGAGATATGGAGATAAAGGACATCCTTGTCTTAAACCTCTTCCAGGTCTGAAGGGGTTCCCCATTTTGCCATTTATCAAGATGGAGTAAGAAGCAGTTGTGATGCAAGAACGAATAAGAGATATGAAGTTTTGAGAGAATCCCCGTTGATGAAGACTCCACAGAAGAAAATCCCACTCAACTCTATCATATGCTTTGGCTAAATCCACCGCCAACCCTGTCCTTTTGTTTTTGCATAGTAGGGATGATTTCTGAAGCCAAAATTTTATTATCAAGAATTTGTCTCCCAGGGGAGAATGCATTCTGATACGGAATAATGAGAGAGTCCATAATATGTTTAAAATGTGATGCTATTGGTCTTGGCAGTTACCTTGTAGGGGACATTGGTCAAACCAATTGGACGGAGGTCAGTAACAAATTCCACATTCTCTTTTTTTTGGGATGAGCACAAGGGTGGTATCATTAACTTCAGCAATAAGATCCAGAGATCTGAAAACTTCTTGAACAAAGTGGACAAGATCAATTCCCACAATGTCCCAACAGGATTGAAAGAAGAGAGCATGAACCCCATCCGATCCTGGTGCTTTGAGAGGGCCGATTGAGAATAAAGCTGTTCTGACTTCATTATAAGATGGGATGTTGCAGAGAGTTTGATTCATCGACTCAGTGATCTCAGCTGGAATAATATGAGCATCAAGACTGCTGAAATTCGGACAATCAGATGTGAAGAGATTGACAAAATAAGAGTTAATCAAATCATTAACTTCTTTTTCATCTGATGTCCAGTTCCCATGATTGTCTTTCAGCCACCCAATATAGTTTATTTCTCTTCCTGTTGGTTGCAATCAGATGGAAGAACTTTGTTTGTCTGTCGCCATTCTGTAGCCAATCAACTTTAGCCCTCTGCTTCCAGTATAATTCTTGGATCTCCAAGAGATGATCCAATTCACCTGAGAGTTCGGTTTCCTCAATTTTAGAGATTTTACTATTAAAATTCCCCGACTTTCTCTTAGCCCACCTGGAGAGAGAAACATTAACAGAAGAGTATTTTCTTCTCAAGGTGCCATTGCAGTTATTCCAGAAATGATGAACAGTTGATTTGAAGTCATCCATTTTGGTCCATATAGCCTCAAACTTAGGAATTTTGAAGTGAGAGCGCTTATGAAGCTTAGTGTATAGTGCAATGGGTCTATGATCACTTCGGTCCGCAGTAAGGTGTTTAAGATGGGAGTGAGGGAATTTGTCCAACCAGTCTGCTGAAACAAGAGCACGATCCAATCACTCCAGAATTAAATCCCCATGCCTTCTGTTCGACCAAGTGAATGGAGGCCCTTGAAATCCCAGATCAATTAGTCCAGTCTTCTGTAAGCTGGTTAAATAAATAAATTTGTCTTCTATCAATTCTCCTGCCTCCAGCTTTTTCACTATCATGAATAATAGCATTGAGATCACCAATAAGGCACCAAGGATGAGAAAGAAATATTGCTATAAACTGCTCAAACTTCATTCCAGACATCTTCTCTGTGATCTTTATTTGGATGGTCATAGACACCAACGAAATCCCAGTGAATATGGGTGGGCATGTTCAGTATGCTGGCATGAATGATATTCTTTGAAGAATAATTGATAGTCAGCTTGATATCTTTGTACCACCCAAACCAAAGACCCCCTGAATTTCCATCTACTTCAACTGAGAAAAAATTATAATGATGACATTTTGATAAAATTTTATATGATTTTCCTTGATTGCACCGAGTTTCTGATATGAAGAAAAAATTTGGCTTGTATTTCCTAAGGACTAAGGAGATGATTAAAGTGACCAACTGCCGGGGTGCTCCCCCCACCCCTGCAATTCCAAGATAGAATAATCATTGTACCTTTGGTGGCACATTCTGTTTACAGCTGCTGTAATTTTAGTGTAGCTCATTTAGTTAGTTATTTATTCTGTTAAGTGAGTTAGAGAATTAGTTAGTTAGTTTTAGTGAGCTGGCATTTTGTTATTATTCTTTCAGTTAGTTACAAAATTTGTTATTCTTTCTGTTAGTCTCTTGGTTTTGTATATAAGCTCATGTAAGCTACTATTAGTAGCAAGATTTTTTGATGAATGAGAAGTTTCTCTTCTTCTTTTTCTTCTGGTTTCGAACTGTTCATAGTATCAGAGCTTCAAGATCTGGTGCTGTGGATACTCTTGAATCTTGATTGAATCGATTGTTACTCTTAAGCTTGAAGAATCGATAATGGCTGAGAATCAAGGAGATTCTCCTAGATTGGATCAAGTGATCAATGGAGAGAACAGAGATTTGTCGAAGGATCTTAACAATGGAGATCCTCTTTACTTGCAAAGTTCTGATCATCCAGGGATGATTTTGGTCTCTACTCCACTGACAGGTAATAATTTCCTAACCTGGAGCAAATCGATGATGATTGCACTTGAAGCAAAGGTTAAGCTAGGGTTTATTGATGGAAGTTGTGAGAAACCTAAAAAGGAATCACCTCTATATAAACAATGGAATAGAGTGAAGTGCATGGTGATTTCATGGATTTTGAACTCAATGTCGAAAGAAATTGCTGAGGCTTTCTTATATTCTGGATCTGGCAAAGAATTATGGGATGAGTTGCAGGAAAGATATGGAGAGAGCAATGGTCCAACTTATCAGTTGCAAAGAAAAATAAGCACAATCTCTCAAAACAACATGTCAGTGGCTCAATATTATACAAGATTGAAAATATTTTGGAATGAGTTGAACTGCCTACAGCCTATTCCTCATTGTGAATGTGGTGCAGCAAGGTTATTGTCAGATATTACTGCATCAAATAGGCTAATGCAGTTTCTGATGGGGCTTAACAATAGTTTTGACAATGCAAAGGACCAGATTCTTCTCATGGAGCCATTACCATTTGTTAACAAAGCATATTCTATGCTATAGAAGGTAGAGAAACAAAGAGCAGTCCAAATGACATTTACTGATAATAATGAGAGCACAACCTTATTTGCAAAGCCTCAGGGAAATCTGAACTACAAGAAAGATGCACGAAAGCCAGGTGCAGGGAAAGGAAGTTACAAGAAATCTGATTTTAGCAAGAAAGAAAAGGAAAGCCAGTTTTGTGATCATTGCAACAGGAATGGACACACAAGGGAGACTTGCTTCAAAATACATGGCTATCCTGATTGGTATAAAACGTTGAAGGATCAGAGAGCAGCTGAGAGAGCTAATGTAGCCAATTCTACTGAGTCAACACTTGATTTGCTGGTTGACAAGACTGAGAAAGATATAGAACAGCTATCCAGCTTCATTCAGCAAGAATTTGCAAAGTTGCTCAAAGGGAAGATGATTGCCAACAATAACCATGCTAGCCTTGCTATTATGCAGGTATAAATTTTGCTCTTACTTTTGCTTTGAACACACTTGATTTATATGGACATGGGGTTTGGATTGTTGATACAGGTGCCTCAAATCATATGTGCAATGATATTACCCTTTTTACAAAACCTAAAACTCCTTTACACAAAAGTTCAGTTTACCTACCTGATGGAACCACATAACTAGTAAAATCAATTGGAGATATCCATTTACATTCTTCTTTAACATAGAAAGATGTCTTATACCTACCTAGTTTTACTTTTAGTAAGTAAACTTGCTAAAACTTCTAACATTAAAGTTATCTTTTATCCTACACATTACTTGGTGCAGGATCTGAGGACTGAGATGAAGATAGCTGTTGGCAGATTGATAGGAACCTTGTATGTGCTTGATAAGTCTAGTATTTCCATTGAAACACCTCATTTCTGTAATAAAGCTAATGCACATGTTGTGCCAAAGCTAAATACTCCTTGTATTGGTTCTGTTTCAAAAAATAATAAAGCAGTGTCTTCATTGTTCCTTTGGCATAAAAGATTAGGTCATGCTTCTGTTAAAACTGAAACATTTGCATTTCATGGCTCAAACAAAATTAGATACTTTTCCACCTTGTCAAATCTGTCCTCAATCTAAACAAACCAGACTTCCTTTTCCAACTAGCTCCATTCAAACTTCCCATATCTTTGATCATTTGCATGTTGATCTGTGGGGTCCTTATAAGCATCCATCTATTGTTGGAGCACACTTTATGCTCACAATAGTGAATGGTTATAGCAGGGCCACATGAACTTTCTTAATGGCACATGATGTAGCGCAATCCGATCACTCCTAACTGGCACTCGTGTGGCTCCTAGAAGGCACCTGAGATGGGGAAGAATAAGAAGAATCCCTTGGGGGGCTACTCGGCGGGGACACTCTGATGCTTAAGTTAGTACTCGGTAGAAGCAAGGAAAAAATGGAAGGCTAAGAGTGTAGATAGCGCGTTACCACTATGTTCAAGAGGTCAGAGATTCAAGAAGAAGTTTCTCTTCTGCCCTGAGGGATTTTATAGGGACACTCACATTAGGTTGGGCATAACCGCCACTGGGCTCCTGCCACAGCCGTTACTTGCCAGGGCTGCACAGGTGGCCGTTGTGGCGTACGCCTTGCCCGGGTGAGTGACACATTTTCAAAGTGGCAGGCACGCCTTTGCCTGCTGAGAGACGTGGACGTAGACTGTTGAAAGGACATGGACTACGCCGTCAGTATAGGATATGGCGCAGTCTGACCGGTACGGTCTGTCAGTCGGAAGCTTCCTGAAGAGCGCTAGTGCGGCTCGTTCGCGAGCTATTTTGTGGCGAGCTTGAAACACTCCAGGATTACCCTTAATGGAATTGGTTCTCGGAATGACTCGTCCGCTAGGGAGCTCGGGCGAGCTAATAACTGTAGCTCGCAAGCTGTAGTTGCCTCGGAGTCTCTTTAAAGATAGCACGGGGAGCCCGGAGTTCGCATCGCGGCGGACTCCTTCCCTCGTGAGCTGTAACGTAGTGGACTGCTTCGTAGGCTGTCACTTGGTCGCACCGGGCTTCAACGTTGGGCTGTTGCTCATGCTAAGTTAGCGTCTACGTGTCACCTTTTCATAGGTTGGGTCAAATCATCCTTCATCAATTTCCCCCCACTCCTCGGGCTAAGGGTACTACCTTAGCGCGGGGAGTCTATGAAGCGCGATGGACTGATTTGACTGAAATTCAAACTTGATTGATTGCTCTCATTAAATGCATTTGTGGGAATCAAGAGATTTTTTGATTTTTCGGATTCCGAAAACGTGCTGAGGTGGCTTTTAACTCCGAACGTCGTGCGGCTGCGACTACCTTAATTATGGAAGACGTGCCACCAATTGCCTTCGATTTTCAGAAGGCATGCAATCAGGGCACCCACGGGCCGTTGGATCTGCTTTGATCCGGGCCGTCAATTTGAAAGGGTGGAGACTATAAATAGGGGGCCCCCTCGGGCCCCATTTTCTCCCACACCATCTTGCTGTCTTTGGATTCTGAGGTCGCGCACTTCACCTAGTCTACCTGAGTTCCTTAGTTTGCTCCGTTTCGTCTACTCTGGTGAGTCCCAATCGCTGTCAGCCATGTCTGGGTACCCATACCACACCTATCATAGAGGCAACAACCAGGATGATGATGCTCCCTCGAGCTCGGGGAAAGCCTGGGAGCAGATCCTGGAGGCTCGGGAGGCCTCTGGTGACATAGCGTCTACTTCTAGGGGGAGGGAGCCTGATACCTTTGGCCCTTCCTTGATGACAGCGGGGAGACTCAGGTCTCTGATCCGCTACTTTCGCCTCCCTAGGGACCTGGTTTACAGCCTCCCTACTAGCAACTTCCCTTGGGAGCATGGTCCCAATGACATAGTAATCTTTCAGGAACAACTCGAGGTTGGCTTGCGTCTCCCCCTGCACCCCTTGATAGTGGAGGTGTTAAATCACTTTAACGTCACCATTGACCAGCTTCATCCCAACGCCATTCGAAACATGGTTGGGACTATATCCCTGTGTTACGAGTACTGCCTTCCTTTGGACCTTGATATTTTTGTCTTTATCATTTGTATAAAGAATGTTGCTCCTAGGGTTCCTCCTGAGAGGCGCTTTTATTACCTCTCTCCCCGCTGCGGCTATAATCTCTTGTACGAGCTGCCGAATAAGATTCCCGCCTGGAAGCGGGATTACTTTGTGGTCCGTAACCCCGAGGGGCGGTCCTTCCCTACTGCTTGGAGGGGTGCCATCTAGGACCCCGAGGCCGAGCTGGACCCTGAAATTTGGAAAACGATGTTGTCCTGGGCGTCGGTAGGCTTCCTTTGCTCGGACTACTTGGCCGAGGAGAAGCTCGTGCAGGCAGGCTTGAGCCCGGGTAGGTCGACTTTTTAGGTCGCGTAGTGCCTTGTGACAATATTGCGTACACATATATTTTGTTTCTTGTCGGACTAATATCTTGTGGTCTTTTGGCAGCCATTATGTCCAGTGTCGATTCACGCCACCTTCTCTCGAGCAGCCAGAGGCGTCACACAAAGAGGACGCGCCCCGACCGGACCCCCCCTTCGAAAAGTACTGAGTTCGGGTTTGTCGAGTCGGTTCTACCCTCTCCTCCGCCCAAGACTCCGATGCCTCCACCCGAGGGGACCAGTGGGATTAACCTTGGGGGAAATGAGCTCCCTCAGCCGGGGGAGGCTCTCTGTAATCCCCTTCAGCCCCGTCCTTACCCTCGGTTCCCAGTTGGAAACTGGAAAGGGGTAAATGATTATCTTGTGGCCCGCCGGAGGAGCTGGAAGGTGATTACTAATGACGAGGTCGCTCAGTGGGGGAATATGGAGCTCGGGGACTTCTCCGTGTTCGCCTCTGCCCATTGCATGGTGGTAAGTGACCTTTTCCCCTTTTTCTCTCTTGTTTTGCTCCTCTCCGCTGTCCTCTAATCTTCTTTTCCATCGGCAGGTGAATTCCGCCATCCATGCCATGGCTCTCCAGACGCACATCCATCGCGTCGATGCCCTCGACCAGCGGGCTGCTAACAAGAAGCTCCAGGACGAGCTCGACTGGATCCGGGGCAAGCTCCATCACACCCGCAAGGGGAGCGAGTCTAAGGATCTGCTCGTCCATGACCAGGAGGCTCAAATCACCTGGCTTTCTGAGGAGAGCACGCGTTACAGGGAGGAATCGTCGAGGATGGCGGCGGAGAGGGAGCTCCTCAGGCAGCAGGTGCGGGACTTGGAGTCCACTCTTCTAAATCGGACTTGAAACTTTGATCAGATGGTGGAGGCTGAGCGAGAGAAAGCGGTCTGGGATTTTAAAGACTCCCAGGAATTTCAGGACCTCCAGGCGGAGTATGGTTCGGGTTCGTACTGCTCTGGGTTTAAGCTTTGTCGGTGGCTGGTTCGGAAGAAGTTCTCTGAACTCAACCTCGACGGCATTACTATGAAGGGTCTGTCTCCTGAGACACCGGACCAAGCGGAGGAAGAGGAGCCTGACTCCCCAGAGGATGAAGAGGCGGATCCTTGAGGCGGTGTTTCTCTAGACTTCTGGTGGCTTCCGGGTGCCGTAAACCCGGTCATTCACAAGTCTTTAGTTGGGCGGTTGGGCCCTATGGTAGTCAGACTTTCTCGGGCTGTTTAGCTCGGTTATTACACCTTTTTTTTTGAAGTGATAATGAAAGTTCTTTCCTTCTTCTTCCGAGTATGATGAGCTCTTTGTATCTTTGCTAAGGCGATCTCGATACCTAAGCTATTAGAGCTAATTACACGAAGTGAGGCACCCCCATGGTGCACAAGTCGATTGTTACGTGCACCCGAGCCATTTGTCCGTCGGTTATTCTTTACTTCGATCGTTGTACTAGGACAAGCCACATTTGGTGGGGTTTAAACCCGAGCTGCTTACATTCCTCATCTTGACAAGCTATCATGGGTATGACTGGGTCTGACTGCGCCGAGATCGTGTTAGCTCGGCATTCTTTGCCCTTAGGCTCTGGGGGTGACATATAGTCTATTTTTTAGGTTTGCCCATGCTTCGAAGGCGACCGGGTCTTATTGCGCCGAGATCGTGTTAGCTCGACATTTTTGCTCTTAGGCTTTGGGAGCGGCTCGTAGCCTACTCGGTTGTTACAGATAGTATTGTCTCAAGTTGACAATATTCCATGCCCGAGGTACTTGTTTCTCATCAAGGGTCTCGAGCTCGTACATTCCTTCCCCGAGCACTCGCTTCACTCGGTAGGGACCTTCCCAGTTGGATCCGAGCTTGCCAATGCCGGGCTCAGGTACCATAACTTTACAAAGGACCAGGTTACCAACGTGGAGGTTCCGCCTCGACCCTAGCGTTATAGTACCGAGCTATTCTCTGCTGGTAGGCTGCAGTTCTGATGTACGCGAGGTCCCTTACTTCGTCGAGTAGATCGAGGTTGGTACGTAGCTCATCTTCGTTCGTTTGATCACTGTATGCTTCTAGTCGCAGCGTAGGCACTTCGATCTCAGCAGGGATTACTACTTCGGTGTCGTAGGTGAGATTGAAGAGTGTTTCTCCCGTGGCGGTCTTCTCCGTGGTCCGGTATGCCCACAGAACACTGGGTAGTTCATCTGCCCACAATCCTTTAACTCGGTCCAACCGTGCCTTTAATCCGCGGAGGATGGCTCTATTCGTGACTTCTGCCTGACCATTTGCTTGAGGGTGTGCGACTGAACTAAAGTTTTGTCGAATTCCCATGTCTTGGCACCAGTCTTGGAATTTGATGTCTTCGAACTATTTGTCGTTGCTGGAAATCAATAGCTGAGGTAATCCGAAGCGGCATACGATGTTTTTCCAAAAGAAGTTTTGAACATTTCGGGCTGTGATCGTTACGAGGGGTTCGACTTCTACCCACTTGGTAAAATAGTCCACTGCTACCACTAAGAACTTCCTTCCACCCGTTGCTGGCGGGAATGGCCCGAGTAGATCGATGCCCCACTGTGCAATGGGCCACGGATTGGTGAGATACTTGAGGTCAGCAGCGGGTTGGTGGTGAATATTGGCATGTCTCTGGCATTTGTCACGTTTTCTAACAAGTTCAATGGCATATGCCTTCATTGTTGGCCAATAATACCCTTGTCAAAGCGCTTTCTGGGCAAGGGCCCTGCCCCCCAAGTGCCCGCCGCACAACCCCTCATGAGTGTCGCGGAGTACGAGCTCAGCTTCGGTAGGCCGAAAGCAACGCAGATAGGGGAGCGTGTAGGATCTCCTGTACAGCCGCTCGTCTATCATAACATATTTGGATGCCTGGCGCTGCACCCTTCTGGCTGCATTGCGATCTGTAGAGAGGGTCCCGTGTAGCAAGAAGCTTGCGAGCGGGTCAGTCCAGCTCGGCTCTGCTTGAACGATGGAAGTGACCTCCTCTGCCCCCTTGAGAATGCTAGGCTGAGACAGGTCCTCTATGTACACGGTTCTCATGGTGATGTCGCTAGTGCTGGCTAAACCTGTTCATGGGCCGGGTGGCCCGACGGGCCGGCCCGACCCCCGGACGGGCTTGAACAGACTTTTTGGCCCGCAGGCTTAACCTTGGGCCAAAAAGCCCGGCCCGTGTAAAATTCGAGTTGGGCTCAGGCTTTGCCAAAATAGCCCAGCCCGATCCCGGCCCGGCCCGACCTATAGTTAAACCTAAGTAAAAACTCTATGTGATGTCCATTTGAATAATTTTTTTGATTTGAGAAGGTTGTTGATTCACTTGTAGGCCCATTGTTCATTTAAATAGGGGAAAAACATCTGAATTAAAATAGATAATGTCTATTTGAATAGGGCAAATTTTGATTTTCTTTTATTAGGTCGGGCTTCGGGCTCGGGCTCGGGCTTCGGGCTTTTTATCAGGGCCGGGCTCGGGCCCAAGTTCTAGGCCCGTTGGTCGGGCCGGGCTTGGGCTCGGGCCTATTATTTTTCTGTTAATGAACACTAAAAGCCCGGCCTGAGCCCGGCCCGGCCCGGCCCATGAACAGGTCTAGTGCTGGCTAACTTGGACAGGGCGTCGGCCTCAGCGTTCTCCGACCTAGGGATCTGTCTGATGAAGTGTGACTGGAAGTCGAGCAGGGGCTCTCTAACTTTGGTCAAGTAGGCAATCATGGTCGGCTCGCGAGCTTCATACTCGTCGGTGACCTGGTTAACCACGAGTTGGGAGTCACTGCAGATAACAATGTGCTTTGCTTTTACTTCTCTGGCTAGGGCTAGTCCAGCTATCAACGCCTCGTACTCTGCTTCATTGTTAGATGCCACGAACTCGAAGCGTAGCGCGTATTACAATTTCATGCCGCTTGGACCGTGTAGAACTATTCCGGCTTCGCTGCCCTGTTGGTTCGAGGAGCCATCTACGTGAAGGATCCAGGGCTCCTCATCCCAGCTCGCGGTTGGCCGAGCTAGGAGAGATGCTACAATGGCTGCTACTTCACAGGGTTCGAACTCGACCGACCTGTGAGCTTCGGGCTCACCCGAGCTGGGAGCCTTGTGCTCAACCGGCTTGGGGACTTCGGAGCTGAATGTGCACTCGACTATAAAATCTGCTAAGGCTTGGGCCTTAATGGTAGTTCACGGCTTGTACTGGAGGTTGTACTCGCAGAGCTCAACGGCCCACTTCATCAACCGACCAGAGACCTCGGGCTTAAGCAACACTTGCCTCAGAGGTTTGTCGGTGAGGACGATAATAGTATGAGCTTGGAAGTACGGGCGGAGATTCCGAGCTGCGATTATCAGTGCGTATGCTAGCTTTTCCATCTCCGGGTATCTCGTTTCTACTCCCTGCAATACTTTACTAACATAATAGATGGGTCGTTGGACCCGATCTACTTTCTTTATTAGTACCGAACTGACCACTTCGTCGCTCGTCGAGAGGTACAGTTCAAAAACATCACCCTCCTCGGGCCGGGTTAAGGTCGGCACACTAGCGAGGTATTTCTTGAGCTCGTCGAATGCGAGCTGGCAGTCTCGGGTCCATTCGAACCCTTTGCTCTTAATTTCCTTAAAGAACAACAGACAGCGGTCCGCCGATTTAGACATGAAGCGGCTCAGGGCGGCTATGCGGCCATTCAACCTCTGAACCTCCTTCAACTTCTGGGGTGGTCTCATATCTAAAATGGCCTTAATCTTATCCGGTTTGGCTTCGATGCCGCGCCAGTTAATGATGTATCCTAGGAACTTGCCCGAGGTCACACCAAACACACACTTGTTTGGGTTCAATCTCATATTAAACTTATACAGAATTTCAAAAACATAATGCAAATCTTGTATTAATTCATGTGAGAATTGAGTTTTGACGACCATGTCGTCTACATAGCATTCTACTTTTCTGTCGATTAGTGCGCAAACAATTTATTCACAAGCCTTTGAAAGGTTGCCCCTGCGTTTTTCAACCCGAAGGGCATAACCTTGTAACAGTATAGGCCGAATTCCGTGATGAAGGCAGTCTTTTCTTCGTCCGCCGGGTCCATCTTGATTTGGTTATAGCCCGAATAGGCGTCCAAGAAACTTAGCAACTCGTGCCCTGAGGTCGCATCCACCAAGCGGTTGATTCTAGGGAGCGGGAAGCAGTCTTTTGGGCAAGCCCGGTTCAGGTCGGTGTAGTCGACGCACATGCACCACTTGTCGTTGGCCTTCTTTACCAGGACGGGTTTGGCTACCCAGCTCGGGTAATGGACTTCTCTTATGAAGTCAGCCGCGAGGAGCTTTTCGACCTCCGCTTTCCATCGCTCTGGGGCTAGGTTGCGTTTCTTCTGTCTAACAGGCCTAACTACAGGATCAGTATTCAGCTTGTGAGTTATGAGTTCGGGGTCTATACCGGGCATCTCTGCCGCGGACCATGCAAAAATATCTAAATTTTGAAGTAAGAAACTTACCAGTTCAGATCGTAGAGGTTCTTGGATAGAAGCGTCGATCTGAAGTGTCCGAGTTGGGTCTACTGCTGAGGTCGGAACTGCGACTGTTTCTTCTGTGGGCACGGCTCGTTCTTCGCCTTGCTCCATAGGCCGCTCCAGCTCGAGGTCATCAGCCACCTTGGTTTTTTTCTTTAGGGCGGCGACGTAGCACTTACGGGATTCGAGCTGGTCGCCCCGCGCTACCCCCACAGCGAAGTCAGTTGGAAACTTCATAGCCAAATGGTAAGTGGAGACCACTGCCCGTAGGACATGGGTGATGGGTCGACCTATTATGGCATTGTAGGGGGAGGGGGTCACGACCACCAGGAAGTCGTGCTTGAATCTGACCACACAAGGCCATGTGCTGACTTCCACAGGTACTGTTATTTTCCCAAGGGGTTGGACTTCTTCTCTGCTGAAACCTACCAAAGGAGTGTCTGCGGGCTTCAGGTCGCCTCTCTGCAACTGGAGCTGGTCAAGCGCAGCTTTGAAGAGGATGTCGGCTGAGCTACTTGAGTCGACGAGTACGCGCCTGACCTTGAAGTCATTGATTCTTAGCTTTATTACGAGCGCGTCATCGTGGGGGTAGTGGACTCCTCGCGCATCATCTTCTGTGAAGAAAATTGGCTTTTCTGTTCTCGGTCGCTTTGGGGGGTTCTGCTCCTCCTGGGTGGCCTCACAAACCAACGTCCGAGCTGCCGCTGAGGTGCATCCCGCAACGATCGAACCTCCCACTATCATGTGGATGGTCCCCCGAACTGGCCTCTCCTTCGGAGGCTGCCTCTGCGGTTGTTCGGCCGGCCTGCTGCTAGACTTGGGAGCATCCCTACCGTGCTCCCCTTGCCGACCTGTTTTATTACTATTATTATTATCCTATACAAAGTTTCTTAGATATCTGCAACGGATGAGCTCCTCTATCTCGTCGCAGAGGTTTTTACAACTCTCGGTACTGTGACCGTGATCTTTGTGAAAACCGCATTACATATTCTTATTTCTTTCATTGGGATTCCCCCTCAGATGGGGTGGCCACTTCACGTACGAGGCATCCTTGATCGCCATCAGGATTTCAGCCCACTTCGCGTTCAGTGGGGTGTAATCAGCTCAGTCCGCTACAGGAGGTCGGAAAAACTGACCCGGCTTTGCCCCCCGAGTTGTGTCCTTTTTCTTTCGGCTGTCCCCTTGGCTGGAAAGCTCTCCTTCCCTCTTCCTTTTTTTGAGCGTGCCCTCGCTCTTTTGGTTGATCTCCTCTTCGGTGGCTATGAACCTGTCCGCAAGCTTCAGGAACTTGGTTATGGTCGCTGGTTGGTTGATGACCATGTGCCATTTAAACTCTTTGTGTGTCACGCCCTTCTTAGCTGCTGCAAGGCGTACGGCAGGGTCCGGGCGCGGTATCTACATACAGGCATCGTTGAACTGCTTGATGTAACTTCGGATGAATTCCCCCTCTCTCTGCACTATGCTGAAGAGGCTTTCTTCAGTTCACGGGCACCGTTTGCTAGTGACGAAGTGGGACGTGAAGGTTTGTGCGAACTGCACCCAACTTCTTATCGACCCAGGTGCCAAATTCTGGTACCACGTGCGGGCCGCTCCTCTAAAAGTAGTGGAGAAGGCCACGCACATGCACGAATCACTGGCTCTCGCCAGGTGCATCTGTGACTGAAAGGCATCTACATGATCATTTGGGTCAAACGACCCGTCATACTTGTCCAGAGGGGGGAGCTTGAAGTCTTTGGGCATTGGGACTGCCAGGAGTTCAGAAGACAGGGGGGATGGAACCGAGAGGAGGGGAGCTTTGACTTCGGTCAAGCTTACCTCTTCTTTGCCCATGAGCTCGGGCAAATCGCGAGTAGCAGATCGGCGAGTTCGGCGACGACGTCTCTATTTCTTGGTGGGCTCAGCGTTCGTGTTGCTCACCTTTGCGCTGTCCGGAATGATTTGCGCAGGAAGTAGCCCGGTCTGCTGGTGATGGCTGCGGATAGAGGGGTCTTGCTTGGAGTCTGTTGCCAGGATCTCGAACCGGTTCTCAAGGATCGGGGTTTCAAACTTTGACTGCCGAGGCGATGTAGACCTGGCAAGCTGGGGTCCTCTCGACCTGTCCGCTCGCGGCGAGACTGGGGTAGCTGGTCTCTCTCGTCTGCCGCGGGGGGAGGCCTGGTTTTTTGGGAGGTTTTGGGGGGCCTCTCCTTGTCCAGCGGGGCGCTCGTCCTGGCGGCGAGACTTAGCTTGCTGCGAGGCTGGGTGCCGAGGCGGAAACTGTGGCTGAAGTTGAGGTTGAGGCAATTGAGGGAACTACTGCTGATACTGATACTGGGAGACCTGGTGCAGTACATGTTGTTAATAGAGCTGAAATTGCTGGAACTGTTGCATTTGGGCCTGCATGGCCCGCACGCACTGCATCAAGTCCCCCAGTTGGTTCAGGCTGGCCGCTGGGGGCACAACCAAAGGTTCGGTGAACGTCACTCTGACTGTAGCTGGGAGCGGGGCGATGATAGGTGCCACTGTGAGAGGCACATTCAAGCTGAGGATTCCGTCTGCTGAGAGGGGGACGGTGAACTGTCCGATACAGACAGTAGGAAGTTGGGGTTGTTCCTTGGAGTTATCCATTTCTGTGCTTCGTTCGACGTTGCTAGAGGAAGCCATGAGTGCTGGATTTTTTCAAGGAAGAAAAGAACTGTGAGAGTTTAGAGAGAAAGGCCTTTTGAAGCGTTTCCCACAGACGACGCCAAATGATGTAGCGCAATCCAGTCACTTCTAGCTGGCACTCGTGTGGCTCCTAGAGGGCACCTGAGATGGGGAAGAATAAGAAGAATCCCTTGGGGGGATGCCCAGTAGGGACACTCTGATGCTTAAGTCAGTACTCGGTAGAAGCAAGGAAAAAACGAAAGGCTAAGAGTGTAGATAGCGCGTTACCACTATGTTCAAGAGGTCAAAGATTCAAGAAGAAGTTTCTCTTCTGCCCTGAGGGCTTTTATAGGGACACTCACATTAGGTCGGGCATAATCACCACTGGGCTCCTGCCAGGGCTATGCAAGTGGCCGTTGTGGCGTACGCCTCGCCCGGGTGAGTGACACATTTCCAAAGTGGCAGGCACGCCTTTGCTTGTTGAGAGACGTGGATGCAGACTGTTGAAAGGACAGGGACTGCGCCGTCAGTAGAGGATATGGCACGGTCTAACTGGTATGGTCTGTCAGTCGGAAGCTTCCTGAAGAGCGCTAGTGCGGTTCGTTCGCGAGCTATTTTGGGGCGAGCTTGAAACACTCTTGGATTACCCTTAATGGAATTGGTCCTCGGAATGACTCGTCCGCTAGGGAGCTCGGGCAAGCTAATAACTTTAGCTCGCGAGCTGTAGTTGCCTCGGAGTCTCTTTAAAGATAGCACGAGGAGCCTGGTTCGCATCGCAGAGGACTCCTTCCCTCGTGAGCTGTAACGTAGCAGACTGCTTCATGGGCCCGTCACTTGGTCGCACCAGGCTTCAACGCAGGGCTATCGCTCATGCTAAGTCAGCGTCTACGTGTCACATTTTCATAGGTTGGGTCAAATCATCCTTCATCAGCACATAAATCCCAGACAGTTACCATTCTTACCAGGTTCATTCGAATGGTGGAAAACCAATTTGTTACAAGAGTCAAAATTCTCAGGTCAGACAATGGTTCAGAATTCTTAAATCATGAGTTTCAAACATTTCTTGGTGAATTAGGCATTTTACACCAGAGAAGTTGTGTTTACACTCCACAACAGAATGGTGTTGTGGAGAGAAAACACAGACAACTCCTTCAAATTGCTAGATCCTTGTTATATCAAGCTCACCTACCTAGAAAATTTTGGGGTCATGCCTTGCTTATGGCTACATATATAGTGAATAGGCTGCCTTTTTCTGTTTTGCAGTGGAAAACACCTTATGAGCTTTTGTATAACACTCTTCCAAACTATGAAAATTTAAAATGTTTTGGTTGTTTGTATTTTGCAACCAATACAAGACCTCACAAAGACAAACTTGATTCAAGAGCCCTTAAATGCATTTTCATTGGCTTTGAACCTAGACAAAAGGCTTACAAGCTGTATGACATTTCTACTCATCAAATTTTTACATCCAGAGCTGTAATTTTTCATGAAACAACTTTTCCATTTGCTGATTCTAATCCTAAACCTCTTGATGTTCCATTGCCTTTACCATTTGATGATCCTATTTCTTATATTGAAAATTGCACTCCATATCCTATTCCTTCTAATGATCCTATTCCTTTTATTGACCCTTCCATTGCATTACAAGATGAAATTCAACCTAACCTAGAGAGTCAACCTTTAGAACCTGAAATCCAGACACAATCTGATTCTTTACCTGCATCCATTCCTAAAAGACAAAGTACTAGAACAAAATCAAAACCTATTTGGTTGAATGACTTTGTCACAAATTTTAGCTTTACAAATCCATCATATCCTGCTGTTATTACTTCTCAGTCACAGTGTTTGGACCCTTCCCCTTATACACCTCCCACATATCCATATACATCCAATTCTGTTTTTTCTCATGCATATATGCAATTTTTTAGCAATGTATCTCAATTTCAATAACCTAAATCCTATAAACAAGCTAGTGGTCAGAAGGAATGGGTTGATGCAATGAATAAGGAGTTGGCTACCTTAGAACATAATGAAACATGGGAATTGACTGCATTACCTGTTGGAAAAAAGGCCATAGGTTCAAAGTGGGTATATAAGGTCAAATTAAATCCAGATGGGAGTGTGGAAAGATGCAAAGCTAGGCTTGTAGCTAAGGGTTATAATCAAGTGTAGGGGTTGACTATTTTGACAGCTTTTCACCTGTTGCAAAGATAGTTACTGTCAGAATTTTTATGGTAATTGCAACTGCTAAACAGTGGCCTATCCATCAGCTTGACATCAATAATGCCTTTTTACATGGCTATATTGATGAAGAAGTCTATATGACCCCACCAGAAGGAAATACAAAGGCTAAACAGGGTGAAGTGTGCAGGCTTAAAAGGTCTTTGTATGGGCTTAAGCAAGCATCAAGGCAGTGGAATTCAGAATTTTGCTCAAAGTTAAAGGGTTATGGTTTTGTTCAATCTTCTCGTGATCACTGCCTTTTTATCAGAAAGTCAAATCAATCCTTCTTAGCTCTCCTGGTTTATGTTGATGATGTTTTAATTACAGGTGATAATGAGAATGATATTATTAAGGTGAAACAGTTTTTAGACTCTAATTTTACCATTAAAGACTTGGGTTATGCCAAATACTTTCTTGGTATTGAAATTGCTAGAAATTCAGAAGGAACCTACTTAAGTCAAAGGAAGTATACCTTGGACTTGATTAAGGATGCAGGGCTTTCAGGTGCTAAGCCAGCAGCCACCCCATTGCCTAAAGGTCTTAAACTTTTCAATAAATCCAGTGCTTTGTTGTCTGATCCTCATAAATACAGAAGATTGGTGGGAAGGTTGTTGTATTTGAATTTTACAAGACCATATATTACTTTTGGAGTTCAACAACTTAGTCAATTTGTTGTTGTCCCAACCATGGATCATTGGAATGCTGCCTTACATGCCTTTAAGTACCTGAAAGGTTTTCCGGCTAAAAGATTATTTTACTCTGTTGATAATTCATTGAAACTCGAAGCTTACTGTGATGCAGATTGGACTTCATGCCCTGATTCCAAACGTTCCTTGACTGGTTATTGTGTTTATATTGGTTCAACATTGGTTTTTTGGAAAACCAAGAAACAAACCACAGTCTCAAGGTCTTCTACAGAGGCTGAGTACAGAAGTCTTGCCTCAACAGTGTGTGAAATTCAATGGTGCACTTATATTCTCAATGATTTTCACATTCCACTTCAGCTTCCTGTAAACTTGTGGTGTGATAATCAAGCTGCACTTCACATAGTAGCTAACCCTGTTTTTCATGAAAGAACCAAGCACCTTGAGATTGACTGCCACTTGGTGCGTGAAAAATTCAAGGCTGGAATGGTTTCTCCTCAACACATCTCTACACATCAGCAACTAGCAGATTTATTCACTAAATCTCTTTCAGGCTCTCAGTTTTTCAAGCTATTGTCCAAGTTGGGCATGACTGAACTCAATCCTACTCCAACTTGAGGGGGGGATGTACAGTTGCTGTAATTTTAGTGTAGCTCATTTAGTTATTTATTATGTTAAGTGAGTTAGAGAATTAGTTAGTTAGTTTTAGTGAACTGGCATTTTGTTGTTATTCTTTCTATTATTCTTTCCGTTAGTTACAAAGTTTGTTATTCTTTATGTTAGTCTCTTGGTTTTGTATATAAGCTCATGTAAGCTACTCTTAGTAGCAACTTTTTTTGATGAATGAGAAGTTTCTCTTCTTCTTTTTCTTCTGATTTCGAACTGTTCATTCTGGCCTATCACCTCAGCCAATGCAGTCGAAGGGTCAGAGATCAAATCTTTTGGTTGATGAAGCTCGCGACGAAGGCGGGCTTTTTCATCAAAATGCCATGGTCCAAGTTTTTGGACATGAGAGAGAAAACAGTAGAGTCTTCACTGGCAGATTTTCTCTTTAAATTTCTGTCCGAAATTATCTCCATCGTGCAAGATTGGTTATAACCGACGGTATTAAGTCCATGGAGAGAAGGCGTCGGTCTACGAGTCAAATTTTGAAGTTGGAAGGATTTATTATACACTGGGACCCACGAAATGTTCCAAGTCCATGTTCATGCACGTATCAGTTATAATTGGCACCAGGAGGATGTTGAAGGGTTATTACCTTCCAAACTTTAATTACCATGATTAGATAAAACGTTTGGAGAGGCAGATTTCTTGCTTGATTTATCACCATCATTACCAGCATTATTGGAGGGAAAACCGCCCTCCTTCCAACAGTCACTCTGACTCTTTGACTTTCCATTGTCATGACCGTTACCATCAAAGTTCGCCGGAGAATGATGCGGTGAAGTCTCTCCGGCACCACCCCTGGCCTTCTTTGCTTGGGCTTTTGAAGCCTGGGGACTGCGGATACCTTCTGTAACTCGAGTGGTATCTAACGCCTTAAGCTTCCCTTTGATTGTTTCATCAGAACAAGAATCAATGGCTGAATGGAGACGATGTTGGATTCTACATCCTTGCACTTCATGGCCAATACGAGCACAAAAAGAGCAAAACCTTGGGAGTCTTTCATACTGAACCTGCACTTGAATGACGTCTCCATTTAGTAATTTGTATGGGATACTTTGTGGTAGAGGTTCAGTGATATCTATCTGAATCTTGAGCCGAGCAAATTGACCCCATTTCTTCACATCTTCTGGGGATGGCTTAAATGGTTTACCCAACACCGATCCCACATTACAAGCGGCGTTTGCATTCAGGTACACCACCGGAAGATCAAGCAAATGCACCCAGAGATCTGCACGAGAAAATTTGTAGGAAGATGGCTGTTTGTTAGGATCAACTTTCTGTAAAATAAGAAGGTCTTCCTCGAAAAGCCATGGTCGTTTCTTGAGAATTTGGTCTCTCTCAAAAGAACTAGAGAACTTCACAAGAAAAGAATCTGTTGTGAAATCCACGCTTGCAGAGTTTGCAACATTCCAAACCTTTGAAATCATTTCTTTCAGCCCCATGGTTTTTACTGGTTTGTCTGTGAAAACTTTGAACAGCAAGCTTCTTTGCCATGCATTTCCATCAGAAGAATCTTCTTCTTTTGCTTCGATAGGACTATTAGGATGTGGTAAGAGAAGTTTTGATATTCCGTTCAGGAGGTTTTCGTCTGCCATGGTAAGAGATCTGAGATACCTGCACGGCAGCAAGAGGGAAACCTGCACGACGGCAGGAGGGAGTATTCTTCGTTTGCTGTCGCGGACTCTTTCGATTCAAATACAATAACTAAGGCTATGTTTGGTTTGAAGGAAAAGGTAGGAAAAGAAAAAGAAACATAGGGAAATCTAATAATCTATATAAGGTTTGTAAAAGTTTCCTTACATTTTCCTTTCTTTTCCTACCTTTTCTTTCAAACCAAACACAGCCTAAATGTATTTTTTGGTTGATGTTAGGTGAAGAAAGGACATTCGGGTTTACATTTACCCACCATCAATTGGCATCAAAGGTTTTAACGGGCACTTTTGAGCCATGAGTAAGTATGTATCGGTAGAGCTGTTGTACTTTTTGCAAAAAAAAAAAAAAAATGTTTGTACAACTTGGGTGGCAATAGACTTGTTCATTTGGTCGGATAGCTCTTGACAGGCTGGCCCAGCTGGTCTATTTTTTATCAGGCTTGGACAAAATTTTAGGTCGACATGCTCAAGCTAGGGCTTTCTCAAATAAGCTCAGATTGAGCCTAAACTGAATCGGATATTATTATATATAAATTTCAATAAACTATGTAGCAATTGTAGAAAAAAAAAAAAAAAACACAAAACTTCTATGAATTTTATAGTCAATGTAATAGGGAATGGAAAATTTAAGTCAGTTTACCATTCAAGTGATCAACGTTGGATATTTTGGTAATTTTGCTGCTTCCATCAGCTCAAGATAATGGAGGGGTGTAGATGCAACGATGTCAAAAAGTTTGAGAAAGAATAGTGTTATTAGCCTAAAGCAAGCTATTGAACCATAATTGTCAAAAAGTAAAGGGAACTAGGGAAGTTTCAACAATTCACTATATTAATTAATTAATTGAATAAAGCTGATTGTTATTAAGGCTCAGTTAGGAAAGAGTACAAATGTAAATATGTATAGTACAAATACATATAAATACATGCTTTTACGCTCTACATATTTGTATTTGTATTCCTTTCAAACTGAGCCTAATTAACCAATTATTAATTGGGGTTGAACTGATTCATGCCCATTAATAACAATTTAAACTAGTTATTAAATTAATATTACATTAATTTAAATTTATTTATTCAATAGAATAATAGCATGGTAACTTAATAATTACTCAAATATAATAATAATAATAATAATAATACTAATAACAATAATAATAATAATTAAGAATTATTATTCTATATTAATTCAAAGATATCATATTAATCATTAATTATATATAAATAATAGTTAATTTGGACAAAAAAGCTATAGCTCATTCATAATTGGTTATTCTTGGCAAAATTTGGAATTTTCTATATAAACATGAAAAGTAACTTTAGATGGTTATACAAATGCATTAATTTTAAAATTTATTTTCATTAAATTAAAGATTGATAATGTTACCCATTAATAAAATAATGGTTGGGTTGGACTTGAATTGGCTCACCCAACTCGAGAAAAGATTATTTTTCCTCAATTTTGCTTGGAGGACTCATGTATTGCATGGGTCTCATGTGTGACAAGTTTGGATAGTGAATCGGGTCGTGGGTCAACGGTTGAGTAATTTAATTAATAGAAGGAGGGGGTTAAACATAAATTTACCTTGACTTTAATTCATTGTTAATTAACTTTTGATTTAAAATTATTTAAATTAACTATATATAATTAACAGTAAGTTTCATTAAATTTACCATAACTTATGATAATTACTGATAATTTCTGCATTTAGTGAAATTTCCATTTATCTTATTGTTAAATGCCGGATTTTTCCGTGCATCGCACGGAGCTCCGCTAGTATTATATAAGATGGTGGGACCGCCTATCCAAATCCAACAGTCTGAAGCTCTGCATAAAACCGTACATTGTGCCAAGAAAGTCCTTTCATGCATGTTTTGGTCCTTAGAATCTCACCACATGACAGCTCATGTTTTAGAAATTAGAACATGTACAAGGGTATCTTAGTCAATACAAACAATGGGTTGATTTCCGTCCTTTTGTATAAGAGCAGGGATGGTTTCCGTAAATTGTCACTATTATCCTTCCATATGGAACCGAGAAGGAGAGGGGTTTTGCGAAGTGAAAGAGGACGAGACGGATTGAGAGAAATTGAGTGAGAAGAGTTTGTAAGCAGAAGGCAAACACCGTTTAGTTTTTTTTTTATATATTTGAAATCTCAAATATCAGTTACTATCCGTTTCTTCTTTCCCGCCATGGTGGCTCAGCTGGAGAATCACCCCTCCCTCGACCAAGTTCAGAAGACCAAGACATTGATCTGTGCTCTCAATCTTATCTCCAGAAATCTCCCTCTCCCTCCCGAGATTTTTGACACTGTTTCCTCCATCTATAGTGCTGACGATTTGGCCGATGGTATTGTGGAGGATGCTGGTGGAGGTAAACCTCACGATAAGGGCGACGACTGCCTCTCCGAGGACGATTCGGTAGGACTTCTTTTGACGCCCTTTTCTTGGGTTTTGTTTCTGTTATGGGTTGTTCAATTTTTTGGTGGAGATGGATGTGGTTAATTCTTCGTTTTTGTTTATCTTCCCTACCTTTTGGTCTCTCAGACGTGAAACCGTGGTATTTGATGCGTGTTGTTGGTTGATTTTTGTTGATGAGAACTAAGGAATTTTGGAGAATTAGAAGATGGTCATAATTTTCATTTTCTTTGATTATTATTTTACCCTTTTCTTGTGAGATATAGATACTCAATGGTTTATCTCTTTATTTTGATAATCAAAATGAAGTTACCACCCTCCCCCTAAAGGAAAAGAAAGAAAAGCAAGAGATGGTCTCCGTACAATGATTCACACGGTTAATGATATCCACCCCCACTCCCCCGGGTCAAAAGAATTATAGAGGACGTAAACCATCTCTTTAAAGTGCACAGTTGTAAAGCATATATAGCTAATGGTCAGCCTGAAATGCCATGGACCAACAAAAGGGACACATTGGTAATAGGAGGATGGAACATTATTGGGATAATAATATGGTAAGCAATGTGATATGGAGAAATATGGGGGCAAAGACATCCAACCCAGCAAGGATTGAAGAGGCAGCACAAAAGGGCTTACTAGAATACCTGGAAGTGCACAAACTAAAATAAGGGAATGGCAACAGACAAGGAAGAAAAGGAACAAAGCTAAAGTCAAATTGAAGCCACCATAACACCAGGAGATAATATCAACTTTGGCACATCAGTGAAGGATGAGGACAAAGCGGCTATTGGTTGCATATTGAGGGAAAGAAGGGTGGACAGTAGATTAAAAAGAAGATAGGAACAACTAACATCCGTGTTGCAGAAACAACATCAGCCAGAGAAACAGTATTGATAACAAATGAAAAGAAGCTGAGCAATGCGTGGATCAAAGGAGAATTGAAGATGGTAATAGACATCATTGTAGGCAAAACCAAGGCACCAAGGAGGATAAGGATCCTGATAACAGACATGTGGAGCATGGTTATCACATCAAATCAAAATAAGAATTTCCCATTACAGAGAGGTGGAAATCTAAGAGAAGACTTCCTTCTAACTTAGGGTAAAAGAGTCAAATGGACCTAGGAATGCAGGATAGGCAAACACTTGATCTTGTTGCACTTGCAGATTTTGGAGTTCAATTGGATCAAATATGAATCTACCCCAATCCAATCCAATTAAATAATATTTAAACATTTATATTTATGATTATATCTACAAAAAAAACTAATATGTATCTATTAGTAAAGTTTTTTTGGATGAGTAACATAAATTTTATTAAAGAAAGAATTCCTCAGGTTTGTAAGGTACGATGCTTTTTCTGGAAACTCTATTCTTTTTTGGGAAGATACTTGGGTGAGCACTCAACCCCTAAAAGATCGTTTCCCTTCTCTCTATTCCATCTCCCTCTTTAAAAAGAAACCCATTTCTTGGTTCCTTCCCCCCCCCCACCCCCGGTTTGCCCTTTGGCTTTAAATTAGGATTTTGGGTTTTGGAGAGGGTTAAGGGATGAAGAATTTCATTGTGTCTCAGAGCTGTTGTTGCTTCTAGATTTGGTGTGCCTGGACCCCACTAACCCGAACAAAAGAGTCTGGGCTCTAAACCTGGTTGGCTCTTTTGCTTGCGCATCTTTCTTTAAAGCCCTTTGCTCTAACCCTTCCCCTCAGATCTTCCCTGTTAAAGAGGTTTGGTCAAGACCAATACCCCCCAAAGTGGCAGTGTTCTGTTGGGAAGCCTATTATGGTAAGATCAATATTGTGGAAAACTTGCAAAAGAAGAAACCTTTTTTGTGTTTGTCCCCAAGTTGGTGCTTTATGTGTAAAGTGAAGGGTGAGGACTGTAACCATTTGCTGATATCGTGCTCTTTTGCTGCCAATATATGGAACTGGGTTGTTTCTTTATTTGGGTGCAGGTGGAACTTGCCCTCTGAAGTAAAGCTGTTGTTCACTCTAGATGCTCTTGGGAGATTGACAAAAAGGGGGAAGATAATGTGGAAATGTATCAGAGCCGCTACCTTGTGGATTTTATGGGAGGAGAGAAATGCTAGAATATTTCAAGAAAAGGAAAGAAGTCTTGCTGAAGTCAAGGAATGTATATTGACAAAGACAACTTCATGGCTGAAATCTTCACAATTGTTGGCAGATTTCTCCTTCGATGACTTAAGGAGAAATTGGGAAACAATGGCTTCTATAGTCTCCACTAAGAACAAATTACAAGTTGAATGGAAACCCCCACCGGGTGGAGTGGTAAAATTGAACTTTGATGGCAGCTGCCAAGATAACCCAGGGCCATCCGGAATTGGAGGAATTCTGAGAGATAAAGACAGCAATATGTTGTCTCTTTTCTCAGGACTAGTGGGTGAAGGTGATTCTGTAAGGGCAGAGCTACTAGCAGCGCTACAAGGTATACAAATGTCTAGTCAATTAGGAGTGAACAATTTGTTAGTATAAGGAGATTCCAAGGTAGTAGTGGGCTGGCTGAATAGCCCAGACACAGTTTGTTGGGGCTACGGGGATCTGTTAAAGAAAGTTAAATGGATGACAAGAAATATAACTGTTAGGTTCTGGTGGGTTAGCAGATCAGCAAATATAATGGCCGATTCTCTGGCCAAGCAAGGGGTGTCAAGGGGTGATCTGTTTTGGGCTACTTTGTAATTTGTATCTAAGGTTTGGGCATGTTTAGTGTTTATGATTCAGTCCTTGGGGGAGGTAACATCTCGTGCCTCTTCCTAGGCCGCTTGTATTTCTGATATTTATTTCAGTAAAATTACTCTCATTTATCAAAAAAAAAAAAGAAAAGAAATACAATAGGAGAAATTATGTACAGCTCATTACAAACCCCTTGAACCCTTTATGAGATTCCCCACCCAATATTTACAGCATGGACCAGAAAAGGTTCTATTTATTCCTTGCTTTGTGTCTATTAGTAAAGCTTTGAAGGTCTGAATCAAGGTTTTTGAACAGCCGTTGACCTGGATGATCGGACTGTTCAGCCTGGGAACCGTCCAGGCAACCGGTTCCGTTTTACCCCAAGCCTGGTTTTGGCCAAAAACCGTTGAAAAAGTCAACAACCCATTGACCTGGGCAGCTGAACCGTCGACCCATTCAACAGTTTTGACTCCTTTTGTTTTATTTTTTGTTTGTTAGAACGGGCCATCTGTTCGAACCGGATGGTTGGACCATCGACCTGGAAACTGGTTTTCAGAACGGTTCCGTTTCCGAGTTGTTTTTTAAAACGTTGGTTTGAATGCTGTATCTTTGTTAAAGAGTCATATGTTCAAGTCTGATAAAAGTTATTTTCAAGCCATTTTATTCATGATATACAAGATCAAATTCATTTTTAATTTTCTATATTAATAGTATCTAGTATTCCAATAATTTTTAGTTTAATTTATTAATAGTATTCAATGTCCAAATCTGATCCGAGTCTGATTTAAATCCAATGGATAAGATTTGATTCAGTTTTGAACATTAGCAAATCAAAATTGGATCTAGGTATATCCAATTTGATTTGATCAGTTTGCATCCCTATTTTTATGTGATTCTGGATTTAACTATTTCTTGTTTAGATGATTGGGCATGTATACCTCATATTTTCAAGTCATGATATTTCATATTTTGAATACTCATAAAAAAAAAAGAATCTCTAACATTTTTTCCCATCTGAAGTAACAAAGTTATAAAAAGAAAACAAGAAATCTTTATTACACAGCCAATATGCACTGTTGATTGATTGTATAATCTTCTTTTCTGTGTCTACTTGATTGGTTAATTGGTTATGACATCACATATCTTGTAATTTTCATGATTTTTTTTTTTGTAATTTCTGGTTTAGCATATCAACATATTTGACTTTAAATTTGAAATTTGTGCAAAACCTTATGATGCAGAATGTCCATAGAGTTTTGGAGGAAGGACATTTAATAACAGAGTTTGAAGATGCACTGGTGAAGCAACGACCAAATTGTGTGTCGAGTTTGGGGTTGAGAGAATCGTGGGAAAGTCGTTTGGAAAACCATATTCAGCACCGTTTAACTGAGCTTGAAGGTTACAGTTCATCCAATCCTGCTAAGATCCTTAAGCTTGCACCTTTACTTATATATGACTTGGATTTTATTTGCTCTTTTTTTAGATCAATAACAATCAAATTTATTATAATATAGACAAAGTGTACAATAGTTACAGCATAAAGTGATGACATGTATCCCAATTGATTAAGAAAATTTATACAAAAGGCTTTGTTGGAACCTCCCTCCAATACACTTGGACTCTTTCTTTTTTTTTTTTCTTTTTTGTTTTTTGAGAAAAGACAACTTCCGTTCAAGAAAAAGGGGGAGTTCATGAGAAGATGTACATCAGGAAAAAAAAAAGACAAGAAGGCCAACAATCTTGTGCAGGCAGGGATCTGTTATACAAATAGCCCAAGTGTGCACTAGATTTAGCTAGGCCATTCGCTAATACATTTAATTCCCTAGGAATCCAGCATAAGTATACATCCTTTGAGTTCAGAATATTTCATGCCTCAGTCAGGTAGTGAGCTAGTCTCCAAGGACCATTCTCCTTCTCTCTTAGCCACTTGATGGTATTTGTAGAGTCTCCTCTTATGGTTAATTTTGTAAAACAAGAGTAAACAGAGGAAGAAGAAGAATTTGTTATATGTATTCATCAATCTCGTATGTATATATACAAGTTACATATTCTATGTTAGGAAAGAAGACTAATTAAATTCCTACAAACCAGTCCTACAGTCAAGGTACATCATATCTCCCTAGTATTTACTTCCTATTTTGTAACATCATATCTCCCTAGTATTTACTTCCTATTTTGTAACACTCCCCCTGAAGCTGGAGCATAGATATTAATCATGCCCAGCTTGTTACAAAGATAATCAACCCGGACCCCATTAAGAGCCTTCGTGAAGATATCTCCCAGTTATTCTTCTGTTTTCACATAACCTGTGGAAATCAAACCTTGCTGAATCTTTTCACGAACGAAATGGCAATCAATCTCGATATGCTTAGTTCGTTCATGAAAAACAGGATTAGATGCAATGTGAAGAGCAGCTTGGTTATCACACCATAACTTGGCCGGTACTGAAGTTTTAAGACCTACTTCAGTCAGAAACTGATATATCTACATTATTTCACACACAGACTTGGCCATAGCTCTATATTCCGATTCTGCACTCGAACGTGAGACAACATTCTGCTTCTTGCTTTTCCATGAAACTAGATTCCCTCCAACAAATACACAATAGCCTGAAGTAGACCTTCGATCTTCCTTGGATCCTGCCCAGTTAGCATCTGAAAAACATTCAATTCTAGTATGACCATGATTCCCATACAAAATTCCTCGCTCAGGTGCTCCTTTTAAGTAGCACAAAATTTGTTCTACAGCTATCCAGTGATTAACTGTTGGAGAGGACATGTACTGACTCACCACACTAACTGAATACACAATATCTGGGCGAGTTACAATAAGATAATTCAACTTTCCAACTAATCTTCTATATCTCTCAGGATTTTCAAATAATTCACCATCTTTTGTGAGCTGCAAGTTAGGAACCATTGGAGTGCTACATGGCTTAGCTCCCAACTTTCCTGTCTCAGACAACAAGTCAAGTACATATTTCCTTTGAGATAAGAATATTCCCTTCTTGCTTCTTGTTACCTTAACACCGAAGAAGTATTTCAACATTCCCAAATCTTTGGTATGAAACTGAGTGTGGAGAAAGGATTTAAGGGATGAAATCCCTGTAGTATCACTCCCAGTAATGACAATATCATCCACATACACAACTAACAAAATGATGTCGGTAGCAGAGTGCTTGAAGAAAACAGAATGATCAGACTTACTTTTCTTCATACCAAAATTCTCGACTGCCTGACTAAACTTTCCAAACCAAGCGCGAGGACTCTGCTTCAACCCGTACAGAGACTTATGAAGATAGCAAACTTTCCCATACTCCCCCTGAGCAACAAAGCCAAGCAGTTGCTCCATATAAACTTCCTCTTGAAGATCCCCATGAAGAAGAGCATTCTTGATGTCTAACTGATGAAGGGGCCAATTATAAGTAGCTGCCATAGAAATAAACAACCTGACAGAAGTAAGTTTAGCAACAGGAGAAAAGGTATCAGAATAATCCACTCCATAAGTCTGAGCATATCCTTTAGCAACAAGACGGGCTTTCAATCGGGCAATGGACCCATCGGGATTGACTTTAACTGTAAACACCCATTTACACCCAATAGCCTTCTTATTTGTAGGTAAATTTACCAAGTTCCAAGTACCATTGTCCTCTAAAGCATTCATCTCCTCAATCATAGCATTACGCCATCCAGGGTGAGAAAGGGCTTCTTTAACAGTCTTAGGAACAGAGATAGAATCAAGAGATGCAATAAAAGAACAAGAAGAGGACGGCAAATGATTATAAGACACAAATGAAGATACTGGATAAGTACACTTACGCTTACCTTTACGAAGAGCAATAGGAAGATCATCATTAGAGACTGGTTCTGATGACGAAGGAACAGGATCAGTTGAGACTGGTTTTTCCGACGAAGGAGCTGGTGTAGGACATGGATCCAGAGGGGTTGGTCGCCGAGAATAAACCTGTATTGTAGGTGGCTTAGGCCTGGCAGGAGCAGATTCAATAGGATGTGAAACAGATGATGTGACAGTATAGATTAACAAATCATCATCCTCCCCCTGATTTGAATGAGTAGTAGATGAAAAGAAAGGTGTATCTTCTAGAAAGTTAACATCAGCTGACACAAGATATCTGTAAAGAGTAGGACAATAACATCTATACCCTTTTTGAACACGAGAATACCCAAGAAAAACACACTTCAAAGATTTTGGATCTAGTTTGGTAACCTGAGGACGAACATCCCGAACAAAGCATGTACACTCAAATACCCTAGGCTCAATAGGAAACAATGTTTTCTTTGGAAACAGAACATGATAAGGAGTCTTACCCTGAAGGACGGACGAAGACATACGGTTAATCAAAAAACATGTGGAAACTGCATCAGCCCAGAAAGGTTTAGGAACCTTCATTTGAAATAACAAAGCTCTTGCAGTTTCAAGAAGGTGTATATTTTTCCGTTCAGCAACCCCATTTTGAGATGGTGTGTCTACACAAGAAGTTTGATGAACAATGCCACAAGTACTCCTTAGCATTATCACTTCTCAATATTTGTACAAAAACATTAAATTGAGTTTTAACTTTAGCATAGAAAGCAGAAAAATGAGAAAACACCTCAGAACGATTTTTCATTAAATTTAACCATGTCATACGAGAGTAATTATCAACAAAAGTAACAAAATACTTAAACCCAATTTTGGACTCAACTGGACACGGACCCCAAACATCTGAATGGACTAACTCAAAAGGAGCACTAGCTCGTTTATTAACTCTAGGACTCGAACTAAGACGATGGTGTTTAGCATACTGACAAGACTCACAATTTAATGACGACAAACTCTGAAATTGAGGACAAATTTGCTTTAACACATGGAGAGAAGGGTGGCCCAACCGACAATGTGCTTCAAAAGGGGTTACAACTCCAGAACAGGCTATGGATCTTGGAACTTGTGTATCAAGGATGTAGAGACCTCTAGACTCATGTCCCTTACCAATAATCTTCTTCATCGTAAGATCCTGAAATAAACAATAATCAGGAAAAAATGAGACACAACAATTAAGGGTACGAGTGAGTTTGCTAACAGAAATTAAACTAAATGATAACTGAGGTAAACTAAGAACAGATGACAAAGGAAGTGATGGTGTTGGACTAATTGTGCCAGACCCAATAACACAAGATGTTGACCCATTTTCTAAAGTAACAGGAGAGGTAGATTTATGTGACTGAAAGGTAGAAAACAGACTTGAATTACCTGTCATATGATCTGTAGCTCCAGAATCAATGACCTATTTTGAAGAGGAGGAAACAAGACATGTATTGGGTTTACCTGACTCGACGATGGCAGTAACAGGAGTAGATTGAGGTTTCATTGATTCTTGGTACTGAGCAAATCTGGCATATTCATCTGCAGATATCATAACAAACTTCTCAGAAGTATCCGTGGTGGATGCAATATGGGCAGACTGAGTTTTCTTATTCTGCAACTTCCTGCAATCCCGCTTCAGATGTCCTGGCTTATGACAGTAATGGCACACTATTTCTCCTGACTCCTGTCCATGAGTATTAGTGTTTCTGTCATAGTTACTTGACCTGTCATAATTGCTGGATCCTCTACCACTACCACTCTTGTATTGTTGTCTCCCTGATTCAGATGTATTATTGTGGCTAACAAGGGCACTACTAGGCTGAACAAGTGGAGAATTTTCTGTACAAAGGACCCTACTGAAAGCATCTTGTAGAGAAGAGATCTCTGAACTGGAAAGAATTTGAGATTTAGCAGTCTCAAATTCAGAAGGTAGGCCAGCTAAAAAACTCATAACAGCCATTTTTTCTCGCTGAGCTTGTTGAACAGTCACATCAGTACTAAATGGAAGCAACATATTAAGTTCTTCATATGTTTTCTTGAAATCCATGAAATAGCTTGTAAGAGATCTATCGCCTTTGTCCGCCCTGTAAAAGGCTTTGCACACATCATAAATGCGGGAAATATTCCCCTTTCCAGAGTACAAGAACTCTAGATAGTTCATTAATTCCTTAACAAATCCACAGTGAGTGACTAAACCAACCGCCTCACTTTCAATGGAGTTGCGTATCTGCAAGAACAAACGAGCATCCTCCCTCAACCAAGACTTTCTCGAGTCATCATTAGGAGGGTCATCAGTCAAATGGTTATCCATAGCAATACTCAGCAAATATAGTTGAACAGTTTTACTCCAATCCAGATAATTAGAGCCATTAAGCTTATGCTCAGTTATTTTTGACATCACTGGAACAACATCCGACATAACTACTGATTTCTTGTCTGCCATAATCTCAAAATTCAAATAAACAGAATATTTTGAACACCGAAAATCAACGGAGCACACCTGTTGAAAACACCAGAATGGATATGCACGTAACAAAGCACAAATATGTGATATACAGGACAAGGCGAGCCAAAAGACAATGACCGAAAAATTTTTGCGACAGACACGCCTCCACGCGCCAGCGCGTGAGACACACGCACAGGGCTTCTGACTGCTGGACTTTGCAGAACCTCCGATCGGCGGGCGGCGCTTCTTCCTGGATGGGCGGTGAGAGTAAAAAAAAACTGCTCCAAGGAGGTGACCCGAAACACCCAAAAATTTTCCTCTACCTAGTGTTTACTTAGGAAAAAAAACGAAAGGGCAGGCAGAGACTAGATACTCTGATACCATGTAAAACAAGAGTAAACAGAGGAAGAAGAAGAAGAATTTGTTATATGTATTCTTCAATCTCGTATGTATATTTACAAGTTACAAATTCTATGTTAGGAAAGAAGACTAATTAAATTCCTACAAATCAGTCCTACAATCAAGGTAAATCATATCTCCCTAGTATTTACTACCTATTCTGTAACATCATATCTCCCTAGTATTTACTTCCTATTCTGTAACAAATTTCAAGATGCCCAAATCTTTTGCTATGTGGATGCCAATGAGATTAGCCATTAACTCTGCCTAAGTAGGGTCTGCAATTCCAGTTGGACCACTAAAAGCCCAACAAATGTTACCAGAACTTCTAACCACTCCTCCAATTCCAGTTTTACCCAGGTTTCCTGTGGCAATTCCATCAATGCTTAGAGTCAGTCAGCACCCCATCCACTCTAGGGCTTAAGCCTTGTGGGGTGGCCAAAGGCTTTGGGGAGGAGAATAAGAAATTGACCACATTCCCGTGAAGGTTGCTTATAGATATTTCTTTAAAGAACTCTGAACTGGTGATCCACAGAAAGGAACTATGAGATGCCATACTATTTGCACACCTAGGTACCCACTGAAATGTAAACTCCAAGTCTTCAGCCTACTTTCTGACTTCTCTTAGAGTATATCTGTGAGACCATGTTCCTTGGTAGTTGTTTCTCAACCAGCCCACGACCACTTTAGTATCTCCCTCCACAACAATGTTTCGATATTGAAGAGTTTTTCCCAGATTTAGGCCATTAAAATAAGACTTCCTTCTCAAGTTTTTACTTCTAAGTTTAAATTGCCAATGGCCTCATTGGTAGAGAATTTAATTTGCCAATGCCTACAGCAAAGAAAGTATCTTGGAAGATTATTTAACTTATCCAGGATCACACCTTATGGTGTTTCTCTTTGATTTAAGTCAAATTGTAAATTCATATTTTTTCATCTTATGTCTACAAATTAAGAAAATAATGTAAACTAAAGGACAATTGGCCAGCAATATAAATGATACACATGGAGATCATGTAGGAAAAGGAAGCTATCCTTCAGTGTGCTTCTACAGATAAAGGAGGTTTCTTATGCTATAATGCTTGATCAAATGATCCCAACTGCTTAAGCTATTGGGTCAATTATTGGAGAAGCTACAATGAATTTTACAGAAAAAGGTTCCAAGTGGAAACTTAATCTCATTGTTTAGAAAACTGGACCAGACTGGCCAGTTAAACCGGTTAAACTGTGACCCAGCCCTTTGGCCAGTTCGCTCATACACTGGAAACCGTAATTCATGAAAAGCCGACCAAAACCAGCTGACTGGCTGGTTTAACCGGAAAACCGGTGAACTGGTCCTGGTATTATGAAACTGTCTGGGTCATAAGATGAATAGAAACTTCAAAATGTTATCAACATGACTTCAACCCAAGACCTCTTGTTACAATAATCTATCTCTTTGTTTGCATTTACTTGTGCCTCTTGAATGTATTTATTGCTTTAATATACACGTACTTTGAAGAAAATGTGGGTTAAGAGACTTGAATCCTGGTCATTTATTTTACAAACTTAAAAACAAGCCATTTATTTACCACATGCAAGTGTAAAAATATTTGTGAAATATATTATATAGTATTTATATGACCTGTAAATATATATATGTATATGCCACGCCGTCATGGTTCAACCTCTGGTTTTGACCACAGTTGAACCTCTGACCCGTGAACCTCTCCCTTTTCCAGTTCTATGTCCAGTCCAGTTCTCTAAACATTGCTTAATCTCATCAGTTTGGATTGATTATTACCAAGCAGATCTCAGTTGGATCCAGAATTGGTTGGCCCCAACCTATATTGGCGGTATCTGTACTGCAATACTGCATAAGCACTCTTATGGTTTAACATTGCTAATGAATGAGTATTCTAGATGTTATGAAATATATTATAATTTCTGCTCTGGTGTTGATGTATATAGCTTGACAGAATAGCATATTTTGGTGTACTCTCAAGCTTCATTTTATTTCTCTGGCTGGGATTTCTACAGGATATTTGCCATGCGTTAATTTCATTTAAGAAGGAATAAACTATTTATATTCCATAGTTATCTTCCTTTTCTGTTCAATTTATAAGCCTCTCTTCTCTTGCAACTTCTGGTGCATTTGTATGCCCAATTGGTAATAGAAATAAGAGAACTTGTATGCCTGATGTGCACAACAGGTTTTCTTTTATTCTGTTAATGGAAATGGTTAGCTATGTATCTCTACAAACAAAATTTTGTTATGTTTCCAGCTAATTTAGGTGTTCTTTATCAAATCTGACTTTACACATCATAATGAACCCAGAGTTGCCTTCAAGTAGAGGCGAGGACCTGCAAATGAAGTGCTTGATTGAACTATATGGCCTAAAGGTAATTTTATAGTTGGAAGTGCTATGATTGCTGAATCATGCTTGCACATAAAAAGGATATGTTTACTTTCATATGAAGCTAAATTATCCTTGCCATGCAACCAATATATAAGAAATATGCTTGCTGATAAAAGTTTTTGCTTTGAGTCACTAGATTAAATACTGCTTGTGGAGGCCATATAACTGATTTGTATTATTAGGAAGCATAGTTTACGCTTTACAGCTACCAAAAAGCAGATGGACAAGTTTCTTTCCCCCTTTTTAAATTGTAATACCGTGTATCTTGGATCTTCTGTTGACTTCATCATTGTTTCATTAATTTTGAAAACAAATGGCTGGAAGGTGGTGGTATATTTGCAATAGAATCATGGTTTAAAATGTCCTTAAATTTCCTATATTTCCATTTCCATGAGTGGTGATGCGAAATTTTACTGGAATTGGCATATTCCCCAGTGAACACTACCAGCATTATGTGGAGCACACAAGATAATTTCCAGAACATATTTCCATTTCCATGGGTAGTGATACGAAATTTTACCAGAATTGACATATTCCCTAGTGAACACTACTAGCACTATATGAAACACAAGATAGTATTATAAGTTGGTGACAATATTGTAGATATGTAGAGTTGCAATGTTATTGCCCGCCTATATGAACAATATTGACAATATTGTTCTCAATATTCATTTCAAACATGAAATTAAATATTAGTTTTGTTTGTGTAATAGATTATTTGTGTGATCTACTTCAACTCATTATATCATGTGGTTTTGAATTTTAAAGTTTACTAGACAACTTCAAAACATATTCTTTTGTCTATAATCTTAGTTTTTTATCTTTGTTTAATGATTAGAACAAGATAATAATTTAAAAAGGTGTGTCTATGCTTCTTTTATCATTTTGTAAAATATCATTCTATATTTTTGCATATTTTGCAATGTTTCCGCCATGTCTATAATTTTCAATATTTCCATACGGTATTTTCCGACATGTTTCCTATATTTGGATGACTGACATTTTAAACCTTGAATGGATACACTTGTACTTTTAAAATCTTAGAAACATTTTCCTTAGATATTTTTGGATCTCCTATAACTTATTTATTCTGAATTGGAATGGAGGGATGACATGGTGTTCTGTCCTTGTGGGCAAGGATTCTTTTTCTACCAGCTAGCAGATTTGCAAAGTAAGGTTCGGACTGAAGTGAGTTCAGAGTACTGGCTGCGTGAAAAATGTGCATATCCTGGCAAACAGCTATTTGACTGGGGAATGATGCGATTACGCCGTCCATTTATGTATGGTGTGGGAGATGCCTTTGCCATGGAAGCTGATGAACGGCTAAGGAAGAAACGGGATGCAGAGGTGATCTAGTACCATATATGTTACTTTACCCTTTTCCTCAAAAAAAGTACTATATATGTTACTTGTGTTTACTAGATTCCCTTTTCTTTCTTTTTCTTCTCTTTTTTCTTTGGGGGGGGGAGGATCTGTAAACCTGGCTGGTAATGGAAGTTGGCACCTGATTTTATGTGTCCCAACTAGGCATTCTGCAAAATTTTGATTTGCTTAGATGACTGTAAGTTCAAAGTATGAGTTATCATTTTCCCTTGGATAATTACAAGAAAATTGTAATCTTATGAAGTCAATATTTCCATGGGATGACTTGTAGAAAGGAAGTTTGGTCCCCACCGGCTCTATAGGTAACCCGGGCCTATCTGGTATAGGAGGTGCTTTCAGAGATAATGAAGGCAAGATAATGGCTCAGTATTCAGGTCCAGTAGGAATTGGAGATTTCTTAAGAGCGGAAAATATTGGTACTACATCAAGGTGTAAAACTGGCCAAACAATTGGGGTTACAGCAGATTGAGATAGAGGGGGACTCCAAATTGGTAATTGGGTGGTTGCAATCAGGGCAGCTGGGAATTTGGCAGTATAGACAACTGATAAGGGAAATACTTGGCATAACAAGGGAGGTGGGTGTTTGTTTCAAGTGGATAAGGAGATCAGCAAATGGTTTTGCTGACGCCCTAGAAAAACAAGGGACTGTAAGGGAGAGACTTTATTGGGCAGTGCTGTAATGTTTGATGTTTTTAGGATCAACCTTTTCTGACTTCTGTATTTCAGTTTAATTTATCTCTAATGAAAGTTTCATTTCTGATTAAAAAAAAAAAGTGTGGCTGCAAGGTTCATAGATAGGATTTGTAAATTTCATCCGAGTCCAGATACTATTATTACATTTTCATCTCATTTTCCTAGTATCATACTCAATCCTGCTGTTGTAAACTCTTGCTACAGAGACTATCAAGGTTAGAAGAGGAGGAGAAGAACCGTATGGAGACCAGAAAAAGGAAATTTTTTGCAGAAGTTCTTAATACAGCTCGTGAATTCCAAATGCAAGCACAAGCTGCCCTGAAACGCCGGAAACAAAGGAATGATGGGGTCCAGGTAAGCCCTTTATATCCTTTTCTTAATAATTTGTTTTATGTTCCATGTCAAATTATACTCTTGTACATCTTATCTTTCTCTGATTAGTTTCTTATACATCTTGTCTTCCTAAGCCTTCAATTCATATTTTGATCCAATCCAAGAATTAAGGCGGTTTGGTTGGTCATGTAGGGTGAAATCAAGTTAAAAGTACAGATAGCAGCAATTGAATTGATGTGTCTTTATATGTGTTAATCACTAAGCCTCACATTTCAATTATCTATTCTTGATAAGTAGAATTAGAATAGAATGTATGCTATGTAAATTCATCAATAGCAATGGGATCAAAGTTCTCTCTGGATTGGAGATGAGGAGACACCTCAATGTAACTTCTTTCCTTACCTTGGTTTGATAACCCATAATGGGGGGGGATTTAGGAGGACATCATCTGAATTAGAGCAGGTGGACACTGGACAAATGGAGGATTTAATCTAGATTGTTGTATGACCGAAGAATATTAATCAGACTAAAAGGAAAATTTTATAAAATAGCTATAAGGCCAAAAATGTTGCATGGAGAAGAGTTTTGTGCAGTTAAGAAACAACATGTTGAAAAATTCATGGTCATGAATAAAATTGTTTCATGGTCTGGGTGTACTTTGGAAAGTAGGGAGTTAAGAATTTTTAGCTCCCTCCCTTGTAATTCTGAATTTCTCAGTCATGAATAAAATTCATTGTTACTGATAAAAAAAAAAAAAAAACATGTTGAAAAATGTAAGTGTGACAAATGCAAATATTGAGATAGATGAGTGAAAAAGAATAAAGAATAGGATTAGGAAAGTATATCCATGGGAGTAAAGGAGTTGTTCCAATAGGTGATAAAGTGTGCCATAAAAAAGGTGATAAAGTGAAAAAGTAGCCTAAGATGGTTTGGGCATGTGCTTTGAAGAGCACCTACTGCACCAGTAAAAAGAAATGATATACTCCAAAACCAAGTTGAAGGGTCTGGAAAAGTTTAGGGTAGGCCATAAAAGAAGAATTCTACTCTTATCATCCTAATTCATTCTTTTGTTAAAAAAATGTCTCATGAGGCTTAACCCCCGTGCATCTAGAGGTTGTAGCACATCCATTACACCTTTGCCTTAAACTTCTCATTAATTCTCTCATCTGGTTAGTATACTTAATTAGGCTCATAGGCTGGGATGGGATTAGGTTGGGTTAGGTTCTGAGGCTTCAACTTAAACCCACATTGACTGTAGGATATTTAGGGATCTCTTGGCCTATCCCAAGCTCAAGGCCTGGAAGTGTCAACCCAATCAAACTCTTGGTAATGTTGGATCAAGACAGTTTAGGTTGTATAGGGCAAGCTATGGACCTAATGAGTCTATATTCAATATTGGAGGCTTTTATTATTGTTGTGTTCATAGCATGTTATTCCATTTGTGGTTTATGGTTAATCTTGTGCCTGAAGATACTAATTTCATCAGTGTTCCCATGAAATATTTTTTTCCTTAATTTTTTATTTTTTTTCTATTTTGAAAACTCTGGTGTTTATAAACCTAATTTGTCTTTTTTTTTAACTTATATTAAAGCTGTAAACAGGTTGGGTTTTAATTAATTGTACTAGATCAAAATTCTATTCCAATAGGGGTGCAACTTGGGTGGGCGCAACCTGAGCCCAAGCTTACCTGACCCAAAATTTTACATGGTCTGGGCTTGGATTTCTGGTCCCAGAGATGGGTATGGCCCCAAAACATCATTATTGGGCCTATCCCTTGGGTAGCCCGGGCCTGGCTTGATCCTAGGTTAACCTTGACCCAATTTGAGTCCAGTCCATCCATCCATCCATCCATACATGCATGCATGCATATATGTATGCATTCAATACCTTGGACCCAATAGGCCCGCCTGATCAACTTGAGCCCAGCCCAAGTCTATCAAGTTTTAGTTCAGGCTAAGCCTGGGTTGGGTAGATTGGGCTTAACCTCAAGCTTGGGCCTTATGCCCAAAAGTTAAGGTTGGGCTTGGGTTGACCTTAAACCTGGCCCAGCCCACCCAAGTTGCACCTCTATATTCCCTTATATATTTAGTAAATCTGGATTCAGATTGGATTCAGATCAGATTTGGATAATTTAAATGCCCTTTGTAAAATCAAGGAAAATAACTTCCATAAGAATGGTATCTACCATTGTTTTAAAAACCGGATTGGACCAGACAGTTGAACCGTTTGACCCAGGAACCGGTCATGTTTCCGGGTCTGTTTTTAGATTGGACCGCTTGTCTAAAAAAAAAAACTGTTGAATTGGTCAGAGAACCGCTGACCCGGATGGTCGAACTGCTAAATTGTTCGACCTGGGGCAACAGTTTGCAGTTTAATAAAAAATTATTTAATTTTTTTAAAGATTATTAACAGAGAAAAAAAGGAGATTGAGAGATGGGAGAGGGACTGAGACACAATCTCAGATTTGATATCATTGAGAGAGAGAGAGAGAGAGAGAGAGAGATCAGAGAAAGAGAAAAACGAGATCTGAGATCAGAGAAAGAGGTTGCTGTCACCGTCATCATCACCGGAAAACATCACATCCTTCTTTCTTTCTTTCCTTCCTTCCTTCCTTTCCTTTTTTATGTCTTTTCTTTCATTCTTGTTTTCTCAGCTGACAGCCACCTAGCTCTAGCTCTCTCTTTTCTCATAAAAGAAGAGAGATAGAACCCTAATATTCCAAAATTCCAATCTAAGGGTCAAATTGCTCGAACAGTTCAACCCGGATGGTCGAACCGCTGACCTGGAAACCAGTGATCAAAGTGGTTCTGTTTCTGGGTCGGTTTTTAAAACCTTGGTATCTACATCCTTCAAGTTAAATAAGTAATATGATAATACTCAAAACCAACTTTTTATTCTTATATACTTTCTGAGCAGATCATAATTCAATCAGATCAGGATGGATCAGAATGTGGTCCTGTTATAAATGATACATCTTTTTTGTTCCAGTCACTGTTTGATTAACTTTTTCACAAACAACCTGGAATGGAAAATACTAGTATTTCATGTTAATGAGGGATTATCTTGTTGACTTGTTTTTCTCTGTTGAAAGGATATTGGCATAGTTTGGAATGTTCTAGAGATTCTTGCAAAGAAATTCATGAACATTATAGTTTTCACCAGTCTTGAATGGCATGTGATATTTGTCAGTTTCGTTAAAATCAAACGAACAGAATGGAGGATAGTTTTTATTGGTATCCTGTGAAAACATTCATTTTTGGTCCTCTCATATGTTAACAGGCATGGCATGGAAGGCAAAGGCAGCGTGCTACACGAGCAGAGAAATTGAGATTCCAAGCACTGAAAGCTGATGACCAAGAAGCATACATGAGGATGGTTGAGGAGAGTAAGAATGAACGGTTAACAATGCTTCTTGGAAAAACTAATGATCTTCTTGTGTGCCTAGGAGCTGCAGTTCAAAGGCAAAAGGATGCAGAACATTTTGATGGAATTGAACCTTTGAAAGGCTCTGAAGATGATGATGATGCTTCTCAGTTGTCTACTTCTAAGAGTGAAACCCCTAGGGATTTGCTCCCTGATGAAGATGTGGACTTGATTGATTTAGATTCTGATCGTCGTGGGAAGACAGGTGATTTACTTGAAGGTCAACGGCAATACAATTCTGTTGTTCATTCAATTCAGGAAAAGGTAAAGAACAAAGCCTCAATCATCTGCTTCCCTCGTTCTATTCCAAAGATGTAATTTTTTTTTTTTTTATGCCTGGTTATCTTTACCTGTTGTGCAGATAATGCCTAATATGCATCTTAACAAGTGGTGTATTGTTAGAACTAAACATACAATCTGAATAAAATATCCATGCATTAATTGTTCAATATGATTAGAGTACTTAATCAGCTCTAAATTTGGTGATCTTTTTGTTTAGAAGAATTATCTTTGCCTGTTGGGTAGATCATATAATCAGCATTGTGAGCATGCTCAGTAAGGGTATTGGGAATTTGACAGTCGACATATTATTTAGTCCAAGATATCGTTAATTCAATTTCTTGTCATATCGAGGATTTTCTCTCACATGTTAGAGACATTTTCAGCGTAGAGGATGTAGAAGGTTTGTATCAATATCATTGAGGCTTCTAATTCTGTTATGGCTTGCATATCTGCATGTACTCTAATTCACTGGGAGATTGTCCTGTTTAAGTTTCACCATTCATAAATATAAAGACCAGTTTTGAAGGTGTGGGAATAATCCTCTCCAAAGCACTAAAAAAGGGCTGTAGCAGCCACATGAACAATGAGTGCCGATTGACTTACCTAATTTTAAATGGTAAAAGGTAAGAAGAGCAGAAGATAATAAAAACAAAGAAAACATAGTGTTACTTGGAGATTGGATAGCTATTTTTCCTTTCTCCAAGCATTGACCACTGGCATTTAAAATCCTCGAAATTGTGAAAATGTAAAAATATTATCTGTTAATGATCTATGATTTCCTATTTCCATTTAGGTCCAGTACAACCATATAATCTGATTGATTAGCAATAAAAACCGAAGTGCATGTTGGAGTATTTAATAAAATTGTGAAGAGGACTATAAATTCCTGACTGTAATTAGTATCTAATGTTTATTTTATTTGTACCAGGAGTAATGTATCTGACTAGCTTTTGAACTCTAATCAGGTCACTGAGCAGCCATCTATACTTCAAGGTGGAGAACTAAGACCGTACCAGTTGGAAGGTCTTCAGTGGATGCTATCTTTGTTCAACAACAATCTGAACGGCATTTTAGCTGATGAGATGGGGCTAGGGAAGACAATTCAAACTATTTCATTGATTGCATATCTCATGGAGCACAAGGGTGTTACTGGGCCCCACTTGATTATTGCTCCAAAAGCTGTATTGCCAAATTGGGTTAATGAATTTTCAACATGGGCCCCTAGGTTTTCTTTTATAACCTGCTTAAGCTTGTTCCTTTCTTTTTGCTTTTATTATTTTTAATGTCTACTGTGCTAGCTTCCTATTGACTTTTCACTGGCCTTGCATTTGATACAGTATTGTGGCCATTCTATATGATGGCCGTCTAGACGAACGGAAGCTTTTGCGGGAAGAGTATTCAGGAGAGGGAAAGTTCAATGTAATGATCACCCATTATGATCTTATCATGCGGGACAAAGCATTCCTGAAGAAAATTCACTGGCACTACATGATTGTTGATGAAGGACATCGATTGAAAAATCACGAATGTGCTCTTGCACGAACACTTGTGACAGGGTATGCCATATGCAAAATCTGAAGGTGTTTCTTATTTATTTCTTTCCTGGCATGTTTTATTGTCTGCCAGGTCATGTTTCCCTTGTTACTCTTCATAGGTTCTTCCTATGGTTTCTATCCCAGAATTTGCAGTACTTTATTATGTTATCATGCATTGTCTCTGTGAAGGTCTTTTACCTTAATGTCTTTCTTCTGTTATATTGATTGATAAACTGATATTCGGAGTACTCTAACTTAACTTATCATACTCTTTTGTTTCAATGATCCATTCATTATTGATTACCTTGTTCCAAAGAATCCTTTTGCTGACCATTGCTTTTGGTGGTTCAGAAACCCACTTAGATCCTCAGATCACAGATTTGACCAACTATGCCCTTGTGAAATATTGGTTTGCCTAGTAACTTTTTTAGTTAGTTAGGTTTTATAATTTACCATTGGGCAATTCAAGTACAAGAATAAGACATTGTCAACAAGTTCATTTTGAAGAACCACCTTTCTTAATCATCGCTCTATGCTGGCTCAGAAATCTAGTCAGATCTCAGATCATAAGTTTGACCAAGCTATGGCATTGTTAAATATCCTAGTCACTGTTTTCTTTCTTTGAGGTTCTATGATTTGTTATTTGGTGATTCACCTCTAAAAAAAGACTGAAATACAAAGACAAGGTAACTAAAGCATCATAATTTCTACAGGTTGTCTTAACTTTAAATTGTAAATAAAAATAGCAAATATAAAATAAATACTTCTCAGATCATAATATTGACCAAGCTATGTTTTTAGGATGCCCTAGGCTGTTGTGAGAAAACTGGAAAAGATCATGAGAGACTTTTTGTGGGAACTTGGGGAAGGGAAGAAAGATCATTTGCTTAGGTGGGAGGTGTCGAAGTTGAAGGCAGGAGGGTTGGGGATTGGGAACAGTAGAATGAAAAATTGGGCCTTATTGAGTAAGTAGCTATTGGAGGTTCCCACGGGAGAGCAATAGGCTTTGGCATAAAGTGGTTGCAAGTGTTCATGGACTGTCAAACAGTGGTAGCAAGTGTCCACTATGCCTAGGAAGGCTGCCAATGTATATGTCCCTACAGATCATCATCATCATCATCATCATCATCATCATCATCATCATCATCACATCATCTAAGCCTTGTTCTAACTATATGAGGTTGGCTACATGAATCCTCTCCCTCCATTTTGTTCCATTCTTTCAAAATGACAATTCAATGTCTATGTACATCAGAGTTTGACCAAGTTCTAATGCTCTGTAAACCTGACACAATCCCCTACTTTATCAGGGCTTAGAGCAGCAATGTAATGCAAGCTCACACTGGTGGAATTTTTTTTGTCCCTGCAAATATTACTAACTAATTTCCTAATATTTCTATGTTGTCTTTTTGTCCTTAAAGAAAAGAAACCAAAATCTCTAATTGCATTTTGTTTTTGTACAGCTACCGCATTAAACGCAGGCTTCTATTAACTGGTACACCAATACAGAATAGTCTGCAGGAGCTGTGGGCCTTGCTTAATTTTCTCCTCCCCAGCATTTTTAATTCAGTGGAGAATTTCGAGGAGTGGTTTAATGCACCCTTTGCAGATCGATGCGATGTTTCTCTTACAGATGAGGAGGAGCTGTTGATTATTCGTCGTTTGCATCATGTGAGTTTTGACATCTACTCTACCTGTATGTTGTTACATTCCCTTTAACTGTTCATTTTTCATCTATTATGGGCTTTTCTAGGTTATAAGACCATTCATACTGAGGAGGAAGAAAGATGAGGTAGAGAAGTATCTTCCTGGGAAAACACAGGTCATACTGAAATGTGATTTGTCAGCATGGCAGAAAGTATATTATCAACAGGTCACTGGCTTGGGAAGAGTTGGTCTTGATACTGGTATGTTAACCTTTTGCTGGTTTCATCTGTCTGGTGAGTGTTTGTTCATGTAGCCTTAGAGACAAGTTCTCCTATCAGAGAAGCAATTTCCCCCCTGGTTCCTTGGAGGGGAAAGAAGCCTCTTATTCTAATCTCACAATATTTATGATGCAGAAAGGGGCTTCAAAGTCACAATGTCTATGAGATTACCTTAGGAGATTAATGAATAAACATTGTGACTTGTGAGAGCATTTTATTTTAATAGTAAAAAACAATTTTTGTTTTGTTTTCAATAAATGATGAAAATTTTTATTCGAACTAGAACTTACAAGGATATATCAATGTTTTAAAACATGGAGGTGTGATGCAAGGTGTTCTACCTTCCTAAGGTGGGAGGTGTAAACTAGAATGCAAGAGGCATAAGTCCCTCAAGCATGGATTTTTTTTTTTTTTTTGAAAAAAGGTAAGGTAACTTTTTATTGATGAAGAAACAATATACAAATTACGTTTGTTTTGGAAAATTGTGTTATTCCTTGTAGCCCAAATAGTACTTAATACCACAGCTGGGATGGAAGACCATACACTCTTTGTGATCTTGGACTGTCCCTTAAGCTCCCAACACCACAAAGATCATACACAGTCGCTGGCATGACCCAGTGGAGCTGCCAAAGAGACAAGAAATGGCTCCAGATTGCATAAGACACAGAGCGTGCAGGAAAATGTGGTTATTCTCCTCTTCCACTTGATTACAGAGCACACAATACAGGTTCTGGAGCTAGATTCCTCTCCTCACCAGATTCTTTTTGGTGAGACATTTGTTTAAAGCCACAGCCCAGAGTAGAGCATTTATCTTTGAAGGGACTACCTGGTTCTGGACTTTCTCTGCAGGAAACTCAGCTTGAGGGCCAGTTGCTAATTTTCTAGCAAAGGAACTAACAAAGAAAACTCCATCACTACTCCAACTCCAGTTCCACATGTCCTCCTCCAGTAAATCCAGATTGTGATTAGACAACAGCTCCAATAGATTAGAAACCAATTCTATTTCCCTGTCCTGAAAATGTCTCCTGAAAAAAGGGCACCAAATCTGTAAATTGTCTCAAACCTCACAGCAGTTAGCCACCAGGACATCTTGATTCTCTCTAACCTGAAAAAGATGTGAGGGAATAACTCTGCTAAAGGCAAGTTGCTACACCATATATCTTTCTAGAAACTTTGTCCATTTCCCAATTTCACCAAAAGGCCCCTACTTATTAGAGGGAATATCACCATGATTTTCTTCCAAATAGAGCATCCTGATGAGGTAACAGAAGTGGTTGTCACCCAGTCACCCCTATCAGTGTTGTATTTGGCTGTAATCAAGCTTCTCCACCAGCTATCTCTCTTTTTGCCAAATCTCCAGATCCACTTCCCCAGGAGAGCTTTATTAAAGACTCAATTTCCTGACCCCTAGGCCACCCGCCACCCTTTGTTTAGGGGCACAAACCTGGTCCCAGCTAACCAAGTGAATCTTTTTCTCTTCTTCGCACCCTCTCCACAAGAAATCTCTGTAGCTTTTCCACTTTTTGGGCCACTTTCCTTGGCATTGGGAAAAGAGACAGCATGTAGGTCAGACTTAATAAGGAGCTTTTTAACAGTGTAATCCTGCCTCCTAAGGAGAGGTATTTTGACTTCCAAGAAGCCAACTTCTTTTTCTAACCTCTCTAGTACCGGTTCCCACACTTCTGAAGAAGTACATCTAGCTCCCAAGGGGAGCCCCAAATAAATGGTTGGAATGAATTCATGGGCCGGGTAGCCCGATGGCCTGGCCTGGCCCGACCCGTTATTTTTCGGGCTTGGACAAAATTTCAGGCCTGCGGGCTCAGTCTCAGGCTTTAAATACCAGGCTTGGTCATTTTTCAGGCCGGGTTTGAGCTTTCTCAAATAAGCCTGGCCTGGGCCTAAGCTCGGCCCGATACTATTACATATAATAAAAAAGCATTTATGTTATATATAATATATATTTGTTTCTTAAATTATTAATAAGTATTTACTATTAGGAAATACAAATTAATTTATTAATTTATTAAATTATTACTAAATTAATATAATATTAGTTTATAAAAGTACATTGAAAATAAGACATTTTGTGTACAGGTTGGGCTTTGGGCTCGGGCTCGGGCCTTCACATTTTCTGTTGATAAAGAGGCAAAGCCTGGCCCATGAACAGGTTTAGCAGGAAGCCAACTTGACAGGCTAGAATTTCAGCTAAGTCATCAATATTCTCTACGTTTTCCATAGGAATTAATCTGCTTTTAGCTCAATTGACTTTCAGCCTTGTAACTATCTCAAACCAACAAAGGACCCCAAAAAGTACTTCCAACTGATTTCTATCGGCAATAGTGAAACAAAGGGTATCATCAGCAAATTGTAGCAATTGGACTTTTTCTCCCCCCCAGAGTGGTTTCAAAGCCTTGCTACATACCTTCACTTACCACCTTATTCACAAAGGCTGTTAATAACTTTGTACACAGATGAAGAGGAGAGGAGAGAGGTCCAATCAAAAAAAAAAGAAAAGAGGAGAGGAGAGAGGGGGTCACCTTGCTGGAGACCTCTAGAGCTCTTGAAAAAGCCAGCTGATTATCCATTTACTAGGACTGAAATTTAGGAGAAGTATAGACCTTTATCTAGTTCCTCCGTCTTTGTCCAAAATTCATTTTATCCAAGACAAAATTCAAGCATCTCCAGTTAATACAGTCATAGGCCTTTTCCAAGTCTAGTTTACAGATCAGCCCAGGTTTTCCTTCTCTTTGCCTTGAATCAATCAGCTCATTCGCCACCAAAACACTATCCAACATTTATCTACCCAGCACGAAAGAAAACTGGTTTTTTGCAATCACTGAACTCAGGACCTTCTTCATTCTCTCTGTTAAGACAAGACCTTAGCTAGGATCTTGTAGAAGCTGTTTTATAGACTTATTGGTCTGAAGTCCCTTATATTTGTTGCTCTCTCAATCCTTTGGAATTAAAGAGATGAAGGTAGCAAAGCATTCAGACTTCTTTCAAGTGTAGCATTAGAGTGGAAATCCTGAAACACCTTCATCAGATCCACCTTTATCACCTCCCAACATTTTTTATAGAAGATATTTGTGAGCCCATCTGGCCCTGGGGATTTGTTCGCTTCCAAGTTTTTTATCACATGCCACACCTCTTCCTCAGTGAAAGGGGCTTCTAGCTCTCTTTGTTGGGCCTCTGAAATCCTCTTCAAATCCAAATCAATAGGGAGGGGTCTCCTTTTCCATCTTTCCTTGAACAGATTGGAAAAGTATTGGGTTGCTATACTTTTCAAATCAGTCCAAGCTTCACCCACCTGGCCATCAAGCTCTAATCTTTCTATTTGATTAACCCTTCTTCTAGCATTTGTCATCCTGTGGAAGAAACCAGAATTTTTATCACCTGCTTTCAACCAATTTACTCTTGCTCTGTCTCTATTTTAGGTCATCCCTATAGGCTAGCTTGTCAAGAATTAGCTTAGCTTCAAGCCTCTTTTTCCTCTCTTCTTCTGAAATAGAGCCAGCAGCCTCTTCAGCCAAGTCAATTTCTTTAATTAAATTCAGACAGTTCCTTTTTTCTGATTATGACTGTTCTTTAAAACCCTGCTTCCAAGATTTTAGGAAGTCTTTGACCAAACTAAGTTTCTTAGCAAGGATATGAGAGCTGGAACCCAGAAAATCAGAATCTGACCACACTGAAGATAATAATGATCCTAGGTTGTCTTCTTCAAACCAGGCATTTTCTTGACCCCTACATCCACACGAGCTGGATAGGAGCATGATTTGAAACAGGCCTTGGAAGGATGATCTGCTTCACTTGTTGGAAGGCTTCTTCCCAACCCGGCGAGATCATAAATTTGTCAATCTTGACTAGGGTCGGATTTTCTTTATTATTTGTCTAGGTAAACTGTCCACCTAAGAGAGGCAAATCTAAAAGTTCAAATTGGTTCACAAAATTTGCAAAATTCCTCGTCTCTCTCGTTCTCCGCTACCACCCTTTCTGTCTTCCATAAATCTGATTACATTAAAATCTCCTCCCAGAACCCAGGGGATATTATGTCCCCTTCTCACCTCTGCTAAATCCTCCCAAAGTCTTTCCTTTTCTAAACTAATCGTCGGGCCATAGACATTTGTGAATTGCCATTGACCACCTCCTTCAAGCTCCAAAATTACTAAAACAGAGAACTCCCCTTCCTGAGACTGAATTAACTTCCCTTTCACTTTGTCCCAAAGGATTAGTAAACCACCCATAGAACCTCTTGCGGGATTTCTCACCCACCTCACTTGACCCTAACCCCAAATACTTCTAAAAACCCCAGCATCCAAGCATTCCATTTTTGTTTCCTGTAGGAATACCACGTCTAACTTCCATCTTTTAAGCATCTCAGACACCACCACCCTCGTCCTACCCGACCCCAACCCCCTCACATTCCAAGCTAGGATTTTCAGTTCCATGAAGAACGGTGCACCCCACCCCCTTTTTAGGTCTTTTTCTTCCCCCCTCCTCCCTTCGACTGTCCATCCCCCTTTCTCGCACTGTCTTTCAGACCCCAGGCTAGTCTCATCATCTCCTTATTTTTCCTTCCTTCCATGTTCCCTTTCTTCCCCTACATTTTCCCTCTCTCCTCCAAAAGATCTTTTCTCAATATTTTCTAGGTACTTCACTGTCTCTTCTTCCAACCCTTCAATGGACACCCCTAGGAATTTTCCCAGACCCAGCAGCTTCGACAAAACCCAAGAAGAGGTTTCTGCCACCTTTTTTCATTTGTCAATCCTTTTTCCTTCTCTACCCCCCCCCCCCTTCCACTGACATTTCTTGGAGGCTTTACATCAAACAGTTTCTCTCCTCCCTTTCCGCACTCGGCAAGTGAACCTGGATCTCAGTCTATCTCCCAGTGTCAACTATCCCCTGAGGTGGAGGTTCAATAGCTTCTAAATGGCCAATGGAGTCACCTCTGCAACCTCCTTTTCGGAGTTAAGCGTAAGAGAGAGAGAGAGAGTCAATGTCATGTTTTCTCTTCCCTCCTTGTTTCCTAGTACGACCCTTGTCATTGAGTCGTCAACCACCGGCAAAGAGCTTTCCGGTAACAGGGATGCCACCGGAAACCAGAGAGGCTCTCGTCTAGACCTCGCAAGACCACTCCCTCTTTTTGTCTGTCGAACTTTTCCTCTTCCAAATTCCACCGGCGAAGGAGAGTTCTAAGTCTCTCGGGCCCTCCGTCAAGAAAAGACAAACCCCTTGATGGGCTATCTGAATCGGGTTTGGATCAAGCTGCCCCGATGGGACGAGAATATAAAGCAATGACTTTTCCTTCTTCATCTCTAAAGGCTCCACCTATGCCCAAAGGCCCTGGATTACCTTCACTACTGCCATCAAAGTTCAGTTTGACAAACCCAGTGGCTGGTGGAGACCAAAGGGAAACAACTTTGGTCTTTGCTGGGGCTGTGTTAAGTGTTATGTCTGTGTTATTATACAGTTGTCAATTCTCAGTTAACTCCTTTTTCAAAACATTCATGAGATATCTAAGTGGTTCAGAAGTCATTGCAGGGTCAGTCATTGCAGTAGACAATTGATTATTAAAATACCATCCATCCCCCAAAAGAAAAAGGTGAATGTGATGCAGCAAGGCAAGAATCAATAAACAGACACAAGCTAGAAACACCCTTGTTCCAGGCCTCAATGCCATTGGTAGAACTTGGCAGGATCCTACCAAATGAATTGTAATCTAAGAAAGAGAGAAGTATAGAGAGAGGAGAAAGGGTAGAGAAGATGAAGGAGATAGAAACCCCAAGGAGTCAAGTTGTAGATCCCACCTGCAATAATCTGAAATAAAGAAAAGAAGGAAAAAACAGAAGAGAAGAAGAAGATTGAAGATGGGAGAGAGAAAAGTAGAGGAAGAAGATGGAAGAAAGGGAAGGAAGAAGAGAGAGAGAGTTCTAAACTTATCTTCAGCCCCCAATGATCTCTTTTATTCTTTTGTTATAAAAAATAAGAACAATTACATGAGCACCCTTAGTAGGGCATCCATCACTAAAGACACCAATTAAAAACAATAAGAAAAGAGAAAAACAGGCCCATATCTATTATCTAAGGCCCACTACCTACTAACACAAGTCATAAACACAACTTAAAGAAAAACAAGAAACTAAGGCCCATTCGGCCCATTATCTCTATAAGTCACTCCAAGAGACCTAGAATCACTCTAGGGTTTGTAGGAACCCCAAGGTATCACTCCAACAGACCTAGAATCACTCTAGTGTTTGTAGAAGTCACTCCATGCAGCAAACTTGCAAGAGAGTTCTAGCTTCAAAAGGAAGAGAATACATCTATTTATAGAGTGACTTGTGTGGCTCGGAATACTGTTCATCATAAGTACAAAAATGTCACTCCTTGTCTTGTGCATTAAGAAACACAATAACTTTCCTCCTATTAATGCAATTAAACTGGAAATTAAAAGATCCTACTAGACTAGAAAAACAAGATATCATGGGCCAAGCCCACATGGAACTGGTCAGAATGATGAAAATACCCTTCTGTCAAAAAAATACAGGAATACATAAATTTTCAGAAAATTCCAATTTTGACTCTTCAGTGCCTGCATCAGAGAATGTTCCTTGGGCTGTGTTTGGTTGCAACGCAAACACAAATATATACACTACATATTTACCCATTTTTCGGTTCATGAATGCAAACACGGTTCACATTTTAAACCATTTTTGCATTCATCTTGTTTGTTTGAAATTGGTGCAAAGTGTGGTTGTTCTCTTTTTTCTTCCTTAAGTATTCTTCTATGCACTTTCCTCTCATCAAGCCATTTTAATTTTTTATTCATATATTCATCTTTCTCCCTCTAATTGAACTTAACTTGCCAAAGGGCAAAAAGTTAAAAGCTTACTAACAAGACAAAAATATACAGGATCAGGGAAATCCAAGAGTCTTCAGAACCTGTCAATGCAGCTAAGGAAGTGTTGTAACCACCCATACCTCTTTGTTGGGGAATATAACATGTGGCGCAAGGAAGAGATTGTCAGAGCATCAGGGAAATTTGAGCTTCTTGACCGCTTACTTCCGAAGCTCCAAAGAGCAGGGCACAGGGTTCTGCTTTTCTCACAGATGACTCGTCTCATAGACATTCTAGAAATTTATCTGCAACTGCATGATTTTAAGTATCTCAGACTGGATGGTTCAACAAAGACAGAAGAAAGAGGGACGCTGCTAAAGCAATTCAATGCACCAGATTCTCCTTTTTTCATGTTTCTTTTGAGCACACGTGCTGGTGGCCTTGGTCTAAACTTACAAACTGCAGACACTGTGATAATCTTTGATAGTGATTGGAATCCTCAAATGGATCAACAGGCAGAGGATCGGGCACATCGCATAGGGCAAAAGAAGGAAGTCAGGGTTTTTGTGTTGGTTAGTGTTGGCTCAATTGAAGAGGTTATATTGGAACGTGCAAAACAGAAAAGGGGCATTGATGCCAAGGTCATCCAGGCTGGGTTATTTAATACAACTTCAACAGGTATGACCTTTAATCCCTTGGCAGTGACTTCATAACAGTGAGTAGTATAAAGAAGTGGGTGTGTCTATACATTTGAGATTGTAAGGATTCTTTGCATCAAACCTGTTATTAACTCATTCACTGAAATTAGTGCCCATGTGGAGTTATCTCGCTTGATAGTTGGCAATGCTAATTTACTTATTTTATTTATAAAAACCTGGCCATGTAAACCTAGTTGATCTTTTGTGCAGCTGAGGACAGAAGAGAGATGTTGCAGGAGATCATGCGGAGAGGTACAAATTCACTAGGGACAGATGTGCCGAGTGAGAGAGAGATCAACCATCTTGCAGCTAGAACAGATGAAGAATTTTGGTTGTTTGAGAAGATGGATGAGGAGAGGCGACAAAGAGAGAACTACAGATCAAGGTTGATGGAAGATCATGAGGTACCTGATTGGGCATATTCTGTACCCGATAAGGCAGATAAAACCAAAGATATGGAACCTGACAGTGGCAACACCATGGGAAAAAGACGGAGAAAAGAAGTGGTTTATGTTGACACACTGAGCGACATACAGTGGATGAAAGCTGTTGAAAATGGAGAAGACTTGTCCAAGCTTATGACCAGAGGCAGGAGGAGGGAGCATCTTCCTCCTGAGGCCAATGAATCAACCAGTGATAACGGAGGGGGAGAGCAAAAAGTATCAGAACCAACAAATGACGAGTCTATGACAGGTGATGGTGCCACTGAAAATTTCTCGAGTCGGACACCAAAGAGGCTCAAGATGGGATCCGTACATTATAACAAGCCTGAATATGAAAGTTCTGGAGACCGAGGTTGGAGTGGTGACATCTTTACATGGAAGACCCACAAGAGGAAGAGATCAAGCATTGGGTTTCCAAATTCATCATCTGATGCTAGAGGGCAGAGTTCCAACAGCAGCAGAGGGAACGGATGGGCTTGATTGAAATTAGTCAAAACTAACACCTAATCAATGGACAGATTTATTTTTATGTACCTTGTAACTTTCAGGAACTTTTGATCCAGAATGGGTGATCCTCATTTGATTTCCCAGTTCTTCCAGTTCTTGAAAGAGCTTAATTTTGACGCTTCTGTGGATCAGGAAACTTGTTTTTGACCCTTTCATTGGTGGCTCATGCTATTGCCCCCACTCAATTCATTTGTGATAACATGTAACATTTTATAATGCAAATAATAGATTCTTTTTTCAGAAATACTTGGATGACTTACAAAAAAGTAAAAACAGAAAAGATCCCTATAACCTTAGGAACCATCATTTTTTTCTAGTTTGAATATGAAGATTGTTTCATTTTCAAATGAACCATTGCTTTGGTTATCGTTGCTCTGTACAGAGGCCATTACCCAATGTTGGTTCCAGGTTATCATTGCTGTCTACAGGTAAGTGAAAACGAATGTGGGAAAATAGTCTTGAACGGCTGAGCCAAATTGGTAATGGATGACGTAATCAAATGATTGAACCTGAATTCACTTCACCCGACCATGCCAGGCTCATCATCATTCATGCCTCTCTCTCTCTTTCTCTCTCTCTCTTGATAGATAGATAGATACATTTGACAAAAATTAGGGGAGAAAAAAAAGAAAAAAAGTGACCCATGGAAAGAGTAAGCAAAAATCTGAAGATTAGACTAAGAGGAGGCACTCAAACTCATGTGAAGTGCAACTAAAGAAGCATAGGCGCCATCCTTGATGTTTATTTTAATTTTTCATGCTTTTCCTTTCTCTACGATTACCCCATTTTTAACAACTACTATTAGGTATGCACCTTTAATGGTAGATAACCAGTGTAAAACCACAACCGTCGTTCTGTCCACCATAACACGGTCCAATGCATCCTGTACCACTTGTTCTGACTCAGTTGAATTGAATTAAACCAGATTCATATTTCATCTGCCCAAATTGAATTGAACTGAATTGAAGAGAGGGAAGAGAACTTGGTTTGGTTGCACTGTTCAAAGTTCAAACCTGTTGCAACCCACTGATAAACTTGTGGGCATTTGCCAACTCAGCTGCACCTAAAATTTCAGCTTCTGTTGCATTTCCTTCCTTTCCATATGCAATTTTGGCTTTGATGGTGTCATTGAATAACACAGGTTCTTGGTTCACTAGATCCAACCAAAGCAACTGTTGATTTCCCACTCTGAATTAGGGTCATAAAAACCTCTGCAACAACGAGATAACCGTTGATTTCCCACTCCCACTTTCTCCAACCAAAGCAATTGTTTGAAAAAATTAGATCCAGTTCATTAGTTTTGCTTTGGGAAAAAAGAACAAATATTATAAACTACAGTTTTTATTTTATGGTTATTTATTTTCTCTGTTTTCACTTAAAAGCACACTCCTTGAGTAAGGATACTGAGAAAAACCAGAGATTAATGTTTAACAGACAGTAGTACCATCCATCGTTTGTACGACCCAAGCAATCCCCGTATAATCCACCGCTTCTCATGATAACTACAAGAATCAACATGAAATAACACTCTTCAAATGAAAAACAAAAATAAAGGACCATATAAAAAATTAAAAAAATAATAATAATAATAATAATGTTTAACAGAAGGATTTTTGTACATTGCATACGCACTTTAAAGAAATATGCTACAAGGAAACCATGAGGGGAGAAAGAAGAGTAATGAGGTACATGCACAGAAAATATCATTGATGATCTTGAATTCCTCCCACCACTGAGCACTATCATTGATCTCTTCCTTCGTCGGATTCTCCTTTTTCTCGAACACAGGGTCCTCCTCGTTGAGAATTTTCTCAACCTCTGGTGCGTATTTATGGTTGGGAAGAGTTTCGAATTCCCAGAAGAACTCATCGAGAATTTGCTTGTATTTGTCGGGTGTTTCCGGCGGATTTTCAGGTTTTTTCGCTTTACCAAACGGATATGAACCACTAATGAAAGCAAAATTTGGTGCACTAGTTGTCTTGACTCTTGAGGAAGAGAGAATTGTTGAAAGAGGCAAAGCTGATTTGAGGAACTGGGTTTTGGGGTTTCTGAAACCAGTTCTCGAACCAACCAAAATTTACAGACGCCATTGATGACTGTTACGGCTGCTCGATAGAGTTTGGAACCCTAGAAAGTGCAAACATTTGGTGTCTGGGGACCTGACAAACAAATCCAAATTGAATCGCTGACCTTGTATGCAAGAAATATCAAGGAAGGATACTGAGAAAAAAACAAGAGATTTTATTCTGTTACAAAGACGTTGAGGGTGGAATAAAGGAAGGGGAAGAAAGAAGAAAGGGTTGGGGCAAGGTTTATCCGGTGGGTGTTGTAAGAGCTACCAAAAGGAATCACGATTCTGGAAGGAATTTTTCATGGGAGAATGACTGTAGTTAAGAATTTTTTTTTTTAGGTCCACCGTACAGGGATGAATCCTGACCGTGAATTGATGCCGGGGGGCTACTAATAGACTATTGGAGGCTGTCATTTGGTATTCTGCATTGGGCGTATTTAACCCATTTTTCATCCTGTTTCCAACGAGAATCCATCATCTTTTTGAACCAAACGTGATTCTCATCCCAAGAATCAAAAGAATTGCTAGAATCACTCCCGAGGAATGATGCCAAACAGGGCCTATAGTAGTTCCAAAAGTTCCAGCCTTTTTTGTTCAAAGTTCCGGACTTCATGTGCTTTGCCTTTCCAACACACCCCAATAACGAGATCACTTGTAGCATTTTATTTATATCAAATTATACTGAATTCTAAAACATACAAAACTAGTGTATGATTAATTAATGTGATAATCCATTGAAGAAAGTCACAAAACTCAACTCTTGCTCATTTTCGGCTATTCTTTAATGAAGATTTCCCTTACCAAAAAAACAAAAGCTCTTACTCATTTTCAGGTTATCATGCCACAAAACAAGCTTCGGAAATCTGAGAAAAAATTTAAACCCAAACCTACCGGCATATCTCATAAGGCGTAACACATAAACCATCTAAGAAAAAATTAGATTAATAGCCATTTCCAAGTGCATTAAAGAAAAAGTACACTGCTACACTGGGGAGGGGAAAAGAAAAGCAAAAAGAAAAAAAACATAGCGGCATAGCCTATCCCTCTGCCGGAGTTACCGCACTAGCAACTATATAGGACTCAACGAGCTGGTCAATCACAAATCTGCCATAAGAAAAATTCTTTTAGTAAGTCCAATCTTCTATAGATTAAAAGGTCCTGTCAGAACCCAATAATAAGAGTTAACATATGTAACCTGTTACTCCTCGCTGACTTCAAGATGTTTAAGCTTTGATTCCAATTCATCCCCATTTTCATCACCCTCCTCTTTAGGATCTTCATCATTCTCTTCCTCTTCTTCATTTTCTTCTCCTTCCTCATCATTCTCATCAAGGGGCCCCAGCATTTCAGGGGATTTCTTGAATATCTCCCTTACCTCCTCAATACCTTCATCAGAAATGCAATTCCCATTGATGTTCAGCAACTTAAACTCAGGTTTATTCACCACAGCTTGTGCCAAGAGTCTGGCCCCAGCCCTTCTTATTGAATTGGTGCTGAAATCAACTTCTTTTAAGAGGCCATGGCCCTCTTCAAGCGCCTTGCCAATCACAATGGCACCCTTGTCTTTCAGTTCATTCTCAGCCAAGTTCAGCTTGGTAAGGAACTGCTTTGCTGCTATACAAGCAGCTAAGGAAGGAGCAGCTTCAGCAGTGATGTCATTTCCGGCCATCTCCAATACTTCAAGCGAAGGAGCAGATTCCTTTAAAGCATTGGCAAGGGCAGTTGCTCCTTCATCTTCCAAGTTTAGATAGCTAAGGTAAACCTCAGTAAGGCCCACATGTCTAGAAAGTGATTTACTCAAAGCAATTCCAGCATCCACACCAAACATGTTGTCCCGCAGATCAAGTTTTTTCAAATGAGTGAATGTACCTAAAGCCTCAGCCAAGGCAATCCCACCTTCAGAGTCAACTCTTGTAGAGGAGCATCTAAAATCCTCTAATGCAGGGGAATGCTTAATGACCTCGGAAATTGCAATTGCACCCTCATCTCCAGTCATATTATTATGAAAATGAAGAACCCTAAGCTTCTCTGTGGAAGGAATCAACTCGCTTACTGCTTGAGCAGCTTCCTTGGAGATGCCATCATTCATTAAATAGAGCTCTTCCAAGTAATTCTGGGATTTCAAGAGTGCCTCAAATGCCCTGACTCCCTTCTCACCCATTGCATTGTTTGAGAGGTTTAGAGACTTCAAAACACAGCCTTCCAGGGCTGATGAGAATATTTTCATCACTTCAAGGGCTTCTGCTTCTGGCCTTCCCGCAACAAAATCTGACAGGTCTACATCAGTCAATTGACCCTTGAGGGACACCAAGATGGGCTCTGCAACACGGGCTGCATCAATTCCAAAGCTCCTATTACTGAAGCATATTTTAGCGTATGCATTCCCTGGCTCTGTTAGTGGCCTTAGAAGCTCCTCGGCCTCCTCTTGCTCAATAAAGGCCCTACGACCTCCAGATATATCAAAAAATGTTTCACAAGGTCCAGCAACTTTGTCAGATATCTGCACACTTCCATCCTCCTTGAGTTGTGGACCTTTTTTAAGAACCTCCAGCATAAGCCTACTTGATTCCTTTGCATAAAGTTGCACTGCAGAACTTCCATCACCATCTGGTTCCTTTTCAAAGTGTTGGTTTGCTGTAGCAAAGGCCACTTCTTCAATTTGTTTGGCGCTCTCCTCAGCCTCTTCTTTGCTCAGGAGACCATGCTTCCTGGAAAATATGGATGGAGTTGAAAGATTCTTGGTCATTCGCTCTACAAGCATCAGCCTTGTGCTCTGGCTAGGGGGCCACAGCTTAATTGAAAATGGGCAATTTTGGAACGTCTCCATCTGACAAAAGAAATGCTGCAATGATGTGTTGGAACAACATATTAGGAAAACATAACCAAGGCAAGTAAATTTTCAGGTGAAAAAGCTCCAAAAGATATGGATGAATCACTTGTCACACCTAAGCTACATTACAGTTCCATAAAGTGACTGGTTAATTTTTAATTGTAGTACTCACAAGCAATCCATTACGACAAAATTAATGCTAGTGACGAACTTTTGTAGTTTCTAGAACCAAAATTTCAAATAACAGCTCATCCAATAAACTGATCAAATTGAAAGAATGTATTAATATCACCAGTGAATTGGCACAGTACATATGACAGGAGACAAATTCCAAGTTGCAGGACCAAAGCATCACTACTGCATTATGCAAGCATTCTTTTTTATGTTACCAGATCAAAGAACTTTGTTAATGGAAAAGATGAGAAATATACAATCATATCATCTAGCTCCTCTAGAACCAGATCAAAACAAGGCTAACTACAACATAAAATGCACAAAATACATTAACAACCTCCAAGCATCTATCAGCACTGCATTTTCTGGTACAGAGAGATTCCAATACAATTAGGATCTCCCCACACCTCTAGCTAAGTTGTCTGCTAGGGAGTTGCCCATTTCCATGCACATGTCAATGAAGTGTTCACTCTAGTATATCCGACCTAATGTTTAAACTGCCATGGCTTGTTTCTTTCTTTGAGGAATAGTTAAGTATATTAAATAATAAGAAGTTGTTTCAAAAACTGAATAGAGGAACACCAGACATGGGATTTTTGTTGTAATACTCTAAGGTAAGCTGTACTGTAAGTTCATGCTAATTGTACTCTCTTCTTTCCCTATTTTTCCCCATCCTTACGTCTATCTACAATTCTACATGCATTGATCCTTTTGTCATTGGAACAAATTGGAAATTCTAAAAGTTAAATTTCTTTGCTGGTTTAACCAATACTCTCATAAATATGATGTACCAGACTTTGAACTTTCAAGGAAAGGTGCTCAAATAAGAAACTTGATCTTTCCAAAAACTAGCAGCCTCCAAATCACCTCAGGTGGAATTAATATTTTCATGGTCGCAATTTTAGATTCCATATAACAGGGAAAAAATTATCTTCACATCTCCCACTAAATAAGAACTTATTACTCGTTTCAATAAATTGTCTACAAAATAACCAAACCTCAGTTTTCTCAGGACAAGCTGTAGCAAAATACATGACATGAGAACATAATTGCATCAAGAGGGAGCAACAACATAAAACTGCTACAACCAACATAGTAACAAACTGGCAAAAAATAATGAGAAAAGTAGCTAGAGCAAGTTTCACGAGGCAGGGTGCTCAAATAAGAAGCTCAATCTTTCCAAAAACTAGCAGCCTCCAAATCACCTCAGGTGGAATTAATATTTTCATGGTCACAATTTTAGAATCCGTATAACAGGAAAAAAAAATATTTATCTTCACATCTTCCAGTAAATAAGAACTTATTATTTGTTTCAATAAATTGTCCACAAAATAAACAAACCACAACTTTCTCAGGACAAGCTGTAGCAAAATGCATACCATAAGAACGGAATTACATCAGGGAACAATGACATAATACTGCTACAACCAACATAGTAACAACATGGAAAAGAATAATGAGCAAAGTAGCTAGAGTGGGTTGTGACCACGTTGAAACTCTTGCAAAAACTCTCGTCCCCCCACAAAAAAAAAAAAAATGTCAACACAAGTACAAATGTTGAGGCTAAAAAGGATAGGATCAAAAAACGAACGTATTCAAAGGAACATGAAATTAGCTCCTATGGGTGACAAAACTAGGGAAAGTATAGCAAGAATAAGTTTTCTGTTACAAGTTGAAATGTTTAGAATAGCTACAAACAGACCAAAAAGGAGATGGGTTGAGGTAGCGAGAAATGATTTAACAGCCATGATTTAAATAGAGTGGAACGGCTGAAGAGGATTCATTGTAGTCAACCCTACCAAAAATAAATTAATTCCATAGAAGCTACAAATCCCTAAAATAAGGTATAAAATAAATTTCCGAGCGAGTAGAGAGACGACTCATCAACATTATTCCATCAATTTATAGAAGAAATATCCAGATCCGGTCGCTAATTCCAGCAAAAAAAAAAAAAAACTATTAACCTGATTGTTTTACAATGCATTACTTAAAGTACCAAAGGATGGTTTCAACCTAAGTGCAGCGAATTCAGCGAAAAAAAAAAAAGAAACTTTGAACAGAAAACGAAGAGAAAGAACACAGCCATTACAGGCAATATTAGAAACATTTTGTAACAATAGAAACAATGGAAACAAAATGGTTCAAAACCCATAAATGGAGATAGCCGGAACAAATATATAGGAAAAACAAAAGCCCTAGCATGAGAGCAAACCTGAAAACCCTAGAAAAGCGGCAGGAAAGGGCAAAATTAACTTTCGAAAACAAAAAAGGTAAAATGAGCCCTAAAAGAGAGACTGTGAGAGCAATGTGAAGAGACGAGAAGTACCTCTCTCTCTCTGCCCCTTTCGTGTCGCCGATCTCTGCCTGCGCTCTCTTCCGCTATCTAATCAGTAATCTGTAATCATCAAAATAAGTTACGTTTACGAATATGTGTATCGGTGCGTGTGCGTGTACTGGACAAATGGAGGGAAAACAACAACTAAACTGAAAATAAAGGAGCGAACGGCAGAATTCGGAATTCATTTTTTGGAAAATTACACAAACCCCCCTGTAGTATGGGGTGCGTAACAAAGACCGACCCCTGCACTTTTTTTTCGATAAAGACCTCTTGAACTTTTTACGTTGCGACAAATACAACCTCGGTTGTGAAGTCACTCGTCAGATGACATAACAGAAGGCGTTAAATTACCGAAATATCTGACTAAACTTTCTTTATTTTCTTTTTCCTACCTATTTTCTCTTGAAACCTAACTGACCATAGATGATCCAGTTCCAGTATGTAATAACAAGTTTCTCTTCTACCCCTAATTGCAAAAGATTACTAACCAGTGAAATAGCTTGTTTGTTGTTGGCAATGCATTGGTCTCTCTTTTCAGAAGCCCAGAAAACATCTGACTTTGTTGACATGTAGAGTCCAGGATTAACAATCAATGGCATTTCTAACCAAATGCAAAGTTAATCACTCCTTAAATCTTAATTGAGGGAGAAAGTGAACAACAACAAACTAAACTCACTCTTTCCACCCTAGCTGACTTGTATGCTCTATGAAAATTCAGGTTTCTGTCCAAAGTAGAACATGTGTGCAGAATATATGCATCCCAACAAATCTGACCACCTAAAGATGCTTGAATCAGAATATTTTCTCATCCATCACCCAATAAAATAATGAGTTTGCATGCATATAGACGATAACTAAAAAGATTGAACTCAGGAAAAAAAAGCGGATCAAAAAACAAACTATCCTGTGTTACAAGAGGATAATCTGAAGCATTGAGGTTTATCGACCAATCCCATTCCTTATTTTCCTTTAGAAGAATGAAGAGTATTATCAACCATATTAGCTTTTGTAATCATGCCGATTGTGAAAGCTTTTTTTGATCCAGAGCTTCTCCAAATCACCTTTTGATCCAGAAACGAGGTAAGCTAGCCGAGGAATGGGAGGGGCAATGGGTGGGGGTGCTAATTAATTGTGAAAGCTTTGATTCAAAATAAACAGACTTTGTTTGGTTTAAAGAGATCGATGCGCAGTGGAAGGATGGAGAAGAATGAGTTGATTTTGTGTGATGAAGATATAAGACCCATGTTGAAGGATGTAGTAATGAGGAAGATGAAGATTAGAGAGGTCACAACAAGCGGGAACACCCATTTCTTCTCTGTGTAATAGGCTCCCATTACAGAACTATATCATGTGCTCTGCTCAGTACTGTTAACTTCTGAGCTGACACCTCAAGCTTCTAACAAACTATAAATCAAACCACCAAGCACCAAAATGAATCTTCAGGTCATCCAGCCACTGAGGGAAGATGATGAAACAGAAGTTAAAAACAAAAAAAGAAATGAAATTCTTAAAAGAACTCAAATAAACACTAAGAGAGTTGAAGCCTTTCTAGGTCTTTACTGTAGCGTTTTGGTGAACTTCCGTGGAAAAGACAATGAATAGTAGAAAGTGTAAAGAAAAGGGCAGTTTAGGCATTTAAAAAACTTTAAATATTCAGATGAAAACTTTTTCAAAGTTAACTGATGGAACATTAACGGAGGGGGTCTTTGTCTAATGGCCAAAGTACAAGAAAGTTTTTGTCACAAAAAAAAATGCAAGGGGTCTTTGCCATAAACCTCATAGTACAGGGAGGTCCATATAATTTACCATTCATAATCATTTTTTAACTACAAAGACTAAAAGGCCCCTCATTCTTGTAACTTGAGCCGAGTTGGCATTAGGCAATTTTGGTTGAGTTGGATCAGGTCAAATGTATATGCATGTATTTATGTATCTACGAATGAATGCAATTATGAAATGAAATCATGAATACATGCGATTAAATAAGTTTAATGACAAAGAAACCCTCGAGTTAGGTCTCATTTGTTTATTGGTATTTAACTTGGTTAAACATGCCACAATCCATGTATTAGTAAATATTGAGTCCCATAGTAATTTAAGATATTGGAGAGTATAAGTTACTACTTGATAGGGTAAGTATTGTACAAGAATGCTTGAACCTCATTTATCCAGATAAACGTATTTTTCCACATAAGTGAAAACAAATGGGACCATTATAATCATCCCATCTTGACATTTAAAATTTGTTCTTGGCTTGACAAAGCATATGTTTGATGGGGTGAATTATTTCTTTTTTTGGTAAACAATGATATTAAACTCCATAAACAAAGTAGAACCCAAGGCCAATACACCAAAGTTCATCAAACACAGGGCTAGCCAAGAGGGGGAGAACCCAAGGAGAAACCATTCCCCTCTAACACAATATTGAGACGCTGCTGAGCTATACCGTCTAACCCAAGGTTCAAAGTATCGATATGTATTAGATGATACGTATTGTTTTGGGATCTCCTCGATACACTCCTACAATGGGTGTATCGGGGTTTTGACCGGTTCAGGGGTGGAGTCTTAAATCGCCCCCCCCCCCCCCCCCCCCGGAACTGGTTTTGAAAAAAAAAAAGTAGTATTGATATCGTCCAATACGCCCCTACCAGAATATCGGGCATATCGATATTTTGAACCTTGGTTCAACCTACTTTCAACCCTTGTATTGGTTTTCCTATCTTTCCCTTCCTTTCCCTATCTTTTCCTTCAAACCAAACATAGCATAAGGGACCATTCTACAAGACGATTTTTTTTTTCTTGTTGCTATTCCAAAACTAAATAAAAAATTTCAAAACAAAAAAAAAAACATAAAAAAAATGTTCTTGGTTATATATGGAGTTTATGTTTTCAAAACTAAAACAAAAAACTTGCTCTTGAATTTCTGGTTTCAAAAAACATGTTTTCATCTAATTATTTAATATTATGTTCCACAAATATAATTTTTATACTATAAAATAGTTTTATTTTAAAAACCATTATTTTGATTGTTCAAAAAACATAATATTGTTTCTTTTAAGATAAAGCCAACTTATTTTTCTCTTTGAAAACAAAGTAATAGAATTCAGAAAACATGTTTTATGTTTTTTGCTAACATGGACATTCCAAAAACAAATAAAGCGTCTATTTGGCATCGATGTCGTTGCTCCAAAAAACGGCGAAGCATTAGCGTCATGTTGGAAAAAACAGTGCTCTAGGAAACGCTTATTTGTTTGGAACTATTTTTTTCATAAAAAATGGTGCTCCAAGCCAAGCATTGGAAATCGGGAAGGCATGACTTGGAGTAACGCTGAACTTGGCATTTCTTGGAGATGCAGCTTGTTGCTACCAATAGGGACATGAGGTGGCAGTGACAGGGACATGATGTGGCACTGGATAATAGGTATCAGTGCTGAAAACTTTTCCTGGAGCATTGGTACCAAACAGAAAACATTGCTATTGCTTCAGGAACGTCCTCCCTGGCAGTAACATTTCCAAACAAGAAGAAGACACCATTTTCTCAGAAAAATGGTACTTAAAACGGTGTTGCATCTGCAACGTCGATGCCAAACATGTGCAAAAACAAAAACATTAAAAGGCGGCCAAAATCAAGCTGAAAAATCTCAAGCACTAGACCATATTTCAGCGGGAGGAGACGAGAACTCATCAAGCACTAGACCACCGTGGAACAATCACAGTAAATCCTTAAAAGCTTTTAACTCTAATTTTCTATCTAAATGCAGGCATGCAAGCAAAGCCTCGAGAGTTCATATAAAGATGGAGGATCTCTCATGTGCAGAAATTTGAGTCATCCTTCAACCAGTCCAAAAGCAAATGAAAAGATTTTCATCAACCACTGTTGCATTCAACCCTTGCAATTGCCCAAACGTGGAGTGGAGTGTGGAGACAATCTCCCATTCTATTTTGATTTTTTGAATTCAAAGCACTAGCATTAGCATATATCTGTCACAGCTGATCACAACTTTTATGGCCAAAACAGAAAAAAAAAAAATGAAATTGCGCATCCGGGGAATCGAACCCCGGTCAGTACCGTGGGAGGGTACTATGATACCACTACACCAGATGCGCTTTTGATGTCTAAATGTACTTGTGCTGGAATTTTTACACAATTTAAGACATTAATCATTTGGAGTCGAGAAGAATTGCCACATCCACAGTAGGTCCCACATTTCCACTAGTTGCAAGTTGCAACTTAGCAATTAAGGCTAATCATGCTCTCACAAGTAGGGTAACAGATTCATGTAGAGGGTGTTTTGGTCTTTAACACCATTTGTAAAAAGAAACAAACAAACATCTCACTCACATGGGGATGGGATCTACTCGATTGTAAATTAGCATTCCTTTGGTTCCCACTTCCCATCATTCTCTTCTACTTCTCTATTGTTTGTTATTGAAGAAAGATTGGCATTTCATCAGTCTTCATGGAATATGCATGCATGTCTGGGATTTCTTTTTCTACAAGAAAGACACCATTAATTAATAATTACCCATGAGAAAAGTAAATTAATATTCCGCCTGTTAGCTGTTAGTTTAAAAATTAAGGGGAGAGCGAGCTTCTTCAATCAATCTATCAATGGTGTTGCCTAGGATCCTTAACCTTGATCTTCCAGTGCCCATCGGGGAAACTAGCATTCTTCGCCCGTTCTCTCCACTTGTTTATCCTTGCATCCATTTTCTTAGTGAGGCTGCAGTAAGGTCTCAACCTCTTCGGCATTGCGTCGAACACTTGCCACCACTTTCTGTGAGCCGAGTCACTCGCAAATATACGACGTTTCCTCATATCCCAGTTACAGTCGTAGTCCCTGTAACACATCCATGGCTTCAACCCCAAATAATGAATCGCGTACAGCGACTCCGGCAGCTTCTCTCTTTCACTACTTTTGGTCTCTTCGAAAACTTTTAGATAATTCAGAGTCGACGGCCACCGGTGCCACCACGTAAACACTTCATTCAGAAAGCCCTGGTCTCCTCCATTGTACGAAACCACATTTTGCTTCCTCTCCATCAGCTTCCTGAACGTGCACTCCGACGGCTCAATCAACATGATCCCAGAATTGAAGAGAACCTGGTCGTTTCCTACGGCCGATAACTGGGGGTACCGGAAAAATTCATCGATGTTCCTGAGTGCGACCAAATCAGAGTCTATGAAGATGATCTTGTCATACTCGGTAAGCTGCCATATCCTCAGCTTACTATAGTTCCACTCGTTGTAGGCGTTTCTCCTGGCGTTGGGGCTTCGGATGCGCTTGATTTGCTTGATCTTCCATCCGGCAGTCATGAGGGCCCGCCGGCTTGTCTTGGTTATGGTTTCATCGGCAAGTAGGACCAAATCTTTGGTGGAGTTGGACTGAATTATGCTCTGGGCCAAGATTATTGCACCACAGACGTAAGCTTCTGAAGAATGGAGGACTGTCACGTAGGCTTGTCTTGACTTGATATTTTCCTCACCTGCTCCCATTTCATTCAAACCCATTAACCATAACAAAAGAATTAACCCAACAAACAGAAAAAATCAAACATATCAATCGTGTGAAAGGTGAGCGTCAATATTATAATGCATGTGATCTTATCCAATTCACCTATAAAGTGATGACCCATGCAACAATGACAGTCTATCTAGACTCTTGCACAAAAAAATTAGAAAAAAAAAAAAAAATGATGCAATTGGAAATTGGTTGTTCGTAACCATCATACCTAAAAAGAGCTAAGAGCATGTGACTAGTAACTGAGATCATTGAATTTGTACCACACAAGCGTGCTTGAAATAATGCTATCAATAGGTAGGTCGGGTCTATCTGATAGAACCCAACCAAACTGAACTGAACCGATTATACTGGTTCTGGTTCTGTGCTTTGTGTTTCAATTATAATTGGGTTGGAACCAGGCTTTTACTATATATTCTCAACCAATTAAGACCTGAGCCGATTATGTCATTAATAATATATAAAGTTTTCTTCGTTTAATTTTCTTGTAATTTTAATTTGTTATATTTTATATTGAAAAGTGTAAATTTATAATTTTGGTTAAAAAAACACTTGTTTTATATATCAGCATACAAACAATTGGCTACTTTTGTTATATTATTTATATGTAATTTATAAATGTTAAGTATAATATAGCAGGGTCTAATTGGGTCAGACCCTATTATCCCAGCTTATAATTGGTTCTATTCTGGTTCTAAGTTTTATGTCCCAATTATATTTCGATAAGGACCGGTTCAGTTGCACCCTGTCCCGGGCCCACCTGAAAAAGAGAATACAAAAGCATCATAATGAGTCGATCTTAGAGATTTTCTAACTGGAATAACAGATAGGAAATCGCATGGGCTCCCCACATAAACATCCAGCCGTAAATTGGGAATAATATTCTTAATGCACGCTGAGATGCGCATGTGGAGCGCGCTCCGTGGGGAGCCAATCAGAAGTTGATCAGGATTCAGGAACAGCAAATTAAAACAACAGGAAATAGGGTCTCAAACATTATATTGCTTCTTCACCTGCCCTTCACAAAATCAATGCATTATTTCTTGGACCAACTTTCTAACACCCACCAATATTAATTAATTTTTGGATAATCACGCCATTAAACACCTTCAAACAAAACCAACCCCAATCAACCATGGGAACCATGCATTCAACCTCTTGAATTCCTGAGCGTCAATAGCTTAATTTCTATTCTGAAACTTCATGGTCAATCCAAGTAATTAGAGAGGTTAGTCAAGCAGCTGACCTCATAGCCAGCAAAAGGATGGGTAGACTTCAAAGTGGGTCGATCCTGAGCGTCAATAGCTTAATTTCTATTCTGAAACTTCATGGTCAATCCAAGTAATTAGAGAGGTTAATCAAGCAGCTGACCTCATAACCAGCAAAAGGATGGGTAGACTTCAAAGTGGGTCGATCCTGAGCGTCAATAGCTTAATTTCTATTCTGAAACTTCATGGTCAATCCAAGTAATTAGAGAGGTTAATCAAGCAGCTGACCTCATAGCCAGCAAAAGGATGCGTAGACTTCAAAGTGGGTCGATCCAGAGAAATGCAGTAGTTCCTTCTGATGTTGTTCTGGCTGATTATGGCACAGAATTACCAGAATACAGAAATTGACAAAATATGTGGATCCCTACTGCTTTATGTGTAATGTATCGATCAAATGGTGTTGCGAAAGAATTGGAAATGAAACAGGTATTATCACAAAGTGACAGAAACCTAAAAATATCCATGCAGTTCAAAATTTAGACGCTATAGCTTCATATTTTTGTATCTTTTGTTTCCATATTTGTAAGCCATGAAAGACAAAACAGAAACAAGGCAAGAATAAGATCACAATAAATGTATAAAGGAGAGAGAGAGAGAGAGAGAGAGACCTTGGTTGACAAGAGGCGGAGCAAGTTGGCAAGAACCAACTGGCATAAGAACGTTCTGTTTCAGTCTCCTCAAATCAGGTTTGTAAATCCAAAAGTTGTCTCCTTGCATCACGAGATCATCACACCGGAAGATCTCCAACATTGGCTCGCACGACCCAATAAACACAGCGAACACTGCCCGATCGCCGCCGTCGTCGTTATTTTTTAGACCACTCCTCACCACCAAATTAGCAACCACCAGATTGACCTGTAGCCTGAACACATCTCTGGCCCCTTCTCTGCCCATGCCGTTTCCACATGGGACGCTCGAGACCACGATATCGAACTGATCATCATACACTCCGAATACGGGCATAGGAATTTCAGGGCATGTGGGCGACCCCCATTTCTCCTTTTCATCAATCCACTCAGGGAAGAATTCTTCCCACCGCCGTTGTTCCGGCACTCGGTCGAAATATACTAAACTCGTTTCACCCAACGCTTCCCATTCTTCTCCTTCATCTGTGTTTACTAGACCGATCTTGGTCTCTATTCTTCCTTTGAATTCTTTTGCAAGGAATTCGACCGGCGTGGAGTGCCGTTTCTTTCGTCGTTCGACGGGGATTTTAATAACCCAATTCGATTTTCCTACGGGAGACGCATTCTGAATGCTGCGAGTGAAACTCGGGTGATCTTTTAGCTGGAGAGTTGAGGTTAGCACCAGGATGGATAGAGATAGAGAGAGGGAGATGAGAGCAATGGTGAAGAAAACAAGCCTGAGATCATAAAGCTTGGACGACATTTCAACTGCCCACTTCTAACGTTTCTCTCATTCTCTGATGAAGGTTATTATTTATATGGAGTAGGAGAGACTAGAGAGCGTGTGCTGTGTGCATGGGCGGGCGCACAGTCTACATTTATGCTGAGGAAGTCCAAATCCAAATGTATGCCAACCCAAACCGGGTTCAAGAACCCTAATTAAGCCAAGTCGAACCCGGCCGAAGAAGAAGAAGTTGGAGGGTCTGAAGTCTGATCTGCTAAGAACGGACCAAGCCATAGATGTTGGATTAAGATAAGCTTTAAATTAGGAATAATGCATGCAAAGCTGTCAAGTTTTAATTTATAATCGAGAAGTTTGGTGTTGAAAAATGTAAAATATAAATGGGCTCAACTGCCCAATTAAATTAGTGGGGCACCTCTTGATGAGTTGACTAATTGCAAATTCAGATGCCAATCTGATGGTTGTGATTGTATTTTGCCAGATTAACATTTCATGGTAGAGAGGAGGAAGAAGAAAACTAATGGAAGTTCAGTTCCTACTCCTTTAAAATGGCATGCATGACTTTTTTTTTGGATAGTCAAAGAAACTATTATATTAATTATGCAAAAAAAAATCATTATACACAGTTTGTAACAACCAGATAAGAGAACTTCCCTCCACAATACATTAAAAAAAAAAAAAAAAAAAAAAAAAACAAATTTGGGCGTTTGATGCGTCCAGTTCAAATGAATTAGAACAACCCATAAAATGCCAATTCACATGCTTTCCTTAATTAAAAGTTTAAAAACAATCTCTTCTTCCTTTTCTTTTTTTCTTTTTCCTTACGATATCTCTGTCTCTCTCTCTCATGCACAGTTTGGATCTTGTACATAAACTTATTCTTCATGTCCTTTCCTACCAACCCAATAACGAAACTACACCAATCTGATTTCCAAATGGTTGTAAGTTGTAAGTTGTAACATCCCTCACTCATGAGAAAATTTGTTAGTTTCATCCACCCACCAACAGCTTTCCAAAATTTGATGTTTTAATTCGTTTTAGCATTTAAATATAACAAGTGCATGTTGATGGTTAGTTTCTTCTCATGGTCAGAATTGATAAAATTGACCTTACTTAGCAGAGACACATTCTCCCACGTTGACACTTGATAGAGAGAGGATGGGCTTTCTGGTTTACTCTATTTCTTGTTTTGGGTTCGCACTGAAATATGGGATGGGGCGCTCTATGTAGTGGGTACTGGGCTTGCCGTGCATATGGGTTGGGCCTGATTTTAGACCAAGTGAACTAATCAACAGAAAATAGGAATAGCCCAGCCTTTCACTTAAAGGTGTTTATTCAGATAACTATGCGGAAAATAAGAAGAAGAAGGGAAAAAAAATACAAAAAAAAAACAAAATTAGGACTCTTTTCATGGAGGCATTAGATTCTAACCGTAAAGGAGTCCACTTGAGAAGGACAGCGGAACTGCCTGGTCACATTGATAAGATGATAAAGCAGAATAAAAACATGCGCTCAAGAAACACATACAGGTTCTAGGGAAATCATTTTGATTATTTTTTCTGTTTTTTGGTAGTAGAGATTAAGGGTGTCAATGGACCGGTTTTGGATTGGACCCCATCCAGTCTAAAATCAATTTGGATGGATTGGACGGACCAAGAAGACACATTGGATTGGACCAATAATATTTATTATATAGATTGGATTGGACCTGGTCTGTCCACAACAAATTTATATTAGATTGGGTTGGATTAAAGCAATATCTGGTCCATTGATATAAGACAAGAATATATGTGTCAATAGATCGGGTTTGGATTAAAACCAATGTAAATCAAAATGAATTTGAACAGATTGAACAATCCAGACATTGAATTGGACCGGTCCAAATTGATTCAAAACATTCATTGAATTGGATTGGACCTGGCCCATTTATAATGGACTTACATTGGATTGGATCATATCGGACCAAATCCAGTCCAATTGACACCCCTAGAATAGATCAGTAAAACCCATAAATGATTTTAGTTTTTAGGCTTTTATTCATCCATTTTCCCATGTATTTCTAATTTTGCATTGATTCTTGTTACTGTTGAGATGAGGAAATTGAAAGACGTAGGGCTCTAATAACTTATTAAGCACAAAAAACGTCAGAGGCGCCATAGTGTTAACGGGGTGGATACTTTGATGCTTACATAAAGTTAGGAGGGAAGAGCAAACTAGAAAGAGAGAATTAGACCTTCACAGTGAGAAGTTGTGAAAGTGAATTATACCTTGGGTCGAGTGCTTTTATTATATAAAGGAGTCTAAAGCAATAGATGACTATTTCAGCCCAGCAAGTTTGCTTGTGTGGGTCAGTTTCCACGACAATCAAGTAAGTGTTTGGCATCGGTGGTGGGAACATCGCGTGTACCTCTCTATTCAAAGGATGCCTGACAAGAGTTTTTTGTTCATGTAAGACAAAACCAAGCAAAATTGGGATTTTAAGAAACTTAAACCACACATGATGTCATATGCTAACAGAAATGGGGTGGGAGGTTTTTGTCTGTGTGTTGATGTCATGTAACAGCGGAGGTCTAAGTCCAATATGAAAATTTAGGAGATGTTTCGTTATTTAGGTGAAATATCAGAGGAGCTTGGTCTTGTACCCTAAAATAACAAGCAATTTTTTTTTTATTATATTTTCAATTTAAAACTCTTTGCATTTATACTTTTTGTTTATTTTTGAATCACAAAAAAAGGATAGAATCCCAAACAAAGAAACCTGAATTTGCCAACGAATTTGCATTCCTCTCCAAAAACATATATTTTGAAGTTGCCAAGAAACAACCAACTAAAAACCTTTAAGGAAGGCCACTCAATATTGATGATAGAATCATAGAATAATAGGATAAGCTCTTAATTGAGCCCTCAATTTGTTTTGGCTCAATTTAGAAGGAGCACAAATATAAATATGTATAATATAAATACATACAGAACAAATACAAAATACAAATTTTTGCACTGTGCATATAAAATAATATGTTTTAAACTATACATATTTGTATTTTGTTCTACTTTCAATTTTCAAACTGAACCTTACCAAAATCATGGTGATTATATGCACGAACAACGAGATGATTTTTCTAGTCTCACATCAAACAGTGGTCCACCACTCCACGCCACACTAAGAATTAAACTTGATCTAAACATTAAAGACTAACAGAGTCCCTAAAAAAAACCGAGGTCGGATCTCTTGCCCACAAGAACTCTGTTCATGTCTATTCACATAACATCGCGGCCATACATAGAGAATATCTTATCCTCCTGCATAATATTATGTATTGGAGATATTCGCAATGTACGGGAATAGTGTGATGTAGATAGATTTCTTGTGGGCAGGAGATCCGAAGTCAAATCAACCTAGATGTCTGCTTTAATCTTGATTTTTCTTTTTTCTTTTTTTTTTCCAAAGTTAAGTCCCATCTTAATCTTTTGATCATGGGATCATTTTATTGGTTGGTGTGAGGAAACACTCGTACAAGTGTTTCAACCGTTTGGGTCGAATAGTTTGACCCATGGCATGATAAATTAATTAAAAATAAAAAATATTTACAAATAAATTGCATTTTGAGAAGTGATTGGAATTATTAATAGGGATGCAAATGGATCAGATCGGATTTGAATCAAGATATATTCAAATCCGATCCAACATTGTTTCTGTCAGATCCGAAGATCCTATCGGATCTGATAGGACTCGATTTTAACCTATTGATAAACCGGATCTTCAGATTTGATCCAATCTAACTTGTTTTCTTTAAAAATTAATAAATTATTAAAAGAAAAATAAAATATAATAATTTAAATAAAGTAAAAAATACAAGTATTTTTTAATTATTTTCATCATATATATACATGTTTTTTCTAAAAAATAAATAATATAACAAACTTATAAAAATATAATATAAAAACTATATTTATAAATAAATAGCATATATATACATATATATGTATTATATATATATATATATTTTTATATTTATAAATATATAATATATCGGATCGGATAGGGGGTGATCTAAATCCAATCCAGTTTCTGATCAGATCCTATAATCCGATCCAAATAGGGGTGTCCGAATTCGACCAAATATGATCAGATCCTAGATCAAATCAAATCATGATCTGATCCATTTGCACCCCTATGAATTAATTTAAGCAAATCAAAGCCTATGAACTATGAAGCATTTTATACTTTCATGGTTTCATTGTGTCGGCAATGGGGGTGTGACGATGTTGGGCTCACAAAGTGGGGAAATCGCCACTGGTGGATTGTAGTTTGGTCGTTGGTGATTGCCGCTACAACTCCAATTGAGGAGCAGAAAGATAGAATTATTTGCCGCTGCAAATCCTACACCGTAGGTCACCATAGATGAAGCCTCAATCGCCACCACCGTACTTCACCATAGGTCATGGCCACCGCTAGGGGTGCAAATGGATCGCATCATGATCTGATCTGAGATCCAATCCTATTTGGTCGAATTTGGATCACCCCTTATCCAATCCGAGAAGATCCAATCCAATATATATATACTTATAAATATAAATATATATAATACATATATATGTTATTTATTTATTTATAAATATATTTTTATATTATCTTTTATAAATTTGTTATATTATTTATTTATTTTTACAAAAAACATGTATATATGATGAAAATAAGTAAAAAATATTTGTACTTTTGTTTTTACTTTATTTAAATTAGTATATTTTATTTTTCTTTTAATAATTTATTATTTTTTAAAGAAAACAAGTCAGATCGGATTAGATCCAAAGATCCAACTTACCGATAGGATTCGAATTCGATTTGAGTCCTATCAAATAGAATCGGATTGGATCTGACATGAACAGTGTTGGATTGCATTTGAATATGATCTGATCCGTTTGCATCCCTAGCAGTCACAGGTCATCGGAGGTTACCAAGTGGCTGAGAGCTAGGAAGGGAACAACAAAGACGATTTTTGTTCAAACCCTAGCCCTAATGATTTTGTTTGGGAGTCGGGACTCAGGTGGATTTTTTGTTTTTATTTTTTAAATACAAGGAAAATAAAAAAATGTAACTTGCGAACTACTGCCCATGTCGAATGGTTTAACAGTTTGACCGCCCAAGTCAATGGTTCTTTGACCTTTTCAATTGGGTTTTGAAAACTTTCGATTTACAATATAACCAGAACCAGAGACCTGACTGGTTCCTGGTTTTTTCGATCCGGCCGTTCAATCAGGTCCAGTTTTGAAAACATTGCGTGCAAGGGTAGGAACCAAAGTGAATTCATTTCAGTCGAGTGGTCTTTTTTAAGTTCCAACCAATATAATCCAATCCGATGATTGATTTGGATTATTGTAGAATCTGGACTAGTCCAATTCAACGTATAGACTGTTCAATCTGTTTAAATTGTTTTTCTTTAGATTGGGTCCAGTCTAAATCTGGTTCACTGACACTCATAATCTTACCTTCGGTCAATGGATCAAATATTGGTTCAATCTCGCCCAATCCAATATAAATTCGTTATAAATGAATAAGTCCAATCCAATCATATAAATATTTTGGACCATTAAATTAAGACTGGTTCAATTCTATATGCCTTATTGACACCCCAGGCCTAGAAGCTCAACTGAGCAATTTGTCCTATAAAAACAACCAAAATTGTAAAACAATAACCCAATGAGTTTGTCTGTCACCAGTTCACTGGTTTGACCAAAAACACTGCATTTAAACTAAGAAGAGATTGGATAGAGGTGGCAATCTAACCTGCCCAGTTGGCGGAAACCCTAAACTCTGATGACCAAGGATGGAGTAAGGGTGTTATTTGTCCACCCCGCCCCTTAACCTAGCCCTAATAACTTGCCCGATGAGTAGTATATTATTTTATATTATGTTTTATATTTTATATATAAATATTATATAATATATAGAGGTGATCCAAATACAAACCATATTGGATCAGATCTCGGATTAAATCGATCATGCCATTTGCACCCTTAACCTCTCCCTGCCGAAGTGATGATTTCCATAAAAGGTGACTACTTTTTTCATGGCCGTCTCTTTTCTTTTGGATAGAATGGACCATTTAGCATATTCGTTCAATAAACGAGCATATGATCCCAAGACATTCCGAAAATCGGGAATTAGATTCTCCTCTTTCTTCCTTTTCTCAGTATTGGGTTTGAGAATTGAGATGATAAAGGAATCTCGTAGTGCTTGAAGAAAACTTGAAATGGATCGATTGGACACGTTTTAAACCACTAAAGATCTTATAAAGGAAAATATTAAAAGTGTAAATCCTTGCTTCCTCACCGACGAAAAGGATTCCTGTAGCCATCTGATATAGGGTTCCAAATGATCAAAAAACCTTGCGTCCATGCGTGCTGGTCCGGACAGGGAGTTCCAATTGCTATCATAGTTTTGAGTTGAGCTGCTATTGCTAGGGCCAAATTCATTCAAAAGCTAATTTCTTGGATTTTGAATTTCATGGGCAAGGTATCATTTGAAACCCACGAATTTGGTCCAAATTCCTTTTCCACTTCTTGCCATTGTTATGGTCTCTATCGAAAAACCATCAGGCTTGAAACAAAGGAAAAAACAAGTGTATATAAATTTGATTGGACAATAAATATAAAATATGGAATTTAAGTGGATGGAGAGAAAGGCATTTATTTATCTGAAGATCTCTTCACAATTTATAAGTGGTCAAATTGAAACTGATTTAATTTAGTCGGATTGAAAAATGGTTAAACCAAAGTTAATAAGAAATATTAGAAAATTGACCAATTTAGGTCGAATTCGACCGAATTAATTATTAAAAATTAGAATATAAAATTATTATATATTCTTATGTATTTGTATTATTTAACTTTTACTTAACAAAACTTGTACATAGTATGGGTCCCTGCTAATAAGTTATATACTACTGATCAAGGCTTTTTTATAAGGTATATTCTCTCTCTATGGTTGGACTGGACCGAAAGTGACAAATAATGTATCATGAATAGATAGGTGGATAGCTGACATAGACATTCGCTCCTCCACTTAGTAAAGAGGCCACCACCAAGTTATGAGACCAAATCTTCTCCTCACACGCACATCCTATCATGTATTGGGAACCTCTCCCATACTTATTTATTATTATTCACGGGAGATGTTCCATGCACGGTGGATGTACATGTGAGGCGCCCATTTGTGAGGAGCAGATCCCGTCACCCAAGTTACAACAAGGCAACAGCTCTTTTGTACCCACCAATTATGAGTCCCCGACAAAATCCAAATTGCTTTATTTCCTTTTGACGTCGGTGAAGCTTCACCTGCTATCTATGTCACCAAACAAGCCGCTGAGGTACTAAGGTAGATCAACCATACATACATTAATTGTATCTCATTTTAGTATGATGATTTGTGCTCGGGCTGATTTGATTAGAAAACTTAATCTCTTTTTATAACGAGGGAAGTGATTCAATGAGATTAATGGCCCTCACTTCTGTCTGCCTACCATTGGATTAGAATCATGAAATTGAAAATTCCAATTTATCAAGAGAAATGATTTGGGCACGTTCCAACTTTGATAAAAGACACAGAGGGTTTTTCTGTCTTTTTAATTAGGATATTCCCGGAATATAAAAATGAGATGCGCCCAAATAACGCAATAGATTCTCATTGATTCTTTTAGTAGAAGGGTCCACTAGAAACATCAAATATACAAAAGGAGGCCCCTTTCACAGAATTGAGAGGATGATCTTAAGGGGGGTGGTTTCGAATAAAAAATTAAGTTCTATTTATATTCGCTTTCTTAGCTATATCATGTGCCTTAGGCTGTGTTTGGTTGCAGTGCAAATGAATTTGTAACAATACAAATAATTTGAGTATAAATTCTGATTTATTTTTGTTTCAAGTTTTAGCTTATTTTGTTTGATTGTAGTACAAATTTAATAAATCAAGACATAAAACAGAATAAAGTAAAATCCAAAACAAAATTAAATAAGAATTTGCATTCTCATGCATTTATACAAGTTCAAATAAATTTGTATTACAACCAAACACAGCCTCAGTAACATCATTCCTACAGGCATATAGCAGATTTATGTCTTAAAAAGAGGGGGGAGATAATCCATATGATCCAGGAGTGCATGGCCATTCCATCTAATGCTTCTTGTGGCTTCTTTTAACTGCATCAAAATGTCTTTAGCATAAGAAGTTAGAGTTGCTTTACGAATCCCCAAAAGAGCTAGTTTCCTTGAGCCTCTACTCTAATGATTGCCCACAGACCAGAGTTCAGCTTCTAAGGCTTCATTGGCATGACATTGTGTAGTCCTTCTGCAATGCAAACATTGTGTGTATAACATAATAGATAAAGTCCTGTAGAAACTGTGCGGGTGTCAGTGTTCCAAGAGCCATCCACTACAACTAGTGAATGAGAAGAGAAAGAAAACCAGTAATCAGAGAGAGTGAGATCAGTTGCACTCTCTAACAAAGTGACATTTAGCTGAGAAGGCTCAACTTGCAGAACATATCCATCAGCTTTTAAAATTACTGTGAGAGAATCTGGTCTTTTCCCTCTAAAGACCACATTGTTCCTAAAGTTTTTCTTAGACCAGCAGTCCAGAAAATCCAAGGATCCTGAAGAGATAAATTCATCAAGATTAAAGCCAACTTGAGCTTCTAACCAGACAACTCTTGCTAGACTACATTCAAAGAATAGGTGAGCTTGTGTTTCAGGAGCATAATTGCAAAAGGAGCAATGTATATCTCTAGTCTGTCTTGAATACCAGGTTGCTTGTTTTGTTTTTACTTTGTTCATCAGAATCTTCCACCCAAACATTTGACATTTATAAGGAGCTCTCACCATCCAAAGAATGAGGGATGTTTGAGGTTCCCTCTCCATCATCTAGATTAAAGCTTTTGTAAGTAGAACGGACTGTGTAAACTCCATTCTTTGATCCTTTCCATAGCATGGTGTCTTCGGTCTAATGAGGAGAGGTAGGGATATTGCAAATTGCTTCCACCGTACTAGGTTCAAAGAGTTGATGCAGGATTTGAGTATCCCATTCCCAATTTTCTGTAATGAGGTCTTTTACAGCCCAAGTCCGATGTTCTTGACCAGCTAGAAGAGGGGTTTTTATTTGGCAGCCATAGGATCCAAGGGTCCATAAGAGGGTTGATGTTATCTCTTTTTCCTATCTTCCAACATAGGTGCGAGGATATTTGATCTCTTTCTTTTAGGATATTTCTCCACCACCTCGAATGGAACTATTTTGCTTTAACCTCAAAAAGACTTTTGTTTTTCAAATATTTTGGTCTTAATTGTCTTTGCCAAATTGCTTTCCCTTCTTCAAACATTTTTCCAGAGCTACTTTGCAAAAAACGCTTAATTCATGGGTTCCATTAATTTCAGTCCCAAACCACCTATGTTTTTTGGCCTACAAATTTTTCTCCATGAAATGTTGTGGCCCAAACTTTTCTCTTTATCTCCTTGCCACCAAAAGTTCCTCTGCATTTCTTCAAGTTTCTGTAGAACTTTCTTAGGTAGTATACTTGTGAGCACCAAATAGGCTGGAATACTTTGAATTACTGGCTATAACATTGTGTCTGGCTAGCTTGTGATAGCACCTTGGCTTTCCAAGTTTCAAGTTTGTTCTCCACTTTTGTAAGAACTTCTTTGTAAGGCTTACTTTTGTTTCTTTCTTCATCAATCCAAGAGCCTTGTACTTTCCACTAAAGTTCATGATCTTCATGCCCATAAATCTGTAAAGAATCTTTTGGTGGGTTCTGTGAACATTCTTGCTGAAGATAAGCTAGATTTATTGTAGTTGATCTATTGACTAGCAATGTTCTTGAAAAGAGTTGGTGCCTGCTTGACTGCCTGAAGAGAATCTAGAGACACCTTGCAAACTAGGAAACAGCCATCTGCAAATAACAAGTGAGTGAGGGGCTGAGAATTTCTGGCAAGTTTAATCCCTTGAAATCTACCTTCAAATTCTTCTCTTTTAAGAAGTTTGGAGAGAACCTGCATTTCTATAATGAAAAGAGTTGCCATTTAGTTTAATTGAGAAAGAAGCTGTAGAAATACATCAACTTATTAAGTTACACCATTTTTTCAAAAAGCCCAGTTTTCTGAGAGTTTCAATTAAAAAGCTCCACCCCATCCTATTAAAGGCCATTGTCATTATCAATTTTTAACACAGTCCATTTCTGTTTCCCTTTCTGATGCTTCAATTTATGGATTAACATTATTAAAAATGTTTCCTCCTTTTTTATGTATGCTGCCCTAATTTGGAGAGATTGATTTTGGCAAGAGAGGCTTCAACTTATTTGCCAGGACTTTAGCAATTATCATGTAGATGACATTACAAAATCTAATAGGACGGTAATGATCTACAGATTCAGCTCCCACCTTTTTTAGGAGTGAATACCAAATAAGTATGATTCAATTCCTTGAGCAAGAATTCACTGTTGAAAAAGTTGTGAATTAATCTTGTACGATCTACACCAAAGATTTGCCAGTATTTCTAAAAGAAGTAAGGGGCGAATCCATCTGGTTCTAGAAATTTATGGGGGTTGGTTTCAAAGAGGGCTGCTTTCACTTCAATTTCATCAAGCACTAGCATAGATTTGCTTTTTCTTCATCAGAGATGAGGGGAGAGATTAAGCCCTCCAAGAGATTAGGGTTAAATTCCTCCTCTTGGCCATTGATTAGTAAAGTGTGATTTCTAAGGATTTGTAACCATTGTTTCATCTTTTCTGTGATTGATTTGAAGGTAAAAAATCTCGTGTTTCTATTTCCATCTTTTGACCGAAACTACTAATATGATGTGTGATCTACAATCCAGGCCGAGGATAAATCAGTAATTTCATGAGATTAAGAAGGGCATTATTGAAACCGGGAATTTTAATTAAAAATAATGAGTGAAATTCTGGCCCCCCAATCATTGTCCAACTGGAACCGAGCACCAAACAGACAATAGAGAGCACCACCCGTGAGGTGAGTATGAGGTGGCTTCCGATTTTTTGTCTTTGCACTCGTGATACGTACTTAACTTACGGCGTAGGTCGGGGGTTCTATGAGGAGCAATGCGCTAGAGTACGCCGTGAGTGCTCAGTCTACGAAGTACACCTGAGTCTGAGGCGCAAAATCAGTGAGGTCTGTGAAGCTGAGTAGTTGAGTATGCACTCTCTCTCTCTCTCTGTGCAGCAGCAGCTGTGTAGGTCCCGCCTTCTCCGAAAGATGAAAAGGTTTGTTTAATTGCTTCACCTATTTTAACAAACAGATGGATGGAACCGCCGACACCAGCTTCCGTGTGAAACAAATCAACCCTCTTCTAACCAGAGTTTTTAACTTTTTAAAAACGCAGAAACGAATAAAGTGAGATGTTGAGAACTCTGTGTTTTTTTGTGGGTCAAAAGCTCTCTCCCCCCTTTCTCTCTTCTTTGTCTCTGACCCTCATGTAGAGAAACAGAGGTTTTAGAGATCTCTCAAGAAGCTGTAAGACCTTCTCTTTCACGTTTTCTTTGCAATGCGGTTGAAATCTTTGGATTTGATATCTTTTTGGTATTAGGGGTTTTGGATTTGTTTCCTAATTTGATAATTTCCCACCTCTGGACTGTGGTTATGTTCTGTTCCATGTGTGGGCTGTGCTCTGATCTGTTTTTCTTCTTCCTTTTACATTGATGTGCTTGCGTTGAGATTGGAGTTGCCTTTTGTTAGCTGAAATGCTTGCTGTTTATATGTTTCAGTGGACTTTTATTATTTGCTCATTTCTATATCCTTTCCTACCATCGTATTTTTTCTGGGCGATTCTGTTTTTCCATTGTTCTTAATTGTTTATTTGTTTAATTACCTTGTTTAGCGCTGGAGCTTAAACTGTCATTGCTCCACGTTTTTTACTTATGGAAACTTGTTGCAATAGTATGTTTTCTTTCTGGAAATTGTCTTTTAGGCTTTAATGGATATGCAGGATTTCTTGGAACGACCATGAATTAGCTTCAATTTGGAAATAAGTTTATTAGCAAAAAGTTCAACAGTCCGCACATGGAATTGTGCGGTTGGTTTATAGATTTTCTTTTTTCACTTTTTTCCGTTTCTAAGAAGTAAAGCAAGTAGCATCAGATCAGAATTGAACAGAAGTACAAATAACAGAGCTGAAGAAATGTATAAACAACCAATTAATGAAAGTAAGGATGGGAAAAGAAAAGATTTGTGGTGCCAATGGTAAAACAAGCCTTCCAAATTTCCAACGCTAGGAAGTTTGGTTTCTCTGCCGAACGTTCAAGATTCTGCTACTCCCTGTTGTTTTACTTCACTAAACATAGACTACCCAGTAGATGTTCTTTTACTCGTAATTTCCATCTGGTGCTTCTATCCTTGCTAGTTTAGTGAATACCATGCAAGATTAAATTGAAAAGGGGATCTTCTTCGGGTCTCCAATTATCCCAGAGAATTTTTCTGTCAATGTATCTGTGTGCTTGCTAAATAACCACCAAAAGTCACATGAGCCATTTGGCCCATGGCCTATAGGAGGCGTCTCTGCCTTGCATATTACAGCTATCTTGAGATAAAGAAAATTCCTTTTAACCTGTAACATTTGCTGCTTTAGATTTCAAGCTCTCTTAACCTTCTTTTTGGTTGAACTTACCACAAATACTTCTTTTTTCATGTTATCAAAACATCAGAATGCTATCTGAATTACTACTGTATAATGAGGAATATCTCATCACATCTTTCTTGTCTCCTTTCTTTCTAACATTTCTTCCTCAAACCCATTGTTTTCTCTCAAGTAACAACTGCTTGCCCCCGGCGACAATGTGTGGTTCTGCTTCCAGAATAATTTATAGATTTTTTTAGGGCAGGCCAGGGTCTCCTGCCAATGTGGGGTCTGGGGAGGCTGTTTCCAAGTCTAGAATAAGTTATAGATGGAGATAAAAAAAAAAAGAGAAAATCCTAAAAAACAAAACAAAAGGTTTTGGAAATTCTAGTCTTCTGTACTTCTAGTGGATGGACATTGCGACCAGACTGGATTTTCATTTTGTTAATGTTTTCTACATATTATAAAAGATTCCCTTTTCTCCTTGATATTATCAATATAATTTTTTATTAGTTCTTTTATTCATAATTATCTTTCTTTTTTATCTTATACACTTAGCTTTTGTCTTTGTCAATGCAATATGAAACTCCAGGAGGGCTTTGTTCAGTGACAACTCATAAACCAATAAATTATAGCAAGCAAATAAATATTCATGCCCTATCTAGACAGAGTTCTGTTTCACTCTAAAATTACATGTGCAAGATCCATGGTTAAATTATCTGAAAGAAAGAGTAGAGTTGATTGTTACTTTCCCTTATAATAATAATTAAAAAATAAAGTAAATCCATGGTTGTAACTGAAATTGAGTGAAGTAGGAGACATTATTTTGACTTCAAACCTGAAATCATCATCATTACTCTTTCATGATAGGTTTTAATACTCAAGTAGTTTCAATGGGATTTATTCTAATGTTGTCTTTTTTTCATGAATAATTCAATATAATCAGCAGTTTATTTCTTTGTATCTATTGCGGTGCAGTTTTGACATGGAAAAGTTAACACTTGGTTCTGAGACTGTAGACTCAGAGCTCTATTTAGCTCTGGGTGTGACTGAATCGGGCAAAGGAGTTACAGGAACCCACCGATTATTGTCTCTCCTGTCTTCACTTCTTGAGAGATCCGTTCAAAAGAATGAAAAGTTATTGGATTCCATGAAAAAGAAAGATGTGGTTACAGTTTTTCATGGCTTAAGAGCACCCACCCTGAGTATTCATCAATACATTGATCGCATCTTCAAGTACTCAAGCTGCAGCCCATCCTGTTTTGTTGTTGCATATATATACATGGATAGATTTCTCCAACGCACAGATATTTATCTCACTTCCCTCAATGTTCACCGGCTTCTAATCACTAGTGTAATGGTGGCAGCAAAATTCCTTGATGATGCGTAAGTAGTAATGCTCTCACTAGACAGACAGATACCCCCTCCCCCACCAGCTAACTATTTTGTAGTTGAATTGTCATACACATGGACCAAATAGGGGAAAAGAAAAACAAATGATGTGACACATGCATATTTGTCCTCGAAGGATCCTACTGTAATATGTAGAAACTTTCTGGAGGACTTTAATTGGATATAACCCAAAAAATGGGTTATGGGTTGAAGGACCACAGAGTTCATAATCTTGGGATCTATTAAGGCCTATGATTAAGAACTTGGTGACTGGAAGAAAATAAAGTTTCACTCTCGGCCTGTGCCCCAATAAAGCAGTGATAGATGATTTAATTTGTCTGTATCATAAGATTCATAACTGGAGTTAGTGATCCTATAAAATACAGAGGTGTCCAGAAATCAGTGTCATACATGGGTAGAGGTGTCAGGAACCTGGAAAACCAATGTGGTTGTACTGTTTGATTCGACATGTCAGCAAATATGTAATTCTGTCTCAGTTTGGAGGCAGTACAAATACAAACTTGTAGAGTGCAAAACCTTGTATTTTGTATTATTTTGTATGTATTTACACTGTACGCATTAGTATTTGTACTCCTTCCAAACTAAGCTTCTAGAAATAGATATGATAGGGTTATGTAGTAAAGCTGAATACTAAATATATGATACCATCATCTGTGTTATCACTTATCAGTGCAACTCAATATACAGAGAGTACAAGTTAATACCTTCTCCTACTTAGTTTGTTGACAATGTGCCATTTTTCCCTTGTATTAGAGTTGCTTTGCTTCATGGTCACAGCCCATAAATGTGATAGTCAGCTTCATTGAGTATTATAGGTCTATAAATTCCCATTGGACCTTATGAAATTTGTGCCATTGTTTGTGGTTGGTTAAAATTTTTCAAATACCCATTGCATCAGCTCAAGATAATTTGTACAAGGGAAGACAAATTGAAAGGTTTTTTCATTTTGATGCTGTTGATTCCTTAAAGTGGCATGTAAAATCATTGCCATGACTTCAATTAGGATGCATTCCGAGGGTCTCCAGCAATTTTAAATTCTAAGTAGCTTTGATTTTCTATTGCATTTGTATGGCACTCATTTAATTTTTAATTGGTTTTGGATGGGTAAACTAATTTGTTCGTTCATAAAAGGTGTTGATCAGTAGTATAATATCTGCTATTCAGCATATGTAGGATAGATTCTGTTAAAAACAAACTTTTGGAATGTTAAAACCTTAAAATTCTGTCATTAGTATGGCAGTGAATGCTAATAGAGAATAATACTCATAAAAAAAAATGCTAATAGAGAATACTTAAATGTCTCTTGGAGATACAGGTTAGCCATTCAATTAAAATTTATCCAAAATGCATCATCCATTCCAGAGCCTAAGCTTCAAAAATATGTCTCCAATTTGTGGAATGAGAAATCAGTGAAATTTCTCGATAGGTTCTCATCAAGACACTTTTGGGATCAAATAGTATGAATTTCAGACCAGATGCAACTGTCTTCTCATCCAGAAATTAAATTTATAGATGTTAAAACTCTATATCCTTCTTTGTATTTCCAAGTAATATAATATACATCATGGGCATTACATTGCAGAACACAGAATTCTCAAATATTGCAAATGGTCGAGAAAAGAAGACCTTGATCAGGAAGAATAAGCTTCAACCTCGAAAATATTCTGTTCATTGGTTGTCTATACTGTACTGCATAGAATATTTTATTAGGGATAGCCGGATAGGAGGTTTTCTGTGGTTAGCTGATATATGGCATCAGTAGGGTTTTTACTTCTGAAGCAGTGGTTAATCTGTAAAAGGCCTCTTGTCCTGGGATTTAGTGGGACAATGTTTGCAAATTTAAAGTATCAGAATCTAGTTTTGTAAAACTACTTGTTAGAGAGTCCTTTATGTTGGTTTTGGTTTTCCTTTGGTCTGAACCATAGCATACCATTGCGGAAACTGCAGATTCTTCAACAATGCCTATTATGCCAAAGTGGGAGGAGTAAGTCTTGCAGAGATGAACAGGTTGGAGATGAAGTTCCTATTTACTTTGGATTTCAGACTCCACGTTACAGTGGAGACTTTCAAGTCTTACTGTTTGTTATTGGAGAAAGAAGCTGCTGGAGGGTATAAGATCGAGCGGCCGATCCAGGTCTGCAGGTTGAAGGAAAGCTGGCCAAAGAAGGATGAGCCGAAACATGCAACCACGATTGCGAGATACAGTTGTTAGTCATATGTAATACAGATTCTGTATGTCAACTTTATTTTGTTTATCATTTGTGTTAGAAGTCAAGTAACGATGTCAAATATGCTTACATTTGTAGTCATATGTAACAGGTTACTACAGTCAGAGCAATTGACTGCAGACTTGATTGCATCTTTTGGTGCGCTCTCTCTCTCTCTCTCTCTGTTAACCTGACCTCATTGGTCATGTCCGACTTCGAGTGGGTCATAGACATGGTTTAATACAAGGTTTTAAACCGAACCAGACAGGGAACCATTCTGGGTCCGGCTCCTGGGTTAAACGGTCCAATCATCCTGTCCGAATGGGTGACCTGCTCTGACAAAAAAATAAAGAAAAAAAAAGAAAAATGGCCAAAAACTGTTCCCAGGTCGAACAGTTTGATGGTTCAACCACCTGGGTCAGTGGTTTACTGACTTAAATCAACAGTTTTTTGCTAAATAGCAGTTTTAGGGTAAAACAGAACCGGTCAGGTGATTGGTTCCCGGTACAGCAACAGGAGCCACAAAACTCTTTGATGAATTCAGATATGGGATGTGTAATTTATTTTTACAGCTAATTATACACATCCTGCATAAAGGCTTAAACCGTGCAAGTTGCAATTCTGTGGAAACGGAACCTTGCTTCCTCAAAACTTGCCACTCGGCTGTGGCAAATTATCGGAGCTGGAGGTGCCGGTGTCAAAACCAAATTTGAAGTTCGATGGTATACGAGTTTCATGAATGGGATAATTGGTTTGATTCAGGTCATTTGGCTCCCTCCCGTATGCCCGCTTTGGTTGCAGCTTGCTAAAGCACAGGAGGACAAAGTTGCTTGTTTCTTCAAGTTCACTCTCGGAGTCTCGGGTGGATTGGTGGAGGTCAGAGTCAGACGATTGTCAAAACCACATCTCCGACACCACTTGGCCCGAATTGTTTACAACTTTGGTGTCGTCTCCTCTCTGGGACTTGGGACTTGGTCTTTGGGAGGCCTTTGTTCGAATTCACCATCCAAACAGCAAGAATTTCCCAATGGCAGGAAAATAATTAAATAATAACATTTATATGTGTTTGATTCCATTTATATTTATTGAATAAACATTTATAAAATCGAGAAATGCAATAATTATAATCATTTATGACAACTAAATACCACTAGACACCATTAGGTGCCACATCATCATAACAGTGAATAAACGCCTGGCTGTTTGTGAAAGCTTTAAAAAATAACTTTCACAAACGACTGGTATGCATAAAAACCAAAATTCACTTTTTACATCTTAGATGCATGCAGAAGAGCAAAAGAAAAAATGCTGAAATGGCACCAATGTGGCACCACCAATAAACATTTACTGAACAAATGTAACGGAAACCAAACACCCTCCTTATTAAGGATAAACTCCATAAATCCCCTCGGACCAGAAAAATGGAGATTCGGCAGTTAGGTGAAACGCCCCCCATAGGTCATAATTTACCTTGTTATTAAACGATACATTTGTGGGTACAATTATACAAATGATACTCTGAAGTCTAAATTTATATCTTTGAATTATTTCTGCCGATTTTTATTTGGGTTTTTGGTTCCTAACTTGGTAACTTCCTATGTATCCCCATGCCCATCTGAAATTTCAACCAACAAGCCAATAAGAAAATAGCATCATTTCAAGAGATGATGGTTGTTAAAGAATACATAAATGAAATCATTCCAGAATTCCAAAAATCATACCCACTTATCAAAAAATCCAGTTTCAACTTTCTAAGCTCGAACTCGAACGGGTCATTTTTGCCAAACTGCCATTATGATCTAATTTGAACCTTACGGACAAGAATCCATCCGACAATCTCTACCCTTTCTTCATCAATTGACGCATAATTAGACTTTCTAAAGGATATGATCTGGAGTGACTACATTGAAGAATGTCATTTTAAGGCAGATGTATTCTCTATTTCTCATTGCCGAGGGGACTGGAATATATTTACAAATATGAAAGCTGATTTGTTGAACATCATTAACATCAAAATAATGATCTCACAAAAACAACGGATACAAGAAAAATCCCATGTTGTATAGTCAGAACAATCAGAAAAACAAAATGAAACGTACATTCACGATGTGATTTAGCAAACATGAGAGCATTTTCTTGAAAAAACAGGAATAATTCGTCCCAATAATCGATTACAAACGACAAGCAACAGATACATAGAAAGGGGCAAGGACGAAAGATACAACATCTCATGCCAAAGAGCAATGGTTTGGGGAATGGGGCAACCAAAGCCATTCTCAAAATGAACAAAGCTCAAAGACACTATTAGGCGGTAGCTGATTTACAGCTTATAGATAAAAATCATTCAAGACACTATATGCTAAATATATCATCACTCAGGTAGGTAGTTCCAACCAGGGACTCAGAGTCTCAAATCAAAAGGAGAGGAGAACAAGAATGTGGTGAAGTTTTCCATTGCTTTGGTGGGGGTGTAGCTCATGGTTTTGGGTAATGACTAATGAGAAATCGAGGAGATAGACAACTAGAAACAAAGAAGGGTCGTGATATCCAGGAAACGAAATAATCCTGTAGATTGGACCTAGCAGTCTGCAAATCAATTCAATTCTTAGAGAGGTTGGTCAATCACATAGATGGTTGTCTTTCATAATCAGATACCTTGATTTCCAAAGGAATAAAAGAATCTAGGTCGTTCGATCCAATATAGACGCATTCAAGCGTTGATTGTTACGCGTATAGTCAAGCTAGGATTTTACTTGTCCCAAAACTAGTGAGCTCGATAGTAGAAATTCTAAACCTAATCATTTCTTTTAGATTCTAAACCCTAAACTCTCAGAAACTCAAGAACCAGATCAGATTTAATCCAGAGGACATAATATATCTGCAATTTCCCTAAATCATACTTATACTCATTCGATCTAATGTAGATGCATTATAGGGTTGATAGCTACCGTACAGTCAAGATATGAATTTCCATGTCTCAAAACTAGTGACCTCGAAAGCAGAAACCCTAAACTAATCATTTACGGTTAGATTCTAAACCCTAAAGTCTCAGAAACACAAAACCACCAGATCAGGCTTAACCAAAACAGGAGGATATCACATATCTGCAACTTCCTCTAATCACAATGATACTCATCCACGAGAAACATTCAGAGAAGAATTAGTAGAATACTCAACTACCACTGCAAGTAAACATAAATAGCAATGAAACAAAACATCACTTTGATACGGAATTCTAAACTCTAACATTGCATAATTAAAGTACTATACCATCCAATGTTCAAAAATTTCAAACTCAAACAAACTCCATAGCATAATGTCACTGGATCGTTCCTTAAAGAAGCCCTAACCGATACGAACCAAAAAGAGTGAACCAACGATTCGACTCCAGTAAAGTCTCAGAAACACAAAACCCCCAGATCAGGCTTAACCAAAACAGGAGGATATCACATATCTGCAACTTCCTTTAATCACAATGATACTCATCCACGAGAAACATTCAGATAAGAGTTAGTAGAATACTCAACTACAACTGCAAGTAAACATAAATAGCAATGAAACAAAACATCACTTTGATACGGAATTCTAAACTCTAACATTGCATAATTAAAGCACTATACCATCCAATGTTCAAAAATTTCAAACTCAAACAAACTCCATAGCATAATGTCACTGGATCGCTCCTTAAAGAAGCCCTAACCGATACGAACCAAAAAGAGTGAGCCAACGATTCGACTCCAGAAAGAGAAGTCTCTCCAACAGCAAACCTCGTTCCTCAACGGTATGATTTCTGGAACCTCGCACGAGCACCCCGCCCACCGAATTTCTTGGGCTCGCAACGCCGAGGATCCGCAACAAGCAGTGTTCGGTCGTACCTCACCAGAATGTCTTTGATCTCCTTCTTCGACTGTTCGTCTACGTACTTCTGGTAGTACGCAACCAACGCCTTGGCGATGCTCTGTCGAATTGCATATATCTGCGAGGTGTGCCCACCACCTCTTACTCGGATTCGCATATCGACGCCGGAGAACCGGTGCCTACCGAGCAGAAGAATAGGCTCGAAAGCTTTATAACGGAGGATCTCCGGCTCCACCAACTCGATCGGACAGCCGTTAATCTTGATCAGACCCCTCCCGCGCTTGCAGTAGGTAACGGCGACGGCCGTTTTCTTTCGACCAAAACATTGAACGGACTCTATCGGCGTCGCCATGGATGTACTCCTTCCCTCTTCTCCGCCTCTCTCTCTTAGCTATGCTCCTTCCCTCTTCTCCGCCTCTCTCTCTTAGCTATGCTCCTTCCTCTCCTTTCTAAACCCTAACCCTAAAATACAACAATCATGAGTGATGATATATATAGTATCCGAACTGGGATTTGCTCCTTACAGAGCGCTCTGCATATCGACATCACAGCCACATGTTACCGTCTATTGGTAACATCTTCGATATTTAATAAAATACAAATACGAAGATGTTCTCGATGTGCGGTTGGAACATGTTCTGAAATCGGTGTGAGTAGATCTGGATTCATAGTATCCGACTCTTACAAGCGAGATTTCGATTTACAGGATTTGGTTATTTTTTTGGATAGGGGGCGGCCAGGCGGGTTCAGACTTGGTTTACAAAATTTGGAATGAAAACGGATCGGATCGGATTCAATACTGTTTATGATGGATCCGATTGGATCTGATATGACTCAATCTGAATTCGAAACCTATTGGATTGATTTGATTCAATTTGTTTTTTTAATTAATAAACTATTAAAAATAAAATAAAGTATACTAATTTAAATAAAGAAAAAACAAAAGATACAAGTATTTTTTAATTATTTTCACCATATATATATGTTTTTTATAAAAAAATAAATAATATAACAAATTTATAAAAATACAATATAAATAATATATTTATAAATAAATAAATAACATATATATATATATGTATATATATATATTTATAAATATATAACACATCAGATTGGATAAGGCATAGGGGTGATCCGAATCTGACCCTTAGGATTTGATCCAATCCAAAGATTCAACCGGGGGGATCTGAATTCAACCATATATATTTATATATATATTCTCCATTTTTATGCCATATCGGTTTGAAGGAAATGGTAAAAAAAGGTGGGGAAATCTATATAAAATAGGGCTGCAACGGATGGGGACGAATGGGATCATATCTACCAAATATCTAGTGGATTCAAATTGAATTCTGATTATAATCGAATATTAAATAGTACAAATAAATTAGACTAAAAATGACCAAAATATTATATATTATTAATAAGATGAGTAAAAATGACTTTAATAATATATTTTATGAACAAAATGAATTAAAAATTACTTGTATAAAACTTTAACATTTAGTGAAAAATATAACATTAAGCCCAACTTCAATGATATAATATAATTTTTAAGTATATATAAGTGAATATATTTAAATCAAATCGAATCGAATTATATCAGATCAGGTAGAGATATATCCAAAGGGAGCGTTTGGAAATGCTGAGTTAAAGATTCAGCTAAGCTGATTTTATTGTTTTTTTTTTTTTTTTATAATCCAAAGTTGATTTATCTGCTTTAAAACGCTCCCAATAAATTATTTAAAAAAGTTGAAGAAGACAACCTTCAAATAACCAACTGATAATTGATTTGGGCTCTTCCGAATTTTCACTTATTAGATGTCAGGTTTTGGCTTTGTTTGATGAAAAGTCTAAAAAACCCAAAAGAGTACAGGCTCAAATAAAAATTCGCAAATATTATAATTCATGTGAATTGAGCATGTCCAAATGCTCAAAATAATAATTCATGCAATTTCAATTCATAACTCCCCTCCCTTCAATTACAACAATCCAATACACCTAAGGTTGTGTTTGGTTTGATAGAAAATAAAAGAGAAATAAAAAATTAAGAATTTTGTGAATTTACTTTTAAAAAGAAAAACTTTCCTTCATATTTTTGTTATTTTATATCAAACCAAACATAGCTTAAAAGGATTCTAGTTTTCAGTTATGATGTACTCCAAATTATGGGATTACTTTTTGGTGTAATGGTAAAATCTCATGGCTGACAGGCTTGAGAATGTATGTCATACAAACACCGAGTCCCATTGCTGTGTTGTAATGAAGGCTGCAACTTTGGCGGGTCTGGAATGAACATTCATCAAAATCTTTGATGGGCCAAATTGGGTGCCCAATTTGTTTCTATTTTCCATAATTTAAACATTTTTTTTATAGATGGAGAAATCAATTAAAAAGGGGAATGATGCTTGGAGAAAGAAAAAAAGAAACAAAACAAACTAGAGTTAGAAACATCCATCACATGACCCAAGCTTGCCAACCTGCCTGCTACGGAGTTCCCTTCTTTGAATGCATCCACAGAGGCTGTTGATGATGATATTTGAAATTTTGAATCGCCCTCTATGATGACAATGCTTCCAACACGACCCATGCTTCAGCTTCATTTATCGAACATTCGCCCAACCCATGAGAGGGCCTATCACATTTCAGATCACACTAATTGGATAGAAATTCTTAGATTTAATTTCCACTCCTTGAGAGTTCTGGCTATGGAAGACCAGAGTTGGTGCTAATACATGCAATACTAATCAAAGGATATTGGAGTTCCACAGTGAGCAGTCAACATCAATTTTTGAAGTGCACAAACAGTTCAATATCAGGTCTCCTCATTTGGGGAGATTGATGATATATTTTCCTTCTTTTTGAGAAAAGAGTTTATATTTGATTAATTAGTTTCAATTACGAGGAAAAAAAAAATAGAATGGGTCCAGCTCCCTCAGAGATTTCAGATGCCATTTGATGAAGGTAGATTTGGCCCGACCCCTTGGCTGTGCGACACATGAAAGTAACCGGGTATGACCTAATAGGAGCGTTAGCTCGACACAGCGACATAGCCATATCCCAAGAAGAGGCCCGAGCTCCCCAAGGAGAGGCCCCGAGCTCCCCAAAAGGAACCCACACTTCCCAAGAGGTAGAACCCGAGCTTTCCCTAGAAATCCCGAGCCTTACAAGGAACCCCGCGAAAGGCGAAGCTCGAGGTGACCCACCTCGGGTCAGTCCGGGCCACACCCCGGCACCTCGGGTCAGTCCGAACCCATCTCCTACCCGAACTCAAGACTTCACCTCGTGCACCACCCCAACACTTCGGCTCCAGGTCGCAAGACTGAATAACTGTACCTGACAAAGAAGTTCGTAATCTGAGGCGGTGCACCTGACTGATCAGGGATTTAACAAATGACAACCGCACTCCAACGGCCACCTGCTACCGCCATCTCAATTGTTACAGAGACGGCCCTAACAAAGAAGATAGTGGCGGTTATGCCTGCCCCTCCCACAAAGACAGTTACACCTGATCTAGCAGAGGCTTGGGAGTGAGTGCACTAGGGTAGTTATACCTTTTGATGAATTAGGACAGGCGTGGGTCTTTCCGTGTCCAGATATGCTTTCGGTTGTTGGCCCGAACCATTTTTTTCAAATTTCAATAGCCAATGGCCCAATGGGTGACTCTAAATTTCTATGGAAGGGCATTAACTAATTTGTACCCTTGGTAGGTTTATCAACCCGTGCCTGGGCTCAACCCATATCCAAATGACCAAACTCTATAGAAACATTGTTTGCTTTAATTGGGTGTGTCAATGGGTTCGGGTCCTTTGGGTCAGGTAACTGAACCATCGCATCAAATGACCGGTGGAAATCTGTTAATGAAAAGGAGAAAGAACAGATCTGTAGATAGACATACTATAGAGGAGAGGGTATACAAGTATGCAACGAATATAACTAACTACTAAAACCCACATACTAATCAGAATAGCTCGATTGGCATGTTAGCTGGGTAGTCCTAGCAGAGACGTGGATTAGGGTTTAGTCTGTAGGCCTAAAAGCCAGGATGCCCAGCATGGGCTTATTTAAGAACGGGCCTACGCCTGCAATTTCAGTTCCAACAAGTGCATCGGGCCAAAACTGAATTTACACAGATGTCCTAAACCATGTGCTATGCCCAAAAAGCAAAAAAACATTTGAAGTAGCATTTTTCAGATAAACGTTTATCTAAAAAAACACCTCTCAGGAAAATCCCACGGAACCAAACATACGCTAAATGTGTATGGATTTTAATTTCCATTGAAATATGTATAGGAGATGAAGAGTTTTTGGATGGGCGGCAAACCACTAAGGAGTCATTTTACAACACGAATTGTTTTTCTTGTTACTGGTTCTAAAATCAAGTCAAAACAATTTCATTTGAAAAGATATTGTTTCTTAAAATAAAAACACAAAAAACATGTTCTTGGTTGTGTATATTTTTTGTTTTTAAAACTAAATTCAAAAACATGTTCTTGAATCTGGCTTCAAATACATGTTTTGATCTGATTATTCAATACCATGTTACAAATGCAAATATGTACAGTATAAATACAAATGCAAATAATACAAAATAATACAAATGCAAACAAAATAATACAAACAATTTGCATTTGTACAAATGCTAGTTGCATTTTTGAACCAAAGGCTTAGTTGCATTTTTTGAACCAAATGCAAATATGTACAGTATAAATACAATGCAAATAATACAAATGCAAACAAAATAATACAAACAATTTGCATTTGTACAAATGCTACCGAACACCCCCTCCCCTTAAAGGAGCAATTTTTGAACCAAAGGCTTAGTTTGGAAGGAGTACAAATGCAAATATGTACAGTATAAATACAAACAAAATAATACAAAATACAAGGTTTTGCACTCTACATATTCGCATTTGCACTCCTTCCAAACTGAGCCAAAGAGACAGGAAAACAAAAAAGAGTCTCATGACAAGAGTAGGTTAGAGTATCCGATTAACAACTACACTGCATAACAAGAATTACAACAGTTAAGCATGGGCCTGTCTTGAACAGCCAGCCCTGCAACCGAACATGATCTATACGGAGATAAAAGTTAAATATGGCATTTTCCTTTCACCAAAGTTGAATTTGGTGTTTTCCAAAGAACACATGAACCATAACATGCTAGTTGTTGGTGGCATAATAAACAGATTAAAAATCTTGTAACTGTCCACAACTTTCCACCTCTTTGTAATTTTCAGAGTAAAAGTAAAAGAACATGCCAATTATCATACTTTAAAAGCTACGTTTTTTTTTTTTTTGGTAGTGGAAAGTTCAACACTAAAGGTAATAAAGAGTATATGGAAATTACAAAAAATAGGTATTTTAGCATATTTCATATGAGTAATTTACAGAGGCATTTCCTTGAATTTCTTGGAAAATTTGGTAAAAATCTCAGGCTGAAGCATGAGAACATAGGTTGGAGTATAAAAGTGGCCACTTTGTGTGGAGGACAAAAAAAAAGGTCAGGTCAATATGTAGTCCATACCCCAGATAACTGGGAACAACATTGGATAATGCCCTTATTTCTTTCAATTTCTATTTGTATTTTCGAGCATCACCAAGTGTTTTTCCTTTTCCTAACCAGCAAAAAATCTTGTGAAGATGTCAACACATGCATTAGGAAACAAGAAAAGGAATCAATTCCTGGAACCAAAGCCAGAGTAAGAAAAGGGGCATAGGTACCACACCTTACCATTAGGTCCATTACCATTGAATTTGTCCAAGGCAACATTAGGTAGTTAGCATCTATCTATACTCCATCTAGATTGTGGTATCACTAGCTAAAGAACAACTTCAAATATATACCAGGAAATGACCGTTGACAATTAATCATCAAAACCAATCTACATGTTGTGTGGAAGCTTTTGGTTGCTTCTTGGGTTTCTGATACCTGTTGTTCTCAAATTGAGCTTTAGTAATGAGAGAATAAAGCAAGTCTGCCTCCGCCGAACTGTTATAAGTCATGCACAAGATACTGCAACAATGAAAATAAACAAAGAAAATGAGAACAAGAATTTTAAAACAATATACATCATAAGTTGAAATGCTCAAGAATTCATAAAAAAGTGTGGCAAAAATAAAATACAACCTTTCAAGTAGCTCCTCAAGAATAATTCTTTGAGAAGGTGTGACATAATGAATACAACTTCTTGGGCACTGGCTAACTGCAACCTGGACTTGGTAATCTTCATCATGACCTGCTAAAAATATAAATTGTTGTTACTGAAATGAAACAACTGCTGGAGGAAGGTAACTATGAGTTAAAATAAAATACAACTGCAACCCTGAAATAGAAAATCATGTATTTCAATTCAAGATAGTGAGCCTGTCCAAGCTAGAGGGTTCCACCACATTTCCCTTACCTCTTCCAAATTAATTAGCATACAGGATGGCCACCCTCATCATATGTATGCTCATCGGCTCATCCTTGATAACTTAATATAGTTCAATGCAGTTCTCATGAGTCTAAGGCAGTAGTGTGGCCATTTTTCTGAAGATAGATGCCTGACTTTCTATCCTGCTTTCCTCGTTAGGGCATCTTTGAGATCTTCAAATGGGTAATTCTAACATTCAGGTGTTAAATATCTTCACATAACCTTTTCCAGCATAAAGGGGGATTATCCCCTTTGTAATTCAACTTGATTTAAACTACCCCTTCATGCTTGTTCCTTGACATAGTGCAAAGCATGTATTCTACAGGCATACATGAAGAACACTATATAGTGCACGTGTAAAGAGCTATCCATGAAATAGAAACTTAGAAAGGATGAAGTCCGACCTTGAGAAGTTACACGTGCAGTACCAGTTGAAGACATGAATGAGAAGGCATGAGGTGCTGTTTTTACGCAAGAATAAGGGCATCCTGCAAAAAGTAGATAAAAGGGAAGAGTGAAAATATTTAAGCACCAAGCAATGGATGTGATTAACTTTTTAACCAATAATGTCAGCCCTCTATGTAGACAAAGAATCAACCAATGGAAATGATTCTTCACTATGTGAGATGTACTGCAGTTATTCCTTCAAAGTTGTATGAAGGAGCTGTATGACAAATTAAACAGGAAAAAACAGAAATAGAATGAAGCATTTGATACCTTTCCCAAGACAAATAGACTCATTGACAAATAGATCCAATGCCTCACATTCTGGCTCATCAAAAGGATCCAAACTCTCCCTGCATGTGCATCCAGTGGTCAGAGCAATGTATAAACTGACTCAAAATGAAACAACGAAAACTAATCCAAAATTCTATATTGAATGGTTGAAAGGATTAGATAAGAAAAAGAAATCTCGATGAGCATAAAAATGGACCAAGCATAACAGAACAATATTAGTAGACCTTAACATACAATCACAGAAACCACCAACTTTTCCTTTGCAATGCGGTGGGGAAATGGTTAAAAACAATTCAGGAAGGCCGAAAACCTGTTAGTAGAACTCGGGCACTGATCCTGAGCCGACATTATAAAGAGGCCTCCCCTTGCCACTCATCCAATGAGAGCGTTTGGATATAAAAGAAAGAACCCAAAGCAGAATCGTGTATATAGCACGAAAGATTCAAAAATTTAAGCACAATCAACAGTTATTTGCTAAAATCAAGGATCAAAAGGAGGTTTAACATTCGCACATTCTCCAATTTACTAATCAAACTCGATACCCAATTTACCTCAAAGTAGTCTCAGATTGGTGGTATTTCGACAACATCTGCACCCATAATTAAACAGTAGTATTTTGTGAATCATTTCAATCACTTTGCTTTTAATAGAAGAGTACTGAAACCTACCAAGGAAACAACTAGAAATCAAGCAAAACATTTGAGACCCATCCATCTTGTTCTAAACAACGCTTGATGTGTTGTTACAATCAGTAATCAGCAATACCTCGTATGCCTGAATCACCCGTCGGATCATTGTATCCGAGTCCCTAGCATCTTTGCAAACGTCGGGATGAAACTGCTTTACCTGAGTTTTACCAATAATAATAGAAACCAATCATGGAAACTTGCTTTCTAGCTTTTCAAAAACTGAAAGGAAAGGGAGGGGATTAAGGAATTATTAGAATAGTACACGTACTTTGGTTCGGAAAGCAGCTTTGATGTCAGCCGGCGAGCAGTCTCGGTCGACCCCGAGAACGTCGTAGGGGGAGGTGGTAGAGAGCCAATCATCTTCACCTACACTCGCTTTGCAGTTGACAGTGAATCGAGATATTGAAGAAGAAGGGAAGAAAGTTGGTTTTTGGGCTCCCTGTGCAGGGCAAGGAAACTGAAAAAGAGAAGGGAAACGAAGGCCGTGTCTGGTGCTGGTAACGGCTTTTGAGAAGGGAACTAGCTGAGCGCTTGTACCTGAGAGGAACATCCCCTTCTCTCTCTCTTTCTCTCTCTCTCGCTCTCGGCTCGCCCGCCCTTGTATGGTTGGTGGCATATGTGTAAATGAGCAGACAGCCAAAAAAAGTATGTGGTCTACGTGCGTGCATCAAAAAATACAGACCACATTCGAATCCTCTACTGGCCCACTGAGGCTTTGCCGATTCAACTGGCTCATAGAATATCATAAATCCTCAGAAAACAGAATATATTACATCTACATAATAACAGTTAACAGAGCTCGCTCGTGTTCTATGAACCCTGAATCCTCTTCAGAATATATTCACCCTCTTCAACAAGCATCCCACCGGAATCAAGGTAGCGCTGCTGCAATTCCCCTCCCTCTCTCTCCTTTTTATTCTTCATTTCTTTCGGTCTTCTCGCTCTTTGGTCTCCCCTGCTACAACGGAGACGGAGTCTTTCCCAAATCACCATTGGCTGTGCATCCCCTTCCTCTCTCTTCTTGCCCTTCTAATCATTAACCACTTCCCACTAGTCATTCCCTCTTCTCTTCATAATCATAACCACACAGAAATCTCAAGTCAATCATGCGCATCTTAATTTTCGTAATGACAAAATAAGCACTAAGAAAACGCAAAACAATCTATTTAACCTTTCCTATTACGGTTGGTTTGTTGCTGTTAAAATCTCCTTTCATATCTTCAACACCTTCACCCACCACAAAACGATTAAGAACGCAATGTCTAGTCTATAAAACAAACAGAGCATATTCTCAAATTCTGAGTTGAAAACCCCAATAGTCTAAGCAGGGTTGGAAAGACGAAACCCAAATAACCGAATTCAATCGATAAAATCAAAGGAAATTTTGCATTAAACCTGAGAGGGATGGGGAAGAGCCATGTAAAATCCACAATTAAACAAAAAAAAAAACAATTAAAAATGACGAATCAGACTGCTGCTTTTTTCTTTTTCTTTTCTTTTTTCACAGTAGAATGATATGCTGGAATGACTTTACCCTTACGAGCAAAGCAAGCAAAAAGATGGGCCATTGGATTTAAATGTCTATTTACATCAATAAGCAAGAAGGATTGAAAACTAAGCAGCAGCCTCCGGATGTGAGCCCAATGCATCTGTTCTACCCATGAACTTGGTTTGGTGTGAATTGTGAAGAGATTAACTAGTTTTTGACAATCAGAATATATTGTTATATCAACTATATTGGCTGTTGAAGCTGCTTCTAGACCACTAGCTAAGGCACGAAGCTCTGCATCATAACTTTCTACGGCCCAACAACTTCTTCCTTCAGCTATTGTGAAGTTTCTATTGGTGTCTTCTTGTCCTGCAGCACCTGTGTTTGGGTTAAATGAGCCATCTATGTGAAGAGTAGCACAATCCCCTACACTGATCATGTTAATGCATTGTTCTTGCACACCCCTTGCCAATAGATTGCTATCACCAGAGATGTAGTATTTGGCTTTGCTTATTATATCAAAAGGCACCATCTCAAATCCATCAAATATTTTCTTGTTGTGTGCTTGCCATATTAGATATACCATCACACAAAATTTCCCAAAGTAAGAAGAGATTTCTTGCTTGGTCATTTGAAGTTGCAAAGACCTAAGCCACTCTTCAACTAAGAGTTGCAGAGGTTGCATCACCATTGCGTCTGGATTAATCCCAATCTATGCTTCACACCAAATAGCCCTAGCATAAGAGCACGTGAAGAAGAGATGATGAAAAGTTTCTTGTTGTTGTAAACAAAAACAACAAATTTGATCATGTGGAGATAGCCATTTAGCACACTTGTCCTTTGTTAATACACCATCCCATAACGCTTTCCAGACAAAACCTTGGCATCTATAAGAGATCTTAAGCTTCCAAAGCAGATTCCAATTGAAGTGAGGGGCTGAAGGAGAAGGCAATAATGAGAGAAAACTTTTATACACAGATTTAACTGCAAAAACCCCAGAATTGGTTCTTTTCCAAATCATTTGGTCCCTTACTAGATCTGTCTGAGGTCTTATTCGTGTGATGTGACTCATTGTAGCCTCATCAAAGAAATGTTGTAGCACTCTTAGATCCCATGTATATTCCCCACTTAAAAGGTCTGCTACCTTCGGCTTCAAGGTGTGTGACTCACATGTAGGACTTGCTATCGGTACTCCACTTGGAATAGTTGGTACCCAAGGATCATCAAAAGCTGATATAGATGAGCCATCTTTTACAATCCATAGTAGATTTGGCTTTAAATCAACTAATCAACTATGAGCTTGTTTCCACCATTTAGAGCTTTGCTGCCCTTTCTTTGCCATGAAGGGATTACATTTAGGAAAATATTTTTCCTTAACTAGTCGGCGCCATATACTGCTCTGTTGTGTAAACAACCTCCATATCTGTTTGTTGAACATAGTTTTATTCATTAATAGGCTCTTCTTGAATCCTAATCCTCCGGCTGCTTTAGGAAGACATAATTTTTGCCATGAGATTGTGTGCTTAACACTATGTGATTCAGCTTGCCACCAAAAGTCCCTTGTGAGCTTATCATATTGGGTATGAAATGTATTAGGAAGAATCATAAATGCCATTGAATAATTTGGAATGGATTGTATGACTGACTTCACTAATGTGGTTCTTCCCGGTTGAGAAAGTAACTTTGAGCTCCATGAATTAATTCTAGAGTGTATGCGGTCCAACAATTCTTTATTGGAAATCTGATTTTTGGCATTTATTTCCACTCTAGAACCTAGATATTTAGTGCCCCACATGCATTTACTCACCTTGATAACTTTGGAGAAGAACTTTTGATGCTGACGTGGTACATTTCTGCTAAACATCAAGTTTGGTTTCCCATAATTGATTCTCTGGCCTGATGTCTTCTCAAAGTTGTGAAGTATTTGTCTGAGGGCCTTGATTTGCGGTAGATCAGCTTTACAAAAAAGCATGCTGTCAAGAAAAGAGGGAGAAGTACCAATCAGCCCAGATCAAAATTTATTAGGCCCAAAGTACAGGGAGAATGCATCTGACTGTGAAGGCAGGATGTGGTTTATAGGGGGGAGAGGGCTAGTTGTAGGGGGGGGCGGCTGGAATTCAGAATTCTGCATTGTGTGCTTCCGTACTTTTCCCAAGAAAAGATGTGTGATAGGTGTGCCATCATGACATAATTTGGTACCTTCTATGAGACCTGAATTAGGCGCATTGTTTAGAAATTAGGTGAGAACCTCCATGCCAATAATAAATAAATAAGGCAAGAATAGGTCTCCTTGATGAAGGCCTCCTTTTGAGATGAAAGTAGCCATGGGCTTCCCCTCCTAATTTGATGGGAAAAGAGGGAGTGGAGATGCACTGATGTATTAGATTGTACCATTTACTGGGAAAATTCATTTTATGTAGAGTCTCTTGTAAAAATTCCCACTCCAGTCTATCAAATGCTTTCAACATGTCAAATTTGAGGGCTATGTATCCCTTACCTCTTTTCTGAGCTTTCATCATATGTGCAACTTCCCTTCCCTTACTAGAAGATTGTTGTCAACAATTTGCCTCTCCTTTAAAAACTTGTCTTAAATGGTGAGATAATCTCCTGCAGCATTGGTTGTAATCTCATGACTAGCCATTTGGAAATGATCTTGTAGAGCACGTTGCAAACGCTAATTGGCCTGTAACTGGCTGCATCCATTGGTTGGTTGTTCTTTGGAACAAAAACCAAATTAGTATTATTTATCTCCTTAGGTAAAAGCTCAAAATTGAAGAAATGACCACCATGTTATAGATATCGTTTCCTATTGTATTCCAGTATTGTTGGTAGAAGAAAGCTATAAATCCATCTGGGCCTAGGGCTTTACGAGGGTGCAGCTACCGAGACTTCTTCATAAGTTGGTGGTTGCATCAATGAGATCACATGGTTGTTTTGAAGCTGAGGGAGAGAGAGTGTCTAATGATGAGGGATCAAAATTTTCATCCACTCCTCCAACTTCCAAAATGATATTCTTGAAGATTTTTGCTATTTCAACCTTGTTGGAAGTCCAGGTATCGTATGCTTTTTTTTATCCATTCTATATTATTTTTTATATTCTTGCTGAAAGAATTTGATGTTCTTGCCTCCATCCCTTAGCCAGAGAGCTCCCTTGAGTTCAACCTCTATAATTGCTCATCTTTTCCTAAGCTAGTAGTAGTATTCTTGTACAAGGAGGTTTAATTGGTTTGAGTCTGCGTCGGAGCCTATGCTCATTTGGAGACTAGAGATGTGACTTGAGAGCCTTTGGAGTTGGTCTTGTGTGAGACCAAATTTTTTTTGTTGTTTACATTGTTTCAATTTTGAAATGATTTGAAAAGCTGGGGTACCACTCATATAATTTTCCCATATGTCAGAGATGGTCTTTAAACAATCTGGATGCTCAGACCAAAAGGGGAGGAAATGAAATTGAGACCTAGTCGATGGACATATGTCTGTGGAGAACTGGTTGAGGGAAAAGGTGTGTCCAGCTTGTGGTTGCTAGAGCTCAGTCTAATCTCTTCCATTAAATGATTTTGGATAATCTTGGAGTTGAATGACGAAATTTTTTTTTTGATCATGATGAAGATAAATGCCACTCATGCCACCCAAAAAAGCCACGGAAGAGTATTGCAAGTGCAATAAATATTTTCATATTTCTTTCCGCTGCTATGTTTGTGGATGGCCATAGAACAAGAGTAACTGGCAAGGGTGATGAGGGGAGTTTTCAACCTGTATTGTTATAAGGTTTATTTGCACTTACAGTGCTGTTGTTCTAGCAACATAACAGTCCACCTAATAGACCTTCTGCTTCTTTACAAATATGTCTATCGAACCTCAACCTCTTCGTAAGCTTAAGACAGTATAATCATAGTTGTGAACAGACACCAGTATATGATGTACATAATGAATTAAGAGGGAATGAGTGACCTGTCAACAAATTAAAGAAACTGCTGCCACCTAGAGTAATAAATGTTAGACAGACACGTGTTGTGTTATGTTGTGTTGTGGCGTGTAATGCATACTAGATACGTGGATTATAAGATGTCAGTACCCGAGTTAGATGAGTCAACTCGCTCGTACCTTGTTGGATTATAATCTCTGTCCCATGGCGTCCATGTTGCTGCTGTTAACCCAAACTCAGAGTCTTAAGACTTTTGTCTTGTTGCGCAGAAGGTTGAAATACAGGCTTGATGGCGACAAGTTTAAGTATAATGGATTCCAAAACAGGGAACCAAATTCAGAAATTAAAAAATCGATGCCGGAAAAAACCTTACTTGGATGATGACGATGACATTAATTCTACCCGTGAAATCTTAAGTGTAAAAAGATGGAGAAATTTACAGGCTTGATGCCGGAAACCTTACCTGAAAATTATCGAAATCAGAATCCATTGGCGCCTCCCAGACCGCACAGGAGTACTCGTATGAATATGTTGCAGCGGCGACCAAAGCAACTGAATCTTCTTACGTCCATGCCGATTTGGTTGGATGTAGGAGAAAGTCATTCCTCTCTGCTTAACATTAATATCTATAGTTAAAAATTTGAAGAAATTCCCAGAAACATTGTGAAAAAAGTTGCAAATGCCACATTTAACATTAATCAGAATAAGACAAAAGAGATTTTCTATGAATATTGCTCTCACTAGTGAAGAACCATTCTATTTGGCATCGGAAACATGCTCCACCAACAGTTTGCAGGAAATGGGTGGGGTGAGACTTGAGAGAGGGAGAGAAAGGATTCTAGAATGCGAGGGATGAGCGAGAAGGGTTTTTGGAGAGTCATTATTATTATTGGATGGATTTTTTAGAAAAGATAATTTTATTTTACTTTTTGTTTTTTCACAACCAAAAAGTCATATTAAACTTTTTTCAAGGGAAAATTCCCGATATTGAGGTCGGGTGCCGATTTAGCACCCAAACTTTAAAATTACCCTAAGATCAGGTTCCGAGAACCCAAATCTCTTTATGGAGGTGAAGCCTCCATCCACTATCAACCAGACGTTCTTTGTCGCATCGAAGAATGCTTGCAGTAATGGCTGAGTGTGCAGGTGGTTCCCTGTTGCCTTAGCAACTTACACCATATACTTTGACATCGATCTCAACCACACTGACATTGCTAGGTACCCAAGCTTGGCCTCTCAATGGATCTGGCTGACTAGCTCTTTTCCACCTCAACTCCAACCGTTTCTGCAGCATCTTCCCATATACCATTTTTGCGGATCTGGCTCTTTGATAAGGACTTGAACAACTGCTTCCAATTTGGCATTTTGAACAACCTCGGAAACTCCCCCATCTCCGTCATCGTGTTGTCCAACAACAACCTCGGCGGTTACATCCCCAAGGCCTACTTCTGCCCACCTATGGGTAGATGAAGAGCTTGGAGCAGTTCGACGTGGCTTACAATATGTTTATTGGGGTTGTACTGGCGGTAGTGTTTTAGCTATCGAGATTGGGATTAAGATGATAGTGATCGACAAGGGTGGTGGTGGTGGAGGAGCAGTGGACAACATAGGGGAGGGGATGCAATGCAGCGACCATCCTTACAGAAAGAATCCAGGTGGCATCTGCGGCTTCTACTTACAAGAGAAGCTGGGTGAGCTACTGTCCTCAATCCGCTGTAGAGGCTTGTTCTCTCCGATAACAAACAAATTCAACACATCGATCCCAGCTGATCTCAGCGATTTGAAATCACTTCCAAATTCCTACTTACTCCCATGTTCATTGGTTACATAAGGCAACTTGGACCAGGCTTCTGGTGGTGGTGATGGTGGTTGGGAAGCATGACTTGGTGGCAAAGGAGGTGATTCTATGACGCACCCAAATGGAGGTGAGAGAGAGATAGAAACATGTGGTGGCATAGCACTGGTTGGAGGTGGGTAGAATTCTTCTGCGAGTGGAGGCGTTGTATAATGATGGATTGGTGGCGGCACCCCAATATGTGGTGGAGGTGGCAATGGTTGTGTATAAAGGTGATGGGTTCGAGGAGAAGGAAGATAGGGAGGAGGTGAGGTGAGGCATAACCAGAATAATGAGTTGGTGGTGGTGGTGATGCGTAAGGATAATGATGGATTGGTGGTGATGGCAGGTAATTTCTAATAGGAGGTTTCTGCTTAGTCTGGTTAGTTGGATGCAGAGATGGAGGTTGTGGTATAATAGGCTGCTTTGTCTTCAGTGGTGCTTCTTTCAACATGGTTGACTATGGCGGAGGAGGCTTGAAGAATCTGGGCGAGTGGACCGAACTTGGCAGTGGGGGTTGCAGCATGGGAATCATTGCTCCCAGTGCAGAGAAAGAAGTAGCACCACCCTTGCTGCCACTACCACCGCCAGAGATCAGCGTAGTACACTCCAGTGCTTCATTGGTGAAGTAGTTAAACAAGTATGTAATTGTGGAAGGTTGGGAGTTTACACTTGAAGGGTATTTTTGTCTTTTTGCATGCTATTTGACGGTTAATTAACATAGCGTACTAGATTGCCGCAAAATGAAAGTTCGGGTACTAGATTGTCGCGTTTTAAAGTTCAGGTACTAAATTGGCACTCGGCCTAAAGTACAAGGTACTTATCAGGAATTTTCCGCCAACTTTACTCCAACGTTTGGCAGTGAATACATGTCACACATAAAGAGATAAATCAAAAAGCCTAGGCTGTTTTCTGCAAACAGCCAAAGTATTCCCTGGATGGTGAGTTTTGGAAAACAAAATCTCCCTCACATTAACATGGGTTTCCGAGATGTTTTGAAATGTTGGGTGCTCAAAAACTCATGACGAGTTTTAGACAATTTCCCTTACAATACAATTAAACGCTTGTCTTGACCTCTACCCCAAATTGGTTAGAGACAAAATCATGCACCTTGGGGTGGGCAACTTATCACAAGTGAACACGTTAGAGTACAAAGCACTACCGTGTTCACTTGTGATAAGTTGCCCAGCCCGCTATGCACTATGTGCAGTTTTTAGCCTCACATCCAAATCATAGTTTTTACTTTGGGAAAATTATAGTATGTGCCAACTCAACATTTAAAATTATGCTGCAAGTTGGTTCAAAAATCAATAAAGCTTTGACAATCAGCTCTATATTTCAAATTATAAAATCCCCTGTCATATCATTGAAGGCTTATCTTGTTGTTTCCAACATGGAACTCTCAACTCTTGTTGGACACAGTAAAAAGCATATACCTGATGAGGGCAGATTTGGTCATCTAATGTAATTGTGACACATGGCATCCCTAAACAGTTGGACGCCACCTAGGTGATAATTTGGAGTCCCAAATCGTAGTTCGTCTTCGCCCCCACCTAGCGACCTGCCTTTACCGCCAACCTAGAGACTTCGACCACAACTTAGGCCGGCTAGGAGCACCTCGTCTAGGGCCGACCTGTAGCATCTCGTCACTGGCCGATGTGACCTCGACGTGAGGAGCGACCTCCCTCGAGGGCTTACCAACCTGACTGAGGTCCAAGAGGCAACTTATGAGTTGTGCTCGCCAACAAATTCGGTATGCATATCCCGACACTCCCAAGTTTCTCAGAAGTTGGTCCACGTACCGAGTGTTCCGAGAGGATGACCAATGTGTGTGGCGATTACCTCCGGAAATATCAGACCAGTTAGGCAACCTCCCGAAAATCTCAGATGCGGTGCGTGAAGCCCACGCCAAACAAAGCCTATATATGGGCACTAACCCCAATGACACGAAGGGGTACGCGCGGTTACTTACATCCAAGCTCTCTAGGATACAAACTTTTAGCTCGCACAACCCAGTACTGACTTAAGCATCGGAGCGACCGTGCCGAGAAATTCACCCCGGGTCCTCTAACATTGTTTCCTTGCAGGTCTCTTCGAAGAGCTACCCATCTCGGCACCCAAGTAGCCTCTTAATTCAATCCAGTCAGTTCAACATCCAAGCCTTTATCCAGCAGAAATACTCCAGCTCGACCTCTGAGTCATCAGACACCGGGAAGTAGTCAGAACAACAAGGTGTTGCCAAAAAACCCTTCATCAATTGGTGCCATCTGTGGGAAATGCTACAAGAAGCTAAGTTCTCACCTTCTAAAAGGCTAAGTTCTCATCTTCTAGAAAACTAAAGATCTCACCTTTTAGAAATTAAAGTTTTCACTTTCTAATTTCCATTTTTATGAACTCAAAGGCACTTTTGAGCAGCATCAACACCCATAACGAATACCGATTACTAGGGGGCAAAAACATTTATGATGAACCTAGAGAACCCCCCTGTGACAATAAACAAGTGCAAACCGAACTCAGCATCCCTAGTACCCCAGATAAATACCCTGCTACCGCATGTGAACGCCCATCTCCCCGCGGTAGAGCCATCAGCAGTTCCCACTGGGATTGAAGCACGGCAATTCCATGAGATGAAGCATGAATTTCCAGATGTGAGCACGGGAGCAGCTCGACGTATTCATGTTGATGCAAAATAGGCAATAGCAGAACAACCTTAACAACTAGCAGTCTAGCAACAGGCACCTCGGAGTAAGGCTGCCCCTACAAGTCAAGCCAATCATGGTTCCTGTAGGAAGTTGATGGCCAACAGAATAAGCAACTCTACCGACTTTATTTCAGCCCGAATAAGCCTCATTAGTCCTCTCCGCGAGGTCTCCCCTACAGATTGAACCCTTCGCGGCTCCTGCGTGAGTTAGCGGCTTATGAACTATGTGAATGCCCTTACGGGTCAAGCCCCTCAAGGCTCCCGAGCAAGTCGGCGACCTACAGTCAGTAGAGCTGCCTCCGCAGGTCAAGCTCCCTATGGTTTCTCGTAGGAGTGGACGACCGGTGTCATTACGAGGCTGATGCAGCACAGCCATGGCCCTGAACTGCTGATTCGCACCAACAACAACATTATGCCCTCACAAGGGGGGGGGGGGGGGCAGAACATGTACGTCGTGGTCTCGCAAGCACTCACCTAGGAAGATAATCCCACGGGATGATGTAGAAGCATCCATATGAGAACCACGTAGGCGGAAATGTCAGGCCGCACATCTGCCAAATAATATTAAGGAGAGTGGACTACAAAGTCGCTCTTAGAGCCAAGGGTTAAAGTGTCGAGCTGATAAAAGACCTTGGCACCACATGAGACCCAATTGCCTCTTCGGCATGGGCAAAGATCAAGGATAAGGAGAGTGGACCGCGAGTCGCTCCCAGAGCCTAAGGGCTAAGGTGCCGAGTTGATAAAAGACCTTGACACCACATAAGACCCAATCGCCTCTTTTTCATGGGCAAAATAAAAAGCAGTTCGCATTCAATACAAGAAAGAGAACAAAGAAAAGACTAGTTCGCTTTCAACACCATGATAGATGTAAACTTAGTCGATCTCTTCACAATAGACCTCCACCTCGGTTTCAGGCTCCACATCGAACTCACTGGCTACTCTTTTGAGAACCAATTCGAAGGACGCTACGTCGAAGTCTACCTATGTGGAGCGACCTAATAAAGCAGTCACATAGAATCCCCTCTTGAGGATGGCATGATAAACTTCACTCTTGAGGTAATAGTCGGATTGTAGAACCCCTTGACGGTTCCATCCCTAATAAGGTAAATGTCCTCAGGGTATCTGCTCCACCTCTCCTCGAATAGATGAATTCGCTCTCGTGCCCCGATAACCAAGACGACAAGGTCCTGCATAAGGCTACAAACACTTGGACTCTTCTAACTTGAGAAGCAAATTGGACCGACACTTACGACTACGAGCTTATCGAATTAGTCATTCCATGCCAAAAGGAGAGATCTACTCCCTTTGCCGATCTACTTTCAGCTCGGGAGTGGGGGGCATTTGATGAGGGCGGATTTGTCCCTCCAATGACATTGTGACACACATCCCGAAACAACTAGACGACACCCAGACACCACCTAGGCAATAATTTGGAGTCCCAGATCGTAGTTCGTCTTCGCCCCCACCTGGCGACTTGCCTTTACCGCCAACCTAGCGACTTCGACCACAACTTAGGCCGACTAGGAGCACCTCGTCTAGGGCTGACCTGTAGCATCTCGTCACTGACCGATGTGGCCTCGACACGAGAAGCAACCTCCCTCGAGGGCTTGCCGACCTGATTAAGGTCCAAGAAGTGACATGCGAGTTGTGCTTGCCGACAAATTCGGTATGCATATCCTGACACTCCCAAGTTTCTCGAAAGTTAGCCCACGTACCGAGTGTTCCGAGATGATGGCCAATGTGCGTGACGATTACCTCCAGGTATATCGGACCGGTTAGGCAACCTCCCGAAAATCTCAGATGCAGTGCATGAAGCCCTCACCAAACAAAGCCTATATAAGGGCACAAACCCCAATGACACGAAGGAGTACACACGATTACTTACATCCAAGCTCTCTAACATACAAACATTTAGCTCGCACAACCCAATACCGACTTAAGCATCGGAACGATCTTATCGGATTAACCACCCTAGGTTCTCTAATCCTCTGTCTTATAGCTTGGTCCAACTTGCTACACAATTAAAGTACAGGTCATCTTCCAGCTAGGAGCTTCCAGATTGCGCATCATCAATACTGAAATTGCCTTAATGTTGAACTGGCTAAGAGTATAATTTTCTCTTTTACTTTTTATTGCTCTGTTTTTGTGTTTAGTCTTGTCTTCACTCTTAGATGTTGTCGTTGTTATTGGTTTGGTTAGTGTCATCTGTAATTCATTTGTTTTTACCATAAACAAAAACCTCACAACTTACGATACCAAGTTGGCAAGTATAATTCCTTTGTTTTCTCCTATAGGAGGGGAAAATGTATAATGCATGAACAGCACAATTAAACAAGAACACTTTGATCCATTGATAAAGCAACACAAACAGTTGAATTTTAATTTCCAAGTTTAAGTCTTTAATGGCTTGTACACCTTGTAAAACTTAACCAATGAATGAAAAATGAATAGGAGGTCATAACTGGATAACTGAAACTCTTTATAGGAGGTCAAACGAGATTGTAATCGAATCTGGAAAGTGATTCAAACGAGAGCACTTCTCAAATGCCGCACTCATTTACCAATTATCCCAAGCGATATCCGCTTCCCCAACCCCCAAGGCCAAGGGCATGAGAACAGCTGGTAGTCTAGCAAAAGTAGGAATGACAATTACACTTGATAATAAAACTACAGAAAAATGTTAACAGGGGAAGGCACTCTGAATCAAAGAGACGGTGCACTACATTCTGTCAACATTTTGCTCAACACAATAATTCCATTGAAGACAACGAAAAGATTCTCCACTGTACAATCTTCAGCATCCATCTCTGCCTTGTTAGTTGACATTGGTCAGCAATGAACCTCTACTCGGATGTTATGTTGTTGGTTAGGCTCGGTAAGTGCTCTGGAAAAGTAGTTGCGGATCTCTGGAATTATGCGCTGTATCAGTTCAGAATACCTGCCAGTTTACCCACCAATAAATCCATCACTACGGTAAGAAATATCTTGAGAGACTAGAAACCGTCCAAACCATGAGCATGAAAAACATGGTTCTATTACAGAGTTTGAACTTATTATGAAAAAAAAATGGAAGTATAATAACAATTATTGACTCTTAATCTTTTATACGTGTTTCACTTTTATATGAACTGTGTACACATCATAAAATTATAATTCGATCATGAACTCAGCTAGTGTCAAGACTTTCACTATTCAGTTGTTTGCTGGTATTCGGTAATGTTACAATGGAAAGGGTTACCAAATGGCACCTTTGGGCTCCTTTTCTACACAGCTAACCTACTACCATGTGAACAAATGATGTGGCAAATCCTGCATCAGAAAGGAGACGCATAGGTATAGGATTGACCAGGGTTCCACTCCCCCAGTCTGCATATGCTCTGGTTCAGTGTCAAAAATAGAATATCGTATCAAAGATGCAGAGGCCACTAAAATTTCTCCAAATGAATTGACTGGAGAACCTGGCCATATTTTAGACTACTCGAACAAAGCATCAAAAAAGGTGACTATTTTTCCCCAATTCTCTCAATTCAATAAAAGACTTGGCCCAACTATATGAGATTGGTTACATGCATCAATTCTATCATTCCGATCTGCTCAGTGTCGTGTCTTTTGTTAAATTATAAGCCCTCAAACCATTTTTGACTACTTGGACATGTGCCCATTTTGGTCAGCCACTACTTCTAGATCTTCAAATTTGCAACATATCACTTGGCAGTTTTGTAGATATTACTTGTAGTAACAAAACCATCTTAGCCCATTCCCTCAGTTCATTACCTATCAGGGTTACACTCATATGCCCCCATAAATATACTCATTTATAATCCTATCTTTTCTAATTTTACTATTAATCTATCTCAACATCCACATCTCTACCATCTCATTTGTTTTGGACAAGTTAATTATTGACTGCCCAACGCCCTGCTCCATATGACATTACTTGCTTAATAGCTATTTTATAAAAGTTTCCTTTTAGCCTGAGTGCCACTCTCATCACACAAACTCCATATGCACCCCTCCATTTCTCCCCTCTCTATATTTCTTTATTTATTAAATGTAACTTCCTGATGAAAATTAAAGTCATGTTTAAGGTATTTGAACATCCTTGTAGAATAATTATTAGTATATTGCCCCTTCGTGACAGATCATTATAATGTTCCCCGGCTTCTTCTCATTTAGTACTCACCATAAAAATAACCAAATTATCCTTCCAAGGAGAAGCTAGGATTGAACTTGCAACCTCATGGCTGCCATTATGTCAAAAATCATATAATGAGTTCAAGGCCATTGTGTTCTGCTTGACCAGATCAACTTTAATCACTGGTCATGTCTACTAAAAATTTTGAAAGGTTTTGGAATTTTGAGAAACTACTCAACAAAAGATGCAAAATTGTTATAGTTGCAGCTCATCTCGGGTGATTTCAGTACTGTCAGACCCAAACCAGACTGAATAATCAAACCAGTGAGATGGTGACCAATTCAGCTTTCCCATTCCCAGTTTTTGACAATTTTTATGGGCTGAACAATTCAATCACCAGTTAAACCAGTGACCAGATGAGATCTGAACACTGGATGGCATTCATCACATGGTTGAGAGAGAGAGGTATAATGAACGTACCCTGGCCTAGCACTCAATTTATCAAACTGCTCCAAAATAAACAAGATGCATGTATGCCTTAATGAAATAGCATGAAAAGCCTCTGAAAGTTCATACATGCTTGAAACATTCTCCAAAGATACATCCTGAATCAGAAGTGAGGAAAACACAAGAAAAGAGGTCATACAGAAATCTAACCTCAACTAAAGAAAATACAGAAAAATAAAGTGAAAACTGAAAACTAAGCCTTTTTTGAGGATAGAAATTTGGTAAAAACTATCAATAGAGAAACTACCAAGATTTTCTGACTTACCTGTGCAATTGCATACTCACATAGACGCTTGAGTCCCTCCAGGAGATACTGATCTGCAGCTCTAAGGAGATCCTGTGCAATGTCTAATGTAACATCCACTGATCCCGTGTATATAAATCTGTTTATTACCCCACCCCCCATTATGAAATAGAAACAGAAGATTACATCAAACATTACTTACTGCAAGTGTCCAAAAAAGCAGGGGAAACATGAGATAAAACAACCAACCTCATCATCAATTCAAAAACATCCCATCGTATATTAGGGATCTCTATATCTCTTGCATCCTTCTCCTGCAGGCCACAGATGTAAGTTTGCCTTCTAGAACAAGCCATCCACATGTACCAACTTAAGTTCCATAGAAATACACATTTGAAGCAAGAGACGGAGCATTAAGTATATACTAAAAAAAGAAAAGAGAGAGAGAGAGAGAGAGAGAGAGAGAACTTCTAAGGTTAACCATTCTCAATTTCTCACCCTATAGCCACCATCAAACATCGCACGGAATGCATCCGAAGAAGCAAGTAGAGCAATTCTGTGAGCATAAAACCGTCTCCCTGAGAAGAAACGGACAGAGAACAGTTTAGCCCATAACTACCTTCATTACAAAAATGGAAAATCTAAGACCTTTTATTCCTTGAAATAACACACTTTGAGCTTCATCTTAAACACACAAGATATGGAATCACAGTATCACACACACAAACAAAAATTAAATACAAAAAAGAATTGAACTTATCCAGGCAAAGAATGATTAACCTTCAACTAGAAAGGTGACATCGGAAAGTGTAGCATTATTTACATATTGCTCACCCAAATAGACCTGCAACAAGAATTACTTGTAGTCTTAGGCACCCAATATTCAGATTGGAAAAAGGTTTTTTATGGAAGAGTGAGTAAAATAAACCAAAATGAAAGAGAACAATGATGGACAGTGATGACATTTCAAAAACCAAAGCTTAAAATGAAAGAAAATAAACCTACAAGTCATTTAAAGCACAAAGTTTTAGACTAAATGAAAGAAGTATGAAAACATACTAGTGCCAGACAGTCCCAGTTTTCCAACCACCATAGAGGAAATGAAACAGCAACATACTAGTGCTTCCATGTATCCTATTCAGGTATAATGCCCATCTCTCCAAGCAAATATGGTTGGGTAGACCAACAATCTAGGTTGTTACCGAACTAACAATGCCTAAGGGCACTTATAAGAAGCAGCATTCAGTGATGGATTTGCTCAACACAAAAGACCATACAGTTTAGAAAACTAGCATCTTCACCTAATCAGTTAATCTCATCCAATCCCCTAGTTTTCTACCAATAACATAGTAAATTTTTTTTCCAGAAACACTGATACAAATGAACCTAGGATTTTTTTAGTTCCATATCCTGGCAAGCGATCATAACCCACCACCAAAGGAGTGGAAAATGCAGGGGTGTCAACATGAAGAATAAGAGTAAACTGGCAAAGGTTCCCACTAAGTTTTTTCCATACTGTCCATTACATATATCATTAATTTTATGTTTCATTACCACTGAATGCTACAGGGTAAAATGACAATGGGGATTTCCTAATTTAAGCTACTGAGATAAAGTATATTACTAGCAATCAATGTTTTTTAAATCGTATGACTTGCAATTCAAATCGTATGATTGATATTGAATCGTCTATAGAATGATATGAATCGCATAGATAAATCGTTTTTCACAAAAATCGTATGGCTTGTATATGAATCATTAATTTGAATTGTGAATTGTGATTTATATGAGAATCAAATTATTAATCTTTAACATTGATTTTGAGAGAAAATAGACCATTTAGTCCTCACGTTAAATTTTCATGTATATAAAGGGTATTTATGTCATTTTCAAATATAAAACTTAAATAACACTACTAGACTCGAGTGTCAATCAAACGAAAAGGTTTACTGTGGGAGAAAAACCCTTTCCATGCATGAAAAACTCCAAAGTTGGTCTGCATGAAAGGTATGTTTTTCTATTTTTTTTTCAATTGTTTTTGATTGCCGGTCTGCTGGTCTGCGAGCAAAACCCCTCTTCTGGTATGTTTTGGACACAAAATATGTGTTCTGCCCCATTCTTCCTCTGATACTGAAACCAAAACAGGGTCTCCGCCCCTTTTTTCTTTCTTCCACCTTCTGTTTCTGATGCAAAAACAGGGGCTCCACCTCTAATTTTGACACCAAACAGGGTTTCTGCCCCATTTTTCTTTGTTCCCCTTATGTTTCTAATGCAATTCATCTTCTTCTTTCCCCTCAGTCTTTGATGCCAAAATAGGGGTTCTGCCCCACTTCTTCTTGGCACCCTCTTTTTTTACTTTATTATATGGGTTTGGTAGTTGAGGAAGACCTAATTACAATTTATATTATTTGTTATTGTGTTAATTCTGAATTTGGTAGTTGAGTAGTACTGGTGGACCTTGACTGCTCCATGCATACAATGAATTCCTTTCATTTTTGTTTTCTATATAGGTTATTTGGTTTAGACTTTAGTTTCTTACATTGTATATAAAATTTATTTGAATGTCTCAATATGCAACTTGAAAATTGAATTATTTCATTCTTGATTTTTGAATGATGAAATTGAGTATGTATAGACCTATGGCTTATGCAACCTAGCAGTTGTGTTATGCATGTCTCTTATTTTAGTATTTTTTCTTGAATCATTAATATGCATGTCTAAGTTTGGCTTTAACAAGTGAACAAAGAAATAGAGACTATAAAACTTTGTAATTCTTTTTTTTAACTTGGGGATAAGGATAACTAAAGGAAAATGGTCCTTGTCCTTTTCTTTCTAGGATATGATAATAGCCAGAACTGACCACCTTAATTCCTTAATTCAACAAGGAAAAAAAAAACTAAAGCATATGTTTTTTTTCATCAATAAGCATATATTTTGGTATACCAATATGTCCAATTATTAAGGGACTACACGTTAAAAATTTTAAGCCTAATCACCCATTCTGAAGCCCTAAAAATACAAAAATTCCAATGTATATGTATGTACACTACATTATCCTTTTTGTTATAATTGAGCACTACATTATCCAAATTATATAGTAATAATTTGCTTAAGGCCAACTAGATCAAGTTAGAATCGGAAATTTTGAATGCATTGCATCCTGAAGTCATAATTGATAAATCTTTGACTAAATCATTTCTCCACAAGAGGCTTGGGGTAAAGGGGATTATCTCTTGAAGAACCAAGATAGCCAAAAAGGAATCATGCCTGTGGTGTTGGAGATGGAGGAGCTGCATCCATAGGGCAGAGAGTTGCAGCTTTTTTGGCTAACTTGTAGAGGGCCACCGAACTATCTTGTTGTTGCTTTGGGCTTGTAGACCCAAGAAGCTCCAAAAGCAACTCCAAACCTACATCCATTTAACATGGCTTAGACAAACTCAAATGCAGTTAAAAATGGTAAAAGCATTTCTGAAACAAAGAAATGAAGAAGCAGAATTGTCTTGAAAACAAGGTCATACCATTATTATCAATGAATATTGTTCTTTGATCATCAGGGGAACAAAGATGAGCAAGAGATAAAGCAACTCGTCTCTGAAAAACCTTTTCTCCCACGCGCATCAGATATAATAGATGGTTCAATACCTATCACAAGAAAATCATTTTGTAAGTATAATGGGGTAGAAAGAGAAAAGGGGGAAGGAGAAGCAGAGAGAAAACTAACTCGTCCGTGGATCTTCTCCTCTAATCTTTTCAAAGTCTTTGCTATACAATCTTTGGTAGCCTGTAAGTACATTACAACATCCAAGTTGCATAAATTTACCAAATTGCTAATGATATTTCTGATCATTAACAAAATCAAACCCAATGCTATACCGCTTAAACTCTAAGAAATACCAGCTACTTATTTTATTTCTTTAATTAATAATTAAAGAAAATTCATACTTGGACAATAAACTCTCCATCTTGCAGCTTTTGAACACCTCCAATCTTGATAAAATCAGAAACATTGTCCTACATGAAGGAAAAGGTTTAGGTTCTAAGAGTTCTATTAAGTTTATAATAAAATCTTAGATAAGTAAATGAAGGATTGCAATCATGCACAATGATATACACTTGAAAAGATTTGACAAACCATACCTCATTGTCTGCAAGGCCATAAAGAGCAAAAGCAGCATTATGTTGCAGAGATCCATTCCTTGAGTCTAGAAGCTTCAGCAATGGCACAAGACCACCATTATGAGCTATACCAGCTTGATTGTGTGTATCCTGGAAAAAACAGAGAAATGCATGCACCAACTATAATTCAGTGCCAAGCATACATACCAACTAGAAGGAACTGTACAATTGACTAACTTGAAGTGGCTAGAAGTACTACGATACTACCCACTACCCAGACAAAACAAAGATTTACTACAGAAAACCAAATAAGCTTGCCAAAAGTACAACTATTAAGAAAAAGAAAACCAATCTATGAGTAGAAAACAGGCACTAAATGCTGGGCCCAAGCCCAATGTATTTAAAATTCTTCAAAGTGGGTTACCCAATCACCCCTACTGCCAATGGCCTTGCCAGCTCTTTAGCAAGGGCAAGGGTAACAAAAGAACAGTTGGAATGGTGGATGCCGGGCTCTGAGGTAATTGAGTAGTTAATTCCATTTTAAAAGGAGTATGTCATTCTTCAGGTTGTGCATCTCTCTTTAATCTCATCTTTTGAAAATCCTTGGAGAGTTGGGATTTTCCTTTATTACTGAAATCTTATTTTACAGTTACTGATCAAAATCATAAAGCTTCCTTTTTCCTGACGTGTGAAGTTATTTATCAAACAAAACATCATAGACAAGATGCATTAAGAATACAAAAAGCTGGAAATATACATCCATGGAGCATAAATCAAACTCAAGGACCCACAACTAGAATCAACCAATAATGTGTTTAGGCCAAGTTTGGGAGTGCTTAAAAAATTAGTGCTTATTCGAATAAACACTTATTTTAGGCCGGGACCACACCATTAAGCACTTATAGGTGTTTGGAAAATAAGCCCAAAATAAGTGCTTATTGGAGAAGCCCAAAATTCCAGCTTTTTTTAAATTCAAGTTTTTTCTTTCAAAATTTTACCCATTTAGTTTTTGAAATTCCATTTATGCCCTTCAGATGTAAAAAAGTAGGGTTTGTCCAATCAATCCTTTCTTCTCTACTGTCTTCTCCAACCAGCGGCGGAACTTTTTCCACAGAACAATCAGAACCGAACCTAGGATTTGTAACCCAGTTGGTTCTACATGACTACCTACGAATATTCAACATATGGTAAGATGGTTGCCGAGAGGTTTGCCTTGGAGCTGGCACTCTACAGCAATGAAAGATCTAAGGGAGAAAGCAGGTCATCCTTCACTTGAATGAAATCAGGTTTCAGCGAGCCAAGAAGTGTTGCTCAGGCCGGAGTTGCTAACCTTCCCCCATGGAGGATAACCAATCTGATGAAAGAAGAACAGGGAACCACTGTTGCTGGAAAGCCATCTAGTATGAGTTGACACAGGTGAAATCGAGCTGCCAATAATGGGAGCAATGGGAATTTGTATTATCTTGAAGCTAGTCACATTGGCAAACACCAGAAGCCGTCACAACCTTAGATTCCTGCCGGTTATAGAAGTTAACAAGCAACAAGGGAGAGCCACTGGTTCTAAGTGCAGAGACAATGAAATAGTGAAGCCCTCCTCTGTTCAGCATCACTGATGGGATTGCTATGACGAGTTCGGAGCCGGGGTGGAGAAGACAACAATTGGTCTTTGTCTGCAGCTCTCAGAGATGATACAAAATAGAGGTGTGCCTCTCACAGGATTATAAGGAGAAGATGCCGGTGCTGGTATATAAAACGATGCCGCAGGCTGAACAGGTGATGTGCCAATGAAGGAAGATGCTGAAACAGGGGCATAGTGATCGGTGAAGGTAGGCAGTTCGGTGGTGTTAAGAAGAAAACAGGAGAGTGGGGAAACAAGATGGAAGTGGAAGAGAGGGATCCAGGAGAGAGAGAGAGAGAGAGGATACAGGAAGAGAGAAATAGAAGGAGATTGCCAGCACTGTGGGTTGGGGAGCTCTGTTTGCCACCGCTGGTTCTCCAATGAAAAAGGCGATGAATAGCATTTTTTCAATCTTCTGGTTTGGTGGCAAAACAGGGAGGTCAGAGATGAGAATGGGCTAAGGTTGTCTTTTTGAAAAAATAGGTGCTTATTGGATAAAAAGACCACCAAATGCCCCATATGAAAAAGAGCTTATCTTTTAAAATAAGCACTTGAAAAAGCTAGGTGCCAAATGTAAATAAGTGCTTATTTGAATAAACACTTTTAAGCACTTATTTTTAAAATAAGCACTCCCAAACTTGACCTTAATGCCACTAAACCAACAAAAAACCTATCAAAAAAGTACGAGATTGAATACGCATAAATCGCAATTACAAGATTTAAAAGATAAATTTGCTGACAAAAAAAAAGGATTTAAAAGGTAAATAACAAGAGAGCATGCATTAATTTTGTTGAAAAAAGAAATAGGATACACTGATACGCACAAAAGCCAAGGCATAAAATATGCAAGAACGGATGCACAAACATTAACATAGAATCTTCAGGAGTATATCACAAAACACAAAAGGAAATTTAACACTCCCCCCAATCCCTAAATATTTCTCTTTTCTGGTAACAAAAAGAAACTGTATAAATGTAACAAAAAGAGCCAATGGAAACTGATCCTTCCCATGCATAAAATGCAGTAACACCATTACATTGACATTTTACTATCCTTCCCATGCATAAAAAGTATCATCCATATATACTACATTTCATTTAATCCACCTTTGACAGCTTATAATCAAAATGCAGTAACAAGACCTTTGACAAGGAGTAAGTTCTTCTGGACATGAAACCACAAATTGCATGAGCATGCATCGGAAAATAATGAGATGAGAAAAGCCATATTTAACTGATCAAGATGTCCAAGCAAAAGTAAATGATTCAACTTAGACATCTCCATGCCCTTGTACTCAAATAAATATCCAGAATAAAAATCTGCTTTCTTTCCAGTTTCCATTATCTAGTTGGTAACAGGCTGCATGTTTGTTAATGCATACTTTTTTCATGTGGAAACATGTAGACTTCAAGTCAAATAGCTACCAGCTCCAATGAGACCTATTCAATATCATGATATCAATATGTAAACATGTCAGACAACATTATCTATTGATGTCACAGAAAGATGGTAGACAACAGAATAAAAAGTAACATTGATTATTCTTCATTTTTATAAGTATACTAAGCAATCATCATCCTTCATGACAATGTACCAGGAACTGAGGAACCAAGATACTAGAAAGATATAAACAGGTTCCCATGTTCCAAGTTTTAAAATCATTTTGAAGGGGTAAACTAGTATCACAACCCAAATTTTAGATACGATGCCAAGAATTCAACAATAAATTAATATGGGAATGATCTTTCCTCAAAAAAAGTATGAATAATCATGCCTTAAAAATGAAATCATTCACCGATATGATTGATGCAAAATTTAAAGAAAAAAAAAAACAAACAAACAACTTTCAAATTCTAGCTACAATCACCTGATTAGAATAGATCCAAGAATACTAGAGAAGTAAATAACCTGTGCCAACCTCCCCAGTGCAAAGGCTGACATTTCCCTAAGCTGTATATCAGGGGACTGAAGCATCTCAATTAAAGGACGAACAGCACCCCTTTGTACAATGTGAACCTGCAAGAACATAGATTTTGAGAAAATAACATACAAAATGATATTCATGCTTTAAAGGTGGACAGAATCAAGACAAAAAAGGGAATTTTTTTTGGAGGGGGGAGGCATTTTTGACATGGGAAATTAGAGCCATGTTTGGTTTTCTGCTCTGGGCCTCATTCTTTTAATTCTTGCTCAATCTAGGCAAGAATGGGCAAGAATGAATATCATTAGAGTGTTTGTTACAAAATTCTTGCCATGATCCTCATTCATTTCAGAATGAAAAATCAGCCCATAGCACAAATATTGAGGAAGCCTGCAACATGAAAAATAATCATGCCCCATCTTGCTCATTTTCATTCTTTAAGAAACTCTATGTCGGCAGTCATAAACAGCTGACCTAGATCTACAAAACCACTGCCATGGATGTTTACTACCGGATTGTCGTGGAAAGTGGAAACTTATTATGCCGACAGACATTGACTGCTGCCCATCCGCCAATAAACATCTATGCCAATGGTTTTGGAGACTTGGGCTGGCAGTTTATGACCACCAGCACAAAGTTTGTTTTTTTTTTTTTTTGAAGAATGAAAATGAGAAACATAAGGCACTTACAATTTGAAAAGAATTCATATTTTTTTTGGAAAAAAGAATTTGGTTCATAGCAATATTTTCTCATTCTGCCCATCTTCCCCATTCTTGTCCATTTTAGAATTCCATCTTGGGTAAGAATGAGAGTTAAACCAAACATAGCCTAGGAATCCCAGGACAAGTTCCTCACTTCAATTCAAAAAGAATAAAAGAGGCCACTGGAAACCAACCTTGCAATCTGAATCTGTTGCAGCAAATTGCCCAAGTAATAAAGCCGCCTCTCTTTGGCTCTCCGAACAGCACGAACTGAAATTCAACATATTGACTTTCAATATGCCCAAAAACTAATGTCTATTTTCAATGTCAAAATAGCTAAACATCAAAAAACATCAGAACAAAGTTTTCACTTAAACAAAAGGGAGAGAGAAAAAAGAGTTGCAAGGATGATTATATAGGAGTCCAAATCTTGGTGATACCTGAGTAATCCAATAACAGGTTGTAAAGCTCCAGCAAGGAGAACCTCCTTCTTTATGTTTGGGGATGAGTGCACCAAATTTCCAATGACACCAACCTGATAGATACATGAAAAGTCAACAAGTGCTAAGATGCAATCATGTGATATGAAGTATAAATACCAGATTTATTAGCTAACCACAAAGTGTCAGATAAGAACCTACCGCCTCATAATGTATAGCAGCATCCTCAGACCGAAGCATTAGAATGAGGGTTGGAAGAGCATTGCACTCTACAATCTGAAAGAGTACAGAACTATTGACATCAAAATAACTGCATAGCGGATCTTTCTCAGAGAACTTTCTTTTTTTTTCTAACTGAAAACTACCTGATTCTTGTTCTCATCATTTTTAAATGCTAGGGTTCGTAGTGCTCCAGCTGCCGCTCTTTGCACCTTTGTATCCGTAAACTCAAGAAGCTCAACAAGAGGTGGAATTCCCCCTTCAATTCTGATAATACATTCTAAAGTATGAAAAATAGATATAATTGTTAAACTCAAAACATGAGGCAAAAGAAATAAGCAAGCAAGTAGACCTGACACGGGTTTTAATGCTGCTATTTTCATGAGCAAGGTTAGTGATTGCATCAGCAGCCCTGCGAATAACACTGTTGACTGCTCGAGAGCTACAACCATCCCTGTGCCTCTTTAACAGGTCCACAAGATGAGACAAAGCACCAGCATCAACTATGAGCTGTTGGTGCTCAGGCTGTTAAAAGGAGAAATAACAAGAACATGGGTAACATTAGAAACAAATTTTGCAATCCCTACCCACAATTTCCCATTTAAGCAGTCCTAGAGTATCTGTCAAAAGAAGTCTAAAACATATAGCAAACATTGGCAATGCACCACCAGAGCATCCAAACCATCAATATTTTAGTTTTTTTTTTATCAACAACACTTTCATTAATTCATCAATAGAAAATTTACAAGTGGAAGACAAACGCACTTATCTTCCAAGAGTCACAAAGAGATTCAAGAAAGGAAAAAAGAAAAAGACAAAGACACTAACGTTACAGCTTAGCCCAAAACAGTGAATCCCTTTCTGCCCCTTGTTTAGCTAAACCGTCAACTAGGGAATTAGCCGATCTTTTAATCCAACATGTCTTAACTTCCATCTTCCGCACCAGCCACTTGAATTTCCTCTTCTCATTATTGTACTTCCATAAATCATTTTGATCTTTAGTCAGCCACCCTATCACCACCTCTGAATCCCCTTCAATTATGAGTTTCTTGATGTTCAATTCCTTAGCTTTCCGGACTCCTTCCAAAACTGAATCCCCTTCAATTTTGATCTTTAGTCTGCTGCTCCTCTCTGAGTTTCTAAGAATATCCTGGAGTTTCTTTCTTCCCACAGTGTCCAACATATTGCAGCCCTTAGTCCTCTCCACATTGTCCTTCCCACAGTGTCCAACAAACCATCAATTTTGGAGAATATTCACAAAAAAAGTGCAAACTTTGTACAATAAATAGAAAATTAAGGATGTGTTTGATAACATGGTTGGTTTTGTCTTTGAAAATAAAAACAACTGCCACATCAGCAAAAGCAATGTAATTTTGCTATTGGGGCAGTTTTTGTTTTCAAAAACAAAATCAACCATGTTGTTGAACACCCAGTAATCTATTTTGACCATATAAAAATTAGAAAAAAGGAATAATACCAAAAATTTCAAACTCTTTTCCTATTCTTTTCAGGTTGAGTGATGTGGGCATAATCCCATATTTATGAAAGGAATGCTAACATTATGTGTAATAAATGAACATAGTACACACGCATACATCTCCAATACTGGGTTTTTTGATCAATTTCTCCAACATCTAGAATATTGTGAGGCTCCAACATGGTCCAATGTGACTCATTGATTGCTGTAATTAACCACAGTATGCCATATGAATCAGTGAAAAAGCACCCATGGATGCTATATGCATTTGTTATACAAAGCAACAGCATTCCAACTTTGATGAAGAGGGCACACCTGACACCCCTAATCATCATTAATTGGGCTGTAGGTGGGACTCAGCTACATTCGATTCAGATCCAATTATTGAAATTTCAAACCCAATCCTATCAAAATTGAATATTTCAGGTTTCAGATTGGATCTGGATTTGATACGACTCTGCTGAATTAACATTAAAATAAAGAAAATTTACAAAAAAAAAATTAACATATACATATACAAAAATGTATATAAATATAGAATATTATATAATATCCATCTATATAATACATTATTATATTACATATAGCTTGGATTTTTATCAGATCAGATGGGGTCAAATCCAATTACCAAACAGATGCAGGTTTTAACATCCAAATCTGAGTAAACGGATCGGATGTTGGGTCAGGTCTCAGATTTTAAGAGCCCGTTGACAACCCTAATCATTATTTAAAAACTAAAATTTATAAAAGACGAATACAACCCAATGTGTTCCTTGCTATCATTAGAGGGGTTACATCCTAATTTCAATAAGGATGTGCTTGGCAGCTTAAAATAACAGGATTTGCCCAAATCAGTCCTCTTTTGAATTTGTAAAGTGAAACAGAAAAATGTAAGAGTATTGGAAAGCAGAATATTTAATTAAACAGGGATATGCTCAGTTTATCAACAATGACCAATGGGTTGTGCCCAATCAATCACCTTTTGAATTTGTAAGGTCAAACAAAAGAAACAAAAGTTTGGGAAACATAACATTCTTTATTAAATTCTATTCCAAATTTAGAAGAATCTCTTCTTACAAATGACTAAACAATAAATACACAAAATGAGTATACTATTTCTTTTCTTTATAACTAAGCCAACAAAAGGATTTATTCATAATTTCAATGGTAAAACACCCCTGAAGAACAGATCAAGGGAGACCAGTACAAACAACAGAATAAAAACATAGAGAGCAGAAACAAGGAGTAATGCAGAAATCAGCCCTAGGGCCCGGAACCCTCCAAAGAGAGCAGACCTTAGGATCCCATCCCAGCTAGAGCATCAACTTGCTCATCGACAAATCTAGGCAACCATCTAAATGAACCGTTCAACTTAGATACCAGAGCCTTGTATTCTCTAATAAAGTGTCAAAGGAGCCAAGGGGACTATGAAGATCTGGTCAGCCATCCAAACACCAATTAACACACACCCTCCACCTGAATATCAGACCAACCATAGGAACAGGTCAGTTTAAGTCCTTGTAAAAGTAACAACAGCTTATATCTCAAAGAAATCCATTCTACCTTAGGGCCCAAAATGAATAGCTTAGAATGATGTTTCCATAGAAATCCCTTAAGATACCCCTGCACCTTAAGGCCCTGGGCTTCCAATTGAGAAGCCATTGGAATTGGCTAATTATTTTTGTCATTAATTGTTAGTTATCTTTTTTTCTGTATGTAATTCTTGGCTACCACACTAAGGTGGTGTTTGGTAAATCTGAAGTCTGAAAAACCAAAAAAAAAAAAAACCTCTGAAAAACCTCTAAAAGCATTCAGTGAAAATTTTACTTTTCTGATTTTGCAGATATCTTAATGTGTCGAGTTGTTCAGTAATCTGAATGTTGTGACGTCTGAAAAATGTGAATTTTACACATTTATCCCTCAAATTATTATTTAAATAACAATAAATTAAAATGATTAAAATACTATGCTATTATAGTAAATATTATAACATAATAAAAAATACTATAAAATATAAACAATTTTAAAAATCAATAAAAAATAAAAAATAATATTAATAAAAAAATTTAAAAATATAGTTAAAATGATCATATAAAAATATTAAAAATAATATAAAAATCTATAAACAGATTAAAAATATCATATAATTATCTGTGTGACTATTATATAAAAACAAATTATATAATCTATTATATATCCCCCACTCTTTTAACATGGAAATAGATTTTAAAGCTCAAGAGATGACTCGTATAAACTCAAACCCAAAAACGAAAATGGTAACCTTCCCCAATTACTTGTCAAATGCATAAACACAGTGAAGACATCTATTAGGAAGAAAAATTTGAAAAGAAAATAAAAAAAATACAAATACAATAATGTACTTTTAAAGATGGGTTCGTTTTAGGTGATTAATCTTGTCGGACCACCAAACATAGTGAAGTTGTAGAGCTTGAGACCACCAATGTGCCGTCAAACAAGGAGAAGATGGAAAACAGGTCTAGATTTGGTGATTGAGGCTTTATGAGTGTGGGGCATTTATGGGAATATAAAAACTTTTGAAGGGACATACTTGGCATAGAAAGGTCATCTGCTACCCCTGAGCGCATTCAAAGGTAGCTTGAGCACTGGAAACTTCAGAGGCAATTTCAACGTTCAGATGGTTGATTTGGGGATGCAACTGAACGACCACCAGGCGCTGAGAAATCAACTTTTTCAGCATTCGGTGGTTGATTTGGTGCTACCAAATGCCACCTAAGACAATTCATTAATAAAAAACCATGCCAAGACAATTTTACTAAATTAGCCATTATATATGTTAATTTTCAACTTTATACTTGATATAATAAAAATATCACATATATTTTATGATGAATGAACTAGCACCTCACAACTGCCGGTTTGGAGTATGAATTGCAGTTTACAAAGAAAATGAACTCAAAAAATCATTTAAGCCTAATCACTTGTGCAGATTCTGAATTCACTCTTAGTGGTTCAACCGCTCGTCACAGTATCTTATTTTTATTAGGCTAAAATATAAAAACCTCCCCTGACTTTTATGACAATCGTATAAACCTTCCCTGGATTTTGATTTTAATAAAAACCTTCCTTCACTTTTGAAAGAAATATGTAAAGAGCTCCCTTCTCTTACTTTTTCTGACAGAAAACGTTGACATGCCGCATTTAATTTTTAAAATGGCACTTATGCCTATGATTAACTTTGTTGGGATGCACCTTTAATTTATTAAATTACCTTAAATAAAATCTCAATATTACTTCAACCTCAATACCGAAAGATGTAGAACCTCTGTAGAAACTTCATCAGGCAATGTTGGACCAAATCAGCTGTAAAACATCCGTACTTCCGTAGAATACTATGATAAATAGGTCGACCCGGCTTCACGCCAAGAAGACTGAGAACAAAGCATTTTTGAACCTCATCCCCTTGTTGGTGGGAAATGGGGTCTTATTTTCACGAAGGGAGATTTGAAGGAAGCGTTTGAGAAAGTGGCTAAATACAAGGTTGGAGCTCCTATCCATGTTGGTTTGATTGCTCCAATTGATGTTGTTGTGCCTCCTAGAAATATTGGATTGGACCCATCTCAAACTTCCTTCTTCCAGGTTCTCAACATTCCCACCAAGAAGGATAAACAGGCGATCAGATGCTGGAAAAGTTAACTAAAAAAATGAGATAGCTTAAAAACAGATGCCCATGATTAACTTTGTTGCTTTGCCAATTCACAACTCTCACACATCTGTTGGAGCTTTTTCCATCTAATACATACCCAGGAAGCCATCTAAGTTGACTGAAAGAGATTAGAAAGAAGAGACAGATGGATCTAGGGTGGCCGTGAAGTATTTTACAATATCTTTAGTGGCAGCCATATATCCAAGCAGCAAAGAATAATGAGATGGCTTAAAAAGACAATGGCGTTTTTCATTGTAAACTGAAAAAAGAAAGAAAGATAGTGTATGATGTGTGTGACGCGGGAGGTGAATAAGACAGTGAATAAAACATTGGATCTAAGTAATGTTTTAAAACGCGGAGGTGTGGCGCGAGGCATTCCACTACCTAGAGGCATGAGGCGTAGTTCAGAACACAAGAGGCGTAAGCCTCCCGAACACAAGGAAGCGTAAGCCTCCTTAAGAGCAGGGGGATTAGGAAGAGGAAGGGGGGATCTCAGTTTTTCTTTATTTTTAATAAAAATCATTTATATTAAGAAGAATAAAGATGTATAACATTAATTGAAGGGGGGGTCTTGTCGAAGGGGTAGGGGCAAACCACTTTCTTTCCCCTTGTCCTTTCTTCCCTTCCCTTTCCTTTTATCTTTTTTTCTTCTCTTTCTTTTGCTTTCCCTTTCTTTTCCTGTCCTTTCCTTTCCTTTTTTTTTCTTTTTTCTTTTTTTTTCTGTCTTTTTATATAAGATGTGCATGAGGCACATGAGGCATATGCCTCTTGTACCTGATGCGTACGCCTCAAAGGTAACAGCACCTCTGGCATACGCCTCGGCGTTTTGGGAGCGCCTCACCTGGAGGCACGCCTCCAGGCATACGCCTCCCACGCCTTTTAAAACACTGGATCCAACAGCAAAAAGAACATTGACAAAGTGCAAATTGTAGTCAAAATGTTTGAGGCATATGCAAATGACTAAAAAATGTCCACTCTTAACCTAATCTTGACTGACAATGCAGAAGCTCTCTGCAAACTTTCTCCGTCTCCATTTCTTGCCATCTTAGACAGGAATCTTCGTTTGGAAGAAGACATTAGAATACTATAAGAATATAGGAAAATCTATTATAAGCATTTCTCATTGAAGTTTCTGTGGAGATTTAAGTTTACCACAAATTTTGGCTGGCATTCGCTCAATGAGGTTGAAGTATATTGGAAATTTCTTTAAAAAAATTTAAGTACTATATTGAAAATTTTATTTTTCAAGGTAATTCAATCTTTGGGCAAAAGTGGCATTTAAAAAAGAATGCTTCTCGTAAGCCGTTTTTGTCAGAAAAAAGTGGAAAAGGGATGCCTTTGTATATATCTTTGGAAAGTGAAGGGAGGTTTTTTTTATAATTAGTGAAGGAGGTTATTGTTAGAATCAGAACTCAGGGAAGGGTTTTATGTTTCACCCTTAATATTGGTACGTCTATAGTGATGTTACATACTAAGTTCATTATTATTCTGTAATTTGTACACTGTAGCATTCCAGAACATAACTAAAGTTTGGAAGTTCAACAAATTCTTCACCAGAAGTTCTGCTAGTCTAGTAAACAATTGAACAGGAAAGTGTAATCAAAGATTTTCCTAAGACATTAAATCATACTTACACAAATAGGGGTACGCAGATCCCACACAAATCAGATGTCAAAGAAAGAAAGAACTTGGAACAAGAACAAATTGATTAGTAAAAGACACAAGAGAGGCATGTAGTATAACCTTCACAGCGAGGAAGCCAAGAGCGAAAGCACTCCCCTTCTCCACCTCGTGTTCGAACGGCTTCGGACCTGCGTCACCTTCTATCGAATGTGGTGGCGACTGAAGATGCTTCACCAGAGCCGGGACCGCACCACCATCGACAATAACATTCACAACTTCCTCTGCAGAAATCCAACAGATCAACAGAGAAAACCTTAATTCTTGGGTAAACAAGATATTCAAAGATAAAAAGAGTGCATAAACCCTATTTGTGTAACTATGAAGATCAATATGAATGCTGGTTTTTTTTCTCCTAATAAGGGCTCTTTTGTCGTCATTGCGAGAGATAACGGAGGTATTTTCTGGTGGGCTGGGTTTGGCTGTTTTGAAGCTTCCTCTCCCCTTGTTGCAGAGGCTCTCGCTCTTTTTGAATCACTAAATTGGATAAAAAAGAAAGGGATGCCCAATGTTTTGATTGAGCTTGACTGTCTGCATTTGATCAAGCTCATAACTGATCCGAGTAATTTCTGCCACCAAGATATCCTTTTTCTCAGAGATGACATTCTGAAGTTGAATGAAGAAATCTCAGCTAGTTTCAGCTGGATCCCTCGAGAGGCTAATTCGGCAGCTCATAACCTGGCCAAGTTGGGCTTTTCTACAAGCAGCTGGTTTGAGTCTTCTTTTTTCCTTTTTGGTTTTCTGCTCTAGTGTTAGGTGGTTAAGTCTGTGTGCCCTTCAGTTTGGGTTTGAGTCTTTTTTTCCTTTCTTTTCTGTTTCTGTTGCTCTGTCCTTCAGTCTTGGATGTTTCGTGTCCTGGGCTTTGCCCTTGTTTCACTTAAATTGAATTTCTGGATTACCAAAAAAAAAACGAAAGAAAGAAAGAAACGACGACGCACAGAAATCAAAAACAAACAAATCGTCACAAAACTAATGGAGACGATGAAAATGAAAGAGAAAAAAAAATTAAAATGGAACATCGATGTGGTCTGTCTGTGTCTAAATTACCATTCTTGGCGAGCTCAGCGAGGATGTGAGTGGCACGCTTAGCGGCGGCTCGATCGGCTTCCTTCCAAGAGAAGGTGGTGTTAAGGATATTAACCTGCGCACTCACCTCGGCCGCCAACGCCTGGTGAGCGTCGGGAGAGATGAGAGAGATCTCTCGTTCTTCTTCGATTTCTTCCTCCAGCTTGCGCTTCTGCCCTTTCCTCTCGGGGAGCTTCTGCTGTTGTTCTTGGTGCTTCTGCTGCTCCATGGAGAGACACACAGGAGAGGAGCGAGAGGAAGGAGTTGGAGAGAGATGGGTTTTGAAGACCTGAGAAAGGGCATATTGGGAAATTAAAAAATGGCGTTAATATTTTCTTTCTCTTTTTTTTTAATGTTTGTTTTCTTTTCAGTAACGAGGAGGGGGGCTTTTGCCTTTCGGCTTTCGTGAGATGCGTCTGTGGTTTTGTACCGGCCGTATAATTTTCCGGTCATAAATTCCCCGCCCTTTTTCTCATCCCAAACGAAATTACTAACCTGCGCTCCCGCCTGATCTAACTTGCGCCCACTGAGATGGACTGAACTCCTTTGATCAGATGGTTGCGATTATTTCAATCGCGTGGGCCCATGAACTGGTTTGACTTCTCTTGTTGCGGACTTTTGATGTCATCAGCATGATAAAGAGATAAGGACGTGGGGTGGGGACCTGTGTGGCCCTGGCCCACCAAAGGTGAAGAGGATAACCTTGCTAAAAATAAATGGATGACGGATACAGATGGACCCAGAAAAATTTGACTCTACCAGGTACCAACCAAGAGAGAAGCACCACCGTGCACGATGCCACGATGAACATCTCTTGATTCTTTTGTTGGACACGTGTCCAAATAATAGGCGATCGAGGGGAATCATCAGCAAGGTGTACGGAACTGATGAACTGAAACCGTCCGATCAATTACAGATGCTTCAAGAAGCACGCAACCGATCGCTTCAAGTTGTGCACTTGTGCCAAGGAAACAGCTTCGGCCTTCAGTCACGGCTTCACCGAGTTCACATCTGCGCCCCATTAGGGGACGCCCCACATCTTTAGTACTTGTTATCGAGAAATGTTTCGAATAGAAGATGGGGATGTGCTGTGGGGCATTGTGCGACGCTCCTTCCCGCAGATGTGAATTCGGCTTCATACAGGAGCTGGACTAGAACTAAAAGTCCTAAATCTACTGCTAATTACCAACTTTATAATAAAACAAGAATTATCACAAAAATATAAAAGATAAAGAAAAAAGGTAGTGTTGATAAAGTATAAATACATATAAAATAATACAAAATATAAGGTTTTACATTTTATATAATTGTATTTGTACATCTTCCAAACTGAATCTTAAGAATACGGGAAACGGGACAGTAGTTTCAATCAGCAATGTATCATTGTTTGTTTCTTTTTGCAAACTTTGATTATTTTTGCTTTGGGGTTTACTTTATTTTACTTTGTTTGCACAATAAGAATTTAAGAAATCGAACAAAGTAAAACGTGTACACAATTTGGATTCAATTCATTTGCACCAATGCAGAATGAAAATGCACTACAAATAAACAAAGCCTAAGGTAAGGATGCTGGCTGCCTTTGCCTCTCAGTAAAATTTTCGGAGAAGTAAGGAAAGGCCTGATGCAGAATTCTGAATTCCAGCCCCCCCCCCCCCTTCTATTAGCCTTTTCCCCCTATAAATCACATCCTATCCGTGAATTCGGTATCAATTCACAGTTAGAATTTATTCCCCCTGTACTATGGGGCTATAAAATTCTGATATGCGCTGATTGATCATTCTTCCTAAAATTTTTCACATCATGATATTTTCAATCATTATTTTCTGCTTTTATGATGAATTTTTTACATCCCTTCTAATTTGTTTGCAGTGCAGTTTTTTTATGAGAATTTTCAGAAGAAGATTCTCCAATATCATGCTAAAAATGATGAGAATCATTTTTCCTTTTTGATTTGTGTTTTATTTTACTTTACTTCAGGTTTTATTTTACTTCATTTGCAATGCAAACAATCAAAATAAGGCAACAATTGAAGCAACAAAAAAAACATTAAAATTTGCACTCCACTCTTTTCCAATAATGCATATGAGATTTGTATTGCAAACAAACCAAATAACATGAAATCATAAAAATGGTTTTTAGCGTGGAAACAATTTTAATTTTTCTGTTTGAAAATAAATAAGGCATCTTGTAAGTAAGTGGATGTTTGGAACCATGGCCATTTTTCAAAAAAATGGTGCTACATCGGATTCACATAGTCGTTTCAACAAATGCCTATGTATCTCATTGTTTGGTTCAGCCAATTATTAAAAAATTGGGCATACCTCGAAAATTGGGACTCATCGATGCATGAAACGCATCGGTGAACCGTTTCCCCCAACGGTTAACGGATGTATATCCTATGTGGTGTTTACCTGTTAGCACATACATGAAAAATGGTGATGAAAATCACATCTTACTAACCAGCATAATATTTGTTCACCGACTACGTGACAAACATTTTTTTATGAAAAATGGGTCTTAAAAGTATGGACGTTTTTTTCTTGAAAATCATTCCCAAAAAATGATCACGCTTCCAAACACCATCTAAGTTTTGCTTAGTATTTGGCCCTATTCCATTTACTGTTGGGATCGCAGTTGGCTAGCCACGTGACTACTTATTGTGATTAAAGGACCAACAGTACAAAGGTTTCAGAGTTGGAACAAAGCAGCGCCAGTGGACAGTGCGAGTTGATCAGTTGAATTTCAAAATAGCATCACCAAAAGGGTATTTCTGTAAATGTCGCGTGATAAATTCCAGATTTTTCCTGTTCTTTTTATTTAAAGAAAACAAGATCACATCACACATTTAATTGCCAACGGACTAGTGCATTTAAGAACAGGTGCCGTTAGACATCTCTCAGCTTGTGATTCCAGGATCAGCGCCACACAAAAACACATGACTCTCACATCTCACCTAGTGCAGTCAATAGGCCGGTTTTACCGGTTTTGGGTTGGATCTCTCTAAATCAAAATTAATTTGGTCGGTATATAAATATATATAAACCATTAATTTGGTTCATTAATAGAAAATAAGAATAAAGTGTCAATAGATCAGGTTCGGTTAGAACCAATCTAAATTAAAATCACTTTGAACAAACTGGACAGTTTATACCATGGTTTTCAAAATCAGATCGCATCGGATGGTCGTACTAGAAAAGCCGGTGAGTGGTTCCATTTTACCCCACTGTTATTTCCTCAAAAACCATTGATTTAGTCAGTAAATTGTTGACCCAAGCATTTGAACCGTTTAATGATTTGACTGATTTTTTTGTTAGAATGGGCCATTTGTTTGGTTTGAACAATTAGACTGTTTAACCCAAGAATCGGACCCCTAACCAGTTCATTGTCTGGGTTCGGTTTTAAAAATCTTGGTTTATACATTGAACTGGACCGGTCTAAAATGGTCCAAAGTATTCATATGATTGGATTGACACTCCTACTCACATCAATCCAAGCTCTTACTTGATTAGAGGACATGTTTTTCACTAAAGCCATTTTATACTTAATTTTAGGATTTAAGATTTGAGTTTCAAGGGCCAGGTTTAGGTTTTAGGGTTTAGATATAAAAGCAATAAGTGGTCCGAAACTTTCATTTGACCATAGTATAACAATCAAGTATTATTGTCCATCCGATGTCGAATTGGTTGTAAGCATGGTTTTGAAAACCATATTGTACTAATTAACCTGGGAACTCGCCAGACAATTGGTTTCATTTAGAGGTGTAAATCGGGTCATGCTACCCGTAGCCCGGCCTGACATGGTACGACAGTCCATGGGCCGTGCCAGGCCCGGCACGACCCATATATACTATTTATATATATACATATACATACATAATATTTATATATATAATATATAATATATAATAATATATAGTATATAATACATTAATAAAATAAACATTTTTTTTCAATTTTATTATATTAATTTATTTAATTATTGTATATATAAACAATTGTATACATCAAAATTCATTTAAAATTTAAATTTTAAGTTTTTTTTTTCAAAATTTTTAAATAAATAGGCAAAAATAGCTTTGGCCAGGTCCATGGCCCGATTTGAGCCAAGGCTTGGCCCATGGACCAACCTGGCCCACGGCACGGCGGCGGGCCTAGGTCGTGGGCTGTGGGCCGTGTCGGGCAGACCCCCAAAATTTCCGCCTGTGAGTCGTGCCATACCGGCCCGTCATGGCCCACTTTACACCTCTAGTTCCATTTTACCTTTAAACTGCTCCTAAGCCAAAAACCGGTGATTTGGTCAATGACCCACTGACCTGGCTAATTGATCCAACAACCTATTAACCCAACACTAGTTTTTGGCCTTTTTATTTTAATTATTTTTTAAACTTTTTATTTAAAAAAAATCATAATGAACCATCCATTTGAACCGAATGATCGGATTGTTCGACTCAATAACAAGTCTCTAAAACGGTTCCGTGTCCGGTATGATTTTTCAAAACCTCGGTCGTAAGGCATCTCTCCTAACGATAAGCTTGGGTTTAAACTTTAAACTGTATAAAGTAGACTCTCCACCTCACTTGCCAAATTGGCACAGTATTACACCTGCATCACTAACGCCCAAAAAACAAAACAAGAAAGAAAAAGAAACTAACTTACGAATGTGGACATGTCAGCTTGCTTAGGCCAAAAATTAAGCCATCAGAAGTTGCTGCATAAATAGAGAAATGCTGGTAAACAAGAAGTTAAAGCAACTCTTTGGATACCTCTCGGTGGCCCCCATGAAAATACACATTCAAAAAATAATAATAGACATTGATTTCATCACGTCATAAGGTGAGGTATCCAAGAATTGCATGAACTAGTTGTTTACTAGTATTATATGACTAGAAGTATGTGATAATGTCACACAACTTGATCTGCCCTTGAATTGGTAGGTTTCAATCCTCGTGGGGCCCAGTTTTCTGGACCCATCTGATCGGCTGGTCCAACTACCTCAGAGACAACACAAAGAAAAATAAGAATTGAGGGATTGAATATCGTTAATGTATCATTTTCTGTCTTAATCAAGGAAGCTTTTCATTTTTATATAAACTTAGAAGAGACCCATACAGTGTGTATACTGGTGCACTAACGAATACGGGTGCCAATTGGATCAGATTTGCACCGATATGAGTTCAATATAAATGGATTATGTTCAATCCAATCCAATAAATATTTTGGAGTGGTCAAATTCTATTGGTTTTAATCTAGATTTTTGTTTCGATCCAAACCTAGTTCATAGACACCTATATATATTCTTATCTTTTCATCTATGGACTGGATATTGGTTCAATCTGACTGAATCCAAATATAAATCTATTATAGGTGGATCAGGTCTAATTCAATTCAATAAATACTTTGGACCATTAAGTCTAGACTGGTTCAGTTCAATATATTTTGTTGATCCATTCAATCCATTCAAATTGATTTTGATTTGAATGGGTCCAATCCAGAACAGTCCATTGACAACCCTACTAACGGTAAGGGTGCAATTTGTGTTGGCACAAGTTACCATTTTACACTGTTTTGAATTTAGGTTTCAGGCTAAGATCATTTAAATTTTGACCAAAAAAAAAAAAAAAGCCAAATTTGATATAGCTCAAGTTTAACCCTTAGCTAACCAGAGCCATTATTTTCCAGTTTTTGCGAGAAAAAAAAAAAAGTGAGATTGAATTGGTGGTTGAGCTTAAATAGTCCAATGTTTAATGTTTTTTAAGATAAAAACCAATTTTAATTTATAAGTATCAACATATATAGAGCTTAAAGGAGTTGTGTGTGTAGCAACAATTCTAAGCAACAACAACCTTGGGAAATGGTACTGTTATTTTGCAATAAAATTTGAAAACTTCATTATTTTTTATGAATGCTAGTGTAAGAGCATGTGCAAATAAGTGTAAACCATATACATATATATATGATATGTGGTGTTTGGAATTACCTTTTATTACCGCACACAATACAAAGCAAGTATCTAAAGCTTTGATAATCTTCATTCTCCCAAATCCATAGTCTTTTGTGTAGCACTGACCTTTGAAATTTGATATATATCATATTTGATATTTTGATAATTTCTATTAATAAAACATTCATCCTTGTGGATTTTTGTATACATCAAATTAAGTTAACACCCTATCATGAGTGAATCTAGCATGTGCCAGTGATATTAACAGACGTTTCAAACAAAAAACATTAGATTTTAAATCAAACAAAAAACATGGATTAAAGGTTTATTCTTCTCCTCTTTTGTCAAATCTTTCTCCAACTAACTAAATGGACCATGACCATTGAGACATCAGCTGGTTCACTAATGGCGAGTGATTGCAAGTTAAACTCAATTAGTCGTCAAGCGTCTTAATAAAACATAGTACAAGAGAGATAGAAAAAGATTAGAGCCTAGAATAAAATTTAATCTAGTGAGAAAAAGAGCACTCACAGTGAATTGCATTGCTAAGGTTTAAATACAAGAAAGAGGAAGAGTTTGAATGAAACTCTCCTTATTTAGGATAAAGGCAAAAATAGAGGAATATCGGAAAACTAATTTTAATACAATTCAAATTCTACCCAACCTAGATTTTAGGTAAGCCTTATCTTTCCTTATCTAATATCACCCCTCAAATCATATATGGACATTGCACGTTTAACTTGGACCGAAGAAAGGAGAAACGATTGAAGGTAAGAAAGAGCCTTGGTAAGGCCATCTGCAATCTGATCGGCAGGTGAAACATGCTAAACAATGAGCTACTTTTTGGCAACAAAATCACACACAAAATAATGTTGAAGCTGACTGAAGAGAAAATCCAATTTCGTGTAGTAAAGAGCAAATCTATAAAGTTTTAGCAGCAGCAAAAGCGAGGCTCCTATATTCATTCTCAGTATTGGATATGGAAACAATTGTTTGTTTCTTAGAGGACCAAGAAACCAATTTGCTACCTAGGTAGATACAGAACCCACTTTGGGACTTGCGATCCACTGAATCTCCTGCCTAATCAACATCCGAAAAAGGTGAATACAACACCAATTAATGATGGAGTTACACAGAACCCATAATGCATGGTGGCCTTTAGATAGCGAAGGAGGCGTTTTCGCATCAGTCCAATGAGCAATGGTGGGGTTATGAATATGTTGACAGAGAAAGCTATGCCTGGTCTGGTCAATGAGAGATACTAAAAAGCTCCCACAATTTGTCAATACTGAGTGACATAAAAAAAATGGTTCATTGGTCTTAGTACACAACATAGAAGCGGAGGAGAATGATGTACGAGCTGGTTTGGCATCAAACATGCTAGCACTTGTGAGCAAAACAATAATGTATTTATGTTGTGTAAGAAAAAGACCACTTGGAAGATGAGTTGCTTTTACACCCAAAAAATAATGAATGTCACCAAGATCTTTGACAACAAATTGAGGGATCAAGGAGGAAATAAAAGATGAGACAAGAGCAATGTTAGTCCCTATGATGAGAATGTCATCAACGTAAACAAGTATAAAAAGAGAGTTGTAATCAGCATGTTTATAAAACAATGAGTGATCAGCTCGAGAGTAGGCGAATCCACATGTGTGTAAAAAATCTGCAAGCTTGTTGTACCAAAGCCCGTGGGGCTTGTTTCAATCCATAGAGAAAACACTTTAACAAGCAAATATGGTTGGGATTTGCAGCATCTTTAAAGCCTAAAGGTTGTTCCATATAGATAGTTTCAATTAGATCTCCATGTAAAAATGCATTTTGCACATCAACTTGATGGATGGGCCAACCTTTGGAGACAACAATAGAAAGTAAGAGTCTAATTGTGGGGGGCTTAACAACAGGACTAAATGTCTCATAATAATCTACTCCTTCTTGTCGTGAAAACCCCTTGGCTACAAGATGAGCTTTGTACCGTTGTATGTTGCCATCAGGACCACGTTTCAAATGGAAAACTCATTTGGATCCAATGACATTATGGTTAGTGGGATGATTTAAAAGAATCCAAGTGTGGCTACATTGCAAAGCTTCAAATTATTCTTTCATGACCAAGCACCAATTCTAGTCTTGGAGGGCTTGTTTGACGGTGGAAGGTTCAAAAATGGGCTTAATAGGTGGGTATGTGGGGGCAAGATATAGTTTAGGCTTGAAGATACCACTTTTAGCACGATTGGTTATAGGATGAACATTGGTTAGTGGTGGCTCTGTATGAATGGTTGAAGAGGAAGATGGTTGGTGATGGAGGGAGATTTGGCCCGACCCCTTGGCCGCGCGACACGTGGAAGCAACCGGGTATGACTTGGCAAAAGCGTCAGCTCGGCACAGCGACATAGCCATAGCCCAAGAAGAGGCCCGAGATCTCCAAAAGAGAACCCACGCTTCCTGGGAGGTAGAACCCGAGCTTTCCTTAGAAATCCCGAGCCCTGTAAGGAACACCACGAAAGGCAAAGCCCAGACTAATCCACCTCGGGTAAGTTCGGGCCACGCTCTTGTCCAAGCTCAAGACTTCACCTCGTGCACCACTCCGGTACCTCACCACCAAGTCGCATGACTGAACGACCGTACCTGACACAAAAGAAGTCCGTACTCTGAGGCGGTGCACTTGACTGATCAGGGATCTGACACATGATAGCCGCACTCCAACGGCCACCTGCTACCGCCATCTCAGTCGTTGTAGAGACGGCTCCGACAGGGAAGGCAGTGGCAGTTATGTCTGCCCCCCACAGAGGAGGTTACACTTGATCTGGCAGAGCCTTGGGAGTGAGTGCACCAGGGCAGTTATAAAAGGCCCTCTTCCCCCCAAAGTAAAAGTAAGTGATACTTTGCGCCTTCTGGTCTAAGAGAATTTTCCATCTTCCTTGCTTTCTCAAGAGTGCTAACTTGAGTGTCGGAGCATTCCCATCGGGTTCCTCCCCCGGGAATCTCTTGTTTCCTCCCTATTTCAGGCATCTTCGGCTCCGTCAGAGGCAAGGTTACCGTCAACTAGGACCAACTAGATCGTGCATCATCATTTGGCGCCATCTGTGGGAAACGCTTCAAAAATCCTCCCTCAACCTCTAGCTCTTTCCTAAAGAAAGAAAACATAGCATTCATGGCTTCCTCCGGCAGTGATAGACGTAATGCCGACCTGAATGCCGTCGGGGAACACCCTCAACCCCCCACTGTCTACATCGGGTAGTTCACCATCCCCCTCTCGGTGGACGGAGTCCCTAGCCTGAATGTGCCACGAATAGTGGCGCCTGTGAATGTTCCCCTTCCCCTCTCTGTTGAGACAACCATCGCTGAACCAACCGTTGTCCCTCTGGCGACCAGCCAGAACCAACTCGATGATTTGATGCAATGCATGCAGGCCATGCAAGCCCAAATGCAGCAACTTCAGCAACACCAACTCTACCAGCAGCAGGTGCTACATCATGTCTCTCAGTACCACTACCAACAGCAGTTCCCCCAACTACCTCAGAGCCAACCACAACTCACACCTCGGCACCCTGTTGTCAAGCCCTCTCCTCAGGGCGGGCGCCCTCACCGGGGAGAAGCTTCCCATGCTCAGAACCCCTCCAGAAGCCAAGCCTCAACCCCTGGCAGGAGGGAGAGACCAACTACCCCCACTTCGCAGCACACTGGTAGATCGGGGACCTCCCAGCCTATGAAGTCAGCATCACCTCGGCGCTCTCAATTCGGGCTCCCGCTCGCGGAAAACCAGTTTGGCACCTTAGCCGCGGACTACCACCAGTAGTCCAGGCCCATTGAGCTCGGCAACACTGAAGCGAGCAGTGCCAACACTGGGCCTTCCAAGCAGTCGCGGAGGCACCGACGAGCTCGCCGAACTACCACCCACGTCCTACCCGAGCTCAAAGGTAAAGAGGAAGCGAGCTCGGACGAGGTAAAGGTTACTCCTATTCTTTCAGTCCCTTCCCCCCTGTCATCAAAACTCCTCGTTGTCCCCATGCAAAAGGATTTCAAACTCCCTCCGCTAGACAAATATGATGGTTCCTTTGACCCGAGTGATCATGTTGATGCTTTTCAGTCCCAGATGCACCTGTCGAGGGCCAACGAATCCTGCATGTGTGTGGCCTTCACTACCACCTTTAGGGGAGTGGCCCGCACCTGGTATAGGAACCTGGCCCCCGGGTCGATAAGGAGCTGGACCCAGTTCGTGCAAGTCTTCACTGCCCACTTCGTCACCAGCAAGCGGTTCCCCCGAACTAAGGAGAGCCTCCTCAGTATAGTCTAGAAGGAAGGGGAGTGCATCCGGAGCTATATCAAGTGATTCAACGACGCGTGCTTACAGATACCACGCCTAGACCTCGCAGTACAGCTCGCAGCGGCCAAGAGGGGTGTGACGCACAAGGAATTCAAATGGCACATGGTGGTCAACCAGCCCGCAACCATAGCTGAGTTCCTCAAGCTCGTAGACAGGTTCAAAAGAACGGAGGAGGAGATCAATCAAAGAGTTGAGGGCGGGTTTGAAAAAAGAAAGAGGGAAAGTGAACCTTCCAACCAAGAGGACAGGAGGAAAAAAGACTCAGCACGGGGGGCAAAGCCAAGTCAGCTGTTTCGAGCTCCCGCGGCAGATCGGGCAGACTACACACCCTTGAACGCGAAGCGGGCTGAGATCCTGATGGTGATCAAAGATGCCCCGTACATAAAGTGGCCACCCCGTCTGAGAGGGAACCCGAATGAAAGGAATAAAAATTTATATTGCAGCTTTCACAGAGACCACAGTCATAATATCGAGCACTGTAAGAATCTCCACGACGAGATAGATGAACTCATTCGTCGCGGATACCTAAGGAATTTTGTAAAGAATAATGGTAATAATAATAACAATAAGGCAGGCCGGTAGGGGGAGCACAGTAGGGATGCCCCCGAATCCAGCAACAGGCCAGCAGAGCAGTCGCAAAAGCAACCCCCGGACGAAAGGCTAGTTCGGGGAACGATTCATGTGATCGTTGGAGGGTCAATTTTAGCAGGTTGCACCTCGGCAGCAGCTCGGGCATCAACCCGTGAGGCCGCCAAAGAAGAGTAGAATCCCCCGAAGCGGCCAAGGACAGAAGACCTCATACTCTTCACTGAGAACGACGTGCACGGTGTTCACTACCCCCACGATGACGCGCTCATCATAAAGGTAAAGATCAATGATTTTGAAGTCCGGCGCGTCCTCGTCGATTCAGGCAGTTTGGCAGATATCCTTTTCAAAGCGGCTTTCGACCAACTCCAGGTTCCAAGAGAGTGACTTGAAGCCCGTGAACACCCTACTGGTCGGCTTCAACGGAGAGGAAGTAAGGCCCCTGGGAAAGGTTACAGTACCTGTGGAAGTCGGCACGTGGCCTAGCACGGTGAGGCTCAAACACGACTTCTTGGTGGTTGCGACCCCCTCCTCATACAATGCCATAGTAGGTCGGCCAATCACCCACGCTTTAAGAGTTGTGGTGTCCACCTACTATTTAGCCATGAAGTTCCCCACGGACTTTGGCATTGGGGTAGAGCGGGGCGACCAACTTGAGTCCCGCAAATGCTACGTCGCCGCCCTCAAGGGAAAAGCGAAGGTGGCCACGGAGGAGACTGTTCCCATCCTTGTCTCGACAGAGGATCCAGCCCGAACACTTTAGATCGGCGCTTCCCTAGAGGAGCCCTTGCGATCCGAACTGGTATGCTTCTTACTCAGTAACTTAGATGTTTTTGCTTGGTCCACGGCAGAAATGCCCGACATAGACCCTAACCTCATAACTCACAAACTCAATACTGACCCGATAGTTAGGCCCATTAGATAGAAGAAACGCAGCATAGCCCCAGAGCGATGGAGGACAGTCGACGAGGAGGTCGGGAAGCTCCTCGCAGCAGACTTCATAAGGGAAGTTCATTACCCGAGCTGGGTGGCCAACCCCGTTCTGGTGAAAAATGCTAACGGCAAGTGGCGCATGTGCGTCGACTACACTAACCTGAACCAAACTTGCCCGAGAGATTGCTTCCCCCTCCCCAGGATCGACCGCCTAGTGGACGCGACCTTGGGGCGTGAGTTGCTAAGCTTCCTGGATGCCTACTCGGGTTATAATCCGATCAAGATCGACCCGGTCGACGAGAAAAATATCGCCTTCATAACCGAGTTCGGCCTGTACTGCTACAAGGTTATGCCCTTCGGACTGAAAAATGCTGGGGCAACCTTTCAAAGGCTTGTGAATAAGCTATTTAAACCCTTAATTGGCACTAAGATAGAATGTTATGTAGACAACATGGTCGTCAAAACCCAATTTTCACATGAGTTAATACAAGATTTACATTCTGTCTTTCAAATTCTGCGCCAATTTAACATAAAGTTAAACCCAAACAAGTGTGTCTTCGGTGTCACCTCGGGTAAATTCCTAGGGTACATCGTCAACCGGCGCGGTATTGAGGCCAACCCGAACAAAATAAAGGCCATCCTAGATATGAGACCACCCCGAAAAGTAAAAGAGATTCAGAGGTTGAACGACAGAATAGCCGCTCTGAGTCATTTTATGTCCAAGTCGGCAGACCGCGGCCTGCATTTCTTTAAGGCAATGAAAAGCAAAGGGTATGGACCCCAGGTTGCCAGTTCGCGTTTGACGAGATCAAAAGATACCTCGCCAGTATCCCAGTTTTGACCCGGCCCGAAGAGGGCGATGTCCTAGAGCTGTATCTCTCAGCAAGTGACGAATTGGTCAGCTCGGTACTAATAAAGGTAGTAGATCGGGTCCAACGACCCATCTACTAATAAAGGTAGTATCTCTCAGCAAGTAGCCTACGCATTGGTCATTGCAGCCTGCAAGCTCCGCCTGTACTTCCAAGCCCATACCATTATCGTCCTCACTGACAAACCTCTAAGGCAAGTGCTACTCAGGCCTGAGATTTCTGGTCTGACGAAGTGGGCCATCGAGCTCAGTGAGTACGACCTCCAGTACAAGCCGCGAACTGCTATCAAGGCCCAAGCCTTGGCGGATTTTGTTGCAGAGTGCACATTCATCTCCGAAGTCCCTAGCCCGATTGAGTCCGAAGCCCCCAGTTTGGGCGAGCTCGGTGCTCTCAGGCCGGTTGAGTTCGAGCACCGTGGGGTCGCACCCAGTTCGGTATCTCTCTTGGTTAGGCCAAGCGCGAACTGGGATGAAGAGCCCTGGATCCTTCACGTAGATGGCTCCTCGAATCAGTAGGGCAGTGGAGCTGGAATAGTTATGCACAGTCCGAGTGGCACAGAACTGGAGTACGCACTACGCTTCGAGTTCGCAGCATCCAACAACGAGGCGGAGTACGAAGCGTTGATAGCCGGGCTAGCTCTGGCCCAACAAGTAAGAGATAAACACATCGTCGTCTGTAGCGACTCCTAGCTCGTGGTCAATTAGGTTACAGACGAATACGAAGCCCGCAAACCGACTATGATCGCCAGTTAGCCAAAGTAAAGGAGGCTCTGCTTAACTTCCAGTCACACTTCATCTGGCAAATCCCGAGGTCGGAGAATGCTGAGGCCGATGCCCTATCCCGGTTAGCCAGCACCAGTGATAACACCCTGAGGACCGTGTACATAGAAGATTTACCTCGGCCTAGAATTCTCGGGGGGGCAGAGGAGGTAGCTCCTGTCGTCCAACCAGAGCCGAGCTGGATCGATCCACTCGCGAGCTTCCTGCTACATGGGACCCTCCCCGTAGACCGCCAGGTAGCCAAATACGTAATAATACACAGGCGATTGTACCAAAGATCCTAAATGCTCCCCTACCTGCGCTGCTTGCGGCCTCCCGAAGCCGAGCTTGTACTCCACGACATTCATGAGGGCCTGTGCGGCGGATACCTGGGGGCAGGGCCCTCGCTCAAAAAGCACTACGACAAGGGTACTATTGGCCAACAATGAAAGCATACGCCGTTGAGTTAGTCAGAAAATGCGATAAGTGTCAGAAGCATGCCAATATCCACCATCAGCCCACCGCTGATCTCAAGTATCTCACCAGTCCATGGCCCTTTGCGCAATGGGGCATCGACCTACTTGGGCCATTACCGTCAGCAACAGGTGGGAGGAAGTTCCTAGTAGTGGCGGTAGATTACTTCACAAAGTGGGTAGAAGCTGAACCTCTCGTGACAATCACAGCTCGAAACGTCTAGAACTTCTTTTGGAAGAACATAGTGTGCCGCTTCGGGTTACCTCGGGTACTGATTTCCGACAATGGCAAGCAGTTCGAGGATATCAAATTCCTGAAAATGGTGCCAAGACATGGGGATTCGGTAGAACTTCACGTCGGTCGCGTACCCGCAAGAAAACGGTCAAGCAGAAGTCACGAACAGAGCTATCCTCCGCGGACTGAAGGCCAGGCTAGACCGAGCTAAAGGACTATGGGCGGACAAGCTACCCAGCATCCTATGGGCCTACTGAACTATAGAGAAGACCGCCACCGAGGAAACTCCCTTCAACCTCACCTACGGCACGGAGGCAGTCATCCCAGCCGAAATCGAAATCCCCTCATTACGACTGGAAGCGTACGGTGACAAGACCAATGAAAATGAGCTGTGTACCAACCTCGACCTACTCGATGAGGTGAGGGACTGCGCCTACATCAGGACCGCAACGTACCAACAAAGGGTAGATCGGTACTACAATGCCAGAGTCAAGAAGCGAAACTTCCGAGTCGGCGACCTGGTTCTCTGTAATGTCATGGTACCTGAGCCCGGCGTTGGCAAATTCGGACCGGACTGGGAAGGACCCTACCGAGTAAAGAGAGCGCTCGGAGGAGCGTACGAGCTCGAAACCCTGGAGGGTAAACAAATACCCCGGGCATGGAAAACTTAAGGCGATATTACCTGTAAATTACTAAACTGAGTGGACTATGAGTCGCTCCCAGAGCTTAAGGACCAAAATGCCAAGCTAACAAGGACCTCGGCACCGTAAGACCTAGTCGCCTCTTCGGCATGGACAAACCCTAGGAAAGTATTATAGCCAAAGGGCTAAAGCGACGAGCTAATGATGACCTCGGCACCTCATCAATGCAGACCAAGTGTTAGTGCCGAAAGAGCAGGCCACACGGGTATGAAGCCCAAGGTGCATAGCCTGCTCCGAGTCAGGCTTGTTAAAGAACCGATATCAACTTTGACCCAGGCGGAGAACAGATCGAGCGTATAGCCTTACTATGTTAACTTGCCTCGAGAAACCCCCTCACTTTGGGGACCTAATTCTAACAGTTCGGCAAAATAGTCACTTCGACAAAAAGAAAGAATGACAGTGCACAACACTTAACCAAAAAGGGTATTTCATTACCAATGTTTCATTTACAATCGATTTAATGCAAAGACAAAAAGAAAAAATGAGCTCACAGGCTCGGTACATATCACTTTGGAGGCACACCTCCCTCGCCCAAGACATCAGAAGGAACTTCGGCGGCACTCGGGGCGTCTGCTTCTTCTTCGGAGTCTGGGTCATCGTCAGCCGCGAGAGCCATCTCCGGAGTGATGTGCGAGGTGGTTATGGCACAGGTATCGAGTCCGGGGTACGTATGCCTTATCATCCACCTGCTCAACTTGAAACCCCTCCGATACGAGCCCACCATCAGGTCGTCAAAGCGCTCTGACGCGATATAGTCTTCGACGGCCTTCACTTTAGTGTCTTCAATGGCTTGGAAGAAGATCTCAGACTTTTCCTTGATATTGGCCTTAAGGTATTCCACCTCGTGCTCCAAGACCCCTTTTGAATTCGCGAGGTGCTTTACAACAAGCCTCAAGGCCCCGTTCTCCCTCCGAAGCCTCTTTAACTCGCGGTCCATTGCGATCTTCTCCGACATCAAGGTCTCGATGGCATTCTTCTGAGCCGAAGTGTCACCCTCGAGATGATAGATCTGCTCCCGAGCTACCCTCAGCTCGGTTTGCGCTGCATGGGAAGCCTCTTCAGCAGCTTGAGCCCGCTTCAGGTTCCTCTCCGATTGAATAAATAGGGCGTGGATGGAGGAGTTCACCTGCCAAGTGAGAAACAAGTCAGCCCGACAAGGAGAGAATAATAAAGCATAGGAAAAACACCAAGGGAAACCACTTTGACTTACCACCATGGCGTGAGACGCAGCACGTGCGCCGATGTGACATGGGGGATGGTCAGCCCATTCCGAAACCTCCCCAGGGTAGACAACCTTTTTTCTCTTACGAAGAGCACAGCTTGGCGTCAGCACACTACCGACCCCCTCCTGGCTCCCCGAACTGGAAAATACTATCTGAGTATGGGAAGCTTCCGTAGTGTTGACATCCCGAGCCTCTGCGACCTCTGGCTCTGCTGCAACCTCTGGAGCAGGCCTGGTCACCTCGGGCTCCCTGGAAGAATCCAGGTTGATGATTGGAGGATGGCTTGGGACTTCGGGCTCCACAGCCCGAGGAGACTTAACGCGAACCGACTTAATAACCCACTTTCTTCTCTTCATCCCATCGAGAAAGTTGTTGCCACGAGTCTTCTCTGCCTCCATGACACCTACAAAAAAAGATCGATATCAGTAAAAAAAAATCTGAGTAAGAAACCTACCCGGACTCAGACTGGCCTAGACAAGCTTAGCCTCCATAAGGTAATCTTTGTACTCGAACTCGAGCTGGGCACAAGACTGGAAGGTCTCCGCCATGTCCTTGTCTAACATGGCACCGGAGTCGTGAATAGCCGCCCTCCAATGGGTGGGGAACGACCACCCCATAGCACTTTGACGATAAGGGAATGAAGAGGAAGGCGCAACCTAACGATCTCATCCGAACTGTGATCCCAAGGGAAGTCGCCCGTAGGTAAACTATAGGTGTACTCCCCGGGCAGATTGAACTGACGAACCAGAGACCGAAGTCTCTGAGACGTCATAGTGGAAGGTCTGAACTTATCTGGCATCCGAACTCGATGAGAAGTGGATGTCGGGTAGACCTGTTCATTGGCCAGGCCGGGCCGGGCTTTGACTCTTTTTTAATAGAAAAATGTTAGGCCCGAGCCCGAGCCCGAAGCCCAACCTAATAAAAAAAATTCAAAATTTTCCCTATTCAAATAGACATTATCTATTTTAATTCTGATGTTCTTTCCCCAATTCAAATGAACAATGGGCCTACAAGTGAATCGACAACCTTCTCAAATCAAAAAATTTATTCAAATGGACATCACATAGGGTTTTTACTTAGGTTTAACTATAGGTCGGGTCGGGCTATTTTGGCAAAGCCCGAGCCCGGCTCGAATTTTATGCGGGCCGGGCTTTTTGGCCCGAGGTTAAGCCCGCAGGCCAAAAAGCCTGTTCAAGCCCATCCGGGGGTCGGGCCGGGCCGGGCTGGCTCATCGGGCCACCCGGCCCATGAACAGGTCTAATGTCGGGCTGCCAGAGGTGACCCGGACTGAAGGCCCTACCTCCGGCTCATCCAGAAGGCTGTCGAAAGAAGCAACCCGAGCTGAGGTCCCCACCTCAGGCTCTCCCAAAAGACTAAGCTACCCGAACTAGACATCGAAAGGAAAAGAATTGAAAGAAGCTAAGGGGATTCACCAAGGAAAAGCTACCGGACTAGGAAAAGTGACGCGAGCTGAAGACCTTGGACGCGAGCTCAAAGAATAAGTGCTGAAGACTATGGCGAGGGAAAAGTGACCAGGACCCCCACTATTTATGCCGCTATACCCGTGCATCAACGACCAAGATCAAAGCCATCCAACGGCTCTCAGAAAAATAGGCTGCACGACCCTCGAGGTGAAATCAGTTTAGCGCGATTTTTTGACGTCCAAAAACTAATAATCGTTTGACGTCCGCGCGTGAGCTGTACGCGACCCGGGTTGACCCTTGGTCGAGCCGAGCTAACCCTGATCGAGCCAAAGGCATAGGCGGGTTAGACCGGAGGATCACTGAGCTGGACGAAGCGTGCCACGAGGCAAATCCACCCATCATCCCGTGAACTCCCCGCGCCGGGTCAAGACCCCGGGCACGGGGAGTGGGGGGAAATTGATGGAGGGAGATTTGGCCCGACCCCTTGGCCGCGCGACACATGGAGGCAACCGGGTATGACCTGGCAAGAGCGTAAGCTCGGCACAGCGACATAGCCATAGCCCAAGAAGAGGCCCAAGCTCCACAAGGAGAGGCCCCGAGCTCTCTAAAAGAGAACCCGAGCTTTCCTTAGAAATCCCGAGCCTTGCAAGGAACACCACGAAAGGCAAAGCCCGCACTAATCCACCTTGTGTAAGTCCGGGCCACGCTCCTGCCCGAGCTCAAGACTTCACCTCGTCCACCACTCTGGTACCTCGCCTTTAGGTCGCACGACCGAACGACCGTACCTGACACCAAAGAAGTCCGTACTCTGAGGCGGCGCGCCTGACTGATCAGGGATCTGACACATGACAACCGCACTCCAATAGCCACCTGCTACCGCCATCTCAGTCGTTGTAGAGATGGCTCCGACAGGGAAGACAGTGGCAGTTATGTCTGCCCCCCGCAGAGGCGGTTACACCTGATCTGGCAGAGGCTTGGGAGTGAGTGCACCCGGGCAGTTTTAAAAGGCCCTCTTCCCCCCAGAGTAAAAGTAAGTGATACTTTGCGCCTTCTGGTCTAAGTGAATTTCCCATCTTCCTTGCTTTCTCAAGAGTGCTAACTTGAGCGTCGGAGCATTCCCATCGGGTTCTTCCCCCGGGAATCTCTTGTTTCCTCCCTATTTCAGGCATCTCCCGCTCCGTCAGAGGCAAGGTTACCGTCAACTAGGACCGACCGGATCATGCATCTTCAGTTGGTGATGAGAAGTGCACATTTCAATGAAAGGTGAATGAGTAGGAGATGGGCTTAGGTGTGTTTGTAAGGTTACAGGTTTAGTGGAAATAGATGGGATTAATTGAATTGGGGAAGGTGTTGTAAGTGGTTCTATAGAAGGCGAGGATATAGGTACAGGTGGTGTAATGTGGCTAAGTGGTTTGGGTAAAATGATTGATTGAATGGGAAGTGCAGGGGTAGTAGGAGTAGCGAAAGGTTCATTACATTGTGAAGTCCTTTCTTTGAAGGGAAAGTGATGTTCATTGAATAGCACATGACGAGAAACATACCAGCCCATTGGAAGGATCATAACACTTGTAACTGTGATGATTTGTGCTATAGCCCAAGAAGATGCAAGGTGTGGATCTGAAACCTAATTTATTTTTGTTGTATGGCCTTAAATAAGGGAAGCATTAACAACCAAACATTTTGAGGAAGTTGTAATTTGGTTTTTCATGAAACAATTTCTCATATGGAGACTTGTAACCAAGAATTCGTGTAGGCATCCAGTTGTAATGATAAGCATCGCTAGAGAAAGCATCCCACCAGTAAATCATTGGAATAGAAGCTCAAGCAAGAAGAGTCAAACCATATTCCACAACAATACGATGTCATCATTCAACACAACCATTTTGCTCAGATGTGTGTGGACAACTAAGACGATGTGTTATCCCATATTGCTCTAAGACGGGCCAAATCTTGTGAAATTCACTACCACCATCAGTTGGCAATGCATTTATTTTGGTGCTAAGAATATTCTCAACATTAGCCTTGAAATTTAAGAAAACATTGAGAACATCTGATTTTTGCTTTAAGGGAAAAATCCACAAATATTTGGTGAAGTCATCAATAAAACTTATATAGTATTTATAACCATCATGAGAGGTAACAGGGGCTGGTCCCCAAAGATTAATAAATACTAACTGTAAAGGAGAAGATATAGAAGAACCACTAAAAACAAAGGGAAACTTATGACTTTTTCCCATGAGACAGGATGGGCAGAACAACATTGACTTATTCGAACTAACTAGTAATCTATTTTTAGTAATCACTTGTCGTACTATACTTGGAACAAAATGTCCTAATCGTTGATGCCATATATCAAAGGTTGCACATTCCTCAACAAAGGCAAAATTCTCCTTTGATTTTCCTAGCTGCAACTGATAAAGTCCATTATTATTTGGCCCTTGTAGAAGAATTTTCTTCGTTTCCCGGTCCTTCACAACAAAGAAATGAGGATGAAATTCAGAAAACACATTGTTATTTGTTGAAAATTGCGCTACAAATAAGAGATTCTTTGTAACTTCTGGAACATGTAAAACATATTGAGAACAAGAGAACGTGAAAAGGTTTGTAAAGTAGATGAACCAATATTCTTAATTTGCAAACCTGTCCCATTTGCAATGCGAATTTGATATACTCCAGTATATTCATAACGAAGCTTTAGATTGGAAAGATCTTATGTAAGATGGTTTTGTAGCTCCTAAGTTCGGATACCAACTTCCATCATTAATAGAAGGGGTCAAGTTGACATAATTTGTAGCTTTCTCTCCATCTCTGTGATACCTGAAGTAATAGTTCCTTGTAGTGTGGTTTTTCTTCTTACAGATTTGGCAAATCACAGGAGATGATCCCATGTTTCCATCATCAAATTGAGGCTTCTTGTTATTGAAATTCTGTTGTTGTGCTTTATTTGCTTGCTTTTTATTTTTATTATATCATGAATTTTCTTGTTGTTGTCCATGCTGGGCAACATTGGATATCGGAGATGCTGGTTTCAGGGTGAATCTTCAAAGCTTCCAACCTAATCTCATGATTATATAACATATCTTGTAAATCATCAAAAGAAATTTATTTAGGTGGAGTACTTATAGATGTGATAAAAGATCCATAGTCTGAACCTAGTCCGGTAACATTGCAAATCACAAGATCATAATCTGAAACCGTTTGACCAGCCATTGTTAATCTGTTTGAAATAGCTTTAGCTTTATGGAGAAATTCATTCATACTGAGATTGCCTTTCATAAGACTCATCAATTCAGTGTGTAATTGCATGATTCTACTCTAGAATGAGAGGCAAATAGTTTTTCTAGAGTATGCCAAACAGTTTAAGTGGTGGTGCATCCAATTACTTGCCCAATAATGCTTTTATGAGATCAGTGAGAGCATCAAACTCTATAAGAGTTGATTTTATTTTCTCCATTGTATGTAGGCAAGATTTGGAATAGCTTTTTCATCTTCTTGAATGGTCTGAGATGGATAAGGAAAAGTACCATCTACATAACAAAGTAATTCAGACCCAAAGAGAGCAGGAAGAACCTGTGATCTCCAAATCAAATAATTATATCATTCCAACTTGCCCAAAATTCAATGTTGAAGATGGTACACGAATAGAGAGAGTTTCTCCATTTGTCATAGCTATGGCAGCAGAAGAGGATGAATTGTTGCTATTACAGGACACCATTTGGTGCTCTGATACCATAAAATAAAATTTAATCTAGTGAGAAAAAGAACACTCACAATGAATTGCATTGCTAAGGTTTAAATACAAGAAAGAGGAAGAGTTTAAATGAAACTCTCCTTATTCAAGATAAAGGCAAAAGTAGAGCAATATAGGAAAACTAATTCTAATACAATTCAAATTAGATCACAATCCATATTCTAGGAAAGATTAGATGAATAATAAATTAGTAATTAGCCATGAAAACACACCACACCCCAACAGGATAGTTGTTCTGCACCATGGACAAAAATGTGTGTACTCATCCATACCACACCTTAATGGGCATACTACAAAGTGTGACACATTTCTGTCAACATCATGTGTTTGATTCCATGCATCTCAACTACAACATGTGAGATTATCTATGCTGTTAATCATTAAAATACAATATTTTATTTTTTAGTAATATATATAATAGAAAAAACATTAATAAATTACAAAAAATTAATAATTAATAAAAATAATATTAATAATACTAAAAATAATATTAATAATATTTAATAACAAACAATGATATTAATATTAACTAAAATTAGTAAAAATAATAATTAAAAAATAATTATTAATATTAATAATTAATGATTAATAAAATAATGTTAGCAATAATTAACAATGTTAATAATAATATTTATACTATTTGATAATAATTAATAATATTGTTACTAATTACTAATAATAAATAATGATTAATAATATTAATAAAAATAATATTCAAAACTTATTAATTAATAAAAATATTATTACTAATATTGTTTTATGAAGGTATTGACAATTTAACATTACTACTATTTATTTATGTACAATAACATGGTTTTCAAAATTGGACCAGATCGGACGGTCGAACTAGAAAAACCAGTCACCTCCGTTTTTTTCCCAAAACCAGATTTTGGCCAAAAAACGTTGATTTGGTCAGCAAATCGCTGACTTGGGTGGTTGAACCATTTGAATCATTCAATGGTTTTGATCATTTTTGTTTTTTTTTTTTTATTTTTTTTATTTTTCTGTTAGAACGGGCCGACCGTTTGACCCGAGAACCAAAGCCCTGATTGGTTTGTTTTCCGGGTCGGTTTTAAAAACCTTGTAAAATAATAAACAATAAAATATACATTTATCCAATTAAATGTTATTACTTTTTCCATGGTTTTCAAAACCGAACCGGACTGGAAAAACTGGGAACCAGTTAGGTGACCGGTTCCGTTTTTTTGCCAAAACCGAATTTTGGCAAAAAAATGTTGATTTGATCAGAAAACTGTTCAACGGTTTTGATCATTTTTTATTATTTTTATTTTTTCTATCAAAATGGGCCAACCGTTTGACCGGGAACCGGACTCATGAACGATTCATTCTCTGGGTTGATTTTATAAACCTTTTAAAATAATAAATAATAAAATACCATTTATCCAATTAAATGTTATTACTTTTTCCATGGTTTTCAAAGCCAAACCGGATTGATAGTTCCTAGGTTCCCAGGTTGATGGTTTGACCATCTAGTTCGAAACAACAACCCGTTCTGATAACAAAATTAAATTATAAAAAAACTAATTAAAATAATAATAACAGTAAAAAACTATTGAACGGGTTAAATGGGTCGACGGTTCAATTGCCTGGTTCAATAGGTCATTGACCAATAAAACGGTTTTGGCTAGGGCCCAAGTTTGGGGTAAAACAAAACTGATTGCCTGGACAGTTCCCAAGCCAAACGTTTTGGCCATCCGAATCAACGACAGTTCGAAAACATTAATAAAAATGTAAGATAAATTGAATAAAACATACTATGTAAAGCATGGGGTCATTATTGATAAACAATTTCACAGTGGCGTGATTCAATCCACGATAAAAACATGTGGATGAGAAATTGACTTGTGGTATGGACTCATCCACGAGATAGTGTGTATGAATCCACACCACAGGATAAGAGAACACCTTAATTTAGTGTAGTGCATTTCAAAACGTAATATATCGTGGTCTGACCACGGTACTGAACACCCACTAATATGTCAAAAATGTTTTTTATGACATCCTTCTTATATCATGAGAAGAGCACATTATGTACCCATTTTTTGGATACAAACTTGTGCTCTTCTTATAAATAGTGTGTGATAAAAAAATATAAGGCATTTAATGATAAAGTCCACGTTTTGCACATATTTCAAACAAACCCTTTTTATTGTGAAAATCATTAGTTGTTGAGCCTGATTAATAAAAAAAATTATGTCTATTAATATCACTTGCACATGCTAGATTTGCTAGATTCACACATGAGAGGTATTGACATGGCACCCTCTAAGGGAGGAATGTGCAGGAGATCTGGATTCACCTAATTATAGAAGTTTCAGGAACAGTATTTGTAATTTTGTGCAATGATGAAACTTTCATAATAAACAAAGTTTTAGGTTAGATGATTAACACATGTCACAACATCACAAACTATTTTTATTTCATATATCTTAAAGAGCAACCATTTACATGACACAACGTCACCAAAATATCTCCATGTCTCTCTATAAGTAATCTTAATAAGTAAACTGGTAACATCACAACACCCAAAATAGGGTGGAAAGGGAAACAAAACTGACTTAAAAGGGAGTTTGGTATGAGTTTGCTTTAACCCGAAGACTTAGAGGGTGTTCTTCATGTGAATTGTTTTCTTTTTCTTTGATTGCAAGTTCCAAAAATAAATCAAAATCATCGGATTTGAAAAGAGTCTGATTCTGAAAAAAGAAACACATACCGGGTATATTTTTTAGGGTAAATTATATGGACCCCCTGAAATTAGTGAAATATGGGGTTCGTGGCAAAAACTTTACATTTTTTTCGACAAAACCCTTTAAACTTTTACATTGTGACAAATACCCCTTGGTTGTAAAACAAAAAGCGTTAAATTACAAAAATACTCCACTAAACTTACTCTATTTTCTTTTTACTTGTCGATCTCTCTTAAAACCTAATTGAACCCAAACTCTGTTTTTAGGGACTGGGGATTGTGTGAAGCTCTGCCAAACGAAAGTTCGAAACGGACCAGAAGTCAATGGGGTTCGCTAGATTTGAGTGGGAATGAGGGGGGAATCTGCTACTGCAACTCCCCTGTTTTCGCCGGTCGGAGGGGACAATGACAGCTGAGAGAAACTAGAAAAACAATGGAAGGTTAGGAGAGAACGATGAGGGAATAGGACGAGGTCGAATATTCGATGGATTTATGCCTGGGAATGGGTTAATCGAACAAGAGCAACTGAGGAGTTTCACCGCTGCAACTCCTCTGATGTTCGTCGGAAGTGGTGATAACAACGAAGAAAAAGAAAGAAAACGATGGAAATGGGACGAATACAGGCGAGGCCAGCCTGTATTTGGAAAACCGGGACGAAGTATCCCGGTCTGTGTTCGGTCAAACTCGTCCAGAAGTCATGAGACGGAACTTTGGGGGCTAGAGTGTTCGATGCTCATGAAGACTTAAGAGGGAGCAGACATAACTGGAATGAGTCCTCTTCCCCTTCCGACCCAATCAACTAACCCTTGTCCCATCTCATAAATCAAGAAGCCTATAATTCGTTCTTCCTTTCACCTGTTCACGGGTCGATTGGGTCAGTTTATTGACGTTTTTTCAACCCGATCTGATTGGTTTATTTAGAAATAAAACCAAAACCGATTCAGTATTAAGTAAAATCGATTTGATTGATTTAGGTCGGTTTTGTGAATGATTTTTTTGATATAAACGATAAAGAATTCAAGTCTAAGAAAGTAAATGCTGAATATTTAAAAATTAAAAATAATTTGATGGATTAAAACTGATGTTTTATATATCAAAAATTTTATATATAATATGTATATTTTTGAAATAAAACTAAAATATATATTAAAATTAAAATATATATAGTAAAACTGAAATATATCAGATATATATATATATAATATTTAAAACACGATCCGACCCGAATCGCGGACCGATAAGGCACAGTCCACACTTTGCCCGATTTTCACCTGTACAGTGAGTTAACCCTAGGTACGTCGATTACTGAATCGTCTGATTTTAAAATTTGGGAATCAAATTGTCACTCGAGCCAAAGGTAACATAATTGTTAACATTTAAAACTACACCTAACAACTGCTGCAGTTATTGACTTCATTCCAACCCGCCATTGAAAATGCTCTCTGTCTTGTTTCATGCTTTCATTTCTCCCTCGAACCTGGTTCAAAGCCTAGCTTCTCTCTTTCTATCTGTAAATCTTTCTTTCCGTTTCTCAATGTCATATGCTTTCACATAAGCAACCATGTCGTTTCTCTATCTATTCTTCTGCTCTCTCTTCATTGCAGTACATTCTCAACCCCCACCTCCTACAGGTAGTAGCCATTGAAACACAACCCCTTCATCTCACAGAACTTAAATTTCAGCTCTGAAAATTCTTTGTTTCTTCCTTTCAGGTTTCTTCATCGACTGTGGCGCCAACAAATCCTCCGTGATCGACGGCCTAACATGGTCGCCCGACAGCGAATACGTGTTTTCTGGAGTACCCAGATCAGTAATCATCCCCGAAAGCCCTTACTTTGTCAAGACGCTCTCCACCCTCCGGTCTTTCCCTCTCGAAGGCCGTACTCAACGGAAATTCTGCTATGTTCTTCCGGTGACCCGCAATGTCACATACCTCGTCCGAACCACATACTTCTACGGGGGAGTCAACGGCAGAGATTCACCCCCGGTCTTTGATCAGGTTGTCGATGGGACCTTCTGGAGCATTGTGAACACGAAGGAGGATTACGCCAGAGGGAAGTGGTCTTACTATGAAGGGGTGTTTGCTGCTACTGGGAAGACGATGAGTGTTTGTGTTGCTACAAACACGTATACAGATTCAGATCCGTTTCTTTCAGCTTTGGAAGTAGTGTATTTGGACAATTCACTTTATAATTCGACCGATTTCAAGAAACATGGTTTGAATTTGATTGCAAGAAGCAGTTTTGGATATAGAGGACCAACTATCAAGTAAGTTGTGGGAAAGATTTGGCATTATTTATTCTGGTTATGGAGCTGCATGTATGCTTCTTTTTATTCATCTTTTAATTTCTGAGTTAGTGATTGTGCTATATCTCTCTATCTTCATTCAAAAGGTATACTGGAATTTGGTTTGTGTAGTCCTCAGTTTTAATTTCGCGCTTTATGTGCTCGCTCCTTTATAGGACATAGTTTGTTCTATCTGTTTTTTTTTTTTTTTGGATGAGTATAATTTGTTCAATCTTGTTATGCTTTCTATGGTTTTCTTTTCTCCTTTTACGTTGTTATGGAAGAAAAGAGTATACAAGGAAACAAGCTAGAATCCAAAAAGGGAAAAATATTTTAAACAGGGTGGTGTTAAGATTTGTCCTTTATGATTAGTAAATAAGGCTCAGCTCAGTTTGGGAAGAGTACAGTTACAATTATGCACAGTGCAAAACCTTGTATACTTTATTTGTAAACCCTAGAAAGACCAGTAATCTATAAATAAATTGTAGTTTAAATGACCAACTCCAAATGCATTGTACTACTCTTCTCCATAACAAAAAGAAATAAGAAAAGGAAAAGAAAATGAAAGGAAAAAAAATACTTAGCTGAGGTAAAATAAAATCCTGTAGTTTATGATTGATACTTGGTTTGAAATCCCCGTATTATGTTTATGTTGTAACTTGCAATTAATTTAGATTTCATCCCCATAGGAATCTGTATATAAGGTATTGTCTTTTCCTTTTACTCATTTCTAGAATTATCTAAAATTTTTGCTTGAGATCTTGAAACTCCAGATTCCCTGATGACAAATTTGATCGATACTGGGAACCATTTGGAGAGATTAGTCCTCCATTTCAAAGCTTAAGGGAGCTCTCAGTTTCTGGTATTTGGAACCTTCCACCCTCAAAGGTATTTAACACAAAGCTGACATTTGACCAAGGAAACCACAGTGAACTGCAATGGCCTCCAAGATCACTTCCCGCCTCCAACTATTATATTGCCCTGTACTTTGCGGATGATCATAATGGTTCACTGGGGAACCCGAGAATATTGAACGTCGCCATAAATGGAATAGAATACTACAGCAACCTAAATGTGATTTCAACTGGTGTTGTTGTTTTTGCAACCAAATGGCCTCTCTCTGGCCTTACGAAGATAACTCTGGCTCCTTCCTCTGGATCGGTTCTAGGTCCCGTGATCAATGCTGGAGAAAATTTTGATGTATTGCCCCTTGGAAGAAGAACTGTTACTCGAGATGGTATGAAAAAGTGTCATTACTCTTTGTTCCGGAAACCTGGTTTCTTTTCCGAGAAGGATTTCCAAACTTCTCCAGGAGACCATGAATACATGATTAGTAGTTTCTTAGATGGAGAATGTAGCTTGAAGTCATACCAATTTGGCATACCTAACCATTTTGTCTAGAGCTAACATGACTGGCTGGACAAAGTATAGACGAAAATAAGGTGCATAGTTAGGAAAAAGATTGTATACTGTGATACAAGGGTTCAATGTTGTACCACACTGGGCTGTTAGTTGCTTACCACTGCAATTCTTAGGCCATGGCCCATACAAGAAGTGGCATATCAACTAGGCAATCAGGATAAATTGGCAGACATATTATGTATATGTGCATGGCTCCCCTAAGTATGGGGATGAAGTCCTGGAAAAAAGTACTTCTGACTACCAAATCATGAAACACAAGTTTTTCTAACATGACATTCCATTGCCTATTGCAGTAGTTTCTTTGGTAGAGGTAAAAAGAAGTCTACTGAATCCTCCACTTGATTGGAATGGTGATCCTTGTTTTCCTCAGCAATACTCATGGACTGGAGTAATTTGCGCTGAAGGAAACCGGAATCAGACTCGTGTGGTTGCTTTGTAAGTTGGGATTTACAATCATGATTTCTTTTCTATGGCTCATTTCAATCCTTTAATTGTTGTTAAAGGACTTTTAGGGTATTTTTCTCAGAAACCTCACAAGCATGAGCCTTCAAGGATCTCTATCACCTAAAATTGCCAATTTGACTGCGTTGACTGACATGTAAGTTCTTGAAACTTAATTACTTTGGGAAGAGATGATTTGGTATTCCAGACTTTTCTTATTAATGTCCTTATGTTTTCTGGACAGCTGGCTTGGGAACAATTCTTTGTCGGGGCCAATACCTGATTTGAGCCAATTAAAGATGCTGAAAACATTGTATGTCACGGTTTCTCTTTCATTGCTTTTAATGCCTGGCTTATATTTTATGTAACAACATAAAGTATGTTTGTTTGTAAGGCTCTGTTTGCTTGTGATACAAACGCTGAACCGGGGTATTTATGTACTCTGGTTCATGTTTGTGAGCATTTGTTTGATATGTAAAAAAGTAATGATTATCAGCTCAAAAATGTATTTTCTGATACTTTTGTACTCTGAGAAGAGAGCATTACTGTACCTATTTTTTGGATACAATTTTGTGTTCCTTTTGATAATTAACTTTTTGACCAAAGTTAAGCCATTGGAGCATAAGATAGTTGCAGCATTTAATGATGGGCCCACATTTTGCACCAATTTCAAACAAACAAGATGAGTGCAAAAATGGTTTAAAATGTGAACCTGTGTTTGCATTCATGAACCGAGAAAAGGGTAAATATGCAGTGTACATATTTGCGTTTGCATTGCAACCAAACACAGCCTAAGGCACCATATTAGTTTAGATGGTCATGGGCTGTTAAATTCTAGAGGCCTAGCCCATTTACTATTAGACTGTGATGATGTAATTTTCATACTTGTTTCTTTATTTCTTCACCCTTCTATCTGTGGGTTTGCATGATCCACATTTGTCGGAAGTCTTGGAAACTGTCAAACAACATCTTCACTCTTTATAATTTATTGTCATCACTCACTGAAGGCATTTGGAGGACAATCAGTTCAGTGGAGAGATTCCTACATTGCTGGGGGACATTGCTTATTTGCATGAACTGTAAGTTCTATTCTCTAAAGATTAAATGCATGCCTTTTGGACTGCAAAGTTGTTTCATTGCATGAATATTTGTTGCTATTTCTTTATGTTATTTTTCACTTTTTTTCCCTGGATGGTCTATACATCCAAATCCCTTATATTGTAACCCATCTACCATTAACTGATTGATTTGTTCACCTAGTGTTCACTTTTTGGGTACTTCCATAAAAATTGCTATCTAGGCAGCAGTTCTGGTGATGAACTTCTCAAACATTGGGTACTATGACTTGAAAACCATGAATCTGGTACATCATATGGGATCTGATGTATTTGTCAGTCAGTTTAGGACTCCACATGAAACAGTGTCCTACATGATGTACCGGATACATGGTTTTTCAAAGCAATGGTAACCCCTATGAGAAGCTTACTATGGCCTTATCATTCCTCTTAATAGGAATTCCAAATTATGCTGCTGCTTTGGTTGGCAAACCAGGAGGAGAAATAAAGGTTCTGGTTGATATACCTTGGTGGTTAGAAGTCAGGACGAGGATTGTGCCTTTTACTGGATTTGTTGACAACCTGAGATTAGCAGTCACAAGTACATACTACATAGTCCTTTCCCCCTAGGAGTATGCATATTTATATGCATTTTACAATTTATATTTTCCTCTCTTTTCTATCTCTCTCCTTCCTCTTGTGAGAAAGTGGTAGTTGAATGGCCAGAGATCTGGTTTAAGAAGCATCTAGAGTCAACCACATGGACTTAAATCTCCATATCACTATATTTTCTTCCTCTTATCTGAAGTGATACTCTTACCTTATCCTTAGTCATACCTGCTAGCTAAATTTGACTCGATGCCCTTCCATGTGCAATATAATCAATTTGTCAACTGTTTGGGTATAGTTTCTTGGTGCTGCATTATTTATTTTATTTATTGAAGATTTTGACTTAAAGGCTTATTTGAGACTCAATGTGTTTACACTTACAGTTGTCATTTCTTTTGCCTTTCAGTTTCATCCAAAACAATAATCTAACTGGTGAAGTTCCACACAGCCTTTTAGTAAAATCTGGATTGAACCTTAAGTGAGTCTGAACACCTTCAAGTTATCTCTGGCATTTATTTTCTACAACTCAATCAAATATTTGATCTATTTTTTTTCTTAGGACTTTTGGAAACCAACATTTAGTGCAACCACCGCCTCCAATGACTTAAATTTGTGCATGAAGGTAAAATATGGCAGTGTTTTGACTGCTAAAACCTTGAGATCATTGTAATAGTAAACTATTGTTATCATTAACAGATTAAATCCAGTTCTTCTTCTTATAAATCCAGAATCAGCTCTACTACATGTTGTGGATGGGTGCTTAGAGAATTGCATATTCACAATACGAGAACTGAAAGTTAACCTGGTTTAGCACACTTGCCAAATGTAAACTGATGGAATAAAAGCTAGTAGTGCAGTTTGAAGTGACTAGTTTTACATGCAAAATGGTGCCATGTATACAATCAATTTGATTCTTTTCCTGCTTGGCAGATTTCAAAAGATTCTCTCACAAATATTCATCATCAACAGTAGAAAATCTTAATCATTGTCAGATGCAAGTATTCCTTTTGCCTTTGCTGTACATTTTAGATGTGTTTAAGGTGTCACTGATCTTGGATTTTTTCTTTCTTTGTTTCTTTTTCTTTTTTTTTTGGGGGGGGGGGGTTGGTAATGAACTGCAATTGTAAGTTGAGGTGGCTGAATTTTGTACTATAGCAATGGTTATTTGTTTTCTAGATTCGATTGCACAGACATCATTCAATGAATTTGCCTCTTTTTACAAATGCAAATACTGCAAATGTATGGCAGCGTGCAAGGCATATTACTGGCCACAAGGGAAGGCTAATGAATAATTGCTTTCAAGTCAGCTTCAAGGAAAGTCTCAGAATAATTAATATCACTACCTATTGATTTTAGATAAATGCAGTTACAAGGAGTAGATAGTGAATTAGTGATCCTTCTCATCTCCACCAAGAATTATCCAACACCTTATGAGGGCTCTATGCTGCAGCTCAGTTCCTGCAGTCTGAACCCAAGGAGCATTGCCAGACTTGGACCTGAGCCTGATCTGATGGTCGGACTGTCGGAATGTGAACTAGTAGCCAAAACAGTTTTTAGGCAGCCTAGTTCTTAAAAACGTTGACATAGTCAAATTTACCACAAAAACATGTATAAATACCTTGGGACAAAATCTAGTGCAAGTTATGTGCTTATATAGACCCATTGGCAACTCTTGAGAAAGTATATGTTTACACTTCCTATTTGGGTTCGGGGTTCCCATACAGAAAAAACCAACTCATAGTAATTAGCTCAAAAAACTTCTTCTCGTAACTATTTCATGTGGAATTATATAAAAACTACTAGAGTCAAAAGAATTTAAGAAATGGAGGGAGGCTCAAATTTTAAGTAGGGGTTTGTTTATTGGATTTTGAGATGGGGAAGTTGGTTAATGGGATTTTGGTTCCCATTGACCAAGATACTCATTTTTTTAGATTTATGTGGGGTCTATGGAAAATTTATTTTTCCTGGGTTTCACTTATATGGGTAAATGATACCCATTTCCTAGATTCCCAGGCTGATGAGTAATGGGGAAAGTTGTCAATACTCGGATGTGACAAAATTGCCCATTTTAATAATGGATTTTTTTTATGGCTAAAATAGTCATCGTCTTATTTGCCTAGAAAATCAACAAACATGGGTAAATACACCTACCCGAGCCGGGATAAGTAACTTCTTGAAAAGCAAATGGAGCCTAAAAGAACGAGAGTACTAGTGTTGGCAAAGTGTAGACATATGTGAAAGAAAAAAATGATCTTAATAAAACTCTTGAATCACACTTAAAGGACACTGAAAACACAACAAACTTGAAGTCCACCGACCTTACCATAGAGAGCCTATGTTTTTGGATTTGATCCCTCTCCTCCAATGTCCAGTTTTGGAGAGATGCCAACCAAGGTTTTTAAAACCAAACTGGACAACGAACCAGTCAGGAGTCTGATTCTCGGGTCAAATGGTTCAAATGATTGAATCGAACGAATGGCCTGCTCTGACAAAAAATTTTAAAAGTGGTTAGACCATTGGTAGGTTCAAACGGTTTGACCGCCCATGTCAGAGGTTTGTTGACCAATCAACATTTTTTTTGGCAAAATAATGGTTTTGGATAAAATGGAACCGATCACCTAATCGATTCCTAATTTTTCTGGTCCAATCATCCCGCACGTCCGGTTTTGAAAACCATGACGCCAACTTGCCTTAATTGGTGTCTCAAGGCACACATCAATATGACACTTATATATATATATATACTACATTACTACATTCACCAAAAAAGTCTCAGAAATAAACATCAGGCCTGATGAAATGACCGTCATTAGCCCAACACGTAGCAGCAAGAGTGTGGGCTAACACATTCGAAGAAATAGAGGAAAACGAAGAAGAGAAGAATATCATGAAATGGCAGTTTGAGAAGCCCACGAACAAGCTCGGGACCCTCCCCAAAGCACACGAATGATATTTAAATTTATCAGAGAGCACCAGGAGCTTCGATGGAGCAAACTCAGGAGAAAGAAGTAAGGGCTTTAAGATCGCTTCAGCTTCAACCACCTTAGTGTCCCAAAAAGTGGAAGACGAGACTCCAGCCTTGAGAAACCGGATTTGTCCTTGCCCAACACAATTAATCCATGCAGCAACGTAACACTTCAATTAAACATCATTCACAGATGCATCAGTGTAGATAACAACCTCGGCTTCAGAAAAATCACCTGAGAGCCAAGCACCATCATGGATCGGACGAAATCCACGTAAGGCCACACTTTGACCACTCAGTCACAAAATGACAAGCCATCTGTAGCACCTCACCCGGCTGCAAAACATTTAATTTGTTTCTTTCTTCCCAGATTTTCCACAGAACAAAAGACACCATCAGAAATTGTCGGAGGGAACGACTCAGTCCTTCTTTTTCTGCAATTCTCAGTTTCTAGATTCTGTAATAATAAATTTTTGCAAGTTCTGATTTAGAAATTGATTACTGATAAGTTCCATTCTACCTTTTCTATTATTTTATAACAGAAATTCAAATCAAGAATTGTCATTCAACGGACTTGCATTCAAAACTCTTTCTACAACCCAGTCTTTCATTGAAACTCCTGTAATTCGATCTGGCCTACAACCCAGGGTTGAGCTGAACCAAATAGCTCTACTGAAATATAACACTTTAAAATAATCTAGGTTATTCTTCATCAGCTTGCAATAAGTCAATAATCAATATGGATTAAGTGTAATCAAAGAGAGCGTGAGAGACTCGTTGGCAAGCTTCAAGCCTTGCCTCATAGCCACACACTTCAAAAGATACAAGAGTAGGGGAAGCTTTAGTAATTTTGTGTTGTGTAATATTTGGGGTTGGTCAATACAAATTTGTGAAAAGATATCTTTTTTTTCTTTTACCACATTTTTTAATTGATCAATGCAAATTCCATTCAAACATTTTTTCTAGTTGAAATGTCATAACATATTTCTCAAAAATTTGTATCCATTACCACCAAACACTTCAAGTAGTGGTACAAATACAACCAGTAAATTCCGTAAAGGCTCAGTTTGGAAAGAGTGTAAAGATAAATATTTTCAGTGCAAAACCTTGTATACTTCATTTCCAAATGTTGTATTTGCACTCTTTGCAAACTAAGCCCAAAGAAAAGCATGTAACTAATAGTCCTTCAAAGGTTCCAAGTCACAGTGAGAGTGGGTGAAGCCATCTACAATTATGGCCTTATGGGAGACAATTTAATACCCCATATCATGTAGGGGGCGTTCTGTTTTTTTTAGATTTTGAAAGGGGGGGAGTTGGTCAATAAGATTTTTCCATGTTCTTTTTTCAGATTTATGTGGGGAATAGGAAAAGTTAATTTTCTTGTGTAAGTGATATCCATCTCCTAGAAAAGTTGCCAACACTTAATGGAACAAAAATGTCCCTTTTAATAATGGATTTTTATGATTAAAATGGTCATTACCTTATTTATATAGGAAATAAAAGAATATGAGTAAATGCACTTACTCGGGTAAGTCTTTCCTGAGAAACACTTACCCGGGTAAATAGTTATTGAAAAACGAAAAGAACCTTAAGATGAAATCCAAATAAATGGAAACATCAAGGTCCAGGCCTGATATTACACGTGATCGTTGCATTTAACTCCACTTATTTGCACTTTGCAATGCAATTCCACTTGCACTATTACAAATGCATGGAAATTCTAATGAGAGAGTGCAACTTCTGATTCAGTTTTGCTCTGGGTTTTATTCTACTTTGCTTCAGATTTTATCATTTGCACTTCAAACAAACAAAATGAGGTAAACGTTAAAACAAAAACAAAGGGCAACACCAATATACACTCAATTCATTTACACTAAATACTCCTTTTAACAACTTTCCAATCCAGTGCAAATGCAACCCAACTTTACTGTTTTTCTTTTTATTTATTTATTTATTTTTTGTGTGTGAGAGAAGTGACTATTTATCATTTAATAGGTTCTATTTGGTAATCTATCGATACAAATTGGTAAGAGATTTATATTATCACGTCATATATGAGAATAACTTCAGCTACAATAATCAATTTGATACTTTACAAATCTACGCATTTTGAAAGGTATGCCCGTTTCAATTATGAACGGCCTCAAATAATAATTGTATCTCAATTCTTCTTGCTCAGCTCAAAACGTTTAGGCTCACTTTGGAAAGAGTATAAATGTAAATATATAGAGTGCAAAATGTATAAGCATTTGTACTCTTTCCAAATTGAGCCTTAAGGTGGAAACAGGGTTTGTACAAAAACAACCCTATGGTTGATTTGTCATTTGGTTGCATGGCATGATTAGAAAAGAATTCGGGTTAGTCCATGAATTTATTACAGGCATGGAAGTGGAAAGGGTGTTAATGGATCGGTTTTGGATTAGACCCTGTCGAGTCCAAAATCAATTTGGACGGACCAACAAGACATATTGGATTGGACCAATCTGGTTGGTCCAAAATGTTTATTAGATTATATTGGACCTGGTCCTAGGGGTGAACATAATTCGGTTAAAACTGATCCTAAGGGTGAGCATATTTGCATTTGTACTCTTTCCAAACTGAGCCTTAAGGTGGAAACAGGGTTTGTACAAAAACAACCCTATGGCTGATTGGTCATTTGGTTGCATGGCATGATTAGAAAAGAATTTGGGTTAGCTCATGAATTTATTACATGCATGGAAGTGGAAAGGGTGTCAATAGACCGGTTTTGGATTGAATCCTGTTCAGTCCAAAATCAATTTGGATGGATTGGACAGACCAACAAGACATATTGGATTAGACCAATCTGTCCAAAATATTTATTAGATTGGATTGGACATGGTCCTAGGGGTGAGCATAATTCGGTTAAAACTGAGAAACCGAACTGATACTTTAGTTTTGGTTTAATTGGTTCGGCCTAATCGCTTTTTCGGTCAGGTCCAGTTTTGCTATTCGGTTTATTTGTTTTTTGGTTTTCAGTTTCGGTTATCATATTTAGTAAATTGATTAACCGAAAAAATCGATTTAATTTTATAATTATATATTTTTAATATTATTTATATTATATTTATAATTTTATATTAATATTTAATAAATTAATACGTATTTGATTTGACTATTTGCCAAATTTCCAAAATAAGCATAACGTATTACGGAAGTAAAAGTCTAAAAGAGTGAAAGTCTGAAAGAGTTTCACACTTTCACTATTCGACTCTTCGTCTTCCTTCCTCAATGCGAAAGATTGAAAGCCTGCGCGGGTGTCAAAGAGACAAAGACTAAGCCGCTAAGTCTTCTAGACTCTAGACTCCAGAGACCATCAAACCAGAGTCCCAGACCCAGACGGCCAGACTTTCGCTCTTCCTTCCTCAGACCTCAATCGTTCTTCTTCACCTCCAGTTGCCGTCGACGTCGCCCGTCGTTCTTCTTCTTCTTCTTGCCGTCATTCTCAAACTGTGCCTGTGCCGCCGTGCCTGCTGCCGTCGAGTGTCGAGTCTGTATTGCCGACTTGCCGTCGTTCCCAAACTCCTCCTTCTTTCGAAACCTTTTTTTTTTCTTATTCAAAATTTTCCCATAAAAAAATCTAAAACCTTTTCCATGAATTTTTTCATAAAAAAATCACAAAATCTGCCTCCTTCGCTCAGGTTAAATGATATTCGGTTTTAACTAAAATAATCGAAAAAAATTTTGGTTCGATTTATTGAATTTTCAAATATTTCGGTTTCGGTTTGATTTATCATATAGTTAGATCGGTTTTTTAAATTTTGATTTTTTGATTCGATTTTAAACAAAAAAAACCCAATACTCACCCTTACTTGGTTCATCTGTAATAAATTTATATTAGATTGGGTTGGATTAAGCTAATATCTAATCCATTAATATAAGATAAGAATACAAGTGTCAATGGATAAAATCAATCTAAATCAAAATGAATTTGAACAAATTAAATGATACAGATATTAAATTGGACCAGTCTAAATTGGTCCAAAACATTTATTAGAATTAGACCTGAACCATTTATAATAAATTCACATTGGATCGGACTGGATTAGACTAGTCCAATTGACACCCCAGGAATCATATCATTGTTTCCACAGCGCGCTGAACAGCTAAATCGTTCAGCTAAAATATTGGTGGATATTGGGTGAGCCATACGATGTGTATTGTATTACTATAGCCTTATAAGCCATGGCCCATGACATGATTAACCTGTGTCCAGCTCATTGATTCAGCATAGTCATGGGTCCGGCTTAGCACGTGGACCCGATATTGTACTTGTATAAAGTTTTACTGTTTCGTCGTTTTCTCAGCGTATGTGCGACGCGTCTGCTGGCAGCATTTCTAATTTGACTCAAACTGACGCAAAACTACTTTACTTGAAATTATCCAAACTTACGCCAAACGAATCACAAACAAACCAGTAACAACGTCTTACCTCTTACGTGTATCTTTCCTGCGTTTTTTCAACTCTGTATATCTGCCTGAAAGAAATTCCTTTCCTTCTCCAAACTTCATCTCTCTCTCGTTCGATATTCCTTTCTTCCTTAGCTCATTAACACCTCGTTCAAACCCAAACTATATTTTTCCAAATCTTTCTTTGTCATCCTCTCTCGTGTGTTCTCACATTTGTAGTTATGCCGTTTCTCTATCCACTCTTTTTCTGCTCTCTCTTCATCGTCGTATATTCTCAGCCCTCGCATCCTAAAGGTAGTATTTCAATTATGACTTCTTCTATGTCTGAATTTCAATTTCGGTTTCTTAACCAGTTTTTTTTTTTTTTTTCAGGCTACTTCATCGATTGTGGTGCCACAGAACTCTCTGTGATCGACGGCCGAGAATGGCTCCCAGACACCAATTATGTATCTGCTGGTGTTCCGAAATCAATAAACATCCCCGACATTGTCCCAACTCTCTCCACCGTTCGGTCTTTCCCTCTCGATGGCAATACCCGTCGGAAATTCTGCTACGTTGTTCCGGTGTACCGCAGTGCCAAGTACCTCGTCCGAACCATATACTTCTATGGGGGAGTCAATGGTAAAGACTCACCGCCGGTTTTTGATCAGATTGTCGATGGGACATTCTGGAGTGTTGTGAATACGACGGAGGATTACGCGAGGAATATGTCATCTTACTACGAGGGGGTGTTTCTTGCTGCTGGGAAGACATTGAGTGTTTGTATTGCTTCAAACACGTATACGAATTCTGACCCATTCATTTCTGCATTAGAAGTTGTGCTTCTGGGCAATTCACTGTACAACTCTACAGATTTCGGTAAATATGGCCTGGCCTTGGTTGCAAGGAACAATTTTGGTTATGGAGGACCCATCATCAAGTAAGTTATAGGGAACTTAAGTTTAGGATTTCTATTTTCTAGTCGTGGAGCTGGTGTTAATTTATTTTCCATCTTTTAATTTTTTAGTAATGGGTTGTGCTATGTCTCTGTAATGCCATGTGAAAATTAGTAGTTTTGATTTTTGAATAATTTAGATTTAGCCATTGTGATCACAATTTATCATTTCCATCTTCTAACAATTCATTGCAGTTTCATGTTTTAATTTTTGTCTAATTGTTGGTTATGATCAGTTGTGGGGCTATTGCTTTTTTTCCCCTTTTGTCCCTTTGATTTTACTATTTATCCACTTTATGGAAACTTGATTTATTGCCAGGTCTATAATAAAAATTTTGAAACTGAACAAGAAGAAAATAAAGAACTCAGATAAAGAAATATAAACACTGCTTATCTTTACAAAGATCAGTATAGAAAAGCACTATAATCTAGACAAGCTCTCAGGAAAGAGAAAAATCCTAGCTTGTTTATGAGTGAGTCTTAGTTTGAGAACGTGGTAAGGGTTGTCTTGTAACTAATTTGGATTTCAAACCTCTGGAAATCTTTATAAGATTTTTTTTGTTTGTTTATCTCTATCAATTTATGCACTTTTCATTGGAATTATCTGAACATTGTTTTATTAGAAATATCTCAATATTGTTTTCTTTCTTCAGATTTCCTGATGATCAGTTTGATCGCTACTGGGAGCCATTTGGAGACAGTAATCCTACAATACAGAGCATCAGAAATGTCTCGGTTTCTGGCTTTTGGAATCTTCCACCCTCAAAGGTGTTTGACACTGAGCTAATATCTGACCAAGGAAAACCCATGAAGTTGCACTGGCCTCCAGGACCTCTTCCTAACTCCAGCTACTACATTGCTCTATACTTCGCTGACAACCGTGATACCTCCACGGGGAATTCAAGGGTTTTGAACATCAGTATAAATGGAATAGAGTTTTACAGAAATCTGAATGTCACTCAAGCTGGTGTTGTTGTTTTTGCAACCCACTGGCCTCTCTCTGGTCTTACAGAGATAAAATTGACTCCTGTGATTGGATCAGATGTGAGTCCCTTAATCAATGCTGGAGAAGTCTTTGATCTGCTGCTCCTTGGAGGAAGAACTGTTACACGAGATGGTTTGGCTACTGAAACCTATACTTTATGTTGAGAAATCTAGTGTCTTTTCAAAGGGCTCCTAGAGTTCTGGAAGCTGTCAAGGTGGTTGGGCCACTTCTTGGATGGAATATATATATTGAACCATACGTATTTGATAGTTGCATACCTAAGCATCTTATATGATTCTATAATATTGCAGGCTGAAGAAGGTAATTAAGAATGGGGTGAATAATGGTCCGGCAATATCCTGTACAATGAGATACCCTGACTATAAATTTCATCACATTGGGCAGTTGAATGTCCAATCATTGCAATTCCTGTGCCAGGGCCCATCCAAGAAGCGGTTGACTAACTAGACAGTCTAGATAAATGACATGTTTATGTATGCAGCTCCCATAAATTGGAATGGGACTGCAGTAAAAGGAGCATTTTTTTCTTCCATTTCTATCAATCTTTTTCCTCATTGGTAATATCTTTTGCTAAAATTATTATGTTTCCATTGCCTATTGCAGTAGTTGCTTTGGAGAAAATGAAGAATAGTCTAGAAAATCCTCCACTTGATTGGAATGGTGATCCCTGTTTACCACGCCAATACTCATGGACAGGAGTTACATGTTCTGAAGGAACCCGGATTCGTGTTGTAGCATTGTGAGTTGGGAATTGCTATTGACGTTCATGTACGTTTCTTGTCTATGGTTCAACTTCAGTCCTTGTATTGTTGTTAAATAATTTTTATTTTTCTCCAGAAACCTGTCAAGCTTGGGCCTCCAAGGATCTCTATCACCTAATATTGCCAAGTTAACTGCATTGACTGATATGTAAGTTCTCCAAAGTTTGTTACTTCGTATAAAACAGTATCTGGTGATGAAAATGTTATCTTATTAATGTTCTTATGTTTTTGTTTGACAGATGGCTCGGGAATAACACTTTGACCGGGTCTATTCCTGATCTTAGCCAACTAAAGAGGCTGAAGACACTGTAAGTTATAGCCTATGGGCTTCTCTGTTATTTATGTACATGTTGCACTTGTTTTTTGAAGCTGAACATGGTGGTTCATGAAGTCTCATATTAAATGATCTCATGGGCTTTTAGGCCCTAGACCCACAGCTTTTAAACTGAACTGTAGTCAATACACTTTATCTTTGTTTATTTTTCTCTTTTCAAACTGTGGGTTGCAACTAGCACGATCTACAGAACCAGAACCTGTTCTGCCACAGCTATGTGGTTGCTTTCCATTACTTAATATTACAGTGCCTAATTTTTTTGTCATACTTTACCTAAGGCATTTGGAGGACAATGTATTCAGTGGAGAGGTTTCTCCATCACTGGGGGACATTGACAGTTTACGAGAACTGTAAGTTCTACTCTCTTAAGCTAAAACACACAGATTTAGGCTGCCATACACCATCTAATGCAAATTTATTTATTGTTGTCTTATTTGTCATATTCTTTTATACTACTATTTTTCTTCAAAATCTTAAATCTCTTTATTGCAATCAATTTATCACTGGGTGATTCATTTGTTCTATGCCATGCTTATATGTAATGACCATTAAAAAAGCAGTTTTTCCTAAACATTTTTTTAGAGTTTTACTTCTTAGATTGGAGTCCTTATAAACCTAACCAAAGGCTCAATGCTTGTTGTTTCAAAGGTTTTCTCTCATATGTTTGAGAGAACCTGCAGTGAATACTTCGCTGGAATTGTACAAGTGTCATATTCGTGTTTTGGCAATCCTGGAACTTGCTATCTGTCTCTCCCACCCTTTTTGGAATATGAAGAACTCATCTTAATGTTTCAATAATGCTCAAAAACTGCTGAAACTTATCTCCACAAGTTCTTGCAACCTGTTGAGGTTTGAACCTACTGTCTTGCTCCCTAACCAAAAGCAATTTAAAGCTAGAGAAAGAGGATGAAGAAATCTGATAACCAGGCTTTTCTATGATATTTAATTAAACAGTTAGAAACCCAAAGGAGAAGTGTGCTAATGTATGGAGGGAATGAAAAAGAACAAAGGCCCCCTTTCAACACGATAAGTAATACAAGGCAGCTTTTGGTCCAAAAACTTGGGGGTGATGCTAATCTCCTTGGAGCTGGGTGATTAGATTCCCCCCACAACATCCATTTTTTTTTGGAAAAAGTTAATGTAATTTATTCAACAAAGAAAAAGAGAATTAATACAGCAAAACCCAGACCACTAAGACTGCCCGGGTATAAATCAAGTTACAAACTCATCCAGGACTGAGAACTAAACAAAATAGCCAAATTCTGATGTTTGAACTCCTCAGTAACTGACACCCAAGAGATTAACTTGCCCACAGCTCTCTGCACTACTTCATCCAGACTTTTATATTAACTACAGAAATTCTGTTGTTTTTCTCAGCCCAAATGGACCACAACACAGCTGCAGGAATGGAACTCCATACAAGCTTTCCTTTCTTGCTGAGGCCCTCAATTCTCCAACAGCCCAACAGCTCTTTCACTGATCTTGGCATAACCCAACTAATATCAAAGCCTTTAGGAAGTGCCCCCAAACCATGAAGGAAATTGAGCAATGAATACACAAATGTTCTGTAGTTTCTGCAAGAGATCCACACAAACCACAAGAAGGATCCAGAATCTGAATGCCACGCCTCTCCAGATTAGCTTTAGCCAGACATTTATCAAGAGCCATTGTCCAAACCAGAAAATTAACCTTGGAGGGACTGATTGGGTTCCAAACCTGATTGGCAGGGAAGTCCAACTGACCTGAACTGTCCAGCTTGAGGACCAGGGACTTTACAGAGAACCAGCCATCTGAATTCCATTTCCAGCTCCATTCATCCTCTAGACTCATATCTATCTTCTGATTTTGAAGTAGCCCCAACAGCTCCACATACTCATCCAACTCTCAGTCAAACAAACTTTTCCTACAAAGAGGGGTCCAAACAATGGAACCACCAGAAGGATTAAAATTCTCAGCTACTGAAGATTCTTGATTCACAGAAATTTGGGAAGGGAGCCCTCCAAACACCAGGGATCCTTCCAAAACTTAATTCTATCCCCTTTTCCCACCTTAAGTTTGATCCCATCCAAGAGGATAGGAAGATTCTTTAATATGCCTGCCCAAAGAGATCTGCCCCAGCCTGGATGAGGTTCCCTAGATCTCCAATCACCTCACTCCACCCCATACTTCGCAGCAACAAGGTTTCTCCACCAAGCATTTCTTTCATTAGCAAATCTCCATAACCATTTGTTGAGAAGGGCTGAGTTAAATTTCTTCAGATTTCTTATTCCCAGCCCACCAACTTCCTTAGGGAGACACACTTGCTCCCACTTTACAAGGTGAATCTTCTTTTCATCTTCCCATCCCCTCCATAAAAAGTTCCTCTGAATTTGCTCCAGCCTATTTGCTATTTTGTTTGGGATGGGGAAATGAGAGAGAAAATAAGTGGGGAGGTTAGAAAGGGTACTCTTAATCAACGCCACTCTACCCCCAAATGACAGATATTTTGCCTTCCAAGAAGCCAATTTTTTCTCCATTTTCTCAATAATTGAAACCTAGGTCGAGGAGGAAGAGCATTTTGCCCCGAGAGGCAGCCCCAAATACTTTACCGGGAGGAATTCGATTTGACAAGCCATCACTTATTTACATTCTTTTAAATTTGAGACTTGGCCCATTGGGATAATATGACTTTTACTCAGATTGACTTTGAGATCAGACGCCACTTCAAACCAGCTCAGAATTCCAAGCACTGTTTCCAACTAAATTGGAGATGCATCAACAAAACATAGGGTATCATCTGCAAATTGGAGGATATTGGCCTTTTCCTTATCAGGGGAGATTGCAAATCCTTCCCAATAACCAGAATTTGCAGCCTTCTTACTAAAAAGAGTGAGGATTTCCATAACACAGATGAACAACAAAGGGGAGAGGGGATCGCCCTGTCTCAAGCAACTGGAACTACCAAAAGACCCCGTAGATTTCCCATTAATTAGGATTGAAAATTTAGGGGACTTATACAAACTCTGATCCAGTTTCTCCATTGCTGCCCAAATTTCATTTTTTCCAACACAAGATCCATGCAATTCCAGTTGACATGGTCATAGGCTTTCTCAATATCAAGTTTACAAATCACACATGGAGTTCCCTCTCTTCTTCTGGAATCTATCAGTGCATTAGCAATGAGAATTGTGTCTACCATCTGCCTCCCCCCACAACATCCATCAAAAGTCGCTTTTATTCCTCTTCACTGGCATGGTGGCAGTTGAATGTCTTCTGGCTGGAGATCCGGTTATAAGCACCTGCATCTAAAGCCAAGATTAAGAGAGTTTGCTTTCATAGCCAACAAGTACAAGGTGTGGATGCAAGCTCCTATCCACCTCCTTCCCTCAATCTGAATTTTATTGAACTTCTAAAAAAGTGGTACATTATTAGGGTTGTACATAAACCTACCCCTAAAGAACATACCTAAGCATGATATGCCGTAGGGAAAGTATGAAACAAGAAAAGAATACCCTAAATTGCACTAATAGATAAGATCCACTCTTAGCTGATTCGAATTTGAAGGTGGCTATTCAAGTATTCTCTCAAGATTTGTAGACTCCCATAAAAGTTCTTTTCTAAACCAAGATAGGATCTTTCCTTGCAAAAGGCAGGTGAGGTTATCCTTGGGTGTAGCTATTAGCTACATTATCTTTCTTTACTTACATGAACAATGTCATCAATAAGTTGAGCCTTTGTGGATTTTAATTTGAATTGAGACTGAACATACTTACATTTCTACTTTTCATTGGATTGGCAGTTTGTTTTGAGACTGGACATATTTACATTTCTACTTTTCATTGTCCTTCAGCTTCATTCAGAACAACAATCTGACTGGTGAAGTTCCAAACAGCCTTAAAGTGAAACCTGGATTGAACCTTAAGTGAGTCTGGAACCATCGTGTCACACCTTCATCCTATTTAATTCCATTTCAACCTATTAACTGATTTGAGTGCTTCTTAGGACTTCTGGAAACCATTTTATAGTGCCATGACCTTCACTAGTAGCATGGTTTGCAACTTGGAGGTAAAGCATATCAGTGTTATAATTAAAAAATCTTTATGCCATTGCTAGATTGGATTTATTTTTCTTTTGGTTGAATTTCAGAACTATCTTTAATACATGTTTTTGGTGGGTGCTTTTCAGGGATAAATTTGTAGACATATTTTCATTTCTTTTCCTTCTCAACATATTCTGGATGCTCTGACAAACATTCGTTAGTGAGGAGTGAAAGTCCTGTAGACATCTGTAAATGTTTCATTTACATTTTCCATGTACTTAAATGTGCTCTGGGTGTATCTAAACATGGAAATTGATGTTGGCATTTTTTCATTAGGTATGGTTGTACAACATATGTATCATTGAGCTTTTACACAATGTCATGTAACATAGAAGTGAAGAAAGCACATTGCTGGCCAAAGAAAGGTCAAATGAATTTATTGCCATATTATTGAAACTGTTGCAATAGGGGTTATTATCCTAACTCATGTTTAGTATGATTGGCTTATCTGAACTTCTTTTAAGTGGACAGAAACATAAAGGGCAGCCAAGATGAGGTTCCCAACAATGTGGTCTGGGGAGGAACTGATATGCAGCCTTATCCCTATACATACAGGGAGGTTGTTTCCAAGATTTGAGCCATGGTCACCCTGGTCAAAATGGAGCAACCCTACCATTGTGCCAAGGCCCACCCTTAAGTGGACAGAAATATGCCAGGGGTAAAATAGGAGCCCCTATTTTGTTCAATGTTTGCTACTTTGTCTAAACTGTTTGAAGATTTCATCTTGCTTTTTCATTCTTAAATATCAAACCAATTTATATGCAACAGAAAATTGAGAATTAGGAATAAAAGGTGAAACTCAGTAGGCTAATAATGATTTAAAACTAAGATTTTTATCAATAAGAAATTAAGCAAATGCAAATCTTATGTATTTGGGACATCTAGGCACCAAATGTTTTGGGCAAAATTATAAAATTATAAATTTATCCTTGGGATGGAGAAAGTTCCCACCTTATTGTAATACTTGAGGTTAAATTTAATAAAATCTCCTATTATTGATAAAAAAAAATCTTGTGTATTTGGGTGCTTGTAATATCTGAACCAGATGTGCTAAAATCCTCTCTTTGAATTAATAAAACTTTCTTCTTTACTGATCAAAAAAGGGAGAAGAAAGCAAAGCCTGAAGTTAGAGAGATAGAACAGACCAATTCTAAGAAAATATAGAGAATGAGGAATAAAAGGTGAAATGTAGTATGGAGGGAGGGCGGGAGGGAATAATGCCAATAGGAAAAGGGAAATAAATCATGGAAGAAATCAAGTTTCTTCAAATTCCTAAACCAATTGCAATTAAGTTGTTTTTGGTTATTGGTTGATTTGTAATAGGGTTAATCATTTTTTGGGGGGTCATAATAACAGTTCAAACCAAAACTCCAGTAAACCCATTTATAATTTATAAGGACAGATAAATATGGTCTTTAACTCTTAAAATAACTTTACAATGCCAACTAACAATCTAAGTCAAAATTAAATGAACCAAAATCATAAGCAATTCCAAAATGGACAATAAAATAGAAAGGTTGCAGTCCTGTCAATGATCGGCACTCCATTAGTAAAATGACTTTGATCCTCTCAAATCTCATTGGATTCCGATATCTTCATCTTATCGGATAGACAACTGAAATACACATATAATATCAAAATCAACTGAAATGATAAGTTTTGACATTCTAAACTTAGACAACAAGAAAGGTGATAGGATTGCAACTTCTGTTTCTCTATATTCTGTAAACAATCTAACAACTCTTAAAATAGCTATTACTAAACATAATTATTGTACTATAAATTAATAATCTAAAAATAACTTTAAAAAGTGACCCAGATTAGAGAAACAAAAGAAATCTACAAAGCTGCTGCTAGAGAGATTTAGAGAAACTTAGGGAGTATTCAATGATGTTCCAAGGGAATAGTCTGGTGTTTTCTGTTCCTGAAACATCAGAAACATTCCTTGGGATCATTACCAATTGCTGCCTTGATTTCTTTCTTTATGGTATCTTTCCCTTTCTTTTTTGTACGTTTTGCATCAATTTTGTTTTCAATCTCCATTCTTTCTGAACTTTGTCTAGTGTGCTTGTGTGCAGCAGAGGAGATTGTGGAACCCTCCTTTGGATTCTCTTCTGTGCATACCAATCCTAGATCAAGAAAGTGGATACAGAAATCCTGTGTCATTTTTTCAGCATTTGTTGCCATCTTCCTTATATGCTTCCTTCTTGAGTGAAATGTCCATTACATTCTAGACTTGATTAGGAAATGCAGAATTAATCCAATTCAATTGGGTAATTTTGATGTCATATTTTCCATTCAATTGAAACAAGCAATATAATCATGTATTGAAACTACAGGTGTGCAGACAAGATGGAAACAAGTGGAATATTCTAGCAAAGAATTAGTGATTGTTCAGTCACTGGAGAGAGATATTATCAAAAAGGCCATTATACCCAATAAGAGTCCTAGCTATCTAGGTAGTGGGAGAGGACTGGATAATGGATATGGACCCAACTTTTATCGTTTTAGCACAAAGTTGAGATTCTGTTTGCTTATTCTAATAATTTTCATAACGACTTTTCTTTTGAATCTGATCAACAATCCGCTGAAGGGTTTCTCTGGATCCTAAACATAATGTTTGATGAAGAATACTCAAGCTTCATTACCATCCACCATTGGTGGAGTCCATGACCATAAGAGCATATTAGAGTGCTAAAGCTTCCACTTATGAAATACCACGTGGAAAGTATGGCTTGCTTTACTCACATTTGAAGCAAGAAGATATATCATATGCTTTTGTGCTTGATTGGAAAGTAATGTAAAGGCCTTTGTGCATGGTTATGGTTTGTCCTAATTGGCTGAGATATGCAAGATCGAACTTAGGTGGGTTTGTCGGGTTTAAAGCCAGCCCTAAGGACTGGACCTCAGACCCGAGCCTGGCCCAGCCTGAGGTCTATGCATATCTAATATTCATGTAGAGAATCGGATATAATAAGCCCCAAGATAAACCACAACCACTCATTGAACAGTACGGTGCATTGAGTGGTTCTGAGCCATTTGCACCTTATAGCAGGAGTGAGGCAATATTATTGGTATTTGGTCCCACAGCCATCAAATTCAGCTAATCTACTTTCTCTCCCTGATAAATATGGTATGCAGGTAAACCCCCAAGCTAGCTTGGATATGGCAATGGCTTATGGCTTTTAATCAATTTCAATCATTTAGGGCCCGTTGGGAGGAATGAAGCTTTGGTTGAGTTGTTTTCCTTGAGCTGCTTTGGAAAAGCCACTAAAAGAAACTTCATGAGAAAAGCCTTTCTTTAATTTGTTGACTGAAATACAGCCAAATCTGTGCTTTCCATGCTTTTTCACCAAACATACATTGCTTATAAGCTGTTCCAAAAGGGCACTAGAAAACTGTGGTCCGAAATAATACATTTGTAATAAAATAATTTGGTATCTCGGGCTATTGTCGATTTAGTTTGTGGGTATGGATCACATTATAATGCATATTTGGAATCTGCTCCACCACACCTGACACTTGCTGTTTGCAGATGCTGAGGTTGGTTCAGCTTTTAGAACATTCAACTTTAGACCACTATTTGATCATTGACTGGTATTTGTTTGGTTTATTTAAGTGGATGAAGTTATGAACTTGATCTCCTCTAGGACCCTTGTTACAATTTGATCATTTGTTTATTATTGCCAAGATGTTATGTTAGCCTTCAAACTCATATGTTGTTTTTAGTATGTAGTTTATATATTTGTCTATACTGCAGTATGCTTACATATGATAATATTACAGTAGTTTTGGTTGTACAACATTATTGTGACAAATATCTTATTTTATTGGTGACTCATCTGGAGGGGTTCCACTGCATTGCAGACCTTTACTAAGCTTTTATTTTTTATGGTGGCCAAACTTGCAGATTTTTAGGGTCATTCTTCTGTACTTTGTACATTTTTTTACCTGCATGATGGATCATCTAAATCTTTTGTCCATGTGACTCTCTGTTCTTTCTCTCTTTCTTTATTGTTTGTTATTCTTCATTTTGCATTGCCATCATCGTTCAGTTTGTTCGTTTACAGAAAAGAGTGCGTTAAAAGACCTATGATGATATGCTTTATATTAGAAGTTGATTTCTTTGGTTCGGAGTTTGGACCCCCTACGTTTGGTTACAAGTAAAATGATTTCTTGAAACTTGCTATTTTATTATTTTTTTATGGTACGTGTTTGGTTGAGCATTAAGGGGGCATTCTATTTTTGGATTTTGATCCCATTGACCAAAAAACCCATGTTCATTTTTCAGATTTATGTGTGGACCAGTGAAAAGTTTATTTTCCTAGGTATCACTTACCTAGATAAGTGGTACCTATCTCCTAGGTGGGTAAATTAACTTTTCCATCTAGGGGAAAGTTGCCAATACTTGGATGGGACAAAAATATCCCTTTTAATAATGGAATTTTTATGGCTAAGATGGCCATTGCCTTATTTACGTTGGAAATAAAAGAACATGGGTAAATGCACTTACTTAGGAAACACTTACCCAGGTAAGTGCATTTACCCAGGTAAGTGACTTACTGAAAAACGAATGGGGCATAAATGGTTAGAGAAAACAAATGTTTTTGAAAAATTGACTGCGACTCCATGAATGAGATGAGATGTAGTAAGCGAAACTTCTTATTTTTTTTAGTTATTATCCAAGAGGAGAGATGACACAAATTTTTAAATGTGAATGATTGTTGGTCCTAGCTACCTAAAGTTGGGAGGGTAGAGTGAATTTGGTCCCAACTGCGTGTGAGCATGTTTGTAAAAAGTGGCAGCCCTCATGCTTGAACTGCATTTTCAAACTTGTCATCTTGATGAGATTTTAAGGGAGGGAGTAATAAATTCCACACCCATGTAGGTAAAAATGATGTTATCCTATGCTTAGGGCAATTTTTGATCCCAGCTATCTAGGGTGGAGTAAATGTGATTCTGTATGTGTGCATTTTTTTTGTAATGTTTTAAAAATCAACCTAGAACTGGAATTGCTTTGGCCACCGGTTTTTAGGTCAATAGTTCAACCATCTAGTCTAAATGAATCAGCTGATGATGACTTAAAAATAAAAAAAAGGTCTGAAAACCATTGTCTGCATTAAATGGGTTGACAATTTATCCATCTGCATCAATAGGTGGTCGACTAATTCAACAGTTTTTGAGAAAATAACGATTTGGGGCTGAAATAGAACCGATACGTACCCTAGCCAATTTCTGAGCCAGATGGTCCAATTTTCCGGGTCAACCATGGTTTTGAAACCTTAAAGTGACAACCCTCATACTTGAACTTTCATTCTCAAGATGTTAGGAGCCATTTGATAACAGTTGAAGTTGTTGAAATGGATGACTCTTTCACACTCATTTGATAAAATATCCACGAGTATAGTAACTTATCCAACTTCAGTTAGTCTTAAAAAGGAACCTTTGACCTCCTTAAAAATCTTACTAATTCACTAAAAGACAAAACAATAAACATTTGATTCAGTTCAGCCACTTCAGCTGTTATCAAGTAGTAGAAGGCTCTGCACGTCTTGGTATGTAGATGATGTATGTACTGTAATGCGTATGTAATTGTGAAGAAGATGCTAGAAGTAGAAGAGGGAAAAGTAGAAAACTTCTGCACCTCACCTCTGTGCAACGCCCCAACACAAGGAGAAAAGGACAAACACCAGTCCCTTCCCATATCGATCAAGTGCCTCTGCTGAGTTGTCCTTTGTCCACGTGCATTGGCGAGTACCGTCTCAGAGAGGTGCTACTGCTTCTGCTTGTGCTACTCCACCTTAATTCCTTTGTAAATTCTACCACTACCAAGCTAGCATCTACTCAACTCATCAACTATGTCTATTCAGACCTCATCAATCCCAAACTGTTTGGGTTGGGGTCTGTTAGCTAGACCAACCGGCCTCTCCCCATTCCCCAAGAATCCGGTTATATAATCAAAAACAAAGTTCGGATAATTAAAAACAGTCTTGATTTGATGAGGTTGAGGTTGGGCATCCTCATATTAGGATGAAGGATGGTAAAAATCCACTTAATTATTCCTATCTGATGGCCAATTTACATGGGTCCTACTCCTACATTGGAGATCTTTTTTTTCTCTCTTTTAAATCAAATCAAAATTTCAGGTAATCACAACCTTCTGATCTCTAGAACTCTTAATATCTGGGGGATTTCTATATAAATCAAACCTAGCCAACAAAGATAATCAGATAATTTTGATCATTTACAGACAAAAGTCCAATTATCAATTCATCATACCAGATCTAGTGATAGTAAGAAATTAAGGGGAAAAATTAAAAAAAAAAGGTTAACATTGTTAAAGTAATCAAATAGTTAAGATAAAAAAATAAAGAGAAGTTACGTTTACATGAAATGCATCAGAGCCACCATCAAAGAAAATTCAACTAATAAAAAAGAAGAGAAAAAAAAGGGAAAGCATGAAAGAAGTAGTCATAAACATACTACAGAAGAAACTAACTACATTGATCTCTGATGAGCGATGAGCCTCGACAGCCTCTGATCACCTGTCTAAATTTGGCTTCTTAAGATGAAATAATGGCGGAAAAGCACTTATCTTGGTTTGGGTGCAGATGGGCACATGGACGACAGGCCTTATTCTAACGCTGGCTGATCTTGTCCTCTCCAACCCTTTCTTTATCCTCTTAATATGCTTCTCTCTGTTCCACAACCTTTCCTTATTGCCTTCCTTGGGATCCTTCTCTTCATCCATGGGGCACACATCTGATGAAGCCGAGGCCGTCGACGACAAAGATGAGGAGGACGACGACGACGCTGATGGCGACAATGTAGATGCTCGCTGCTTCTTCAGCCTCAGCAGCTCCTTCCAGAGGACAGTGCACTTGGGTGGGCGAGGAGATGGGTCATCGTCGATGAACCAGCTGCTTACTCTACTATCCTGCTGATCCTTGTTGATCATCATCTCCTTATTATTCCCCCTTCCCTCCTCCTCCTTCTCCGTCCCCTTTGGCTTGAGGCTGAGCTTGTTGAGCTTCTCGGAATGCTGCATTTGCCAAGAGGGAAGCAACCTGCCTTCAAAGAAGAGCTCGTCGGCCGTCAACATCGTGTTACCGGTAGAGTTGGCAGCAGAGAGAAACTCGAAGTCTACATTGAAGCGCGCCTTTTCCTTTTCTGTCTCCTGTCTGTTTGGAGATTCAGAGTGTGGGCTTATAGAGATGAAGTCGTTGTCGTCGAGAAAATCCACGGAGAAAGAGATCCGCGGGCTCGATGTTGGCTCCATGGATCTGGAGGTTGCCTGATCATCAGTATTTTCTAGGGAGACCTCCATGTCCATGACAGGAGTTGATCGATCAGAGAAGGGTGGTGTGTGTTTCTCTAGAGATTGCATGAGTGTGTGATTAATAAAGGGTTGCTGCTGCTGCTGCTTCTGTTCTTCTATTATTTTATTTCTCTCCTTTGGTTAGTACATGTTGGGATGGTGTGATTATATTAAACTAAATGGTCTGGTGAAGCTGAAACAAGTGAGCTAAGACTGTGTTTATAATATGGGAACAGCACATGGCACCTCAGCCAAGTAAGAGACAAAGGCTAAAAGCTTCTCTCAATTTCTAACAGTTCAACTTCAACATCTCTGATTTTTCATGCAATAATAGTTTCCAAATTCACAGCATCAGCAATTGAGCATCCCTTCCCTTCCCTCTTGTTCCTTTCCCTTTTTCCTTTCATTGCCTCTTCCTTAATTTGTTGTACTTTCTGATTATTGGCATTTGGGTTGTCATTAATGCAGGCTGCAGGTTTTAAGAAAATTCTGAAAACTGAAAAAAAAAAAAATTAATTGGCTGAATTGAATTGAAGAGAAATCTTTTGTTTTGTGGGTTCCAAATTATTAGAAAGCTAAGATTTGAAAGTGGATTTATTTTTTTATACCTTTTGAGCATAGACATTTAATATGGTTAGTCAAAGTGATAAAGCTGATTACCTTGCTTACAAGATTATAACATTGTATTGGTCCCAGAGCATGTGGTCACATGAGGGAAATTTCTTGGCATGTGATGGCTCAATCCCCAACTAGATCAAAGGTATCAAAGTTATCTATTAAAGGATCAAAATGCCCTTTGAATGTTTGATTTGTGTGTCCTAATTCTTTCAAAATTGCTATTAGGAAAGGGGTGCTTTTGTCTCTTGGGACAGATCACAAGTGGTAGATACACCTCCATTATTAAGATTTTGGCATTTCTAAACAGCTAATAAACTTAGGGGGAAACCATATAGGGTATTATATTTATATAAGTGAAGTGTGAAGCTCCCCAAAGCACATTGTAGGACACGTGGCACACATACAAGAAATCGATCTCCACCATTCATGGGCTTCCATCAAATGATCTTCCAGGTCAAAGTCAGCATGACCTTATGATCTCAACCATTGTTTTAATTGGATAGTTGCCAGAAGCCCATGGAAATTAATGGTCCTTAGACTTCCAATAGGAGGACAGTTCTTATAGTCAGACTCTCGGCTAAATTTTGGTCTAAGGGTATCTTCTAGACATTTATCCATGGAATATTGGGTCCTCAGTTCTATCATCAGCCTGGATGTCTGCTTTGTGTGCTGATGAATTGGTGGACAGAAGACTCACTTCCTCTCATACTAGATCTATCATCCATGAGATATCTGCATTAGGCCCATTAACTATCTTATCTTTACAACTTTTCCATCAACAAAGTACATCCTCAAGCTTTTAATTAAGTAGACCATAATCATGGGCTATGATACTCAAAGTTGATGAAGATCTTGGGAGGAGCTGTTTATATTTCCCTTCCTCTCTTTCCATTTTCTACTGTTCACTCTGGTTCAGTAGACCAGTAGACCCTTTATCATTCTAACACCAAATCCTATTTTACAATACAATTAGTTTATTACCACAAAATTAAGAATTGGGGGGGGGGGGGAATTCCTGATTATTGAGTAACTCTTGTCTTAAACAATTTGTCGTGAGAGCAGGGAATCCTCAACTTAGGGTTATATAATGCCATGTGGGGTTCATAAATCATTATCATTCATTTGTGTTGTTTGGGCACTTGTTTCTCTCCTGGGTCATGTACAGATATTCAGGGTGATCAGACAATTTTATGTCCCAATCATCCAGAATGGACTTTGTTCATCCCAGCATTTGTACCTTTTCTGTTTTTAATCCAATTTCAAATGAAGTAACCAAGAATCTTTTCCTAAGGTTTGTACCAACATAATATGAGTGTTCAAGCATGGGGTTTATGGATATTAAGGTGGTGTTTGGTAATATTCAAATTAAATGGAGCATTTTTTATGTTCATGTGAAATAGAAAAGTAACTCCTTTTTAGCTCCAATGGGTCATTCATTAGCAAACAACATTTGACCTCAGTAAGGGGGGTCTTCTCCAGTCAGCTGACATGGTTTTTCAATATTTTTAGTCTGATTTGGAAAAAGAACCTTATTTCTGAAACCAAGAAAGTGCAGTTTTAAAGCTCCCATTTAAATGGACTTGGGTATAAAAAATAATAATATGGATACATATCCATTGGATCAAAATATCTGTATGAATATTATATACTCTATTAAACATTACATCAAACCACTAGAAGAAATCATGTTTTGAAATCAGAAATGCATTTTCTAGATTTTCCATTAAAAAAAAACTATACAACCAAAAATGTGCTGTTTGTGTTTTTTGTTTTAGGCTGTGTTTGGTTGCAATGTAAATAAATTTGTACTGATGCAAAATCATGAAAGTGCAAATGATTTGAGCATAAATTCTGACCTATTTTTGTTTCAAATTTTAGCTTATTTTATTTGATTGCAATACAAATGAAGTAAATTAAGACATGAAGCAGAATAAAGTAAAATCCAAAACCAAATTAAACAAGAATTTGCATTTTTAACATTTGCACTCTCATAAAAGTGCAAATAAATTTGCACTACAACCAAACACAGCCTTAGGAAAATATGCTTGGATGCAATGAGGTATTAAATATGACTTAATTGTGGTTTGCTATTGCACGTTTGATTGCTTGATCACCACAAGAAGTGGTGCCTTTTTGGTCATTAATTTCTGGATTTTGAAAATCAATTCATTTCCATTATCTTCGTTAATGTGGGAACTAATTCTTGTACTAATCTCATCACATGAGAATTAAGATGGAACATTCCCATAAACATTACATCCAAAATTGCTGTAAGATAATCGACTCTTAACATTTATTGGTCAAGATTAGCAGATTAGAGAGTTCTCCAAGAATTTGTCCCCCTCCTCCCCCAGTCCCCTGTCACATAATGGAGGGGTAGGCAGGGTTAGTATTAGTGAAATCACATCTCCGCCCCACAAGAAGCTACCCCACAAACGCCTCACAGAACATCCCTCCATGTATTGTGAACATTTCCCGATGATGATGTCATCGGGATTAATACTATCATCAGGAGATGTTTACAATACACGGCGGGATGTGCTGTGGGGCGGAGATATGAACTCAGTATTAATAGGGCATGAAATGGGTCGGACACTCGGCCGGGTCAAGGCACTCAATTCCATTCCATGCCCTAAGGGCATGGGCTACGACCTTTAACAAGTTCATCAATGCTCTATTTGATGCGTTGACCCCATTCCATTCCTTGGCAGTTGGGCACCCCTCTAGAGTCTAGAGGGGAAAAGACATGGGCAGAGAGCAGCTAAACGGGAAAAGGACAGGAAGAGCGGCGAAAGCAGCTCTGCAACTCCCAATCCCAGAAGCAAGAATTCATGAGTTGCCACTAAATTTTCTTTCTTTTTATTAGCCAGCTCAGCCTCAGACGGTTTGGGGTTATATAAGTTATAACCTCGTTTGACAAGACTTAACCGGAAGGGATATTTTGGTGAACACAAACGAGGCATGCTCTGTAGAAAAATAGTGGCAAACAGAGGACGACAGAGGCTGAGAGCCATCCTTCCTCACGAATTATAATGGAAAAAAAAAACCAAAGAGAATATCTTGGGAGCGTCAACAATGAATTCCGTTTACTGATCGAAAAGATAATCGAGCGTACTGGGCGAAGGGGCACGGTTTAAGAGGTCCGATTGACCCGGGAAAGACTCCAAGGCAATAACTGTGCATGGCTAAGTTGCGCACGGGGGAGGGGACCACTTTGAGAGAGAGACTAAACTGAGTTGGGCATTGGCAGAGAGATTGATTGAGATTGAGGGGGGGTTGCACATGGATTGATGTCTGGTTTTGATGCAGAAACATGGCCGTGAAAACCAAACCCCTTTGATTATAATTATATTTGTTTGTTTGCTAGCAAGCTAGATGGAGAAAGAGTTTGGCTGAGAATGACAAAACCCTCATTCCCGGATTGTTACGGTGCAGTTGGGTTCAGTGATCATTTCTGCAACAGGAATGCGATGACGAATCCCACTGTCACTGCCACTGCCAGCTGCTCTGGGTTTCTCATGTTCATTCGTATCTTAGATCAATAAATCATAATCGGTGCATGGTTTCCTTTTCATTTAGGTTGTTTTTGGTAACTGATGATGTAGCTGAGATGGATGATGTGATAACTTGTGCACACCTTCAGGTCTCGAGGAGGATTTTTAGGGAAGAGCACTCAGATGTTTAAGTTAGTAAGAATGAGATTGTGATTAGTTATGAGAAGCTGGTTAAAACGAGTTAGACTATAGCGGAATGAACCGAAGAGCTTAAAGAGCTAGAAAGCTTAGAGAAGTTCTGGTAGTGACAGAGGAAAGTTTTACTTTGGGCAGTGTGCTCTTATATAAGTTCCAAGGAGTGTCTTCCGCGTTTATGGGACGTGTTAGATTCCGAGGTGCCACCATTCAAGCCATTACAGGTGGTTGCTCGGGTTCATCTGGCATTCACCATGTGTCCCTATCTTGCTCAGGACTTGTGGCGTATGCTATCATTAGCCTATCGGTGGGGGTGATCATGAGTTGAGCCTTTCACGAGCTATTTAAGTTCGACTTGGCTTGGTTTAAATCAAGTTTTAAATCAAATTCGAGTTCGATATATAGGCTCGTTTGCTAATCGAGCTAAGCTCGAACCCAATGAAATTAAACCCGTGAAACTCATGTGCCTATTATTAAATAAATCATTTTTATTATACATACATACATATACACACATGGTGTCCCCCCCCATTCCTACATACACCAAAGTTGATCTTGATATGATGGATATTGGGAGATTTCCAAATAATTGTCTTCTAATATTTGTCCACTTTGTCAATATTGGTCTCAACATGCCTTTCATTGTATTCCCTAAACAGACTAAGGGCCTTGTAAATAACTAATTGAGATGGGGCAGCCACTTTCTTGAACACTGTCTGATTTCTATCACTTGCCATATTTGCTTAGTAAAGGAACACTCCCTAAAAACATGTGGTGTATCATCTTCCTCTCCACAAAATTCACAATCCCCATTAATATTTGCTCCCCTTTTCCTAAGAAGGTTTATAGTGGGAAATCTATTGTTTATAAAAAGGTTTCCAGTTTCGGGGGGCAGTTTATATTCCAAATGTTTGAGAGCCATTTGGCTGAATTTTCTTCTTTATTCAACAAAGCACACTTTAACATATAGGATGACTTTATGGTGAAATTGCCTTTAGGATTGCTACCCCATATAACATTATCCTTCACCATAGACACAAAAATTGGTTTTATTTGCTGCCAAAAACCGAGAGAATCTTTTGTTCTTTCCACCACATCTCTCTTGATCTATCACATCTGAAACCAGACAATTGATCTCCTCAATATTATTTCTATTAACCGTTTTTATAAGTGGCTTTTGAAACCTCATCAGTACTATAGCTGAAACATTTTGGGTTGATCAATTAATACAAATTGGCATATAACCATTATTTGAGGTTGTACTAGTTGAAGAGGTATACCTCTAAAATGCGGTATTGAATTAATAGAGGTATACCTCTAAAATGCGGATGCCTTTCATCCCTATATCAGCAACATCCCCCATATTTTGTATTATTATTCATAGGGAGATGTTCTCAATACGTGATGGGACAGGGTTGTGAGGTGCATTCTGTGAGGAACAAATCCCGATTAATCATAATCATCGATTTTTATAATTGAAACATTAAATTGGTGTTTATTGTTAAGACGTGAAATCTATTCATTCTAGCTAAGTGTCTCTAATATGTGATGTGACAATACATATCTCTCTCCCATTTGCATTTGCATTTGCATTGATAAAACGGGAACATTTTTTATGTTACATGAGAGGTTTAACTTACATATTGGATAGAGATCAACTATCCTTCTTGTGGCTGCTCTCAAGTCTCAACCAGTAAATAATAATCCAGTAAATAATAATTATGAGTTGAAGAAATAAAGACTTCTGAACAAGTACCCAAACATGATGATTATAATAGTAGAGTTTATCTACAAAATGAAGTTTTCCAGGAGGGAAAAAAAAAGGAGATTGACTAGCTAACAGCTTAAAGCTATGGTAAGAAATTCAAAAAACAGTGTTAATAATATACAAAACTATTTACATTGAGTATGATTTTACATATCTGTTTAAACCAAACTACAAAAATAAAAGAACTATTTTCTCTTCACCACTCTAAAAAGAACTGTTGTGCTAGAAACCAAGCAAATATGAAATAGAATGCATAAGATTTTAGAGGGTTGGGTTTATTATTATTATTATTATTATTATTCATTTTTGTTTTGAAAAACATCCCCATAATGTGATTTGGTGATTTGTGTTGGCATTCATGGATGAACACCCTGTAAAATTTCATTGTTCATGAATACAAATCTTACTTCACAATCTAGTTTTATCACCCAATTAGGTTTTTTCTTTTTTTTTTTTTTTGGAGAATACAATGCAGATTGTCCCATATGATGTGCAATGTACCTCAAATACCACATGTACTTGGTGAGGTACCATTATCTTAGACCCCAAGAGAGAAGAAAAGGACTAAAGGGAAGCTCCATTGCACTAAATTTTTGCCAATGTAGGGTCTCGGGAGGGACAGATGTATGTAGTCTTATTCCTACATATACAGAAAAAAAAGGGTTATTTTCAAAATCCGAACCCTGGTCACCCAGGTTGTAATGGAGTAATTTAACCATTGCACCAAGGACTATCTTAAAAGAAAAAAAAGAAAATGATTAATATATGAAACTTAATTAATAATCTAATAGTTTAAACTTTTAGATTAAAGGTGGTGTCTAATTTTTGTATATAAGTCAATTACAATTTAAATCACTAATCCGTACAATCATGCACAATTAAGGACATTCCGGACATAGCCTGAATCTTGAGGTTGAAAGACTTAGCTTTTAATGAAGGCAGCATGAAAGGAGCCAAGACAAAAATCTCCTTCCCTCCCACAAAGAGACAGGAGGAGACTATCTACATTGAGGTTGAATTCGAATTTGCTTATTAGTTATTACCCATGCCATTTCGCTTTCATCAATTTTGTGATAAATGCATTAATGTGGTACCGATGCATTTTATTGCTGCAGTACAAGTGCCGCAGAGTACAAACACACCGAGCTATAAATGTTGCAACATAACTTTATAATGCTGTAATATTATTGCACCAATGGTGGGGTAAATTGCAAGCGCCTATATGATGAATTGCTCTTAATGATTTCGTCTGAGTAAGGAAAATGTAATGGAAATGGACAATTTCGAAAGCATTTTTGTCCTAGTTAATATCAACTACTGTACCACTGTAATGTTATAAAAGTTGGGTTTTGCATTGCATGGGGATTTATTATGCATTTATTTAAGCAATTCATCATCTGTCCTTTCTCAGCATAAAATACAACAGAACTTCTTCCCCCCCCATGGAGTGTAATTATGGAACAAAAGCCAATTTTTAGGTGGGCCACATTTGGACCAACCCAATTAGGAGAACAATCTACTGGACTCATTAGAGGGGGCAGAGCAGATGGAATAATCTGGCGTTTTGGTTAATTCTGTCCATTAGGATACTGGCAGTAGTACTGTGCATTGAATGGAGAAACTTTTTATTTTATTGGTACACGTCTGGACGGGTTGATGTCAAATGAAGACTCTGAACAACTATTCCAATACCATATGTCGAACCAATAGCTCTTTGACTATCAAAAAAAAAAAAAAAAAACCAATAGCTCTTCAGGGTTATGGCCAGTTAATTATTTGTGTTCTGAGCGATCCACAGCAGCAGCAGCAGCGAGAATGGAACAGGGCAATTTACCATCCTGTTAGGCTTAGCTTTTGAATGACTATAAGGGATGTGCTTGGTTTGATAGAAAATAATAGAAGGTTGGGGGGAATTTGCACTAGCGTAAATGCATGAGAGTACAAATAGTCTGTGCAGTGTGTAAGTTTTGATTTATTTTTGTTTCATATTTGACCTTGTCTTATTTGTTTGTAAAACGTTGGCCTGGAAGTAAAATAATGTAATCTTATTTTATATGAGAGAGAATTGAGGTAAGTGGAAAGTGGTGCAAATTTTGCATCAACTTTTAAGATGTAAAATTTATAAGAGTGCAGATGAGATAAAAAGTAGAAATTTTATATCAAATAGGAGTGCAATCAAATGCAGCCCCTATAGAAATTCTATAGTATTTCTTGAAAACTTTCCCTCAATTTTCCGTTTTTATTTTGTCTTATTTTGTATTGAAACAAACATGGCCTTAATGGGTTCTTGTACCCAGTAATCCAGTTCTTCTACAAATAAAAAATTTTCTCCTTGTACTACAATGCTGCTTCAACTATTTTCTTTCATTATTGTCTGTATAATTTTATTGCAATTTTCCTTTTATTTCCCCCTCTTCATGCATGGAATCATGCCATGTGACATTCTTCACAAGTATATGGATTACACAACTTGTGAACCAATACTGGACAAAAAATGTAACAACTCTTTCTGGCTAAAACAAAGTATTTCTGGTCTTTCCTTTGCCTTTTTTGTAGTTTATTTTTGGGTGGGGGGAGCAATAAAGGGTATTCACTAATACACGTGATTTCATTTTATTTTTAATTGATAAGGTCTTAGACTGGTTATAGTGGAGACTTCGGATCAAATCTTACCATCACCAGGGTTGCTTGGGTTAAATTACATCCATCTGTTGTACAGGGTAAAGAGAAAAAGAGAGAAATTAAAACTGGAAGGTCACATAGGTTGAATAATCATGGGGATGTTTGTCAATATGTATGATTTTATTTTTCTAAACAAAAGCAACTGTGACATAAACAAAACCATATGGTTTTTGTGTATATGTAATAGTTGTTTTTCATTTTCAAAAGCAAAATCATACATATTAGAGAGAACAAAATATGTTACTTCTCAAAGAGAAGGATGGGTTTTTGGGTATATATTCTTGGTGTTATAGCCTAAATCCTGTTTGGGACATGCTAATTTGATAACTCAGAATAATTGTACCCCATGCATAATATATAGGGGACAAAGCTGCAATCCTCCCCCCCTCCCCCCCCAAAAAAAAATAATAATAATAAATAATATATAAATGTTAAAATGGTGTTTCCATGATGGATCCTCTCTCCTCCTCCATGAAATTTTAGGTATGGGCGTAGTACTAGCATAGACATTTTTGCATGTGGCAGGGATGACCAAACATGATTCTTAATTGGCGTTTATGCTAAAACACCACGGTGGCAAATTATTTAAAATGCAAACCATAGAAAAAACAAAGAGAAGCTAAACACCCTAAGGCCTTGAAGCTAGCTAGTAGAGCTACTCAGAGCTTGTCTTCACTCTTGGCAGACACAAGAGTTTGGGAATGTTAGCATGTCTATATTGGTTTAATTTGCATTCTACCATTTATTGGGGCCTTCATAGGTTTTCATGACTACCAACTATTTGGCCATCTTCCTTTGTATTTTTGTGTGTACTTTACCATGGATAAGTACATGTGTCAACTCACTCACTATCCTTCCAGCCACCCCCACTTTAAACCAAACCTAGCCCACCCAAGTGACAAATTAGAGTAAATATTTTGGCCTTGTTTTGTGAATCTGAGTTAAGAAAGCAAATATACACACTCACAATGTACACAATGTGGTTTTGGCCTTTGGCCTTGGTTGGTTACATTCATGGATGAATTCCCTGGAAAATAGTGTATAATTTCAACTGGAATTACAACCTTTGCTTCTTCAACAGTTTTATTAATTCCAAAAAGATTAAAAACAATTCTCTCATATATCCTAATTTAACCCCTAAATCTCAGTTTGGAAGGAGTATGAATATAAATTTAAAGAGTGTAAAACCTTGTATTTTGTATTTTTTATAGGGTAAATTACAAAGACCCCCCTTATAGTATGGAGTATGTGATAAAGACCCCCTACACTTCGTTTTGTGACAAATACCCCCCTGTACTATGACTGTGAGACAAAGACCTCCTTCCATTAGCTTTCCATTAAAATCTGCCGTTGCAATATTTTTTAATCCCCATTCCACCCTTATAATAACTATTAATTGGGAGAAAAATACTATTCATCTTCCCCTAACCTTACTATACACGAACAGCAGCGGTGGTAGCTGTTGCGGCAACAGTGGACTTCCGTTGAAGTCCTCCCTCCCTCTCTCTCTCTCTCCCCCGTCTCTCTTCTTTTTTCCTCTATTTTTCGTTCCTTGCAAATGGAGAATAGACAGCAGAAGGATGGAGAACAGACAAGATCTACTTGCCAGCGTTTCTGGGTCATATTTATGCAATATTTGTTGCTTGTTGAAAGAAAAGTTGATATATTCGCGTACCTTTCTCCCCGACTGACGCAGCGTGGAAGCAATGGAAACCGGAGCTGACTATGCAAGCACCGGGCGATCGCTAGCGCCTAGCGAAGAACACCGAATTCTCTAGGAGAGAGAAAAGGTGGCGAAACTCAAAGAAGAAATCTTGAAAAAAATTCTGAAATATGAAGTATGAATTGATAAATAATTCTGGGAAAATAGCAGTATTTATAATACATTTGGAAATTGTAAAGGAACTAGGAAAGAACATGAATCTTGGGCTTTCTTGATCTTGATCTTGATCCTCTTGGGTTGTCTTGATAAGGTCGAACCTCCTTGGAATTCTTGGGCTTGATCTTCCACCGTCCGATCTCCTTGGCTCTCCTTATGCATGAATGTGGGTAGTCTTGCTAATCTTGATGCTTCTTGGAGTCTTGTTGATCTTGATTTCTTGATAATCTTGGAAGAGTCTTGCTTTATCTTGATAATCTTGGAAGAGTCTTGCCTTATCTTGATAATTTTGGAAGTTCTTCTTATCTTAACCTTATCCTAGGAGCTGCCGCCCCTAGGGGTATGGGTCTCCATCACCAACCCAGTCCTAGAAATGTTTAGATTGCTCTCATCTTCGAGACACTGTCGGTGAGATTCATAAATGAACTCGTCCATGGTATAAGTGGTTCTATAAACCACATTCCTGATTTCTCCAAGGAAAATCTTCAAGCATGTATCTTTCATTTGCATCTCCTCTGCAACACAAGCTATTTGATAAATCAGTTGGAGTATTTTGCAGAGGTCTCTCAGTTCATCTTCAACGCCCCAATTCAACCCAAAATCAATCAACAAATTGGAGCACAACTTGTCAAGCAATGCCTGAACAAGTGAAGATACCACCACGTCTTCTCCTGTTGCCATACTTAATTGGCTGTTGGACGATGGATGAAGGAGAAAGAGAAGCGTGAAATCTAACTAGAAATCGAAAATGGATTATGCCATTTTACTTACTTGCCTGTTGCCATACTTGCTATTGACGATTGATTAAATAGAAAATGGATTATGCCCCCGGAACCCAAAACCACATATGATCATCTCTCTCTCAGACAACCAACAAAATGTTAAGCTCGATGCATCAATGGGTCTTGCGGACAAAAGAATTCCATCTCAGAAGAACCATTAAAACGAAAGAGTTAAAAAGCCAAAAGAGTCTTGAGAAGAGAAGTAGAGATCCATGGATTTATTATTAAGATAGAGAGAAGAAGAGCCATAAAAGAGTGTAAAAACAAGCAGATAAGGAAAAACATTACTCTGGGTGCAGCGCCACTCATTTCTGTTGCAGGCTTTGGAGGGCCCATCTCTTTCTCTCTCCTATCTCTTCCTGGTATCCCTTGCCTTCCCCCAACTCTCATTATCTGCTTCTCTGCAATCATCACAACCAAAGTATCTGGAATCTCCCTGTTCAAACCGCTGTTCATGGCAGATGTTTACAGCACCAATTTTCAGAGAAAGGCTTTACTTTGTTTAGGTCTTTTAATTAGAAAACAAGCCAATGCGGTGAGAAAGAAAAAGAGAAGAGAGAAAGTGAGTAGCAGTAGTTGTACTTTTGGTAAGGATGAGAAATAGGGAGATAAAGAGAGAAATGGAGGAATGATGTAAGCAAACACCAAATTACTGTGTTCTCCATCCTTCTACTGTCTATTCTCCATCTGCAAGGAACGGAAAACAGAGGAAATCAGAAAGAAGAAAGGGGAGGAGAGAAAGGGGAAGGGGAAGAAGAGAGATCGGGGGAGAGAGAAAGAGAGAGGGAGGACTTCAACAGAAGTCCGTCGCTGCTGCAACAGTTACCACCGCTGCTGTTTGTGTATCGTGAAGTTGGGGAAGATGAATAGTATTTTTCTCCCAATGAATAGTTATTACAAGGATAGTATGGGGATTAAAAAATACTGTAATGACGGATTTCAACAAAAAGCTAATGGAAGGGAGTCTTTGTCTCACAGTCATAGTACAGGGGATCTTTGTCGCAGAACAAAGTATAGGGGGTCTTTGTCACAGACCCCATAGTACAAGGGGGGTCTTTGTAATTTACCCTTTTTTATATGTATTTGTATTCTTTCCAAATTGGGATTAGCTGCCTTTGGTTGTAATGCAAGTACAAATATGTATACTGAATATTTATCCTTTTTTTGGTTCATGAATGTAAATATGGTTCAAATTTTAAATCGTTTTTGCATTCGTCTTGTTTGTTTGTTTGAAATCGGTACACCAAATTGGGATTAGCTGCCTTTGGTTGTAATGCAAGTACAAATATGTATACTGAATATTTATCCTTTTTTTGGTTCATGAATGTAAATATGGTTCAAATTTATCCTTTTTTTGCATTCGTCTTGTTTGTTTGAAATCGGTACTAAGTGTTGGCTCATCATTAAATGCTCCAATGCCTTAACATTGGTTAAAAAGTCAATTATCAAAAGAATACAAAATTGTATCAAAAAAATAGATAGAGTAATGCTCTTTTTTCAAAGTACAAAAATGTCAAAAAATACATTTTTGATCCGATAATCATTACTTTTTTACATGTCAAACAAACGCTTGCTAATACGAACCACGGTACATAAATGCCTTGGTTTGACATTTGTATTGAAAACAAACGGAACCTAATAAAACAATAAATATTCAAAACACCCCTTACAAAATGTGCAATCGATATTTTCACCCTCTTAGGGCTTCTAGATTCCACATTCACTAACTCTACCTCCACCCTCGTAAAACTCCATCCTTAGCTATACTAGGATTAGCTGAATGTGATGGCTCATGGCTGTTTAAGAAGCTATGAAACCAATAAGAATGCCCTATGCCATTCCTGAGATACATATATAGAACCCACAAGTGAGAGATTGAATGATGTGAATCCCATCACCCATGTATGTTATGGTTGGCAGTTTATCAAATAAAAAAATGTATATTTGTTATTTGTGGTATGAGATTTTATTATTGATTTCACAACCTACTCCCTAGCGTCTGGATTTTAATTTCCATGTGACAAGTATTGGCTTGTAGGGTTCCAAGTAGCGAAGAAATTAAGGACACTGTCTTCTCTATCAAATTAGAAAGTGCCCCTGGTCCAGAGGGGTTTGATGGTATATTTTTTACTAAATGTTGGGAAATTGTTGGCAATGATGTGTGTAATGCAATTAGAGAAGTTTTCTATACCAAGTCTCTCCCAAGGTACTATACATCCACATTCATTGTTCTTGTCCCAAAGAAAGAAGCACCTAGAACTTTTGTAGACTTTCGACCAATAAGATTATGTAATTTCAGTTATAAAATTTATGCAAAAATCCTATCTCAGAGATTGGATACTATTCTCCCGAAATTAATATCTTCGGAACAAGGTGCTTTTGTCAAGGGGGGAAGTATTGGTGACAACATCGGGTCAGGCATAGTAATGTGATCTTCAAGTTGGACATGGCTAAGGCTTATGATAGAATGAATTGGGGGTTTGTTTTCAAAGCCCTTCAAAGCTTTGGATTTAATAGTATTTGGATTGATTTAATTCGGCTCTACATCTGTAATTGTTGGCTCTCAGTAATCAGTAGAGGGTTGAAAATGATATTTCAAAATGGGCACGTCCCCTACTATGCATTGCCAAGAGGATGCAATGTGGTATCACACATTATGTTCGCTGATGACACTATTATTTTCTCAAGGTGCAATAGAAGAGGTTTAAGAATTTAATGCAGTTCATTGATGTTTATCAAAAGGCCTCAGAACAGTTGGTTAACAAGGAGAAATCATGTTTTATAGTGAACCATAGGATAGGAGATGCTTCTGTTAATATGATTAAACAAGTCACGAGTTTTACTCAAAAGCATCTCCCTTTCATCTATTTGGGTGCTCCAGTTGGTAAAAGGAACCCAAGATCTAGAGACTTTGATGAGCTTGTGCGAAAAATCAAAAGAAAAATTGAAGGATGGAAAGCCATGTTTTACAAAGTTTACCCATGCACATTCTTAGTGCTTGCTTGCCCACTAAAACTGTCATTAAACGGATAAATCAGTTGTTTGCTAGTTTTTCTTTTGGGACTTCAGATTTTGAATCTAGGATGCAGTGGATAAGTTGGAGTAAGGTGGCAAGCCTACAAATGAAGGTGGCCTTGGTTTAAGAGAAATTTTTAACATAATAAAGGCCTTTCAAATTAAAGCTTGGTATAGATTAATATCAAATGACAATATTTGGGCCCACTTCATTCAATCAAAATACATAAAAAACACTACTCTCTCACTTCTTTCTTTGCCAAGAACTTGTACTAGAGTCTGGAAAGAGATGATAGGTCTGAAGCAAATTGTATTATCTCACTACCAATGGATTGTGGGAAGAGGAGAAGTATCATTTTGGCATGATAATTGGTTGGGTCCGGGCCCCTTAATAAATAATATGGGGGTGGAAGAGATTGAAGATTTTACTCTCAAACAAGTTGTTAATTGTGATGGGTCATGGAGCTTTAATACAAGTCAAAATATCCTCCTTGTATCATGAATCAAATTAAGGAAGCTAAATGCTTCATTGAAGATGAGGATGATTGGCTAATTTGGAACTGTAATATGAATGACCACTTCTCTCTTAATTCCGCATGTGAGCTAGTTAGAAGCCGTGATCCTATAATTGATTGGGAAGGCTTTGTTTGGAAAAAAGGCATGCCTACTAAAATCTCTATTTTTATGTGGTGTTTTATGCATTGTGCTCTTCCAACTGATGACAAAGTCATGAAGCATGGGGTTAATTTGGTTTCAAAATGTTGTTGTGGTAGTCATAGAGCTGAATCCTTTCATCACTTGTTTGCAGGCGGAGTTATGGCTCAAAAAGTTTGGAATTTCTTCTCTTGCTTATTTGACATACACATTAATCCCTCACAACATATTGGAGATCGGGTGGGTGAGAGCATGGTGGTGCCAGTGCAAATCTGACTCTCAAGTTGACAATTTAAAAGCTATCGCCCCATGTCTCATTCTTTGGATTATTTGGAAGGAGAGATGTAAAAGAGTCTTTGAAGGAAAAGCCTCAACATCTAATGAGCTGATTTCAAGAGTGAAGAAGTGGTTGATTGATATTAATGCCATCCAAAAACCCCCCCTCTCAATGCTAGCTCTAACAACCTTGTGCTCCAAACCCTTAATTTTACAACCAAGGATGTTAGGCGAAGGAAAATTAGATGGGTCGCGTGGAAATTTCCAATCCATTATCATTACAAATTAAATATAGATGGTGCTAGTAGGGGGAACCCAGGTGACAGTGGTGGGGGTGGAATTATTAGGGATTCCTTGGGAGGTTTTTGCTTTGCTTTCTACAATTTTCTATGGCTATACTTCCTCCATTCAAGCCGAGTTTTTGGCTCTTCTCGATGGGTTAGACTTTTGTCTCCAATTTGGAATCACTGAATTAGAAATAGAGAGTGACAATGAGGTGTTAGTTGGCTTTATTAACGGGACAACATCTCACCCATGGTCAATTGCCTACACTTATATAAAGACCAAACGAATACTTGGTAACATGAGGTATTCTATTGGTCACTCGTTGAGAGAAGGAAATAGGTGTGTAGATTACCTTGCAAATGTGGGTGTGAATTTGAAAAGTAATGCAACTTTTAATTCCGTACTTCATACCCCACCAAAGCTTAAAAGACTGTTGCATGAGGATTATGTTAATCTTCCCATTCTGAGAATTGGTTAAATCTGATTGCATTTTTTAATTTCTTTGTTGGGGTGGGTTTTGAGAGGGTGGTGATGAGTACTTTTTGTATTGGGCATGGGGCAAGGCGGGTTATGTCCTCCCTTATATATTCTGATTTTCCATTTGATAATGGTTAATAAAATTTGAGGTGGTCGCCCTTCCACCTGGAGTAAAGTTTGGGGATAAAAAAAAAAGAAAAAAAAGTATTGGCTCGTAGGGAGTTGGACAACTTAAATTTTTTTCATGTACTTCCAATCGGCCTGTGACAGGTGTCTTGTTGCTTAGGTATTCTCATTGTCTGGGTGTTTACATGTCTAATTACAGTTTGAACGGAAGTTTAAGAAAAATGGAGGAAAAAAGTATAGGAGATTCGATGTAACTCTCCCCTACGCTTTTAATGTGCTATGCCTTAGCGGATCGAATAGCATTAAATTCACATTGTAGAGTGAATGAAATGAAACACATAAAAGAATAAGGAAAAAAAAATCAAATAAAAAAAGACTGATATTCTTATTAAGCTCTAGGAAACTTTGTTTTAACTATAGTTGTCAATACTCACTTCAACAATTTTACCATGAAGCCTGAATCAAATCAAAACTCACCCTTTAAGGTTGCATTTGGCATTCTTTATTTTAAGGATTTATCTTCTTTTTGCTCTTAAAAATTTAGTATTCATAGGGACATTTTTACTATAAAAAGGAGATGAGTCCTTAAAATAAGGAATACCAAATGCAGCCTAAGTGCTTCTATGAATCCGAGAGAACCAATTTTTGCTCAGAAGAAGGAGATGAAGGATGAAGACAGAGGTGAGAATTTCTCTCAAAGATTCTTTTCTTTTTTGTTAAGAGTAGAAGAGAAGGGTTTCATTTTTTTTTTTAATTTTTTGATTGATCATTTCAAATAGGGATTTTTGACCTTCGCCAGGCCTGTCGATATCAAATGTAGCCTAAATTAAATTTGAAGCTCATGAGAGCAAGTCTCCTTTGAAGATCATTTTCAAATGAGAAAATCAAATCTCTCTCTCTCTCTCTCTCTTTATATATATATATAATTACTTTTAAAAGTACAAATGAGGGTGTGGAACTTTCGACTGAAATACTCCTACTTTTGGATCTAGACGCTCTTAAATTGTGAGTGCTGAAAATGTAATTTGAACTGATACTTTTCACCCATTTAATTCATTCTCATTAAGTCTTATATTTAAGATATAAGCTTCAATTCTCTTTCATTAAATCCTATATTGAATATATTTTTTCTAATTAATAAATTCTACTAATTATATCTATATCCAATACTTTTACTTTTGAATTTAATCCCTCTCTAATTGTGAAGCCTGGAAATATAATTTGAATTGCTACTTTCACCTCACTTAGTATTTTAGTTCCTACTCATTAAGTCTTATATTTAAGACATTAACTCTCATTCTATTTCATTAAATCCTATATTTAAGGTATTACTTCTCACCAATAAATTCTACTAATTAGATCTATATACAATACTTTTAACGATATATAACTCATGTTTTTTAAAATCTACTTAAAAACAAAACCTTTCTTTTGTTCATGTGGCAAGTACATAATTCAATCATCTAGGTCAAATGGATCAACTCATGATGCCTTAGTTAAATAATAAAATTTTTAAAATAGAAATAAAGGTACAAATTACAAAAAAATTGTAGAAAAACTTGGGCACATCTCTATATTTTATATCAACCATATTAAATAAAAATAAGTTAAAACCAATAAAAAATTGTTTTATTGTTTTGTGGTGGGTCAATAGTTCAACTTTTAGGTCAATTGTGTCATCCATTGATACAACTAAATAATAAAATTAAAAAATATAAATCTACAAAAAATATGAAAAAAAATACATAAATTTTGGATAAGACATTTGGGAATTTCACTTATATTGTATATTGATTATATTAAACAAAAAATAAGTGTGATAAATAGGAATTATTTTTATACATAGAAATATAAAAAAATGTAGACTTAAACACATCCATATCCATACTACAATTAAAAGTATGAATGGGCTTTGTGGAATTTTCTATACTAAAATACCACTATTTTTGGAATTTAGTCATATTTAATTGTGAGGGTTGTAAAATGTAATTTGAACTACAACTTTTCACCTGATTCAATTCCCTTTTATAGATATATGGAATTAAGTTCCATTCTTTGTCACTAAGTCCTATATTTAAGGTAGTTTTCACCAATAAACTGAATTAATTAGATCAGTATCCAATACTGTTAACAATATAAAGCCCAATGTTTTAAACTAACACAAAAAAGAAACCATTCTTCTATATAGGTTGTAGATATGCAATTCAACCATCTAGGTCAAATGGGTTAATTCATGATGTTTCAATTAAACATGAAAATTTTAAAAAGGATAATTTAAAACAAAAAAACTACAAAAGAATACATAAATTTTATAAATCTCTACTACTATATATTCTTCGTATTAAACAAAAATAAGTGTGATAAAGGAGAATTTTTTATACACATAAAAATATAAAAAAATTGCAGAAAAATTTGAGCAATTATTATCATCATCATCATCAGCTAAAATTGCCACATACAAAACATATGAACATTTGTTAGTATCATGATGAGCAGCTGAGCTTACCCATTGAAATGGTGGTGCATAACCACAGAGTGAAGGGTTCAAAATGTTAGTAGTGGAGAGTATTTCTTCTAGGGTAGACAATAGTCACCACAGTGGACCCATAACTTGCCACATGTCCTTTATTTAGAGGATTATTAGGAAACAATATTAAATGGGCGATCTTGACCAATGAATAGGTGGCAAATTATGGGCCTCGTAGATTGCAAATAGGGAATCTTTAATGAACAAATACCTTGTTATCGTATTTATTTTATTTAAAAGTAATACACATTTTTTGATAAAAGAAAAATTGAACCAAAAATGTATTTTGAACGTTTTATAAGATTCGCTTTAAAAACATGAGAAAATCTATGATGCAGGATAAATATGGTATCGGAAGAGTTTTGACCAATCATAAATTTTCCCTTGTTGGGTTCAACTATGATATGGAAAAGATATGATATCTGAAAATTTTTTGACCAATCAGCTGGTATCATAAACGTGGTAGCCAATTAGGTGTTATTTATCAAAATTCATGGGTGGGTTTTGATTGGTCAAAACTCTTTCGAAACCATATTTTTCCTTGTTTTTTTTATGAAACCTAAAAACATTATAATCCAAAAAGCTAAAACACTTTTTAAGCCAATAAGAGAAAATGAGGGTAGGTTTCCTTGCTTTTTTTTTATGAAACCCGGAATGTGTTACGCAAGGCAGGGGGGGGGGGTAGCATGACCCCAAGAATCAGAGCAAGACATGTTAGAAAAAGATTTGAAGGGAGGTTACAGGATCCAAAGAAAGAGAGTCAAAATTATTCTCCAGAGCTGCATGCTTAAGAAGGTCCGTTGCTTGATTTGCTTTGCGATAGACTATAGACGTACCAATACAAGATCCTCAGATTGAAAGACTTCACGAGCTCCAGACAGCTTGAAACTAAACTCTTTAACCCCCACAGAGGGATTGTAGTTTGCTGAAGGCAAGAGATAACTGGCCATCCATGCTTCAGCCACATTGATGGTGGTGAGACCTAGTTTTATACCCTTTAGGGGGTGTTCTTTTTTTTGGATTTTGAGAGGGGGAAAGTTGATCAATTGGATTTTGGTTCCCATTGACTAAGAATCCCATGTTCTTTTTTCAGTTTTATATAGGGATTAGGGAAAGTTTATTTTCCTGGGTATCACTGTACCCATCTCGTAGTTGGGTAAATAATTTTTTCACATAGGGGGAAAGTTGTCAATACTTGAGTGGGACAAAAATGCCACTTTTAGTAATGGATTTCTATGGCTAAAATGGTCATTGCATGCCTTAGTTAATTGGGAAATAAAAGAACATGGATAAATGCACTTACCCAGATAAGTGTTTTTTAAAAAAAAACTTACCCAAATAATTACATTTACCCGAATAAATAACTTACCGAAAAAAGGAACGAGGCCTAAATGTTCAAAACATTATCTAAATGGTCTTGGGCGATACATGCAACAGAACATCCGCCTCCCACGCAAGAGGCATTGAAATTTATTTTAATATAAATCCATTCTTGGGGCATTTCCGAAAAGCTTCTCTCCATGACTTGTTATAATTCCACTTTACTTACTCAAGATGCTGTCCCAGAATTCTAAAAAAAAGCGCCAAAGTTCTGTCGATGATCAAAGGGGGAGGGCTGGAAGAGTTGCAAAACATTTTCTGATTTCTGTTCTTCTAGATTGACCACAGAATGAAAGCATTCTTTTCAAGAATTTGGTTCTTAATACTGACTTGGTCCCATTCAAACTACCCACCACTCCCAAATACTACTGTCAATGGTTGAGGGGCTTTTAATTTTCCTTGCTCGTTTGGCTTTTTGCACATCCATTCAAGGGAAGTTTGTGCCCTCAGTGATGATTATCGCTCTGCCTTGAGTCAAATTGTACTCATGGTTGAGTGTGACAACAGCATTTTGGTAGATCTTAATTATAAACATTGACAGACATACTCCCTGGGCTGCTTATTTATCAAAAGCAGGAGGTTTCTTCTTCGTTGTGCAGATGAATCATGGATATGACTATTATTCATGTGTATAGAGAATTCAATAGACCTACTGACTCTCTTGTCAACCAGTGATGCAGCGTGGAAGCAATGAGAACCGGAGCTGGCTATGCAAGCACCGGGTGCTCGCTAGCACCTAGCGAATAACACCGATTTCTCTAGGAGAGAGAAAAGGTGGCGAAAACTCAAAGAAGAGAACTCAAGAAAATCTGAAAATCTGAAGTATGAATTGATTAATAACTTTGGGAAAATAGTAGTATTTATAATACATTTGGAAATTGTAAAAGAACTAGGAAATAATAACTAGGATAGATCTAAACATCTAATTTGATAGGATCGAACTCTCCTTGGTTTGATCTCCTCTGTCCGATCTCCCTAGGTGCATGCATCTTGGATTATCTTGCTAATCTTGATGCTTCTTGGAGTCTTTCTTGATAATTTTGGAAGAGTCTTGTTCTATCTTGGAAGAGTCTTGCATTATCTTGCTAATCTTGGAAGAGTCTTGCTAATCCTGGATTCTTTGATCCCTTGCTTATCTTGAATTCTTGGATCTTAGTTAACTTATCCTTATCCTAGGAGCTGCCGCCCCTAGGGATGAGATGGGCCTTGTGATGGGCCTCCATCATTCTCCCCTACTTGGAGAGAACTCGACCCCGAGTCGTGACTAGGTTAGGCGAGTGTTATTTCCGGCAGGTACCGATGAAGGTCAACAACGTTGAAGGTCCTGGACATACTCATATGATCTGGTAGATCTACTACATAGGCATTGTCATTAATCTTCTTCACGATCTTATATGGACCATACTTCCGAGGCTTCAACTTCTTCACGGCTTCTTGGACGGACTGGATTTGTTATGCCATCTGTTCTGCTGAGATATTTGCGCTGGGTACTCTGGGTAGCTTCACTAAGTCCAGTGCATGGTTAGGGACCTTCATGTATACGATGGAGAATGGGGATTTGCCTGTAGAACTGTGCACTGCATTGTTATAGGCGAAGTCCCACTGTTTTGGCCTTGCCCGGCATATGCTGCGGATTAAATTCCCTAAGGTCCGGTTTACCACTTCTATTTGTCCATCTGTCTGTGGATGGGTTGTACTGCTGAAATTAAGTGATGAATCAAACATTCTCCACAGGGTCATCCAAAAGTGACTGAGGAACCGTGTGTCACGATCTGAAGTGATGGTCTTGGGTACCCCAAGTAAGCGAACAATCTCCTTGAAAAATAATTTGGCTATTGCGGATGCATCTGCTGTTTTCTTGCATGGGAGGAAGTGAGCCATTTTTGAGAATCTATCAACCACCACGAAGCCGGAGTCCATATAGTCCCTGTATTTCAGGGACTACATCATTAAATTCACGGGAAGGAGTTCATTTGGTAACTCCTCTGGAACTACATCATTAAATTCATCCAGTAGTCCCTGTATTTCAGCTAGAATTGTATTTTCATCATTAACATCTTCTCCTTTTACTACTAACAAATGTATCTCATGAGTATCCGTACATTCTTTAACAAATTCAGCATGATGATGGGTGATGGTAAGGAAATTCTTTTCATGTGCCTTTGGAGTATTTGTAATACTTTTTTCTGTTATGGGTAACAAAGTATAACGTGTACCTTCTTTTTCAAATTGGTAGGTATTCTTCCTACCCATGTGCCTTGCATCTGTATCAAATTGCCAAGGCCTCCCTAACAAAATATGGCAAGCATCCATATCTACAATATCACAATATGCTTCATCATGGTACTTACCAATTGAAAAAGGTACCTTGCAACATTCTTCCACTCGTACGCCGCCTCCTTCCTTGATCCACCCAATTGTGTATGGGTTGGGTTGTTTTTCAGGAATCAACTGTAATTGTTGAATGACATCCCTGCAAATAATATTTTCCTGACTACCACTGTCAATAATTAAATTAAATAATTTTCCCTTGACAGTACATCTGGTACGAAATAATCTATGCCTTTGAGAAGTATCCTTATTTTTCTGGGACAACATTAATTTTCTTACCACACAAGTATACTCCTCATGTTCATATGGACCCTCTTCATCCTCCCCATCAGGCTCACAATATACTTCTTCCTCAATACCTTCTTCCTCCTCCCTTTTTATCATGTTAACTGCCTTCCTCCTGGGGCAGTCACTGGATCTATGTAAAAGAACTGCCTTCCTCCTCCCTTGAGAAAATAGTAGTATTTATAATACATTTGGAAATTGTAAAAGAACTAGGAAATAATAGTTAGGATAGATCTAAACATTTAATTTGATAGGATCGAACTCTCCTTGGTTTGATCTCCTCCGTCCGATCTCCCTAGGTGCATGGATCTTGGATTATCTTGCTAATCTTGATGCTTCTTGGAGTCTTTCTTGATAATTTTGGAAGAGTCTTGTTCTATCTTGGAAGAGTCTTGCATTATCTTGCTAATCTTGGAAGAGTCTTGCTAATCTTGGATTCTTGGATCCCTTGCTTATCTTGAATTCTTGGATCTTAGTTAACTTATCCTTATCCTAGGAACTGCCGCCCCTAGGGATGAGATGGGCCTTGTGATGAACCTCCATCAACCAGGGTACTGATCTAAGTAGTATTATATTAATTCTTTTACCTGTTTCAAGATTGGCTTAATAATTCTTGGTTGTGGCTTTGTAAGGTGGCCCCATAAGGAAAACCTTGAAGCTATATATGTTGGGTGAAAAGCTAAAATATATATTATTTTAGTTAAGAAATCAATTTTTTGGTGAAGTTAATTTTATTGACTTGTTTAAAACAGTTTAGTCAAGGCAGCTCAATTGAAGCAGAAGCCCTTCGGCCCTCCCAAATAGGTTATAAACTACTTTTTTTAGTAGTTTTAATAGTTTCTCCAAAGCAGTTCAATGAAAACAATTTAATCAAAGTTGAAGCCTCCCAAATGCCAAATAAGCCTTGATTTTTTCATGGCCCAATGGTTTGGTTGAGTGTGATTTTCGCCGTGAATACTGGGCAGTGGGCACCATTTCAATTTGGTGCAAGGTTTTTAAAAACGAACCGGAAATAGAGTTGGTACCGGTTTCCGGTTAAGCGGTTCAATCGTCTGGGTTGAATGGTTCGACCCGTGATGTCATAAATATATAAAAAATAAAAAATATATTTATAAATAATAAAAATAGCATAAAATTAAATAAAAAACAGAAACAAATACAGAAAAATACAAATAATAAAACTATCTAAATATAAAAATAATACAGTACAAAACACAGAAAATATAAAAATAAAATACTCTTACCAAAAAATATAAAAATAAAATACAGAAAAATTGTAAAAAAATACAGAAAAAACATTAAAACAAAACTATATAAATACAAAAATAACAAAATACATAGCAAATAGAAAATACAAAAAAGTATAAAAACATTCTAAAAAATACAGAAAAAAAAACACTAAAAAATAAAAATAAATTAGAATGTATCTAATCATACTCATACATATGTGGAAAATACAAAAAAAATCCAAAAAATTACAAAAAAACACAAAAAATTGTAAAAAAAAAAGAAAAATACATAGAGGTTACTGTTGGACCCGTATCACATATGTCTAGCATCTGGACTTTGGAGTGCCGGTGGATAGCAGTCAACACTCACCAGCACAGTGTATTTGTACTCTAAAGATGAAGATGCACGTGTCTGCAGGAATGTCGACTCACCAATCTCCACTGGATCAACGTGTTGGTGGCAACATAACCGTCCAAAGTCCACTGCTTGCTCAGCCACCAACTGTTGCTGCCTCCGAAGCCTGGGTATCCCGTATCCCATCGCTGCAAAACCGCAGGCCGCCACTGTCCATTGCCTGTTCAGCCACCAACTGTTGTCGCCTCTGGAGCCTGGGTATCCCGTATCCCACCGCTGCAAAATCGTCAGCCGTTGTTGTCCACCACCTACTTAGCCACCAAGTGTTGCCGCCTCCGGAGCCTAGGTATTCCGTATCCCACCGCTACAAAATCGGCGGCCGCCACTGTCCACTGCCTGCTCAATCACTAACTACAAAATCGGGGATATGGGTCATTTTACAGCCACCAATTGCTCAGCCAACTGCTCAGCCACCGTTGCCAATCGTCGTTAGTCGCTGTGTATCACCGTCGGATGTCGTAGGTCGTGGCCGCCATAGGTGATCGCTGATCGGTTGAGTGTGAGGACTGAGATGAGGGAAGGGTTCTAACCCTAAACATTTGTAAGAGGGAGGTCGAGGATATTAGTCATTTTAGTTTTGTTTTTATTATTTTATTTATATCAGCAAAAATAAAATTTGTAACCCATAAACCGCTGCCTGGGTCGAATGGTTTAACGGTTTGACCTCCCAGATCAGTGGTTTTTTGACTTTTTCAACATGTTTTGGGGTTTTACCGATTTATAGTATAACTGGACCTAGGGGGCTGAACGATTACCGATTTTCTGGTCCGGTCCAATTTTGAAAATCATGATTTGGTGAATTGGATGGGACCCAGTGTTTGAGTTAGGTGTATAATTTGGGTGGGTCCAACTTTGAGTCCAACCTAAACCTGACTTGAAGTCTTGAGTAGCCCGAGCGGAGACCAACCTAATAAAAATGACCTTATAAAAATAGAAAAGATATATGATGCTAAAAAGAAGCCTTTTACCAATCAAAGCACGTAGTGAATTTTGATGAAAACCTATGTCATTGCTTACAACTTTTACAATGCTGGTTGATTGATTGGTTATAAGTTTTTTCCGTATAATGTCTTTCTTTTTTATTTTTGAAAAAAAAAATATGATGTCTTTTTGAAACCATAGTCAAATCCATAACAAATATATACATAAGTTTTTTCAAACCAAACCAATCTGGTTTGGACCAGCCCGAGCTAGAACCCAGTTTAAATTGTGTTGGGTTAACCTCAAATTGGGCCTGAATTGACCTTCAACACGATCCAACCCGTCCGAGTTTCTTTTTAATCCAACCAATCCGAGTTACACCCCTAGTTTTTTTTGATAAAAAGTTACACTCCTATATTTGAGATTTTTGAGTGTTTGAAATGGCGCTGCACAAGGACTAATACCCAATACCAGGCTACCAGCTGGTTTCATCCGTTTTTGTTATTTATACCGGCTACTCCCGGTTCCGCTGTACAGGAAAGCTGTGTTGTAGCAGCAGAGCTAGCCCCCTAAATGAATTTGGCAGAATTGATCAGACAATGATGTGCCAGATGTACGGTACACTATGCAGATACATTGCTGAAGATGGACACAGCTTCCACCATTTATTTTCTCTTCCATGGCAATTTTGCCTATTTCGGTTTGTTTGTCAGCTATTCCATGGACTTGTCCTGAAGCCAAGCTGCACCTACACCGTTGTGGGGTCCACCGTAATTTGACTAATTTCAAAAAAACCTCTCCGTTTATTCTATTCCATCCGCTTTTTCGGATCTCAGAGCCGACATAAACAACAAACAAAACCAACGGAATACTGAATACAGTATGACATCCATCATATAATCGTAGGTGAATACTACTCTATCAAAGATCTACATAAATATATAAGCTGTCTATTTATATTATTTTATTATTTCATTATAACTAGAGATCACAAGTAACGAGAATCTTGCTTCAAACTAGAGAGTGCAGTTCAGTTCATGGCTACGAGGCTACGACCCCCCCCCCCCCCCTCCGACCCTCGTGAATAATTTACTCAAAATACAGCCAAATTTGAGAAGAAAAATTCAACAGAAAGAGATGGAGATGGAAATGATTTAAGAATTAGAACTGGAAATAGAGATAATTAAGAAAGAGAAGAAAGCTTTTATTTTTTTATTTTACCATCAGCAGAAACAAACACCCATATCGGCCAAATGAACTCACACTCCAAGATCCGTAGACGTGAATTATCAATCTAAAGTGCTAGGTTAATTGAAAATCGAGATGGGTTTATTGTAGTAACTATTCGTTTGATAAAAGAGAAAGAAAAAACATCTTTTGCTGTTCTACATGAGAGAAAGAGACATCTGGTTCGGTTCTTGAGATTAGTGGGAAGCAGAAGAAAAAAACGAAAACAAAAAGTAAAACAGAACTTGACATGGATTATATTTTCTCTCAGACAAAAATTAACAATATAAGCTTTCAGATCTCTTTACTCACCAATGTCTTGTCCTGGATCATAGAGTTCTTGCAATATGTAATGGCTCCTTGAATCGCACTCTGCAGCTCCTCCATTGATGATGAATCTGCATGGTACATGCTTCCCATTACGCTCTTCCCACTAATAATACTGCCTCGACAGAGGACACCAGAATGACTCGGCGACGACCGCATCGAAGATGGGCAACTCGAAACACATCTTCTCCTTCGTGGGTATCTCAGATTTCCCGAGAAAGAATGAGAGAACACGCCGGTGCTTTCTTTCCTTGTATTTGGAGCAGAGACTAATCTAATTTTCCCGGACCCCTGATCAGTCTTCAGGGCCAAAGAAGCCACCGTCGCCGTCGTCGCCGTCTTCTGTTGCTGATGGTGTTGTTGCTGTTGCTTCTGTGATAACTTTTCGTATAAAGGCTTCACCTTTTTCAAATACTTCCTAAGGACGTCCTTGGCTGATGCGCTCATCCGCTTCACAGAGGAAGAAGCCGATACGTTCTCCTGATCTCTATGCTTGTTGTTGTTGTTGCTGTTGTTGTCTTTGCGAAACACGGAAGAGAATCTGGCCAGAGAGAAGTACTTGGGTTTCTTGACCTGTGGGCTCTGATGGTGATAACTATGGTTGAGACGCTTAAACTCGTCTTCCTCAGTCACCGAACTCGGCCGAGACGAGTCACACTCGGCGAGTAAGACAAGATCACTGGAGAACGAGGAGTTGGAGTCGTTGGAGCTACCGGTGGAGTCTCGAGAAGCGGTGGTAGTGGTGTCGGAGCAAGAGGAGGAGCTGGAGGAGGCGAGCAGGAGAGTTCGAACCATGGAGAGGCGGGGAGAGAGCTGGAGAGGGAGGAGCTGGCCCTTGTAGAAGAGCTCATCAGCTGGGCAAAGATTGGAAGAGGCCTTGCGGGGAGATAAAGAGATGGTGAACTCGAAGTCTGATGAAGATGAAGAAGAGAAAGAGTGAGCAGGAGATGAAGGAAGAGTGAGAGATTTGGGGTCTTTTTCTCTTCTCCTACCCATCTTCTTTACACTACATTGTTATCGAGAATCAGAAAAAACACAGAGGAGCTTGGAGAGGGAGGGAGAGAGCGAGAGCGAGAGCGAGAGAGAGAGAGAGAGAGAGAGAGAGAGAGAGATCTCCAGAGTCAGGGCCAGAGTTAATTGCTACATTTCTTTCAAGTGAACTCAGTCTCAGAGTCAGAGATGTAAATGAGCCGGGTCAGAGAGAGAGAGAGGTAGTTAGTTAATTTGTTGGAATGAACGATGAAGGATGGTGGAGCGTAAATTTGGTTGGAGAGAGCCGGGATCACTCATCACTCACAATCTCACATAGTCACATCTGTGACTATGGGAGTTTGAAACTTGTGGATGTAATTGTGTTCTCCCCACCCCAGTCTTTCATGCGTGATACTGGGATACTGTCATACTGCAACGGTCACGTGTCGTATGTATATATATAAGGCTGAGGGTCACGTGCCCTGTGTGTGGTCCTCAATGGCCTCAGTCTCTTTATTCGAGTTCGAGGCATCCGCTCTCTATTGGTATGGTGGCAAATTGGCAATTGGCTCAAGAAAGAGACCCGAGATATCTGCTACTGTGTGTTCATCACTCATTGGATGGCAGATTCAGACAACAAAAGGTTGTGATTTGTGAGAATATCTTTCCTTGTGGAAATCCAGCGGAGAGTGAGAGAGAGGCTGAGCGGGATCCTCTCCCTCTCGACTCTCTCGACTCTCTCGACTCTCTCGACTCTCGACTCTCGTTTGATGGTGGAGAGGAGAGATAACCGGCCGTTGAAGATTCCCACTTGTTTCCTCCGAGGTTGTCCTTTGTAAGGCCAAAAGTACAAAACTGTTGGATTCTTATTGGCGATTAGGTTTCGGGTATAGGGTGGGTGGTAGCCGCTAGGCAAGGTACTAACAGAAATCCCAGCCCTAGCTAGTTATAGTTCTAGTTGCATTTGGATTAGGGTGGATTTGGAATTCCCTTTTATAAAAGCGAATTTAGTTCTAGTAGCTATTTTAAGGTGATTGACGTGGTTGGGTTTATTAAGTAGCCCACTTAAAGCATACGAATTCAGCATTGAAGTGATTTAGGCCCATTTAAGATGTTCTACTTTCTAATGTCATGACTCATGATCAGCATGATTAGAAAATAGCAAGGATATATGATGTTGGTTTTTATTGAATTTGTAGGTGTTTGGTACCTTGATTGTCTTCAGTGAGGTGTTTTCTACTGGAAACAGCAGTGCAACACCTCACTAGAAACGGCCATCAAACGGTTTGGCAATGTTGCTGCCATATAGGATAACATGCAATGATTTCACCTATGGGGATGTTTGGAACCATGGCCGTTCTTCAAAAAATGGTGTCACGTCGGATCCATATAGGTGTTTCAACAAATGCCCATGTATCTCATTGTTTGGTTCAGTCGATTATTAAAAAATCGGGTATGCCTAAAAAATCGGGACCTCATTGATGCATGAAACGTTAAATTTGGTGTTTCATGCATCGGTGAACCGTCTCTCCCAATGGTTGACTGATGTGTATCCTATGTGGTGCTTACCTGTCAGCACATACATGAAAAATGGTGATGAAATTCAACTTACCAAACAGCATAGTGTTGCTCACAGCCTACGTGGCAGAAGTTTTTTTTTTTTTTTTTGTGAAAAACAAGTTTTGGAAGCATGGGCGCTTTTTCTTAAAAATCAATCCCAAAAAGCACCCACGCTTTCAAACACCATGTATGTTAAAAAGGTCATGTCTGCAATGTTGCTGCCACGTCACATGATCATTGCAAGAAACACTAGCCACTTGCTCAAAACACCTTTTTGGTGTTGTGAGCGGTTGTAAATTATGTGGATTTCTAGGCGTTTCTGATTCTGCTTGTTTTTCACTAAAAAAGGTCTAACCAAATAGGTTTTTTGACCGTTGAAGCAGAATATCCTATGTGGTACCTACGTGGACTCGAAAAGGGCACACAATGCCTCGGTGCCAAACAATGCCTAAGAAGTGGCATCACACATTTAGCGGTGGGTCCTGATTTATTGGAGATTGGACGCATGCCATGTTAGGAAGGCCCTCGAAGCAAGTCCGGATCTCCTGTTCATGAGAGCTCTGCCCACGCCTACCCACAATACACTATCCCCTGTGAATTGGGAACATCTCCCCCAGCATAATACTATGAAGAAGGTGAGATATTCTTCATATGTGACTGCAATAAACGTAGGCAGAGTTCTCGTGGGCAGGAGATCCGGACTCCACAAGCTAGGGCTGCAAAGCGAATTGAATTGAATGGGATATTAGATATACATCCAAATTTGGTTCATTTGTATTTAAATTCGAATCAGATCTTATTCACAGAATTTATATCAGCCTCTAATCGAATTCAAATTTTAATTAGATATTGAATAGTATAAATAAATTGAACTAAAAATGATTAAAATATCAGATGTTTCCATATCATTAATAAAATGAACTAAAAATACCTTGGAAGTTGTATTTCATGAAGAAAATGAATTGAAAATTATTTGTATGAAACTTCAACTCAAGACAATTTAGTTAAAACTTAAAATACAAAACTTAAACATATTTACTAAAATATATAATACAAACTTTAAGTATATAAGAGATTAAATTGAATGGAATCGGATATGGGCGGATCCATATTTGATCTAATCATAAACAGATCGAATTCAAATCACCCTAATGAGATCGAATTCAGATACTGTTTGCAACCCTACCCTAAACCCATTCATAGCACCTAGCCGACAAGATTTTTCCTTTAACTGATAGCTCAACATGAAAATCATCTTGACGGAAAGTATCAATAACAGAGGAATAAATAAAGCTGTGGATGGAAATTTTTTCAGATGAGATATTTGATCCATATTTCGTTTGTTGTTACAATAACTTTTGTTTTCCTGGCCATTTACATCAAAACAAATTAGAAAATATTAGGGAGAAACAAACACAGCTTATAGCAGGCAGAGCCATTCATCAAGTGAATGTACATGGGCCAGCTCCGGCCGGCTGATTAGTATTAAAAGTAGAATTTATGAAGAGTTCTAGTCGATCTCGTTGTGCGCCATGCACACAAATTCTCTAGGTGTGTATCTATAAGGTTAGAAATGTAGAAGATTTGGTTGGTCCACATGTTTGTTTTCTTTCATTCAGAATTGAGCATGGTACTGTAATATATATGGTCGCTTCAGTCCAACCACACACATTTTATTGAATCCAAATGTAGCATCTATGGTAGATGCTTCTGTTTTTTATCATCCATTAAAATCTCAAAACTAACAGAAGATTTGGACCCAAACACGCCACATTATCGGATCTTGGACCGACCATATATAGGCTGAATTGGACAGCTTCAAGTTTCAACACAGTAGGGGATGAAATATTTTCACTATGAAACTAAAATGCAAAAATATGAAAGAACGGGTTCAACATACAATGCTGGTGTGATACCCAAGTCAAGTATTTATATATGTATGTTGATATGGATTACAGTAGGGATAAGGGATAAGTAGGTTACAAGAGATAAGAGATAAATGATAAGATACAAGAGTTCTAGATAGACTAGAATACATGGGACTGAGTCTATCACAAATCTGGGTTATGGTGAGGATAAACATTATCTTGCTTGCATGCCCCCTCAAGTTGAACTGGGGCACACATGTTCAGCTTGTCTCAAAAAAAACTAAAACGGGAGTGAGGTACATTCTTGGTGAATACATTTGCAAGCTGAGTTTCTGTTGGCATATATCGAAGGGAGAGTGCACACTGTAGTACCAGATCACGGACGAAGTGGAAGTCAACTTCCACACGTTTGGTATGGCCTTAAACATCAGGTTGGCACTGTGGCAGAGTGCCTCAGCATTATCACACCAGACAACAAGAAGGGAACCCAACGAGATGTGAAGCTCTTTTAGAAGGTGCTAAATCCAAATCACTTCCGTAACTGCAGTGGCAAGGGCACGAAGTTCAACTTTCGTTCTAGGACGTGCAACGGTGTGTTGCTTCTTGGCACTCCATAAGATGAGGTTGGTTCCAAGGAAGAGAGCAAACCCATTAGTGGATCTATGATCATCCGGGCACCCGGCCTAATCGGCGTTGGTATAGGTTTGCAGCTGAGATGATTGTGAAGGCTTCAAACATAAGCCATAGTCAAGAGTCCCTTTTAGATAACGTAAGATGTGTTTGGCAGCACTCTAGTGAGTAGTGGTGGGAGCTAAGATGGCAGATCTTATTAACTGCATAGGCCACATCAGGCCGTGTAATAGTAGCATATTGGAGGGACCCAACTATACTCTTGTAGTCTGTTGGATCAGGTAGTGGAGCACCATCATTCTTGGGGAGTTTGCAGTTGAAAGCCAAAGGAGTGGGCATAGGTTTGGCCTTGGTAAGATGTGCCTTCTGAAGGAGATCTAGGATGTATTGGTGTTGTGAGAGGAACAAGTCAGATGGAGTGCGCTGAAATTGAATACCCAGGAAGTAATGAAGGTCCCCAAGATCTTTAATAGCAAAGCTATGTGAGAGATCATTAATAAGTTTTTGGACCGTTGAGGGCTGGTCACCTATGACAATGATGTCATTGACATACACAAGCACATAAAGAGTGAGCCTATTAGAGTGAAACAAAAACAAAGAAGGATCACAAGAAGACCCTTGAAGGCCCAACTGAAATAGGTGAGAGCATAATCGAAAGAACCAGGCTCTGGGGGCCTGTTTAAGCCCATATAAAACCTTACGGAGTTTACACACATAGTTGGGATGACGTCTATCAACAAAACTGGGTGGTTGTGCCATGTAAATATCTTTAGTCAAAACGCCATGAAGGAAAGCATTGTGAACATCTAGTTGCCTAATGGGCCAATTGTTTGAGATGGCAATAGACAAAACAGTCTGTATAATCACTGGCTTTATAACTGGACTAAAAGTGTCTGTGTAATCAAGCCCATATTGCTGAGTGAAGCCTCTGGCCACCAAGCGGGCCTTGTAGCGGGCAAGGGAGCCATCTGAGTTCTTTTTCACCTTGAGAATCCATTTAAGTCCACAATATTAACATGAGAGGGAGCCGGTACCAACAACCAAGTGTCATTCTTCATCAAGGCATCATATTCAACTTGCATTGCTAATTGCCATTAAGGATATTTCTTTACGACTATGTAGGAGGTGGGTTCAATAGGAGCAGCTTCAAAGAGGTGAGCTTCGTGAAGGTGGTGACAGGAGTTCCGAGGGGGAGGCCGAGGGGGAGGATCGGCTTTTAGAGAGACAACTGCAGCCCGTTGGAGAATATCAGAGAGTGGCAAAACCTTGCGAGGTGGGAATTCATCATTGTGAGAGTCTATGGGCCTAGAAGATGACTGAGAGGGCCCAATATCGGCTAGTACAACTACTGGGGATGAAAGTCCAGAATCAGCGGACGGCATGGTAGGCTAAAACGCTATTGGAGATGAGAGTCCAGAATCATTGGACGGTATACCTTGCTGAGACGAAGCCAATGGCAGGTTAGCTGCTGGGGTAGTGAGCCCAGATGAGAGATGGTTGTCGTTCCTTACTACTGAAGGGGGCTAAAGATTGTGAGACTGTGTGTGAGTCCTAGAAGTAGGAATTGTGATTGTAACACCAGTATTGGGTGGTGAAGAATCAATTGTTGGAGAGACAGTAGCATATGGGAAGTGAGTCTCATCAAACTGTACATGGCGTGAGACAACAATCTGACCTATAGAGGGGAAGTAGCAGCATATCCCTTATGCATAGCACTGTAACCAAGGAACACAAACTGGTTAGAATGATATTGAAATTTGTGTTGATTATAGGGCCTTAACAGAGGGTAACAAGCACAACCAAAGGTTCGCAGCATGGAATAGTCAGGTGGGCGCCCAAATAACACCTCATACGGGGAAAGACCATGGAAAACAGTAGAACGAAGGCAATTGATTGGAAACACAGCACAATGAACTATGTCATCCCAAAAACGAATTGGAAGGGAAGCATGATTGAGGAGAGCCAAGGCGGATTCTATTATATGGAGGTGCTTGCATTCAGCAGTACCATTTTGTTGATGTGTGCATGGACAAGAAATTAAGTGAGAAATACCACACTCATCAAGATGCTTAGGCAGCCGCCTAAACTCTCCCCCCTCCCCCAGTCACTCCAAAAAAATTTGATTTTGTGTTCAAAAAGATTTTCAGCATGGCGTTAAAAATGAAGAAAGGCAGAAAACACATCCTTTTTGTAAGTAAGAGGATATAGCCATGTGAAACAGGAAAATGATCAATAAAAATGACATAATATCGTTACCCATTATTAGAAAGATAAGGGGAAGGACCCCATACATCAAACATAACTAATTCAAGAGGAGAAGAAGATTTAAAAGTAGAAAGGGAAAACTGTAACTGATGACTCTTCGCATGCTGACAGGAGTAACAAAGAGAGCGATGTGCATCACTATTGGCATTAACACCTATTGAAGTAAGAACCTACTAAACTACCTGTAAAGCTATATGCCCCAGGCGAGCATGCCATTGAGAAGAACTAACACAAGCACTGCTGAAAGCAAAAGGAGACAACATGTGGGTACCCGAGGTTGGAACTTGCAAAGATTGAGGAAAACAATAGAGGCCATTGATATTAGGGCTACGAAGCACTTCCTTCCCCGTGATAGAATCCTTGACAACAAAATGAGAAGAATGGAATTCAAAGAATAAGTTATTGTCTCTAGTGAATTGAGAAACAGATAAAAGACTCTTAGAAAAAGAAGGAACATGAAGCAAATTATTGAGATGGAAAGAACGATTGTTGTGTGTGATATTAGAGTGCACAACATGACTAATAACCAAACCTGAACCATTGTCGACTTGTACTTGACCTGTACCACTATAATCCACCGGAGATTGCAGATTGTTGATGTCTGGTGTCATATGATTTGTAGCTCCTGAATCAGGATACCAGTTTGGATAAAAAACTTGTAAAACAGTGTCAACACAAATTTCGTGCGTAGATTTGGAGCACAAAAACTTAATGCGAACAAATTCAAAGAAATTTAATTTAATTTTTTTTGTTGCAGAAATTTAAGTGGGATACAAACTCTTTTTTTTTTCTTTGAAGAATACCCTCTAATTCTCTTGTCACGAACACGATTGAACTTGCATTTGTAGCTTGTCACGGACACGACCCGTAAAGCTTGACGACTTTAATGGTAGGAGGTCCCTTGTAATGATTCAATGAAGATCTTCTTGACTACAACAATTTAATAGAAGATTTCTTGTTTGCAGTAATTTGGCGGGAGCTTTCGTTGAGTATAGCAACTCAAAGGACCAAATTCTTCGATTTGCATGACATGGGACTGCAGTAGTTTTGAAGCTTCAACAGTTGAGAAGCCGAATTTCTGGTTGGGAATTGTTGGAGAGAGCCGAAGAGGAGAGAATGGTTTCAGTTGAAAATCTCTCAATATGCACACGGCTAGCAGCATTTAATTCGAAACTTCAACAGTTCATCATCGGCTCATGAGGTAGACTTCTTCCAAATTCTTTTGTCTTCTCCCTTCCTTCTCTTATTATTTTTTTTATCTTCTCTTTTCTATAGATGAACCAGCTCTCTTCATCCTCTCGGTCACCTCTCTCAGGGGGAGTTTCCTTGCTCTCCTCTCCATTTTATAGTAGATGTCTACGTTTGAAAAGCCCTCCCTATTTCAATTTTGAAGTTCTCGTTATAAAAGGGAATGCCATTAGTGATCTTCAAGAGATTTGTTATCCAACCTTAATTTTCTCTTACCAACTCATCAATTAGGCAATATTGCACATTAATCTCCATTAAATGGGTCCCACTAGATCCTCCAGCTATTAACGTGATTCTCTCTTATCAATCCTAATCAATCATCGACAATCTATTAATGGGAACATCTTACTAAGATCTAATTGGTCCCCACAAGTTAAGCCATAGGATCAATTTTTTTATGATTTGGTAGAGGGCCCACATAAGATAAAAGGAAATACCATATCAATTATCCAGTTAGTGATTCTTCATATCATATCAATTAGCCAACTGTCATTTCTCCTTTTATTTTGTCACTTAAGAACCTTTAAATGTCAATACAATTTAATCCAAACCTGCCACATGAGTTTAAGAAGATTTCTCACTGATTTGCCATTTTGCTACCACCTAAAGGTCGGGGTTTGGAATGGCAATTGGGTGATTGTGCACCATGTGTAGCTTTACCATATGGGGTTGGCATGCCAAGGGGTTAAATCCACTTACAAAGAAATATATCTTGGGCATCCTTCTTTCATATTAATTGCCACTTAAATGTGGGTCCCACCAAGTTGATTAGAGGGGATCTCTCTAACAAGATTTGAGAGTTTAAGAAAATCTCTGTAATTGCCACTCAACAGTGGGATTTGTCTCAAAATTCAAGCCTCCACGTGGTAGGTGCTCATTACTATTCACTTTGATTTGTAGTAGGCCCTATCCAACATCTTTTTTGGGCCCCAAATTCTATTATCCTTTTCTTAGTGGGCCAATAGCTCATTTTCATTCAATTTCATATTGGGCCCAAAATTTACATATCAACAACCAGAATTGGTGTTGGCATGATAAGCTTGCATGGGACTATTCATCTGTTCACCATGATAAGAGATATCAAAGCACTTCCAGCATGTGAGAACCATGTGTCTAGGACGATTGCAAAGTTGACAAATCAGTCCATTATTATTGTTACTGTTGTTGGAACCACTATGAAACATGTTTTGTCTGCGACCTCAACCACCAGAGCCGCAATCGCCACGTCCCCCTCTGTTATTATGATGGTTGGATCCTCATCCACCATTGCTGTTATTGGAGCATCGACCATTGTAATTATTAGAGCGGGGTTGGTTACCAACTCAAGCCATATTATTAGTCGGAGAAGCAATATCTGTAGCAGCAGACTGAAAGGTATGTTGCTTAAGCCAAATCTCATGGCTTAAGAGAAGGCCTTAAAGGTCTTCAACGATAAGGATATCATTATCCATCCATGTAGTAAGAGAAGTAACAAATGACTCATATTCTGGTCCTAGACCAGCAAAAATATAAAGAACCATGTTTGTATCGAAGACAGGTTCAGAAACTATAGCAAGACAATCAGCATAACCTTTAGCTTTTTGAATATATTAATGAATAGAACTTGCACATTTTTTCATTGTTTGGAGTTGCAGACATAGTTGGAGAATTCATGCTCGAGATATATGCGGGCTAGAGCACGCTAGACTGTTGCAGTAGTGGGCAGCCCAACAACTTGGGGTATCATACTTCCGAAGAGGGATGAGATGATCCAACTCAACACGAGTTGATCAAAACGCCTCCAGGTTATAGTTAACGGTTTGTTGACCTTTCTCGTAGGATCATTAGGATCAGGAATCTTGGTTGGGGGGACACATCATCGTTCCATCAAAAAGTCATAATGAATCATGAGTGTTGAAGATAGGAAAAAACTGGGCTTGCCAGATACTATAATTGTCGGCAGTTAACTTGATGGGCAGGTAGTGAGTTACATTGGGCATATCAACTATTGAATAGGTGAGGGAGACTGGTAGACCATTGTTAAAGGCATCTGTGGTCTCTATTTCTGTTGAGAGAGATGGAGACATCATCTGACCACTGGAAGCCATTTCAGATTCTAATACCATGAAACTAAAATGCAAGAATATGAAAGAATGGGTTCAACACACAATGATGGTGTGATACCCAATTCAAGTATTTATATATGTATGTTGATATGGATTACAATAGGGATAAGGGATAAATAGGTTACAAGAGATAAGAGATAAAAAATAAGATACAAGAGTTCTAGATAGAGTAGAATACATGGGACTGAGTCTATCACAAATTTGGGTTATGGTGAGGATAAACATTATCTCGCTTACACACTATGACATACTTAAGCTACATGATTTCTCTCATTTTTCAGCGAAAACAAAGCAGTACTGCAGCTCAAATAGTTAATGAATAAGCTTTTACTTCCCACAACTGTAGGTTGTAGCTTCCTCATCTTAATTTGTTTGTGACTTGTGAGCACCCTTCCAACGTAGCACATTTGTTGTGGGAGAGATGATAGGAAAGTTGCTAAAAATGATTAATTAAAGGATTAAAATACGTGATCAAGATTAATAAACTCTCTTACAGAGACATAGTTCATGTGATTAAACTACTAATTCAACCAACCAACCCTAAATACGTGTGTCATTCTTGATGTAGGGATACTTGGTGGTCTCAGATCGTGCTACGTGGCGTCGGCCATATCAAATTCTGGCCGCACATCACTAGTTGCTGCCAATCACTCCTAAGGCAAGATTAGTTATAAAAGGGGGCACTCACCTCAAGGTAAGGGCACTAAGAACCATTCTTGGTTGTTAAGGACTAAGCTCTGAGCTCTCGTCTCTTGCCTGGTCTGTCCCCTCCTTAAGCACTTGGCTAACTTGATCGTTGGAGTCTCCGCCCCTGGGATAACAGTTGGGGCTTCTGACGTGTGCTCTTCTCCTATTTACAGATTGAACCTATCGGCCTTGGACGCTAGCGAAATCACGTTGTTTCCCTCGGCCTCATATTTGGTAGAAAAATTCTTAAAAAACCATTAATTCAACCTAAAGCCCCCTCCCCCACGCAAACATTCATCGGGCTTTAAGCATGAACAAGCATAAGCCCATCAAGACAATTCATACCTTGTGCTGAAATACTTAACCATTGGGTTGGTCAAACATGCTCTAATACCATTTAAAAAAACTTAGGGTCCGTTTGATTCGTAGTCAGAATCGGAATCGGAATCGGAATTGGAATCGAAATCCTTCGAAATTGGAATCGGAATGGTCCATTCCCATAGCATGTTTGATTTAGAACAGAATGGAAATGGAAATGGGAATGGAAATTGGAATCATCAGAAATACGATTTCATCCCAAAGGAGGGGCAGGAAATGGGCATTCCCTCAAATAGGGAATGCCATCCCGGTAGGAATGGGAATGGGATTTTGATTTCACCCAACCAAATAGTTGGAATCGAAATAGCCCATTCCGATTCCGATTCCAAACCTATTCCCGCGAACCAAACAGTTCCATATACCTTAAAAACTTGAGTTGTTAGATGATATCCCTGAATAAATTTTTATCCTCTAATACATTGCTACTACACTAAATTAAATGATTACATATGCATGGAGAAAGGCAACACATACAGTGGGATTTTAGTGAAAAACCGGCCTGAATAAACTTGTTGTGGACTGAGCTAGCATATATATAATTATATATGTATTGAGAGGATGATCATGTGAAACCAGGCTAGGTACAGAATATGATCATTATTAGCACATGATGATGTAGAAGTACTTTTGTTGTTAAATAATTAAAGAAGCTAGCAAGAAATTAAACCAAGGAATAAAAAATCCCAGTACTGTAGCCGACAAGGTTTCCAAGGATGGATAATAGAGACCATAGAAAGCTCTAGTATTGATGGTGCATGGGAAACTGCTACAGTCCTCCCCTTCTCTCTCAACTCGCATCTTTCTTTATGGATTGTTTAAGCAATAAGAATGATAATATTGTACCGTGACGCATGGCACATGCATGTGTCGGGCAAGAATCAGGGTCGGATTGTGAGGTGAAGGAGCCGGAGATGGCCACCACTGCCCAATGACACGAGGCCAGCGGCCAGCCAGCAGCCCGTCCCGTGATATGCGCGACATATGCGCAATGTGTATTGATCAGATAGATGTGTTGGGTTGAGTCGTTCACTCATTTGGCGGAAAGGTTGAAATCAGGAAATATGTAGTTATGTACCGGCCTACGTGAATTGGTCGAACACTTGGAGGTCTTCACATGGTGCCTCGTGGGTGGTCTCAAGCCCCAAGTCAGCTGGGAATCCCATGGACCACTGTGGATCGAATATATATGATGATGATCCTCCTTCCTTTTAACTCACCAACTATAGAGAGAGAGAGAGTCCAAATGGTCGGATATAAAATAATGATCATGATTAGGTGTCGTATAAACATTTCTGACAGTAGAGCTCATGTTATGTTTTAGTCTTGTGCTTTTTTATTTTAAAGAGTAGAATGACAAACGCTTGGGTTTTGGTATAGTAGCTATATATATATTGGATAACTAGTCCCTACATACATATATATATATATATATATATATAATCTTAATTAAATGAGCTAAATCGATCGTTTCAGGAATCATTTCTAAACAAAACGTTGGATGGTGCAGCAAAAAACAATACTTTGGATGGATGATCCCAACCATGAGATACATGTATTTTTTTTTCTGGTGATGGATCTCTCAATTAGACTGGTCTAAGGCTAATTGAATTGATAAGGCACCTACTTCTGTACTATATGTATGTCAGGATGTACGTAATGTCTTCTCTGTTTAAGAGAGAGAGAAGATGCAGATTGGAGTCTGGAGATGGGAGAATTAACAGGTTAGCTGTCAAAACTCAAAAGACGCATATATAATGAAATATTTAAATCGGTGATAGATATTGATCAGATGACGCTTCATTTATAGCTCCCTTTTTTTTTATAACTGCATAGGATTCATGAAACCTGTTGAAAGATGTGGGTAAGGACCACCAACTCCGAGTTGGGTTGGCATGACAGAAACGCGGAAACAAAATCGGCTTCTTAGCTCAATTTACAGCTAACGCTAATGGGAGCTTTTGCTTTCCCGTGAAGACCACTGATTAGTGATTACAAGGCTACCATCTAGATATCTATGGGTAGCGCAAGCTATGGGAAATTTCCAACCCAACAACCATGTTATAAAATTAAAATTTGCTCTCTCTTCTAAATGTTTGGTCTGGGGAGTTACTAAGCTGAGCCGACCCGGCCGGCCGACTAGGGGTAGGGGTGCAACACAGATTGATCCGAATTAACATTTTATATTTTACATCAAGGTTTTTAAAACTGAACCGGACAACGAACAGTTTAGGGGTTCGGTTCTTGGGTTGAATGGTTCGACCGTTTGAACCGAATGGATGGTCTGCTCTGACAAAAGAAATAAAAAAAAAAAACGGTTAAAAACCCTTGGACGGTTTGAATGATTTGAACGCTTCGACCACCCGGGTCAGTGATTTGCTGACCAAATCAACGGTTTTTGGCTAAAAAGACAATTCTGGGGTAAAATAGAACCGATTAAATGATCGATTTCCCATTTTTCTGATTCTATCTTCCGTTCCGATCCAATTTTAAAAACCATGTTTTACATTATTTTGAGTTGTTCCATTCAAATTTTGACAAAAGTCTAACAGGAGGCTGCCCAAGTTGCATCACTAAACCGGATGCAATCCATATCTATAATCTACATACCCTATAGCTGTGCAAGTATGTAACAACAATCCAACCATCCAAACGAAGGATGAATGATCCATTATCCCACTAAGAGAAAAGGTGATTGATGGAGTCTTGGGATACAATTTGGACCAAGTCAAATTGCGATTTTGTTAAAATTTGAATCGATCCAATTTAGAAGTCAGGGTCTGATGCAATGTAAATTTTTTAAATTCATTATTCAACTTAGTACCCCTAATGGAGTTGAAACAAGTAAAATTAGGGTCCATGGTTTTTAATTGAAATTGGAATTGGAATCAAAATCAGAATCGTTTACCCCTTCGCTTATTTGATTCAAATTAAAATCAGAATCAGATTCTATAAGATATACAGGACTCCCGAGGATGGTTATTCTTGTTTTTTCTTTTTCTTTTTGGGTCAAATAGAATGATATTTCCATTCCCAAGGGAGGAGGCCAGAATGATCACTAACTCAAATGGGAGAATGTTAGGAATTGAAATCCATTCCACCCAATCAAATAGCTGAAATCAAAATGGGACATTCCAATTCCTTATTTTCACAAACAAAATGAGACCCTTATTAGTGTAGGTAGACAAGAAAGCTGTTCTGTAGAGCCATGCCCCACACAAGGAATCGAATTCGGATTAGCTGAACGAAATGACTGTTCGACGGACTGTAAAACCAATAATAAAATTCTCTGTCAGTAATAAATTCATGAACCCCACTATAATAGGTATGGATCGCATTCAACCAAACATTGCTCCAAAGAATCATGGACATGTAGTACTGAAGGGCGGTTGCTGCATGACACGGCTGGAAGACCTTAGTTGTGGAATATGCCCTACGAGGAATGGTCGCGAAGAACAGCAGTTGACACATGAAACAAATTGGTGAGTGCGATGTCGGGCTTATCCCACTCCCAACTGAGCCCTAAAGAAGACATGTCTGAGGCACTCCTTTCACTCTCTCTTGCTACACCACAACCTTTTGGGGCCGGTAGAAGGTGGGCAAGGATTTGAGTGGCCCTAAATTTAGACAAATTCTGCATATGGACACCCAGACAAGCCCTTTACTTTGGTTCCGCCAAACAAAATAAAACAAATTAAGTGGATACACAGATAGAGAGATAGAATCAGTTCTGACTCTATTATTGGGTCGGATCAGTTTGGGCTTTTCGGTTGATCCAACCATTGGTGGTCCTCAATAAAAATTCTTAAATGTGGGGTAGCGCTATGTGACTTAAAACATGTATGGTGGACGATGAGTCCCAAATATCAAAGTTGAGATGTGCCCAGATGGCATCCCTTTGAGAAAATAAGCACTTGGCGTTTCCTGAGGCATTAATTGAGTTGGATCGAGCAAACCCAGGCAAATCTAGCTAGATCCATATCTGGATAGGAAATGGGTTTGGATTCTAAATTAGGATATCATAGGGTGGATCTTCAGCTGATTCATTTATACATTGAGATGGATTGTAGGTCAGATCCTAAAGGAGATGTACATATATATGACATATGATGAGATGCATACCTATGCAAAATTTGGTCAGATCGCTCATGCCAGAAATCCAGATTCATGTTAGGTCCATTTTAAAATGTGGATCTTTTCTTATCCGAGTACGAGGCAGGGCAATATTTCGGGCTGACCTGACCCGTCCCATTTCACTTTTACTCCTTATATAAAAGTGGGCTTACTCCTCTGTTTGAGTTAACTTCGCCTCTGATTTCTCTTTGTTTGTGTGTCTGGGTCTGTATGTGTTTTTCCTGGTTCTTTTTCTGTTGCTGTTTGTCCATTTTTCTGGTTTTATTGACATTATCTTCATGAAAACCAAAAGAAAAGAAAAGAAGAGGAAGAGGGATAACTCCTTTTAGCGTTGCATTATACCATTACCCATGTTATATTATAAAAAGTTTAAGATTTTCACTAACCCAACATATTTGGTACTTTACTAAAACCCATATAATTAGATATAACTGGTTATGTAAGAGGGCAACTTGGGTTGGGTTCGCAAATTGTTAATTTTTCAATGAACCTAAACCCTAACCTAAGCCCAATGTAGTTTATTCATTTTTATTTTGGTTCATGCCCTGATGGCGTTGTAGGACAATACAACTGAATCCATATCTGCTCCTCACATCGGCTTCACATCATTTGCAATAATACATTAGGAATATCTCTCGTCATTTACTATGAGTAGATCTGTTCATGGGTTGGGTAGTCTGACGGGCAAGTCCGACTCAGCCTATCTTAAGTCAGGCTTGGACTCTGGTCTAAAACACCAGGTCCATCTTTTTTTTTTGTTTGTTTATCTTCTTTTTTCGAATCATAGTGAGATTTTTTCATTATTTTTGGATTTTGAGTCTTCTAAGACAAATAAAATTGTTTTCGTTGACTCAAATTTTTTGTCACACTTTGGATTCAGGCCTGAGCTTTGAACTTTATATGAGGGTTGGATTCGGACTCAACACTTACGTCTGATGATTGGGTTGGGTTTGAACTCAAGCCTAAATGCATTCTATTAATATAAAGACAAAGCCCAACCTGAACCTGGCCCGGCCCAGCCCATGAACAAGTCCGTCTAACTATGAGATTGGTGTGAGGAACACTGTAAAGGGTAGTTATGATCGATACACAAGGAACAGCCAGAAACCCCACTAATTTGGCAACCCATCTTGAAAGCCTTAAGGCTGATTCCATTAAAAAAATATGGGTTTACATCTCCCGCCTGATGATACCAAATAGACATTAGGTAGTGATACTCCAAACCAGAGAATGGATACAACTAGTAGCCAATATTGCTACGGTAGCAGCAATATTGGAGCTTATAGAAACATGGGAAACCGATACCCAATCAAGGCGACATGAAAGGCTTTTGAGTTCTGGCCTTCTGCAATCTATACTATTAGGTTTCTAATGCACCCCGGTGGTTCAAATGTATCAACAATAGAAGATTCGTCGCGGTTTGTGCGTCGACTTCAAATTCATTCCAGATAGAACTAATTAGAGAGTTGCAGCTTGGAATCGGTATAGCTCTTCAATTTGATCTTCTGATAATTGGATATTTAATTAGCATCTCTTGGATTATATCTATTATTGTATTTACAATAAATTTATAATGTATTTATTGTAAAATTGGTTGAATATTTGCTAAGGCTGTGTTTGGTTGCAGTGTAATTTTATTTGTGCTAGTACAAATGTATGGGAGTGCAAATAAGCTAAAATTTTGTTTTTGGTTTTACTTTATTCTGTTTCATGTCTTAATTTACTTCATTTGTAATGCAATCAAACAAAATTAGTTAAAATTTAAAATACAAATAAGTCAGAATTTACACTCAAATCATTTGCACTGCCACAGCTTCGCATCAGTATAAATTTATTTGCATTGCAACCAAACACAGTTATCAGTTGGTCAAGTGTTTAGTTGGTTGTGGTGGAAATGGGATCAAATCCCACAGTTATCAGGGTTGATGGGTATAGAGGTGATTCATGGGCCGCTCTGGGCTTGATTCTGGGCCAATATCTTTTGTGTGTATATTTACTATTTTATATTACATCTCATGTAATATATGTTTAAAATTTATTTTGTGTATTATATATAATAAGTATTATAGGTATCATATTAAAATATTATAAAATATAATATCAAATTACATATATAAAATAACAGACACGGGTTGAAATAATCACCCCTAGTAGGGAACACACTACCCCCATATTTGTGTAGTCCCATGAAAAAAAAAAGGTTTATTTAAATTAATTTTGTTCATCTTTACCATACAATATATACAACCTCGAAAAGTCTATACAGCACTCCACCATTGTGTTTCTGTTGGCAACCATAAACTTATTGTACTGTTTGGTTGTAAAAATTGCTAATGGGGCTGTTTCTTCATTGTTTTTTTCCCCGAAATCAAAGTGGGGGTATTTCAAAATATAAATTGATTGATACATCTCACATAACTTCTCAAATGCACGGTTTTATCAGGAAGTTAAAATAAATTAGCTTCCTCAAATAGGCATATTGACATAACTCGAGATATTGTGTGTGCAGCTTCCACCATACCAAACACATTTTTTCATCATTGAGGTCTAGATGTGAATATGACACTGATGTGCCACCATCCAAACCTTATGCGGCAACACAACAATTTATACCAAACAAACACCCACTTATATAATAAATCTCCAAATACTGACTCATAAGTTTCCCTATATCATTTCCAAGTTATAGAGCAAATATGATGTTAGCACTAATCTCACCTTGAAATCATGGTTTTGAAAACAGGACTGGACCGGTTGATTTAGGAACCGGTCAAGTAATCGGTTCCGTTTCATCCTAAAACCATTCATGGGCCAAAAACCGTTGACTTGGTCAGTGATTCATTGATCTGGGTGGTTATTGTTGACCCGTTGACTTGGACAATGGTTTTTTTGTTGTTTTTTATTTTAACTAGTCGAATGGCCTGTGCGATGCATGGGATATTTGAATCATGGATATGTTATCATTCAAGATATCAGAAATCTTTATTGAATTATAACATATAGATAAAATAGGATACAAACCAAAAATCTTTATTGAAAAAACAATCTAGAAACATAACAAGGCAAGAAAAGATGAACTGATCCATGCATGTCACAAGAAAATCTTTAGTGATTGCATGGAGTATCTGGATTTTCTAGTCCTCATCCAGACTTCAAGAAGCTCAACAATTTGACCAATGATCTCAATAATTATGTAGAAATCTAAATAGATAAATGGATAAGTTATTATTCAAGAAATCAGAAATCGTTATTGAATTATAATATATGGATAAAATTAGAGGTACAAATAGGCTGCTTAAGCAGAGAACCATGGAAATTTGTTCCAGAGTCTTTAAGGGTTTTAATTAGTTTCTGCACAACCCAAATTACTGTAATCAAGCTGATATGATCCATATAGTTGGCATCATGCTAAAGTCTTCAAGTTGATTTATTTGACAGAAAGTCTGAACTACTGCTACCAATATGAAATTATTACATTCCAAGCAACCTAGGTATAATGCTATCCTAAGGTGTGAAGAATTTTTACAGTTTTGTCCATTGTAAAAATGCCCAAGCTTTGTGCCTCCAGTTTTGAAGGCATCCAAGTTGCTCTAAGTAGCGCTTCATTGCAACATGAGAGGTTAATTGAAACAAAAGGCTCATGATTTTGATAGGATACCTTGTACACAAGCAGTCCTTTGTAGCAGTTATTTCGACATTTATTCTCCTTGGGTCTCCAAACAGAACCTCCATGGACCTATGGCTAATTATTATCAATTGATATGTGACTATTTTGACCACAATGCATCAGTTTTGCTTAGGGTTGTCAATGGACTCCAAAAGTCCAAAACATGAATCTAATTATTTTAGATTTGAATAGTGAAATATGCATCTTTTTTAACAATCAGATTAGTTGTGGATTTGACACCCAAATCAATTCCAATTATTTTGGATTTGAATATTAAAATATGCATTTGACACCTGTTTGTGTATGTGTATTGAAGAAGGTTAAGTATTTTATCCATTAAACAAAACAAAACCATACAAACACTTCATATAAACAAAGGGACTGTACAAGGGAAAGGGAATGTACACTTACATTACAACACTTATGAATTCATAATTCCTTTTATCCAAAACTATATATCATATGATGATATCCTATTTACCCTGCCATGCACTGCACACCCACCAAAGAAAATTTTGTCTCATATTTGTTGTCCAAAACCCTTGAATTCTTTCCGCTCCAAATAATCCTAAAAGCTAAAAAAGAGCAATTTGCACTTTCCAACTCCTAATAAATTCTTCCATTGTTCTAGGCTTACAACCTACTTCGCAAAAGATATTTTCAACCCAGATGCAATTTGTATTTAATATCTTGCAATGGATGAAGAATTGCTTTGCACCTTCTCAAGTTTCATTGGACAAAGGGCACATACATTATCCAGCACCATTCCCGTCTTAATCAGATTTTCCTTGCTTAGGTAGGAGTTTAGAGCAACTAAAAGAATTATAAAAGCAATTATTATTTCAGGAATTAACTAAAAATCGTAATTATAACAAATTAATTACTTTATAATAATAATAATTTAATATTACTGATTTCAAAATCAATACACACATATTAAGAATATATTATTAGTAATTGACTTCATAATTATTAATCTATATTACTCAATAAAGACATGGAATAAAAAATATTTAAATTACCACTAAATGAATGAACTAAAAATCTATGAGTATTCTAATTGACTTGAATTCGTCACATGACATGCCCAAAATTATAATTTCAACCTACATTTTCTATTTCTATCTCCCAATTCCCATAATCCAAATATACCATTAGGTTATGTACAAGTTTCCCTATCTTTTCCTAAAGATAAATTTTAGCCAGTCTACGTGCATTGTGGAGAGCTTAAACTTAAAATCCATAACCATGACCGACCAAAAGAAGCATTGCCACCTAACTTGGAGGTGACTTCCATACTTAGGATAGTCTCATTATTCTCCTTTCTTTCATGTTTCCTCTGTTGGATGGGTTTCGGAGTCCTAATTATATTATCAGTTGATTGTAGCCATACATGATGATAATTTGATTGTAGTCATATATTTTTCAACTCTTACTTTACAGGATTGATGCATCTGCAAATGTTGTTTGGCATGGATTGTTTTTCTTAGCAGCTCTTTGAATGATTTTCTTCCTTCTTTGCCTCTTTGAATGGATGTCATAAACGCTTTTTATCCATTCATATGTCTCTAAATATCAAGCAGTATTGGTGATATTGTTATAAACACCCATCTAAGTTTACTATTTTATAAATAGATTAATGATTTCAAAGTTATTGATACTGTTTTGGGGGCGGGTTGTTCAATAGGACATTGATTTTTTATTGTTAAATAGTAAATTTCAAATTAAATGATATTGTAGTTGCCCCTTAGTATGAGGTCCTAGATAAAAAACATGGTAGGTCTCTTAAATCAAATAAAGAGCCTACCCTAAATGTCTATTATAAATAATTAAAAAATGAAATAATTCAGATTAAATCAAATAATTACTTACTCAAAATTACTGAATTAAGTAAATAATAATAACAATCAATTATTTATAGAAATAATTAATAATAATAACAATTATCAAGTACTTATTTAAGTAAATAATAAAAAATGAAATAACAATCATCAGTTATCATTAATGTTTATTCAAAGCATGCCCCCATAATTAAACCTTAAATAAGAATCAATATTTATTAATAGTCATTAAAATTGTTAAGCCAAATCATTAATGTTTATTCTTAAATGCAAAATGTGAATTAACAAATCTATTATATAATAATTATACTCGATTGGAAAAAATATTCTAAGTAAATATTTAAATAATTAAAATTTTAGTAAATATTATTATTAAATAACAAAAATTTTAAATTAAATACTAAAATAAATTAATAATAATAATAATAATAATAATAATAATAATGGTTAAATTAAAGTAATAAACGTTTCAAGTTGAATTTAATGACCAGTATAATTTTATGGATTTGACATATAAGGGTCAATTTATGTGGACCCGTAGACTGTATGAGTATCTTAAAAAATGGTAGTTTATAAACAATAATAAAAATCATTTATATTTTTTCATATATATATATATTAATTTCGTACTTAGTACGAGGTCATTCACTAGTTTTAGTAAAATGCAAATTATAGGGGAGGTTTTCATAAATCTATGAAACTATAAAAGGGTTTTAGTAAATGACCTATTTTTAATTAAAAATATTTATATATTTACTTTTTCACCCCGCATACATGCTAGCATGTCATACACAAGAAGCTTTAAAACAAAACGGGATCTGCTCCTCACACTTGGGTGCCTCACATGCGTGATGGGATCTGCTCTTCACAAATGGGCGCCTCACAGGCACATCCACCATGCATTAGGAACATCTTCCGTGAATAATAACCAATAAGTACGAGAGATGTTCTCAATGTGTGATAAAATGTGCGTGTGAGGCGCCAGGTGTGAGGAGGAGATCTGGTCTCCTCACATGCACATCCATTGTGCATTGAGAAAATTTCCCGTGAAATATAACTTATAAGTACGGGAGATATTTCCAATGCATGTAGGATGTGCGTGTGAGAAGCAGATTGGTCTACTATCCCAAGTTTTTTTTTTTTTTCACAATTAAACTTTTCTCTTATTACCAAATCCAACAAATTTGACACGTGCTCTGATCGGGAACTGAGAGACTTTAAACACCTACCCTCAGAAGTCAGAACAAATCCGAAAGAACGGGATATGCTCCTCACACTTGAGCGCCGCACATGCACATCCACCGTGCATTGGGAGCATCTCTCGTGAAAAATAACAGTACAAGATGTTTCCAATGCATGATGGTATGTGCGTGTGAGGCGCAGATCCGGTCTTAAATCCGAATTTCACAACACGCCCTCTACAGTACACTTCTACACGCGTGAAAGATTAACGGTCAAACATATAAGCTGTCGCGGCATCCACGATCCACCTCCGGTTCGCTTCATTTGGTGAGTGGACCGCTCCCAAATCGTTTTTGGTCCGCGAACAAACCTAAAAAGAAACCAGAGAAAGAAGAAACCTTGAAATTAGCAATGGATGATGATGATATTTATTTAGGTTGACACACCTTTCAGACGAGACTTCTTTTGTTGGTTAGTTGCCTTGTGGAAAACGTTTCGCCATTCTCTTTTTATCTTTACCATAGGCGATTAGGTGATCACAGAAGAGCAAACCCTATCTTAGTTCCTTCCCTATTCCAATCTTATAAATTCAATCTCAATTCATCAAATCAGATCTTACAGATTAGGTAGAAACTGAGGGGAGTTTCCGATCCTTCTTCTCTTGCCAAAAAGGGTATTTCGTTCTCGATTTTTTTTTTTGCTTTATTATGTGGATCATTTTGTTAAGGCATATATTTTCGTCTGATTCATCTGCCTTTCTGAATTCTTCAATTGAAGAGATGCAAAACAAATGTTTAAAATTCGTTGATTGATCATCGAATAAATCGTGTATAGGGTTCTTTGCTCGGTCTTTCGTCGATACATGGATTAACTGCTTGTTAAAGCGTCAATTTTGTTCTTCTGCGGAGGAACGCTTTGAGTATTCCCCCTTCTTTTTTCGTTTTACATCTGGATTAAGTAGATTACTAATTTCTCAAATTTATGATTTTTTTTTTAATATTGGCACCTTTATTCTGAAGTCACGTAAGTTGTCCTCGACGGGAACAGTGATTTTTTAGTCTCTTTTCCGAAGACATTATCTGTTCACACTCTCCTACCATTTTCTTTATTTGATTTGTTTTTTGGTTGTCTGGATTGTTTATATATGTTCTGTTTTATAATTTGAAGGAAATATGGGATATTGATTTTCATCCTTATGTTCTTAATTTCAATATAAATATATGACATCGAATTGACATTGATTGTCAACATGTTCGCAGGAATTTCTTGGTTAATGCTTCTATTTCAGACGGTGGTCTCTATAGCTTAGCAGAATATGTCTTTCTCACGGACATATCGGGGCCAAGGAGGCAATTTTCGAAATGAACATCGATCATCATTTTATAGAAACAACGATTACAACAACAGTTATAGCAACCATCGTGACTTCTCAAGGAAATTCAGAGACCACATTTATAAGGTCAGCAGTGATGAACCCTGTGTTGCTCCTTACATGAAGAAGAGAAAAATTTCAACTCTTACTTGGGAAGACAGCACGAGACATTATAGGCATCCCAACAAAATTGGCAATGACCCTTCAACCAGCAATAGTTCATATCATGCCCTACCTGATATGCATGCTCGTACATTTACAGCTTGTAAAAATGATCAGTTGAAATTGGATAACGAAGTGGTCTTTATGTCTAGGGATGAGATTGAGAGATGTTCCCCATCAAGAAAGGATGGTATTGATTCATTACGTGAAACACATCTAAGATACTCATATTGTGCATTTCTTCAGAATCTTGGAACACGACTAGAACTGTAAGCTTTCTATCTTGCATATATGTATTAACTAAGCAACTATTTTCTTAAAAGTCTCTGGTTAGGTTTTTTGAACCTTCACTGGTTTGTCTTTCCATGACTTAAGTTCTTATGGAATGGTTTAAGTCAAGGTTCTTTGCTTTGATTTTTGTTTTCTTCATCCTATGTATTTCTTTTATGTTCAACCAAAAGTTCTTTAGAGGGGGTGTTCACCAACATGTATGCTTTTGTTTTTCCTAACCAAAAGTTCTCCGGGAAAGGTGATTTGGAGAATGGACAAAGAGCAATATGCTGGTCAGTTTGGAAAGAGAGGAATGATAGAACCTTTCAGAATCAGGCTATGCCAGTTTAGAAAATATGCGGCAAAGTTGAGATAATTCTGATGAATTAGACCTCCATTCACAGCTATTCTGGGGCTTTAAGTTCAGTCATTTCCATAGTAATTGGGATAGGAATCATTTGGGATGAAAACTTTGCTCTGTAATATTTAATGTGTTGCTCATTTTTTTGTTTTGTTTCAGCCATTGTGGTTGTATTGGGAACCTTTCCTTTGTTTCTCTTCAGAATTAATGAAATCATCATCTTTAAAAAAAACATAAATAACTGCCACTTCAGCAAAATTATATTGCTTTTGCGTGTGGTAGTCCTTTTTTATTTGAAAAATGAAATCATACATACTTGCAAAAACCCCTTAATTTTCCTTTTTGTTTCTTAATATTGTATGATATGTTTACTCAAATAGATAATTGCTTTTCGTATTTTACAGGCCACAGACTACTATTGGAACTGCAATGGTCCTTTGCCACCGCTTTTTTGTTCGACGATCTCATGCTTGTCATGATAGATTTGTGAGCTTCCAGTTCCTTATGCTTTTCTCTTTCTCTCAAAGGGTGTTTTGAGGGCATATATTATTTTATGTTCATCAAGACACATAATGCTAGTGACTTTTCTTCCTAATTAAGTTTCATTCTAGAAGAAACGTCTCTTTTATAAGCTTGTTAGGGTTACTTGCATATTGCAAGAAAAATGTCCTTAGCTGGACCTCTCTATTACAGAGAGGTTTCTACAAATCTCAAAACTTAGGAAGTCTTTTTAATAGCTTAAATTCTTTGTTTGTATGCTTCTTTCTTTCCTTAGGTTCACAAGTTATGTTTCAGCAAAAGGAAACTTATGTATGCATCTTTTTTTTTTCTTATGAATAAGAGGGATTTTATTTCTTGGCAAGTTATATTTCCACATCATTTTTTGGCATTGCATCTCTTCTTATAATTCTTTTTTCCCCTTTCCTTCCATCTCTTCTTATAGACAAAAAGTTCTTTTTTTTCTCCTTTCCTTCCATCTATGTTCTACATTACATATTTTTTATAAATAATAATTGGTCTATAACTTATAGGTTTTATCATTGATTAGTTCTTCATTTAATAAAAATTGTTAGTTATTTTAATAATGTCTTTTGTCTTTCTTATTTTCTGATGATTTCACTACTCTCCGCATCTCTTCTTATAGTTCTTGGTTCTTGACTTGATTTTATTTCTTAGAGCTTATTTTATAAATTTTAATCAGTGTGGTTCTCATTTCATGTGCAGTTAATTGCAACAGCAGCTATATTCCTTGCTGCAAAGTCTGAGGAGACACCTTGCCCTTTGAACAATGTTCTGAAAGCATCTTGTGAAATTGGCTATAAGCAAGAATTTTCATCCTTTTCTTATCTGCTCCCTGTTGTAAGTATATAAAGACATTAGTGCTTTTGTTCCAATAATTTAGTTTCATCAGCATGAACCTTAAGGAAAATTCTATCCAGCCATTTCTCACTCTTTTTTAATATCTCTTATTGAGCAGGGCTGGTTTGAGCAGTATCGAGAAAGGGTGATTGAGGCTGAGCAAATGATACTGACAACTTTAGATTTTGAGCTCGATGTGCAGCATCCATATGTTCCTCTTACATCAGTGCTTAACAAATTAGGGTTTTCACAAACTGTTTTGGTGAATCTGGCGCTCAACTTGGTGAGCGAAGGGTAAGTTTGTTACAAAAAATCTTTTTTGTGTTTTATCTTTCTCTTTTTCTTGCACTAGATGCTAATAAGTTTTCTTGTCTTCGCTTAACATGATTGATCATGATTCATGTCAATGTTTAAAATCTTGGCTAGGTCTTCCTGACTTAACCAAGGTGAATGATTCTCAGGGTACCAAGATAGTGGCCATTTAAGCAATTTTGTCAAGTTGGTCTATTAATGCATTTTTCTTGAGCTATAGTTCCATGCTGTGCTTAGTCTCATGCAAAATAGGTCATGGGTTATGAGAATGCTTATGAACTGGAGTCTGGACAATGTGTATGGCAGTTGCATGTGGTTCTAATCCTGCTTTGCAGTCATTCATAGATGTGGAGAAGAAACTGTGAGCATTGAATCGGTCTGGAAGTCTATAATATTACTATGTAGCATTTCAATATTGGAACTGTTCTGATAATATTTTCTCTGTCCACTTCCACATTAAGCTTTCTGCTATTGCTCTGCCACTTTCGTTATTATAGATTACTTGGATCTGATTTAAATCTATGGCTGCATATTGCCCTATGGGCAGGCTGTATATTTGTTTTGTTTGATATCCTTGTAAATCTGTAAAGCTTCAAGACTTTAGTCTTCTTTTAGAAGACATAGGTTTTCTATGGTTACAAGTCTAATCATTAAAAGAGGAAAAGTCCTTTTTTTTGTCTTTTTTTTTTTGTGGCTCAGGTCCTTAAGTGTGTTGCAAGTAAATGGGTTCTCTTTTTACCTCTCTATGGTTCAGACTGAAAGACTTCACATTACTGTAGCTATCTATGAATTTTTCTTGTCAATGTTTTGGTCATTGGGGAAGATAGTTTGAATAGTATTTCCATGGTCCTTTTCTTTTATATGAAAACTTTCTGTTTTCTCTGCAAGTCATGATGGTTTCATGATCTCTAGTTGTTTTCTTTTCTTTTCTTGTTCTTTGTCTTTAATGAACCAAAATGGGCATTTTCTTCTTGGAGATTGATATTTAGTTGAAACGGCCTTTTATTTAGTTAGGACTTTACTAATTCCTGCTTGGAGTACTCTTATGATGTTTCCTAGTATCTTTTAAGTGTTCAGCTTTTAAAATGGAAGTCCACTGTTATTTTATCTCTAAGAGAAACGAAGAAAATTCTTCAATTACTTTAGCTATGCTAAAAGCAATCAATTGTGTGGTAGATGGACAATCTAAATCAGTGTATAACAACTAAAAAAGCTGTTCAACGGGAGAACGTTTCAGTTTGGGGGATTTTGCCAAAATATGGAATTAAGTACACACGCTACCTTGACCTGATTGTGTCTCCAAGTGTTGCCGTACTTCACCTGATTCTCAAAGACTCTTCAGTGCGACGTAAATCTGGGTTCAATGATTTTTCTAATGCTTGTGTCCCTGTTGGTTCTTCAGTTAAAATTTTAAAATTTTGAAAGGGATTTATTAGAGTATGGTTTCTATGCCATATGAATACCCTATTACAAAATGTTGATTAGGGATTATCATTGCTGGGGTGATTATGCATTGGTGATCAATCCACTCTCAAAAAAAAAAAAAAATAATAATAATAATAATAAAAATAACTTTGGCAACTTGTTCAAATTTTAATTATGAAATACAGATAAATTGAGGTTTTAACGGCAATTACTTGTACGCAGTGGCAAGTGCCTTTTTTCCTCTTCCTTTTGCATCTTCAAACTTACTTTTTTTGAGCTATTGGCTTAGTACTAATTTCCCCTGAAAGTAACTAGTTTACCTAGTTTTTCTGGTGTCGCATATTGATTTTTTGGCATGGCATATTAATTGCAGGGTCTTCACAACAATAGCGTGCTCACCTATATGATATTCTTAGCTGGCGGATTGATATGCTGTCCATGGAAAGTTTTGTTTTACATCTGAAGTTGAACTGCTGATATGTTGTGGATGTCTTTTACCTTGAAAATCTTTTACCAACTTGGTCACTGGTTATTGGTGATAACCTCAGAACCCTAAGGACCGGTTTTCTTATTTACGTACTTCTATATTATTGCTACTTTTTTTTTATAATTATAATTACTACTACTGCTACTACTACTACTACTACTACTACTTCCACCACCACCACTACTATTGTCATCAGCATCATCAGTATTACCATTATTTATTTATTTTTTGGATTGGTCCTCTGAAATCCTTGAAAATTGCTGTGTATAAAATTTGTAACCTGTCAGCAAGTGCACCAGTCTGGTGATCTCAACCAGACAAGTTATCCCCAGGATTGTCCATAATAAAAGTAATTGTTAAGATGCCCTAACCAATCCTAACCATTTGGTTGTTGTTATTACTATTACTATTACTATTACTATTACTATTACTATTACTATTATTATTATTATTATTTTTGTGGAAACAGCGAGATGATTGGGTGGATAGAATTATTTTTATAGATAAACATACCCGGTCTAACCCATTCAAGAAGTGACCCATAATTAGAGGCTCCAGATCAGTGGCAGTTATGCATCATTATTAGTTCTGGATAAGGCCTATTTTTAGTTTCAAAAGTTATTTTTACATACAGACAGACTTTCCTTTAATGTTTTACATAGTCCCTTTCCCATGGTTTGTGCATTTTACATAAGTGTAATATTATGCAGGTTCTTATCTCTTCTCCTTTTCCAAGCTTCCATCTTTATTCTTTAAAGTGCTTTCTGAAAAATATTTAATTTTTGTTTCCTCTGTACTGCGGCCTTTTTCAATAGTTTCAGGAAAGGTCAACTTGACTCAAAATTTTATACCTTAATATTGAAGTCATGGTAAAGTTCTGTCTACAGCTTTTTTTTTTTTTATGAAATTTGAACCTGGGCAAGAGAACTTTGGTGGAAGCTCCACCCAGTGACACAGGTTCTTTTAAGAATGATTTTAGAAAGTGATTGCAAAGGGTTTTTGAAACTTTGTTGGCTATTCTGCATTTCTGCTTGGCTTTAAATTGGCACTTGGCAGAAGAGCATACTGCAATTTTTGTGTGTTTAAGAAGGTTATAGGATATGTAGAGGGCATGGATATTACCGGACCATATAACTGAGATCCTTTTCCTACTTTCTTAAAAGCACAAGAAAAAAAAGAGTTGAAACTAGGGGAGGAGACTTCTTTTTAGTTTTTCACTTTCTTCTGAAAATTGACATGGCAGGCAAAGGTTAACACTATTGGTTGGAAATTTTTAATATATCTATTTTCTTCTTGTTTTCAGCTTTATATGTATGGGGGAGGATCAAGAAGTTCTAGAGGAATGAAGGAATTACTGGAAGGTTTTAATATTCACCATTCTACTCAGTTCTTATTGGAAGAATGCAACTCTTTCAATTTGATATTTTGGTGTCCAAGAAGGCAACCAGGCACTTGGAGCCTTGCAGATTTATCTCAAGCATGCAACTGGACATTTTGCTGACCCATTTTCCTTGAACTGGAAATGTGAATCACATTTCCATTTCTTATATGGAGTTGGCTGCACTAGACCGTATATGTGGAGATCTTATTCCTAGTTAATATCCACTGTTGTTTTCGGTTGTCCTACTTTTTACAAGTAGAAGAAAAAGAAGTTGAGAACCCATAAAAAACACTTTTAATAACTTAATTAAGAAGCAGAACAACAAAAAGGTTTATTTCTGTAGCTGTTTTTTTCCCAACTTTTTCAAATTAATTTTTTTAGACCTGTTAGCATATTGACTTTCTGGAAGTTCACATTTATGAAGTCTTTTTCTTCCTTTTTAGTCTAACATGGATGTACAATGTCCATGTTTATGGAACATGGTCAATTGCTTACAAGAGTTCCATGAACTCTTCAATTTGCCCTTTTATGTTTCCTTAATCTAGGTCTACATTGCACCCAAGTGTGCACATGGATGTGGTTTATTTGTTTAAGATTCAGACTTTTAAATCTCATAGATTAGGGTGCCAGGACACAACTATATGGTTAATATTATAATAGTTTAGGGCAATAGGGAATAGCTATATAGATAACATTATTTTTTTTTGATAAATATATAGATAATATTATAATAGCTTTCTCACACTAGAATTGTGTGCCTTCTTTCTGTTTATATTTTAGCTTTTGCATTGAACACTAATTCTGTATCTCATCCATGTTATGACAATATGGATATGCTGGTGTTTTTGAATGATGCTGGTAATGTCAAAGTTTATTATCAAGAACAGAGATGCCTTGAAGCCAAGGATATCCTTTCCCTTTGTCTCTCTCGTATGGAAGGTACATAGGTACATTATATGTTTAGATAGAAGCATGGGTACTTTTTCTGGGTAATCACCAGAAGAACTTCGAAATGTGTCACAGGGATTGTCCTAAAAGGCTAAATTCTAACATCAAGCAGCCCCATGGTTGGTGTATTACTTTTAGAGTATGGCCTTGACATATAAATTGAGTTCTCGCCATATAATTCCCATGATATCCTTAATTTGAATTATGTTTATCAAGAAAATAAAATATATTCTCTAAGATCAAGAACCTCATTTTTTGAGCCTCACTGAGTCCCATAATTCATAGGCATGCTGATTCCGACACTTGATGTGACATGTTATGTTGAAGATGTACTTGAATGAACTGGTGCATTTTTACAGACCATTTATATCTTCTAATTGTACAAGTATGACAAGTTTTGACAGCCAATTACTATGCATACAGGTCCATAAAAAATGCTTGTTTGGGAAATTCAGTCATTTGGCCATAAAATTTGCTTCTGCAAGCCTTGGACATTATTTAAAATATTAAAAAGCTTGAAAAGAAAAGGTTTCTTTACTATTGGAATATATTAAATAATAATATTATTTTACTTATATTTCATTTTAGTAAAATCTTTGGCCATTATTTACACGTCACAATTAATAAAGATGCTTTTATCTTGAGGGTATCACCACATCATGCAAGTCTTTTCAAAGGCAAAGTTTTTTTGTTAATCATTTATTTCAAGGTGGTGCTTACTCCAACTAAAATATGCACACACATAAACACACACACACACAGTGACCCAGTTTGTCTAACAAACAGCTAAGAATGATGCTTTGTTAAAAAAAAAGCTGTGTTAACTCTCAGAACGTTATTTATTTTGGTAATGTTTTCCTGGTTGAAAGGGATGTGTGTTTGTATTTTTAGTGACTTCTGGATTAAGGGGGAGTTCTATATTTGTAAACCCATGTGTTCACTGTCATACATGTGTATTCAACCCCTCTCATGTATGGTCAGTTTCCTCAGCTTCCTTGTATGGCATACCCTTGTTCCCACAAAGATAGCTTTATGTTTTTTGCTTTTTGTACAGCATATTTGATCCTGATGGTCAGCCACTTTCTTCCAGAAAGAAGATATGACCAGCATGTGTTTCCTTTGCTGGAAAGCATGGAGCCAGTAAACCATCTTCTCATTCATTGCCTCTTTGGGTGCATGAAACCACTTCATTGGTTTCATTTGGGTTTTGATATGGTGTTTCTGAAAGTTAGTGAGGTTGTTGGAATTTGACCTTGGATAGATTCGAGACCAAGGTGTAGGATAATTAATGGATTCCTTCCATTTGCCACATATTAGTTGTTGTTCTACAAGCAAGGAAATGATTGCGCACATTTTTTTGAAGGCTCTTACATTTTAAGGAGGACAATAGAAGTATGGGCATTACTGCAGTTTTGGTTTTCATGTTTGCCTGACTTGTGAGATATCGCATTCGCGTAGTGTGACTGGGATGAGTCAGTTTTTAGTTCCAGTCAGTTTTTGCTTTTGGCTCTTGTCTTTCTGGAATATATGAACATGTGAAACTCACTTGCATTTTAGGGTTTTCCCCAGTATATGGCAATGCAGATTTTAATATATGAATTTATCCCCAAAAGTAACCTGCATAATGATTGCAATGAGCTTGAAAGCATGCATGTTGGCATGCCTCTTTATATCATATCGTTGGGCAGAAGATTCCCAGCATCCATTTCATGAAGTTTGTGTACTTGTTATGAATCGCAATATCCTGTTACCTTTCCCAATGAATTGTGTGCGGCTTGCTGGAGAGGGAATACACCTGGAGCTGATGCATTATTCCAAATGGTACACATATTTGCTGTAGTTTTGGCACTTTGCCAGCGTTTCTGCAGAAGGTTTCTTTGGAAATTGTTCAACCTGGTTGCTGCAATTTTAGTTGGTAAGGAAAAGATTGCTTGAGAAGTTTTTGCTTTGCTTACAAGAAATCTGTATTTCATTATTTAGATTTATTTATTTTTCTGAAACTGATACTGATTGTGTTCATGTGGAAATACCTTGTACAAGATATTGCTTGTTCGTTTCTAGTGTTGCTGCAGACTGTTGGTTTGGCTATTGATTTTACTTTTTATTTCCATCTGTGTGATCTTCTAATGCAATTGAATGTATGGAGTCCAATGGAAATGTATTTTTTGGCAGGCTTAGAAGTTCACTCTGGCTTCAATTTAAGCCACATCATATTGCAGCTGGAGCTGCATATCTTGCTGCTAAATTCCTCAATTTTGATCTTTCTTCTCAACGAAATATGTGGCAGGAGTTCCAAACTACTCCCTCTATTCTTCAAGGTATTTTTTTTGTTTATATTCCGACACCCTTTGTCTTGCTTTTACTTGCATTAACTACCATTTTTATATTCCGACACCTTTTGTCTTGCTTTTACTTACATTAACTACCATTTTTGTATGGTCTGAGATTTCTCTGGAATGATCACGGACCATACTATATGGGTTTACTGGGGTATTGGAGTGTGTCTATATATGTTCTTTCTTTGATCAGTAACAATCAGGATTTTTATTAGATAGCTTAAATGTATGAATAACGTACAAGAGCCATGTGAGAAGAACTGCAAACGAGATAGGTCTGTCAACTGCAAACGAGAAGAACTTGTTCTGAGCAAAGTTGTGAACCCATGTGACTGAGGGTGTTGGAATTTTCCAACAGTTTGTATTATGCTTTTTAATTTATAAGTGGAATCCTTTTGCTGATCCAAAAAAAAAAAAGTACCAGAGCCATGTGCCCTACACCTCATTGTAGGCTATCCTGCCAACTTCCCTCTCTACCCTATGTAGGGGCTTCACCACATTTGTAAGTCTACCGAATTGCTTTGGCTCTTCAAAGGTGCCAACTAACTTGCTGTAGACTCCAGCTTGTTTTAGCAAAGACCAGATCAAATCTTTGCCTTCTCCAGGGTTTTTTTTTTGGTGGTGGTGGGGGGGGGGTATGACTTTTATGGGTTTGGGGGAAGGCTACCCCCATTGTGTAGCCCATTTGCTTATTAAAAAAATAAAATGAAAATTGGACAGACCTTCCATGATGAGTTTCTCAAATTGATCTCCGGTTAAGAATCATCTTCTCCTCAATATTGGCTCCATAAAGAGCCCTATTCGCTGCTTATTTGGAAATCCCTGTTTGGGTAGTTATCAATCAAGTAAAAAGTTAAGAAATTGGTTATTGGAAGCCACAGGGTATTGACATTATAGGAGAACAGTACAACTTCATTGAAAATTTTTGTCAACATGGCAAAAATAATTTCTCGTCCTCTTGAAATTCTATTTGCATCTGGAATGTTCTTTATATTTTCACCTTTCTATACATCCAGTGATATTTTTGTTAAGAAAATTTTCAGAGGTTGCCTGTTCAATCATTTTTAACTTGTCTATTCTTTGTAATGCAGATGTGGTCCAGCAATTAATGGAGCTTTTCTAGAACAGACAATTATACTTAAAATACATGATAATTAGTGTAAGATAAGCATCCATTGTTTTATTAAATTAAGATTATACACCTTCAGAATCAATGACAATAGATAGGTTTTCTTTTTCACAAAGTTACGTATGAGAATGTGTATGTAGAGATGAAGCATTATTATTGATTGCACTGGCTTTAACTGTTACACACCAAAGGAGTCTGTTAGAGGTGGGACAATGGCTCTTGCACAAGTAGTAATCAGTTTATTGAATTACATTAAGGCCCTGTTTGGTTCGTGGGAATAGTGGGAATAGGGGTCTGGAATTGGAATTGGAATGGGTTATTTCGATTCCAACTGTTTGGTTGGGTGGAATCGGAATCCTATTCCCATTCCTGATGGAATTCCCATTCCCTTGGGAATGAAATCTTATTCCTGTTCATCTCAATTCCAAACAGACTATGGGAATGGACCATTACAATTCTGATTTCGACTGTGAACCAAACGGACTCTAAGTTGTGCACTTGTGCTGAAAGGCACTCTAATTTCCATTCAATTTCCTTCAACTACACTACTTTCGAAGTCGTTTGTTTTCTCGTCTTGTCCACGCATTAAAGTGGCCCAAGGTTATTTTGAATTTCAATTTTTCTTAGGGGAGTGCCTGCCAGCCACTCCCATGTTCACTCGGACCGTTCTCCAAATTTAACAACGATGATTGTAGTGATGAAAATGTTTAAATACCCTAAGGCTTAAGCTGATGACCGTTTGAATGTAATTTTATTGGGTTCGTCTACGATGCCAAAAGGATATGATACCGGAAAAATTTGTGACCAATCAACCGATATTATAAAAGTGGTAACCAGTGGGTTTTCCTTCCGGTATTACGAATCCTTTTTTTTTCCCCCAAAACGTACCAGCATTTCAGTCCATTTTTCCATGATAAAACATTTAGGCCCCGTTAACATTTCAGTAAGTTATTTATCCAGGTAAATGCATTTATCCAGGTAATTGTTTCTGAGAAAAGATTTATTCGGGTAAGTGTATGTATTCATGTTTTTTTATTTTTCATGTAAATAATGCAAGAATCATTTTATCCATAAAAATCCATTATTATAAGAGGTATTTTTCTCCCTTTCAAGTGTTGATAACTTTTCCTCAAAGTGGCAAAGTTATTTACCCACCTAGGACCCCTTGTATTATGGGTTCAGTGACAAAGACCCCCTTATATTTTAATTTGCAAGAAAGACCCCCCTGAACTTTTACAGTGCGACAAATATCCCCTTGACTGTTAAGTGTGATGATGGAAGATGTTAAAATTCTAAAATACCCCCACTAAATTTTCTCTACTTTATTTTTTTTGCCGTTGTAAAATCTCTACGCACATATGTATATATATATAACTGTTGTTTTATCATTCCAGACATTGAACCCCATTCTTTTATCCAAATTACCACATTACAAACAACAGAAGACATGGCTTATTTGTTCAGAAAACATTTGGCCAAGGTTCAAAATATTGTTATGTATCAGCCTGTATCGGTCGATATGTATTGTATCGTGGCCTTTTCGATATGTCTCTACACGGAGTGTTTTAGGGGGGGTGCTTCGGATCAGGCCATGGTTCAAAGGGTAATCGGGCCTTAAACTGACCCCTTTGAACTAGATTTGAAAAAAATAAAAAAAACGCCAATACTGGTCAATACGCCGGTAACTGCATCGATACTTTGAACCTTGCATATGGGTTTTCGTAGAAGTTCTCCTCAAAATTGCTACCGTTCTCATCATCTGGCTTTCAGTTTTCCAGACGCTTGTGGCGACAAGACTTTTAGACTGAGACACAGTGCTTCAGCTTCAACCCCTCCAGCAAGGCCTAGTGACACCTTTTGAACGTTCAGAATGTACAAACAAACCGTCAGACCCAACAATGGTGGCATCTGTCCAATCAAATCCAAGAAAGTTGCAGGTCATGTCCTTGTTGCACCACCGGTCTAAAAGATGGGTTGTCTCAAGAAGATGGTGGCACCCATCTCAAGAAGATGGGTTGTCTCAAGAAGATGGTGGCACCCATCTCAAGAAGATGGGTTGTCTTGAGATCATCTTGATATATTATATATTAGATTAACTCCAATACCCAAATGTTGAAATGAAAGAAGTTCAAAAGATTTTGGGCGTGTTGCTAATCGGTTTTGATTTATGTTATTTTTCTTACCCATTCAACTTGTTCAGAATTCAAGAAGTACTTTCTTGATAATCCAGAAATTCGGATTTTTGAAGCCATGATCTATATATCATTTGATTCGTGTAGTATTGCATATACAGAATATTTTTTCAATCTGGTGGAGACCGGAGAGTGCTTCCAAGTCCCAACACCCAATTCGTTACTTCAAGTTTTAGCCTATTAGACCTCTATTGGGGAACTATTTTTTGTCCTCATCTCTTTTTTTTTTTTTTTTAATTTGTAAGCCTTAGACAGGTTAATGGTCCTGTATCCCAAACCTAGGATTTTGACACAAAATTGATGTAGCCGATTCCTTTGAGTTAGGATAAGGCTTACACGATGATGTTTGTTCTGTGAGCCCAAAACTATGCAATCGGTTATTACCATTTCAATGGGTTTAATGGCAACTGGGGCAAAATGTTGCGTTGTAAACCATCGTCGTCACTTTGGTTTCGGGGCAAACATTCAAGTAAGAATAGTACAAAGTGTAAATAAAAGTAAGATGATTTGATAAATTAAAAATTAAAGAAAAAGATAAATTAGATTAGGGTAATTCGAACATTTAAAATATTTTATACATGATTCAGAATCTTTTTCGAAGTTAACTGATGGAACGTTAATAGAGAGGGTCTTTGTCTAATGGCTAAAGTTCATGGGGGTCTTTATTGCAAATTAAAGTATAGGAAGGTCTTTATCACTAAGCCCATAGTACAAGGGGGTCCTTGTAATTTACCCAAATTTAAAACTAAAGACGATTATGCAATATGCAATGTCTTACGTTGCTTGATACTCAAAATATTTTAGATGCATTCGTAATCGTAGGGGAGTGATGATTGAACGTTAGTAGCTCACCTCTGGTCACGGGGATAAAAAAAATTGGCAGGGGTTCTCAAAAAAATATGAAAAACAGAGAAGAAAAGGGAAAGTCGCATCATAGATGAACAGACCATTATCTTTATTAATTAACAGAAAATAATACAGAGAAAGTAAGGTTCTCACAAATTGACAGCAATATCTTTATTTCCCAATAGTTAATGATTGTTCATTACAGAATGGCATCCTTAAAACAAAAAAGAAGTCTCCAGGAGAAGAATTTTCTTCTGACTAGTAACATTTGAACCATCCCAAGCAATAGTCTAGCTTGTAAAGAAAACGATATCTTTCTAGTGAAATTTGCAACTGCAATTGGCCATGACCCAAAAGGAATCAACAGACAGAGTGCTCATTATGGTAATTCCAGCCTCGAAGGGTGACACGGGGAGTCACCCCTGGTGGTACCTCGAAAGAAATAGTGATGGGCATAGTCTCACCTGGCACCAATGAGAAATAGTTATCAGAATAATGGACTGGGAGAATTCTCGTGTCTTCCCCTTCTTTTCCTTCCTTCCGTGCAGCATGGACAGAGAAATGGAGGAAGAAAGCAACACCCGAGTCATTCCCATTCATTTCCACAACTCTCAAACCATCATCTGCCCTTGAGAAATGTCTATAGATCCTCTGCAAAAATCCAACTTCACGTCTCTCCTCTGACCATCCTTGTAATGGTTCCATCATATGCATTTCATAATCATTACCAATTTGTTCATCTGCCACATTACTCTTGTATATTAGACTTTTGTTGGTTGGCTTCTTAGACGTGTTCTCCACGTTCATTTGAATCTCGTAAGTAGACCCCTTGATGAGGACTTTTGATGTTATCTTGAGGGGTATTTTCTTTTTCCTATATGGCTCCAACAATTTATAGTCTCCACCAGGCAGATGCAACCAATAAAAGTTCCTAGAAAGAATGCCATAGTCTGATGCGTTAAATAGCTTGAGAAGAAGAAAATAGACTGGCTTAGGATTTTTGGATTTTGGATACTTCATCTCAATTATGGGTAAAGTTCTCTTAGGCGGAACTGAAAGTTTCTCAGTAACCTTGTAGTATGGACATGTTCCTTCTAGATCCCACACTGAAGCTTCTACTGCTACATCGGATAATTCATCCGAGGTGGTGTTCACAACCTGCTTAAGGAAGAAACTACAATTAACACTCTTCAAACCTAACAAGGGTTTTGAGCCTGTTACTTTATTAAAATAGCAGCCACATACAAGTTACCTCTATAAAATATGTTGCTAGATTGAGCTGGACATGAATCGGTTCTGCAGCACACCGACAGCCATAGAAACCTGCTGTTTGGTCATGGAGATGATCATAAAATTGACCTCGCAGACCTGTCCAAGGATTCTGAGTTTTCCAAATTAGAACACCTGTGTATTTGGTCCACATACGAGAAGTCCAGCCCTCCAGTAAAGCTCTATATTGGATGTAGTTAACAAGTTGTGCCTGATCATAATTATGCAAGTCAATAAGAACTGGAAACAGGAGGCAAATGTGTAATCTGCACGTAGAGATAATATTCTTTTCTTTGTTACCTTTTCACAGAAATCATCAAGATCCTTTGGGGAGCCATACAATTCAATCTGATCATGAACCAGTGATGGCTTTGAATAGGGAATATATTTATGATATTCCCATATAGGGTTTGAGATTTCTTCTGTATAACCATTAGATAGCTTTTTCAGCAATGGAATTTGCCACCCTTCTGGAGGCATTGTTGCTCTTATGGTAGCTGCAACGGGCATGCCCACGGAACCAACCTCCGGGTTGAACCCATAATTGTAGAAACTGTCCTTGAAGAAATCTTCAGGATTCTGAATTTCATAAGGCCCATCAGTGAAATCTCCCTTTCCATCTGCAAAGCCGTCCCACATAGATCCTTGAATGTAAATACGAGTACCATCAAGATATTGACTAGGATCTTCAGATGTCATAGGTAAATCTTCTAAGGCATTTCTTGTTTCACTTAAGCTTTGAAAATATGGATGAAGCTTCAGGTCATTTTTCAATGCTGTGTTAATATCATCTGGGGGAGTTTGTTCATTCCCACCAACCCAAAGAGCAAGACTGGGATGATTCCTCAGGAGCTTGATGGTGTCCCTGGAACATAACATGAAAAGGTCATGGTCCAGTGGACCATTTGGGTTTGATACAGGGATACCTCGTCCATCACAATCTCCTGTGATCCAGAATTCTTGCCACACCTGCAAGTTTGGATCAGCTATAGACACAATTGTAGAAGTATAATGCGTACCATTTAATTCATGTAGGGTTAACATTATAACAAACGTTGATAAAAAATTAAAACCACTTTGAGTACAAAATTTATTTCACAGGCAAAACAGGAGAATACATGATGCCAATTTACTTCACTGATAAAAAAAAATGATGTCAATTTACTTTTAAGTAAATTTGCAAAGGTAATTGACAAGAGATATAGAAAATAAGAAATAGTAAACTGTAAACCTCAATTATCCATCCTTAAAGTTAAAATTTCAAGCTAGTGTTGCTATAAAAATGCTTATCTAAAATAAAAGTAATAATTTTTAGGGAAAGCACTATAGGTAAATAGGTCATAATAGATGTATGGCAAGGACTCAGAGAAACATCTAAATAAATAGTTTAAAAAAGATGATGCATAAGTGAGCAACTTATGCATAATTAAAGAACAGTAACAATTAAAGAACATAGAAGAGTTTGACAATGGGAAGAAAGAGGTAAACATAAAGTAATGATGTTCGGTTTCCTTTCCTATTGTCCAAATTTTGTCATGTTTAGTTCTGTTACCTGCTGTACTACCATCAAGGCCTCAAGGGTGTCAGTCTAATTCCTTGACATTCCTTAGAAAGATTTAGGTATTTTGATCACCAAGTTAAAAGGTCTCTTGATCAAATTACTAGCTTATTTGAAAGAGTACAGCAGGTAACAGAACTAAACATGACAGAATTTGGACAATATGAAAGGAAACCGAACATCATTACTTTATGTTGACCTCTTTCTTCCCTTTGTCAAACTCTTCTATGTTCTTTAATTGTTACTATCCTAAAGGTTTACAGATTGGCTTGAAATGTCCCGTTAGTTCCAGGGTTTGTGCCATATTAGTTGGATATGTAACATTTGGTATCAGAGCCTACCCCCCAACCCCAGGTTCAAATCATAGGAGTCACATGGGAGAAGGGTTACCTAGAATAGAATTGTTGGAATAGTTTAGTTTGTTATTCTGTTTAGTTTATTTTCTGTTTACTATGTTAAAATAGTTCGGTTTTATCTTGTTTATGTACTGTAAGTACCATAGGGGCATAAGAGTCTTTTTCCCTTCTTTTAAGTGACGCCCTATATATAATAAAATATTCTGGCGCTGCCAGAACTGATAGTCTCTCCAAAAACTCTCTTCTCTTCTCCCATCTCTCTTCTCTCTCTCTCCTCTTCTTCCTATTTCTTTTATTCTTTCTCTGCTACTATGGTATCAGAGCGGTTCTACTGGGTGTGAGAGCAGACCGAACAAGTCTTTTCTTCTCCATCTTGCTGTCTTCTCCAGACTGGAGTAAGAAAAGGCAACCTACGACTGATACAAAATTTAATTCTTCTCCTTTTCTCTTGGTTGTGTACCAAGGAAAAAAAAAACAATGAATCAAGACTGCTGAGTGCTATCAGAGAAGTTGTGAGGTTCTAACCTCTTTTCTATGGATCGTGTGATCCTGTACCTGAAAATGGAACACCTGTAGATCATGGATGACCTATTTTTTAACCTTTTTGGTGTGACGGCACTGTTTAATGACCCCTCCTGGTAGTTGGTGTGTTTAGATGATATGAAAGTTTGGTGGATTGTAACTGTTAAGGCTGTACAGCACTGAAATCAACATAAAAAAAATCCTTTTTGGAGAATTAAAGCTGGTCTGTATTCAGACTGTGTCCAGATTGCAGTGTGTGCATGTGGGCTGTATCTCTGGTGTGTTTCTAGGACTGCTTTTTGGTATCAGGAGGGGTCTTAGGGTGTGTGTTGAGGCCGAATAGTGAACTAAACATGTCTTCTGAGAATTCTGCAACTTTTGGGATTCCTGGAGGTCAAAACGGAATGAGTGGGGGCTGGATATGAGTTTCCCCATGGCTGTAATTTCCTTTGATGGACTAAATTACCTTGAATGGTCCAGGGGAACTAAACTCTATAATACTACTAGGGGGAAGATAAGAGTATGTTAATGGTAAAGTGAAGGAACCAAAGACTAAAGGTGCTGAACATGACAGGTGGAACCAAGAGAATAGTATGATGATGTCATGGCTCTTAGTTTCCATATTGCCACAAGTAAGGAAGACATTTATGTGGGATGAAACAACTTGTGAAAAATGGGAGAAAGCAAAATCTACCTATTTGGAGTAGAGGCATTATGCAAAGATATACCAATTGCAAGCTGAATCCTCTACTTGCAAGCAGAGGGAGAGAAGTTTCTCAATGTATTAATCAGACTTGACATCAATTTGGAAGGAACTGGATCATTATCAAAGTGTGGATTGGAAATGTGATGAAGACGCAAAGGCCTACAAGTCACTTGTCTCCCAACAACGAGTATTTGCTTTTCTTTTGGGGATGAACCAAATGTATGAGTCTATTTGAGTACAAATCTTGGGCAGTAAAGACTTACCTTCAGTCCAGGAGGTTTATGCCTTAGTTTAGTCTGAAGAGATTAGAAGAAGTGTGATGAATTGTGTAGAGGGGGAGCCAGTTGCATTGGCAGTACAGGGGAGTACAAGTGCAAATGGCGGGGGCTCTTTTAAGAAGGGTGATTTACAAAAGAGGGTAGATGACAAAGACAAACTTTGATGCACTCACTGTCAGAAGTCTAGGCACACTGGAGACACATGTTGGGATCTCCATGGGAAGCCTAAGTGGGCTCAGGAATTAAGTAAGAAATCAGCATCTGATAGTAAGAAGCCAGCTCAACATAATCAGAAATAGTATAACTCAACAAATGTGGCATCTCAAGAGACTAGTCCCATGGTACCTCAAGAGCGTCACTTTGGTTTCGGTCCTAAGGAAGAGATCATCAATTCTTTTCGTGACCATCTGGAGTTATATGGTAGGACACTTTGCCAGATGGATTCTGGCCCTACTCCTTCTACCTCCTTTGCATCTACATCAAGTAACTCTGCCACTACATTCCATGTGTCATCTCATACATCTGATTCTCCCTGGATAATTGACTCTAGAGCTTCAAATCACATGACTGGTAAGTTGGAGGTTATTTTAGGCATATAACCTCCTCTCTGGGAGAGATAAGGTGAGGCTGGCTGATGTGTCATTCTCCATCATAGCTGGTCAAAGAACCATCTCCCTTCCCCTTGGTCTTACCCTCTCTTATGTGTTGCATGTTCCAAAATTGCCTATTAATTTACTTTCCATTAGTAGTATCATTCACTCTTTGAATTGTTCACTAACCTTCTTTCCTTCTTGTGTGTTTCAGGATTTGACCTTGAGGAGGATAATTGGTAGAGGAAGGGTGGTAGATGGCCTCTACGCATTGGAGAATAAAGATGGTCTTGTGGCTATAGAGTCTTTGAGTTCGTCTAGTGAGAGTCATGCCTACTTATGGCATAGTCGTAGTAGAAAAATCACTGTTGTAAATCAGGATGATTTCCTTGTGAAGAGAAAGAAAAAGAAGATGAAGAGTTTCAACAGTAGAGAAGAAAAGAGAGGAAAGGAAGAGTGGGATGTTAACCAGAATTGAATTGGTTATGGCCGCCAACCCCTCATTATATTTTATAATTAACTTAAAAGAATGAAAGATTACAAGAATGCCCTTAGTAGGGCGGCTACTAAAGTAGCTGAACAATCACAACTTAAAAAATATAAGCTAATGGGCCTAAAGCCTAACAACTTAAAATAAGAACAAAAACAATTGGGCCCAATAACAAGAAATCGGCCCAACTCAACACTCCCCCTCAAGTTGGGAGTAAATGTCACACATTCCCAACTTGCGTAGATCATGCTCCAGCTTGTTCCTTGCAACACCTTTTGTAAGAACATCAGCAAGTTGCAGATCAGAAGCAATGTATGGGAGACAAACTTCCCCAGAAGTCACCCTCTCTCTGGTGAAATGTCTATCCACTTCAATGTGCTTAGTCCGGTCATGCTGAACTGGGTTATGGGCAATGTTAATTGCTGCCTGATTATCACAGTACAACATCATAAGTTCTTCTGCCTGTATACCAATTTCTCCCAATAGGGAATGGATCCAGATTACCACCACTGTCTGTTTCTTACTCTTCCAAGAGACAAGGTTACCCCCAACAAGGGTGCATACTCCTGAAGTAGATCTCCTGTCATCAAGGCATCCTGCCCAATCTTCATCTGTCAACAACCTCCCAATGCTGGACTTGTGGAGCATGCATGTATTGCCTTACCACACTTACTGCATAGGAAATGTCCGGTCTTGTCATACACAAGTATAGCAACCGCCCCACAAGTCTCTGATATCTCCCAATGTCCTTTACTGGCTCACCTTCTGATGCATTAATTCTGTGATTCTGATCAATAGGAGTATTGAAGGCCTTTGTTCCAAGCTTCCCTGTTTCTTGAAGAAGATCCAAGACATACTTCCTCTGAGAGATAAAAATTCCATGTTTTGATCTTGCAACTTCAATGCCTAAGAAGTATCTAAGTTCTCCAAGATCCTTAATTTCAAATTCTTTGTTGGAGATTCTTCTTCAAACAATCAATCTCACTTAGGTCATTCCTTGTGACAACAATATCATCCACATAAACAATTAGGACTAACACCAAGGATCCCCTTCGTTTCACAAACAAGGTATGATTGGATTGAGTCTGAGTGTAGCCAAAAGCAACCAAGGCCTTCCTGAACCTGTCAAACCATGCTCTGGGTGATTGTTTCAAGACATAAAGTGACTTCTTAAGCCTACATACCTTTCCCTTTTCAGCATCACTATAGAAGCCAGTAGGAAGATCCATATACACTTCCTCTTGTAGATCCCCATTTAGGAAAGCATTCTTCACATCAAGTTGAAACAGGGGCCAAGAGTATGTGGCAACAAGAGAAAGAAGTATCCGAACAAAGTTCATCTTTGCAACGGGTGCAAAGGTCTCTAAGTAATCAGTACCATAGGTCTGTGTGTATCCTTTTGCAGCAAGTCGGGCCTTGTACCTTTCTATACTTCCATCTGCCTTATATTTTACTGTGTAAACCTATCTGCATCCAACAGTCTCCTTGCCCTTTGGTAGGTCCACAATCTCTCATGTTTGATTTTTAATTAAAGCTTCCATCTCTTCCTGCATAGTTGCCTTCCACTCAGGTTTGGATTGGAGAGAGCCTCACTAACACCCTTGGGTATAGACACAGAGTCAAGACAGGAAAGAAAAGCACGATAGAAAGGAGAAAGTCCACTGTAGGACAAGTACTGTAAAATACAATGAGCAATACGCTTTTTCTTCCCTTTTCTGAGGGCAATAGGAAGGTCCAGGTTATCTGTAACAGGATTAGTAGAATCAATGGGAGTAGAGGGATCAAGAGGAATACCTGAATCTGTGTTAGCTGAATCTGGAGTCTCCAAGGAACCAATAGGAAATGATGTGAGTTCTACTTCAGTGGAATCAACCTCCCTGTGAAGTCTCTGTCGTGAGTAACGTTGAGAAGCAGGACACAAGGGAGGTGATAAGGTAGGTGACACAGGAGTGGACACAGGGACTGGAATTGGGAGAGGGATAGACTGCTCACTCACTTCCCTAAAACACTCCCCCTGAGAATGATTCTTCGAGAAGAAGTATGTGGACTCAAAAAAAGCGACATCCATAGTAACATACCGATTCCCAGAGACTGGATCATAGCAGCAGTACCTTTCTGATTTTTTGCATATCCAAGGAAGACACACTTCTTTGCCTTCGGGTCAAGTTCCGAGCGGTGAGGGCCAAGGATATGTGCAAAGCAAACACACCCAAACACCCTGAGAGGAATATGAAACATCTCCCCCTCAGGAAAAAGAAGACTGAATGGGGTGCTGAATCCAAGTATACGAGAAGGCACATTGTTAATCAAATATACTGCTGTAAGAACTGCATCACCCCAAAATCGAACTGGAACTGTAGATGTGATCATCATGCTTCTTAAAATCTCAACAATGTGTCTATTCTTCCTTTCTGCAACACCATTCTATTGTGGGCTGTAGGAACAATTGCTCTGATGGACAACACCATATTCTGACAGATATGAAGAAAGGTGTTTTTCAAAATATTCCCTGGCATTGTCGGATCTAAATACCTTTATTCGTGTTCCAAACTGTGTTAGCACCATCTGATGAAATTGCCTTACCAAGGATGGTACCTCATCTCAAGATCTCATCAAGTAAACCCAAGAATATCGAGAGAAATCATCCACAAATAAGAGAAAATATCGGTAACCACCCATAGAAGGAACATGATAAGGTCCCCACACATTAGAATGAATAACATCAAAAGAAGAACACCTTTTATTAATGGCTTTAAAGAAATGTCTACAATGCTTTCCAAGTTGACAACCTTCACACTCCAAACTTCACAAACTAATAGATTCAAAGAAGAAAAGGGAAAATGACCTAAACAATTATACCAAGGCATAATCCGACCCACAGACCCTGACTTACTGTCCTTGCTGACATGATGAGTCTGATGAGAAGGAAGCACATCCAGGAGGTAGATTCCATTCACTTCACGACCACTCCCAATCGTCATCTTTGAATCTAGATCTTGCAAGATACAATGACCAGGAGAAAAAATTACTGAACAGTTCAGGTTTTTAATCAAACTACTAATAGATAACAAATTAGTGCTCAATCTGGGAACATGAAGGACAAAGGGAAGAGAAATGGAATCACTAAGCTTGACAGATCCCTTCCCAGCAATAGGAACATGAGATGCATTAGCTGCGGAGGCCCTGTCTCTGCCAAAACAGAGCTAGTAAGAGGAAAAAATAGTGGAGCTATGGGTCATGTGTTATGAGGCTCCAAAATCTATAATCCAAGGGGGTCCCTCCTTACCTGAAGTAGAAACATAATTTGTAGTGGCATGTGAATTATCTATTTGAGCAAAGGAAGTAGAATGAACTCCACTAGAACCACTTGTACCTTGCTGTCCACCTATTGCTGAACTAGAACTGGTTGTACCCCGCTGGTTCAGAAACTGCCCATACCTCTCAAGTTCGGCCCTTACTGCAATAGCTGCAATAGACTCCAGAGCAGTTGTAGTAGGAGGGGCCGGAATGTCACTAGTGACTGCCATGTGAGCATTTTCCTTCTTATTTTTTAGTCTATTCGGCACAAGATGTGGATGAAGCTTACAACAAGCATCTCTTGTGTGTTTAGGCTTCTTACAGTAGTCACAAATCAAATCTTTTTTTGTTTACCTTCTTGATTTCACTACCACCCCAGTCTCCACCTTGTTTAGGTCTCACAGTGCTAACCATGGCGACTAATCAAAACCAGAAATTTTCATCATCACATTTCTCCTGCTCTCCTCCCCTTATACAAAAGCATATACCTTGGAGAGGGTAACACTGTCCCTGGAAAGAATGTACTGTCTTGCAATATCATACTTGGGATTAAGGTCAACAAGAAATTCAAAAACCCTATACTTTTCTAGGAACTGTCTCCAGATGGTCAATCTCCTGCCACAGGGTTTTAAGGGCTGAAAAGTAAACTGCAATAGGTCTATCTCTCTGCCTTATAGCAATAATTTGATTTCTCAATTGATAAGTCCTAGCAACATTCTCCCTCTGTGAATAGATTTCTACAACCCCATCCCATATTTCCTTAGTTGTATTTGTCCATAAAAAGTTTTTACTTATATGGGGCAGCATGAAATTACACAGCCAAGTCATCATTATACAGTTCTTGTACCCACCGGGAGCTGTTAGTTTCAGGTTTCACTTCTTCACCAGCGATATACCCTAACTTCCCACGAGCACCAATGGCCATCTTTGCAGATTGTGACCATTCTAAGTAATTTGAACCATCCAACTTAATTGTAGTAATGGTCCCAGCCCCAGAAAGGTCTCCAGCACCTCCTCTCACTGGTCCCATTTCACTCACGGGCTTGTTTTCAACTCCGTGACCATCCATACTTCTCAAAAGGTGCAAAGGAAATTACTGTAAGATGCAAGAAGATTAGATGAAAATTACTGTAATATGCGGGACGGGAGAAGAGAGAGAAGAGGCAGCCGCTCTCTCCATAAACCTCCAAATCAAGCAGAACTTGAACCGCACTCTACAGAAAACTCCAAGGAAACCTAAAAAATTAGGGCGCCACTTCCTAGGTCAAAATTGAAGAGTCCAACAGAAACAGGACTCTCCCCCTTTCTCTAGTTTTTCTTGATTTTGATGAGAAACCCTAGACCAGCTACAGGGCAAAACAACTTCACCAAAAAATCCAAAAACTGGGCTTACTTGAGATCTTTGATTAGCCTCTTAAATCACCATGCAGTCAGCTGATTTAGGGCTGCATGAGAAAAAAGCTCAAGGAACCTTCGGCCTTGCTCTGATACCAAGTAGAAATCACTGTTTGTAAATCAGGATGATTTCATTGTGAAGAGAAAGAAAAAAGAAGATGAAGAGTTTCAGCAGTAGAGAAGAAAAGAGAGGAAAGGAAGAGTGGGATGTTAACCAGAATTGAATTAGTTCTGGCTGCCAACCCCTCATTATATTTTATACTTAACTTAAAATAATGAAAGATTACAAGAATGCCCTTAGTAGGGCGGCTACTAAAGTAGCTGAACAGTCACAACTTAAAAAACATAAGCTAATGAGCCTAAAGCCCAACAACTTCCTAACTTAACAACTTAAAATAAGAACAAAAACAACTGGGCCCAATAACTAGAAATCGGCCCAACTCAACATCGTCTTTTGAGTCGTTAAAGCTTATGTTTCTAGAGTTAAATTCTGTCATTGAATGAGTAATAGTGTCATACATGTTAATTGAGTAAACATTGTAAAAGTTCTTTTCCTTCAAGAAATAAAAGATCTGAATTTCCTTTTCACATTGTTTATTCTGATGTTTGGGGCCCTATTACTCTACCTTCTGAGATTAGACATTAGTACTTCATTACTTTAATTTATGACTACTCCAGATACACTTGGATTTATCCTATGCGTTCTAGAGATGAAGTGCCAAAGATTATGAAAAATTTTCAACGCATGATTTTTACGGAATTCCAGACTAAGATACATATTTTCCAGTTGGACAACACAAAGGAATATTTTCATAGTGATCTTACGGAGTTTTTTGCTTCATGTGGTTCCCTTCATTGGAGCTCTTGTGCTAAGACACATCAACAAAACGGTGTTGCTGAGGGAAAAAATCGTCTATCTTCTTAAAGTTGCTCATGAATTATTACTCCATATGCATGTTCCGAAACGCTTCTGGATGGATGTTGTTATGTGTGCTGCATATATCATTAACAGTATACCGTCTCCATTGCTAGAGTATAAGGCCCCACATCAACTGCTATTTCCTAAGGCTCCTTTGTCCTCTATTCCAATGCGTGCCTTTGGATGTCGTTGCTTTGTTCAAGACTTGTCCCCTACTCGTGGTAAGCTTGATCCTCATGCTATCCCTTGTGTTTTTCTCAGTTACCCTCTATCTCAAAAGGGCTACCGATGCTATGATCCTACTTCACGTAAGCACTATGTCTCCATGGATATATCATTCTTTGGGAGTCGACATTTTTTCTCAATTTCTCCTCAAGGGGAGAGTAGGGTTGAGAAGAAACAAATTCAAGCTCTATTACCTTCTCTCCCTGACCCTCATCCATTCCGTGTCTTCCTTCGTCGCCACAAGAACCAAAAAAGTTCAAGAGCCGAGGAAGCTGAAACTATGTGGCCAACATCATCAAACTTTCTAGAGGCAGATCCTCATCAACCAAGTGCACTTGTTCCCATTGATATACTTGATCCTCTTGATATTGATCCTCCTATTATTAATGATCTTGATGTTCCTATTGCTAAGAGAAAAGGTGTTAGATCTTGTATTACTATTCATCATATCTCTCACTTTATGTCTTATGATCATATCTCACATTTATATCGAATGTTCCTTTCCTCCATTGATAGAATTTCTATTTCTACGAGTGTAGAAAAATCTTTATCCAAACCTGAATGGACAGATGCAATGAAAGAAGAAATTAATGCCTTGCACAAAAATGGCACTTGGGAGATGGTGGATCTTCCTAAAGGAAAAGAACCAGTGGGGTCCAAGTGGGTGTTCACTGTAAAGCATAAGGCTAATGGTACTGTAGAAAGGTACAAAGCCAGATTGGTGGCAAAGGGATTTACTCAAATGTATGGAGTAGACTATGCAGAGACCTTTGCCCTAGTAGCTAAGATGAACTCTATCAGAATTCTCCTCTCACTGGCAGTTAATCTTGACTGAGAACTTCACCAATTGGATATTAAAAATGCATTCTTGAATGGTGACCTAGAAAAGGAGGTGTACATGACTCAACCTTTAGGTTTTTGTGCCAAAGGTAGTGAGCAGAAGGTGTACAGGTTAAAATAATCATTATATGGGTTGAAACAGTCACCTCGGGCCTAGTTTAGTAAGTTTCACTTAGTTGTACAACAAGTGGGCTTCAAACAATGTCTGTCAAATCATACTCTGTTTGTGAAGAAAGGCGAAGGGAAAATTACAACTCTAATTATGTATGTTGATGACATAGTGGTCACGAGAGATTGGAAGACTGAAATACAGAAGTTGAAAAAATTCTTAGCCACTAAGTTCGAAGTAAAAGATCTAGGCCCCCTATGCTATTTCCTTGGGATTGAAGTTGCCCACTCTCAAAAGGACATCTTTATTTCTCAAAGGAAATATGTACTAGATTTGTTAGAGGACACAGGCAAGTTAGGAGTGAAGCCAATTGATTCACCCATTGAACCTAATAATCAACTGGGTGACAATCAGGGGGAGGTTCTGAAAGATGCAAAGAAGTTTCAAAGACTTGTAGAAAGATTCTTATACTTGTCTATGACCAAACCTGACATTTCCCATGTAGTGGGTGTCCTTCGTCAATTCATACATAGTCCTAAGACTTCCCACTTTGAAGCTACAGAAAGGATCATTCGATGCGTCAAGAAGTTCCCAGGGGCTGGTTTGTTTTTCCAGAAACATGGGCATTTGAAAGTTGAAGTGTATACAGATACTGATTGGGCAAGGGCAGTCGATGACAGAAAGTCTACCAATGGGTATTGTACCTTTATGGGAGGAAACTTAGTCACTTGGAGAAGTAAGAAATAAAGTGTGGTGACTAGGTCTAGTGCAAAAGAAGAATACAAAGCTATGTCTCATGAAGTTGTTGAAATCATGTAGATAAAGAACCTATTAGGTGAATTGGGTTTTGCAGTCAACAATCCTATGTGACAATAAAGCTGTTATCAACATTGTAGCCAACCTAATTCTCCATGATAGAACAAAACATATTGAAGTGGACAAGCATTTTATTAGGGAAAAACTTGCGAGTGGAGAGGGGTGAACTCCCTATGTCAGCTTAGAAGAACAACTTGCAGACATTTTCACCAAGGGTCTTCATCATATGCGGCACAATGAACTATGTGACAATTGGGCATGATTGACAATTGACATCTATGTCCCAACTTGAGGGGGAGTGTTGGAATAGTTTAGTTTGTTATTCTGTTTAGTTTATTTTCTGTTTACTATGTTAAAATAGTTCAGTTTTATCTTGTTTATGTACTATAAGTACTTAGGGGCATAAGGGTCTTCTCTTCTCCCATTTCTCTTCTCTCTCTCCTCTCTTCTTCTTCCTATTTCTTCTATTCTTTCTCTACTAATAAGAATTAAAACCATCATGAAAAGGCTAGGTAGAGTAGAGGGAAAACTGAAAACCATCACAATCACAGAAACCACTAGTGATCCACAAAGGAAATGGCCACTTGCCACCCGAGTAAGAACTATTGTGGAAAGAGCTACTTATTCCAGTGTGAAAGCTGACCAGAGTAAGAGCCATTGGGGCGCCAGTTGTGGATCTTGGTGGCATAAGACTTTCTTAAATGTTAAACAGCTTGGCTTGATGCATTCCATCAGTCCTAGGACTTTTGGTGTTTGCGTGACAGGTGTGTAACATCAAAATGCAACTTTTACATGGATTTGGATGTGCTTTAGTCATTCAGTGCTGTTGGCAAATTAAGAAAGACAGGATTTGCGGCAAATTAAGAAAGATATGATTTGAGATTTGAATAAATTTAGGAACGATTAGATTTGAATAAATTTAGGAAAGTCAGATCCTAGGATTAAGGGAAAGATTTAGTCAATCCCTGATTGAGAGAAATTCTAGGGGTTTGTCTTTCCTATCTTTTCTTATTTAAGGAGTATGCTCAATATGTTTTGAATTATCAATAAAGAAAATCTTCTTATTTTCTCCCTCTATATTTCGCAACATGGTATCAGAGCCTTAGGGTTCGATCATGAATTTCAAGGCTGCCATGGTTGGCTCAGGTTCAGCATCTTCGGATGCTACTAGTGGTGTGACGCCTTCGGAGGGAGGTATTCAGCCTGTGGCTATTTCTCTTTCTGAGAATTCCTTTCAAATTACCATTCACAAATTGAATGGAAAAAATTATCTTGAGTGGTCTCAGTCCGTGCGGTTGGTGATTGACGGCAAAGGGGAAACTCGGCTACTTGAATGGCGAAGTGAAACCACCAGTCACTGATGATCCAAAGTACAAGTAGTGGCGTTATGAAAATTCTATGGTTACCGCCTGGTTGATCAACTCTATGGATCTGGCGGTTGGAAAACCTTTCATGTTTCTGCTGACGGCTCGCAATGTGTGGGAAGCTGTTAGGGAAACCTATTCAGATTTGGACAATCATTCACAACTGTTCGAACTGAATACCCGAATGTGGAAAATGTAGCAAGGTGAACGTGAAGTACAACCTATTATAATGAGATGATGGCTGTTTGGCAGGAGTTGGATTTATTTGAAGAAGAATGGGAAAGTCCCAGTGACAGTGCTCAGTACAAAAAGAAGATAGAAAGAGGTAGGGTTTTTGTCTTCTTGGCTGGTTTGAATAAAGAACTCGATGAGGTTTGGGGATGTATCTTAGGACGAAAGCCCTTGCCTACTATAAGAGAGGTTTTTTCAGAAGTGCGTAGAGAAGAAGCACGGCGGCAAGTGATGTTAAAGAATGTTAGTGAAACAAAAACAAAGAATGAAGGGTCTGTTCTTGTGGCCCGAGGTGTAGACTTAGACGGAGATAAACGAGGAGGAAAGTAGAGGCCTTGGTGTGATCATTGTAGAGAGCCATGGCATACTCAGGAAACCTGCTGGAAGCTGCACGAGAAACCGGCGGGTTGGAAGAAAAAATCAGGCAGTGACAACAAGTTAGGGGGAGATGTCCGCGCACTTCAAGTAAGCAACTCGGATCCAAGGCAGCAGTCATCCTCAGAGTCTCTTCCTTTCACAAAGGAACAAATAGAGCACTTATATAAAATGTTTCAATCTCAATCATTAAGAAACTCTAACCCATCCTGTTCTCTAGCTCAGTTAGGTAATTTCTTCACTGCAGCCATTGCTTGTACCCAATCTAATGGCTCCTGGATACTAGATTCAGGTGCCACTGATCATATGACCGGCACTTCGCAATTCTTTTCTTCATATACACCCTGTGCAAGGAATCAAAAGGTTAAGATTGCATATGGTTCCTTTGCTACTGTTGTTGGGAAAGGAACTGTGCCTATTTCTCCTCTAAACCTCAAAGATGTTTTGCATGTTCCTAACTTATCATACAATCTCTTATCAGTCAGCAAACTTACCCTTGATCATAATTGTCGAGTTAATTTTTGGTCTTTTTGTTGTGAATTTCAGGATTTAACCTCGGGGAAGATGATTGGGGGTGCTAAACAGGATGGTGGTCTCTACCTCTTTAATAAAGGATCTACCTTTAGAAGGCAAGACCGACAGACTTGTTTCAGCTCTATCTCTGTTTCTAGTGACAGTGAAGTTTTGTTATGGCATTATCGATTAGGTCATCCTAGCTTTCAATATTTAAAAAATCTATTTCCCAAGTTATTCATGAATAAAAATCATTCAGTTTTCAAGTGTGAATCTTGTGAATTAGCAAAACATCATCGTGTTGTTTTTCAGTCTCAATCATATAAAAAATCAAAACCATTTACCATGGTTCATAGTGATGTTTGGGGCCCTTCTAGAGTAACAACTCTTTCTGGAAAACGTTGGTTCATTACTTTTATTGATGATCATACTAGGGTAACTTGAGTTTTCCTTTTAAAAGAGAAATCTGATGCTGGAATTGTGTTCAAAAATTTCTATAACATGGTTCGAACACAATTTCAGACTCAGATAAAAATTTTCGAAGTAATAATGGAAAGGAATTTTTTAACAATGCGTTCGGGAATTTTTTTGCTGAGAAAGGAATTGTACACCAAAGTTCGTGTAATAATACACCTCAACAAAATGGGGTGGCTGAAAGGAAAAACAAACAACTCCTTGAAGTTGCTAGAGCCCTAAGTTTTCAAACTAAGGTTCCTAAGTATCTTTGGGGAGAAGCCGTTTTAATACCCACTTATTTGATTAATAGACTGCCTACACGGATTTTGGATTTTAAAACACCCATACAGGTTTTCATTGACTGTTTTCCAAACTCTCGGCTAGTGACAAACATTCCCTTAAATATTTTTGGAAGTGTGGCCTTTGTTTATAACCATGATCCTAAACGTTCAAAACTTGATCCAAAAGCACATAAATGTATTTTTGTAGGCTATCCCACTAATTAGAGAGGGTACAAATGCTTTGATCCAGTTTTGAAAAGGATGTTTGTAACTATGGATGTCACATTCTTTGAAGGAACCTCGTACTATAGCAACTCCCATCTTCAGGGGGAGAGCAACACTAGTGAAGATGGTTTTTTAGATGGTTCTGATTTAATGTTTGAATTTGTCCATAATGATGTTCCTCACAACCAGTCACCGAAAGAAAGCGAGGCAGAAAATACAAAATTAGTGGAAACAAATGAATTAAATATTGAAAATGAACAACCTTTGGTGATGCCATCTCAAAATGAAAAAGCTGAAACAACAGAGATGCGTGTGAAACAGTATAAAGGCCTTGTATATTCAAGGGAATATCTAGCACAGAAAAGGAGAGGCACTATTCCGCAGCATCAACAAGAATCTATTCTAAGGTTGGATCATGAAACCCATGATAATTCTCCAAAAATCCCTGAAAATATTCCTCCAGGTAATTCTAATTCTTCCAGTCAGCTTGAGGAAGGGTGTTAGGTCTTGTACAAAACATCCTCGGTCAAATTTTGTATCTTACAAAAATATTTCACCTTCATATTGTACCTTTATTTCACAAGTGTCTAATGTATCCATTCCTAACAGTATCCAGGAGGCTCTAAATGTTCCTGAGTGGAAAGAAACTGTTTTTGAGGAGATGAGAGCTTTGGAAAAGAATGCTACTTGGGAGAAAGTGGAACTTCCGGATGGAAAGACAGTTGTTGGTTGTAAATGGGTGTTCACTCTGAAGTACAACTCAGATGGATCCTTGGAGAGATACAAGGCTCGCCTAGTAGCTAAAGGCTTTACTCACACATATGGAGTAGACTACTCTAAGACCTTTTCTCTAGTGGCGAAGCTAAATACAGTTCGAGTACTCTTATCTGTTGCAACTAATCTTGTTTGGCCACTGAATCAGCTGGATGTGAAGAATGCCTTTTTGAATGGAGACTTGGAAGAAGAAGTATATCCACCTGGTTTCACTGAGAAGTTTGGAACTAAGGTATGCAAGCTAAAAAAATCTTTATATGGACTTAAACAGTCTCCCAGAGCCTGGTTTGAAAGATTCACAAGGTTCGTTAAAAGTCAAGGATATAGTCAAGGACAATCTGATCATACTCTTTTCACAAAAAGATCCAACAAAGACAAGGTTTCGGTTCTGATTGTCTATGTTGATGACATAATCTTAACTGGAGATGATATTGAAGAGATGAGCAGACTAAAGCAGAGCCTAGCCAAGGAATTCGAGATTAAAGACTTAGGCCAGCTAAGGTACTTTCTTGGAATGGAAGTAGCAAGATCAAAGAAGGGCATTGTGGTTTCGCAACGAAAATATATTTTAGATCTCTTGAAAGAAACTGGAATGAGTGGATGCAAACCTTCAGACACTTCGATAGAAGTTAATACTAAACTTGGAGAAGTTAAAGATGGGGTTCCAGTAGATACAGGAAGATACCAAAGGCTGGTAGGAAGATTGATTTACTTGTCACATACACGTCCTGATATTGCCTTCGCCGTGAGCATGGTAAGTCAATTTATGCACTCCCCGTACGAAGAACATCGTTGTGTATCGAATTCTTAAGTACCTAAAAGGCACACCAGGAAAATGACTCTTCTTCAAGAAAAATGAGAAGAGAGGGGTTGAGGTGTATACAGATGCGGACTGGGCAGGCTCGATCACTGATAGAAGGTCAACTTCGAGGTACTGCACATTTCTTTGGGGAAATTTAGTTACTTGGAGAAGCAAGAAGCAAAGTGTAGTTGCTAGAAGTAGTGCTGAGGCTGAATTCAGATCAATGGCTCAAGGAGTGTGTGAGGTTCTTTGGCTAAAGAGGGTGCTAGCAGATCTCAAGATACCAATGAGCTTTCCTATGAAACTGTATTGTGATAACAAGGCAGCTATCAGCATTGCTTATAATCCGGTTCTACATGACAGGACTAAACATGTTGAGATTGACAAACACTTTATAAAGGAGAAGCTTGAAGAAGGAATAATCTGCACTCCGTTTGTACCAACCACACAGCAAGTTGCAGATATTTTAACTAAGGGCTTGTTGAGACAACCGTTTGAACTTCAAGTTAGCAAGTTGGGCATGATAGATATCTTTGCACCAACTTGAGGGGGAGTATCGGAAAATTAAAAAAGACAGGATTTGCGGCAAATTAAGAAATATATGATTTGAGATTTGAATAAATTTAGGAAAGATTAGATTTGAATAAATTTAGGAAAGTCAGATCCTAGGATTAAGGGAAAGATTTAGTCAATCCCTGATTGAGAGAAATTCTAGGGGTTTGTCTTTCCTATCTTTTCTTATTTAAGGTGTATGCTCAATATTTTTTGAATTATCAATAAAGAAAATCTTCTTCTTTTCTCCCTCTATATTTCGCAACAAGTGCCTTATAGCCTTTCTCTTGGCAATGAACAAGAATAGCTTCCAACATAAAAAAATACCTTTCTTGGCCTTTTGGCTAAGATCAAATGTAGTATTCGTTCTTATGAGTTTAATATCTGATATGTGGACTGATAATGATATTAAATTAATTTCTCTTGGGGAAGGGTCCACCACAATAGCTTGCTATTGGATTCTCATATATTGCCCATGCATTGAATTACCACACAGGTCTGCCGCTTCCCTACCCAAAAAATAAGCTTCCTACATTAATTACTAAACTTTTCTTCCAGATTATAATGTACTTGGAACTTATTGGACCACAAATTTTCCTCCTTGTAAGTTTCCAATGCAATTATAATATTCTTGCTACCAAAACCAGCAAACCAATATTTTCATGTCATTTCTCTTCAAACTCATCAAGCCTTCATGACTTCATTACATATGGATTATAATCAAATTATCTCTTTGAGAAAAATTCATTATGCAATTTTTTTCATGATTTGAACTTTAGGCTGCGTTTGGAAACGATGCAAATGGAGTGTAAATCCCAGTTCAGGGTAAATTTACTCTGGTTCACTTTTTCCTGTGTTTGGCAACATTGCATTTATGCATTGACAAATGACTGACCAATGCATATTTACATTGATAATAAGATGTAAAAGTACATCAATAAAAAAAGAAGTAAATTTGCATTCAAGTGGGCTTTTGATAAAAAAAAGCATATGCTTTATTGAAATTCATGTTTGCATCCATTACAGTTAAAAGTCTGTTTGGGAAGAAGGTAAATTTGTCAGTGCAAAACTAACCCAACTTTGCAATTTATATGAATCGTTTTACACTCTACATATTTGCATCGTCTCCAAATGCAGCCTTAGTATCAACTACTTGGAATTGAGAATCCAATTAATCCCTACTAATTGCATTGGTGTTTGTTGTACTAGATCTAATTTTTTGAAGAAGTATTATAGAAGCTCTACAACTTCTCTGGTCTATTTATGACTATCAATATCAACATGTGATACTGGAGCTCAAGGTGACTATTTGGTGTTCGAGAAAATGTCTCGATGGTGCAAATTTCTACAATGGTTCTCCATTGTTATGATCGGTTCTGATCTGATCTTGTTTGTGTCTTGGTTTACTATTTGGACTATTTTGGTGAATGATGGATCTATCATCATTAGTCAATATCTGGTTTGTTTACCTCGTACATGTTTTGCATGGAAGATGTTTGACGAAATGTTTCAACAATGATCCTTTATTATGCTCATCAGTTTTGAGCTATTGTTGAAGAAATCCTTGGAGTTTTGATCTCCTTCAGTGACATGGGGTTTTGACTTACTTTATCAAGTTGGCTTTCCAACTGGCCAACTCCGATTCCTCAATTTGGTTTATGGAGTTCATAGTTGGCTTTCTGTTGATCAACTATGGATGTTTGCTCGGGTTTATGGAGTTCAGCATAGTTGGCTTTCCGCTAGCCAAGTCTATTTTGGTAATTTTGTTGGCATTTCTGATGATCTAGTTGTTTGACATGGTTGGTTCTTCAGTTTAGAGATTGTGATTGGCCTTTTGATGGCTAAATTTAATTCTTTGGCATGATATGTGTTGGCTTTCCGTTGATTAGCTTAAGTTTAGTGATTACTAGATCATCACTTGGCTCTATTTTGGCTTTTTGACACGAGTTCATTCAGCTTTCTAACATCCAACTTTAGTTTCTAAGAGGTCCCTTCAACATCTCAAGTTTCATGGTTGTTGCTTCAACAATACACCTATTTTCATGGAGATTGCTTCAATATCCTTCTTTTTTTGTATAGATAAAATTCAATTGATTTCATTAGAAGAAAATGATAAATAATTTGTTACAAGCATCCCAAAATGAGGCGCGAGGTGCAGCCTCACTCATTGATACAGAAACATCACAAATTTACAATTGGGCCCAGTACAACTGTTCCCTAGTTACCCCTTGTTTAGCTAGTGAATCAGAAAAAGCATTTGCCTCCCTCCCCACCCATTGTATAGTTACCTCCATCTGCTGAGTTAACCATTTGAATTTCTTCAATTCATTTCTGTAAGCCCATATCACTGAATCTGGGTTTTCTAGCCAACCCACCACCACCTCGGAGTCCCCTTCTATCACCAAAATTTCCAATCCTAACTCTCTTGCAATCTGTACACCTTGTAGGGCTGCGTACAATTTTTCCTTTAAGGAGTCTCCATTCCCCACTGGTCCTGAGAAGAGTGCTCTTAATTTTCCTTCCTTGTCTTTGATGACCCCTCCTATTCTAGTTGGGCCTGGGTTGCCTTGACTACTCCCATCGAAGTTTAGTTTCAGAAATCCTTCAATGGGAGGAGCCCAAACCAGCCTTGCCTTAACCTTCTGCATTGAGCTAGAAGCCACTAATGGCCAATTCCTCCAAATATCATCAAATGTGAAATTTTTTAATAGTTCCACTGTTTGTAGCCAGTGTATAACCCTAGTCATTACACACTCCACAATTTGTCGCTTGCTCCTTTCTTTCTCTTGGAAAATTCTGGCATTTCTTTCTTCACACAAGGTCCAAACCATTGTTGCTCTAGTGTACCTCCATATTACTCTTCCCCTCTTCTTCGGTAACACAAAGGTAGATGGGTCAAACAGCATTTTTATCTCCCTTGGCATATTCCACCTGCACCCAAACAAAGAGAAAAACCAATCCCGTATATCTATAGCAAATGAATAGGAAATTAGTAAATGGTAACAAGATTCACCGTCAGATTTGAATAGAGTGCACCAATTTGGGGAAAACACAGAAAAGGCCTCTTCTTTTGCAAATAATCCAGTGTGTTAGTTTTCCCAAGAGCCACTTCCCAACAAAAGGCCTGAATTTTAGGGGGAATCAACGGAAACCACACTTCTTTCCAAGGAAAGGACAAAGAGGAAGAGGACTGACAAAGAGCTTTAAAAAAGGAGGCACAAGAAAAGGAACCTTTAGAGCTAGGGAACCAAATTCTTCTATCTAGACAAGAAAGCTCTAAGCAAACACTATCAAGGAGGAGGAAGCTCTGACAGACAAGTTGCTTCCTCATCCCTCAAATCCCTACGAAATTCGAGATCCCAATTAAGACTCAAAGCCAAAGAAGGAAGAACCAAAAAATTTGAAATGACCTTATTTTTATACAACGAAATAGAATACAAAGAAGGAAAAACCTCCTTTAAAGGCCGGTCACCAAACCAAGTGTCTTCCCATAATCGAATTAAATTCCCTGAGCCAACATCATACCTGATGTACTTGAGAAACTAAGGGAGGAGGCTATGAATTGCTTTCCAAGGTGCTGCCAAGGTACCCCTACGCAATACACAAAGGCTAGTCACCAAACCAAGTGTCTTCCCAGAATCGAATTAAATTCCCTGAGCCAACATCATACCTGATGTACTTGAGAAACTAAGGGAGGAGGCTATGAATTTCTTTCCAAGTTGCTGTCAAGGTACCCCTACGCGATACACCAGCGTCCCAGCCATTCCCCAATCTACCATGTATACTTGCTACTACTTCAACACACAAATTTTCTCTCTCAAGAGGCCATCTCCATAACCATTTCCCTAATTGACTTGTATTCTTCTTCCTTACATTCCCTAGACCTAAACCACCTTCTTCCTTTCTTTTACACACAACCTCCCATTTTATTAAGTGGTCCTTTCTAGTCTCTCTCGGCTCCCAAAGGAAATCCCTCATAATTTTTTCTAATTTCTTTTCTTCTCTTGGTGGAATCCTAAAGACAGAGAGAAAGTAGTGTTAGACAGTGTATGCCCTTAGCTCCAATCAGAATGATGTACATTATGACATTTATTGTAAATGAATAAAGTACATATTTGATTCATGTTATTGTGGTATGTTTCTGTGTAATACCCTTAAACTGGACACATATGAGACTCGTGTTAGTTTAGAATGTTCACAGCCGTTGGATAAGTCTGGGGAGATTTATCCTGCCAAGGCTGACACTGATGTGCCGCCAAGTTGGTTGGGGTAGCCTGTCTCAACTGCCAGGGTGAGACGCGAGGTACATGCAGTGTAGGTTTACTTGAAACCCTGAACCGGACCATATTTCCAGTATTTCCCTGGACCTTGGAGATTGATGGGCAAAACTGGAATGTTACACCTGACCCCTAGACTTGATTATGATACTGCACTAGGTGTCGGATTGGACTGTCTTTGATATGCCAATCAGTGAGATCCTTAGAGGGGGTCAAAACCTGGGTATGTTGGGACAATCTGAGAATTCATCTGAGTGGGTGATCATAGTGATAGGATCAGCCCCTTTGTTGGACAAAAGTAATGATTGGGGATGCACTCTTTCTGATAGAAACCAAGACTACCAGCAGCCGATTTCAATCGTTGAAATTTTTTTTGCAAAATATATTTATATACTACATATATATATTATGGTTTCAAAATGTTTGCAAAAGGTTTTTAATTCCCGGGATCCATGTGAGTAGAGAGTGCAACACTGTTCCTTGCAGCCGAGGGAGAGGTCCTCTCTTGTCGGGCAGTGTTTGATCATTATGGGCTGAGAGGTTAAGTGTAAGACCATTGAGGGTAATACCTGATGGGCTAATCTTGCATCTGCCCACAGTCCCTGGGTTTTTATAAGGTGGCTTGGCCCAAGGACCACTTAGTGTAAGTGTTGGGCCCATTAAGAGCCCATGGTGATGGGCTCAGGGGTTCATTGTCCATAATAGGGTATTCGGCCAGGCCTTGTAACAAAAGGCTAGGCTGAACCCATGTGGCTGATGTGTAGATCAATGTTTGAGTCCCACGCCATACAAAGAAGCCCAACTGGGCAACAGTTTGGAAGGTTACTGAGCACATGGACTTATTGGGCCTAAAGCCCATTTCGAACTGGTCTAATTTGATTAGTTAAAGCAAGGGTGGATCTGGGATTTGGATCAGTGGATAGGATAGGGAGTTATCCCTATCCACTCAAAGAGTCTAGATCCAAATAGAGATTTGGATCTGGAAACCTCCTAATGAGATTAGGAGAGCTGATCTAATATGTAGATAAGATCATCTATCCTTACCACTTAAAGAGAGTCCAGATTCAAATAAGGATTTGAATCAGGAAACTCGTAATGGGATTAGGAGCTGATCTCTTTAAGTCTATAAAAGGAGGAGGGGGCAAACCATTCAGAACCTCTCAAAGCCCCAGACATCAGATCTTAGATCACACAGAGAGAAGACAACAATAGTGTGACTGCGCCATCTTCTCCCTGCGTTCTCCTCCAGTTGCCGCCAATTGCTAGTTCGATCTCCATTCTTGTAGGAGCGATCAAGAATAGTTCTTGATATCAGTCTTTGAAGAAAGGCTGATCTGAAGTCGTGCTCACAGCCTCCATTGAATTCTTGCTGAAGGGTTCGATTCTTGGGAAGAACACTGTTGATTCTGCTCCACCCTACACTGTGTCATCTTCAGTGGGAGCAATCTTTGGAGATTTCTTTGGGCGTGAACACCTTCATTGGGAGTTACTGCTACTCTGTATCAGGTATATCCCTCTCCTACCTTTTGGTTTCAGATCTGGTCCGGTTCTTGGTTTAGGATTGATCCTTGAAAATGCAGCTTTTCTAAAACAGGGAATGTGATTCCCACATGGGAGAGAGAAATTTTTGAAATTTCGCCCTACCTACTTGCAGGGTTTGGCTATCCATATGATGGATCTCTCATCCCTTCAAGTAGATGGGTAGGTTAGCCAGAGTAGATTTTATCAGAATGATCCCACCTCCCAAAGAGATGTAACTTCTCTTCCAAGCAGCCAATCTTTTTTTACATCTTTCTATAACTGGGTTCCAAAACCTACTTTCCTTCGAGTTTGCACCTAGGGGAAGCCCTAGGTAGGTCAGAGTCCATGGGGTGATATGACATTCTAAGCAATCTGCTATCCTATGTAGGACCATCCCCTCCATATTAATCCCTTCTATGCAACTCTTGTCCAAATTGATATTCAAATTTGACACTTTTTCAAACTTCTTGATTAGATTTTTCAATCTCCCAACTTTCCAAATGTGTCCTCCTTCACAAAAAATAATGATATCATCTGCAAATTGGAGAAGAGTAAGTGGGACATTGTCTCTACCCACTCTCCAACCCCTAAATTCATCTTCTCTGTCTGCCTTAGAGAGAAGTCTACTGAAGACATCTACCACTAAAGTAAAAAGGAAGGATGATAGAGGATCACCTTGCCTTAACCCTCTGCAAGCTGGGAAGAAGTCTTTTACCACTCCATTAACAAGGATAGAAAAATGACAAGATCGTATAGACCCAAGCATCCAATTGCACCATCTCTCCCCAAACCCCCGTTGATGCAAAACTTATTTCAAAAAACCCCAATCCACCATATCGTAGGCCTTTTCTAAGTCCAATTTGCACACAAAACCTTCCCTCCTAGATCTCTTCATCTCCTCTACACATTCATTGGCTATTAGAATTTGATTAACTATTTGTCCTTTGATCCTCAATGATAGGACTAGCAATTATCTTGTAAACACTAGTCACTAGACTAATGGGTCGGAAATCCTTTGGATGGCTAGCATCACCTTTCCCCACCTTTAGTTTGAGGGAGGGTGTCGAGAGATATATTGTATTTGGGTTTTTGGAGGTTACAGGTATATATTTGTAATGCTGATTACTTTTGGGGACTTGTATGCATTTATGGGAGGAGGAGGGCCTTGTGTGAAATTCTAGCATAATTTGGCCTTTTGCTTATTTAAGCCATTGCTTGTGTGGGATTAGGGTTAAGTGAGAGTGGATATTTTGTTGCGAGTCTGTAGAGAAGTCAGCCATGTATCTCTTGTTCTCATAGTGGGTATTATTCCCTCTTCTCGTGGATGTAGGCTACCGAGCCGAACCATGTTAAATTTTGGAGTTTTCTCCATTTCTCTTCTTATTTTCTTCTTGATTTGTTATTCTATTTTATGTTAGTTGACAAGAAGTAGCTAGAGTATTGGAATTTTTGTCATTGCCCTGTGCAGCCATTTATCCACAGTAACCATTGATTGGACTAGGATCTATTACTGCCTAAAACAATACCCAGAAAATGGAGAGGGGGGAATCACAAAACATAGTAGCATTTTAGAAATCATTGTAGGGCATAAAGTGCAAAGAGAAATAAATAAATTGATTGAAGAAAAGATCCAATAGATACTATTCATAACCATTCACAACATCATAAGTACTTAAATTTCTCTCCATAAACTTTCCTATTCTTACCCTAACTATGATTAAGTGCCTGTAGTAGTAAAGACTGACAAACTTTTTTTATAATCAGCACAGTTCATAATGGGATGATGTTAGAGCATATAAGTGGAAAAAATACAGAACACATCCCCTTAAGGAGAGTAGAACTGAGGAGGCCAAGGAGTCTTGAGTCAGAGTTAGGGGTGGGGTATACAGTCGGGAAGAGGTTTACATTGATGAGATTCACCCAGTTGAGAAGATGAATGATATTGAAAAAGTAATAAATATGGAAGTGGAAATAAGTAAAATTTTAGGCTAATATTTTGTAGGTGGGAAAGAATCCGCAAGGGAACCATTTTTGTGGCGGAAGAGAATATGAGAATGCAGTGTGGGGTTTTAGAAATGAATCAAGACAGATCAAATATTTGCTACAGAACAGCAACATAAGGTTCAGCTGGGTCCTTGGGCATGCAAATGGATTGGCTAATACTTTGGCTAAACAAGGAATCTCTATAAACCAGATGTATTGGGCTTGCTTCTAATATGTTTCTTGGTCTGTTTCTTTTTATCAACAGGGAAGGGTAGTAATCGCTCCTCTACCCAAGGGCTGTCTGTAATACTTTACTGGTCATTTCAGACTAATAAAATCTCTTTCAGTTACTCATAATAAAAAGGAGGAATAGAGTAGGGATAGAGAAAATGAATAATCCAGTGCATGATCTTATTTTTGACAATCCAGTGAAATGGCAGTCTCAGAGGGAGTTGACGGAGATAATGTGGAGGAGGGGGAAGAGAAGGTAAAGAAGGATTCGGTGTCAAAGAGGGGAGAGGTTGGTTCTGGGAGGATGAAGGAAGTGAACAAAGGTCCTAATGCAGTTAGGCATTTTTAAAGTCAAAAGAATCAGCATCAGATCCAGATTTTGAAGGTATTCATCAGGGTAAAAGGGGGCCTGTTTGGTGTAGGCCTAAGTAACAAGGTGGTGAAAAAATCCAAAAGGTCATTCAAAAGAAGTAAAGAAGACTGCACTCAAGAAACTAAAGATATGAAGTGAGGCTGCTATGTACATGTGGTCTGGATATGGATTGGTGCTTCTCGATTGTGGGGATTTCCTTTTGGTGTAATTTGGGGTTCTTGAACTTTTGGGATTTAGGTAGGTTATTTGTGTATTATCTGTTCATGCCAAGGGTGGGGTATTGTGGTAAGGGTAGGGTGGATGAAGGGTCTGAGTTTGTTTTGGCAATTGGTAGTATGTGGGTGCCTGCAGTAGGGTTGATTTTAGTGGGGCTGTTATCTCTATTGGTAATTTCATCACCATTCTTTGTAACTTCTTTTGTTTTTAAACATGTTTTATTTTTACTTTCAAAAAGAACTTGTACGTCCTACTGTTAATCCCATATGAAGTTAAGTCACAGAAGAAAAACCAAAGATACTTAATATGTCCTTGGATGTATTATCTCTGTTAGAAACACCATGAACATCTCATTTAGGTTAGTCCAAAGATCTGTAAACCCTCTAACAGATTCTCTAACAAGCTGAAGCAGCTGAAAGCATCAAGTTATATTAGGAGCTTACTTGAGAGCAGGGGGTATGATGGAAAGATCTAAAGTATGCAATTGCATATGTTGGTTTGAGCTAGCCATGTTCTTTGTGAGGTTTATTTCCCTATTGTGACTTTAGTTTCTTTCTTCAACTCAGCCTTATCACTACTATTTGGGTCAACTACCAAATTCTATCCTGCCATTATACTCTATCAAGAGCCATTTTTTCTATCAAATTGTTAAATCCTTGGATCATTTTTACCACTTCAGACCATGTTTTCTTTGGTCTTATGCTTGCTCTTTTGCAACCTTCTGCTTGCACAAATTTCTTCACTCCTGCAGTGTGAAATCATTGGTCATCCTATGCGCATAAACCCCAATTTTCCCTAATCTAGTTACATCCTATCCAATGTGTTCATTTATGATTCTTCCCTTTCTAGTCTTGCCACATCCATCTCAACATCCAGCTAAACTCATTTTTTAGCATATTGTTTGTTGATTGTCCAGCACCCAGTCCCATATAATTGTCTTATAAAATTATACATTTAGTCTCATTGGTATACACTAGACACAGCACACCAGAAGCGCATCCCCACTTCAACTACCATGCTCTAATTCTATGGACAAATCTTAATTTCTCCTCCATTATGCATATGATTGTTCCAAGGTATCAGATGTGATTGGTTTGGGGTATTTCCTAATAGACTAAATATTAATTATTTTATGTTTTTTAATATTTTCAGGGGGTAGGCCTTGCTAAGACTGGCCCCCTGTAAAATTTTGAAAAAAAAAACTAAAAAAAAAGGAAGTGTGTGGGTCAAACCCCCAATATGCACATTTGTTTGTATCAGGGTGTATCAATACTTTGAACCATGATTGCAATATATGTATTATGTCTTAGTCCAACCTTATCTTGAAACCTCTTGATTCTAAAGCATCTTTTCATTGTTCCAGATATTCATTCAACGATCTTAATCAATACCATATTTTCAGAAAATAGCATACTCTATGAAACCTCCTCTAGTAAATGTTATTTAGTTCATCCATAACTAATGCAAAAAGATATGGACTAAGTGTCGACCTCTAGTTAAAGCCGTTTCATTTGGAAATTCTCTCATCTCCCCTTCCTGAGTTCCCACACTAGTTATTACATCTTCAAGCCATATCCTTAACAATATAAATTAATCTACTTTTGGAACAACACTACAACAAAGAAGCCACGTCAAGGATGAAGTTATGCAGCAAAGCAAAAGTCAGGTCTGTAGATGCATCCTGAACCTATGAATAAAATAGACTAAACATAAAAAATAGGTATCTCAGGGACAAGCCATACTATATAATTAGATGGTTTCCAAAATCTTCCACTCCCGACTTCAGGTATTGGTTTACTATCACTGCATGTTATACTATACAACCTAAATGCTATCCCATATGCTCAGGTACAAGATTCCCCAATCAGATGTTTATATTGCCTTGTAGACCAGTTTATTATAAATGCTTTGTAACCCTGATTTTTTTATTAGTAACAGAAAGTTATATCAATGATCAAAGGTAGAAAAAAAAAAGAGTTTAAGGACCCACAAGACTGGCACCAAACCCAGTGCTAGAAAATACAACAAAACCCCAAAAACCCAAGGACAAGCTGCACCACCCTAACACTGGACACCAATGAAGCTCATTAGAAACATCTCTTGGACATAAGAGGGAAAGTAAACATCCGAACTTCAAGCACCTCCTCAACAGACTTTTCTGGCTAATCATGTCAATTATGCTACTACTTTTCTTACTTCTCTTTATTGTGCTTCATCAGATTCTACAGATTGTAGCCTCAATGTCCCATGGCTTACAGGAAGTATGTATTTGAATGTGTTAAATTGTAAGTAGTAATTACTGATCAAAAGAAAAATGCTATTCAACAAGAATTTGAGATTTGTCTTCAGTAGTTTTTTCCTTGCGAAAAAATTAGTATTTTAAGTAATGTTGTTTCATATAATCATAAAAAAGGAAGTTAAAAAGAACATGAAGTTAAATTTGGGGAATATGATGAGTTTTATCATAAATTAGGCACTAACAAAGTGGAAAATGAATCCATTAATTAGCAAAGATGAGAAAAGGGAAAGACAACAATTTACACCGTGTTAGGTGCATTAAAGAGGAAGATCAAAGAATATTGATAAAGATGAGAAAATCAAGCAAAAATGGTAAAACTATTTGTCGACAAGATATGATTTGCGGCAAATTAAGAAATATATGATTTGCTGCAAATTTAGAAATATTTTATTTGATTGATTACAGATTTGAATAAATTTAGGAAAGATTAGATTTGAATAAAATTAGGAAAGTCAAATCCTAGGATTAAGGGAAAGATTTAATCAATCCCTAATTGAGAGAGATTCTAGGAGTAATTGAGAGAGATCCTAGGAGTTTGTCTCTCCTATCTTTTCTTATTTAAGTTACAGAAATATTTCTTTTTCTCTCCCTCTTCATTTCTTCTTCTCTTCCTCTTTATTTTTCCACATGGTATCAGAGCTTTAGGGTCCGATCATGAATTTTAAGGCCGCCATGGTTCGCTCTGGTTCAGCCTCTTCGGATGCTACCAGTGGTGTGACATCTTTGGAGGGAGGTATTCAGTCAGCGGCCATCTCTCTCTCTGAGAATTCTCTTCAGATTACCATTCACAAATTGAATGGAAAGAATTATCTTGAGTGGTCTCAGTCCGTGCAGTGGGTGATCGACGGCAAAGGGAAACTCGGCTATTTGAATGGCGAAGTAAAACCGCAAGCCACTGATGATCCAAAGTACAGGCAGTGGCGTTCTGAAAATTCTATAGTTACCGCCTAGCTGATCAAATCTATGGATCCTGTGGTTGGAAAACCATTCATGCTCCTGCCGACTGCTCGTGATGTGTGGGAAGCTGTTAGGGAAACCTATTCAGATATGGACAATCATTCACAACTGTTCGAACTGAATACCCGAATATGGAAGATGCAGCAAGGTAAGCGTGACGTAACTGCTTATTATAATGAGATGATGGCTGTTTGGCAGGAGTTGGATTTATTTGAAGAAGAAAAATGGGAAAGTCCGAGTGACAATGCTCGGTACAAAAAGAAGATAGAAAGAGGTCGGGTCTTTGTCTTCTTGGCTGGTTTGAATAAAGAACTCGATGAGGTTCGGGGACGTATCTTAGGGTGAAAGCCCTTGCCTACTATAAGAGAAGTTTTTCCAGAAGTGCGTAGAGAAGAAGCACGGCGGCAAGTGATGTTGAAGAATGTTAATGAAACAAAAACTGAGAATGAAGGGTCCGCTCTTGTGGCCCGAGGTGTGATCATTGTAAAAAGCCATGGCATACTCGAGAAACCTGTTGGAAACTGCACGGGAAACCAGCAGGTTGGAAGAAAAAATCAGACAGTGACAACAAGTCAGGGGGAGATGTCCATACGGTTCAAGTAAGCAATTCGGATCCAGGGCAGCAATCATCCTCAGAGTCTCTTCCTTTCACAAGAGAACAAATAGAGCACTTATATAAAATGTTTCAATCTCAATCGTTAAGAAACTCTAACCCATCCTGCTCTCTAGCCCAGTCAGGTAATTTTTTCACTGCAGCCATTGCTTGTACCAAATCTAATGGCTCCTGGATATTAGATTCAAGTGCCACTAATCATATGACCGGCACTTCACAATTCTTCTCTTCATATACACCTTGTGCAGGGAATCAAAAGGTTAAAATTGCAGATGGTTCCTTTGCTACTGTTGCTGGGAAAGGAACTGTGTCTATTTCTCCTTCTCTAAATCTTAAAGATGTTCTACATGTTCTTAACCTATCATACAATCTCTTATCTGTCAGCAAAGTAACCCTTGATCATAATTGTCGGGTTAATTTTTGGTCTTCTTGTTGTGAATTTCAAGATTTAACCTCGGGGAAGATGATTGGGGGTGCTAAACTGGATGGTGGCCTCTACCTCTTTAATAAAGGATCAACCTTTGGAAGGCAAGACCGACAGACTTGTTTCAGCTCTATCTCGGTTTCTAGTGATAGTGAAGTTTTGTTATGGCATTATCGGTTAGGACATCCTAGCTTTCAATATTTAAAGCATCTATTTCCCAAGTTATTCATGAATAAAAATCATTCATGTTTTAAGTGTGAATCTTGTGAATTAGCAAAACATCATCGTGCTGTTTTTCCGTCCCAACCATATAAAAAATCAAAACCATTTATCATGATTCACAGTGATGTTTGGGGTCCTTCTAGAGTAACAACTCTTTTTGGAAAGCGTTGGTTCATTACTTTTATTGATGATCATACTAGGGTCACTTGGGTTTTCCTTTTAAAAGAGAAATCAGATGTTGAAACTGTGTTTAAAACTTTCTATAACATGGTTCAAACACAATTTCAGACTCAGATTAAAATTTTTCGAAGTGATAATGGAAAGGAATTTTTTAACAATGTGTTAGGGAATTCTTTTGCTGAGAAAGGAATTGTACACCAAATTTCATGTAATAATACACCTCAACAAAATGGGGTGGCTGAAAAGAAAAACAAACATCTCTTTGAAGTTGCTAGAGCCCTAAGTTTTCAAACTAATGTTCCTAAGTATCTTTGGGGAGAATCCGTTTTAACAGCCACTTATTTGATTAACAGACTGCCTACATGAATTTTGGATTTTAAAACACCCATACAGCTTTTCACTGACTGTTTTCCAAACTCTCGGCTAGTGACAAACATTCCCTTAAAAATTTTTGGAAGTGTGGCCTTTGTTCATAACCATGATCCTAAACGTTCAAAACTTGATCCAAAAGCACATAAATGTATTTTTGTAGGCTATCCCACTAATCAAAGAGATTACAAATGCTTTGATCCAGTTTTGAAAAGGATGTTTGTAACTATGGATGTCACATTCTTTGAAGGAACCTCCTACTACAGACACTCCCATCTTTAGGGGTAGAGCAACACTAGTGAAGATGATCTTTTAGTTGGTTCTAATTTAATGTTTGAAATTGTCCATAATGATGTTCCTCACAACCAGTCACCAAAAGAAAGTAAGGCAGAAAATACAAAATCAGTGAAAACAGCCCTCACAACCAATCAGTACTTGTTGAGACAGCCATTTGAACTTCAAGTTAGCAAGTTGGGCATGATAGATATCTTTGCACCAACTTGAGGGGGAGTGTCAACAAGATATGATTTGTGGAAAATTAAGAAAGATATGATTTGCTGCAAATTTAGAAAGATTTGATTTGATTGATTACAAATTTGAATAAATTTAGGAAAGATTAGATTTGAATAAAATTAGGAAAGTCATATCCTAGGATTAAGGGAAAGATTTAATCAATCCCTAATTGAGGGAGATTCTAGGTGTAATTGAGAGAAATCCTAGGAGTTTTGTCTCTCCTATCTTTTCTTATTTAAGTTGTATGCTCAACATGTTTTATCAACACATTATCAATACAGAAGTATTTCTTTTTCTCTCCCTCTTCATTTCTTCTTCTCTTCCTCTTTATTTTTCCACACTATTTTTAAAAGATATTAAACAAACAATATGTAGAGGATGCTAATGGAGGAGAGACTAGTAATACAAAATTATAAATTGTCTTAAAAATAACATATGCCTTGATGAAATTATAACTACTAGAGTGAAAGAAGCACTAAATAAGATGAAGGGAAAAGCATTAGGATGCAAATGGGGATTCAAAAAGGTATGGGAGAGGTAGACTTATTATGGATAACTGAATTTTTCCATAAAATCATGAAAGAAAACAAGATACCTGATGATTGGAAAAATAGTAGTACAGTGCCTATGTTTAAGTAAAAAGGTGATATGCAAAGTTGTAATAACTTTCAAGAAATTAAGCACATGATCCACATTATGAAACTTTGGGAGAGAATAATTGAACAAGGATTATGACTTGGAACAAGTGTATCAGAAAACCAATTTGGCTTTACTCCAGGGAGATCAACCATGGAAGCTATATTTCTTTTAAAAAGATTGATAGAATAGTTTAAATAGGAAGGGAGAAATCTCCATATGATATTCATTGATCTAATTAAGGATATGTATTATGGTGCAACAACCAATGTTAGAACATATGTGGGAGTGACATCAAATTTTATAATTACAATGGGCCTTCACCAGGGTTCAACACTTAGCCCTTATTTAGTTGCACCAATCATGGATGAGATGAATTAAACATATTCATGAGGTCCCATGGTGCATGTTGTTTGCTGATGACATCGCTTTAATTGATAAAACTAACAAAGGATTAAATGCAAAATTAAGCTTATGGATAAATGCTTTAGAAACAAGAGGTTTTAAAGTAAATAGGACTAAAAGAAAATACATGGCATGTAAATTTAATAACAATGAGAGTGAAAATCAGGGTACACTTAGGATTGGAGACCAAGAAATAACTCAATGTGACCGTTTTCAATACCTTGGTTCAATAATCTATACTATATATAAAAGTGTGAATGCAGTGTGAGACTTTTTTGGACTAAAATTACCCTCTATTTCTTTGTTTGAGAAAAGGAATAAAAGTCATTTTATTATAGCTTTAGTGCTAGCTTTAATGGCTACTATAATGGTCATATTTGTGTATTTAATACATCTCTAATTATAAGGGTTGAAAATGTATCTTCAATTATTACTTTCCACCTCATTTAATCCCCTCTCATTAAGTCTTATACTTAAGGTATTAAATCTCATTTTCTCTTATTAAATCCTATATTTTTAATTTATTTTTCACTAATAAATGCTACTACTTAGATCTATGTTGATTTTTTTAACAATATAAACCCATATATTTTAAAATTGACTCAAAAACAAAACCATTCTTTATCCAATTGGCGGCTAAGCAATTCAACCATCTGAATCAATTTGATCAACCTATGAAGTCATAGTTATGTAATAAAATTTTTAAAATAGAAATAAATACAGAAATTTACAAAAAATATAGAAAAAATTAGACACATTTATGATATTTTTATTAATCAAATTATAAAATAAGTGTAATAAACAAGAATTATTTTTATTGTTAATGAAAATAGAATACATAATTTAAAACTGACCAAAAATGAAATATAAAAATTAACAATAAACAGTTCAACTTTTGGGTTAAATGTGTTAACCTTTAATGTCATAAATAATAAAAATTAATAAACTATACAAATACAAAAAATGAAAAAAATACATAAAATTTGCAAAAAAAAAAGCATTTGGGCACATGTATAATATCATGCACTTATCATATTAAACTAAAAGTAAGTATAACATATCAGAATTATTTTTACACACAAAAATATAAAAAAAAAATTAAAGAAAAAATTGGACACGTTTATAATGCTATATTTACACTACTATTAAAAATATGAATGAGATTGTGGAACTTTCTTTTGACTAAAATCAAGGTTTTAGTAACCAACCCAATGAGACTTTGAGGAGGCGGTTGGTTAATGCTGAGAAAGAAGAAGAAGAGAGGGAAGAATTGCCGAAGGTGATTGTCACCATGTTCACTGGTTGTTGTTGCAGAACCGTTTTGCCTTGAGGAGAAGTAGTAATAGTAGTAGTAGTAGTAGTAGTAGTAGTAGTAGTAGAAGAAGAAGAAGAAGAAGTAGTAATAGTTTTGCCTTGCAAAACCGTTGGTGGCAGTTATCTCCATGTTCATCCATCACAGCCATAGCATTGTTTGCCCTCTTCTTGCATCTTTCTTATCTCTCTAAATCTCTCTTAAATCCCAAATCGCTTGCCTCATTGGGAATAGTCAAACAAGATTATGACATATGAAAGTTTTTTTTTCAATTTTTTTATTTTTTAATTTCTATTTTAAAATAAATAAAAAAATTGGAATTAGTTTGAAAGCAACTCAAGAACCGTTAACCGGGTCAAACATTTTAACGATTAAACCGTCCAAGTCAGTGGTTCTCTTACCATTTCAATTTTTTTGTAAAATAGCGGTTCAGAGCCAAAATGGAACTAGTGACCTGACCGATTCCTGGGATAAATAGTTTGACCATTTGATTTGGTCCATTTTTTACAACATTAACTAAAATACTCATTTTTGAATTTAGTCCCTATTTAATTGTAAGGTTTAAATTGTAAATTAAAATACTACTTTTCACTTCATTCAATTCCCTCTATTTAAATCTTACATTTTTTTTGATAAATGAACAAAAGAAAAAAGATACACCAAAAAGATAAAACACTGCAAAAGAAAAGTTGAGCCAAGCAGAATAGCCTGTCAATGATACTTGAAACTTTACAATTCAATCTGATTATCATATATTTGGATGAGGTGTTTATGTAATCAGATTTGGATTTTGCAATCTGCATCTAATTAATAATAAAAAACAAAAAATAAAAAATAAATAAAGTTTATAGAACATTTCGGATATATTATTATTATAATTATCATCATTTAGAATTGCCACCACATGCAAAGCACGTACACACTTATAATTCATAAAAAGGGAGAGATTGAGAAGGATGACACCTATAGAATTAGAGTATGATGGGCGAGTGCTTTTGGAGTCTTATGTGATAGGAAAATACCACTTAGATTAAAAGGAAATTTCTATAAAACAGTTTTAAGGCCAGCATATGTTGTATGGAGTAGGGTGTTGGATAGTCAAGAAACAACATGTCTAGAAAATGAGTATGGCAGAAATGTGTATGCTGAGATGGATGAGTGGAAAAAGTAGAAAAGATAGGATAAAAAATGAAGTCATTCATAAGGACTTAGGAGTAGCTCCAATAGTGATAAAGTCAGAGAAAGTAGACTAACATGGTTTGGTCATGTGCATAGAACACCATCAACAGCACCCATAAGAAGTGATTAGTTACAAGTTGAAGGGGCTAAAAGGGAAAGGGGTAGAGCAAAAAGGACATGAGTAGAAGTAACAAGAAATGATTTAAGTGCCAATAATTTAACAATGGATATGGCATTAAACAGAACGAACTGGTAAAATAGGATTCATGTAGCCAACCCCATATGGTTGGGATATGGCATAAACGACGATGATGGTGATGATGATATTTATATAATCCCATGTATGATGAATCAACCAAAAAGATATGTGGAAAATCCATAGGACAGAAAAGAACTACCAACAAAGCTTAACGCTCATGAAGGAAACCCTGAGGTTGCAGAGTCTTAAAAAACTAACAAGCTCACCAGCAACCCATAAATATCACAGTAATGATAGAATTCTGGCCTCTCAGCTATTCCACCACCCCAACAACGGAGCATGTTGAAGTTCATATCTGCGTGAAACTTGATGTCTGTTTTGTATCGTTTCTTAGATAGTCGTAGTAATCCATCTGATAATATCCAATTACCACCACGGATGAAAACAGGATGCCCATTAACCTTGAAAAGCCTACAAGGCAGAAAGTGTTGATTAAAAATGTTTGAGAAAATTTACCACCTAATAAAAAGAGGCCACAAATATAGAATTTGGGAAAAGAAATATACCTTCCACCAGTGGCATTATCTATATAGCTCTCAATTTTGCGGAATCCAAATAAATGACTCCATGAATCAGACTCTCCAAATCCCTTTACTTCAACTGTGATCTCCACGTTGTACAGGGACTGTTTCCCCATGCCATTTGGCCACCACAGATTGGGCTTGTAGAAGAAAAGCTGGCAACTCATTCTCAGTTAGCCATTGAAACAGAGGATTGTGTACTTATGCAATAGAAGTAATATAGCACATATGGATGACCTAGACATTTAATTATCTTCTAATCCTTCTAAACGATTCTTTAAAATCTCAATAGAAGAAACAAGTCATCTCCCCTAAGGGATTTGTCTAGAGAACAGTCATGATACTATGGACCTTACCTAATGGCACCACAAAAGAGAAATTAGATGAAATTTTCTTGTTGATTTGTATATGGTGTACAGGCTTCTTATGAACAATGTAAAAATATTATTTCATCCTAGACTTTATCCCCTCCTGATATATATTAACATAAATATTTACAGAATTATCAAAAAGAAAATACAAGAGGAAGTGTTAAGTTCAATACGATATGATGACAAACTCCCTTTTCTTTTAGAATCTGCAACATCTAAATGGCATGTTGGGCATGCAACAACTTGTGTCCTCTCCTTATTATTATGTTATTGATTAAATGTATACTTAACCAATCAAGAGAGAGTGAGAAATCAATAATTATTCTAATACAGTTTCTATTTTACACAATGAAAATAACTTTTTAAGGCTTATGTACTAGTGACATACAGATCCCTATGCAGCACAAAAGCAAAACACTGAGAGTGAAAGATCTGTCATAACCAGCCAAGAATATTGATCAAAAATGATGCCAATGGAATACCTTAAAACGTAGAGAAGACGGAGGGTAGTTTTGTAATTTTACCTTTCTTTCTTGTACATTAGTGTACAACTCTTATAATTCTTTTGTAAGGACAATCTTGTCCATTCACATTTTATTAATATAAACACTCTCTTTGGGTTGGTTCAATCAGATTGATCAACCCTAACAGATCTGAACTATTGGCTTTCCTCTCGTCTCTTCACTTTCTCATAGATTGACAGGGTATCAGAGTGGGCTGTTCTTTGATCCATTACTCTCTTTTTTTTAAACTGTATGAGGGCTATTCTCTTCATCGATTGGTTCTGGACTGTTTTGATCATTCCAGGAACCAGTTTTCTGTGTTTTTGTGCAATCAACAAGAGAGATTTCATTGGATCTCTCTCGAAAAACATCTGTTTGTGGACTGTGTTCCACGAACACAGTGTTCTCAGATTCCAGAAGAGATATATACATCTCTTCTGGGCGGCAGCAGTCAGTCTTTCCTTTTCTGGACTGTGTTCTCAGATTTCATCTATTGTTGTACCTTGGACACTCTCTTTTGACTGTAAGAGGCTTCTTCTCTTATATCTTGACTCTCTTGGATTAGTTCTCAGCTTATATTGCTTGTTTCGACTAGTTTTCCTTTGTGTTCTTACTCAACATGGGTCTGGAAAAGAGTGAAATTATTTCTGTCAAGTTTGATGGGAGCAACTATGCTCTGTGGAAGTTCCATTTCCAGTACTTTGTTGAAGGGAAGGGTATGTGGGGTTATATTGATGGTTCCACACCCATACCCAATGCTGATGATGTCAAAGGACTGAAACAGAGGAAAACTGAGAATGCACAAGTTGTTTCATGGATTCTTGGTTCTGTCACAATGGATGTCAGTATTCCGATGAGGGGACTCAAATCTGCCCATGACATGTTCGAATACCTTGGAAAGATAATATCAACAATCGAATATGTCTAGGCAATATCAGATTGAAGTTGATATTTTTTCTTATATTCAAGGGGAGAAGCAGATTCAGGAATATTATGCTGGGTTTGTGAACCTTTAGGTTGAATATGAATTGGCTCACTTTGGGGGTCTCTCTACAGACTCCTGTGTGAAAACTATGAAGAAACATCTTAGTAAGAGAAAGACTATGCATTTTTTATGCATCTTAGATCTGATTATGAGACTCTTCGCTCTAGTATACTCAACAGAGAGCCTGTACCTGATCTTGACATAATACTTGGAGAGTTGTTAAGAGAGGAAAAACGTCTCCTCGCCCAGTTTGCACTTGATCAGAAAAAGGAACATGGAATAGATACTGTCTTCTTGGCTACCAAATAGAAAGGGAAGAAGGACTTCTCGAAGATGCAATGCTATGAATGCAAGGAATTCGGACATGTGGCATCCCACTTTAAGAAGAAAATTTTCTGCACCTACTGCAAATAGCAGGGACACATTATAGTGGATTGCCTAACCAAGCCCCCATGAAAGGACAACATAAGGCTTATCAAGCCTCGGATGAACTGACTCCTACTGATACTGCCTCCTCCTCATCAACTCACAAACCTGATGCACAAGGAAATTTGACTGAAGATAAGATTCGTGAGCTCATGTCCTCTGCTATTGGACTAGTTGGTAAGTCTGCTTATTTGTGTTCTCCTTCACACATGTGGATCATTGACTTTGGGGCCTCAAACCACATGACTGGGGCCTCCTTTAGTCAGTCTTCTAAACCTTACACCTCTGTCAACCACATTATTACTGCTAATAGCGACTCTCTTCCTGTATGTGGGTGTGATGATTTATTTTTGTTCACTTCTGAGTCTACACCCTTACATCTTCCCAAAACCTTCTTTGTGCCTAAGTTGACTACTAGCCTTACTTCTGTTGGACAACTTGTTGATGATGGTAATAATGTTTTGTTTACTCATGAGGGTTGTTTTATCCAGGAGCAGCACACTGGGGAGCTAAAGGGGAAGGGGCGTAGGCTTGGAAGACTATTTGTTCTGGAATTTGAGAATAACAGAACTTCACCAGACTCTTCTTTGATATCTATTACTTCTAGTTTTTCTTCTACCTCCTGTAATAATGTGTGGCACTTATGGCATAGACGTTTGGGTCACGCTCATGCTAAAAACTTGGATTATTTATTTTCTTTTGGTTGTTTTCCTATGATTGTTACTTCATTTAAGAATGTTGACAAATCTTGTTTAACTTGCTGCTATAGTAAAAGTCATATTTTTCCTTTTCCATCTTCTATTGAACATGTTTCTACACCTTTTCATAGTGATGTGTGGTCATCTCCAGTTATTTCACACTTGAGCTATAAATATTTTGTGTTGTTTATTGATGATTGTACTCGATACACATGGGTTTATTTTCTTTGAAGGAAATCAAAGGTTTTTCCTACTTTTAAGAACTTTCATGCTATGGTCATGACCCAGTTTAAAAGCACTATAAGCATTTTGAGGTCAGATTTAGGGGGAGAGTGCTATGATGGTGAGGATGGTGAGTTTCAAACCTATCTCAAACAACATGGCATTCAGTCCCAGAGATCTTGCCCAAGTACACCTCAACAGAATGGGGTATCTAGGCGCAAGAATTACCACATTGCTATTTATGGTGACATCCTTGTTACAAGATTCCCATGTTCCCATTACCTTCTGGGTGGAGGCGACCAGCACTGCTGTTTACCTCATTAACATTCTTCCAACTTCTATCCTTGGAAATTCTTCTCCCCATCAATCCTTGCTTCATCATCCACCAAATCAATCCATGCTTCATGTCTTTGGTTGTGTCTATTTTGTCCATCTTCCTCCCCATGAACACACTAAGTTAACAGCTCAATCAGTTGTGTTCATTCATGGGATATAGTATGGAGCACAAGGGATTTCTCCGTTATGATCCCAAAGTCCGTAGACTGCACATTTCTCGTAATGTCATTTTTCTTGAGAACCTTTCATTCTTTGAACACATTAGTAAATTGCTTGCACCATCTTTTCTATTCTACATCATTTTGGCTCTGCAGGTGATCCTCTTCCTACATCTCGGACACTTCAGGTTTATTCCAAGAAATATCCAGCTCACCCATTGCCTATGCCTCCTCCACCTCCAGCACCAGTGATTATTCCTCTTCATCCATCACTACTGTAAGTTCCTCTTCTCGTCTTGTGGATTTGCCTTCATCTATTCCTTTGTGTCGATCATCTCATATTTCTCGTTCACCTAACCGCTATGGTTTCTTTTCTAGTCATAGCCCCTTCTTAGTTGTTTTGTCATCCACAGATATTCCCAAGTCTTACAACCAGGCCATAGCAGTTAAGCATTGGAAAGATGTTATGGATTTAGAGGTTCAGGCCTTACTGAAGAATGATACCTAGAAGCCTATCTCTCCTCCCCCAGATGCCTCCATCATTGGTAGTCAATGGGTTTACACAGTGAAACTCAAATCAAATGGTACTCTAGATAGATATAAGGCCCGTTTGGTTGCTTAAGGCTACAAATAAGAATATGGAACCGACTATGATGAAACTTTTGCTCCAATGGCTAAAATGACAACAGTCCATTTACTCTTGGCCATTACTACTCTTAGACAATGGACAGTTCATTAGATGGATGTCAAGAATGACTTTCTCCATGGGCATTTACAAGAAGCAGTTTACATGAAACCACCTACAGGCTACTATGGTAATCCTCTTTTGTTGTGTAAACTAAAGAAATCTTTATATGGTCTTAAGCGAGCTCCACGAGCGTGGTTTGACCATTCCGTACAATGGTGTTGGAGGCTGGTTTACAGCAAAGCGCTTCAGATTACTCCCTTTTTACTCTCAAGCAAGCATAGGGGTTGACTCTTCTTTTGGTATATGTTGATGATATCCTTATCATCGGAGATGATGAAGACGGCATTAACAACTTGAAGCTCCTTCTCAACAACTCCTTCAAAATGAAAGATCTTGGGTCAATCACCTATTTTCTTGGGCTTGAAATTCAGTAATGTCCTCAAGGTTATTTTGCCAACCAACAGAAATATACCTCTAATTTGGTGACACTTGCTCGCTTGACTGATTCTAAACAAGTGGATACACCTCTGCATCTTAACCGCAAGCTAAGTAAGGATGAGGGTGAGCTCCTCCCTTATGCTACTTTATATCGGTAGCTTGTAGGTAGTCTTATCTACCTAACTATGACTTGACCGGACATTTCCTATGCAGCCCAGCTCGTGAGTCAGTTTATATCTGCTCCACGTTAGCCCCACTTTTCTGCAGTTCTCCAGATTATTCGTTATGCCAAGGGCACATTGTCTTATGGATTATTTTTCTCATCCTCCTCCACTCAGATTTGAGCTTATGCAGATGCAGATTGGGCAAGTTGTCCTAACACCTGTCACTCTACTACTGGCTAGTGTATATTTCTTGGTGACTCTCTGATTTCTTGAAAATGCAAGAAACAACAAACCATTTGCAAGTCATCCACTAAAGCAGAGTATAGAGCAATGTCCTCGGTATGCAATGAAATAGTTTGGCTTAAGGCTTTACTTCATGACATGGACATCGACCACTCATCTGCCATTCCCCCATTTGTTGATAACATGAGTGTGAACAAGATTGCATCCAACCCCATATTTCATGAGCACACTAAACATATTGAGGTGGATTGCCACTTCATTCATGACCTTCTCCACGTGGATCACATCTCTCTCCCACATGTTTCCTCGGGCCTACAGTTTGCAAACCTTTTCACCAAAGCCCGACATAATTTTCTTGTGGACAAACTGATGCTTATTCCCCAACATCAGTTTGAGGGGGAATGTAGAGAAGATGGAGGGTAGTTATGTAAGTTTACTTTTCTTTCTTGTACATTAGTAGGTGCATACATTAGTGTACAACTTTTTTAATTCTTTTGTAAGGACAATCTTGTCCATTCACATTTTATTAATATAAATACTTTCTATTGGCTTTCCTCTTGTCTCTTCACTTTCTCATAGATTGACATAAAATGCACCTTGATTAATGCTATTGATGCAATTTGCATAATGGTTGTCTATGAACCTGTTTTAGCAAATAAACAGTTTAATGGTGGCCACTTAGAACTGTAACAGGTAAGGCTGGATATATCCACTTCCACCCATCTTTCTTCATTCTTTACATCAGAAAAGGTAAATGTTATTACAAAGGAATTGCTAGTAAACCATGAGTTTATGCAACTCTTGGAAACATCACCTTGCATAGATGATGGGACCCATGGAAAGAAACTATAAAGAATTTGTACACCTTTTCATGGTCTTACAGGTAAGACTAGACATCTCTCCCATTCTTTTCACTGAGAAAGGTAACATGTTATTGTAGGAATTGGCAATGAACAATGATGTTATGTGACTCTTGGATACACCACCTTACAGACATGTTGAGACCCATTAAAAGGCACATACAAAATAAAGTCAGATGCCGTTTCATAGATCCCACATTGTCTGTAGGGGAAGGAAATCAGTAATTGCCTGAACTTGTAGTTCAGGGGTAAAGCCGCGTACATCTGTCCCTCGTGCACAGGGCTTCCCTTTTTATACTACCATAAAGAAAAGAATAAAGTCATAGATTATGTTATACTGTTATTTCCTTTTTTAACAAGATGTTTACTTTACCATAAAAAAAAAAAAAAGAATCAAGTCATTCATAGAGTTCAAGAATGTCATAAAATAAATATCAGAATGATATAGAACAGAGATCCAATCAAAAAACTATTCATCCTACTAAGTAAGGATAATCGATAATCTTCAATGGTATATAAGCTGAAGCATATTGGTTTACTTTATGAACTCCAACAAACAAAATAAAAATGACATACTACTGACCGGAGGAAATGTATATTGAACATGTGCCCCAGGAGGAATTGACAAGTTTTGAGTATGTAGATGCTCAACTAAGCAAATTCTTCCTTCCAGTTCCGTTGTCACTTGGATATTCAATAAACATTCAGCAACCCATGCACTTCTATTTTCCAACTCAGTAGTTGTATGCAGATATGCCCTCTTATAATTGTCAAAGAATGACGATACCAGGTGAGGATCAGATATTTTAACTGGCTGCACCCATTGTACCAAATGGTCATATATCACCAAGGAAACGATAGTCTATCAAATAATATGACATAATTTATGGCACCTAAGTAGGAAAATGGTAGTATTATAAATACCACCCTTTATTGTGTAATGAAAACTGAATGTGTGAGAGAAGAAGGTTCTGTCAATCCATTGATGTGTGAGGCAGGAGACACGACATATAATTATCCCCACTAAGTAGTTAAACCTAAATCTATGTTCTACTAAATATTTTAAAAATAAAAATAGTAATAACAATAATAGCAATAGAAGTTTTAAAAAAAATATTAAGTTATTTGTGTTGACATGTTGTCTAATCTCAATCCGGAAAACCTTCAATCACTCAAGAACTCCAGATTAGTGATCTAAGGTAGATCATGCTCAAATTCAACTCAACAAAATCTTATCCCAACCACAAGGGATCAGCTAATTTAAGCCTGTTCTTCCATTCCACCTCATCAAGGTCAACATACTAATGCTCTGGCATGAATTTAGAAGATTGATTCGGGATCCATTACCCGAGATTGGTCAGCCCATGTCTAAAAAGATTAGTGTGTTCCTTTATCAAGGTAAAATTGCACCTATACATGGTTTACTAGGGCTGAGATCAGTTAGAGCAGAATTATGGGCAGAGTGCTACATGGTCCTACCATCCTAGGCTTGTCAAGTCACTCAAATACAAAGGACTACAGGTTGAAGGAGATTTCAAAGTTGAAATTGCTTCAGTGAAGAACAATGCTGTGGGGCCCTGCAAGTACAGGAATATGCTGACAGAAATCTCAAAATTATCTTCAAAAACTGAAGCTCAACTTAGTCGGATTCCAAGGTCAGCTAACCATTTGGATGACAGATTGGCAATCTGAGGTACATAGAAATAATATGGGGTGCAAGGCACATAAATCGGTAATGTAATATATATATATATATATATATATATATATATATATATATATATATATATTGTTGCTTCAGTGTTTCAACCTGTCTGAAACTTCTTTCCTTCAATATCTTGTTCAAGCTTAAATTGAGAGGCATATTGTTTTTTATCCAATTAAGAACTTTGTGTCATATGTTTAGATTCTAATGGCAATACACGGTAACATGGGGAACAATAATTGAAAAAATAAACAAATATCTTTCTGGCACTTTTTAGTTCTTCAATTATCTATGCAATATACTGAACAATTCAACAAATAAATGCTTCAAGAAAAATATGTACAAATACAATCTACTGAAGGACTGGATTTTCTGTTAATTGACAACAAACAAGAAACAAAATGGTCACTTTGCAATAGCTGCCCCATGCTCTGTTTCATATATCTTTTCTTTTATGGACATGTAACTTTAAATTTTGATTTGTATTTTTCTTGTATCCTAAGTCTTCTCCAAGTGATAAAAAAAAATATTTTTTTCACAAAGTTGTATTGCTGCCAATTGGAAAAAAAAAAAAAAAGATTTGGTTGCAATGGGTAGAAAGCTAGCCTAGGATCAAGGTTTGAAAATTGCAACAGATAAATTGGGTTTGGTTAGGGGTTGAGGCCTTCAGCACCCTAAACCCAACACATACATAAAAGTATTTATCCAAAGCAAAGATAAGGACGACAAGTGGTGACTCTGTAAAATATTATTATATGAGTTCCATGCATTATATGTGTATGCAAAATGTCCATGCACGTAATGTATGTTTCTGCATATATGTGTGAACTCAGTTACCAAGGTCCCAACCTGATACCTACTAGACCAACCCTTCATCAGTTCTGATTGGGGTTAGGAACATCAAGTTGAAAACCTGACTAGGTTAGGAATTCAGGATTAAAATTCAGAGTTAAACACATTGAATTGAGCTAGGATTTACCTCAACCCGACCCACTCCGATCCAAGTTGCACCCAAGGAGGAACTTTTGTTATAAATAAGGAATCAGAAAATTATCAATTCTATAACAATATCTAAAGGAAATTAAGAATTCCAGATGAAAGCTTACCCCTGTAACAGACAATGATACTTCATCCCAGATGCCAGTATTCCTATCCCTGAAAATAATACTAAATTAAATACTACTAAAGTAGGAAGAATCTAAGAGAAGAAAAATCTTAAGGACACACTGATAATATGCACATATAGTCTTGTTTTATCATACTGATCACTATATATATATATATATATAATCTTGTGTTATCATCAAGATACCATATTTGAAGTTCTTCAGCCACAGCCATAAAGGACCTATTTCTACTCACTCATTCTCAGGCTGGTGCAGTTAATAACATTGATATGTACCTTTGTACACTACATCTTAAATATAGGATAAGTTTTAGGGTAAATTGCTTTAGCCTCCCCTATGTTTTCTGACAATTGCTTTAGCCTCCCCTATGTTTTAAACGTGGCAAAAAAACTCCCTCCAGGACTTAAGCAATTTACCCTCTAAATTTTCAAAGCGAGATAACAAGCATTATTCTAAAGGAGAGAAAAATGAGCAGAACAATAACGATCAACCACCCTGCCTGTTTAAAAAGGGTGGGTTACAAAGAGTCATCTAACAACTATTCTATCAAAAGTAATTAAAGTTCCAATTATTCAAGTAAATCTTATATAGGAATTTCAAGGGTACAAATTTAATGGAAATAAGAGCAAGTGAAATGAGGAAAACCAAACAAACATACTCTGACCAGAATATGGAGTTTCTACCTAATAGGAGCCATCCAGTCCCAGCCCTCAACATATTGTGCAGCAACATCCTTTCCAATCTAACATGTAAAGGAGATAATTTCAGGAAGCAATCAAACAATATCCATGTATGCATGCACAAAAATACATTCATGGATATAGATATCAACACATTCATATAACCACCTATGTTCATCTCTATACTACTTCATATTCACAATATATGGTTCCACAAAGCAGAACATATACAAAGTACAAAAAAGAAATTATATTTGTGGACTTGTTAGCATAATAGGAGTCATAGAGCATCTGTGGTTTGATACAATCATACAATTACATATCAGACAGGATCATAGTTGTATAAATTTCATATTTACAATTTTCAGGACTTCATATGCACAATAGAGTGGAAAAAACCATTTTATGTTTCTATTCTTTCTTTCTTTCTCTCTTCTCAAAATCCTTTGATCTTTTAAATTTCAATAGTAAAACTTTAAAACAAATATTAGTATATAATAGAATGTTTTAACAGAAATATTAGTAAGAAAAACAATATGAGTTATATTATAATAAGGCACCCACCTTGTCATTTTTGTTGCCTTGACAGGTGCCTTGTTGCTATAATTCGAGGCATTTAGGCGAGGTGCCCAGCCAAGGGCACCTAATCCCCTTTGTGATGCCTTGACAACTTTTACAAGAAGATAAGCATTATAATAGCATAGGAAGCATAGTCATATGTCTTTATGTAAGGCATAACTTTTGTATTAGATAAAACATAACAAAATAGTTCTTATAATTAAAATATCAAAAATGGATAATATATAATATTTTTAATCCCTTAAATTTATTCTAAGTTGACAAAGATACCATCTTAAAATGGTGTAATCACTTTATAAGCATCAATTTATCACCTTATAATGATATAATTATCTATAAGAGCATGTCCTTTTATATTTTTTAAAATATTAATGATGTGATGAGGCAAAAAAAAAGTGAAAAAAAATATGTGAATGTATTCTGTTTTGCATGTTTTTTGTAGTGGGATCCCAAATTGTTGTCTTTGGGTAGCTTTGTTGACAGTTTGGGACCAGGGTATTTTCGTCATTTTATAAGTCAGATTTTTTGTCAGGGGCAATTGGGTGCATTTTTGTTGGGTTTTGGTCTCTTGGGTCTTTTTGTAACAAAAGTTATCTTTTAGGTGTTCATTTGAAGTTAGTTTTGTTCCTAAGGAGTTGTTGGTGAGAGAGAAACATTCTAGGGGCTTATGTGTAAATATTTTAACTAGCTTATCCAGCAAGCCAGTGAATCTTATAGAAGAGAAGGGGGCTGTTGTAGGGATCTTTTTTGGTTCTTTCTCTCTTGTTTGAGCTGTAGCTTAGCCCCAGCTAGGGTTTTCAAGCATTGGGAGCTTGGGTTTTGAAGAGTCGACCCATTTTGGCACCTTCCAATCCCTCTATCGCTGCACGTCCGCACGGGAGGCCAGCATGCTGCCATCGTTACTGTAGCAGAACTGTTCCAGGAGGAGTTTTACTTCAGGTTCAGGTCTGAAATCCCTAAAGATCCAACTTATTTTGCTGTTTTCAGCTTGGTATTTCTTGTGCGTATTGCTGTATACTTGAGGTACTGCATGTAATTTGTCTTTCTATCCACATCAAGTGGTATCAGAGCAAGTTATTTCCTTGGGTTTGCTTCAAACTTCATCTCCTTCTTGTGTTTTCTATATTATCATGGCTGCAAGGGGTGGACGTGGTAGGGGTGGTAGAAGACCATAACATGTCACCGTAAAGGTTTTCCAAGGGGCTATAAGAGGACTGCAAGAATAGATTGAACATCTTTCTCAACTTGTAGCTCAAAATGCTACTAGGATGGTGATGTAACAAATGATTTGGGACTAGGAAGAAAAAGACAAGCTCCTAGAGTTGATGATCAACTCATTGACATTATTAGTGAAGAATCAAGTAAAGACATTAAGCAACCTGAAGGTGATCAGCATGGAAGGAATAACAACCAGCGATGGAAAGACTGAATAGTGCAAGCTTTACAATACAATCGAGGTCATGGTGTTCAACTTCATATTTCCGAGTTTTAAGCAACCTGAAGGTGATCAGCATGGAAGGAATAACAACCAGCGATGGAAAGACTGAATAGTGCAAGCTTTACAATACAATCGAGGTCATGGTGTTCAACTTCATATTTCCGAGTTTGATGGTGAGTTGGAACCTAAAGAGCTTCTAGATTGGTTGAACAGTATTGAAAATTATTTTGATTGGAAAGAAATAAATGAAGAAAGAAAAGTGAAGCTTGTAACAGCCAAGATGCATGGGACATCCTTAGATTGGTGGAAAAATTACCAAAGAGACAGAGAAAGGAAGGGGAAAAGAAAGGTTAGTTCCTGGGGAAGAATGAAAGAGAAGCTGAAATCCCAATTCTTACCACCAGACTATGAGCAAACTCTTTATCAAAGGGTGCAGAATTTAAGGCAATGGGAAAAGTGTGTGACGGAGTACACAAAAGAGTTTAATAGATTAACTCTTTGGAGTAATATGTTAGAAACTGAACAGCAAAAAGTTAGTAGATATATCAATGGTTTGAGGTTGCCAATACAAGATCAAGTCAACCTACATTGCCTATATAAGATAAAGGGTGCATATCAGCTAGCTCTAAAGGTTGAAGCTCAATTGAGTCAGAGCGCAGGGTGGAGGCTAAGTGTTGTCCAAGGTACATCTTCATCAGTAAGTCGAAGTGTTCGGGCTGGTAGGGGTTGTGTGATCAACCAAACACACCCTACAGTCCAAGGGACTTCAAATGCAACAAAGAGCAGTCAAGGGCAGCCTACTATTAGATTTTTTAGGTGTATGGAGTTGGGACATCATTCAAATGAATGTCCTAAGAGAATGATTGAAGGGCAAACACATCTGGTTGATGAAGTCACTGATGAACAACAAGATGATATAGGCCATGTTGAGGATGGGCAAGTGGCTGAAGCTGTTGGAGCTAATGCTTTAGAGGAAGAAAACTTGGATGAGGATATTGAGGGTGAGGCTCTAGTGATACGGCACTCTATAATTGCACCTCAAGAACCACTACCAGGGGACTGGTTGAGAAAGAATATCTTTAGAACACGTTGTACAGCTAGTGGGAAGTTGTGTAACATGATTATTAACAGTGGGAGTAGTGAGAATCTTGTTTCTCAAGAGATGGTGGATAAATTACAGCTCAAGATTGTTCAACACCCCCGACCATATCATATTCTGTGGGTCAACAAAGGAAATGAGGTAAGAGTTTCTTCTAAATGCCTAGTTAATTTTTCTATTGGTAATACATTTGAAGAAACGGTATGGTGTGATGTCCCAATGGATGCATGTCATATTCTCTTGGGTCACCCATGGCAATATGACCGTAAGACTACTCATTATGGGGACAAGAACACATACAGCTTTGTGAAAGACAATAAGAAGATAACTCTTAAACCAATGCAACTTGATTCATTTCCAAATAAGGAAACAAAGCCAACCACTACTCCCTTCACCTCAAATAAGTTGGCTCAAGAATATGGGAATTTGGATGTTGTTTACGTGCTGGTTACAAAAGAAGTTAGCAAAGAAACACCTGTCCCAGAGTTGGTGAAGAAGCTACTTCATGAGTATGTTGATGTGATGCCTGAAGAATTACCCGATGGCCTTTCTCCCCTAAGAGATGTACAACATCATATAGATTTAATGCCAGGAGCAGCATTGCCTAACCTACCCCCTTATAGAATGAGTCCTAAGGAGCATGAGGAGCTCCAAAGACAGGTAACAGAGTTGTTGAAGAAGGGGTTGATCCGTGAGAGCTTAAGCCCATGTGTTGTACCAGCTTTGCTTGTCAGAGTCATATCGAAAAACTGAGAAAGAAAAAGAGAGAGAGACAACGCAGTTGAATGGTGGATGTGAAAACTTGTGTCAGTTGACACCCTAAAAGAAATATTTATATTAAGTTGTAAAAGGACAAATCTGCCCTTAATATACATGAGAGATATAATACAAAGAGAGATATATAGAAAAGAAAAGTAAAGGTAAAAAAATAGCCCTACAGCTAGATTTCACTGTCTCTACATTCCCCCTCAAACTGATGCCTAGGAATAAGCGTCAGTTTGTCCATGAGAAATAGATGCTGAGCCCGTGTCATTGCTTTAGTTAACAAGTCTGCCAGTTGAAGCTCGGAGGAGACATGAGGAAGAGATATGGTACCCTTAAGAAAGAGATTGCGTATGAAGTGGCAATCAACTTTTATGTGTTTGGTGCACTCATGGAAGACGGGATTGGATGCAATTTTGATTGCACTGATGTTGTCTACATAAAGAGGAACAGACAATGGTGGCTCACTTAGTATTTCAAATAGAAGAGCCTTGTGAATAAACCCTAGTTCATTCTAGGTTAAAGTAGAGAAGAAGGAAGAAGAAAGAAGAGAGAAAGAAGGAGAAGAATGTTCGGCCAGACTAGAAGAGAGAAAAATGAAAAATCCCTCTCACCTAGCCGACCCACTTGACTTTTATTCATAAAACTTAAGTTACAAGAAAGACAATGTTGTCCCTCATAGAAGATGGGACACATAACTTAAACTCAGATACAATAGACATTTCACTTTCAATAAGATACACCAGAATGACCAAAATACCCCTGACTCGAGCATTCTAACACTCCCCCTCAAGCTGGAGAGTATATATCATATAGTCCCAGCTTGTTACAAATGTAATCTATTCTTCCCCGAGACAATCCTTTGTGAAGAGATCTGCCCATAGATTTCCTGAGCTCACATGAGATGTAGTTATTACCCCACTTATCACTTTCTCTCTCACAAAGTGACAATCCACCTCAATATGTTTAGTTCTTTTATGGAAGACAGGATTGGATGAGATGTGAACAGCAGCTTGATTATCACAGTATAGTTTCATGGGTTTGTCAATTGAGAAACCCATCTCCTGTAGTAGGTTCTTCAGCCATACTAGTTCACATGTGATATGGGCCATAGCCCTGTATTCTACTTCCGCACTACTTCTTGCCACCACTGTTTGCTTCTTGCTCTTCCATGTTACAAGATTGCCACCCAGGAAGGTACAATACCCTATGGTTGACCTCCTGTCTGATATGGAGCCAGCCCAATCAGCATCTGTGTACCCTACTATCTCAAGAGTTCCTCCCTTTTGGTATAACAAGCCACGACCTGGAGCACCCTTTAGGTATCTAACAATTCTCAGAACAGCTTCCCAGTGAGGAACCCGAGGATGTTGCATAAACTGACTCACCACACTCACAGCAAATGATATATCTGGTCGGGTAATGGTCAGATAGTTCAACTTTCCCACCAACCTTTTGTATCTTCCAGGATCATCAAACTCTTCACCTGCATCCACACTTAGCTTGGCATTGAGTTCCATAGAAGTCTCTGCTGGTTTAGCACCTAACAACCCTGTTTCTTTAAGTAGATCAAGAACATATTTCCTCTGACATAGGTTGATCCCCTGTTTTGACCTCACAACTTCTATTCCTAAGAAGTACTTTAGCTTCCCCAAATCTTTCGTATTGAAGTGATCCTGTAAGAATTTTTTCAGTCTGTCAATTCCATTGCTGTCACTTCCAGTTATGACAATATCATCCACATACACGACTAGCAAGATTTTTCCATCTTTTGAGTTATAGCTGAATACGGAATGATCAACCTGACACTGTTTCATCCCAAAGGCCTTCACCACTTCACTGAACCTGCCGAACCATGCACGAGGAGATTGTTTCAGTCCATAGATTGCCTTTTTGAGCCTGCACACCTTACCAACCTCTCCCTGAGCAACAAACCCTGGTGGTTGCTCCATATACACCTCCTCAACAAGATCACCATGTAGAAAGGCATTTTTTATGTCAAGTTGTAGGAGAGGCCAATCATACATAGTAGCCAATGAGATCAACACCCGAACTGAACCAATTTTAGCCACAGGAGATAATGTCTCCATATAGTCCACACCATATAACTGAGAATAGCCCTTGGCCACCAACCGTGCTTTCAATCGTTCCACACTACCATCAGGAAGATGCTTAACTGTGAATAAACCCTAGTTCATTCTAGGTTAAAGCAGAAAAGAAGGAAGAAGAAAGAAAAGAGAAAGAAGGAGAAGAATGTTCGGCCAGACTAAAAGAGAGAAAAATGAAAAATCCCTCTCACCTAGCCGACCCACTTGACTTTTATTCATAAAACTTAAGTTACAAGAAAGACAATGTTGTCCCTCATAGAAGATGGGACACATAACTTAAACTCAGATACAATAGACATTTCACTTTCAATAAGATACACCAGAATGACCAAAATACCCCTGACTCGAGCATTCTAACAAGCCTAAAGCCATATGATCTCACTACACACAAAAGGCATAGCCCTGTATTCAGCTTCAGTGGAAGATTTGGACACAATAGCTTGTTTCTTGCACTTCCATGAGATTAGGGAGTTGCCTAGGAAGACACACCAGCCAGTTGTGGACCTTTGGGTGTCAGGGCATCCAGCCCAATCAGCATCTGCATAGGCCATAAGATGAATGAGAGATGATGAAGAGAAGAATATCCCATGTGACAGTGTGCCCCGTACATATCTTACAATCCGATGAACTGCAGATAAATGTGGTTGTCTCGTAGAAGACACAAACTGACTTACTATCTGAACTACATAAGCTATGTTCGGCCGAATCATGGTGAAATAGATTAAATTGCCCACTAGCTGACGATAGGGTAGGATCTTCAAGGGGAGACCCATCATCTTTGCTGAGTTTCAAATTTAGTTCTAGCGGAGTGTCCACAATCTTAGAATCACTAAGATTTGCCAGTTTAACCAGATCAACCGCATACTTATGTTGCCAAAGTAGCCTCAAGAATTTCTGCTCACCTCAAGGCCCAAGAAATATGTCAACGGTCCCAAGTCCTTCATCTTGAAGGATTCACTAAGTAACTATTGTAGTCTAGAAATTCCTTTTATGTCATCCCCTATAATGAGTATATCATCAACATAAAGAAGTAATATCGTTAATCCTTGCTTCCGCCTTAAGGTGAACAAGGAATAATCAGAAGAACTCTGAATAAAGCCAGCATCAGTGATGACAGATCTGAACTTCTCAAACCAGGCCCTAGGAGCTTGCTTCAGGCCATAAAGTGACTTCTTCATATGACAAACAAGCTGCAGATCTGTACAATATCCAGGAGGAGGCTTCATGTAAACTGTCTCTTTCAATTCCCCATGGAAAAAAGCATTCTTGACATCCATCTGATGAATTGCCCATTGTTTGACTGTAGACACAGCCATCAAAAGTTGTACAATGGTCATCTTAGCTACAGGAGAAAAAGTCTCATAGTCTATCCCATATTCCTGTTTGTAACCCTGTGCAACAAGCCTAGCTTTGTATCTGTCTAGGCTTCCATCAGATTTTAGTTTCACAAAATAGACCCATCGGCTTCCTATGAGAGATGTCACAGGTGAAGCTTTGACTAGGTTCCAAGTGTCATTCTCTAGAAGAGCTCAAATCTCATAATCCATTACATCTTTCCAGTGTGATTCTGCTACAGTCTGCTGATAAGATCTGGGAATGTTTGTAGTAGATAAAATGGCAGAAAAAGAGCTATGGTCTGGTGAATAACCATAACGGTTAGATGGACGAGAAATTTTAGAGGAACGGCGTAAAGTAGGAGCAATAGGTTCAAACGGAAGGTCTTGAACACTTATTGAGGTAGCTAGAGTGATCGGATCAACAACTAGAGGCAGAGCAGAGGGGGGGTGGAGACTGAAGAATGTCGTTGCTTCCTGAAGTAGGTGTCAAGTTGTTGCGGAGGTGACAATGGAGTATCCGATGTACCTGTAGAATCAAAACTATGCAACAAGGAAACAGAAGGAGCTAGGAACTTCACAATATGTTCAAAAAATGACACTTTCAAGAAAAACTACATTACAAGAAATTCGAAGACGATGAACCAAAGGGTCATAGCAGAGATACCCTTTATGTTCAGAGCTATACCCCATAAAGGTGCACAAAGTTGCTTGTGTAGTTAACTTCGTGCATTCATGGGGTGCAAGGTGGACAAAATAAGCACATCTGAATACTCTGAGCATGGATAGGTCTGGGGATTTGTGGAAGAAGGATTGAAAAGGAGATGAGTTGTTCAAAACTAATGACGGAAGATGATTTATGAGATACACAGCAGTGCTAGCCGCCTCCACCCAAAACCAAGAGGGTACGTGGGAATCCTATAAAAGGGTTCTGACTACACTCAAGATATGCCCATTTTTCCTTTCTGCAACCCAATTTTGTTGTGGGTTGCCTGGACAAGACTTTTGGGTTTGAATTCCATGTTGTTGTAGTAGTTTTGGAAATATCCATCAATATACTCACCCCCTGAATCCGATCGTAGCACACAATTTCAGGCATCAAACTGAGTGGCAACATAGGTGTGAAAGTGCTGAAATACGGAGTACACTTCAAATTTCTTTCGAAGAAAATAGGCCCAAGTGAAAGGAGATATCAGTGGCTTGTGGAGCTACAACAATGAGAAGAAAAAAATTGAATTGGTTGTGTAAGGACTTAGAGGTGCAATACAGTTGGGTGAAGATAAGTGCTAACTCAATGGCTGATGGGTTAGCAAAGCAATGGGTGGCTAAGGATTCTTTGTTTTGGGCACATTTTTAGTATTTTGTTGCCATTTTTATGTTGGGAAATTAAGATAGTTTACCTTCCCAGTCTACGCCCCTTCCCCTTCACCTCCCCAGTTTGTCGGTCCTGTACCAAACAACCATCAGAAGTAAATGAGACATTGCTACCTTCCTCTGCAAATTGGCCAACATAAATTAAATTGGTGGTAAGCTTAGGTACAAATAGAATTTTGGACAAATGAAATGGAGATGACTTAAAAGTAAATAAATATAAACCATCACATCCAAGTATATCTAATTTCTCACCATTAGCGGTAACAATGTGTTTATTGGGGAGATGGGGTTTAGGACATTGACCAAGAGTGGCCCCTGTCATATAGTTAGAGGCTCCTGAGTCAATGTACCATAGATGGTTCGGTGAGGGATAGTAGGTAGGAGACTTACCAGACAAGCCCATAGCAGAGAAGGCTGAAGAGATAATAGAGGACGAGTTTTTGAATTCATTCTTTAGACATGCTACCTGAGGTGTCATTTGCCCAGTCACAGAAGTAATGGAGGATGTTGCATCTGATCCATCTACACCTGCCTGATAAGCCTTGTAGCTTCCTTTCTTCTGATTTGATCCACTGCTTTTCTAAAGCCGAGTGGGGCATTCAGTGATAATATGGCCAACCTGCTTACGGCAGGTGCATGTATTCTTTTTCTTGTAGTGAGAAACAACATGTCCGAACTCCTTACATTCATAGCACTGTATTTTAGAGAAGTCATTCTTCCCTTTCGGTTTTGTTGCTAGAAAGATCGTATCAATGTTAGACTCTTTCCTTCCATCCAGAGTAGTCTGTGTGGCAAATCTGGTTTCGGCCCTCAGAATTTCACCGAGAATAGTATCCAAGTCAGGAAGTGTTCCTCGACTCAGGATATTTGATCTAACAACTTCGAATTCAGGTCTGAGATGCATTAGGAAGTTTATAATCTTTCTTCTATCGAAATGTTCCTTCATATAATAAACACAACATTCTGAATAATCATTCCCCATGTGAACAAGCTCATATTCGGTCCAAAGGTTAATAAACCCAGCATAGTACTCTTGGACCTTTCTTTCCCTTGATAATAGGAGAAGAAGTCAACCTCTATCCAGTACTGTCTTGAGGTGTTTGATTGCTGATATACTCTTCGAGATACTCATACATCTCACAAGCAGTCTTGTATCCTCTCATAGGAATTGCAATATCAATTTCAATGGATCCTAAGATCCAAGATGCAATTTTTTGCATTATCAATTATCCACTGATTAAGACTCTTGATGTCCGAATCATCAGGTTTAACTACTGATCCATCCAAATATCCTCAGAGACCTTTCGCCTCCACATGAAATTGGAAATTGAATTTCCAAAGTGCATAGTTCGTACCATTAAACTTGATGGGGAGAAATTCCATTCTTTCTGATGCCATTGAATCACAAGAGCAAGAAAAACCACAGAGAGAAGTGTTCAAAACAATAGAATAATAAAGTACCTTTCAGTCAATGTCCAGAAAAGGAAATTGTAAGGGTCTGTCGAACTCTAAAGTGGCTCAAAACCCTTCTAGATCAAATCCGATTCAAACCAAACCAATTGGAAATAGTAAATCTGCCCTGGGTGACACTAGATCTAAAGTTTCAGCCTGATCCGATGCTTCTAGAGGGAGATCCAATCCAAAAGAGAAATCTGGTGGCACAGTAGTCCAGGAACAGAGTTTGTCGAGTTCTAATTAAAAGCAGCTTCAGAAATCGGATTTAAGAACACTCAAGAGCCTCCCAAATATTGTTAGGGAGGAAGTAGTCACTCGCAAATCAGATCGTGACCTGCTCTGAAACCATGTCAGAGTCAGATCAAAAACTGAGAAAGAGAAAGAGAGAGAGACAACACAGTGGAATGGTGGGTGTGACAACTTGTCTCAGTCAACACCCTAAAACAAATATTTATATTAAGTTGTAAAAGGACAGATCTGCCCTTAATATACATGAGAGATATTATACAAAGAGAGATATACAGAAAAGAAAAGTAAAAGTACAAAAATAGCCCTACAGCTAGATTTCACTGTCTCTACATTGCTCACACCTATAGTTGGCGTATGTGTGTTGACAGTCATGCCATTAACAAGATTACAGTTAAATGCAGGCTTCCCATACCCCACCTTAATGACATGTTAGACACATTGGCCAGCTCACAAGTCCTTTTAAAGATAGATCTGAAGAGTGGATACCATCAAATTCGTATCCGAGAGGGGGATGAGTGGAAGACTGCATTCAAGACTAAGGAAGGTCTTTATGAATGGCTAGTTATGCCATTTGGGTTGTCTAATGCTCCTAGCACCTTTATGAGATTCATGAGCCAAGTTTTAAGGCCGTTCATGGGGAAGTTTGTGGTAGTTTATTTTGATGACATATTCATCCACAACAAAGATCATGACAGCCACTTAGGAAACTTGAGAGCGATCCTAGAAGTCTTGAGACAAAATCAGCTATATATAAATTTGAAGAAGTGTAATTTTATGACAGATCGGTTGGTGTTTTTGGGGTATGTTGTTTCAGCCAAGGGTATTGAGGTGGATCAAGAAAAAGTTCAAGCTATTCAAGAGTGGCCAACACCAAAGACCTTAACTGAATTTCGTAGTTTCCATGGGCTAGCAATATTTTATCGTCAGTTTATAAAGAATTTCAGCACTATTGTGGCACCCATTACTGAATGCTTGAAAGGAGGTGAGTTTACTTGGACTCCTGCAGCTGAGAAAAGCTTCCAAAAGTTAAAGATGAAGATGATGAAGGCTCCGGTATTGGCTTTACCTGATTTTAACAAGCTCTTTAAAGTTGAATGTGATGCATCCCATGTTGGGATTGAAGTTGTCCTTAGCCAAGAAGGTCGCCCAGTTGCTTACTTTAGTGAGAAACTCAATGATGCTAGAAGGAGGTATTCCACTTATGATGTTGAGTTTTATGCCATTGTGCAAGCGCTGAAGTTTTGGAGGCATTATCTTATCCAATGGGAGTTTATGTTGTATTCAGACCATGAAGCATTGAAGCACCTTAACTCCCAACAGAAAATAAAAGGAAGACATGCTAAATGGGTTGACTTTCTACAAGAATATAATTTTGTTTTGAAGCATAAGGCTGGACAGAAAAACCGGGTAGTTGATGCTCTTAGTAGGAGAGTTCACTTGATGTCAACAATGTCTACTAATGTTGTGGGATTCAGCTCCATCAAAGACCAATACCAAGATGACCCTTATTTTGGCCCTATTGTAGAAGCTATACAACAGGTGACAAGGATATTCGAGCCAAGTTTGTGTGGAATAATGGTTACTTATTAATGGGCAATAGGTTATGTATTCCATCAGGATCCTTGAGGGCATTACTCATATCTAATTTGCATTGCAAGGGACATTTTGGTCACAAAAAGACACTTGAAATGGTCTCCAAAAGGTACTTTTGGCCAAAACTACAAAAGGATGTGTTCTATTATGTTGATAGATGTCACAAGTGCCAAACATCTAAGGGGTAGCATCAAAATACAGGTTTGTATCTTCCCTTACCCATACCAGAAGCACCATGGACTGATATTACTATGGATTTTGTGTTGGGGTTGCTAAGAACAGCTAGGGGTAATAACTCTATTTTTGTTGTGGTTGATCGTTTCTCTAAAATGACCCCCTTTATTGGTTGCCAAAAGACTTCTGATGCTTCTCATGTAGCTAACTTTTTTTCAAAGAAGTTGTTCAGTTGCATGGATTGCCAAGATCTATCACATCAAATCGTGGCACAAGATTCCTTAGCCATTTTTGAAGAACTTTATGGAAGCGCATGGGTACTACCCTACAATATAGCAGTACATTTCACCCACAAACAAATCGACAAACTGAAGTGGTTAACCAAAGCTTAGGCAACTTGTTGAGGAGCCTAGTTGGAGACTACTTAAAGCAATGGGATCTTATCCTACCACAAGCTGAATTTGCCTTCAATGATTCAGTTAATAGATCTATAGGGAAGACTCATTTTGAAGTTGTGTACAGTCGATCACCTAAAAGTGTTGTTGATCTAACTCCTATAACAGGGTTGCGGCGAGTGAGTGATGATGTTGAAGTTTTAGCTAAATCCATTCGAGAGATTCAAGAGAATGTACGACAAAAGATGGAAGAAAGCAACTAAAGGTATAAAGAAGCTAAGGATAAGCATCGTCAGATGAAAGAGTTTCATGAGGGCAATCTAGTCATGGTTTATTTGTGGCCTGAGAGGTTTCCCATTAGGACCTACTACCATAAGTTGAAGCAGAAAAAAATTGGTCTGTGTCAAGTGCTGAGACACTTTGGTGACAATGCATATGAAATTGAGATACCAGCTGATTTGTCCATTTCACCCATTTTTAATGTAGCAGACCTCTTTGATTGATTACCATGGGGATTAAGAACCAGCAACAAAGGATGGACGAGGACTAGCACAAAGGGCCAGTAGTTCTAATGAGTTTGAACAAGTAAAGGGTGTAGAAGATGTTCGAGTTACCAACACTCGAAATGGGGCCTATTTTAGGTTCTTGGTCAAGTGGAAAGGGAAACCATCAGTTGAGAACTCTTGGATTAGTGAAGAGAAGTTTATGAAGCAAGATGGAAACATGTGCAAGGCTGCTAAAGTTGTTGCTCGCATGGGGTCGAACTCTTTTTAACCCGGCGGGAATGATGTGATGAGGCAAAAAAAAGTGAAAAAAAATTGTGTGAATAAATTCTGTTTTGCATTTTTTTTGTAGTGGGATCCCAATTTGTTGTCTTTGGGTAGCTTTGTTGACAGTTTGGGACCAGGGGTATTTTTGTCATTTTATAAGTCAGGTTTCTGGTCAGGGCAGTTGGGTGCATTTTTGTTGGGTTTCGGTTTCTTGGGTCTTTTAGTAACAAAAGTTATCTTTTAGGTGTTCATTTGGCGTTAGTTTTGTTCCTAAGGAGTTGATGGTGAGAGGGAAACATTCTAGGGGCTTATGTGTAAATATTTTAACTAGCTTGTCCAGCAAGCCAGTGAGTCTTATAAAAGAGAAGGGGGTTGTTTCTGGAGGGGTCTTTTTTGGTTCTTTCTCTCTTGTTTGAGCTGTAGCTCAGCCCCAGCTAGGGTTTTCAAGCATTGGGAGCTTGGGTTTTGATGAGTCGACCCATTTTGGCACCTTCCAATCCCTCCATCGCTGCGCGTCCACACGGGAGGCCAGCTTGCTGCCATTGTTACTGTAGCATAACTGTTCCAAGAGGAGTTTTACTTCAGGTTCAGGTCTGAAATCCCTAAAGATCCAACTTATTTTGATGTTTTCAGCTTGATATTTCTTGTGCGTATTGTTGTATACTTGAGGTACTGCATGTAATTTGTCTTTCTGTCCACATCAATTAATATATATTTTCGTAGATTAATATTTATGTTGGAGTGTTTAGTTAGTGTGGTCTCATGTTACTTTAGTTAAAAACATATGTAACTAACATAGTTATGGACAGCAGGGTAGTTTGGACATTTCTCTTGAATTATTAAGCAATAAATACGCTTCAGTCCTTATTTTTCCTTAACAGATTTATTGATGTAATTGGAAACTTACTAGTAATCTATTTATATCCAGCTGCCTGATAGATGAGAGATAAGTTAGAAATCTCCACCAAACAGATCTATTATTCTTCTTTTATTCCCTCGCACTTCTTCTTTCTTCTCTCCCTACTCTTCTTTCACTTCTGTTCTGTTCTGTTCTGTTCTGTTCTGTTAGATTTCTTATTTTTTAAATAGTCAACCTTTCCATGACATAAGTAATAATCTCCCATGTTACAAATGGACATCTAACTTCAAATCATGTGTAAGCGACAAATTACAAGTAATCATAACATGCTGGAAAAATGGATATGCATACCTCATGATCACCACCTTGCCCCCCCTCTGGAGGAATTTTTCCAGGGTGGTCAGGAGGATGAACAAGGACCGCTAGCATATTTTGACCATTGGGATGCAGAATATCAGTAACATCAAGGGAGTGTCTTCTAAACATCCCCTTAGGCAGGACATTTTTGTGACCATTCAAATACACTTCTGCAGAGTAATTAATTGCACGGAAATTGAGATCCACATGTTCACTCCCTGACTACAAAAAATAAAGATGAAACCTGTCAGTATATACACACATTAAAAAGAAAGAAGTTCCTCCACAAAGAACCATTCAAACTACATAACCACTTGTAACCCTGTCATGAGAATTCAGAAATCCAAAACCTAGCTTTTTACCTAATTTCCTACTAAACACTCTGTAAGGTAATAGAACAATAACAAATAGCTTTTATTTGCGTCTTCAACATCTAAAACTGAAACTATAGATAATGATATTAGAAAAACAAAAGGAGAAAAGAAAAAACAAACAAAATTGATTGCCCCAGTAATCCAGTATCCATATCAGCAAGATTCTGGAATGCAAACTTGGCATACCAATTTCAACTTCTTAGGGGGATAAACAGTTGACCTCTAAACAGTAAGACCCATTACCCAATGTTTCTCTTGCATATCCAAGGTCTTGGAGGTGGATTGGATATGGACCTAACCTTCAGCACTTTTGCACAAAGTGCAGCACTCAGGATCAAATCCATGGTTCTCATGTTTGTTAGCCTAAGGTTTTACCATTGCACCAAGCAACAGCCCCAGATAGTCAGCCTCTAAATGAGTTAAATCTCTAACTAATATCTTTAACATATCCAGACAGCTGCCAGCATAAACATGTAATTAATGAGGAACCTCTGCAGCAACCTTGATTTGATAACCCCCAGTAAGCACTTGCCTATATTGTGAAGATGAAGGGGGAATAATATGTTCGAGATAAAAAGACAAGGTCATTACCCATTGCTGGTCCCAGCTAGCTGGGGTCTTGGGAGGGGTAGACTGGATATGGTCCTAATCTTTTTTTTTTTTTTTTTGTGTGTGTGTGTGTGCGTGTGTGTGTGTGTGTTTGTGTATGTGTGTGTGTGTGACCGCTCTCAGATTCAAACCCACATTTTCATGCTTGCCAGCCCGAGATTTTACCATTACAACAAGTAATGGCCCATCAGGTCAAGAGACAATACAAAGAAAAAGAGAAAGAGAGAGAAAAAAGTTTTCATGGCATATTGAACTTCCAAAAGACAATTCATGTCAAAGGATTGTTTACCAGTTTACACTGAAATGTTGTAAAAAACCAGAATGTGTAATACTCCCTCCCAGAATCAGCAATATCTATGATAGCTTCATTCTCCAACCCATAAAATGGATCCGGCACAAGGTTGTTCTTTAACAGGGTTCCTAGAACACTGTGAATCAAATCACCATCAGTCTGGATACAGAAAGCAATAAACTCCAACAAAGTAGTATCAAGCAAACTATTATATTCCTTACGTGCAATTTGTTTATTGCAGAAGTCATGCACATGCAACAGAAGAGAGATCAGAAGCATTAATCATGGGAGAAGTACTTCTAGAAAGCTGCCATACTATCTCATAACACTATTATCTTGCCGACATGATGCTTATTGTGAAACCCAACATGTCACTCTATCGGTCTATCTTTGGTATCATTATCTTAGTTAACCAAAGAGTGCAATCAGATGAGATCATGTTTACTTGCTAAAAACGTGTATTCAGGCTTATAGAACCATAATCCAATAGATCACATGCTCCAAGCCTTTGATTAGATATTTATACCAGCAAAAGTTTTATGTTTATATTGAAGCAATCATGTTATAGAATATCTCCAACTAGGTCAATAGTCGGGTTGCTATTTATTGTTCATTTTGAATCAAATCATACCAATACTTGAGCCCTCTCAGAAAGCAATCTTTCAAATGTATGACTGATGAGGGGGGATGATTATTGCACAAAATTTAAGGTTGCTGAGATGACAAGCACCAACTGAAAATAGGGGCCCGAAACAATAGATACAACTGTCAACTTTTAAGTTCCAAAGATTGCTTGAGGAAATTGATTACTTTAGTTGCAAAGAAAGCACACTAACAAACAACTTCTGCTTATAATCACATGATGTATGATCAGTTGGGCTCCTCTGATATGATTGCAAGAATAACCTCTTTATAATCTGCATTCTTTCACATTGTACTAGAATTGATCTTCTCCATTTTAAATTGAAGCTTCTGAGGTAATTCACTTGTTTGTCCTTCATAAATACATCAAATTTTCTTAAATAAGTATACACCCATATTTAATTTCATAATTGCATTGAAGATCACTAGATGAGTAAATGGTAACATATTCGCATTGATAAAACACATACACAAAACAACATGCCTTGAATTGAGAAGCAAGTTAAGTTCACCAGTAGCAGCGGAGGAACTCAATTTCACTACAAATACCTAATTAAGACCAAATCAACTAAACAAACCGATTGAGAAATAAGAGAGGTGCAATGCAATTACGTTCCAGGAACAGCAGCCTGCATCCAAGGCGACGAAGGCCCTGTCGGTGGGTGAGTTGTGGTGAGCTGAACTCCTGTGAGATTAACTTCTGTGGATCTTGCAGCAAGCCATCCTGAATCGAGCCTCGTCTTGCCGATTACAGCCATCTATTACGGATTTATCTTTAAACCCTAAACCAGAGACGACTAAGAGTAGGCTTTGTTTTATTTTCTCAAGCTCGGACTGTGAAACGTGAAGGTCTCCGGTGAAGAGGAAATAGACAGCAGGGTGTCCTTTCGTGGTGTCAGGATAATTGTGATTACGCGTATGATAATCAGCTTACGTGTCTATTTGCCTGCAAATTCAGGTGGACTCCGCATCCGCATCTACTACGACCATGGTCGCATCAATTTCTTGCACCCGCCAAAAATTGCGGGTAGGAGATTGTTATCACACTACCACTTACCAATTCACGTCTGCGGCAACGACGGTGATTTTTAATCTATGGTGAGTGAACTGGCACCGTAAAAAAAATTAAGAAAACAAAGCAAAACGTGAACCACTGACGTGAAAATCGAAATAGTGAAAATGTACAAGAGCAGACAATCTAACTAAAGTGATTGATTAAAAACGATTTAATGCGTAGCAACTAGCAAATATTTATTTGCATGTTTTAGTTAACAGATTTTAAACCTACTCTATTTTCATCTCCTAAAAAGCCTCGACTCTAAAGTCTCTCTCATATTCTAGTTAAATAGCTCTCTCTCCATCCATACCATGTCCACACCAGTTCCATTCTCCCTCTTATGATTTCTCATTTTTACTCTCTCTCTCTTCTCCCTTACCCATTCCTTAGTAAGCCCGGATCTGTTCCTCGCACAAAACCTCACAATGCATCTCAGCCGCACATTGAGAACATCTCCCATACTTCCTATTGTTATTTATGGGTAAATGTTCCCAATAGGCCAATATACAGTCGGATGTGGTTGTGAGGTCGGTGTGAGATGCACTCTATGATGAGAAAATCCCGATTCTTCCTAACTCTCTCTAATTTCTTCCTATCTCTAACTCAGGCTTTCTATTGAGACACATCATCAGGACTCTAACCCATTTCCATTAGCCATGTCATCAAGGCCATCATTTTCACAATTGTAATAAAAGAAGGCAACTTCCCAAAACCAACCAACATAGAGCTATAGGAAACCTATCATGGTTTCTTTCTCCTTTCCTCTCCTAAACCCAAGCTCATATCTTTCTATTAAGGCTAAACAATTTAAACATACCTTGATTTTTGAGTAATTGACTTAAACGTACCATTGCTTACCAAAAAAAAAGACTTAAACATACCACGACTTTTTAAAATATACCTTATGGACTCACCCACTAGATTTAAACATACCCTTCATGGATTTTTAACTCATAAAATTTGCAAAATCCTATTCTTCCCTCCTCTGTAATTAATAGATGAGACTTTATTTTTCTAAAATCTGAAACATTTTTGATTAATAAGTGTTCAATTTATAATATATGTAGGTTGAAGGGATGAGAGATCAATCATATGGATAGCCGAACCCTACAGGAAGATAGGGCGAAATTTCAAAAATTTCTCTCTCCCATATGGGAATCGCATTCCCTGTTTTAGAAAAGCTGCATTTTCAATGATCAATCTTGAACCCTAAACCGGACCAGATCTGAAACCAAATGCAGGAGAGGGATGTACCTGATACGGAGTAGCAGTAACTCCCAACGAAAGTGTTCACGCCCAAGGAAAACGCCAAAGACTGCTCCCACTGAACATGACACAGCGTAGGGTGGAGCAGAATCAACAGGTGGTTCTTCAGCAAGAACCGAACTCTTCAACAAGAATTCGATGGAGGGTGAGTGAACACGACTTCAGATCAGTTTTTCACCAAAAAATGATATCAAGAACGCTTCTTGATTGCTCCTACAGGTGGAGAATGAACTAGCTATGGTGGCAGCAATAGGGGGAGGCAAGAGCAGAAGATGGCGTCAGTCTGACTGGAGTTGTCTTCTCTCTTGACTCTATAAACTTGAATGATGAACTAGGGTTCGCCCTCCTCCTCTATTTATAGCCTTAAAGAGAGCTCCTCCTAGTCTTATTAGGAGTTTCCTAATCTAAATCTTATTTGGATATGGACTCTCTTTAAGAGATAAGGATAAACCCTTATCTTATCTATAGATAAAGATCAGTCCCCCTAATCTAATTAAGAGTTTCTTGATCCAAATCTCTATTTGGATCTGGACTCTCTGAGTGGATAGGGATAATCCCTTATCCTATCTATTGATCTAAATCCCAGAACCGCCCTTCTTTAATGAATCACATTAAACCAGATCGAATTGGGTTTTAGGCCCATTAAGTCCATGTGCTCACTTATCCTCCAAACTGCTGCTCAGTTGGGTATCCTTGTATGGTGTGGGACCCAAACATTGATTTATACATCAGCCACATGGGTTCAGCTCAGCCTCTGTTACAATGCCTGGTCGAATTCACTACAGGAGACAATGAACCCCTAAGTCCATCACCATGGGCTCTTAATGGGCCCAACATTTACACTAAATGATCCGTGGGTCAAGCCACCTTATAAAAACCCAAGAACTGTGGGCAGATGCAAGATTAGCTCATCAGGTATTACCCTTAATGGTCTTACACTTAACCTCTCAGCCCATAATGATCAAACACTGCCCGACAAAAGAGGACCTCTCCCTCTACTGCAAGGAATAGTGTTGCACTCTATACTCACATGGATCATGGGAATTAAAACCTTTTGCAAACATATATATATATATATATATATATTGCAAAAACAAATTTCAACGATTGAAATCAATTGCTGGCAGTTTTGGTTTCCATCAGAGAGAGTGCATCCCCGATCATTCACTTTGTCCGACAAATGGGCTGATCCTATTACTATGATCACCTACTCAGATGAATTCTCAGACTGTCCCAACATACCCAGGTTTTGACCCCCTCTAAGGATCTCACTGATTGGCATACCAAAGACAGGCTAATCTAACACCTAGTGCAGTATCATAATCGAGTCTAGGGGTCAGGTGTAACATTCCAGTTTTGCCCATCTATCTCCAAGGTCCAGGGCAATACTGGAATTCTGGTCCGGTTCAGGGTTTCAAGAAAACCCACATTACATGTGCCTCAGGTCTCACCCTGGTAGCTGAGACAAGCCACCCCAACCAACTTGGCGGCACATCAGTATCAGCCTTGGCAAGATAAATCTCTCCATATCTATCCAACGACTGTGAAGATTCTAAACTAACACGAGTCTCATATGTGTCTAGTTTAAGGGTATTACACAAAAACACACCATAATAACATGAATCAAATATGTACTTTATTTATTTACATTAAATGTCATAATGTACATCATTCTGATTGGAGCTAAGGGCATACACTGTCTAACAGTAGGTGACCAATGTGGGTACGGCTAGGACAAATAAATACATATACCGATTTATATAATGGTAAATACCTATCAATGTGAATTTCAATCTACTCAGCACGAGCTTGACTGAACATGGACCCAAAAGATGATCATGAGCAAGAATTTCAGCAGTCTTTACCCATATCTGGACATCGTACCACCTCGTTTGAATCTTTTCTTTAGGATTGCAAATTTTAATTATTTCATTTTTATTTTTTTAAATAAAATAAAAAATAAAACACAAAATGGTTAGCATTATAAAAAATTATGGGGATTGGGGATGGGGATTTTGGCACCCCGTTTCCATTCCTACTCTAAAATATCAAATATTTTAGGGCTTCAAACAGATCGGATCGAATCGGATTCGACAAGGGTATATCCGATCCAACCCATTAAGAAAATCTGACTAATCCAAATTCGATAAGGATCCATCGGATTTTCAAAAGTATGATCCAAATTTGAATATATTATTGGATATCCGATTTGATTAAAATTGTATTTATAAAATAATATATTATATTATTTATATAATATAATAATATATTAAAATATATAATATATAATTATATAAATAAAACATATAGAATATACATATATAATATGTAAATAATATATAATATATAATATATAATATTCCATAATTAACGGATTGAATCGGGTCATTGCAGATCGGATCGGCCAATATCTGAATTCAATCCGTTAATTTAACGGATTGGCTTTTCTGATCCAATCCAATTTATTAGAAACAGGAGGAATATCCGAATCTGCCTGATCGGGCTTATTTGCAGCCCTACAAGATTTATAGGGTAAGCGAGAACCTCTCTAAAACGACCATGACAAAGAGGGTGGAGTCGGGACTATCTCAGTAACTATTAGTTGCAGCCCGTGAAAATTAGCATAAATTAGAAGCAATTAAGGATAAAAACTGTTAGATTGACGAGTCCCTTGAAAACCCTCACGTTTTATTAGAATTCTTTATACTAGTGGAGGGACCCCTACGTTGCAGGGGCTATGAGAAGATAAATAGTTTTCAAATAAATAATTTTACTCAAGAGTTTGCAAGATTGAAAATCATTAAAAAATAAAAATAATTTGTCAAAGAAAAATAAGTTCTATTTTTTAAAGAAAGAAAAATAAATTATTTTCATTAAATTAATTTTTTTTAATAAAAGCCACACAACCTCTCTATTTCCCTTTCAATTTTATAATATATGGTCAAGGGCTAATGGGAATGATCAAGTTTGCTTGGAATTTTGATATTAATGGTTATGCAGCCTACAAAATTGGAATCAAACTGGATAGATTAAAGAGAGATTTGAGAAACTGGAATTGGAGTTAATTTGGGGATATCCATAGTCAAATGAATTTGGTTGAAGAACACATTTTACAAGTTGAGGAGGAGGTAAAGGTTATGGATGTTAGAGGGCAGTTGGATCTCCTGGAAAATAAGAGGAATGCTTTACTTAGCTATTTAGAACCTTATTGGCGTCAAAATTCCAGGCAGCTTTGGTTGGAAGAAGGTGTTAGGAATACCATTATTTCCACCATGATGCAACTATTAGACAGCATAGGAATAGAAGAGATTGGAAGATGGAAGTTGGACTAATGATCCAGATAAGATTTCAAATGAATTTATTGATTTTTTAGAGGATCTTTTACTCAAACAAATATTCATCAAATGGAGAATCTTTCTGATCTTGTATTTCTTGTTATTTCTGAAGAGGAGAATAATGATTTGATTAGGATTCCATATGAGTAGGATATAAAAGAAGCCCTTTGCAGAATTGGTAATCTTAAGGCTCCGGGACCTGATGGTATTTTGGCAGTTGTTTATAAATCTTTTTGGGATGATATGAAAGATGATATTGTTAATTATATTAGAGATTTCTTTGTAAATAAACAAAAATTGTCAAAAGATTTTATCATACTTTTATTACTTGGGTTCCTAAAAAGGAGTTCAATTAAGGATTTTAAGCCAATTAGCTTGTGTAATGTGGTTTATAAAATTTTCGCTAAAGGACTTAGGAGTTTGATTGATAAATATATCTATCCTTTTCAAAATACTTTTGTTCCACGAAGAAATTTAATGGATAATGTAATTATTGCTCATGAATTGATCCATCATATGAAAAAAAAAACAAAAAAGGGTCCTGGTTATGTTGTAGCAATCAATATTGACATGATGAAGGCTTATGACAAAGTGGATTGGGATTTTTTTTATTAATGTTTTAAGAGCTTTCAGCTTTTCTGAGGTTTTTTGTCATAATATTTGCTATTGTATTTCAACTATTTTTTATTCTATTTTGATTAATGGTTATGTGGAAATTTTTATTTTTCCTACTAGAGGTTTAAGACAAGGGGATCCTTTGTCCCCATATATTTTTATCTTGGATATAGAGGTTATTTCTCATATGTTAATAAAAGAAGAGGAGGCACGTAGGGTTCATGGGTTAAAAATAGCTAGGGAGGCTCCTCCAATTTCCAACCTTTTGTTTGCTAATTGATGATGCACAATTCGCTCACTCTCTCGTGTTTGATGAGGTGGCTCAAACTGAGTCCAGGTCTGACAACGGCAAGCTGTGGTGCCGAGCTGGGAGTCTGAGCTGAGAAATTCTATGAAGAGAGAAAGGTTAGAGTGTTTGGGTATATTTTACCCAGGAAAACACTCCGATGCTTAAGTCAGAGAGGGGATTTGATGAGAATCTTTGAGGGAGTTCAAGAGCTCTAATGCACATACCTTTCAAAGTGTCCCTAGGTTCTTTTTATAGTTACTAGGCATTCAGGTGTCATTGACCAACGCCTTTGAGCTTTCTGTAGAGTTGTTTCCGCAGTTTGAGAGAATGTTGGGCTATTAGTCGCTAAATTCGCGTGACGATTACAGGTTGCCCGCGGGTCTCGTGGCGCATGGTTCGGCGAGCTGTTTTTGTAGTTTCGGTAACTGTGCTAGATCAGACATGGCACGCGGGACGGTTTCGGGTGAGCTGTTGTTGTCGGTGGGCCGAGCTTGCCTCAGCTCGGCCACGCTCTTGTTATAAGCTACCACGTGCTGATCTGGTGAGTTGTTTTGCTGAGTTGGATGTTGCATTCCTGATAGTGTCCAAATGTCCACCGTCAAGTGGATTGACCAAAATGTCCCTCATCACTAAGGATGTGTTTTTGTTTGTCAAATCTTCTAGAGATGAAATTCATAATTTGTTACAAGTGTTAAATAAATTTCAAAACTTTTTCAAGTCAAGTTATTAATTACCATAAATCAAGAGTTTATTTTAGTAAAAATCTACATCATAGATATAGGAAGTTGTTGGGTAGGCAACAAAGGATGGTTAATTTGGAGTTTCATTGTAAATATCTTGGTGTTCCTGTTTTCTGGAATAAAAACCTGAGTAATTTGTTTAAGTATTTGTTGGATAAATTTCATTCTAAACTAAATGGGTGGAAGACTTCTTATGTATATCCCAGGCAGGAAAATTAGTTCTTTAAGTCAGCTTTGCAATCTATTCCTAATCATGTTACGTCAGTGGCTTCTCTTCCTAACAGTTTTAATGAGAAACTTGATAAGATTTAGAGGAAGTTCTAGTGGTTTTTTGGGAGGAATTCTAATGGTTTCAAGTGGACTAATCGGAACCAAATTTGTTCCCCGAAATCTTATGGAAGTCTGGGAATTAGAAAAGGTGGTGAAATGAGTGGAGCTTCTTAGTTAAAATTAGCTTGGATTTTTCTCAATCGAGATCATAGATTGTGGGTGAGGCTTTTGAGAAGTAAATATGTTCATCCTCATTGTATTTTTCCTACTAGGCTGAAATCTAATTGTTCTAGGATTTGGAAAAATATTTATAGGTTTATTCTTGTTTTGAAACCTAATCTTACTTTTAAAGTGCCTATGAATTCTTCTATTAATATTTGGAATGTGCCTTAAGGTAATATTTTGTTTAATGATTTAATAGATTTTGAGGGAACTTGAAATTTACATCTTGTGTTAAATACTTTGGGAGAGAATTGGGTTCCTTTTGTATTAAATGTACATATTTTCATGAATATTCAGTTTGACAATTTTAGTTGAACCTTGCAAAAAATGGTTCTACCTCTGTTAAAAATGCCTATATTTCAATTTGGAAGAAGAGGAACTTCGGCTTTCCTCTCATAAAGAAAGCCTAATTAAGAGAGTTTGGAAACTGAAAGTTTCCCCCAGGTGTAAATTATGGAGAATTATTAGGAACTTTGTTCAAGTTTCTTCTTTTGCTATGGAGCGTGGATTTAATTGCTCTAATCTGTGTGTTTTTTGTGGTCAGTCATATGAGAGTGTGCTTCATTTGTTTTTTAAGTGTTCCATGGCAAAAGTTGTGTAGTTTTCCTCTCTGTGGAATTTTATATTGGACTTCTTTAATCACTCTGAGCTCGTCAATATTATCCTTGAAATTTTGAATATTTTTTAGGAAGATTTGGAAAGAATTAAGGTGCTAACTGACCCGATCCCTTGAGACGGTGACACGTGGACATGACTCAACACAAGTAACAGCTCAGCACAACGGCCTGACCGCAACTAAGTAACGAGCCCACAGGGCAGCTCGCTACGTCACAGCTCGCCATAGGGTGAGCTCGCTACAGCGCGAGCTCGAGGACCCCCGACGTACTGAAAGGGAATACTCCAAGGCGAGTCTATCACAGCTCACGAGCTAGGATGACCAGCTCGATCCGATACTCAGGCAGAGAAACCGCCCCAAAGGCAACCTCAAGAGGAATCACCTCGAAGTACCCATAGGAGCTCGCTACAAGGTAGCTCGCAAGAGGATAGCTCACTACAAGGCAGCTCGCTACTAAGCGACGCGATATTTTCAGGAAGCTTCTATCTGACAAGACCGTACCCGTCAGACTGCACCACATCTCCCGGCTGACGGTGCAGTCCCTGCCAGCCCGACAGACTGCACCCACGTCTCCCGACAGGTAGTGGTGTGTCTGTCCTTCCGGGACGTGTCACTCACCCGATTGGGTAGTACTCTGCAATGGTTACCTGCGCAGCCTGGCAGATAACGGTTGCGACAGAGGTCCAGTGGCGGTTACGCCTGATTTGACAAGAACGCTCATATTTAAGAGCACCATGGTCGAAGGAGAAAAGGTATCTTGAACATCTTGAACATCTTGAACATCTTGAATATCTTGAACATATATGAACTTTATCTCGAGCTAATCTCGAACATTCAGTGATCTAGCGCGACCTGCACTCTTTACTGCTTTCTCCAGCGTTCTAACTTAAGCATCGGAGTATTCCCACCGGGCAAGCCCCCCGGGAATCCTTCAGCGTCTTCTTCTCAAGTACCGTCCGTCGCCAGCTAGGAGTCAGTCAGCTTCCAACCAGGAGTGCCCGGATTGCGCGGCATCATTTGGCGTCGCCTTCCTCTAAGTTTCTACAACTTCCCTCTGAGAACTTAGCATTCATGGCCTCCTCCAGCAGCGCTGGACGTGGTGCCAACCAGAACGCTTCTGGGGAGCAACCCCATCTCCCCACCGTCTGTATTGGATAGTTCACCGTTCCCCTCTCTGTGGACGAAATCCCCAGCTTGAACGTGCCTCTCACAATGGCACCCGTGAACGCTCCACTCCCTTCCACGGTTGGAGCGACCTTTGTTGAACCTTCGGTTGTGCCTTCAGTGACCAACTAGAACCAGTTGGAAGACCTAGTGCAGTGCATGCGAGCCATTAAAGCTCAAATGCTGCAGTTCCAGCAGTTCCAACTCTACCAACAACAAGTGCTGCATCAGGTCTCTCAGTACTAGTATCAACAGTAGTTGCCTTCCTTGCCTCAGGCCCAGCAGCCGCTTCCCCCTCGGCACCCGACCACGAAGCAAGTCAAGCCCTCCCCGTTGGAGCGAACGACCTCGCTGGGGAGAAGCCTCTTAGGCCCAGGATCCTCCCAGCCAAGCCTCATCCCAAGGCAGAAAGGAGAGACCAGCCACCCCCGCCTCGCAGCCTATGGGCAGGTCGGGGGCCTCCCAGCCGGTCAAGCCCGTATCGCCCCAGCACTCTCAGTTCGAGCTTCCGCTCGCAGAAAACCCGTTTGAGGTCCTAGTCATAGGCTACAGGTAGGGCCCCTCGGTTCAGAGCTACCACCAGTAGTCCGAGCCCATCGAGCTCGGTAATACCGAAGCAAGCAGCACCAACGCTGAGCTGACCAAACAGCAGCGGAGACGCCGACGAGCTTGCCGAACTGCTACTCGCGTTTTGCCCGAGCTCAGAGGTAAGGAGGGGGTAAGCTCAGATGAAGTAAAAGCTATTCCTCTCCTTTCAGTTCCTTTCCCGCTGTCGCCAGAACTTCTTGATGTCCCCATGCCAAGGGACTTTAAGCTCCCTCCCCTAGATACGTATGATGGATCCTTCGATCCGAATGATCGTGTTGACGCCTTTCAGTCCTAGATGCACCTGGAAAGAGCTAGTGAATCTTGTATGTGTGTGGCTTTCTCCACCACCTTTAAAGGGGTAGCCCGCACATGGTACCAAAATCTCGCGCCCGGATTGATAAGAAGCTGAGCACAGTTCGTGCAATTCTTCACCTCCCACTTTGTCACCAGCAAGAGGTGCCCAAGAGCCTCCTCGGCATAGTACAAAAGGAAGGGGAATCCATTCAAAGTTACATCAAGCGGTTTAACGACGCTTGTTTGCAAATACCCGATCTGGACCCTGCAGTTCGTCTCACCGCGGCCAAGCGAGGTATTACTCATAAAGAATTCAAGTGGCACGTGGTTGTCAATCAGCCCATGACCGTGACCGAGTTCCTCAAGCTCGTGGATTGGTTTATAGGGACGGAGGATGAGATCAACCAGAAGGGCGAGCAGGCCCTCGAGAAAAGGAAGAGGTAACCAGAGCCCCCAACTCAAGGCGATAGCAAGAATAAAAAGGACCAAACTCGGGGGGCAAAGCCAAATTAGCCTTTCCGAGCTCCAGCAGCAGAAAGGGACTACACGCCCCTCAACGCGAAGCGGACCGAGATCCTCGTGGCGATCAAGGATGCCCCGTATGTGAAGTGTCCACCTCGGCTGAAGGCAGACCCTAATGTAAGGAACAAAAATTTGTATTGTAGTTTTCATAAAGACCACGGTCACAACACCGAGAATTGTAAAAACCTCCACGACGAGATAGAAGAGCTCATCCATCGCACGTACTTGAAAAATTTTGTATATAATAATAATAATAAAGCAGTTCGGCAGGGGGAGCAAAGTAGAGATGCTCCCGAGTCCAGCAGGTAGGTAGAATAACCGCAGAAGCAGCCCCCCGAAGAGAGACCAGTTCAGGGGACCATCCACGTGATTGTTGGAGGTTCGATTGTGGCGGGTTGCACCTTAGCTGCAGCTCGGGCATCAGCTCGCGAGGCTGCCAGGGAAGAACAAAACCCCCCGAAGCGGCCAAGAATGGAAGACCCGATCTTCTTCACGGAGGATGACACGCGCGGGGTCCACTACCCCCATGATGATGCGCTTGTCATAAAGGTAAAGATCAACGGCTTTGAAGTCAGGCGTGTCCTCGTCGACTCGGGCAGCTCAGCAGATATTCTCTTCAAAGTAGCCTTCGACCAACTTCAGCTCCAAGAGAGCGACCTGAAGCCCACGAACACTCCCCTGGTAGGCTTCAGCGGAGAGGAAGTCAGGCCCCTGGGAAGGATTACAGTACCTGTGGAAGTCAGCACTTGGCCTAGCATAGTGAGGCTCAACCACGACTTCTTAGTGGTCGCAACCCCCTCCCCTTACAATGCCATAGTAGGTCGGCCGATCACCCATGCCCTAGGAGCTGTGGTCTTCACTTACTACTTGGCCACGAAGTTCCCCACGGACTTCGGAATCAGGGTAGTGCGAGGTGACCAGCTTGAGTCTCGCAAATGCTACGTCGCCGCCCTCAAAGGGAAAGCCAAGGTGGCCGATGACCTCGAGCTGGAGCGACCTACGGAGCAGTGCGAAGAGCGAGCTACGCCCACGGAAGAGACCGTCTCCATCCCAACATCGAGGGAGGACCCAACCCGGACACTTCAAAACGATGCTTCCATTGAGGAGCCTCTGCGATCTAAACTGGTACGCTTCTTACTTGAAAACCTAGATGTTTTTGCATGTTCCGCGATAGAAATGCCCAGCATAGACCCTAGCATTATAACTCATAAGCTTAATACTGATCCTGTAGTTAGGCCCGTTAGATAGAAGAAATGCAACCTAGCCCCAGAGCGATGGAGGGCAGTCGACGAGGAGGTCGGGAAGCTCCTTGCAGCCGATTTTATCAGGAAAGCCCATTACCCGAGCTGTGTGGCCAACCCCGTTCTGGTGAAAAAGGCTAACGGTAAATGGCGCATGTGCGTCGACTACACCGACTTGAACCGAGCTTGCCCAAAGGACTGCTTCCCACTCCCCAGGATCGACCGTCTGGTGGACGCGACCTCAGGGCATGAGTTGCTGAGTTTTCTAGACGCCTATTCAGGCTACAACCAAATCAGGATGGACCCAATTGATGAGGAAAAGACTGCCTTTATAACCGAGCTCGACCTGTACTGTTACAAGGTCATGTCCTTTGGGTTGAAAAATGCCAGGGCAACCTTTCAGCGACTTGTAAATAAGTTGTTCGAGCCATTGATTGGCCGAAAAATAGAGTGCTATGTAAACGACATGGTCGTCAATACTCAATTTTTGCATGATTTAAAATAAGACTTGCATTAAGTTTTTGAAATCCTGCGTAGATTTAACATGAAATTGAACCTGAATAAGTGTGCCTTTGGTGTCATCTCGGGTAAGTTCTTGGGATACATCGTTAACCGGCGTGGCATTGAGGCTAACCCGGATAAAATAAAGGCTATCCTAGACATGAGACCACCCCGAAAAGTGAAGGAGGTTTAGATGCTGAATGGCCGAATAGCTGCTCTGAGCCGCTTCATGTCCAAGTTCGAAGACCACTGCCTACCTTTCTTTAAAGCAATTAAAAGCAAAGGGTTTGAATGGACCCAAGATTGCCAGCTCGCGTTCGACGAGCTAAGAAAGTACCTCGCTAGCATACCGGTCTTAACCTGGCCCGAAGAGGGCAATGTTTTAAAGTTGTACCTCTCGGCAAGTGACGAACTGGTCAGCTCGGTACTAATAAAAGAAGTAGATCGGGTCCAACAACCTATCTACTACGTTAGTAAGGTGTTGCAGGGAATAGAGACGAGATATCCAGAGATAGAAAAGCTGGCCTACACACTAGTTATTGCAGTCTGAAATCTTCGTTCGTACTTCCATGCTCATACTGTTGTGGTCCTCACCAACAAACCTCTGAGGCAAGTTCTACTCAAGCCCGAGGTCTCTGGCCGACAGACAAAATGGGCCGTTGAGCTCAGCGAGTACGACCTCCAATACAAGCCGCGAAGTGCTATTAAGGCCCAAGCCTTAGCAGACTTCGTCACGGAATGCACTTTCAGCTCCGAAGTCCCTAGGCCGGTTGAGCACGAGGCCCCTAGTTCGGGCGAGCTCAAAGCTTCCAGGCCGGTTGAGTCCGAGCACCGTGAGGTAGCAACCAGTGCGGCATCTCTCCTAGTTAGGCCAAGCGTGAATTGGGATGAGGAGCCCTGGATCCTTCACATAAATGGCTCCTCAAACCAGTAGGGCAGCGGAGCCGGAATCGTTCTGTATGGCCCAAGTGGCACAAAACTAGATTACGCACTACGCTTCGAGTTCGCGGCGTCCAACAATGAAGCGGAGTACGAGGCGTTAACAGTCGGGCTGGCTCTAGCCAAAGAAGTGAAAGCCAAGCATATCGTCATCGACAGCGATTCCCAGCTCGTGGTCCATCAAGTCACGGGCAAATACGAAGCTCGCGAACCAACTACGATTGCCTACTTAGCCAAAGTAAGAGAGGCTCTGCTCAACTTCCAGTCACACTTCATCAAGCAAATCCCGAGGTTGGAGAACACTGAGGCCGACACCCTGTCCCAATTAGCCAACACCAGTGATAATACCATGAGAACCATGTACATAGAGAACCTGCCTCGGCCTAGCATTCTCGGGGGGGCAGAGGAGGTCTCTCCTGTCATTCAAGCATAGCCAATCTGGATTGATCCGCTTGCGAGCTTCCTGCTACACGGGACCCTCCCTGCAGATCACAATGCCGCCAGAAGGGTAGAGCGTCAGGTGGCCAAATACGTCATGATAGATGAATGGTTGTACCGAAGATCCTACATGCTCCCCAACCTGTGCTGCTTGCGACCTTCCGAAGCCGAGCTCATGCTCTGCGACACTCATGAGAGCCTGTGTAGCGGACACTTGGGGGGCAGGGCCCTCGCCCAAAAAGCGCTACGACAGGGTTACTACGGGCCAGCAATAAAAACACATGCTATTGAGCTCGTTTGAAAGTGTGACAAGTGCCAGAAGCATGCCAATATCCACCATCAGCCCGCTGCCGACCTTAAGTATCTCACAAGCCCGTGGCCTTTCGCACAATGGGACATCGATATACTCGGACCGTTTCCACCAGCGACAGGCCAGAGGAAGTTCTTAGTGGTAGCAGTTGATTATTTCACCAAGTGGGTAGAAGTTGAACCTCTCGTAACAATTACAGCTCGAAACGTACAAAACTTCTTTTGGAAAAATATAGTGTGCCATTTTGGGTTACCTCGAGTACTGATTTCTGATAACGGTAAGCAGTTCGAAGACATTAAATTCTAGAACCAGTGCCAAGACATGGGAATTCGATAGAACTTCACTTCAGTCGCACACCCTCAAGCAAATGGTCAAGCGGAAGTCACAAACAGAGCTATCCTCTGCGGATTGAAGGCACAGTTAGACCGAGCTAAAGGACTATGGGCAAACGAGCTACCCAGTGCTCTATGGGCTTATCGAACCACAGTAAAGACCGCTATGGGAGAAACCCCCTTCAACCTCACCTACGGCACTGAGGTTGTCATTCCAGCCGAGATCGAGGTTCCTTCGCTACGACTAGAAGCGTATGACGATAAGTCAAATGAAGACGAGCTACGTACCAACCTCGACCTGCTTGACAAAGTAAGGAACCTCGCATATATCAGGACCGCAGCCTACCAGCAAAGAGTAGCTCGGTACTATAACGCCAGGGTCAAGAAGCGGAACCTCCGCGTCGGTGACCTAATTGGGAAGGACCCTATCGAGTAAAACGGGTGCTCGGGGAAGTAACATATGAGCTCAAAACCCTAGAAGGGAAACAAATACCTCGGGCATGGAATATTGTCAACTTAAGGCAATATTACCGATAACTTCTGAGTAGACCACGAGTCACTCTCAGAGCCTAAGGGCCAAAATGCCGAGCTAACATAGACCTTAGCGCGATAAGACGCAGTCGCCTCTATGGCATGGGCGAGCTTCTGAGTAGACCGCGAGTCACTCTCAGAGCCTAAGGGCCAAAATGTCGAGCTAACGTAGACCTCGGCACGATAAGACCTAGTCGCCTCTATGGCATGGGAGAGCTACTGAGTAGACCACGAGTCATTCCCCTAGCCTAAGGGCTAGAACGCCGAGCTAACAAAGACCTCAGTACTGTATAAGGTATATCTGTTTCATCGGCAAAGGCCAAGTGTTAGTACCAGAGGCGCAGGCAGCTCGGGTGTGAACCCTATGAAGCGCAGCTCCTCTCGGTACACTACCTCAAGCACCAAGGAGCAGCTCGGAGTAACAACTACTGAAAACCCTACTTCGGGTATGTAGCTCTAGCAGCTCGAGTGGTAAAATCGCTTCAGCAGAAAGTAAAGAGCACACCATACTTAGTAGAAAAAGAGAACATTTCATTATATAAAACAAAAAATTGGGCTTAACAGCCCGGGAAGAGTTTAGAAAAAAACAAATAAAAAGTAGGGCCTAACCGCCCAAGAGAGAGATATTTTAAACTGGGTTCTAATACCCGGGAACCATCAGAATCCATTCAGAGAAGAAAACAAAAGAGCAATCGGCCTCAGGGATCCACCGCCTCCACATCATCATCATCCTCTGGAGAGTCAGGCTCCTCCTCCTCCGCTAGGTCCGCCGTCTCAAGATTTAGACCCTTCATTGTTATGCCGTCGAGGCTGAGCCCGGAGAACTTCTTTCGGACCAGCCAGCGACAGAGTTTGAATCTAGAGCGATAGAAGCTCGAGCCATACTCCACCTGGAGGTCGTGGTACTCCTGGGAGTCCTTGAAGTCCCACACCGCCTTAGCACTCTCAGCCTCCACCATGGTGTCGAAGTTCCGAGTTCGGTCCTGAAGCGTGGACTCCAAGTCTCGAACATGCTATCGAAGAGGCTCCCTCTCCGCTGCCACCCTCGACGACTCCTCCCGGTAGCGAGCACTCTCCTCAGATAGCCGGGCGATCTGTGCCTCCTAGTCCCGAACGAGTAGTTCCTGGGCTTCGCTCCCCTTTCGAGCCTGAAGGACTTCACCTCGGGCCCGGTCGAGCTCACCCTGGAGCTTTTGCATAATTGACCTCTGAGCACGAGCATCGCCGGAGTGAATGTTGGTCTGGAGGGCCATGGCGTGGATGGTGGAGTTCACCTGCCAACAAGAGACTAAGGTCAGAAAAGAGAAAAGGAGAGAAAAGAAAGAGAAGGAAGAGAAATGACACTTACCACCATGCAGTGAGCGGAGGCTAGCTTGGCGAGCTCTTTGGGGTCCATCTCTCCCCAGCGAGCGACCTCCTCATGGCATACCGCCCTTCGGCTCTTCCGCGCAGCCATGATGAAATCGTTAACACCCTCCCAGTTCCCGGTAGGGAACTACGGAAAGGGGAAGGGGCGGGATGGCCTAGACGGAGGGAACTGCCCTTGCCTCGGGAGCTCGCCTTCTTCAAGGCCACCTTCCATGGCAACTCCCACAAATGGGACAGGTGGATCCTCAGGTGGTGGAGAAGCGAAGGCCGGGTCTGCAGACTCGAACTCAGCGCCCCTAGAAGTGGAAGCTCGGTCAGGACGCGACCTCTTTGGCTTGCGCTTCTGGTTGCTGGACAGAAGGCGGCGTGCATCTACACCAGACTTGATGGCTGCCAAAAATCACAAGGTATTAGTCCGGTAAAAAAAAAAAGTCGACCCCCAAATCCTGGATGGCGGCCCTCCAGTGAGTTGGGAAGGGCCACCCCTTGGGGTAGCGAATTACAAAATAGTCCCGCTTCAAGGTCGGGTTCCTGTTCGACAGCTCGTATAAGAGCTTGAAGCCACGGCGAGGAGAAAAATAGTAGGAATGCCTTTCTGGAGGCGCTCCGGGGGAAGCATTCTTAATGCAAAGAATGGTGGAGAGGATGTCAAGGTTAAGGGGAAGACAATACTCATAAAACAAAGAGATTGTCCCAACTACATTTCAGATGGAGTTGGGATGAAGCTGGTCAACAGTGACGTTGAAGTGATTCAAAACCTCCACTATCAGAGGATGCAGAGGAAGACGGAGGCCAGCGATGAGATGCTCTTGGAAGATCACTATCTCATCAGGGCCGTGCTCCCAGAGATAGTCACTGGAAGGGAGACTATAGACAAGGTCTCTGGGGAGGTTAAATTGGAGAACCAAGGTCCTAAGTCTCTCAATCGACATGGAGGAAAGACCAAAGCTATCTGGCTCCCTGCCCCAAGAGGTAGAAGCAGTCTCGCCAGAAGCCTCCCGAGCTTCCGGGGCCTACCCCCAAGCTCCCCCTGAGCTCGAGGGGGCGTCATCTTGGTTGTCACCCCAGGAAAAGACGTGGTACGGATACCCAGACATACTGACAAAATGATAAGACTCACCAGGGAAGAAATGAACCGAAAAGACGGTGTGAGCAGAAGAAGAGATCGGGCAGCTAGATGAAGACGTGACCTCAGAATCCGAAAACAAGGCAAGTTAGCGTAAAAGAAATGAGGCCTAGGGCCCTCCTATTTATAGCCACTGTGCCCTCAAATCGACAACTCAGATTAAGACGGATCTGACGGTTCACAGTCAAGCTGACTGCACGCCTCCTGAAGTTGAAACGTGACTGGATGCACATCTCTCATGATTAAGGTAATGACGGCTACACGTCTTCCGGAACTGAGAGCCGCTTCGGCATGTCTTTTGGCATTCAAAAGGTCCAGAGACCCCCTGACTTTTGCGCGCGTATTTAATGTGATCAGTCAATCAAGTTTGAACTTCGGGTCAAATCCACCCGTCACACTTCATGAACTCCTCACGCTAAGGTAGCACCCTTAGCCCGAGGAGTGGGGGGCAATTGATGAAGGGTGATTTGACCTGACCCCTTGAGACGGTGACACATGGACATGACTCAGCACAAGTAACAGCTCAGCACAATGGCTTGACCGCGACTAAGTAACGAGCCCGCAGGGCAGCTCGCTACGTCACAGCTCGCCACAGGGTGAGCTTGCTACAACGCGAGCTCGAGGACCCCCGACGTACTGAAAGGGAATACTCCAAGACAAGTCTAACCCAGTTTGCAAGCTAGGATGACCAGCTCACTCCGATACTCAGGCAGAGAAACCGCCCCAAAGGCAACCTCAAGAGGAATCACCTCGAAGTATCCCTAGGAGCTCGCAAGAGGATAGCTCGCTACAAGGCAGCTCTCTACTAAGCGACGCGATGTTTTCAGGAAGCTCCTATCTGACAAGACCGTACCCATCAGACTGCACCACGTCTCCCGACTGACGGCGCAGTCCTTGCCAGCCTGACAGACTGCACCCACGTCTCTCGACAGGTGGTGGCATATCTGTTCTTTCGGGACATGTCACTCACCCGATTGGGTAGTACTCTGCAACGGTTACCTACGCAGCCCTGGCAGATAACGGATGCGATAGAGGTCCAGTGGCGGTTACACCCGATTTGACAAGAACACTCATATTTAAGAGCCCCATGGTCAAAGGGGAAAAGGTATCTTGAACATCTTGAATATCTAGAACATATATGAACTTTATCTCGAGCTAATCTCGAACATTCAATGATCTAGCGCGACCTGCAATCTTAGCCTTCTTTGCACTCTTTACTGCTTTCTCTACCGTTCTAACTTAAGCATCGAAGTATTCCCACCGGGCAAGCCCCCCAGGAATCCTTCACCGTCTTCTTCTCAGAGTACCGTCCGTCGCCAGTTAGGAGTCAGTCAGCTACCAGCTAGGAATGCCTGGATTGCGCGGCATCACTAACCTAATTGGCATTTGCTTGCTATTACATTTGGATCTGTAGGAATAATGTAATTGTGGTTTTTAAAACTTTCTTGAGCTCTATTGAGTATCATCGGTGGGTTGGAAATCAAAGATCTCATTTTGGTAGTCATCTTTACATTCTGTTTCCTCTGCTTGCTTGTTGTATCTTTTGTGATGGAGAAACTATTGATGCTAGTATGGGTACATTTGGTTTTGTTTGTTATAAATCTGCTAGTGGTTTTCTTGCTTGCTGTATTTTTTGTGATGGAGGAACTATTGATGCTAGTATGGGTACATTTTGCTTGTTGTAATGCAAGGACCAGTAGAGCTAGAGTTGTGGGCTATCTGGAAGGCTCTGTTATTTGCGTGAGAAAATGACTTTTTGGATGTGATTATCCTTTCATATTGTTCCACCTTACTGAATGATATAGCTTTTGCTGATTTTGGGAGTATTCCGTGGACTTGTCTACCCTTGATGGATAAAGTTATTGGTCTATTCAGGTCCTTCTTATTTCTTGATAGTAAATATATAAATACAACTGTTAATATGCTTGTCCATGTGGTTTCTAGGGAGGCTAAATATTGTGAAACTGATATTTTATGGGTTGGACACGTTTTGGGTAGTTTATCAATTCATGCTCATGCTTTGGTTTTTAGTCAAAATAAATGAAATGTAATTACTAATTTACCCATTTTCATGGTAATGTGGCATTTCCAGAAATTCTCTCAATAGCAAAGGTTGTTGGCCCCCAACAGCTAAAGATTTTTCCTTCAGAGGAAGGGGGCTTAGCTTTCTTTTTCTGAACTCCTAGACGGATGTAAATATATTTTTATAATAGTTATGTTTCTTTAGTGATAAAAAAACTCTCTATCTCTTTCTCTCCTAATACAGACCCTTATCGGGTCCCACATAACCCTTTATCTCCCCCTCCTCTTCTATCTTTCACCCCATTATGACACAAGGCCCCATACAATCTCTCTCTCTCTCCTAACATTAGGCCCATTGGGTCCCACACAACCCCACTCTCTCTCTCTCCCATCTCTCTTCCACCCATTTATGACATCCGGTCCCACACAACCCTCTATTTCTCTCTTAATATTGGGCCTCGCCATGTCCCACACAACCCCCTATATCTCTCTTGATAGTAGGCCCACCGCATCCAACATTCAATCCCCTTTCTATTGACATTGAGCTTAACCATATCCCACATAGGCTTGTCAGTGATACTCGAAATCTGAGGTCCGATCTAACATCCGTTGTGATTATCTCAGATTTAGATGATGTAATTATGTAATCGGATTGGATTTGGATGTTATAATCTACATCTAATTAATAATCAGATCGGGTTCGAATTTGATCTCATTTGATCCACTTAAAATCCAAATCCAATTATATTATAAATAAAATTTATAAATCTGAATACGATTTGAGTCCTTTAGGATTCGAATTTAAATTTGAGTCTTTAAGTCTGATTAGATTTCATAGCGGATGCAGATTTTGCTGCATTTGATCCAAGTCTAATCCTATTACAACCCTAATCCCCCCCCCCCCACACACACTTGGTCTCTCCTCTGATTATAATATTGGTGAAAGAATGGTAGGATCCATCTAATGGACGCCAAAAAGGTTGCGGAATGGGTGGGCAAATTTAAAAAAATTTCCTACCTTCTTCCAACTGAGAATCATATTCCCTAAATTTAGAATACAATATTCAAGGATCCTACTTGAACCATAATCGAACCAGATCTGAACCAAAAAGAAAAGGGAGGAATATACCTGATCCGGAGAAACAGTATCTCCCAAAGTTGGTGTTCACGCCCAAAGAAGACACCAAGATCCACTCCTGCTGAAGATGACACAATTGTGGGTGGAAAGAAACCAGTAGAGTGCGTCCTACATACTGGATCCTTCACAAGAATCCTCTGGAAACTCTGAACATCGAATTTTTCTCAGTCTTTTCTGCAAGACTGATGTCAAGAACTGATTTCTTGACTTCTTTCTTCTTCCAAGATCAAATCTTGCAAGAAGGAATGGCAGCGGCTGGAGGAGAATTCCAAGGACAAAGATGGCTGAAATTGCTTCTCTTGTCTATGGAGTGTGAATGAGATCTGATCTCAGTTCGCAGGAAGCTTCTTGCTATCTCAAAAACCCTTGTTCGAAATCTGATATGTTTCTCTTGTGGTTTCTCCTCTTTTCTTCTTGATTAAGAAACCTCCTAATTAGGAGTTATCCCAATCCAAATCATTATTTGGATAGAAGATGATCTTAATCCTATCTACAGATTAAGTTAGATTACTCCTGTTCTAATCAGGAGGTTACCAGATTCAAATCTAATTTGAATTTGGTCTCCCATAATGGATAAGGTTAAAAGGCCCTATCCTTTTACTAACATTAATCTCAAATCTGCCCCATAGATGGGTGATCATATCAGCCCAGCTCGAAATGGGCTTTTAGCCCATTAAGTGTTCAGTGCTTAACTAGTTTCCAGTATGCTGCCTAGTTGAGCTTCTTTGTATGGCGTGGGACCCAAGCATTGATCTACACACCAGCCACATGGGTTCGACCCAACCTTTATTACAAGGCCCAACCAAATTCACTGAAAAACTCAGTAAACCCCTGAGCCCATCACATGGACCCTATGGGCCCCTTACATTAAGTGGTCCCTGGGCCAAGCCATCTTATAAAAACCCAAGGACTGTGGACAGGTGCAAGATTAGTCCATCAGGTATTCTCTTAAATGGTCTTACACTTAACCTCTCAACCCTTAATGATCAAGCACTGCCCGACAAGAGAGGACCTCTCCCTCGGCTGTAAGGAACAGTGCCGCACTCTCCACTCACATGAATCCCGAGAATTAAAACCATTTGCAAACATTTTGAAACCGTATATATATATATATATATATATATATATATATATATTAATTTTGCAAAACAAAATTCTAACAATTGAAATCAACTGCCGGCAGTTTGGTTTCCATTAGAGAGAGTGCATTCCCGATCATTACCTTTGTCCGACAAAGGGGTTGATCCTGTCACTATGATCACCCACTCAGATGAATTCTCAGACTGTCCCAACATACCCAGGTTTTGATCCCCGCTAAGGATCTCACTGATTGGCATATCAAAGACAACCCGATCCGACACCTAGTGAAGTGTCATAATCGAGTTTAGGGGTTAGGTGTAACTTTCTAGTTTTGCCCATCCGTCTCTAAGGTCCAGGGCAATACTGGAAATTTAGTCCGGTTCAAGCATTCAAGTAATCCCATACTGCATGTGCCTTGGGTATTACCCTGGTGGCCGAGACAGGCCATCCCAACACTTGGCGGCACACCAGTATCAACCTTGGCAGGATAAATCTCCCCAGACTTATCCAATGGATGTGAACATTTAAAACTAATACGAGTCTTTATAAATGTCCAGTTTTAGGGTCTTACACAGAATTATACCAAACAACATGAATCAACACATGCACTTTATTTATTTACACTAGATGTCAAAAGTACATCAAATCGGATTGAAGCTAAGGGCATACAAAACTGTTTAACAATTGGGTCCCACCTCTCTATCTCTCCCCTCCATTTTGATCCACGTGTTATCCAACCAAAATAGGGCTTTTGTGCCTACACTAAGCAAGGGCATTAAAGTTTAAACAATAGACAATAGATATCGATAGAAAAAACTATAATTTTCTTCAAAAATAGAAAAATAGCATTAACAAATTGAATAGTTTTTCAAAAAACCATATAAAAATCTATGTCAAAAAATAAAAAATATTTCTAGGAAGTTCCTTATTATAATATTAAAAATATAGAAAATAGTTAAAAAATAAGAATTAGGTTATTACTAATATTAGAAAGAATATTTCTAACCAATTAACTAAAATTTGAAAGAATATTAAAAATATAGAAAACAATGAAAATTTGTGAGATTTAGGAGAGAGGTTTCAAGAGGTTTAAACACTAAAAAGTAAAATAAAAACATAAAAAATAAAATTTTCTAATAAAGTAAAAGTACAAATAATAAAGGAGTTAAAAATCAAAACAATTAAGTAAATCGAATGTTGAAAATTCAAAATAATCTTACATATTTGGTAATGAGAGAGAGATGGGTATTAGATGTTGAATAAAGTAAAATAAACAACATTATTGGATAAAAGAGTAAAAAAGCATGGTAGGATTGTAAATAACAAAGGTTATTAAACATTAGATTATGTTTTCTAAATGCTGAGGGGTCGTCCGTACCCCACTTCGTTGTTAGTATAATAGTTTCTCTGCTATTTTTTTTACACATCTTTATTTTCTATATTGCCACATATGCAATGAAATTGGGAATAAGATTCAACAGAGGAAGACCTTTATGGGAGTAAGTAAAATGTGGGGTGGTGTTAATAGGATTAATTATTTAAGATATTGATTGTTTGGTTCGCTGGTTTTGTTGTCTGTTTCAGATGAGGTTGTAGGTTCATAAGTATTTCTCAACAGTCTATTCGCTTATCTTCTTGTCAATATTTTTTTTTGTGAATCTAGGCATGCTTTTAGTTTTCATTTTTTCAGTCTTAAATGCCTGTTTACAACCAAAAGCTCTATTTTTTGGCTTCTCGTGGCTTGAATAGAACTTTTTTGTAGAGCAAGTAATAGGGGTACAAGTCGGGTGGGTTGGGTTAGGTTTATGGTCAGTCCAGGCCTGGCCCTAAAATTTGAGCTTAAGGCCCGAGCCTGAGGTCAAGCCTGATTTTCCCAACTCGAGTTCAGCCTGCCCTGTAATTCGATGCACTCAAGTTAGGCTTGGGCTCGGCTTGGGCTCGGGTTGGTCAATGAACCCACTCTAAAATTATACATATATAAATGTATTTATGCAAATATGTGTACATATATTTAAGTATGTATGTAAATATATATGCAACATTTACATATATACACATATATATGTATAAATGTATATAATTGGGCCGAGCTCGGGCTGGGTTTGGGCTACCTAAGGGCTAGGCCCAAGCCCGGCCCGAAAAATAGAAAATCCCGACTTCTTGGGCCTGAGCCCAGCCTAGGACTGAAAATCCAAGCCCAGCTCATGTAAAATTTCAGGCTCGAGCTAGGCCCGCCCAAGTTGCACCCTTAGCAAGTAAAGCCAACCATTCGATTGACCTTAAGCGGTTATTGTGGTCACTTTGTCAAGCAAGCACTATTCTTGTGTTTGGTATTATTGCCACTTCTACCTGCAACGTTTTAGGTTGGTCAATACAATTTTTATGAGAATATGTATTTTTTTCTACCACAAATGCATGAGTTATCAATGCAACACTAGTTATTGCTTCTTTAGAAAATATCAAATTTAGTGCGGAAGTGGTTATTTGACAATGATGTAACAAGACAATTTTTCAAAATTTTGTATTGACCAACACAAAACATTGCAAGTAAAAGTGACAATGGTACCAAACAAAACCTATATGTCTTTATCAGTATTTCAGGTCAAAGAGATTATTGTATTTGGGTTGGTGGATTGGGTCGGGTCTACTAGTCTTATTCATTATGATTTAACTATAATTACTTACTTTCAATAATTTTTGAAATTTAATGAATTGACTGGTTATATTAATTTAACATTAGTTTAACAATAATTATTGAAATTGAACAGTAAATTACTGATTAACCGAAAACTAATCTTATAAAACTACTTTTAATTGACTAGTTATATTTATTATGATTTAACTATAATTACTTTTTATTCAGTGAATTGACTAATTATATTTTCATTGCATTCAAAATTACTTACCAAGATATAATAGTTAATTGAAAATTAACTTTAGTAAATTTATTTATCAAAAATTAATTTTCAGGAAATTAATTATGGTTAATTTTGTTATACTATTGAACATTATTAACTTTGGTAATTTACCGAAAACTAACATGGGTAATTTTGGTAATATAATTTAAATTACCAAAAAATTAAATTAAATTAATAATTTTGGTAATTCATTGAAACTTACTTAATTTTGGTAAAAATTTTTAATATAAATTATTAATTTACATGGATTATAATTTAAGTGACATTTTCTACTCTGCTTAACAAAGCCCAAGCATCACACAAAAATGCCACATCACCCACCCTCCCCTTCCTCCCTTCCCCCTTCTTCCTCTCTCATTAATTCTCTCCCTTCTTTCCCCTACCTAACCCTCCCATTAAGCTAAGTGGCAAGCCCTCCCATGACAAATAGGTGAACGTGCCCAGCCTAAACTCTCTAACTGTTAGCCCTCAACAACCAAAGTTATCTTGAGGGAAACCTTCACATACATTCACCCATGTTAAGCTTCATTAACATTGTCTAATGTTCATCACCATCGTGTGGCAATACATCTCTTTCCTCTATGATTGTTTTTTTTTTATAATAAACGTAAGGGGCTACACAAGACAGGGGGTAGCACGTCCCCACAAATCATTAAAACAAATAAACGCAAAAGGCCAAAGCAACTTACAAAGGTTCAGAGAGACACAACTATCACTTAGCAACTAGGCTTCATGAGCATGGTGAGCCAACCAATCCATAGCTTGATTTGCTTCTCGAAAAACATGCTTGTAAATGATTCCCTTCCCGCACCTCTCCTTGAGCTCCCAGCAATCTTGAATGATGCTCCTTAGGTTCCACGTGCATGGACAAGACTTGTTAAGAAAAGATATCACAATCTTGGAATCACCCTCAATTATGAGAGGAAAATTTGTGAAATTCAAGGCCAAATTTTGGGCTTCCCAGGCAGCCCAAGCTTCCACCCTATTTATGGAGGTAAAACCTAATTTATAAGCTTTAATATCCAAAACTGCACCCAAGTGATTCCTAGCAAGAGCCGTAATGGTGCACATATCGTCCTCCAAAATCTGGGGGGTTCCACCTTATATATTTATGGTCTTTGGTTAAACTTTCCCCATTAGACTTATTTGAACACTCTTGAAATTCCATAAGCGAGTGGAAGACATTGTCAATGACCTTAAAAAGAGGAGTCGAAAGATTCTTAAAAACCCTCAAATTTCTACTCTTCCACAGATGCCATAACATGAAAACACATTTTTCCTTTTGCCAATCCCCTTCAAGCAACAAACTCTTTGAAAGGTTCTGCCACCAATATTTTAAGGATCTCTCTTGATCATCAAGCCCTTGGATAGTTGGGAGGATAATTCCCCAACAACTCCTAGCGATAGAGCATTTCCTAAAGATATGATCCACATCCTCATCTTCACCACAAACATCATAGTCATCATTAATGTTGAAACCCTTTCGTCTAAGGAGAGCCTTAGAGGGAAGCCGATAATTCCACAATAGGTACAAAAACACTTGAAGTTTAGGCAAGCACTTAAGATTCCAAATGTTTCTATTCCAATTAAACCTATCTATTGGGTTTGAAATACTATCACATTACAATCTATAGGCAAAATTTGAAGAAAATTTGCCATTAACATTAAAGCACCACACCAATTCATCCACTTTAGACTCTGATGGGATGAAAATAGTTTTGATCTTCATCCAAATATCATAAGGAACAAAATTGCATATTTTCTTTCTATTCCAAATTTTTCTTTCTTAATCAATCACATCACTCACTAAGAGTTCCTCATTACCAATGTTATCTTGAGGAACCAAATTCACAATAGCTTTATTTCCAATCCATCTATCTCTCAAAAAAATCACTGAATTACCATTGCCAATTTTCCAACACAAACCCTTCATAAGCTCTCTAGCCAAAAGGATTCCTCTCCAAGCCCACAAGATACCTTTCTTGCTTTTAACATCCAAGAACTTACTTGTTTTTAGATATTTACTTTTAATTACTCTGACCAACAAATTGTTTTCACCAGTAAGGATTTTCCAACCTAATTTTTCAAGGTTGACTTCATTAACCCAGGCAAGGTTCTTAAAGCCTAAACCACCCTTATCTTTAGGAGTGCAAACTCTTTCCCACTTCATAAGGTGAATCAGCTTCCTGCCATTAGAGTTGGACCAGAGAAAACCCCTTTGAATTCAATCAATCTCCTCAATCATGTTCTTTGGAATTTGAAAGGATCCCATCATAAAATGAGGAATCATACTGACATTGGAGTTAAGAAGAGTGATTCTACCAACTATAGAAAGAGAGTTCTTTTTTCCAATTTGCCAACTTACTAACAATTTTCTCACGGAGATCAAGAAAAGTGTTTTTTGTGACCTTCCTCTAATAATGGGGGCACCTAAATAGGATTTGTAATTTGCTTCTATTGGAATCTTCATAAATTTGAAAGATTAAGGCTTTGACCCAATGCCTTTGCATAGTTATCAAGTATTTCTCTGACCTTAAGACCCGCAAGGATCATAGCTTCAGAAAAAATAAGACAATCATGAGCAAATTGTAGGATGGGAATCGTAGGAGCACCACTAGCAATTTTGTAGCCAAAAGGGTATACCATTTTCAAATACTCTTACTCCAACAATCTAACTAAGAGTTCAACACAGAGAACAAATATATAAGGGGAAAGAGGGTCTCCTTGTCTTAAACCTCTCATGGGGTGAAATTCTCTAGTAGGCTTCCCATTAATTAAAATTTGGTAACAAACTGTTTTGATACATTCCTTAACCCAATTTATCCATTTCTCATGGAAATCAAATTTCCTTAAGACTTTCTCAATAAAATTCCATTCCAATCTGTAATAAGACTTCTCCATGTCAATCTTGCAAGCCATTACCCCCATTTTCCCCCTCTTATTTCTCATAGAATGCATCATCTCATGGGCAAGAAGAATGTTATCATTGATTTGTTTGTTAGGAATAAATGCACTCTGATACAAGGGAATGATTTTATCCAGCAGAGGCTTGATTCTATTTACTAAAATTTTTGAAATAATTTTATAAATAACATTGCAAAGACTAATAGGTCTAAAGCAATCCACTGATTAAGCATTTTTCTTTTTTGGAATGAGTGAAATTTAGGTTTTGTTGAGAATCCTACATAACTTTCCTGAATGAAAGAAAGCTTTTACTACTTTGCACGCTAAATCCTTAACAATATTCCAATATTTTTTGAAAAAATAAAACATTGAGACCATCAAGTCCCCATGCTTTAAGATCCTTCATAGAGTGAGGGCATAGAGGATTTCTTCATCAATAACATCCCTCCCAATATCATTGTTTTGATCATCACTAATACAATGAATTATACCCCTATTGACTTATTTAATATTATTATTCTCCCGGGCCTGTAATCTTTTTTTTCAAATTGCTTACAAAAGTAGTCAGCAATTTCATTATGATCATTTATTACAATTCCATCCTCATCTTTGATATAGACAATCCTATTTCTCGCCCTCCTAATTGTAGCCATTGTATGAAAAAACTCCTATCCCCTAGATTGATCCAATCAATTTTAGATTTTTGGGCCCAATAAAACTCCTCCCTTTTAAGGATATTATTTAGAATAAATTACAAAGACCCCCCCGTACTATGGGGTCAGTGACAAAGACCCCCTTGTACTATGACCATGAGAAAAAGACCCCCTTCCGTTAGTTTTCCGTTAAAATCCATCGTTACAATATTTTTTAATCCTCATATTACCCTCATAATAATTATTCCAACGACCGGAAGAAAAGCACTGTTCATCGTTCCTAACCTTGCGATGCACGAATAGTAGGCGGTAATCCCCTCAGATTCCTTCACATTTCTCTCTCTCTCTCTCCCTCTCTATCTCCCCAGATTTATTTTCTTCCCCTTCCCCGAGCTCCACGGAAGAAAACGAAGAAGTGTCGGACACTGTTTCCCTCGACGAATTCTCCTTGAAAAGAAGCTCAAATTCACAAGATGAATTGCAATTGTTAGTTATGTTCCCCGAAGATGGCTTTTTCGCACTTTCCATCATGCTTAGGGATTGGGTTCCGAATTCGGCTATTTTGACCAGAGATGATGTATTCGTACTAGTAACTCATTGCGTGTAGACCTGCTCATGGGCCGGGAAGCCCGATGGCCCGGCCCGCACCCCAATCGGGCTTGATCATGTAATTAGGCTTGCGGGTCTGACCTCGGGCCTAACACAGTAAGCCCGACTGTGTTTCGGGCCGGACTCGGAATTTGTCAAAAAAGCCCGGCCCGAGCCCGGCCGGGTTCGGGATTTCGCACGGGCTTACACGGTTACACCAACCGAAGCCGCTCTGGACACTTGTCCAAGCCGTGCACGTCATTTCCGCTCGGAGACGTGATGTCATTCTAAACGGGAATCCCAATCAAAACAGAAAGCAGATACCATCCGTAAAAGAATTCTGACCTGGGCTGAAGACAGAGCGTACGAATCCGAAAATCAGTGACGCAGATTTTTGTCCCCGACTATTCGATGGATTCACCCGCTTGCCGTCGCCTGAAAGCAATTCAAGGCCATCTGGTTTCCACCGCCGGCGACACACAGTTGCAGCTTCGGACGAACGAGACTGCTGGAGAGTTCGTTAGCGGTAACTTTTTCTTTCTGCTAGCGTCTATATGATAATGCGTGAGTAAACAAATCGGACTTCGAAACCGGGATATTGGTCAACTGAAGCGAGGCCTTCTAGTTATTGTTTCCATTCTAGAGCTAGGGTTCCTGCAGAATACGGGTTAACATGTCAAATTAGTCGTGTCTAATGATCATGCGCTTTTTTGTTATTGCTATTGGTTTGTAGCTCTTCTGCTTGTTTTGGTTGGGCCCTCCATGACATTGCAATGATAGCGTTTGAGCTTTCTGGTGGTCGTAGACTCGTAGTCTCGTAGTTACTTTTCATTCTGAGTTGAAAAAGCTTTTTTTCTTTTTAATCCCCACTGCTTTTTACGAGGAGAGAATTTAATGGTTGGGCATTTTTGACGCACTTTCGAATCTTTGATCGAACTTCTTAATCTGTGAATCGGAGCGGAGTTTTCAGAACTAGACACTTTATTCTTTGACTATAAAATTGGCTTTACAGCACCCCGTTCTCAGAAAAAGATAATGTTATGTTTGTGATTTGGATTATTTGTTGCGACCCTCTTCATGAATCCGCTCCGTATCAAGTTGAGAAAAAAACCCGAAGGCAAAATTTTATAGTGATTTGTGATAGAAGTATAAGTGTTATGGATGCAATCTATGTTCAGTTTATGGGTCTGATCCAAATAAGAAGAGTTATGTACTCGGGGCTTTTCTCTTCTATACTTCTATTTGGCTTGTGAGAGAAATTGAGCGATTTTTTGGTGTATTTGGGGTTTAGGGTTTTTTGAGTTTGGGGTTTACGGTTTTCTGAGATTGAGGTTGTGTGTAAACAGCTTTGTACTCATTTTAAATCTGATTTCTGCTCCTCCTTCGTCCGTGGGTGTAGGATTTAAGCCGAATCACATAAATCTGTGTGTTCTCTCTATTTACTTCTCTTTATCTCTGTTTTTCTTCCACTTTTTGGATGCCATTTGAATCTGTGTTTATGTGTTTTGCGTAACAGATAAGACAACCATGTTTTTGAATGAAATAATTAGTAGGGTGAGGCAATATTGCACCAAAATAACAACAAACAATTGAAGACAAAATGGGTTCAGAAATGAAATACGTGAAACTATGTAGTATAGTACGCGGTTGATTAGAGGTCCAAGTCTGTACCCTATTTGAAGAATTTACATGGCATTGGCCTGGGCACATTGAAATTCTAACAAAAGCTCAACCAAGCCTGCCCAAATTGAAACCCTACAGTTGATGTGTTATTCCACTTCTTGGGAGGAGTGGATTGGATGCAAACCTAAGTACCTATACCATTTTTACACAAAGTGGTTTCTGTTAGAGACTCAGACTAGAGCCTAAGTTCTCTCTCATGCTTGCGTGAGATTTTACTAGTGCACCAAGATTGGGATAAAACAAGAAGACATGTGGTTTTTGAAGCCTCCACATGTTTACTTGTTAAATGGATTTAGCAACCCTATTAACTCATTTAATCAAGTCTCTTCCATTCATGGGTTGTTTTTGAGTTCCTCTCTCAAAAGAATGGGATAAATAAGTCCTTAGAATTTTAGAAAACAAACTTGGTGATGCATGATTTTCACTTTTTTAAGGCTTAAGTTCTACAATAGGTTAAGGATTACCAAAAATGGTTTCCATGGTACTTCATGGTATCATCATCATCTTCTATTATTTTTGTTTATTATTTACTAATTTTAGTAGAATTCCACCATACTTTTTGCACTTGATGTTTCAAACCACAATTTTCCACTTACTTATTAGTTTAGGGAACTAATTAGTTCTTCTAGTAACCAGATCATGCAGCGGGTGGGTTCATGGAGTGGAACTGAATTTTGGGAGTGCCAAATTTTAAAAGCTGCAACATTTTCAACTTTTTTTACCTGCAGTGTATATGTGCATGCTTGTGTATTTGAGTTTAACCTGCTAAGGCATAAAATACAATAATTTTTAAATGGCTTAGTTATTACAAGATCAACTTGTATTTTACTTTATATTCACAATTCACTAGCTATACATTAAGTAAATTAACCAGTTGTAGAAACTAGGGTTTCAAGAGAGAGGAAGAAGAGAAGAGAAGAAGAAGAAGAAGAAGAAGAAGAGGAAGAAGAGAGCAAGTGTCGAGAGGTGTGTGTTATTCATTGTTCACACCCTCAAAAGATTACTTTATAATTTGAGAAAATAATAATTACAAGAAGGCCCCTATCTAGTAGAGGTGTAAACCCATGGGTGGCCTGTACAAAGTGCTAGCCCGCGGGCCATCGCGGGCAGTGCTGCCCTCCTTGTCGAAAAATTTGGGGGTCGGCCTGGCACAACCCATGGCCCAGGCCCTTGTGGGCCCATGCCGTGCCACGGGCCGGGCTGGCCCATGGGCCGGGTTGGGCCGTGTATCGGGCCAAAGCTATTTATTAAAAAAATTGACAAAAAAACTTAAAATTTTAATTTTATATGAATTTTGTGTATAAAATTGCTTATATATGCAGTAATTAAATAAATTAGTATAATAAAATTAAAAAAATATTTATTTTATTAATATATTATATACTATATGTTATTGTATAATTATAATATATATAAAATATATATAAATATATTTATTAGGCTGTGGCCAGCCCGCGGGTAGCACGGCCTGCATGGTCGTGCCGGGCCTGGCACGGCCCACAAACCGTCATGCCGGGCCGCGGGCGACACGACCCAATTTACACCTCTATATCTAGGTGCCGAAATACTGGGAGAGTACAAGAAAGGAGGAAAAGACCAAAAACACCCCTGTCTAACCATTCTCAACATTCCCTCTCAAGCTGAACATATATGTCAATCATGCTCAGCTTGACAAGGTTCTTAGCAAACTTTGGATGGTGAACACCTTTAGTGAGGCAATCAGCTAGATGGCCTTCTGACCTTACAAAAGGAAGGCAAATCTCTTTGCTAGCAATTCTTTCTCTAATAAAGTGTCTATCCACCTCAATGTGCTTTGTACGATCATGTTTGATAGGATTGTGAGCAATATTTATGGCTGCTTGATTGTCACAATATAGTCTCATTGGAACATCTGCTTGGATGCCCATGTTAATAAGGTCTTCATCAACAAAAGTAATTTAGACACTCCATGAGCCATTGCCCTGTACTCTGCCTCAACACTAAAACGAGCAACCACAGATTATTTCTTATTTCTCCAGGAAACAACATTGCCTCCAATTGAGGCACAATAACCGGATGTAGATCTTCTATCATCGATGGGCCCTACCCAATCGGCATTTGTGTAAGCCTCAATCTTTAGATGGCTGTGGTTGGAATACAACATCCCTTTGCCAGGGCATCCTTTCAAGTAGGTTAAAATTCTATTAACTGCTTGCATATGGGATGTCCTGGGTTCATGCATATATTGGCTAACCACTCCAACAACATAGGAAGTGTTAGGTCTAGTTAAACAAAAATACAGAAGACGTCCCACCAATCTCTGATATACCCCATGTCTGGAAGAACTTCTCCTTTAGTAGAGTTTAACTAACATCTTTAGAGACATATATCTTGCCAGAGAGAGCATCAAAGCATCTATAGCCTTTTTGGACTGGAGAGTAACCAGGGAATACACACTCAGCTGATTTATGGTCAAACTTGTGCTGAGAATGACTCATATCATGAACAAAACAAACACAACCAAAGATCTTAAGGGGTAGATTAAGAGGAGGTTCATTAGGGAAGAGTAGTTGATGAGGAGAATGAAGGTTAAGGACCCTTGATGGGAGTCTATTAATGAGATATACAACTGTCTCAACAACATCACCCAAAAAATGAGTTGGAACATGAGTGCGGAACAATAAGCCTTGAGCAACTTCAACCACATGCTTGTTTTTTCTTTCAACCACCCCATTCTGTTGTGGAGTATGACTACATGAACTTTGGTGAATAATGCCCCTGTCTTCAAGAAATCTATGCAAGTGATGTTCAAAGTATCCCTTGGCATTGTCAGATCTTATTATCTTAACTCTTTTATCAAATTGTGTTTTGACCATATTCATGAAGTTTTGAACAATTATAGGAATTTCATCTCTACTTTTCATCAAATAAAGCCATGTATACCGACTATAGTCATCAACGAAGAGAATGAAATATTTGTACTCCCCATACAGGGGACAACATATGGGCCCCAAACATCAGTATGGATCAAATGGAAAGTAACATTAATTCCTTTACTGCTTGCAAAATATGTGTTTCTACATTGTTTGGATAATGACAAACTTTGCATTCAAAATTCAATTTGGACACATAATCAAACAAGTTTGGAAACAAAAGCTTGACAAAATTGATAATATGACTAAGGCGACAATGCCATAATTTCAAATAGGAGTAGATTTGAGCCGAGCCGAATAGTACCAGGCTCGAGCTCGGCTCGAGACTATTCTACAAGGCTCGACCTCGAGCTCGAGCTTGGCTCGAGTCAAAAGTTCATAAGCTCGAGAGGCTCGGTTCAGCTTGTTTAATATTTTATAAAAATAAAAATTATATATATATATATTTGAGCTAGCTCGCGAGTCTCACGAACTGAGCTCTAGTAGGCTCGAGCTCGGCTCGTTTAATAATCGAGCCACTGAATTGGGCTCGAGCTCGGATGAAGCTGAGCCGAGCCGAGCTTTTTACAAGCTGAGCTCGAGCAACTTGTGAAAAGTTCGGTTCGTTGCCACCCCTAATTTCAAAACTCATTTTCTCATTGGAACAAGACTCAGTCTGGCTTGACAATCCATTCTTTGAAGGTCCATCCAGGAGGTAGACTCCATCAACTTCATGCCCACTTCCAGTTGTCTTCCTCATGCTCAGGTCTTGAAAACACAGTGGTTGGAAAAAAAAGGTCATTGAGCAATTGTGGGATTTTGTTAGAAAACTAATAGACAATAAATTCTTTTTGTAGCTGGGGCACATGTAGATAGAGTCAAGAGAAAGGTTATTACTGATTCTGACTTCACCCTAACCTGAGATTGGGGTCTGAGATCCATCAACAACAGTAATCTTGCCCTTCCTCGGGGTTAACTTACATGAGGTAAAATGTGAAGGCATACCAGTCATATGGGCACTGGCCCCAGAGTCTACAATCCATGGGCTAAAGGAGGTGGAACAATCAAGTGCTGTACCTGTCTTGGCATATGAACTAAACAGATTATTAAGTCTAGAACCAGATGAGGATGATGTACCACCCTTCTTTAGCTGCAACAATATATTCTTGAGTTTGTCTATCACATCAGAGGAGTCAAACACATTTGAGGGCTGGGCATCATTACCAATTGTAGAGAAGTGCGCATTGCCCTTCTTCCTGATTTTGTACTTCTCCAGTTTTAGATGAGGATTGAGCTTTCAACACCTTTCTTTAGTGTGTCTTGGCTTCTTGCAGTACTCACAAATAACATCCTCGACCTTCTCTGCAATGGGATGTTTGCTAGTATTTTGCTTGGGTCGATATGACATAAAGGCAGAATGATCACTCATAGAGGATTGCATCATGGCGGTTCTTCGGCTTTTTTCTCCTTGTATAAGAGAGTAAGCAGTAGCAAGAGAGACAATGCTTGCACTAAGAATGTGTTGCCTGGTGAAATCAAACTCTGGATTTAAGCCTGCCAAAAAATCAAAGACTCTATTCTCCTCTATGTACTTCCGATATTGCTCACCATCTTCAGGGTCCTTCCAAACTAGAACTTTCAAGTGATCCATTTCTTCCCAGATGGACTGTAGAGGAGAGAAATACATAGCAATAGATCTCTCCCCTTGATGCATACTGGAAGCTTCTCTCCGAAGCTGATACGCTTTGGCAATATTGTTAACTTGGGAATAAGTAGCAACTACCCTCTCCCAGATATCCTTGGTAGATGGAAGAATAATGTAATTTCGGGCATTATGAGGTTGAGCAAATCAGCCATGACATAACAAGAGAATTGTCTTGTTCACACCTTGCAAATTTCGGGTCTTCAGGACTTGGCTTCCCTTCCCTTCCTGTGATGAATTCTAGTTTACCCCTCCTAGTAATGGTAAGTTTAGCAGATTGAGACCACTCTAAAAAAATTAGTTCCATCTAGTTTAATAGTAGTTATCCTACCACTGGAAATATTTGTAGTTCCTGGGAGCACGCTGGGAACCATCTGAAAATCCTTAGATGATTCCATATTCTAACAAGATACCTTTTCACCAACCAAAAAGGACCCCAACACTTTAACCGAGGTCTAGACCCAAAAACTAGGTTACCACATGGTTAAGAACCAAAGGAAGACCCAAAAAACTAGGTTGGTGGCAAAATAGAGGGAGAAAAAAGTCTCCCAAAAATTGCACAATGCTCAGAAAATTACGGGACCACTTCTCGTCAATCCCAAATTGAAAAACGACCTGAATGGTCTAGGTTTTACACAAGGTTTTTAAAAACGAACTAGAAACAGAACCAGTCAGAGGACCCGTTTCCGGTTAAGCGGTTCAATCGTCCGGGTCGAGCGGTTCGACTTGTGACATCATAAATAAATTAAAAATAAAAATATATTTATAAATAATAGAAAATAGCATAAAATTAAACAGAGAAGTACGGATACATACGATGTAGAATTCTGAATTCCAGCCCCCCTACTTCTAGCCCTCTCCCCCCTATAAACAACATCCTGCCCGTGAATTTGGCATCAATTCACAGTCAGGATGCATTCCCCCTGTACTTTGGGGCTATAAAATTCTGATATGGTCTGATTGGTCATTCTCCCAAAATTAAATAAAAACAGAAAAAATTCAGAAAATAAAACAATCTATATACAAAAATAATACAGTACAAAATACATAAAAAATATAAAAATAAAATACAAAAAAATTCTAAAAAATACAGAAAAAACACAAAAAAAAAATAAAAAAATATAGAAAAATAAAACTATCAAAACAATTAACAATAAAGGAAACCAACATGAATAAAATTTAAAACAAACAGATTATTAGATTATTAGATGACTATGACATTGTTGGAGGGCCTTAATAGAACACTAGATCATCTTATATCCATAAATTGAGAATCTAAGACTGAATTCAATTAGCTTTACTCTGGAAATCCTCATCATCATCTCTGACTCCAAAGACTGCATGAAAAAGAACTAACGTAATCCGATGCCAAGTGACAAAAGATGGTGAATCACAACATGTGTGCGGATGAGCTCAACAATGGTCACGATGACCAAGATTCTAATGCCAAGGACTAAGCGCTCAATTAAATTGGCGATGGCAACCAACGGGGCAGTGACAGGAAGTCAGGAAGCAACAGAAAATCAATCAAGCTTGTAATTTGTATCATCAGAGGAACCAGAATATATCCAGTTTTGAAATTGCCACCACTGTCAATAAGGTCCCAAACACCAAAGGTCTTTGCAAGAGGCTCAGAAAGATCATGGCCCAGACAATGAGAGCGTAAGATAACCCCGCTGAATCCTGAAAAATGGGTTCTTGGGGAAGCATGGTAGGGGGGAGGGTAGGAGCTGTTGCCGCCTGATAGAGGCAGAAGCTAGGGCCACCGGAGCTATTTGCGTTGAGTGTGCCGATTGAAAGAGGAGGGGAGACAACTCAAATGCCAACGCAGAAAGAGTCATGCTGTTCAAAGCTTCTAAGATCCATTGCTGGATTTTGCATGCTCTGCTCCCAAAATGCTGAGAGACTTGCAAGGGGCAAATCCGGGTTGGTTGGTCTGGAAAGTCATGGGAGAGGCGGGCTGAGTGAAATAATATACTGGAAACTACGCAAGTTTCTGATGGTTCGCACTACGACAGCTTCTGGGCTAATTGGGGCTACAAATTTTCTGCATTTTTGAGCTATGAATTCCTTGACATGCTCAAGCTTGGCTATCACTGCCCCCGCCATGGCACCAGCAACAAAGATGGTCACCGCCGATAATGGTGGTGTGACGGTGGGCTTGGGCTTGGTTGCATGCAGGTGATTGCTGTCGCAAGTGCTGCTGCAAGCCTGCAATTGTTATTGCCACTAGAAACCCCTGCCCGTCGTTGCAAAATTGCCTGTTGCTGCAAAACCGCCAGCCATCGCTACAAGTTGGTTGCCGGACCTGTTACTACCGTAACTGTTACTACTGGACGGCTGGACCTGCTGCAAAATCAACGCTGGCCGCCATAGATGAAGCTGACCGCCGTCGCCGGTCGCCGTGAATTGCCATCGTTGCCGTGTGTTGCCATCGGACGCCGTAGGTTGTGGTCGATTGGGTGTGAGGGCTGAGAGGAGGGAAGGTTAGAATGAAAAAGGGGGTCGTTCTAACCCTAAGCATTCGTAATATTTGGGGTCGGGGATATGGGAGTCATTTTATTTTTATTATTTTTATTTTATTTAAATCAACAAAAATAAAAAATATAACCCGCGAACCACTGCCCGAGTCAAACGGTTTAGCGGTTCGATCGCCCGGGTCAGCGGTTTTCTGACTTTTCAATGGTTTTTAAGGAATTGACGGTTTATAGTATAACTGGACTCGGGGGCTGACCGGTTTTCGGTTTTTCCGGTCCAACCGTCCGGTCTGGTCCGGTTTTGAAAACCATGGTTTTACAGCAGAAAAATATCATTAAACCTGTTGTACATGGCTCGACATCAGATCTGGAATTTCTGCGATTTTTTCCTTGAAAAAACCACCAAAAATCATAAAAGCTTCATGTGATGACAAGAGTCATACCAAAATTTTTCTAAAATCAGGGCGCATCAAATTGTGCTGGTTTCATAGACTGCTGTCGGCACTTGTACAGACTGTTGACGTCATCCGGTGGTGGTTTGACGTCAGCAATTTGCCTTCGGGTAGGAGATCAGCAGAGAACAACTCCCAAATGCTTCTACCCGCTCTGATACCAAGTTGCAGAAACTAGGGTTTCAAGAGAAGAGAAGAGAAGAAGAAAGCAAGTCAAGAGGTGTGTGTTATTCACTGTTCACACCCTCAAAAGATTACTTTATAATGTGAGAAAATTATAATTACAAGAAGGCCCCTATCTGGGTGCCCAAATACTGAGAGAGTATAAGAAAAGAGAAAAAGACCAAAAAGACCAAAAACACCCGTCTAACCATTCTCAACATAACCTATGGAATTTGTCATACTCTGCTTCTTTGGCATTCCTTTTGGTTTCTTTGAATTGTTGTTCTAGGGGATCCTATTTGCTTAATTAAGAAACACTTATCTTTGCTTAATTAAGAAACACTTATCTTTTTGAGAAACACTTGTCCTTAATGACGGGCCAATTTGGTTCAGTCTTACTAGGAGATTGCAATTCTTCATGATTTTTATTGTTCCTATCCCCTGTTTCTATGTTTATGTGCATTTTGGCTTAAAATCTTGAACAGGGCAGGGCTATAGTGTTGTACTTCCAGAAAAATTGCAAACAGGAAAGTGGAATGTGTACAGGTAGGTTGGCCTCTGTTTTTTCCCCCTTCAAATGCCTTTTAATTAGTTTCTCAAGAGTTGTTTATGATATCAGTCTTGGATGGCAGATCTGCACAATCTCCTTTGAAGCTTGTTAGTAGATTTCCAGATCATCCTGAAATTGGAACTTTGCACGACAACTTTGTGTGAGCATCACTTCTGTTCTTCCTCAATTAAATTGGAGTCTCCGAACTCTTGGTTTTCTCAATTAAAAGACTTAAATGTGTTTCCTCTAATATTTGAAATTAGGCATGCAGTTGAGACATTCCAAGATTACAAATATTTGGGTACACGAGTTCGGGTGGATGGAACAGTTGGAGAGTAAGTTGTTTTATAACATTAAAATTACAAATCAAATTCTCATTGATGTTCTTTTATTCATTTGGATGTATCCTTTGCACTCAAAGGTACAAATGGATGACATATGGAGAGGCAGGTACTGCTCGAGCGGCAATAGGTTCTGGCCTAATATACCATGGAATACCAAAAGTGAGTTTATGGTTGGATGATCTTATGAGCATTTTTTACTTTGTTTTATGAATTTGTTTGTTTCTTCCTGATCTTTTCCATGTTATGAATGCCTGGTTGCATATCTAAAACTAGTATCCATGGGGCTACATTTCCATTATAAAACCTGATTTTCCCTTTTGTACTTTATGATTTTGTGTGCAGGGTTCTTGCATTGGACTATATTTTATCAACAGACCGGAGTGGCTCATTGTTGATCATGCTTGTTCAGCATATTCTTACATATCAGTTCCTTTATATGACACTCTTGGTTGGTTCTTGACAACAGAATGAGCTTTAAATGGATCCCTTCCTACTTTGCCCATGGGCTTGTAATTTTTTTTGTGTGTTTTTCCCCTCTACAGGTCCAGATGCTGTCAAATACATTGTAAATCATTCTTCTGTACAAGTGATATTTTGTGTCCCCCAGACGTTGAACATTGTGAGTTTGTTCCTGGCTTCTTTCAAATTGTCCTTTACTATCTAGGGGGAGGTTTTATAAGCACAGCTGCACAGGAGAGAACTATGTTTAACCTGATATAATTTATTTACAAATGCATTCAATTGTGGATAGATTTAAATAATTAATTATATAGTTATTTCCTTACTTGGTTTTCAGATCTATGTATGGTTCTTTAGGTTATAGATATCTGAATTATGCTGAAATTACTGAACTTTATCCACAACTTATTCAACTCAACTAAGCTCTATCAGTTTGTCAGCTACATCTTGATTCTGTCATCCTACTCTATGAAGGGTTATATATTATTCAAATTTCAAGTTGTCAAGTCCTTTTCTTTACTTCAATCTATGTATGGTTCTTTAGGTTATAGAGATCTAAATTATGCTGAAATTTATTCTCAAGTTAACTAAGTTCTTTCAGTTTGTTAACTACATCTTAATCCTGCCATCTTACTCTATGAAGTGTTATATATTTTTCAAATTGCAAGCTGTCAAGTCCTTTTTATTACTTCAATCCATGTCTTATTGCATCCCTTTGCTCTTCTAGAGCCTTTTCTGGCTTGGTATGGCTTGGTTGACAAATTTTCTGGATTGGGCCCACATTGGGCCTAAGAATTTGTGGGCTGGGCCTAGGGCCCTGCCTTGAATATACATGTTAATATACATACATGTATTATGTATTTATAATATATAAATATTATAAAATGATGCATGTAATATATGTTATATAAAAAGAGCACTATGATACCTATGTTTAAAAACAAGGGTGATACACAAAGTTGTAATAATTATAAATTATCGTGGAATTAAATTCATGAGCTATACTATGAAACTTTAGGAGAGAACAATTGAGCAAAGGTTACAACAACCAAATGTTTTAGAAAATCAATTTTGGTTTAAGCTAGGGAGATCAACCATGGAGGTCATTGAGGAATATGTCAATTCTGGTAAAATTTTGTGTTGCTATCCATGGAAATGGAAATGTGTTTTGGAAATATTAGGGGAATTAGGGACATTTTAAACCATGGTTTATGGAATCATAAGGGACTTTTTTGGGGCAGTGAGGGGACTTGGGCAAGGTAATCCTTTATCCCTTGTTCTTTTTACTTTGGTTGCAAATGTGTTGAATAGACTGATTTTAGTAGCTGATAGAATGCAATTGATTAAGGTGTGGAATGTGGGAAGAGATAGGGTGTAGTAACCCATTTACCATTTGCAAACGATATAATAGTTTTTTGTTATGGGGAGTATAAACAATGATTTGAGAATTGAGAATTTGAAGTTAGTGGTGAGATTGTTTTAAAGAATGTCTAACTTGAAGGCCAATTGGGGTAAGAGTATGATAGTAGGTATGCATTTTGAAGAAGAAAGTTGGGGTCTATGGTGGTGGTTTTAGGTTGTGAGTGTGGTGACTGGCCATTGAAGTATCTAGGCTTACCTTTAGGTGCCAACCAACCCGAAAACTACTAGCTTTTGGGCTCCAGTGGTAGAAAGGATAGAAAGACAATTAACTATATGGAAGAGAAACTACATTTCGCTTGGGGGTAGGTTAACTTTGATTAAGTCCACCCTAGCAAGTCTCCTTGTGCATTGCATGCTTGTGTTTAGGATGCCTCAGGTGATAGGAATCGATCGACACCCTTGAAGACTTATTCTAGAAAGAAGAAGGCCTTACGACAGGTCCTGATATGACATAGTGATTGTACTTGGGATTTGGACTGAATTATTATTAAACACCAAGGGTATTTTTGCTATTATATAATTTTTCAGTAGGGTCCAATGATAGGGTTTAATTTGTCTAGTTATAGTTTGTTTATATTTAAAATTTCAGTCATTGCATAAGTAGGATTAGAGTTATTGAGTCTTCTTTGAATTGAAATAGGATATGACAGTTTAGTTTGAGTCCTACTAGGATTATCGAGTCTAACAATTTGACTCCTAAGACTATTTTGAGTCTAACAGTTTGACTTCTAGGATTGTTATGAGTTTAAAGTCTATAAATATGTATGGACGTTTTACACAAAGGCAATGAAGTTTATTGAGTTTTCTTCAGCTTATGCTAGCTATGGTGAGTGATTCCCATGCCCTAGAGTGATTCTAGGCACCCTGTGAGTGATTCCAAGTATTTTCTCTCTTATTTCTCTCCATATTTTCTCTCTTATTCCTTTAAGAAGCCATTACAGCCATCAACAGCCATAAAATTCTGATCCAAGAGACCATTCGACATTCTCTAAGGACTAGAACTGAGCTGGTCCTACATCATCAGGTGATAGTGAGAAGAATTGATAAGATAATGAGGAATTTTCTTTGGGAACTGGCCAACTGGGGGAGGGGAAGAAAGGCCAATTGATTAGATGGTAAAAAGTGAGTAGAAGGAAGGAGGGTGGCTTGGGAATAGGTAACGTGAGTAAGAAAAATCTCTCTCTTTTGGATAAGTGGTTGAAAAGCTTTGGGACAAGGTCATGACTCGTGACTAGCATTCATGGGCTATTAGAGAATGGTTGGGATCATAGTTGTCAAAGCGACGCCTAGGCGACAAGGCACCCTTTGAGGCTCGCCTTGCCTAATCGCCAAGCAGTTTTGTACTATGTATTGTAAAATACTTTTTTATTCTTTATTTTTTGACTTTATAATTATAAAATAGGCACTATTAAACTAAAATATTCATTTTGTGTGTTCATATAGTAATTTGTTTTTATTATTTTCTTATTTGTTAGGATTTAATCAATACAAACATTGCTAAATGCTGTATTGAACCCTCAAAGACTTTAAAACCTGAACCAATAAGTAAGGAAGAACTTAAACTTTTGTCTAATCAACACATTTTCTATACTTTAACATGAACTCTATACTTTCTTATGAAAATTATGATTAATTATTAAGGAAATATGGCTATGGTACCTAGGGAACTACCCTGGGATCTATATTTTCTATGTAAAAAAATCCATTGCCTAGGCGCTCGCCTAGGCAACTAGGCGACAAGGCGCCCCCCTAACACCCAGCCTCGTCTTGGCGCCTTGAAAACTATGGTTGGGATGCTTGTTTGTTGCACAAAACTACCCTTGCTTTACCCTGGGAAGCCATACATGGTATTCTACCTTCATTTCTCAACCATATTAAGTATGGCTTGTCCTCTGGTAATAATATTAAATTTTGGGAAGATATTTGGTTTGGAGAGTCTCATTGAAAGATTTGTTTTCTTCATCCTCTGGGTTGAATTGGAGCGTGGGCATGAGTAGGAATCTTATAGATTCTGAAATTTCCCTGTGTCTAACCTTTTAAACTTGTTGGATGGGGTCATCCTTGATGATTTTGTTGGGGATGGCCATTTGTGGTTTCCTAGTTTCCTAATCCTGATGGTGGTTTCTCTTGTAAATCCTTCTTTAATTCTTTAGTGGCCATTCCCTTTGTCCTTTTTTTATGAAGTGTTGTGTGTTCCTATTCCCCCAAAAGTCGGTGCTTTTTGTTGGGAAGTTTTCCATGGAAGCATCAATACTTGTAATATGTTGCAAAGAAAAAGACCACATTGGTTTTTGTCCCCTAGCTGGTGTATAATGTATAATGGTGAAATTGCTTACCCCCGCATAATTTCCTGTCTATTTATTTGCTGTATTTGGGAATGGTTTTTTGCTCTTTTTGGGTGCAGGTTGAAGTTGAACCCTCTGTTAGCTTGGACATGTTGTTTGACATGTCTATGATGGGATACTCAAAAAGAAGTGATAGAATCATGTGAAAATGCACAAGGATAGCAGTGATTTGGACACTTTGGGAAGAGAGGAATGCATGAGTTTTTGAGGAGAAAGAGAGAAGTAGGGAGGCATTAATCAAAACCATCACTTTAAGAGTAACATAATGGGTGAAGACATTGGAGCTTTTCTTTTACTTCACTATGGATGACATTATTAAAAGTTGGGGGGGGGGGGGTCTGTAGCAGGGTCTTCTTCTAAAAAACCAAAAATAAAAGAGGATTGGACACCTTCAAACAGAGTGTGCTTGAAGTTGAAGCTAAACTTTGATGGCAGCAGTATGGATAATCCTGGACCTTCTGCAATTGGGGAAGTGATGTAAAGGATGAGAATGAACCATATGTGTAATGTATTTAAGTCCAATAGGAGAAGGTGATTCAGTAAGGGCAGAAGTTTTAGCTGTAGTATTTAGGGTGCAGAGAGATAAAGAAATGGGAGTTGAGAGAGGTTGATGATTGAATGTGATTTGAAGGTAGTTGGCTGGTTAATGAATGAAAAGAATGTGGTGTGGAATTACAGGAATGAATTAAGACAGTTTAATGGTTCTCAAAAGACATGCAGAATTGCAGATACAAATCGATGGGTACAAAGGTCTGCAAACTGGTTGGATAAACAAGGGGTTACTAGAAAAAAAATGTTTGAGTTCAAATGTAAAAAGGGTGGTGGGGTGAGATTGTAGTGTCTATGCTCTTTTTGTTGTTTTCACAACCTCTTGTTGTAACTCTTTTAATTATTTAATGAATGAATTCCTTTATTGCTGATAAAATAAGGTGACTGTCACTTTGGCTATAAAGACAATTCTATAAACAATTGTAAGGCCTGCTATGTTGTTTGGAGCAAAGTATTGGGTAATCAAGAAACAACATGTCCAAAAACAAATGTCGCAGAAATACAAATGCTTAGTTGGATGAGTGGTAAAGCTAGAAAGGGCAGGGTTAGAAAGGAAGTCATATGAAGGAATATAGGAGTAGATCCAATAGGCGATAAAATGAGAAAAAGTAGATTGAAATGGTTTGGTCACATGCATAGAAGACCATCTACAGCACTGGTTCAGAAAGTGATCTATTACAAGCTGAAGAGGCTAGAAGAGCTAGGGGCAAACTGAAATGAACTCGGGTGAAAGTAATAAGAAATGATTTAAGTGGCCATAATTTAAAAATGGATAAGACACTGAACAGAATGGAATTGTGAAACAGGATTCATGTAGACGAGCTCATATAGTTGGGAGAAGGCTTATATGATGATGACGATGATGACATGTAATAAATGAAGCATAAGGTATGTTTTAATATATTATATTTCGAACATAGTATATTTAAAATTGTAGGCCTGGAATCCTATCCCAGGCGCTAGACCTGGGCTTATATTTTAAGCCCTGGGGTAGGGGCTGGCCTGGTCCTGGGATATGCCCCTTAGTATAGGTTCTAAACTCATTCTGGCCCAGCCAATGATCATCCCTAACATTTGACTTATACAATATCATTTGTTCTATATTATTTTGATAAATAATTGAACTTTTATTAAAAAAACAAGCAGATACAAAAGAGCAATGGGAGGGGTAAATTCTCTTAACCCTCCCCAAGAACAAAATGCATATTACAAAATTGCCCAAAAAAGACTGGCTCCTCCCACCCCTTGTTTAGCAAGTGCATCCACAAAGGAATTTGCACTTCTCTTAATCCACTGAAGCTTTATCTAATGGGTTTCTTATGCATTCCTTCATCTAGTTACTTATTGGAGAGACACCATTACTATCCAATAACGTGCTTGATTCTGATTCTATCTGTTTTTTTCTCGGTTTCATCACTCTAAACAACTAAATTCTAGCTACAGTGCAATTTTTTCCTGGCCGACAGCCTGCCTTTGCCATATAGTATTATTGGCCTTATGTCTGCCTTTTGATTATTTTTTTAGCAGTAACAGTGAATTTCATAGATTAAAAAGTTCAAATAAAATAATTACCCTACTTTCCATTTATCTTGGAAAAGCAATGCAAGAAGAACTAAGAAGCCAATGACTGAACCAATCATATTGTAAGATATGCATAGACAATCATAATATTATTGGCCTTATGGCTGCCTTGTGATAATTTTTTTATCAGTAACAGTGAATTTCATAGATTAAAAAGTTCAAAAAAAAATAATAACTCTACTTTCCATTTATCTTGGAAAAGCAATGCAGGAAGAGCTAAGCAGCCAATGACTGAACCGATCATACTGTAAGATATGCATATAGACAATAACAGATTTAAACCTAGCCCTAGCATTCCCCATTCCAACTCGTTCTTGTTAATCCTATCCTTGCTAGGTTATTTGCTGAGTATGAAAATTCCTTCTAAAATCTTCACATAAATTTATCTCCCTCATCATCTTCCCTCACTGGCTTTCTAAAAAAAATCTTCCCTCATCTTTTTCCCGAATGTAGGGTCTATTGTTTAGATCATTCATGGGCACTTGAAATGAAAAAAAAAGCCATTACCCAATTCCGGTTGCATCTGTTGGGACTTGGGAGGGATGAACTAGGTACAAAACCTAACTTCCATGTCTTATAGCATGAAATGGCCACCTTCCTACTTGAACCTGCTACTTTCCTGGAAACAAACCACCTAATTTCCTGCTAAAACAGCATTCAATCTATATCACTCTGAATGGGACCTATTTTTCAACTTGGAAACGACCATTTAGTTTTCCTTCCTCATTTGTGTGTGGGATTTCTTTTTCTTCTTCTTCTTCTTCTTCTTGTGTTGATAAGCAGCAGTAGTAAATTTCAATTCATCAACCTATTGCCCAAAATGTCAAGAAACAACATGTTTAGAAAATGAGTGTGGCAGAAATGTGAAGGGATGGGATATCCATCACATGGACGCCCAAGTCTAGCGGAAAGGACTGGGCGAATTTCAAAAATTTCTCCCATCTTTGCAGGGAATCGAATTCCCTATTTTAGAAAATATATTTTTTAAGGATCAATCTTGAACCATGAACCAAACTAGATCTGAACCAAAAGGAGTAGGAGGGAGGATGTACCTGATACAGAGAATTAGTATCTCCCAATGGAGGTGTTCACGCCCAAGGAAGGATCCAAAGACTGCTCCCACTGAAGATGGCGCAGTGCAGGATGGAGCAGAATCAACAATGTTCTTCCAAAAGAACTTGACCCTTTGCAAGAATCAACTGGATGGCTTGTGAGTACAGCTCCAATCAATTTTTTCCTAAAAGATTGGTATCAAGATCAGATCTTGATTTCTCCCAAGAAGTGGAGATCGAACTGAAGGTAATGGCGGCAGGAAGGAGGCGGCAAGAGAGATTTTGCAGAGGTTGCAGAAATCTCTCTTCTGTGATTTCAGCTCTGAAGACAAGAGTCTTAGGTTGCATGTCTAAAGGCTGCCGCCCCCTCCTCCTTTTATAGATTTAAAGGGATCAGCTCCTAATCCTATTAGGAGCTGCTGATCCAAATTATATTTGGATTAGAAGTCCCTTTAAGTGATAAGGGAGAACCCTTATCTTATCTGCAGATCAGATCTTCCATCTCCTAATCTAATTAGAAGGCTTCCAGATCTAAACCTCATCTAGATCTTGGACTCTCTAAGTGGATAGGGTCTAGGCCCAATCCTATCAGCTGATCCATCTCAGAATCCGCCCCCTTTAATTGACTGATCAAATCAGCCCAGTTCGAAATGGGCTAAAGGCCCATTTAAGGTTATGTACTCACTTAGCCTTCCAAATTGCTGCCCAGTTGGGCTTCCTTGTATGGCGTGGGACCCAAACATTGATCTACACATCAGCCACATGGGTTCAGCCCAACCTTAGTTACAAGGTCTGGCCGAATACACTGTTTATGGACAGTGCACCCCCTGAAACCCATCTTATGGGCTCTATGGGCCCAACACTTACCCTAAGTGGTCCCTGGGCCAAGCCACCTTGTAACACCCAGGGACTGTGGGCAGATGCAAGATTAGCCCATCAGGTATTATCCTTAATGGTCTTACACTTAACCTCTCAGCCCATAATGATCAAACACTGCCCGACAAGGGAGGACCTCTCCCTCGACTGCAAGGAACAGTGTTGCACTCTCTGCTTACATGGATCCCGGGAATTAAAACATTTTGCAAATCATTTCGAAACCATAACATATATATATATATCTTTATATATATTTTGCAAAACAAAATCTCAACAATTGAAATCGGCTGCCGGCAGTCTTAGTTTCCATCAGAGAGAGTGCATCCCCGATCATTACCTTTGTCCGACAAAGGGGCTGATCCTGTCACTATGATCACCCACTCGGATGAATTCTCGAACTGTCCCAACATACCCAGGTTTTGACCCCCGCTAAGGATCTCACTGATTGGTACATCAAAGACAGCCCAATCCGACACCTAGTGTAGTATCATAATCGAGTCTAGGGGTCAGGTGTAACTTTCCAGTTTTGCCCATCTATCTCCAAGGCCCAGGGCAATACTGGAAATCTGGTCTGGTTCAAAGGTTCTATTAATCCTACACTGCATGTGCTTCGGGTCTCACCTTGGTAGCTGAGACAAGCCACCCCAACAGTTGGCAGCACACCAGTGTCATCCTTGGCAGGATAAATCTCCCCAGACTTACCCAATGGCTATGAACATTCTAAACTAACACAAGTCTCATTAAGTGTCCAGTTTAAGGGTATTACATGGAAACACACCACAGGAACATGAATCAAATGTGTACTTTATTCATTTACAATAAATTCATAATGTATATATTTCTGATTGAAGCTAAGGGCATACAACTATCTAACAAAATGCGAATGCTAAGATGGATGAGTTGAAAAACTAGAAAGGATAGGATCAAGAATGAATCCATTTGTAGAAACTTAGGAGTAGCTCCTATAAGTGATAAAATGAGAGAGAGTAGGTTAGGATGGTTTGGTCACATGCATAAAAGACCAGTAATAGCTCCAGTTGGAAAAAGTGATGGGTAGAAGTAGTAGGGGTAGACCAATAAGGACATGGGTAGAAGTAGTAAGAAATGATTTAAGCAATAATAATTTCACAGTGGATATGTTTTTAAATAGAATTGATTTGCGAAACAGGATTATGTCCCCGTATAGTTGGGACAAGGCATGCATGCATGCGTGATGATGATGACCTATTGCTTAAAATCTGAACAAGAGGAAAAGATAAGAGTACAATCAGGGTCTTCTATTTACATTAGAATACAGTCAGAAACTCAGAATTACAAAGATAAGAGTACAATCAGGGTCTTCTATTTACATTAGAATACAGTCAGAAACTCAGAATTACAAAGAAAATTTCAAGTCTGCTGATGCCCAAACTACTCTTTCCTTGCTGTTGTTGGGATTACAAAGAAAATTCCAAGTCTTCTATTTACATTATATGTTTTTCTCCTTGTAGTTTTTGGGGTGAGACAGAATAACAGGATTATACTCTTTTTTGTTCATACTCCATTTCTGTTTCATTTTTGATTGCTGTTGTTGGGATGTCTTTTAATATTTCCTTTGGGGTAGTAAGTGAATATTCTCATATGCTGGGAAGAAAATTTGATTAGAATTTAGAATTATCTTGACTTTTTTTTTTAATTTTTGATGTTGGTATTTTGTTGTTTCAGAAACTCTAACCCGCCAAAGTAGTTCATACGGCTTTACTAATTACTTATTTCCATGTCTCATTTCTTTTTTTTTGTCTGACATTCATGCATTATTTGTTCAAACTGTGCTTCTGCAACATTTCTTATGTTCTGATTGGGAACTTGCAGTTGCTGAGTTTCTTGTCTGAGATCCCATCAGTTCGTTTAATGGTGGTATGGAGTTCACTTGATCATTTCCCCTTGTATTTCATTGAATTTTGAACAAGCTAAAAGAAAGCCTCATGCAGATTTTGCAGTTTTGTTGGTTTTCACATGCTTTCTCTTTGTCACAGATTGTTGGGGGTTTAGATGGACAAATGCCATCACTTCCATCAAAAACAGGAGTCAAAGTTGTATCATATTCAAACTTACTTTTTCAGGTAATTGCATGATTTTGGCAACACACTTATGAAGTGATGTTAAATGTTGTGGCAGTATAAAAGATTTTCAAAGTAAAAAAATGTAATATCAGGGTATAGAGTTGTATCATATTCAAGCTTACTTTTTCAGGTAATTCCATGTTCTCTGTAATTTTGTGGTGCAGGAGCTGAAGAGTCAAAATTGGAATTTTGTGAAATTCTATGTATTTCTGTAATTTTGGACCCCAGGGATATTTTTGCCATTTTACAATTTTTCAATAGGGTCCAATAATAGGGTTTGATATTTATAGTTTGTTTATGTTTAAAATTTCAGAGTTAAGTAGGATTAGAGTTATTGAGTCTTCTTTGAATTGAAATAGGATATGCCAGCTTAGTTTGAGTCCTACTAGGATTATCGAGTCTAACAGTTTGACTCCTAGGATTATTATGAGTTTAGAGTCTATAAATATGTATGGGCGTTTTATACAAAGAGCAATGAAGCTTATTGAGTTTGTTCAGCTTATGCTAATTATGATGAGTGATTCCCATACCCTAGAGTGATTCTAGGCACCCCGTGAGTGATTCCGTGTATTTTCTTTCTTCTTTCTATCCCTATTTTCTTTCTTGTTCCTTTAAGAAGCCATTACAACCATCAACAACCATAAATTTCTGATCAAAGAAGACCATTCAACATTCTCTAAGGACTCGAATTGAGCTATTCCTACATCATTTTGGCAATATACTTATGAAGTGATGGTTAAATGTTGTGGCAGTATAAAAGATTTTCAAAGTAAAAAATGTAATAGCAGGGTAACATAGCAGCTCTAGTGGGGGGGGGGGGGGGGGGCTTTGGCTGTTTGAAAAAAACAGCCTGGGCTGTTTTGGATCTTCGTGTGGGGTAACCAATATTCTTTTAGCCAAAAAGACATGGAACCGAGTGGGGTAATGTGCCATGTGCAGGAAGCTCCCAAACAGCCAAGGTTTCTCCGGTCTAAGGAGTAGGTTCTACCTATTCACGTGTCACAATGCATACAGTTTTACCAACCTGAATAAATTAGGGAATAACTATTCATATATTACAATGTAGACTAGACAGTTTCAATAACCTGAATAAATTAGGAAATAGTTGACTCAACAAATGAATAGACAAATTTCCCAATTGAACATGCCAAAGCATCCGCAACCCTTTTTGAAGCTTTAAAAATGGTGTTGTCTAAGAACCCAGTGATCGTTTTGGTTGAATTAGATAATCTTTATTTAGTGAGCTGCCTAAACTCAGCTCTGGATGTGTGTCATCAAGATATTCTGTTTTTGTTGAAAGACATTAAAGCTCTATGCAGAGGTAGGTCTATTATTTTCTCTTGGGCTCCTCATGAGGCTAACACTGCTGCTCACAAGTTGGCTAGGCGTGGTCTTAGCTTGGCTTTAGCAATGGATGACTGTTTCCCTTTGTGGTTTTCGGATACTGTAATGGATGATTGGGCTTCTGGCCCCTCTTAGGATTAGTTTCTTTCCTTTGTTTTTCCTTTGCTGTAGTTTTTTGTAGCCTCCTTTGGTTTTCTGTGTTTGTATTGGTGTTTGTTGCTCTTGTTGTTTCTGTTTTAATGAATGCAGCTTTACCAAAACAAGCTAGGTTCAAAGTATCAATATGATATGCCCCATGTCAGGCATATATCGTCTTGTATCTTTGGGGTACTGATGCACTTATTTCAAGTTATTTTTAAAGGCTATTTTTTTTAAATAATTTGATAACATAAAAAAAGACTTGTGAAATTAAAAAAAAAAACTAAAAAAAAGAAGTGCAAGGTTCAAAGTGTTGATACACCCCTTCTGGTGTATCAGGGTCTATTGATACTTTGAACCATGCTCCAAAGAAATTGACTCAAAAGTAGAAAACTGATTAGGCTGACTCCATCTCTAGGTGGTATATCTAGAAATCATATCCCATTTGTTCACCTCATGGTTACTTCCAATTGTCCTTTTAGATTCTAGATCCTGGAAAACTCAGTAATTGGGAAAAGTGTTATTGAACAAAGAACAACTAAGATTTTTTGCGAGGCTATTAACAGATAATAAATTTGATTTCAACTTGCATAGAAGAACTGAAGAAAGGGTTAAAAAACAACTTTAATGTTCCCTTTCCCAGAAATAGTGGCAAGGGAACTGTTAGACACTTCGTCTTTACTAGAACATAATTTCTGAGTGAAAAAGTAATGGCACATTGGGCATATTATCAAAATCTCTAGTATCTATAATCCATGGAATGCCATCCTTACTTGAAATGGAAGCAATGTTGTAATTGCATGTCTACTTGTGTAAGCAATTACTGATGGACATGTTCTTGGATCCATATTCCCCATTGCACTCTTTAGCACTTTAGCTAGCTCATGTACTTCTCAAACTCTACTTTGGCAACAACAGTAATCTTTGGGGAAGGAAGCATCAATGACCCTAATATCGATGTGGGAGCAAATGAAGTCCTTGACTCATCTCTAGTAGCTACCAAGTTCGTATTGGAATCTTGGGATTTATGAGCCTCGAAGGCTTCAAATTAGGATACAATTTCCAGCATGTCTCTTTAGTGTGTTTTGGTTTCTTACAATGCTCATAAACAACTTCCTTTGTATCCTCACCCCCACGATTTACTGGCATAATTGGAGTCTTGGGCTTAATAGAAACATGGGCCATATAACTAGGAGATGACACTTGTAAGTTGTAACATCATACTTCTGTATTCTTCACTATGCATGATGGAATAAGCCTGAGGTAGAGTGATTTCATCTCTATCAAGAATATGTTGCATGGTAATGTCATACTCTTGTTTTAATCCAGCTAGAATTCAAATACTCAGCTTTGCTTCACCAGCTTCTTGTAGGTGATAGCATCCCTAGGACTCTGCCATTCTACAGTCTCTGGGTGATCAATCTATTGCCAAAGAGATTTAATGTAGATAAATACAAGGAGAATGATCTCTCCCCCTGTGTGAGATTGTTGACCTCACTCTTTTTTGTTGATAAGTAAACAAGTATTTATTAAAAATCAAAGAGAATTAGTATTACAGGCATCCCATAGAGAGGCATGAGGTGTTAACTCTCACACAAATTTTATAAAAAAAAGTATCAAAACAATTACAACTGGGCCCAATACAAATTGTTCCTATTAACCCCTTGTTTAGCTAACCCATCTGCCATAGCATTAGCTGTTCTCTTAATCCAAGAAATATTCTTTTTCTGATGAGTCCTAACCCAAGAAGTTTTCAAGTTCATGTTTCTGGTTATCCATTTAAACCTTTTCATCTTGTCCCTAAGACACCATATTATAGACTCTGGATCCTTCAGCCATCCTATCACCAGTTTTGAGTCCCATTCAATTTCTACATTTGTTAGGCCCATCTTACTTCCAATTTGTAGTCCTCTCATAGCCTCAAGCAATTCCGCCTTGATGGAATCCCCCACTCCCACAGGACCGGAAGAAAGTGCAATGATAATCCCTTCTTTATTTCTTAACACCCCCTATACCTGAAGGGCCCAGGTTGCCTTGACTGCTCCCATCAAAATTTAATTTCACGAAGTCTACAACTGTGGGTTTCCATAATCTTTTCTTTTCCTTTTTCTTTTTTGGAAGAACTTCTAGTCACTACCCCCAATTTCTCCAAATATCATCAAAGGACCAAGACGAAAAAGAATCAATGGTCCTAAGCCAATGCATCACCCTTACCAATTCTCTTACTGCTTCTATGCAGATCTCCTTTCCTTAGAAAATTCTGTTATTTCTTTCTTCCCAGAGAGTCCATATTATCACTGCTCTAGCACTTCTCCACATAATCCTTTCCCTCCTTTTAGGCCAAACAAAGGTCGAAGGGTCAAAAATCTTATCTACCTTCGTTGGCAAAGACCACCTGCAACCATTAAAAGAGAAAAACCAATCCCATAAATATGCAACAAAGGGGTTGGATATTAGTAAGTGGTAACAATTTTCTTCATTGTATTTACATAGGGTGCACCGATTTGGGGAAAAGAAAAAGAAGGGTCTTCTTTTTTGTAGCGTGCCCATGGTGTTGATCTTCCAATGGTACACTTCCTAACAAAAGGCTCTAATTTTGGTAGGAGTAGGCCAACACCCACTTCCTTAGTAGGGAAAGGCTGAGGAAAAGAAATGGAGGAAAGCTTTGTGGAGGCAGGTCAGTGGAGAAGAAATCTGAAAGTTGAAGCTAAGGAGTTCTTGTTTGAGGAAGAGAAAGGTAGAGGAAAGCTGAGTCTGAAGATATGGGAAGCAAGGAGGGCTATGGTTCTGTTGACTAGGATAGAAGTATTGGAGTGGCTGCAGAAGTTTGTGGAAGGGGCAAGATTGAAAGGTAAGCAAAACAACAGGCAAGAGATTGCAGCTAATGAAGGTAAGAAATATATAGTTGAAAGCAGAAAGAATGCAAAGGGTTGCTACATAGCTCTGGCTGAGTTTTTTGGTGGAGGAAAGAAACAGCTGGTTTTTTCCCAGCAGGAAGACAGAGTCAAGGTTGGAGGGAAGTGAGTAGTGTGCTTGAGGAATTTTTGCTCCATGGAGTAAAAGTAACAAAGGGGAGTCCAGGGAGGGAAGAAGGGGTGTATCAAAAGCCAATGTGTCTGGAAACATGGAGCAAGAGCCAGTGATTGTAGCAAAAGCCAATGGACAGTGCAGGGTGATGGAACATTTAAAGAAGGAAAAATGGATTAGTAAGTTCATAATAGAGTAGGAATGGCAACAGGGCGGGGATCATAACCCCCATCCCTGTCCTCGATTATAAAAGTAACCCCTGTCCCCGTCCCCGATCCCCGTCGAGGATAAATTTTGTCCTCCATTCCCAATCCTAGACGGGGATGGGTTCCCCGCGGGGACCTTTATCCCCGAAATTTTTTATATATAACAGTATTTTTTGAAAAATAAATTTACTTAAAATAAATAAATATTTTAAATATGTTTTGATATATATAATATAAATAACATAACAATATATATATATAATATAATATAAATAATATAATAAATATATATATACATAATCGGGGTCAGGGAGGGGTGGGAACCTCAATCCCCATCCTTGACCCCGACCCCGATCGGGGATTCTTATTAATCCCTGTCCTTGTCCCAGCTCCGCCTCCATTGGATCAGCGAAGTCAGGTCCCCGCCGAGGATGGGGAAAATTGCCATCCCTATAATAGGGGTAGGGTTGCAATCCGTTGACTGGAGGAGAGTTGCAGATTACTTGATCTTGAATATGAAGCTGGAGAATGAGTTTATTGTAACTCCCTTTGATAAATGTAAACCTCTAGTTGATTTTGGGGAGAACAGAGTAGACTTCTCAGCAGTTAATTTTCAGATTGATCTAGGAACTATTACAATCTTCAAATGGAATCCTCTCTTTAATGCCAAAAATTTCTTTATTGAAGATGGGGTTCTGGTACGGATAATCGGATTGCCTTTCCATCTTTGGAAGCAAGAAGTAGCAGATGTCATTGCACTGATGTGTGGAGGGAGACTGGATGGTGCTTACTGGGGAGACCTCCATTCTGTGGCAACTCTCCTGAGCGGAGTGAGGCTTGAAGATATACCAAGGAATGTGGAAATAAGAGTGGAGGGTGTTTTCGTTTCAGTCTGGCTGGCTTCCTCCATTGAAGCAGGCTTGTGGAAGGAAGCTAGAATGGAGGGAGGTGAGGAGTTTGAGGAAGAAGCTGTATATGGAAGAAGTAGATTGGAGGGTTCAAAAAAGACTGGAAATTATACTAAAATGGGCCTGGGGGAGCCAAAAAGACTTGGGGCATATGGAAAGTCAAAGGCTTAAAACACAAGAAACCCCTCTAACGCATAGCAGAACTTTTGCACAGGTGGCTGGGAACACTGCCACGAAAAACTTTAATGTTGAAGAGGGGAGTAAAGAGGTGACAAGTGTTAAAAAGCAAGTTGAAGTAAGAAACAGGGTGGTTGAACCGGAAGTTGAGGTGGGTCGAGTTGGTGGGCTAAGTAGTATTGTGGGGTTGGTTAAGAGCACTGAACCCATGGACATTGTTATTTCTCCTGGGCCAAGGGTGAGAGGAAATCTAAGTTCTCTTGGGCCCAATTTTAAGCCCATAGCTATTAATGATAAGGTTAAGAGCACGTGACTGAAGTTGGCAGGGAATAGTTTATAGACAATTCTAATCGTCTATCTTCCTCCTCGAGTTCAGAAAGCAGGGCAGAGTGTGTATTCTAGTAGCTCTTTTCAGTGGATCCCAACTAAGAGAGGCGGCTAGATTCTGCAGTTTGGCTTGGAGATGAAAGCAGTAGTGACGATGACTATGAGTCAGATGGAGCCTCGAGTTTGGGTAGCCTCGATTTGCAAGCTAAACAAAATCCGATTGAAATAAGGAGCCTGAATACGGAGGTGTTGTACTTAGAAGAAGAAGAGGCTACTGTAGTTTTTCCCAAGGAAGAACAAAGGGTAGGAGGTGCTGCGTTTGCTGGACAGATTCCACTATCCCATAATGAAGGAGCCAACAAAAAGTCTCAGGGCGTACAGGATTAATTATAAGAGAATAGTTCTCTCTTGTGAGTATGGATAAGGGTGAACTAGGAAGGGGAGTGCTGGGATTGGGTTTTCAAGAGGGTAGGCTAGACAGTGGTGCTTGCTCTACCATGTCTACTCCACAAAAGTCTCCCTGTAAGGAAACGACACCAGTTCCTTGTGCTATCCCTATCCAACTAGGTACGGATGTCAATTTGTTTTTGGTTACTAACCAGTGTATTATGCCTGAAACAAAGGTACTAGCATCCCACCCAGAAGGTACAACAAGGGTAGGATTGGAGGTGGAAGAGTTGGGCAAGGGAAGAGTGGGGAGGTAGATAAAAATTTGGGGACTGATTTGTACAGAGTTTGAGAATGTCAAAGAAAGGGAAGGATATGTGGATGGGTTCAGTGAAATGGTGATGGATAGGGGAAAGCAAAGGGTTGATTATGATAAAGGAGGACTTCAGACTTCAGTTTTGGAAGCTATTGGTGAGGAAGGTCAGGCCGAAGAGAGGGCTGAAAGGAAAGGACAGGTGAAAACTTATAATAAAAAGAGTGAGGCAAAAAGGAATAAGGAAAAGAAGAAACGTTTTGAAGTGGAAAGATTAATTGGTGACATCGAAGGGAAGATAGAGTTTAGTGGTAGAGGTAATAGGAGAAAGGGTATGAAGTAAGGAGTGCTGGTTTATGACTAGGGGTGAGCATTTGGTTTATTCAGTTAAAAACTGAATCGAATAAACCGAAATTTAAAAAACCGAACTAAAAAAATAAAAGCCGCACCGAAACCGAAATTTAGAATAACCGAAACCAGAATTTTCGGTTATTTTGAGTAAAACCAAATTTTAACAATATATACTCTATTATATATATTATAACATATAATATATATATTATATATTATAAAGTATATTATGAAATCAAATTTCAGTATATTATATATTAATACATAAATATATAATCTATTATATATTACATATAATAATAAAAAGTTTGGTTAATTTGGTTAACCGAAATTCTAATTCTAAAACCGAATTAACCGAACCAATTTAACCAGAAACTGAACTGAAAAACCGAAACCGAAATTTTCAGTTCAGTTTTTCGGTTTTAACCGAGTAGTGCTCACCCCTATTTATGACTGAAGATGTTTGCATGATTTGTGCCTATGAGAATAGTTAGCTGGAATGTTAGGGGATTAGGGAGTGCAAGGAAAAGGAGGGTGATAAAGGATTTAATTAGAAAGAAAGGTTTGCCACTGTTATGTTACAAGAAACAAAGTTGTTGAAGTTGGACAGAAGATGGGTGAGGAGTGTGTGGAGGTCAACAGGAGTAAGGTGGACCTCAGCCCCTTCTTGGAGAGCCTCGAGAGGGATTGTCACATTATGGAAGGAGGATGTAGTAGAAGCAGTGGAGGAGTTAATAGGGAGGTTCTCAGTTTCCATCAAATTCAAGAATGTAGAGGATGACTTCACTTGGGTGTTAGCCAATATCTATCGTCCTAATAACTATAGAGAAAGGAATGACATGTGGAAGGAGTTGTATGCAATTTAGGGTCTATGGAAAGGTCCATGGTGTTTGGGAGGGAACTTCAATGTAATACGTTTTTTTGAAGAAACTAATAACTCCCAACAAACCATCACAACTAGCATATGCTGATTGTGAGTTAAAGGAGATTCCATTGTTACAAGATGGATTTACTTGGTCTAACCTACAGGAAACTCCCTTGTGGTCGAAGTTGGACAGGTTTTGTTTTTAATGTTGATTGGGAGAACTATTGGGGAAACTTGGTGTCTAGAGCTTTGCCTAGGGTAACCTCAGATCACTGTCCTATAAGAATAGGTGTCAAAGATCTTATAGATGGACCTAGGCCGTTTAGGTTTGAGAACATGTGGCTAACCCACCCGAACTTTGTGAATAAAGTTAAATTATGGTGGAATGAGGAATTAAGGGGGATAAAATGGAAAGGGGTAAGATTTCATAAGAAATTGCAGAGACTGAGATCCAAAAAAAAAGAATGGAATAGGGATCACTTTGGAAGAATTAAGGAGCAAAAAGTGAATCTAATCTCTAGGATAGAAGAGCTGGATGAAAGAGAAGCTCAAGCTAGATTGGAGAAGGTGATAGAGACATGAGGAAATAATTGAAGAAGGACTTGGAAGAGGTCTTATTGAGAGAAGAAATAAGTTGGAGGCAGAAATCGAGGCATAGGTGGATCAAGGAAGGTGATGGAAATACAAAGTTTTTTCATGATGTGGCAAATGGGAGGAGGAGAAAGAACTTTGTGTCTAAGCTGGAGGTAGGGGGAGGTTTTCACTAATCAGGATGATATTGCTAGGAGGTTTGTGGATCACTTTAAATCGATTAATAGAGGACCCTTGGATGAAAGGTTGGAATTGGAAGGGATAGATTGGCCAAGTCTGGATGAAGATCAAGTTAGGTGGCTGGAAAGAATCTTTGAGGAAGAAGAGATTAGGAAGGCGGTGTTCTTAATGGATAGATCCAAAGCTCCAGGCCTAGATGGTTTTACAATGGCCTTTTACCAAGATTGTTGGGATGTGATAAAAAATGATCTTTGTGAGGTTTTTAATGAGTTTGCAGATAAGCATATAGTCAGCCAAGGCATTAATGCTACTTTCTTGGCTCTAATTCCAAAGAAATCTGATGCCATCTATCGTAAAGACAACAATCCAATTAGTTTGGTGAGTATCTATAAAATCTTAGCAAATGTGTTGTCTTTGAGGATTAAAGAAATCCTTCCCTCCATTATTAGTTAGGCCCAAGGGGCATTCATCCAAGGATGACAGATAATTTATCAGATCATAGTTGCCAATGAAGGTGTGGAGGAGATGAAGAGGTCTAAGCAAAGAGGCTTTGTATGTAAGCTCGATCTTGAGAAAGCCTATGATTTGGTGGATTGGCAGTTCCTAGTAGAGGTTTTGAGGAAGTGTGGGTTCAGGGAAAGATGGTGTGGTTGGATGCTTGGTTGTGTCAGCTCTTGTTACTACTCCATCTTAGTAAATGGGGTGGTAAGGGATTTTTTTCCAGCTATTAGGGGTATTAGACAAGGGGATCCACTTTCACCTTTTCTCTTTACCTTGGTAGCTGATGTGTTCAATCGAATTATCACAATGGCTGATAGGGAAGATGTGATAAAGGGATGGAGAATAGGCACAAACCAAATTCCAGTAACTCATTTGCAGTTTGTGGATGACTTGATGATCTTCTGTGGTGGTGGTGGTTTTAGTGAGAAGGTGGGAAACTTGAAAGAATTGATTAAAGCCTTTGAAGGAGTGTCCAATTTGAAAATCAATTTAGAAAAGAGCTGCATTGATGGAGCCAATCTGGACTTTGAGGAGGTTGAGGCTATTGCAAATTGTCTTCAATGCTCCATTTCTACTTGGACATTGTCCTATTTAGGGCTGCCGTTAGGGGCAAACCCTAGTGAGAGTAGGTTCTGGACCCTAGTTATAGAGAAGCTTGAAAAGAGATTAGCTGTGTGGAAGAAAAATTACATATCTTTGGGTGGGAGGATCACCTTGATAAGAGCTACCCTTGTGAACCTACCTACTTACTACCTCTCTGTCTTTAGGATACCATCTAGGGATGTGAAGAAACTGGAAAAATTAATGAGAGATTTTCTTTGGGAACCGGGAGAAGGTAAAAAAGACCACTTAATCAGTTGAGAGGTTGTGGGTAGAAGCAAAGAGGAAGGAGGATTAGGGCTTGGGAATGTGCTTAAGAAGAATAAATGCAGGCACATGAAAGGTGTCCACTGGCGTCCTTCCAGTGGCTTCTATCGGAGCTATTCTCACTACCACAGGCGTCCTTCTAGTGGCTTCTATCGAAGCTATTCCCACTACCGTTGACGTCCAATCTTAAAAACAAAACAAGAAAAAACAAAGAAAGATCAGTCAATCAAGCTATTCCCACTGAACAAATTAGGAAAAAAACGAAATACAAAACCCCTAAATTAACAAAAACAAAACCCAACAACACTCAAATACAAACCATGACAAAAAATAAAAACCATCTTGATATTCTGATCAGCTGCCATGCATACCAAAAATGGAACCCACCTCTAAGAGAGAGAGAGAGAGAGAGAGAGGGGAATAGGGGATAGAGTGATGGTCGCTGCCATACCAGAGATGGAACTCACCTATGAGAGAGAGAGAGAGAGAGAGGGGGGGGGGAAGAGAGGGGATAGAGTGATGGTCGCTGCCATACCAGAAATGGAACTCACCTATCAGAGAGAGAGAGAGAGAGAGATGGAGTGTTTCGAGAAAGAGAGGGAGAGAGGATAGGGAGAAAAGAGGGGGGGAAAGAGAGGGGATATAGTGATGGTCTCGATGTTCCACTGGCTTCCATCGAAGCTATTCTCACTACCACTGGCGTCCTTCCAATGGCTTCTATCGAAGCTATTCCCACTACCACTGATGCCTAATCTTAGAAACAAAACAAGAAAAAACAAAGAAAAACCAGTCAGTCAAGCTATTCCCGCTGAACAGATTAGGATAAAAGTGGAAATACAAAACCCCTAAATTAACAAAAACAAAACCCAACAACACTCAAATACAAACCATGACAAAAAATAAAAACCATTCTGATCTTCTGATCAGCTGCCATGCATACCAAAAAGAGAGAGAGAGAGAGAGAGAGAGATGGTCGCTGGCATACCAGAAATGGAACTCACCTATCAGAGAGAGAGAGATGGAGTGTTTTGAGAAAGAGAGGGAGAGAGGATAGGGGGGGGGAAAGAGAAGGGATATAGTGATGGTTTTGATGAAATCTGAAACAAAGGACATGTGTTGCAACTGGGGACTAAAGGAAAATGAAAGAAAATGAAATCTGAAACAAAGGGAACGTGTCAGTCTTGATGAAATCTGAAACAAAGGACATGTGTTGCAACCAGGGACTAAAGGAAACGTCTGAAACAAAGGGAACGTGTTGAAAGGGGAAAGCACCCCTTTCGTATTAATATATGTATATAGGATAAGATAATTATTGTTATTAGTTAGTAAGTAATTAGTAATTATTGTTATTAATTAATAATTAATTAGTAATTAATTACTAGAAATGGGTGCTCGCACGTGGGATCTACTCGCACGAGTAGGTTCCATTTCCTGAGTGCAGAGAGCACCCACATCCTTTTAATATATATATATATATAAGATACTAATGCATTAATAAAATATTCATAAATTAATGATAAATGCTAAGATAATTATTAAATACTAATAAAATAATAATAATAAAGTACTAATAAAATAGTAATTATATATTCATAAATATTAATAAAATAATGAATGAACTAATATAAAACTGAAAATTTTCACTTGATTCCATTTCCAATTCCAAATGAACCAAACAACAACAATCGGAATCCGATTTTATTCCTAATTGAACCAAACAAGTGTCAGGAATAGGTGATTCCGATTCCGATTCTTGGGGATTTTGATTCTAATTCCAATTTCAATCATGTCCATGAACCAAACAGACCCAAGTTCTTTTTATTTACATTACCTAGAGCTAAGCCTCCCTCCTTTAAGATCTTTAGTCTCTATTTCCCATCTCAACAAGTGATCTTTTTTCTCCTCCCCTGTTTCCTATTAGGAAATCCCTCATTACCTTCTCAATCTTCCTAGCCTCTTGTGGAATCCTGAACAATGACAAATAGTATAATGGCAAGTTTGCTAGAGCTGATCTAATCAGAGTAATTCTCCCACCTAAAGATATGTGATTCTTCTTCCAAATTGCTTTCTTTTTGCATACCTTTCTAACATTGGAGTCCAAAAACTACTCTCTTTGGGATTGGCTCCTAAAGGAAGCCCCAAATAGGGCAAAGACCAACTAGATATGGAACACTCAAGCCTCTCTGCAATAGCCTCTAGTTCTCTAAACTCCAAATTCATCCTCGCAATGCAACTGTTTTCAAAATTAACTTTGAGATTCGAGATAGCTTCAAATTTCTTTACCAAACTCTTCAAATGCCCTATTGACCCTTGTTCACTCCCTTCACAAAAGATTATGATATCATCCGCACACTAGAGGTGTGCGACTACAATATTATTGCCACCAATCTTCCAACCCCTAATCTCCCCTTATCCACCTTGGAAATGAGTATGCTAAAAACATCCACCACCACTAAGAGGAAAGGGGATAAGGGATCCCCTTGCCTCAGGCCTCTGCTTGCCTGAAAAAAATCCTTCACCACCCCATTAACCAACACAAGCCTCTCTGCAATTAACTAACACAAAATTGGTGATCTCACTCTTGAGTTGGTAGGTTTTTGCCACATTCAATGCCTTGGAATACGTCTTAGCAGCACTATCTCAAATATCCTTTAATGTCTTGGTCCATAAACAATTTCTGCTAATCAGTGGCTACATCAAATCACCACCCATGGCCATGACCACATAGTTCTTTCGTCCCTACCTAGCATGAAGTGGATTTGTGGCAGTTCATTCTGCAGTATCTCATGTAGTGTATCCCAGCTTCCCAGTTCCAATGACCTTCATCTACTCCAAATAATTGCTTCTGTATACAGTGGTCACTAGTATTTTGGGGTTCTCCCTGGGAGAACTTGTAGATCCATAAGTGTCGTATTGGGTTTGGGTTGGTCTTTAACCCGACCTGCCTAATCTGTCAACTGGTTAATGACCCATTTAGACAAAATTAAATGGGTTGGTCCAACCCAAACCCACCTTGACCCAACCTGACCCACCTGACCCATTAATCCTAGACGTACATAAATCACATAACACAAATTTGAGTTTGATTTTTTACTCTATCTAGTCATCTTATAAATTGCAGAATCAAGAGCGTTCTGATATTTTTAAAAGAACAGACCTTCAATTCAAGCAAGCATGAATCTCTAACCAGAAAGTGAAGAGTTTTCTCTTATTTTGAGGGAAATGATAGCCACCATTAAAGGCTTCTTAATCTACAGAAACTATTGAAGACAAAATTGGCAATTCAACCAGTCTGATACAGCTAGACAAAAATGGAATAATCATGAAAACAAATTGTTCAAAAAGAAAATACAATAAAATTTTCATTAGAGAGAGAAGTACCTTCTTCATTTCGCAAGACTTGTATTTGAGATCTGAACTCTCTGAAGAATTCAGCAAAGAAAGAAGAGAACAAGAGAAAATAACAGCCACCACAACCAATCCATGATTTCTCCATGGATCTTTACAATTTGTTTGGACAAATTTTAGATCTTCATTGCTTTTCGTTCTGGAATGAAAATGATTAATCCACTGTATCCACATAAAGAGGACTTCTAGTATATCTGGCATACAACACCTCTACTTGTTCTAAACTGTAACAGAGATTCTATTGTCGAGAACTCGAGATCAAACAGTTGTAAATGAGATTTCAATCCGGACATAAAAACTTTTCAAGTCAAGACAAGATTGAAATGGAAGTGTGGTTTGCTATTGTTTCTGAAAGCTCTGCTCCTTCAAATCAGAGATGCATTGAGGGATCAAGTCACAGAACCTGTGGTTTCTTGAATTTTTTTAGTTGTTAAGATAAATATGGAATGATTCTGAAATCTGAATTGTTCTCACTTCTACGAGATAAGAAAGCTTAAACAATTGGAGATTTAGTTGAAATCATAGCAGAGATTAATAATCCTTCTTAATTCAAATGGTTTCTGGAGTTCATTCCACAAAAGACAATGAACCAAAGACCGGGGGGGGGGGCTTCGAAATAACGAGTTACCCATTGGATAACCATAACCCAACCCGCCCAAACTATTAATTGTCCCTTTATTTGCTTAACCAACACGTCAATGACCTGGGACTAAATAAATACAACCCAACCTGTGAATTGATGGGTAGGTTGGGCGGGTTAGTGGGTTGGGTTTAAAAATTGCCACCCCTAGGTTCAACCAACCCTGACACCAGTATAGGCAGGGAGAAATAGGGGTGCTCTCACCTGACACCTCAGAAACCTCTGAAAGGGTTGTCGATCTCAAGTAGAATATAAAATTGGTTGATTAACACCTCATTGCCAATTCCACATCCACTCTTTAGCATCCAATCAAAATAAGGTCCGAAATCTCAGATTTTCTTGTTTTTTGGGCAACACACTCTAGGAATCACTTCTAGGCATCAAACAGAATTGAATTCCTAAAATCCTCATAACAAGCAGGCTACATCATTAGAAGTGATCAGCCTCTTCAATTCTCTATGCACACTGCCGATCGTAATAATGTACATGCATCCCACATAGGGAAACGAGTAGGTAACTCTGCTCTCATACAAACTTGTGTTGTAATGTAGTAAAACAGAAAGAAAAGTAGCAGAGTTATGAAGGAGAATGAAGGAAGAAGAAAGGAGGATTGTGGGAGAAAACACCAAATTGTGGGGGCTGTTATGGCTCCAATTACTATTTATACTGGTTGCTGGAAATAAGATACCAAATTACAAATATGCCCCTGGAAAGGGTTTTATTTTTGGACAATTGCATTCATTTCCAATGAATGGATTTTAGAAGTTGATCCCTTTCAGATGCTGCTCTTGCACATTGTTGAATTAAATGCTTGTGAATTGTGTAGATCTAATGGTCTTTAACTTCTATGCATGTTTTTTTGGAGAAATCTTTTATTACAATTTGTTAAATTTTGTGTTCATCTGTTTTACTTCAATGAAAGGGTTTTTCATCTCTATTGGATTTATTGAATATGGTCAACTTGTTTTATTGGACAAAGCTATTTCACTGTATCTCCTTCTGATCATGGTTTTAAAGCTAATGTATGTCTACAATCTTGATTTGTACATTGTAAACAATTTTTTTAGCTCTTATAAGATTAATTGCTTTTGGATGATATAAATGGATGTAATGTAGGGCCGCAGTAGTCCTCATCCTTTTTGCCCTCCAAATCCTGAAGATATTGCAACCATCTGCTACACTAGTGGTACAACTGGGACACCAAAGGTATCATATTTTGGTTTCCTGTTGACTGAGTTCTTTAACTTGTAACCTAAAGTGTTTATCCAGTAATATTTTGGTTCCTTATATTAACTACAGATTATGGTTTTGTTCCTATGAGAAGGGAGCTGTATTAACTCATGGAAACTTGATTGCAAATATTGCTGGTTCCTGCCATACCATCAAATTCTACTCCTCAGATGTGTGAGTTTTTATTTTTTGTTTTTATTTTTTATTCTGTGCACATCCTTTTACTGAAGTTATTTGTTGCATTTGACAGTTACATATCTTATCTTCCTTTGGCACACATTTATGAACGGGCTAACCAAGTTATGGTAGCATACCATGGAGGTGCAGTTGGTTTTTACCAGGGGGTTTGTGTCTCAACTTAGTTTCACGCTAGCAGCAATTGTGTTAGTTTTTTGACATGATTTTTGCATATAATTGGTTATTTTTGTTACATGGTTTGATTTAAGAACAATAGAAAATGTTTTTAGTACAATAAAAAAAATGTTTTTAAGAACTTCTATGCTAATGCACATTTTCAGCATCCAGAGTGATGTTTAGACTATCTGATACTTGGGTATGCTGAAAATCTATCTTCTTTTATGGTTCTTGAGGAACATAATTGTTTTTTTCTTATCAGTAACAAGAATCGACTTTATTAAGTATAAATAAGTGTGAAATACAACACTACTTTCCAAATGACTTTTTAGAAGTAGAGAGAAGTTTGGGTTAGTCATTGCCTGACATGACAGGCATAAAAACTGAATATCTAAAATTGTAAGTTATCATTGAGCCTGGCATTCCCCATTCTAAGGAATTTTTGTTCACATCCATCCTCGCAAAACTGTCAACCAAGCTATTTTCCAACCTTGAAATCCACCTGAACAAGCAATTCAGATTGGATGCCGAGAGCTTTAACTTAATCAGAATATACCCTTGATTAACATGGAGGTCCAATGCACTTTGCACTCAAAATTTAAAATGAACTTTCACTATTGGTATTGGCATCATTGGGATTAGAAAATGTTAGGTTCATGTGAAGCATAAAAACATGTCTTGACCATAAAGAAAGGTTTCTAAGTATAGGAAGCAGAGAATGAGATTTTCTAAGTAATACTATGTCAGGAGGGAATGTCGCTTGGTCTAGGAATTGGAAATGAATTATTTCTAGTCGGTTTGTATCTGGAATGTTCCTAGTGTATCCATATATATAGAGGTCCGCAAACAACATGCATCATGGAATAGTCAATTCATCTATGATCAGTGCAAATAGATAAGGGCTAAATGCTAAACCTTGGTTGTTGCCCCTTTAGACATATCCTTAATTAGGTCTGTATACCTAATTTGGACCACTTTCTTTTCCAAAACCCACCATATTATTTCTCTAGGAACTCTATCATAAGCCTTTTTTGGATCAATGAACACCATATTAAGATCTTTCTTCTTCTTTCTCATCAATTGCCTCAAAAGAAATATGGCTTCCATGGTTGATCTTCTTGGCATAAAGCCAAATTGGTTTTCTGATACACTTGTTCCAAGTCACAATCTTTGTTCAATTATTCTCTCCCAAAGTTCTATAGTGTGGCTAATGAGTTTAATCCTTCGATGGTTATTACAACTTTGTATATCATCTTTATTCTTAAATATAGGCACCATACTATTCTTTCTCCAATCTTCATGCATCATCTTTTCTTTTACTATTTTATTAAAATGCTTTTCCATCTTTGTTTGATTTCCTCATCTTTTACCAACACTCTTTGATCATCTTTAATGCACCTAACATGGTTTAAATCTCTGCCTTTCCTTTTTCTCAGCTTTGCTAGTTTATATATTCCTTTTTCTCCCTCTTTAGTGTTTTATTTATGGTCAAGCTCATAATAAGCTCTACATTTAGCTTCATTCACTTTCTTTTAAACTTCATTTCTTATGATTTTATATTTTCCCCAATTTTCTGCATTTTTAGCCTTTTGCCATTTTTTGTAACATGTTCATTTTAATCTAATTATATTTTGACCTCTTCATCGCACCACCAAGTTTTTTAGTATTTTTATCCTTTGCTACTTTCTTGATGTTTTTTGCCATTTCAAGCCAAATATCGTTAATCTTTCCATCTAAATTTAAATTCCCTTTTATTATCAACTTGTTTCTAAATTGAGCTAGCGTTTTCTTCTTTTAGGTTTTTCCACCTACACCTATTTTCTTCCCTATTTCTCTTCCATTTCCTAATGCACATATCTACCACCACTAATCAATTTTGTGTTATTAAGTTTTTTCATGGAATAACTTTGTAATCTTTACACATCATTCGTTCTGTTCTCCTAATAAGGAAAAAATTATTTAACATATGTTTAATCCACTTGTAAATGTTATTAAGTGTTTATCCTTCTTTCGGAAAAAACTGTTTAAAATTTCTCTGTCATAAGCTATTGCAAAATCTAATATTCTATGTCCTGATTCATTCCTCTCCCTAAATCCAAATCCTCCATGTACTATACCATATCTTACACTTCTTTTCCCTATGTCATTTAAGTCTCCTATAAAATTCTTCTCTTTGTTTGGAATTTCTTGGACTAATCCTTTAGAGTTTTCCCAAAATTTTCTTTCAATGTTTTCTTCTAAAGCTACTTGAGGTGCATAGACACTAATTATGTTAATGACTTCCTCCTCTGAAACAAGTCCAATTAAAATTCTTCTATCCCCAATTCTTTTAACATTTACAATTTCATTTTTTTAAATTCTTGTCTATTATTATCGCTACATAATTTCCATTGTTCATCTCTCCCATATAGCATAATTTGTAGCCATCAATTTCTTTAGATTTTTACCCTTCCATTTAGTTTCTTGTAGGCATGCAATATTAACCCTTTTCCTCCTCATAGTGTCTACTAATATCATAGTTTTTCCTGTTAATGTTCCTACATTCTAAGTGGCTAAACGAAGTCGTGTTTTCTGGACTAGTTTATTTACCCGCCCCCATCCAGAATGATGTGGTAACCCTTGCCTATGTGACACCACATCCGGGCGTTGCCATGGGGGGTCACTTACGGGGACCATCCTAGCAAACACTTGCGCACTTGACACTACACTCGAGTTAGGGTGCAGCACACCATTTATGCAAAATGCCCTAGCATGAGCACAAAAAGACAAATCAGGATCCATAATCATGAGGGTTTGGCAGAAGTTTTAGTGTTAGTTGCCAACTTGACACAGCCCTCCTTTATCCGGGCTTAGGACCAGCAGTGTAAGATAAACTCACACTGGTAGTGTTAAGAAAAGGAAATATATATACCAGGACCAAAACCTGTTGCATTACTGCTTGGCCATGCCCCAATTCGATTTATATTCAGCACTAATAAAAGACTAATATTGGTCTTGGTTGTTCATCAATTATAGTCTAAATATCTATGGAATCAATTAAATTGTTGTTAGGATTTTCCACGTGTAGATGTAGAATTAAACTGAATTTATTGATCATTATATATAATTCAATTAAGATATTATATGAAAGTATGATTCCTTCTATTCTATACAATTAAGATATATAGCAATTTAGCATTATGGGCATTGACTCTTATAATTGTTAAACCAGTCTAACGATTCTAGATTCTTCTTTTGATAAATAGATCCTTTAACTTTTTTTTTTAAATTCTTCAACATATAGTTTTTTATTGTTATTCTTGAACATATATTTTCATTCTTTAATATAAGTTACCATTGATTCTGGATTAATCTAATAATTTGTCTGTACAGCTACTATGAGGTGATCATCATCATCATCATCATCATCTAATCCTTATCCCAACTATATTGGGTTGGCTACATGAATCCCATTTCACCATTCTGTTCTGTTTAATGCTATATCCATTACTAAATTATGAGCACGTAAATCATTTCTTATTATTTTGACCGATGTCCTTTTGGTCTGCCTCTAGGTACTATGATGTGATCCAAGTCCAAAATTTTTGTAGACATTGACAAAGAAAAGCTTACTAATTCTTCATTAAATACTCGTATGCTGAATGTTGCCTTTTGTTTGCAGGACAATTTAAAATTGATGGACGATATGGCTGCTTTAAGACCAACTATATTCTGCAGTGTCCCTCGACTATATAATAGAATCTATGCTGGGTAAACTAATGTTCAATAGTTAAATTGAATTTTCTCTATGCCTACAATTTGTAAGGGCATTCATTTTTGACTTAGTCTGCAATTGCTATCTTAAAACTGCAGTATTATAAATGCTGTAAAGACATCTGGTGTTCTAAGGGAGAGGCTGTTCAATGCTGCATATGATGCCAAGAAACAAGCAATAATGAGTGGTAAACGAATTGACAACTAGATGCATTTTACAAGAAAGCAAGGAACTTTTGACTGTCTTTTTTTTTGTCCCTGGGTGTCAATACTATGAACAATGTATAACCTATAGCACCTACATTCTTTAAACAAGAAATATGTACATTTGGATTTTGGAATATTATAAGTGAGTCAAGCAAGAAACACATCTATTAGGAAGACTGGGGCTTCATTTGGTTGCCAAGAAAATGCAAGAAAGTTGAATCCAGAAAAGACTTTCTAGGTAACACTATCTGAGATTATTTGGTTGCTAAGAGGATCCTGTGGGCCCCAATTGTCAGATTTACTAATTAAGGGACTTGGGCATGGAGATACAACACTCTAACTAGGGTGTGACCTCTCTTGCTAAATGTCCCATGTTTTTAGCATTTTGGCTCACCAATAGATGGGCTTTATATAATGGATCATCTAGGCCAAAAATAAGTAGTCTCTAAATTCTATGGTTACATGGTTCTATGCATTCACCAATTTAGATATGACTCATTTATGCTTGTTAATGACATTGTACTGTTTTGTAAGGACAATGGGGGTGGGTGGAGCTAGGAACCTATAATTCTTGCTCAAGTGCTTTGAGTTGATTTCAAATAAAAAAATTAATTTTGACAAGAGTTGTGTGACCAGCATTAACATGGAGGAGGATGAAGAAGAGGACGTTAGGAGGTTCTTTCCTTGAAATACTTAGGTCTTCCCTTGGGAAGTAATCCTAGAGCCAACATTTTTTGTAATCCGGTGGTGGAAGAGGGTAACAAAAAAAATTGTCTGTTTTAAAAAGGAACTTCATTTCTTTAGGAGGCAGAATTACTCTAGCTGAATCAACCTTGACCTACCAATGCATATACTTTTTGTCAGTTTTTAGAATTCCGAGGTCAATAGCAAACGGATGAAAAGTTAATAAGGGATTTTTTTTGGGGAGAATGGTACCAGAAAACTTGACTCTGCTTGTACAGCGGTTATGGAGATATCCATTTGAGGGGAATAGTTTGTGGCACAAGGACATTGGCAACATTCATGGTGGGATGGTTGAAGGATGGGATGCTAGATTGGTTCACAAAGCCACACTTGCTTTTCCTTGGAAAACCATTTCCTTTGTTCTGCCTTCATTTCATGAGTTTGTTGTTGATGATGCATTAGATGGCAGTAGAGATTTTGGGAGGATTAATAGTGGGGTGATAGGCCTCTTAGAGATCAGTTCCCCTGGGTTTACTCCCTCTTCAAATCCATTTCCTGTTTTGTCTCATTTTCCAATGGTGGTTTCTCTTGTGATCTTGTGTTGAGGAGAGGGGTGAGGGACTTTGTACTTGAACAGGTAGCTGTGCTTTTATAGTCTTTAGAACGAGTTTTCTTGGGTCCTTCCAAATTTGGCTCCAGAATTTGGACTCTGGCTCCTTTGTGGAAGCTCTTGTTTTACCTTCTTCCTCTATTATCACGTTTACATTTAGATATATTTGGCTTGGGTGAGGAATTTTGTTCAGAGGTCTTCCCGAAATTCTATACTTGTGAGAATCTGTGAAAAGGACACCTAATTGGTGCGCATGTGTTTTATGTGTGATGCAAATGAGGAAACTACTTTCTATCTGCTAATCTCCTATAGTTTCACTTCTTGTATTTAGGGTTGGTTTCTAGCTCCTTTGGTTATAGGTAGGTTCATCCAATTATGTGAGCCACATCTTTTTTTTTGCCCTTTCCTGATTTCCCTAAATGAAGGGGAAAGGTACTTACGAGATGCACTGGAGTGGCCATTCTATGGATGGTTTTATTCTAAAGTTCTATCTAGAAGGCCAAGACTGGTCTTGCATGGGGTGGTGGGTCCAACCCAAATGGATTTTGTGGAAGGCAAGCAAATCCTTGATGGGGTGATGATTTTTTTTTTGATCAGCAAAAAGATTGTTTCATTAATTAAACTATGTGGAGTTAATTACAGACTGATGACCCAATAGTCATCCCCAATGATTACTACAACCAATGTTTTAAAACACAAAGGCATGACGCGAGGCGTTCCACTACCCAGAGGCATGAGGCGTAAGCCTCCCGAACATAAGGAGGCGTAAGCCTTCTTAAGAGGAGGGGGGTTAGGAAGAGGATGAAGAGGAAGGGAGGATCTCATTTTTTTCTTTATTTTTTAATAAAAATCTTTTATATTAAGAAGGATAAAGATGTATAACAGTAGTTCCAAGGGGGGGTCTTGTCGAAGTGAAGCTCGCTCGCGGAAGCGGAGCCCCCCAACCAAAGGGGTAGGGGGCAAACCATTTTCTTTCCTCTTATCTTTTCTTCCCTTCCCTTCCCTTTCTTCGTCTCTTTCCTTTCCTTTTCTTTCCCTTTCTTTTCTTCTCCTTTCCTTTCCTTTTTTTTTCTTTTCTCTTTTTTTTCCTGTATTTTCATATCAGGTGTGCATGAGGTGCAAGAGGCGTACACCTCTAGCACGCCTCATGAAAAAAGCGCTTGCACCTGAGGCGTACGCCGTAGAGGTATCAGTGTCTCTGGCATACGCCTCAGGGCGTTTTGGGAGCGCCTCGCCTGGAGGCAGGCGTACGCCTCCCACGCCTTTTAAAACACTGGTTACAACGAGGCCCAATATAGTTGTTGCCTTGTAGCCCCTTGTTTGGCTAAGGTATCTGCTAACCTATTTGCACTCCTCCTGATCCACCTAAAATCAGCATTTATATCCTTTACTAACCTCTCCACTTCTCTGAAGATATGCTTGAGGGTCCATGGGACATGTCTATTACATTTTGCCCAAGAGATTACAACTTTTGAGTCCCCCTCCACTTCCACCTGATGAATACCCAATTGCTTTGCCAATCGGAGGCCCTGTAGTAATGCTAATAACTCAGCCTTAGTTGAGTTTGTAATACCAATTGGCACCCTGAATATAGAGCCAATATCTTGCATTCTTCATTTCTGGTTGCTCCTATTCTTTCCACTCCCGGGTTGCCCATAGAGCTTCCATCAAAATTCAATTTCACTTTGTTTATCTCTGGTGGTTTCCACTCAACTCTTAGAGTTTCCTTACCCCTAGAGGACTGTGCTCTTTCCATGCCCTTTGGATGTCAATTACAAAGAAAACTTGAAAACTGTCCAAGGTTTTTATCCACAATGCAACCCTCAGTTTTATGCTGTCAATGACCTCTTCCAAGGTTCTAGATTTTCCAGCAAAAGTTCTGTTATTTCTTTCCTCCCGTACTCCCCAAGAAATAGCCACTTTGGTTACTTTCCACATAATTCTCCCTCTCTTCTTAGGTTGCCTCAAGAAATTAGGATCGAAAATGTCTGTCACCTCTGGGGGAGGGCCCCATCTGCAACCAAAGAGAGAACAGAAAAATTCCTAAACACGACGTATAAATGGGCAGGAGATCAATAAGTGGGAGAGGGACTCTCCACTATTCATTCCTACAAAGAAAACACATATGAGGAGAGAGGCAAGTCGAAGGCCTCCTTTTCTGCAACAAGTCGCAAGTATTTACCTTACCAAGTAAAAGGGTCCAACAGAAAGGTTGGATTTTTGGTGGGGTAGGTTTGCTCCAAATTTCTTTCATTGGGAGAGTCACCCCTTGGGGCCTAGTAGAAGCAAGATGACTGAAAAAAGAGGAGCAAGAGAAGAGTCCATCTGGGGAGATTACCCAGAATCTAGAATCCTCCAAATTGGGGTCTTAGCTGATTGCAAGGTTCCAAGGAGATCAGTCAAGAAGATACACTCTCTATCCCTAAGGCCACTTCTGAAACCAAGGTTCTAGATGATACCTGAATGGGAAGCCACACCCAAATTAGAAATGGTTTCATTCTTGAAGTCGGAAATGGTATAAAGGTCAGGGAATTGTTCTTTAAGTGGTGATTCCTCAACCCTAAGGTCTTCCCAGAAACAGATTCTATTCCCCTTTCCCACATCAAAACAGATGGAACTAGAGAATGTAGGGTAGACTTCGTGAATAGCTTTCCAAGGAGAGGCTGAAGTGGAGTGATGAGCCAATTTAGCATCCCAACCATTGCAATCTAGACCATGAATTATTGCAATTACTTTGTGCCACAAACTATCTCTTTCAAAGGGAAATCTCCACAACCATTTACCCAACAATGCGGTGTTCCTTAGGGCAATGTTTCCCTAGACCCCCTTGCTCTTTTGGCTTACTAACCTGTTCCCACTTGACTAAGTGATCCTTTTTTTCCTCCCCCGGTTCCCAAAGCAAATCCCTCATGAACTTTTCTAGATGTTTCACAATCCTTGCCAGGATACGAAAGGTAGAAAGAAAGTAGATGGGTAGATTTGCTAAAGTGGCCCTAATCAATATAATCCTTCTCCCTAAAGATAAATAAGTTCTCTTCCAAGTAGCCAGCTTCATTGCAAACCTTTCAACCACTGACTTCCAGAATCCTTCTGTCCTTGGGTTCCCCCCCAAAGGTAGGCCAAGGTAGGTAATGGGCCAACTTCTAATCTCACACCCCAACACCTCTACAAAGCTCAAGAGCTTTGCAAACTTGATATTAAGAAGGCTTATGATCATGTGGATTGGGGCTTTTTAGAAGATATATTGGCAAGATTGGGTTTTGGGGGGAGGTGGAGTTGGATGTTTGCATGCTTTTCTTCAGTTTCTTTTTCAGTTCTTGTTAATGGAATATCTGCCCCTTTCTTCCAAGCTAACAGGGGTTTGAGGAAGGGAGATCCGTTGTCCCCACTGTTGTTTGTCTTAGTTGCGGAAATTCTAAGCTTCTTATTTAATAAAAGGAGTAGGAACTGGGATGTTGGAAGGGTTCACAGCAACAAGACATGGAGTCCCCAATCCTCATTACTCGCCTTTAGTTTGCGGATGATACATTACTCGCCTCAAGTTTTATGAATTGTTGGCGGGTCAAATGATCAATCTGAAGAAGAGTGTGATGATTGGGGTGGGTAATATATCGGATGATTTATTGGAGAGCTGTGCTTCAGCTTTGGGTTGTTTGGTGGGGGAGTTCCCCTTTACTTGGGTCTTCCTATAGGGGTAAAAGCTTCTGCACCATCTACTTGGCAACCGGTTCTTGACAGGATTGATCAAAAGCTAGCAGGATGGAAGTGGAGGTACCTTTCTCTTGGTGGAAGGATTGCTCTTATTAAGAGTGTCCTTTCCAACCTCCCGGTCTACTACCTTTCGCTTTTAAAAGCTCCATCTAGTGTGATAAATTCAATTAAAAATCTGTAGGAGTTCTTATGGGGAGTTAAAGGTTTGGAGAAGAAATTTCACTTAGTCAAATGGGACAAAGTGTGCAAGGAAAAAAGGGAGGGGGGTTTGGGAATAAGGAAATTGAAGGTTTTCAATAAAGCTCTATTAGGCAAGTGGTTATGGAGATTTGGTTTGAAGAGGGAGGCTCTTTGGAGAAGGGTGCTGGCCTGCAAATATGGGGTTATTGGCTTCAGATGGGACCTTAAGGAAGTGAAGACGTCTTATGGGGTAATTGTGTGGAAAGGGATTATGAGTTTCTATGCAGCTTTTTTCAATCTTGTTTCCTTCAGAGTTGGTGATGGATCGACAATTAAGTTCTGGGAAGATGATTGGTTGGGTATTGGGAAGCTCTGTGATCTTTACCCTCGGCTATACAGTTTGGGTATGAAGAATAGCTCCGTTGCAGAGAAATTTGGGATCAATCGAGGCAGAGTAGTTTGATGTCCAAAATTTAGAAGAGCTCTATTTGATTGGGAAGTTCATGAGTGCGTAGGTCTTCTAAAAATTACAATCAATGGAACCTCAAGTGGAAAGGGAAGATTCAAGATGGTGGGAAGAATCAAGAAATGATTTATTTTCAGTTAAATCCTTTTATCAGTCCCTCTCAAGATCAAGTGGAGATGTCTTAGACATAGTTTTCAAGGCACCGAGGTGAGGCTAGGCGACAGGGGGGCACCTTGTTGCCTAGTTGCCTAGGCGATGGATTTTTTCAAGTAAAAAATACATATCCTAGGGTAGTTTCCTAGGTTCCATAGCCATATTTCCTTAATAACTATCCATAATTTTCATAAGAAAATTATGAACTTCATGTTTTAAGTCTAGAAAATCAACATATTTATGAGAAGAAAAAAAGAAAGAAAAGAAAATTAAAAAAAATATGGGGACTGAACCCTTATTTTTGTTATAGGAAGAAGAAGAAGTGGAGGAAGAAATGTGTCGACTAGACAAAATTTTATGTTTTTCCCTTATTGGTTTAGATTCTGAAGTCTTTGAGGGTTCAATACAGAAGTTAGTGACGCTTGTGTTGATTAAACCCTGACAAATAAGAAAATAATAAAAAGAAATTAGTTTATAAACACGCAAAATGATTATTTTTGTTTAATAATGTCTATTTTATAATTATAATCTCAAAAAAGTAACAATATAAAAGTATTTTATAAGATAGTATACAAAACTGCTTGGCGACTGGGCGAGGCGAGCCTCCAAAGGCGCCTTGTCGCCTAGGCGGGTGCCTAGGTGTCGCCTTGAAAACTATTGTCTCAGGGGTGAATGGAATTTGGGGAAACCCTATTCCACCAAGGGTGGAAGCGTTTGCTTGGTTAGTGGCTTTGGATAGTTTAGTAATTTTACCCAATTTGTATTCCATATTTTTCATATATGTTGCCAAAATTCTAAATACTTGCATTTGATTATTTCAGGTAGAAATACATCACCCATATGGGACGGATTAGTATTCAATAAAATAAAGGCAAAACTTGGAGGGCGAGTCCGGTTTATGGGTTCAGGTGCCTCACCTTTATCTCCGGATGTCATGGACTTCTTGAGGGTGTAAGTTGTTATTTCACAAGTCATATGTGGTAAAGCTGTTTTTCATCTTTTTTTTTTTGACTCTTTATTTCATTAAAATAACTTCATAAGTTCATATTTTACAGATGCTTTGGTTGTCTAGTAATGGAAGGATATGGAATGACTGAAACTTCATGTGTTATAAGCTCAATGGATGTGGGTGACAACTTGTCAGGTCATGTTGGTTCTCCTAATCCTGCCTGTGGTATGTTATTGGCTTTTGGATTTTAATAGAAATTAGTGATATGCATGATGCAAAGGACTTTACTAGACTACTGTTTTTTTTCCCTGTAGTTGGAAGATTGTTTGCTGCTTTGGTAACCTACCTGAACGAGCAGTTCAGATTGTTGGCTAATGCTCTAAGCTTCCCTTGATAACATCCAGTTCACGATCACTTTTCAATCCCCTTGTATGAAGTTTTCCCAGTCTGAATTTAAGGCTAATTTTAACCTTCATTGGGTCTAAGTTTCTTCTTTGAGTGAAATTCCATCTCCAGGGAGTTCTTAGAAGCTAAGCAGAACTTTTCCGCCATGGTTGTTAACAACTTTAATACTTGACACTTATTGGTTTCCAAAATAGCACTCATCTAAGTTTGACTTTCGTTTACCTGCCTTTGGCACCATCCATGCAGCAGTCCTTTGCTGTCTTCTTAGGGACTAGGGAGTAACCCTCAATAGTTTACCACCCTTGCTTGCTTTCATCCATAGTAACCCTTTTAAATTCTCCATTTGTCAATACTAATTGGAAATTCTTACATTGATGGGGTCTATTAAGAGATGCATATTATGATGTTCCTTGCTTTCAAAAGTTACATGTATTCCTTTCAATCAAGGTTTAAAATGTCGATGTCGATGGAAATGTCACTTACCAAAATATAGGACATATGTCGGAAATGCCGAGGGGAAATATTGTAAAAATTAGAGACATTGTGGAAATATTATGAAATATGTGGAAATATTCAATGCTATTTTGTAAAATGATAAAAGAAGCATTAATGCATATTTCTAGACTATTATCTTATTCCCAACCATTATATAAAGCTAAGAAACTAAGAGCAATAACAAATTAGTAAATGACGATTTACTGATTTATTATGCACTTTGATGTTTTTACAAGGTTATCCAATATTTTCTTTTCTTATTTTTAATTTTGATTTCTTATAAATTCTAATATATTTATTTCACACTAGTAAATAGAAATACATTTATTCTGATTTTTTAAATATTAAAGTTATAATACATTATGTTTTATTATAAATTTAATAAACTGATTCTCCTTTTTGTAGTATTAATATTATGATAAATTCTGATTTCTTATAAAACTTAATGAATTTATTATGATTTTAATACTAAATTTATAATAAATTATGATTTAGTATAAAATTTAATAAATTTATTCTGATTTTTATATTAAATTTAGAATATGGTTTATTATAAAATTTAATAAATATTTTCTGATTTTAATAAATATTTTAAAAATACTAACTAGTTAATATTTTATTACCTGAAAAATATTTTATGTTTTATATTATAAAGTAATTAATTTATTCTTTTATTTTTGTTTTTTGTTAATTATTTTTTATAAATATTTCATTTGAAATATTAATTAGAGATTATTAATGGAATAATTTATATTAATATACTATATTATATTAATATAATATACTAATATGTTATATTATTAATGTACATTAGTTGGCATCCTGTCGACATAATAGGAAAAACTGTCTTTTTTTTGGTTATTTGGACCGATTTGGTCAACATTTTCGAATTATAGGAAATGTCAACCGAAATAATGTAATTTTTATATTACCATCCATTTTCATGTTGGTGAGCCTCGACATCGACATATGTCGAGCGACATTAGCGAAATGTTGCGACATTTGAAACCATGCTTTCAACCTATAATGATGTAGCATGGTAAGATGCCCAAGCATGCAACCTGAGAAAGGCTGGATATATAATAAGATTTTGGAAAAGAGAGTAGAGGGCTGTCTACTAATGGGTGGGATGTTGGTTTGAATGCAAGGACCATCAGCACTCAACCCGATTTCCATCCTCCGCAACCCAATCACCCACCTACTGAATGCTTCCACCACAATAATAAAACGGAAAGGAGACGGGATCACCCTGTCTCAGCCCCTGTCAAACAAACAGGATTTCATCCACTACACCATCTCGCATCAAATGACCAAAACACATCCAAAATAGAAGATAATCAACAAACTCCTACTGGACATGGTCGTATACTTTGTCCACGTCCACTTTGCACAGCAGTCCTAGAAGATCCCTTCTCGGAGCTGAGAGTCCATACATTCATTAGCAATCAAATCTCCCTATAGAATTTGGCATCCATCCAAGAATGCACCTTGTGACAGAAATAGTGTGCTGAAGGGCCTTGCACAGACAATTAGCTAACACTTTAGAAATTAGCTTATTTGAGATTAGGCTAATCGGTTTGTAATCCTTCAAGTTTGCAACCCCTCGAATGTATGCTAGAGAAGTCTGTCTTCCATTTGTCACCTTAGATATGAATTAATATATTTACTAAGGGGTATACTTGTTATTTTGTATATTATTGAGACCAAAGTTGTCAAGGTTTCACCTAGGTGTCCTTGGCTGGACACCTCTCCTGAACTCCTTGTTTATAGCAACAAGGTGCTCGTTTGGGCAACTAGGCACACTACCTTGGTGATAAAAATGACAAGGTGGGCACTTTATTATAATACCATTCATATTGCTACATCTCACTAATATGCGTGTTAATACATTTTATTATATACCTATAGATATCATTTATACTTTTTTCAATCGTTTTACTACTGAAATTTAAAAGATTCAAGGGTTTTGAAAAGGGAGAGAGAGAGAATAGATAGAAATATAAAGAATTTCTTTTTTTAGTTTTTTTCTATTATCTCTCTCTTACATTAAGAAAAACTATGTCTCCACCCTTATTATTTTCTTTTTTACTTGCTCTATCTTAACTTTTATTATTTAAAATTTGACCTTCTTTAGTTGCTAATTTGATATGAAATTGCTCTATTAAATAATTATTACATCAGTATTATTTTTGAAAGTATTCTTCCTTTGAAAGCTTCTTTTTATTAAGCTTGTATGGCTCATTTGAAAACAGTTTTTCTGCTGAACAATAAAGTTTCTCTACAGATTTGGTGTTATTGCCTAGGGTTCTAATCTTATTTCCATCTCTTCTCTTCTCTCTCTGTTAGTTCTTTGTTTGTGCTACACATCTGGATCTAAGTTGGTTGCAAGAATAGTGCTGAATCACAAAGATCCTGCACCAAAATAGGGAGTAAAGAAAGGGAAGGAGGTGCTAGGAAGTAGGGCTGTTCACGGGTCGGGTTGGATCGGTTTACTAGTGTTTTTTCAACTGACCCGACCTGGTCGGGTTACCTATAGATTAAACCGAAACCAACCCTCTATTAAGTAAAACCGACCTGGTTGCTTTGAGTCAGTTTGGGTTTCAACCAACTCCAAGTTTGCACAATGCACATGAAGTCAAAGTGCTAATATTTTATATAGTATTTCAGAATATATTTTCTGGAAATATATATATCTGATATATTTCAGAATATATTTTTTTCAGATATATATTTATTATTTAAAACTAAAATATCTATATTTAACAGATATTTTTTCAGAATATATATTTTTTCAAATAACTCGGTTCGATTTCGGTTTTCACACATGAAAACCGAAACTGAACCGAATTATCGGTTTACTCATCTTTGCAACCCGAAACCAACCAGTAGTGAAGAAAAACCGACCGACTCGGGTTGGGTCGGGCCAGGTTGGTTGCTTTGGATTTATTTGTGAACAGCCCTACTAGGAAGAATCGTGGAGTTCATTGTTTCTGTTCAAATGGTAGAGGGACTCAACAAAGATGTAGGTGTGAGGAGAAGTGAGGAGGGGGACAAAGATGCAAGTCAGAGTTGCTGTGAAAAAGATACTTTGCACTAATTTGGTTGAAATAGAGGGGACAAAGGTTGTGGGAGGGAGAGGAGAGGAGCTAGCTGGCAAGGAGTTTAGAATGGTGTTGGGAGAGAAAAGAAAATAAAAGCAAAAGAGTAGTAGAGAGATTGAGTTAGTAGGGAGGGTGGGAGGAAAGGATTATGAAAGGTGGGTGGGGGAAAGCAAACCAAGGCAATAACGGAGGAGGAGGGGAAAGCAAGGGTTGTGAGGGTGGAGAAAGCAGAGAGATTGAGTTAGGAGGGAGGGTGGAATCGAATTCTCAAGTGTACCACAGAAAAAAGAAGAGTAGGTTAGTATAGGTGGAAGAAGAGAAAGAGGGTGTTGAGGGATAAAAGAGAAACTTGATGGAACAATTGGAAGAAGAAGAAGGGGGTGCTGAGGGAGAACAGAGTGATTTTGAGGAGGTGGAAGTGGACAGAACATTCAAGGTACAGAGGAAGGCTGATTTAGATAAGGTGGTGGAAACAGAGTTCAGGACCTTCAGGTAAGTAAAATTTTGGGCATTCCATTTATTGGAGGTGAGGAGTTTGCTGGAAGAGTCTTCAGGGAAGTGAAAGAGGAAATTGCCCTGTTCAGAACAGAGGAAACAAATTTTGGTTGGGGACGCTGGGCTGTTTTATTCTTCTTGCTCTTCTTTTGTTTGGATGACTCCCTTGTGAAGGATTTTTTCTTGTTTTTTGGGAGTTGGAGGGTTGGAAGGTTCAGAGTGATTTTTTGCTTCTTTGGTGATTGGTTCATCACCTGCATTTATATCCTGCTTCCTCTTTTCTTAATAAATTTTCTTTTTTTATTTATCTTCAGAAAAAGAAGATAAAGTTCAGCCAAAAGGCAAAATTTTTTACCTGCTATGAGCCAAGAGACAAATTGATTTCTAGAATTGGTTTTTTGATTGCAGAATAGGTAATTGCGTATCCTGAATTTAAAGACACTATTAGGGAAGCACTTGGATCAAGCTTGTGGTCTACACTGGGTTTGAGTTATAGGGAATTAGGGACTGAATGGGGTTCTTGGTCTTGTTGTATTCTTGATTGTTGAAGTGTGGTGTTTTATATTCTGGCTCTTTGTTTATTGGTTGTAATCCTTCTCTTTTATTTAATGCTTTTTTCCCTGTTACAATAGAAAAACTCATTTAGTCCTTCTGTACTGAAGGAGATGGGTAAAGTCAAACCTGGTGATAGTTTGGATTTAGACCTCAACCCTGGTACCTTAAATGATTCTGATGTATCTTGGTGGGACAGGTGATTGTAATATGAAAACCAAATCAATTTGTATTAAAGTATGTCGGTCATCCTGGAAAAATTAACTTTGTTTCCTTGGAGATCTAAGATTTGGCCCAGTTGATTGCCAAATAGTTATATCTTGGCTGAAGATTAGAGAAGAAATTCGTTGGAGGATGAGGCCTTTAGTAAGACAAGCACTTCCCCTAGGGGACCCCTTGAACTCCTCATTCAACTGGATACCTAGAAGTGCCAATTCGTTGGCTGACACATTGGCTAGAGCAGGGGTTTCAAAGGTTCATCTAGAGTGGAGTTGTCCATGGCTGGGCTATAGTCTATAACCTGTCAGTTTTTATTTTTGTTTAGCTTCAGCTTTGTACTTGGTTCCATATTCCTTTGGGGCCTATCTAATGTATTCTGGGGTTTTTCAGCTCCTTAATGAATGAATTTATCTGTTATTAATCAACAAAAAAAATTGACCCAGTTGATTATTGTTGACTGTAATGTTATTTGCTATGATATCTTTCTCTTCCTCTGAGCTGGACTTCTTTTCCTTTTCCCTGTTTCAGAGATAAAGCTTATGGATGTTCCTGAAATGAATTACACATCTGAGGATCAGCCCTATCCTCGTGGTGAAATCTGTGTCAGGGGTCCCATTGTATTCCAAGGCTACTATAAAGATGAAGTGCAAACGTATTTACTCCATAGAGTTTTCAGTTTATTGAGTGTGCTATAAAATTTTTCAAAACCAGATCTACCTGACAATTTACTACCATTGGGCAGGAGAGAGGTAATTGATGAAGATGGCTGGCTGCATACAGGAGACATAGGGTTGTGGTTGCCTGGAGGACGCTTAAAGATCATTGATAGGTGAGATCAAAGTTTCTTTTCTTTTAGTCCTCAAAGGAATGCATGCCACATACCATCATTTTTAGGTTTGAGTTTATGAATTTGACATGTAATGGAACATTTATATAACTCTTCCTATACAATTATGGTTTTACATCTAATAATCGAGAGACTGGTATTTGCTAATAAAATTGCCAGCTAAAGATCTTCACAACTCTTGGTGGTGTCTTCTTGACACCGGTGTTATGCATCTGCTCTTCATTAGAGGATATTTGATTTTTTTTTATTTAGTTTATCAATATATTAAAGGACATTTAGATAACAAAATAACAAATTGTGGTGTCTATGGGATTTATAGGATCCATGACCATAAATGTTGGGCAGTGAAGATACATCATGTCCAGAAATGAGTGTGGCAGAAATATGTATACTGAGATGGATGAGTGGAAAAACTAGAAAGGATAGGATCATAAATGAAGTTATTTGAAGGAACCTAGAAGTAGCTCCAATAGGTGATAAAATGAGAGAAAGTAGACTAAGATGGTTTGGTTGCACGCATGGAAGACCGACCATCAATAGCACCCATAAGAAGAGTTCTGTTGCAAGTTGAAAGGGCTAGAAGAAATGATTTAAGAGCTGATGATGATAAGCTTTTCATACCATTAATGCTATCTTTATTTTTTTTTATTTTTTGATAAAGTAAATTCATTAATTAGGAAAAAAGCAGAAGGCAACAAAACCACAGAAACGCATTTAACACTGACACAAACCCCAAGATAACTACCCCAAAGAAAAAATGAGCAGTTGCATTTGGATTGTCTTTCAACATAGTTAAAGCTCACTGTTACCTTTAACTAAGTGCAGAATACCTACGAGAATGAAAGGGATTCCCTTTCTACCATCAAAGGGAAATTTTGAAAGACTACGCACTACAATTCTACTGTCACTTTCCATGTTTCTAAACAAACGCTTCCTAGACTATGACCAACTTTTACAAGGAAGTTTCCATTGCACCCTCTTTCCACTATCCCAAAAGTTGCCAACCCCTTTCCTCTGTATCTATCATTGGTGCTAACCTTGATTTTTAACTCCCATAAGGCTCAATAGGCACCTTTTTATTCTCCTTGCCAGAGTTCTGTGATTCTTGTTTCAGAATAAACATCATCTTCTGAGAATCCTTGGAAGCATCATCAGTGGTTTTAGTTGGATTAGACAAAACACAGTTAAAAATTTGACCATTTCTTGATTTTCAGATTTTCCATGATAAATCAGCAATTAGATAATTTATTTCCTTCCTCCTAACTTTTCTTAAGTAAGTATTATCACTCCACTTGACTATGTTTCATACCTACTATCCTCCACTTTTATCAACTTTGAAATTCTGGTAGGAAAAAAAACATATTTAAGTTGGCACAAGGGGAGTATATATCACCAGAGAAGGTTGAGAACGTATATGCAAAATGCAAATTTGTCTCCCAATGTTTTGTATATGGTAAGGGATTTGAGATTCTATGTTTTCTTCATCAACTGCTAATTGGTCTTGTTTTTTCTGTTTAAATTAATTGGTTTCATTGCGATAGGTGACAGCTTGAAATCTTGCTTAGTAGCAATTGTCTCGGTGGACCAAGATACATTGAAGGTTTGGGCTGCAGCTGAAGGCATCAAGGTGGGTTGAAGAGTAATAATGCAATAATGGTAACAAGAATCAGCTCAAATGGAACATCTTTTAATTGTATCATATATTTGCACAGTACAAATGATGAAAAAGGGCTATCTTTGTTGCCTCAGAAAAAGTTTTATGACAACTAATTGTGTATGTCTGGCATAATCCTTTGCAGCATCAAGAAGAAAATGGAGAGATCCATAAGTATAGCACCATTACCATTGAGCTTTAGAATCTTATTGTGCCTCAGCTATCTAGAGATTCTATGCACATGGTGACATGGCTGAGGAGGGATGTTGGGGAAAGTGGTGAAATTTAGGGTTCAGATAGAGTGGAAATGTTAGGACCATATCCAGTCTATCCCTCCCAATACCCCAGATAGATAGGACCGACATTTGGTAATGACCTTTTTATAGAGTGTAAACATATGTGGCAGTTGAGAATGATATTAGGTCATATTTAGGCTTAAAATTTTGGTAATTATGCAGGAACAAGTTTAATTAGGTAGCCGAAGTTAAGGCTATATTGGAAACTGAAAACCAAAATAGGATGCTAGGTAGGTTTAGTGGAACACAGTTATGACTTCCTTTCATGAACTTTAGGGTTTTCTAGATTGGGGAAAATTGACTAGACTGGGTTTTCTTTGAGTGGAAGAGAGATAAGAATGGAGGGTTAAGAAAGTTGGTGTCATACTTGCGTTAGTCCTCATGCCAAATTTATCTTCCACTAGCAATCTTAATCAAGGCCAATCAGAAAACAAAGATCAAAATGTCAAGGCTGTGTTTGGTTGCAATGCAAATAAATTTGCACTAATGCAAAACCATGGCAGTGCAAATGATTTGTACTCCCATGCATTTGTACTAGTGCAAACAAATTTGCACTGCAACCAAATACAGCCTAAGGGTCCAAACCATAAATGACTTGGGATTCTGTTGGAACCACGACTTCTAGATGTTGTGAGTATCATACATGTATGAGCACCAAAATCTCCACATTTCATTTATTCAGAATCTATAATTAGTGCTGGAAGGAAAATCTCCAAACCCCATCATGGTGTTCAATTATTAAAACAAATTTAATTTAAAAAAAGAAGAAAAAGATTAATAGATGTTTTTTAGAAAATAATCTTATTTCATTTCTGTCTAAAACCTTGGTATGAGTGTATGACCCACAATTCCATCATATAGATAATGATAAACTTCAGATCTGCACTAATATTCAGTTAGAAATAGCAGTAGAAGAAGGTTAGAGAAGATAGAAGAGAGAAGAGAAGAGAGGAGAGGTGAAGAAGAAACTGGTTCGAACAAGAGAGAAAAGTCTTCTCTCTCTAGTCGGCCAGGTCATGTTTATAGTTTTCTAATATAAAACAAAAATTCTATTATGCCCCTACTTAAGTATGGGACACATCACTTATCTTAAACATTACACCTCACACCAAACATAAATAAAAAGACTAAACTAACCCTATACAGTTGACACTAACACTCCCCCTCAAGATGGTGAGTATATATTATATAGTCCCAGCTTGTTACATATGCAGTCCACTCTTCCTCAACTCAACCCTTTGGTGAACAAGTCTGCCCATTGACTTCCTGTGTTAACATATGCAATATCTATCACTCCACTAAGCACCTTGTCTCTCACAAAGTGATAATCAACTTCTATATGTTTTGTTCTCTCATGAAAAACTGGATTAGAAGAGATGTGAACTGCAGTTTGGTTGTCACAGTAAAGCTTCATAGGAGTGTCAATCGAGTACCCCATCTCTTGTAGAAGATTTCTCAACCACACTAGTTCACAAGTTGTATGTGCCATAGCTCTGTGTTCAGCTTCTACACTACTTGCCACCACTGTTTGCTTCATACTGTTCCATTTCACCAAATTACCCCCAAGAAAGGTACAATAACCTGTAGAGTATCTCTTTTCAGATACAAAACCAGCCCAATCAGCATCAGTGTATCCCTCTCTTTCAAGATTTCCTCCACTCTTGTATTACAAACCACGACTAGGAGCTCCCTTCAAATATCATACAATCCTTAGAACTGCACCCTAATGTGGAATCCAAGGATTTTGCATAAACTGACTTGCCACACTAACTTTAAATGAAATATCTGGTCGAGTAATAGTTAGGTAGTTTAGCTTACCCACCAACCTTCTGTACCTTCCAGGATGCTCGAACTCCTTACCCACATCACTACTCAGCTTGGTATTTGGTTCCAGAGGTGTTTCAACCGGTTTGACACCTAATAATCTCGTCTCCTCCAATAAATCAAGAACATACTTCCTCTGACATAGGTTAATACCTTGCTACTTCTATCCCCAAGAAATATTTTAATTTTCCAAGGTCCTTTGTTTGGAAGTGCTCCTGCAGAAAGGTCTTCAACCTTTTAATTCCAAACCTGTCTCTACCGGTAATAACAATGTCATCTACATATACTACTAATAAAATCGTCCCAACATGTGAATCATAGTTGAATACTGAGTGATCAACCTGACATTGTTTCATACCAAACTTCTTTATCATTTTACTAAATCTACCAAACCATGTATGGGGGGGACTGTTTAAGTCCATAAATGGACTTCTTTAGTCTACACACCTTACTACCATCCTCCCCTTGAGCAATAAACCTCAGTGGTTGCTCCATATAGATCTCCTCAAGGAGATCACCATGTAAAAAGTCATTCTTGATATCAAGCTGAAACCAAGGCCAATCATGCATAGCAGCTAGAGATATCAAAAACGAACTGAACCAATTTTAGCAACAGGAGAGAAGCATAGTTTTCAAGGCACCAAGGCAAGGCTAGGCGACCATGGGGTGCCCAGGCACCTAGGCAGCCACCTGGCCCTCACCTAGGTGATGAATTTCTACCCCTTCTGAACTAGTTTTTTTGGTTTTATGTATTCTGCACTTACTTTTGTGCTTGTGTTTCTTGCAATGTTGCTTGATGAGAACAATTACTAAAATAAAAGAAGAAAATGAAGAATAAAAGTAAGGGGCAGAGCCCCTATTCTAGACCCAGAAAAGAAGGTGAAAAAATATTAAAAGAAAAAAATATGAAGAAGAAAAGAAGGGGCTCTACCTCTGTTTCAGACACCAATGATGAGAACAAAAAAGGGCTGAAAAATGCAAGAAGCTAAGAACAAAAGAAGGGGGTGGAGCCCCTATTCTAGACCCATAAAAGCTAGTGAAAAAAAAATACTAAAATAAAAGAAGAATACGAAGAATTTCAGTCACCAATAATGAGGGAAAAAGAGTTGAAAACACACAAGAAATTTAAGAACAAAAGGGGGCGGAGCCCCTGTTTTAAACTAGGAAAGAAGAATGGTTTTAGTCCACAAAATGGAAGAGGAGGACAATAGGGCGTAACCACTGTTTTAAACCAGTGGAAAGAGAGAATAAAACGAAGGAGGAAACTGGTTAACTCACCTTGACTCAGAGGATTGTGTTAGAACAATGGAGGGCTGTTGTTCTCTCCTCTTCGTCATTCGATTCTTTTGTCAAAGTGAAACCCTTGAGATTATTTTGTTTATACTTTCCTCATAAAAAAAACATGATAACATGCAACATGTCCTATTATAAAAACTAAAACCAACCAATAAAATATTATATATTTTATATATTTTTTTATTTAATAAATATTTTATATTATAAATGTGTTTCAGTCCCCACAGCATGTGCCTAATACATTTTTTCTTGGCGTTTGGGTGAGGCACTCCTTGAAAAGCGCCTAGTTGCCTAGGTGTCGCCTTGACAACTATGGAGAGAAGGTCTTGATGTAGTCAATACCATACATTTTGGAATATCCTTTGGCAACTAGTCGAGCTTTCAACCACTCTACACTACCATCAGATAAATACTTAACAATGTATACCCACTTACAACCTACAACATGCTTACTAGGGGGAGCGTGGTGAGGTCCCATGTATGATTATGAGCCAAAGCTGAGAGTTCTTCTTCCATTACATGGAGCCACCCTGGAGAGGCAAGGGCTTCTTGGACATCCATAGGAACAGAAATAGAAGATAACATAGAAACAAACTAGGGATGGGAAGCAGAAAGGTGAGATATAGAAATTTGAAATGGGATGAAGTGTGCAATTGTGTTTTCCTTTCCGCAAGGCAATAGGAAGATCAAGGTCAGAAATAGGGGTGGGGCTGGTGTGGGAACAACTGCCAGATCTGTCTACAGTGAAGAAGTTGGAGGAGGAACTGGTACATGTTGTCAATGCATATACACTTGTTGAATGGGTGGCCGACCAACAGGAAGTTGCACTGGAGGCGAAGACTTGGTCACAACTGGAACAAGTGGAATGGGGTCCTCAATGGAAACTGGAAGAGGCGGTGGAGAAGAAGAGACATCACTTGACCCAAAAAAAAATAGAATAAACTCAAAGAAAGTAACACCGGGACATAGAAAGGAATGTCGAGAATTTGGGTTATAGCACTTATACCCTTTTTGGGTCCGCAAATAGCCAAGGAAGATACATTTAGTGGATCGTGCATCTAATTTGTCCATTCTAGGTCCAAGATTATGGACAAAACAGACACATCCAAAAACCCCGGGTGTAATAGGAAATGGAGACAAGGTAGGAAACAAAGTTGTGAAAGGAGAATGGCCTTCAAGGATGGGCATAGGCATCCGTTTAATGAGGAAGCAAGGTGTAAGCATAGCATCACTCAAAAACGTTTAGGTACATTCATATGGTGCAAAAGGGATTGAGCAGTTTCCAAAAGATGATGGTTATTTCTCTCAACCACCCCATTTTGTTGTGGGGTGTAGGTATATGAGGTCTAATGGATAATGCCATGTTGTTCTAAATACTCCTAAAATGGTGTATAAATGTATTCTTGGCCAGTATCAGAATGAAGAATCTTAATGTGTACATCGAATTGGTTGTGGATTTTAGCATAAAATTTTTGGAAAATGGAACACAATTTACTCCTTTCTTTTATAAGATAAATCCACGTCATCTTTGAATAATCATCAACAAAAATAACAAATTATTTGTAACCATTGTATGATACTATTTTGTTTGGACCACAAATATTTGAATGAACTAAAGAAAAAGGACTCAACATACGATTAAAGGGAACATAGTGATGTTTCCCCAACTGACATGACTCACAATCCAAAACAGAAAGACGACTCAACAATGGAACAAGTGATTTAAGTGCTTTAAGCGATGGATGACCAAGTCTGTAGTGCCACTAAAGAGGAGAAAGAGATGTTTGAAGAGCTGTTGACGAACCACCTCCACCATCAAGATAATACGGTCCACTAGCTTCATGCCCTCCACCAATCTTCATCCTCGTCTCGAGATCCTCAAAAGCACAAGAAGAATGAAAAGGTGATAGAGCAATTAAGAGACTTGGTTAGATTACTAACAGACATAAGATTAAAAGGAAATTTGGAAACATATAAAACTGGGGACAAGGATAATGGGTCTATGTCAACATTACCAACACCACAAATAGAAGTTGTGGAACCATTAGCAAGGGTAACAGAGTGTGATGTGGAGCATTGAGAAAGGGAGGAGAACACACCCGGAGTCCCAGTCATATGATCGAAAGCTCCAGAGTCAATAATCCAATGGGAGGGTTTGGATGCCAGACAAGCCATACCTGAATGTGCGTGGGTAGTTGTATTCTGTTGAGACGTGGCCTGGATAAACCGCTCATACTCATCACATGGAACACTCATCATCTCCTTCCTTGAGACATCCGTATATGTAGAAGGCATCTGATCATCTTGTTAAATATCCTGTCTTGAACTACTATCACCGGCTACTACATGATTTTCCCAAGTTGAAGGTGGATCATGTAGATCATAACAAAAGTTGGTGTGCCCTTCCATTCCACAATGTGTACACTTCAGACCATTCTTACGTCCTCTACCACGAGCTCTTCCTAAATCTCGACCTCCAATACATCCAGCACCACGACTATACATGGGTCCACTACCACCAATACGACCATACATGGGTCCACCACCACCATTACGACCAGGCTAAGCTCCCCGAGCTCCACCTCTAACTCCACGACCCCCCCCCCCCTCTTGTCATTGCAAAGGCAGACCTACTAAAAATCCTCCAAAGTCCAGCAAACACCTCTTCTAGAGAAGGAAGAGCTGACCCACCTAGTATCTATTCTCTCACTGACTCATATTCATATTTCAGTACTACTAAAAATCTGGTTACATCGAGTTTCTCTCTCTGTTGTCACCGAATCTTAACATCAGATGTGAGGGGGTGGTACACATTCAACTCATTACAAAGATTCCTCATGCTAGCATAGTATTCCTCAAGACTTTGATTACCCTATTGCAGATTAAAGTACTCTTGTTAAAGCTGATACAAGTGGTATTGTCTTGTCCAGAGTACAGCTTCTTGGCATGGTTCCAAATCTCCTTAACTGTATCTAAGAACATAAAATTAACACTGGTCTTGGGTTCCATACTATTCCATAACCAGGCCATAATCTGCGCATCTTCTTGTTCCCAATCACTATATTCCTGAGAATCAGCTGGAGGTTTTTTTCCTCTTATATGCTTTACTTTCTTCTTAGCCCTAAGCAAGACCTCTACAGATTCCGCCCAAGGCACATAATTCTCCCCATTCAAATTGATAGACGTCATCTGAACATTCAGGTAATCGGAGGGAACCATAATGCTAGACTTGTGTTCAGTACTGTCTCCCATATCTGAATTTTTTTTTCTCACCTGTATATCACACACCTAATTCACTTTTCACCACACTGCACACTAGTGATAGATTATTGCTGAAGACACCTACTGTCACAGTTTTCAGCAATAACAGTCACTGATATTCCTCACTCTCAGTACCACAAAGCTACCCGAATACACTCCATACAGCCCACCTATTTGAAACTCACCAACCACTCGATTCACATTGAAACACCCATACAGCCCACCTATTTGATCAACAAAAAACAACCTGCACTCGACTGTCCATTGAACCACCTGAAACAGCCCTCTCCGTCCATCGATTAGAGGGTTTCCTACAAACCACCACAAACACCCACTAAACCACAGACCGGAGGCATGAAAACCTCCAAAAGGAAAGGGCGACCACTCCTTTTCAGCCCTTTCTTATCTCCAACAGATGATGAAGAAAGCTTGAAAAACCCTAGGCTGAATGATGTTGGAAAAGAATTCTGGGCAGATCTGAATTTGTCACAGTGGCTCTAATACCATGATAAAGTTCAGATCTGCATTAGTATTCAGTTAGAAATGGCAGTAGAAGAAAGTTATAGGAGATAGAACAGAGAAGAAGAGAAGAGAGGAGAGGAGAAGAAGAAAGCGGTTCGAACAAGAGAGAAAAGTCTTCTCTCTCTAGTCAGCCAGGTTATATTTTTAGTTTTCTAATATAAAACAAAAAGTATGTTATGCCCCTACTTAAGTATCGGACACATCACTTAAATATTACACCTCACACCAAACATAAATAAAAAGACCAAACTACCCCTATACAGTCGACACTAATAGATAAAAGTGACAATTATTAAAAGAGAAAAAAGGTTAATAGATGCTTTAGAAAATGACCTTATTTCATTTTTGTCTGAAACCTTGGTATGACCCACAATTCCATCATATAGGTAACAAAAAGGATTCAACTATGATATTGGAAAAAGTTGTAACCAATCAACTGGTATCATAAAAGTGGCTAGGGGTGAGCAAGAAAAACCGAAAAACTGAACCAAACCAAAAGTTCGACCAAAACCAAATAAAAAATTCAGTTAGTTGAACCGGGTGGTTCAGTATTTTTAAAAAATAGAAGGTACCGGTTCGGTTTTGGTTAACCAACATAGAAAATTGGTTAACTAACCGACCAGTATACATATATTTCTATATATTTATGCATATTATATATTTTCTATATATTATAAATTAATAAATATGCATTATATATAAATATATAAATATATATATTTGTAATATATGATATATATTTATATATTTTTATTAATATATTGTAAATATAAAAAGCCGAAAAACCAACGGTTAATCCAACCGGTCAACTGGTTAACTGATTGATTTCAGTTCGGTTTCGGTTACCGGTTTTTGGAAAACCGGTAACCCTGGTTCGGTTTAAAAAATAGGCCACAGTTCAGTTAACCGAACCGTGAGCACCCCTAAAAGTGGCAACCAATCAGGTGGTTCTTTATCAAATTCTGGGGGGTGGGGATTTGACTGGTCAAACCCCTTCAGGTATCATGTCTTTCTGGTAGCATAGATTTTTCCTAACAATTAAAAAAAATGTTTTTTAACAGTCTGCAGTCTGGAAAATTGAATTTGTTCTCCCTATGAAATATATTAACATAATAATTCCATACAATAATTGGAATCTATATTCTTTTAATTAAAAGGACAAATAAAGAACTAAGTGGGGTAACGCGTCAAGTGTGGGAAGCTTCAAAACAGCCCAGGCTGTTGTTTCCATACAGCCAAGTTTTCTTGCCCCAAAACAACATATTAAGACTAATACTTTTTTCACTCATTAAGATTTCTAATGACTTGTAATGACATCAACATATTAATCATTGAGAAAAGTGAACTCAAACAAGTCATTAAAATTTCTAATGACTTGCAATCATGAATTCATCATCTATGGAGTCGGCTACATGAATCCTTTTTCACCATTCCGTTCTATTTAATGCCATATCCATAAAAACCAAAATATCATTGCTTCAGAAATACAATAAATAAATGAAAAATAAGATCTATACATATAAAATTGTTTTTCCACGTCATTTCCTAGGTGACTGAACCATTGTCATACCATATGAGAACTGCTGGACAAGAATTTTTTTTTTTTCTTTTTTGGTGTCTCCTAATAGCGTCTTGGGTGTCCCATCACATGGAATGTGATTGGTGACTTTGAACTGAATAAAGGTTGTGGACCTTAGAAGTTTCCCTTTAGCTTGTGTTTTTTTCTTGCCATTAAAGAGGCTGCATTTTTAATATTTATCTAAAAGCATAAATGAAAGTTGTAAGGCCAGCTATATTGTATGGAACAGAGTGTTGGGCAGTCAAGGAACAATATGTCCAAAAAATGAGTGGCAGAAATGTGAATGCTTAGATGGATGAGTGGTAAATCTAGGAGGACAGGATTAGAATAGAAGTCATATGAAGGATCCTAAGAGTGGCTCCAATAGGTGATAAAATAAGTGAAAGTAGGTTGAGATGGTTTGGCCACATGCACAGAAGACTATCTATAGCACCTGTTAGAAAAAGTGATCTGTTACTTGAAGGAGCTAGAAGAGCTAGGGGGAAAAAAGGACTTGGGTGGAAGTAATACGAGATGATTTAGGCACCCATGATTTTACAAGGGATATGGCACCAAACAGAATGGAATGGCAAAGTAGGATTCATGTAGCCAAACCCATTATAGATTGAACAAGGCTTAGGTGAGGATGATCTAAAAAACATAAATGCTAGGTAGAAGGGCATCATCTTTGTTTTTTTTTTCTTGTATTGCCTCCTAGAGATTGTAACTTTTTTCTGTAACTTATTCTAAACATGATGTGCTTCCCGGTAAACTTTTCTTGCAGCTTCTTATTTTCATTCTTCATTTGCTGCTCTATTGAGCTTTGTAGTTTCTTGAATTTCTTGTCATATAAGATGTTTTATTTGAAGCTTATTTTTAAAGAGCCGTATGTTTGATTTCGAGCGCATTAGGATTAAACTGCCTCGTATTGACATTCTGTTAGAGGGAAATATTACATGTGTAATTCATTTCTGAAAATTGTGCCATCAGTTGCCCAGTTGTTAAGCAAATGTTGTGCACATTGACAAAATGAAATTAAACTTCAGTGTCTTAGCTTGATTAGTGCCAATTTAATATGTTCTCCACATTTGTGTATCCACTGCCAATGCCAATTATAGCTTTGTGTGAGATCTATTCTATGGACAGTTGTATGAAAAGATACAAAAGACCAAACAATCAGCTCGTTTGATTATGTTCCAAGGTGTTATTATAAACATATGCACCAGTTTGTTAAGTGAAAAATAGTGCTTTTTGGACAAATAAGGAAATCTGACTGTACAGTCCATCCTGGGTTCATGTTAGTATGAAGATCTAGGGCAACTTTGTAATGATCCAAGAACAAAGGCAGCTGTCCTGACTGACATGGATGCCGTTGGAAGGGAAGCTCAGGTGACATTTTGACAAATATCCTTTTAGACTTTAAAGTTGCATTGACACCTATATTATTTTATTGCATTTTATTTATTTGACTCTAAGTTTGTCACTTTACCATCTTCCATTGTGCAGTTGAGGGGTTTTGAATTTGCAAAAGCTGTAACTTTAGTTGTTGAACCGTTCACTGTGGAGAATGGCCTTCTCACTCCAACATTCAAGGCAAGTCTAGCTTCAGTCAAGTGTGAAAGAAATGAAATATATTTAGAATGAAATGGTCTCATGGTGTTCTGTTCATTTATCTCTTCCAGATTAAGAGACCTCAAGCGAAGGCTTACTTTGCAACAGCGATATCAGACATGTATGCCCAACTTTCTGCATCTGATCCAGATTCCCAGAAAATGTTGTGAACTAAAGCGTGTAAGAAATGTAGAAACAAATAATAAGAGTCGTGCTTCTCAGTAGAGGGACTTTGGTTCACTTCCACTTGAGTAATAAAACCGCAAGAGGTGGGAAAAAAGGTGCATCAAGGTGTCCTTCTGCTCTTAATAAGATATCAAACCCCCGTAAGCAAGGGTGTTGCAAGTTACACGATACAATTAAAATGTATCAATTTTCTCGACATAACTTAAATTTGATTGATTTATTAGTTGCATTCAAATGGATTGTATTTATGATCTAATTCCAACATAATTTGATATTGAATGATGCCATTAGAGTGCGGAGGTGCACTTGTATATGTTTGCCATTTGAAATAATGATCTACCATAAATTTAATCTTAGTTTGTATCTCTACTCTCCAGCCATCAAAATTCGAAAATGTCACTCTTATTTCTGTGATTGTGGATCAATCGTGTGGTGTTCATCCCTAGTGCTAACTGGAAAACAGCAGTAGATGTGGAAGAAGAAGAGGGGAGAACAGGTCTGAGAATGGGCGGCAATAGTAGTCTTTGCCAGCCCTAGAAGCTAACTTATATATTCACAATAATAGATTACATAGAAGGACTAGAATGCTCCTAATTAGTGATGGGACACCTAGGCATAATAAATAAAGATAAAACAGGATTAGGCCCAATAGCTAAAGGCCCATAATAAACTAAGAAACTTAAACATAAAAGATAAACTAGGCCCACAAACACTTAACCACTCGAACCAACGCTCCCCCTCAAGCTAAGCATGGATACTAGTCATGTTTAGCTTGCCAAGTAAGTCTAAGAACTTTATTGAAGATAGTCCTTTAGTCAAAACATCTGCAACTTACATCTCAGGAGTATAAGGAATGTAAAGTTCATCCGAGACAATTCTCTCTCTAACAAAGTGTCAGTCAATCCCAATATGCATAGTCCTATCATGTTGCACTGGATTATTTGCAATGTTGATAGCATCATTGTTTTCACAATACAACTTGAGAGGATACTCAACCTTTGTCGCAAGTTCACCAAAAAGGGTCCTAAGCCACAACAGTTTGACAACACCATGAGCCATAGCCCGATATTCAGCTTCTGCACTTGATCTAGCAATCACATTTTGCATTTTACTTCATCATGTAACCAAATTCCCTCCAACAAATGTGCAATATCCAAAAGTAAACTTGCTATCTCCAATAGAACCAACCCAATCTGCATTGGTATACGCTTTAATTTCAATTTTATTGTGCCTTTTGAACAAAATTCCTTTTCCCGGGCATGTCTTTAAATACCTGAGTATTCTTTCCACTACTTTCATACGAGGAAACTTAGGAGAGTGCATGAATTGACTGACAACATGCACCGCATAAGCAATATCAGGTCGAGTAAGAGATAGATATATCAATTTTCCTACCAGCTTTTGGTATCTTTCTTTATCATGGTAGTCCTCTCCAACCAATTCCTATAGACAATAATTCTGCTCTATTGGAGTATCTACACGTCTACACCTTATCAAACTTGTCTCTTCTAGGAGATCAAGGACATACTTCCTTCGTCATATATAAATGCCCTCTTATGACCTTGCAACCTCAATTCCAAGAAAGTATCTTAGATGGCCTAAATCTTTGACCTCAAATTTCAGATGCCAAGAATTCCTCCAATCTTTTTATCTCTCTTGGATCATTTCTGGTAATCACCATATCATCCACATAAACAATAAGTGTTGTAAGTTTGCTATCTTGTTTCCTTATGAACAAGGTATGATCTACACTACTCTGATCGTATCCTACTTTCATCATAGCTCCACAGAGCCTTTCAAACCAAGCTCGAGGGGATTGCTTGAGGCCATATAATGCTTTCCTTAGTCTATATACTTTTCCATCAAAATCATAATCGAGTGGAGGTTTCATGAATACCTCATCATGTAAATCACCATTTAGGAAAGCGTTCTTCACGTCCAGTTGATGTAGCTCCCATGAGAAGTTTGTAGCTAATGACAATAAAACCCGGATTGTGTTGAGCTTTGCAACTGGGGCAAAGGTCTCATTGTAACCAATCCCTTCCTTCTGAGTAAAACCCCTTCGCCACTAACCTGGCCTTATATCTTTCAAATGACCCATCCTCCCTATGCTTCAAAGTGAACACCCACTTACATTCCACAATACTCTTCCCTTCTTATAAATCCACTAATTCCTATGTCTTGGCCTTCATTAAGGCTTTCATTTCTTCACTCATAGCCTCTCTCCATCTTGGGTCAAACATTGCCTCTGAGTACTTAGTAGGGACATGAACAGAAGAAAGAGCATACACAAAGGAATAATAACGATGAGATAGACATGAATAAGAAACATATTCAGCAATGGGGTGTCGGGTAGTACAAGAACGAGTATGCTTACAAAGAGCAATGGGAAGATCAAAATCAGAAGTATGAGTGATAGAATTACCTGGATTCATTGAAAGATTAATCTGAGTCCGATTGGTTGTTGCCATAAGTTGGAGGATCTTTTTTTATTCTTCTGTAGGAAATTCTTATATCTCTTTGCTGCCTGTTAGTGTTATCAGTCACACCCTCAACATCAGGAGTAGTAGCTAGTTTAGTGGGAGTCCTACTGGAATCAACTGGGTGGTCAGGAGCAGTAACAAGGTCAATGGGAGTCTTACTAGATTCAGCTGAGCTGGTAAAAACAGGAGGATCAAGAGGAAAAGATGGAAGACCCGAGGCTGAAAGAGGCACAAAAAAAGATGGAGAAGAAGAATCCTCTTCCATCCCACTAGTCTCCCCTTGAAGAGGATTCCTAAAAGATTGAAAATAGGACTAAGACTCGAAAAACACCACATCCTTGGTGACATATTTTTTCTTGGTAACTAAATCATAGCACTTATAGCCTTTTTGTGTAAGAGAGTACCCTAGAAAGACCCCTTTAGCAGCCCTTGGATCCAACTTAATCTTCTTAGGATCTTTGACATGGATGAAACACACACAGCCAAAGACCCTAGGAGAAAGGGGAAAATCTAGAAGGTTAGGACAAAGAATAGAGAAAGGAGCTCTCAAACCCAACACCCTAGATGGCATCCGATTTATTAGATACGATGTTGTAAGGACTACTTGAGACCAATAGTGCTTGAGAACCTTGTGTTGAAATAGTAAGGCTCGAGTTGTCTCCAATAAATGTCTGTTCTTGAGCTCAGCAATCTCATTCTGTTGGGGGGTACTAGCACAAGATGACTGATGTAGCATGCTTGCATTCTCATGAACAAATTCAAGGAGCTTTCAAAGTATTCAGCAACATTATCTGAACGGAATTGCTTAATTTTCTTGCCAAATTGATTTTTCAATCATTTTACAAAATGCCATAGTTATCCGTGGCACTTTATTACGTCCTTTTAACAAGTCGATCCAGGTGAATCGTGAATAGTGATCAATACAACTGATAAAGTAACATAAGCCATCTATAGAAATAATAGGTGAAGGGCCCCAAATATCAGAATGAACCAAATCAAAAGAAACTTGAATTTCATTACTAGAAATTGGATAAAGAGTTTTTTGTTTTGAAAAATGACACACTTCGCAAACCAAACTCTGACTCAAAACACACTTGAACAACTCAGGAAACAATCATTGCATTGACAAAAAAAGGTAAATGACCTAGTCTAGCATGCCACAAATGTAACCTAGTTACTGACTCCTCGTTATCCCGACCACTGATAGTAGATGATTGTAAGGCTAAACTAATGTCTGCATCAAAATAGTAGAGACCTCCAGACTCATGACCGCTCCCAATCGTTCTCTTCATCAATTTGTCCTGAAAGACAATAAGTAGGAAAGAAAGTTATGCTACATTTTAAATTCTTGGTAAGCTTAGAAACAGGTAAGAGGTTGGAAGCAATATTGGGAACATGTAGAACAGGTTTAAGAGAGAGATCCTTGCTTAGGTCAACCTCCCCTTTCTCAGAGATGGTGGAGAATGAACCATCAGCAACTCTCATCTTATGTTGGCCAGACATCAGTGATAAGAAGAAAATAAAGAAGACATGTGTGCCATGTAGACTTGGCAAAAAGTTGACCCAACCCGCAAACCTGACCCAACACAACCCGAAAAAACAAGGTTAGGGTCTCATATTTAGCTACCCATATGTGAAAATGACCCAACTCGACCCAACCCGAAAAAATTTGGGTTAGGTCATGGGTCAACCTGCTGACCCGATTGTCACGTCTAATTGGGATTATTTATGCATTGTTAGAAGTTTCCACTCTTTAATTTTTTCTATTTAGTCTGTATTTTTTATTGTTTACTCTTTAAATTGTTAAATGTTCAAGTTTTTTATTTTATATTTGGAATTTTAAGGTTAATTCTTTTAATTTTTACATTTTTCATGTAATTTCTCTTTATTTTTTAAATTTCAATTGTTTTTGGGGATGACCCGAATTGAACCATGGGTCAACCCTAACCCGAATATTTAGGGTCAGGTTCTAGCATTTGACAACCCAACCCAAAATCAACCCGAAGTACCTTGACCCAACCTGAACTCGACCCACCCAACCTAATTGCCAGGTCTAGTGTCATGTGGTCAGTAGCACCGGAATCAATAATCTACGAATTAGACTCTATAGGACAAGTTACACTGTGAGCAGAGACAATACCTGATCTGGCAAGAGAGGTGGAAGCAAGGGAATTGTTCCTTAGATGAGCCATGGCCCAGATAAGGACTTTTACCTCATCAGTAGTGAAATCAAATGACCCAGATGTGCGAGAATTAGTAGTCTGTCCCATAGGAGGAGGTGCAACTGTAGATGTGTTCTTTGGGGTCTCACTATTGTTGCTTATGACAACGTTCCCGCTTGTTGTTTGACTCCTCTAAGGCTTCTTGTCTTTCCTTAAAGCAGTTGGTTTCAGATGAGGATAAAGAATCCAGCAAGTCTCTTTCAAATGTCTATCACCTCCACAATGAGAGCACTTAAGATGTCTCTTGTCTGAATGTTTGCCCCCTTTTTGGGTTGAAGAAATCAAGGCTGAATGCTCAACAGGTTGTACTTGGGTGTCAACTTGCATTTCTTTCCTTCTAACCTCTTCATTCCTTACAAGGTAGTAAACATGATGTAAATCTGGAATTTCATCCCTTCCCAAAATTTGGGATCTTATGCTTTCATACATCGGATATAGGCCAGCCGAAAAGTTAAAAGCTATACCTTCTTCAATTTTTTTATCATGTTGTGAGCATCGGAAAACCGGGCTCACTTGCTACCTGGGTAGATATGGAGTCGCCACCCATCAAGTTAGGAGATGGAGGTGATGGGACCTCCGAGGAAATGATTTTCTAAAACATTTTGTTTTAATAGTGACTCCAAAGCCCAAGGCACCGGTCCAACCAATCTAGGTAAGGCTCGGATGGGAGATGGAAGGGGTTAGGCACCCCTCTCCCAAGTCCAATAGGTGGGTCCCACATGGTGTCCCATGACAAGAAAGCAAAAAACAGGGATAGAATATCTAACTAATCTGAATCAGTCAGGAACAAACCATATTAAAGAGAATAAACCGAAAGACCAGAAAAACACAGCTAATCAATTCTAGAGAAGTTGCATATTAACTATTATTCCAACTAACGAAATTAATTGGAAGAAAATCCTTCGACCAGGACTGAAATAATATAAAAGATAACTAATCGACACAACATCAAAATAAAAATCAGAAATATAAGAAGAAGAACGTGAAAGAAATGAACACGAAAAGATGATTGGTATGAAGATGAGAAAACTAAAAATAGTCATGCGAATAACTTGCTACTTGATAATCTTTTTTGCATTATATGAAAGCCACTGAAGAGAATGCACAACTAGAAACTATCTAAAGAAGAAACAAATAACCGATCAATTAAACCTGCTACTATGCAACCTGGAAAATGCATCAGAAAGGCAATGGTTAAGCACGCAGCAAAATAATGGCGAAAATGTAAAGATAAGAAGATAACAGAGATTCGATAAATGTGCTAGAAAAATAAAAGAAAACAAAAGAAAATAAAAAGAAAGTAAGGAAAAGGAAAGATGAACACAAAAGTGGAGTAACCATCTAACACTGAGATTTAAACTTAATATAACATCAAAGTAATTCAACATAACACGAAGACTAACAGAGGAGCGAATAGCTAACAAAAACTATCAAAACAGATGAGAGAAGAAATTATCAAAAATAAAGAAAAGACTATTAGAAACTATTGGAAATAGAAAAAGACTATCATGAGCAAGGAATTAACAGAGGAACTGAACTAAAGTAGAACCAACAGAGAATCGGCTTCTCCTTTCCCTCATTCTTCGACCATGCATAGATAAGAAGCCAGAATATGAAAATGAAAGCACGAGAGTAGCGAGAACAAGTTGAGGGAAGATTACCTACTCGCGCTTGCTTCCAAAACTTAGTCGGTGAAGTTAGATACCTCGATGGGGCGAAGAATGATCTACTTCCAGATTTTAGTGAAACTTGGGTTGTCTGGCTAAGTTGAGATTGACGTTGCAGGTGCTTTGTTCAAACGCAAGTGTACTATGGTTGGGTCTAATGGTCGATGCAGAAGAAGGGGAAAAGAGGAAAGAGAGGGAAGACGAAGAAATGAGAGGAAAGAAGGGAGGGTGCCGAGCAAAAACGCACGACAAAGAGGGTTCTCTTGCCTGCTCTCGCCGCTAGTTCGAGTGGAGGAGACGATGAATAGTCTCTCCCTCCTTAACCTCTTTGTTTCCTCTCTAGGTTAAATGAGGCGTCATTTTGCTTTTATATTAGGACAGGGGCCATTTCGTAATTTTGAAGAAAACAAAGGGGGTTTTGGTAATTTTCAACAGGTTGGGTTGAACCGGGTCTAGAGATAGAACTGGACTCTTGGGTCAATGATGGGTGGTTCTGGGTCAAGAATGGAGGGCTGAGATGGGTCTGATGGTTGAGAAGGGTTTTGACACGTTGGTTAACAGGATTGGACGAAATGGAATCTTTTTGGATTGAAGGGTTAACGAGAAAATTTTTTACTGAAATTTTGTAGGGTGGGGACTTTGGACATTCTGGGTTGATTGGCGGGGACAGATTGGCCCGAATAGGCCCGGATCAGGCAGATCTAGAAAGGGCTTGATTCGACTAATCTGGAGTTTCGGAATGGAATCTATGTTCGATGAAGGGGAAAATAAAGGCAGTTTTGGGTGAAAATTCTTCGGGTAGGGTTTTTTGGTATTCTGGTGTGATTGGAAAGACTTGATTGGTTTAGATGTGTTTGGATCAAGTGGATATGGGTTGTGGGTACATGAATGGTCGAAATGGAATCTTTGTTTGATGGACAGGCAAACGAAGGAATCTTGAGTTCAAATTTCATGGGTAGGTGTTTTGGTATGTTTTGGGTCTAATGGTTGTGCCTGATCTAATGGTTGAGGTGTAAGTGAGGGTCGATCGGGGCCATCGGATAGGTATCGGGCAGATTTAACGGTGGATTTGAGGGTTCTCGGGGTGAAATTTGGGTTTTCTGGGTTTTTGGGTGTTTTGGAGAGGTCGGAAGGGTCTGATCGGGTGTTTGGGTGAATTAGAGGTTCAAGCAACGGGCTGAGCAAAAATCGGGTGCTGACACATGCCTCTCTTTATCTCTTGTAATTTCCCAATCAAGTATAAGATGATGGCCAAGTTCTTCCCATAGTCCTTCTAGAGTTGCAAAGTAGGTTGCGACAAACATATCTCCTTGTCTCAATGCAATAATATCTTGGGTTAGCCTAAAAATTCTTGCATTGTTCTTTCTTTGTCCATAGGTTTTAGACACCTTCTCTCAAATCTTAGAGGCAGTAGGGAAGTGCTGAACAGTCCTAGCCACTCATTGAGTCATTGAGGCAAGTAGCCAGGACATAATAGTAGCATTTTCCTTATGCCAAATTGAGTATTCAGCATCATCCTCTGTTATGGTCCCGTGCGTAGGATCTCGTCACGGGTTGGTCCACAGGGAGAGACTCCTGTCTTCCCTTGCCCTTGCCCTTGCATACAGACCCTATGGAGGCAATCGCGTGGGTGATTTGTCCAAGAGATCACCCGAACTCTCCTAATGGGTGATTTGTCCAAGAGATCACCCGAACTCTCCTCACTCTCTTTCTTGACTGTGAAAACTGAATGCCTTTATTTCAATTCGTAGCTCCTTAAATAGGAGATTACAGAAGGGAATTCCTAATTAAACTCAAACTCCAATTTGAACTCAAACTCCTAATTACCTACTCCTAATGGTAACTCACTCTTACTGAAGATAAAGATAAAGATAAGACAAGGATAAGATAAGGTATGAGGATAAGGGATAAGGCTGGCGGCGAGTTCTCTTGACGTGTCCAGATAAGGGTGGACCCACCCCTATGAGCTGTCGTGTGGGCCCCGCTCTGTTGCTACTGTCGGGTGCGTGCGCGCGGCTCATTGTGCCGTTGCCGCGTAATGCGTGCGCACGGCTCAGGGTGCCGCTGTCGTGCGGTGCCGGGCGTGTGCGCGGTGCGTGCTGCCATGCGGCGCGCTGCCGGCGGTGCATGCTGTCGTGCGGCGCATTGCCGGCGGTGCGTGCTGCTGTGCGCTGCCGGCGGTGCGTGCTGCTGTGCGCGCTGCCAGGCGGTGCGTGCGACGCGCTGCCGGGTTGCTGTGTGGCACTGTCGGGCGGTGCATGCTGCTGGGCGGCCCGCTATGCATGCTATTGCCTATGATTGCACTGCAGTGCGCTGCCCGGTGGTGTGTCCATAACATCATACCCCTCCCGGACTACGAGCTTGTCCTCAAGCTCGAATTGGGTGTCGAAGACACCCTAAAAGGAATCCTGGATGGCTTTGCCCTCCTGGATCGGGTTCCCATGGAGGGGGTTCATCCTCATCTTCCTCTTGTTTCACTAGGAGGCAGAAAAGTCTCTTGCACCTGTGCCCTGCTGAGTAGAGTTCATCGCAATTAAAACATTTCCCCCTTGCTCTGTGTTCTGCCATCTCTACCCTGGACAAGTGCTTAATAGGGGGTGTACCGCCGCTACTCCCCACACTGGATGCTGATCTGGAATCGGTGCTCGTCTGTGGCTTCTGTTCTGGGTTGGCTGCTGGATATGGAGCCATTCCGAGTGGTTCCCTGTTGTCTGCCAGTGAAGACCCTCCTCCAGTAGGTTTTGGGTTTGTCCAAGCCGCTGCTAGGCATCCCATGCTGAATGGCCCTCGACTAATCTGTAGTTTGCGCTCGAAGGCCCGAGCCAAATTCATTGCCGTGACCAGGTTAGGCGGGCTCTGCATCTCTACATCAACTCTCAGGGATTCGGCTAGACCAGCTGTGAACATATCCACCTGCTGGTCTGGGTGTACTGACGAGGCCCTGGCGAGAAGGGTCTGGAACTGCCGCTGATACTCTGCTACGGTACCGGTCTGCTTGAGATTAATGAGTTCCCTCAAGGGGTTGTTTGTTAGTGGGGGTCCGAACCAAAGGAGGCAGTATGACTTGAACTGCCCCCAGCTAAGGCCTGGTTCCTCCTGCTCCACTCGGTAGAACCAGAGCTGTGCTTCTTCGGTCAGGTGGAACGCGGCCAGGCTGACCTTGTCTCTGTCATCGATGCGTTGGTTGCGGAAGAACTGTTCGCAGCGGTGCAACCATCCCAGTGGGTCTCCCGCGCCGTTGTAGGACGGAAATTCTAGCCGACTGTATTTGGGGATAACAGCAACAGTCGGGGTGGCCGTCTGATGTTCGCCAGGCGTTTCTGCCCCATCCGGTCTGCAGCTGTTGTTGGTGGCGGTTCCTTCTGAGTTTCTTTCCCTATTGGCTAAGAATGTCTCCAGCAAGTGTCGAAGCTCCCGAACATCATCCTTGACCTCCCGTACCTCCATGCTGGTCTCTGCAAGTTGGTGTTCCAGTTCGTGGACCTTGGAAGACAACTGCTCCATATCGCCCATGACGTTTGGCTCTGATACCAAATTGTTATGGTCCCGTGCGTAGGATCTCGTCACGGGTCGGTCCACCGGGAGAGACTCCTGTCTTCCCTTGCCCTTGCCCTTGCGTACAAACCCTATGGTGGCAATCGCGTGGGTGATTTGTCCAAGAGATCACCCAAACTCTCCTCACTCTCTTTCTTGACTATGAAAACTGAATGCCTTTATTTCAATTCGTAGCTCCTTAAATAGGAGATTACAGAAGTGAATTCCTAATTAAACTCAAACTCCAATTTGAACTCAAACTCCTAATTACCTACTCCTAATGGTAACTCACTCTTACTGAAGATAAAGATAAAGATAAGACAAGGATAAGATAAGGTATGAGGATAAGGGATAAGGCTAACGGCGAGTTCTCTTGACGTGTCCAGATAAGGGTGGGCCCACCCCAATGAGCTGTCGTGTGGGCCCTGCTCTGCTGCTACTGCCAGGTGCCTGCGCGCGGCTCATGGTGCTGCCGCCGCGTGGTGCGTGCGCGCGGTGCCGCTGCCGAGTAGTGCGTGCGCGCGGCTCATGGTGCCGCCGCCGCGTGGTGCGTGCGCGCGGTGCCGCTGCCGAGTAGTGCGTGCGCGCGGCTCATGGTGCCGGGCGTGTGCGCGGTGCGTGCGGCGCTCTGCCGGCGGTGCGTGCTGCCGTGCGGTGCGTGCGGCGCGCTGCCGGCGGTGCATGTTGCTGTGCGCGCTGCCGAGCGATGCGTGCTGCGCTGCCAGGCGGTGCGTGCGGCGCGCTGCCGAGTTGCTGTGCGGCGCTGCCGGGTGGTGCGTGCTGCTGGGCGGCCCGCTGTGCGTGCTATTGCCTATGATTGCACCGTAGTGCGCTGCCCGGTGGTGTGTCCATAACATCCTCTTCAGGTTCCTTTTTCTGTCCATCTAAATAACCCATAAATTCCTGGGAAGTAATGAAAAGCTTGGCCGAAACAGACCATTCTCTGAAGTTGTATTCATCTAACAACACACTGGTGATCTACAAGCTATGCAGATTTGGGTTTTCTAGGTTTGAAGACCTCCCACCAGTCCTATTGTCTTTAGAAGACACTTCACCTGATATGGAAGTCATATTCCTTCTCTTACAGAAACCATAGTTGAAATCTCAACATAAGGAACTAGATTTCAGACTTACAAGAACTGTTACAAGGCTGAAGAAACACCCTCTATGACTGCACTAAAGCACTTCTAGGCTAAAAGACAACACCACATGTGGCTGAGAAAATTCTGGATTGTGAACAACACCACCTCTGTACTGAAACCAGCACCCCTTCTGGACTGAACCAGCACCCCTTCTGGACTGAAACCAGCAACCCTTCTGGAGGCTGAACTTGGATTGTGACCACACCTACGGTCTATGCAATCACCCAAACACGAACTAGGATTGTCTACTCGGTCCTTCCACCTAGATCTATTCTACACAGATCTCTCTAGTAGCCGAATGGCTACTCACTGTTGCAGAACCACTAATAAAGCATAAACTTCTGAGAAAAAACCCCCCTTAGGCCCTATAGCCAAGAGAAACCCTAGATGCAGGCCTTGTTGTTGTCTACTGACAGTCCTAGGGTTTCTTCATTATAGCAGAAATAAGAGATTATAGGAGAAGAAAAAAATAAGAGAAAGAAAGCAAGTTGTAACCAGTTAAGCCGAATGGTGCTCTGATACCATGTTAACTGAAGAACAGCAGTAGATGAGGAAGAAGAAGAGAGGAGAACAGGTCTTAGAATGGGCGGCAATAGTAGTCTCTGCCAGTCCTAGAAGCTAACTTATATATTCACAATAATATATTACACAAAATGACTAAAATGCCCTTAATTAGTGATGGGACACCTAGGCATAATAAAGAAAGTTAAAACAGGATTAGGCCCAATAACTAAAGGCCCATAATAAACTAAGAAACTTAAACATAAAAAATAAACTAGGCCCACAAACACTTAACCACTCGAACCAACACCTAGGTCGGGCTTACATTACCAGAGTCAGGATCTCTTGAAAGTGAAAGGGTTCTCGATGTGCGGTTGGATGTCAAGCTCTATGTTTGCATGCTTTTTTCTTTTAAAGAATCTGTCCAACCGTCGTCTCACATTGCATGGCTCGTGCTGTTGAAAGGAAATGATAAAAGAACAAGAAAGGTTTTTTATCCAAAACCTTCTTCTTTAGCTATACTATAATGTTTAAAATTTTCTAAGTTCTGACTTTTCATGGTAAGCGGAAAATATAAAGTTACCTATGCACACATATTGGTCCTGTTCAACCCATGCACTATACTAATAGATGATGATTAAGTAGTTTTCATTTTTAGTTTTTATGTTTATATAATTGTTCCTAAGGTTGTGTTTGGATGTGGTGAAAATACAAAAGTACATTGATGTAAAAGGAAAACGGCCAGACATGTCAGTGCAAAAAGAGAGTAGAAGAGAATGGGGTCGCACGGAGTCGGAAGAGAAAATAGAGAATGGAGAGAGAGAGGGGGGATCGCATGGTTGGAAACGCCAACGCAATTGGAAGAGAGAGAGAGATAAGGGGGTTGCATAGAGTCGGAAACAATGATAGAAAGAAGCTCGACGATGGTGAAGGGTGCTGGTGAAAGAAACTCAATAGTGAGAGAGAGAGAGAGAGAGAGGAGAAGAAGAAGAAGAAGAAAGTGTCGTCGCTTCGATTGAGTTTTACATCGAAAAAATTGATGTATTTTATACATCGATAATCGAAGTAAAAAGGTTTTGATAATAGAATTTACATTGATCTTAGTTTTGGTGTACTTTTACACCCTATCCAAACGTTCACAAAACTGGACCGAAGTGTAAAAGTACACTGAACTGGAATTTAGACCGCATTCAAACGCAATGTTTATGACAAGGATGACAAGTTTTCCCATTTTCCTAATTTTCATGTGATGATTTTTCTCCATATTGCATCAAGATGACAAGACCCAAAATATTGATTTGGAGTGTTCATGTAAATGGTATAATCAAGCTTCAAATATCGACACTAGGGACTTATGACGGGGTGGGGTCGTGATTGTCTCAAAAGATTTGACTGTTGGCATGCGTCAAATAATTGCAATTACTTTTTGACAATTTTTATATGTCGTCTTAACAATTTGCACTGCTCACATACATTCAATTACACTGGCATTAATCTTGTTCCGCAATTCTGCTTCGTCCAATGTTGTATCTAATATTTTCTAGCGAAAAAAAGTGAAACATTAAAATTAGATAGGTGTGAGGGTGTCCATGGTTCGGTTAATCAAATCATGACAATTTTTTTTGTAAATCAAACTGGTAGTATCGGTTTTTTCAATTCTTTAAACTGAAATCGAACCGGTACCACCAGTTAACCGGTTCATCAATTTCGGTTCCTTGGTTTTTTGTTTTTTTTATATTTATAATATATATTATACAAATATATGTATAATATTATATAATAAATAATAAATGATATATAATATATTATAAATATATAATATATTAATAAATAGATCATTATAAATATATATATTTATATATAATATATAAAAAATATGTGACATATATTAAAAATATATATAAATATACATATCAGTCGGTTCGGTTAACTGTCGGTTTTTTGTAAGTTAATCGAAAACCGAACCGGTCCTTCAGTTTTTCAAAAATCCCATTAATCACATTTTATGATTCGGTTTTCTCAGTTTGGTTCAATTTTTCGGTTTTTTATGGACACCCCTACGTGTGACCTTCAAAGAAATAGATAGCTGAGACTTTTGGGGGTTAAAGATGGGTGAGATCAGGATGTAAGCAAATAAATCAAAAACCATCCGAGTACCCATAAAAAATCAAAATCCTAGTTCTTTTGTGCTAAAATTTAATCATGATTATTTCACGTACTCTACCAATATAGCACGTGGCCTTCACTGATGACCCAGCAGGCAAAATGGTCACCTGGCATTGACCGTGACGGTTCGAAAACACTGGCAAAGATTAAAACATTGGTTGGTTCACGTGTTGGTCCTGAATATATTTGTAACATAAAAATGAGATTTTTTATGAATAAAAATTAGGTAATTAAAGAGAATATATAAAATTCATAGTCCATACTGCATAGGACAATAACAGTGCTGAAAGTATGGATGTATGAACCAACGTCTCACGTGAAGAGGGCTATACAGGCCATTGAATTTTGACACTAAAAATTATCTGGTTCACTATTTGTAATAATGACAAACAAAATTTCATTTACACTAGTACAAATGTTTTGGATTTTATTTTACTTCATCTACAATGCAAATGCAAACAAGGGCAATCATGCAATCTAAGATCTTGGGAGGGGTACTGCGAATCCTAAATTTCGTCATATTTTGCAATTTGCACAGTAGGCACCCTCTAACTCATTTGTATTCTCATACTCTTGCAACCAATGCAAATGAAATACTTTTGCTAAGTGGGCTAAACACAGCCACGGGTGGCTACTGTCAATGGGTCGGGCCTGATTTGGAACAGGGTAGGCCAATCTTATTAATCAGTTGTATAAAATATATCCAGAATCGAACTAATTATTAATCAGGAGGATACCCATTAGATCCATTTATACTTGACATCTATAGTGATACAACAACTTGAAATTTCATTTCTCATAATACAGCCTTAATAAAGATGACAGAAACAGTAAATTGTTTGATAAACTCTGTGTTTTGAGTCAAAATTATCTTATATACTGCTTATGAAACTTATCCTTTTAAACATAAATATTAAAAGAATTAAAAAAAAAAAGCAGGAGACTTTTGTATATTATTAACCGCATATTTGGTTTGGATCTCAAATGGTTTGGAAGAGCAAAAAAGCCAAAAACCATCCCAATTTTATTATAATCAATATACACAACTCAGAACCAAAACCTGTATAATTGGTTTAGCCGGTTTAATTCTATTGGGTAGAATCACTACATTGACGGCTCTATTGATTCGGGGTTCAAGCTGGGCCAGGTTAGGTGGAGTTGAGGTCAATCTTATTTCAACCCAAGTTGTTAAATTCCCAACATGGGTTTGATTTGGGTTGACCCAATTTTTATATTTTTTTTTGTTAAAAATGTTCCTATTTTTCAGAGATAAGATTAACAGAGTAGGTTAGCTTCAGATGTGATGCTTTGGGAGGACTTTACATATGATACATAGAAAATTTCCACCGACTCTTTGTTTTGGTAAAGCCCTTCAAAATAAAAATTGGTTGATACGAATAAAGCTTTTGTATCTATACATTAGATGCATAATTGTATGTCTATTACATATATAAGTATCATAAAAGTGGTAACCAATCAAGTGAAATTTATCAAAATTCGTAGGAAATTTTGATTGGTCAAAGCATTTTGGTATCATGACTTTACTGCACCAAAGATTTTTCCATACGTATATATGAAAATTTATTGGATTGTATCCTCATCTCCTCCCAACAAAAAAAAATCCTTTCAACACATTCCAATGTGATCTATCCACACATTTCATAAGAGGGCCGGTCTCGATCTTATGGTTAGATGTTCGGACACAGATCATGTAAGAATGGTTTTTTGTTGGGAGGAGATGCTTCAAATTGGATAGGGTTGCTCCGACCTCAATCCTAACCTTAACCCCAACTTCAACCAACCCTTTTTTTTTGGTGGGGTGGGGGTTGGATTCAGCCTAACCCTCCGCAAGTTGCAGTTCTCCTACTGCAAAGGCATTAAAAAGGTCAAACATGCAAGCAAATTAAAGGATGGTCCATGGACATCCAGACATCATCCCATGTTCATTAATCTCCTAGACCTCTTAACCCAGTCTCTCTATGACAATACTTAAAATAGATTTCTATTTAATATTTTTAAAGTAATGTTTAGACTCCCAATTTTCTCTCTCTAATAAATGCTAAATGGGTCAAACATGTAGAATCTATCTACCCACTTGGACATAGTTCACGGCGTCCAGAAAGGAAAATATACTGATCTGTGAATGAAGCCTTGGAGAGAGAGAGGTCTCACTCTGTAGAGTACTGTAATTATATACAAATCCCACTTGCTTTATAGACTATAATGATCTCATGTTTTGTCTACAAGGTTGAAGGCTTCACATGTAGCAAGATATTCCCAGCACCGGCTTCCAGCAAATTATATATGCTTACATATCTTCCATCTTTTGGGGACAAGTTGTTTGGCTCAGGCTTTTTTAAGTACCTGGTATGGTATGTATATGTCATAGATGGGCTGCTGATGCTGATGTAGACCAGGCCCACCCAGTTGCTGGCCCAAACCTGGACCTCTCTATATAAGAACCTGGTAACTTTATTCTTGTTATTCATCAATTTTGGGTTGACATTTTCAGAACAGACACATATAAATAAATATAAATGGACCATCTGGTCGAGTTTTTTCCTGATATATATATAATTCCAAAACAGGCTCTGCCTGAGTCCAACCAGGTTGATAGAATGTGAAGAATTCCTTAGATTGTATTGTTCTGTTGATGATAAGACCAAGATTAATGCTTGGGTATGGGCCATTGGGCATTGGGGTCACAGAGAAAGAGAAAGTTGGGTGGTCATGACTCATGAATCATGATTGGTTTAGTGCACAATGGGGTTTCTATAGCGGCATGTATGTATAAAAAGGTTGGGATCCTGCAAGGAAGGAGGCCATAAAATAAATGTAGTGGTGGACATACACAGCTTCGTAGTAATTGTGTACTGGGAAGAAGACAAGAGAGAAATGATGGAGTTAAATCTAGAAGTAAAGGCGACAGGATCTCACCATAATCTATTCACAGAAACACACAACAAACACAAACACCAGAGAGAGAGAGAGAGAGCCACACGTGTGCATGATCTGGCGTCGTGTTTGCTGCATCCAGGTCTAAGTGGGTCAGATCTTTTATTCATATTTTGTTAGTATTAATTTTTTTATCATAAACTACATATAAGAGAAGAAGATCAGAGAAGAAAAGAGGTTAGTCATAAAACATCACTCAGACATATTTTGACTCCAAGAATCAAAGCTTAACATGGACCGAGCCACAGAGGAAAGCAGTAGGAAGTTGGTCTTTAGAGCTGGGGACCCTTTAAGAGAAAGAAACTAAAAACCCAGTCACCACCAAATCCCAAGATTAGAGAAACTATGCTTTATCTTGATACATTAATGAGCACAACGTGCTGGGGCCTGAATGAAAGGAACACAGAAATGTTTGCTTAATTGCTTGGTTGCTTAGCTAACTTTTTTCTGTATCACACTGTCTGTACACGTGGTGGGTTCATAAGCTGTTACACCTTCTGCAATTAAGCATGATTGGATGGGAAACTGCCATTGTCTTTGTCACATTTGATTTTATACTTTGACAAGAAATTGGGCAAAGTATATCAGATCAGAGCATTTCTTTTTAGAGGTTATAAGCTTTAAAGTAAAAAAGGAAACAACATGGGCTAATTGGAGTAATCATTGTTCACACATTCAATTTATATATATGAACAATTAATTAAACTTTTTCTACTACATAATATTAATACCTACCTAAATACATACAAACATAATTAGAAAGGTTTTATTTTGGTACAACATATCGGTCAGAATCAGAAAGTTGAAGCTCTAATTGCTTGATAAGTTGATATACGTGTTAAGGCACATAGAAGAATGTAATAAATACCAAAATTTAATATGGTATTTATTTGGATGTCAGATCGTACTACTGAGAATCAATATTAACAACTTATCACTGTTAACTTGGTATTTCTTGGTGGGTAAAACTGTAACCAAAATGTTTAGAAGAGAATGGGATTGGGATGGGCAAATAAATCCCAGATCACTGTTGGATGAATGATTTCATTCTTTGTGAATTAGAAGCCTTGTTTCTTCTCTTTGGCTTTTTGAGAACTCTCTTGTGATAGGATTTTTTTCATAGAAGGTTTCATATCCTAAAGCCAAAGAAGTGACCAGAATTAATTATTCATGCCCAAACTCAAACTCTATGAGAACTGTTGCCCATAGAACATCTCTCACAATGAGACTCCATAATATAGAAGACTCCCCACATCCAATTCTCAATCTTTAGACTCCAAGTGAGAGTCCTTCTTAGTCTCCCAGGTTTTATCTTTCCAAGAAAAGAAAACTTGCCAAAGTCCACCATTCCAACAAGATTATTCTCAGTGAATCAGGAAGGAGGTTACTGCTTCATGCATCCTAATTTTTGTTAATTAGGGTATTTAGAGAGAGATGAAGTTGCTGTTTCCAAATTTAGGGGCTACAACCATACATGGTTATTGAAATTGTATTGATGATATTATTTCATATAGTTTCAATTATTCATCTCTACAATTTCATTCCTGTGTTCCCGTGAAGGAAGAGAAGGTGAACAAAAATTAAGGAGGGTCAAAGTGACTAATAAAAAAATTAAGACTGGAAAGATGCTGAAGGAGAGAGAGAGAGAGATCGATCTGGGGTTTATTTATTACATATTCTATTAATAACAAAAGGGTACTTGGATTCTCTTATATGTGGTATGTAGCAGCTGGCCTGCAGGTTTCCTGGCATAGTTACTGAGGTATCTAGGCCAAGTTTGGCCATTAATGGAGTTGGCAACTGCTCGGAAGCTTCATTGAGTTGCACAGTATTGCCTCACTTGGCAAAGTTCTTTTCGCTATTAAGATTGACAAGGGCTTCTTGTCTCTTCTAACAGTAAAGGATGGCACATGCTATACTGCACGTGCAAGGGGGAGAGAGATAAAGAGAGATCTTGGAGTGATTAGATGTCGGGGCAACTAATGGTGGTACGAAATGTTAGAGTAAATACTGATTATACGTAATGAACTTAATTGATCAACATTTAATGGGGCCTCCTCCGTCTGAAATGATTTGATATTTCCACGCGTTTTACCTAAATTAAACCTCTGAGTTTCTTGTTTCTATGCCCAAAAGCTTAAGCAAACTTGATAGTGCAAATACTGTGTGTTGATGATCATAAAAGGGTAAAGGAACCTCCATGCTTGGGTAGAAATGGAGATGATTCTTAGACTTACTAGAACATAACGTGAATATTAATCAAGTGGGTTCTACCCATTTCGTGGGTACTAATCAAATTGGTTCTAGAATGGCCCACCAAACACTTGATCCCCCTAGCTCCCGGCCCACCTTCAGTTCACGTCACCAACACAACACTCTCTCTCATTTGTTACCCTAGCTAACAAGTCACAATCTCTCTCTTTCTCTCTCTCTGTTCATATATAACTTCACAATCAATTGCTTAGACATCATATTACCAAGTTTTATTCTGAAATTATTTCAATCCCACTTAGAAAAGCTTCTGACTTTTTCAACTTGGCGTAGGAGCAATGGCTTTGAATCTGCTTTAGCGAAAGAAAACAAAGCCGTCCTACAAAAAATTGAGAGTGACCCTAAACAGTGGAGAAAGCCTACAAAAGAAAAGGAGATCCTACTCTAGGCTTTTACAAATTTTAACATAAACAAACTAAAGATTAGGGATTTCTCTAGGGTAGGTTGTAGGGTTCTTACCATAGTGGCTTGGGACTTTGGTACTTTTACTCTGGACCAGTCAATATTTATTTGTTACAATTACATTTATAATTCATGAAAAGAAGCAAAACCCTGATTTAAGCTCATCTCTAATCCCTTTAATTAGAATTTAGAAACCACAGTGAGCCGTGTGTGATTTTTCTTCTTCCTTCCTTTCTGTATTTTGTTTTCTGTGTTGTACTCAGCACATAAAACAAGCTTGGTTCTGGTTAGGTCCCACTCAACCGTATTTACCAGTAGCTCATCCTGGTATTTGACCGCTTCTCCTTCTTGTCTGGGTCCCAGGTGGTCACCGACTGACGAACCAGATCAACCCAGAAGAGAACGTGGTCCATTGGAGAGCCACACACTCCGAACCAGAGGCTAAGAGCTTTCTTAATTCTTATTTAAAATAAATAAGTCAATATTACTGCAGTACAATATATTAAAAAATAGAAAGCAACCATGCAAAGTGGTAACCCTGTTCCCTAGAAAACTTTCTAGTTTCTACCCCAAGTTTTGGCTTTGGTGGGGCCTTAAAAAGGGGCTCCACATGTTTGCCATATCAACCCTAAAAGACAAGTTTCAGCCTGTACAGCAACCTCTTGTGACAGTTTTCTGGTCACACGGTCTGTTGTTGAAATGAAAAATTGAAAATTACAGTTAATAAGGACGGTTGTTCTTTTATAATTGTTGCTGTCTGGTCTGAACGGACGCCTTCCTTTTTCCCTTGCTGATACAGGGTGGGTGATGCAACTTCATTTGTTATCTACTGTGCATATTTTGGGTTGATAAAAGGTATGAAATGAACTATGAGAGGTCACCTTTCATGGCGTTAGAGGTTGTTATTATGTCTGCATTGACTAGCAGAACTACAGAAGAAAACCAAACTTAGGTTTCTTGGGTTGTTCTGCTCTATGAATGAATGCCACCTTGATCTTGAAATCAGCTCTTTCTAGCTAGCTGTCTGCATGTGTTTGGGAAGCAACTGGAAATTAAAGTAGCTGAAGATCCTTTGTTCATGGATCTTGAGCAGGAGAGGTTATAAAAAAAATAATTAATAAAAGGGCCCAAATTAACAAATTAATGAAGATGTGCATACATGACATGAGGAACAAGATTTCATTTGTTTGTCGTAAGCTGAAGCTATATATTAGTTTGTTGGTGGGGAATACGTACGACACAGGAGAGGATCCAATGAAGATAATTGTCCACATTTTGATTTACTTTTAATCATATTTTAATGACCCATCACCCACCAGAAGGTATAGAATCTGGATAGAATGCAATTCACTCTTGCTCCTCCTCCACTTTGATTGAACTATCATCATCAAGAGATTTGCCATTTGATGCCCAAGTTCAATTTGCCACCAAAATCCAGAGCTATTGGGCTTCTTTTGTTCCTCTAGTAAGAGGGGTTTAGGGGTCGTAGCCTAATTGGCCTAAAGATGCCAACTTGCTCTAAATTTGATAGACTCACACACGGCCCATGCTCAGTACTCAGAACCCTCCTAAGTCCCAACTCCCTAACCTCACCTCACCAAATAGGAAGTACTAGCCTCGTCCTAGCTTAAGCAAATATTTTGACAACCAAGAGAATGGATAAGGGGCTAACCCTTGGTCCAAAAAAATTAACCAAATAAGGACACAATGCGAGACACAGTGACAAACAAGAAGACATCCAATGTATGTAAGGAATTAATGGGCTTAGTTATGCACAATATTAAGGGAGAAAACAGAGAAGTACACCCTTTATCAACCAAAGTTACCTACCAAAAAGCAAAGGCTAGTTGAGCTGATTGCCTGATTATAGAGTAAAGCACACCACAAGGCATAAACATTAAACAACTACCTCCAGGAAAGAAAAAAAAAAGACAAATTTCTTAAATTATCCCTATTGTTTAGTTAATTAATAAACTATACCCTTAATATTTAACTATTATCTTGCACCACCCTTCCTATTTTTTATTATTGTCATCATCTTTAAATTCTAACGGAAATGATGAAATATCAATTTTACCGCGTTAAATCCCATCCATCTTTCCTCAAACGTTGGCAACTCTTTCCCAGTTCCGTGTCTATCGTCGTCACTAAGATCCCCATCCCAACCGGAATTCCATGTCACGCACCCAAACCCCCAGGTGAGACGGTTTCTCCACTCCTCCCCCGAGAGTGGTGCCACCAACACCCCAAAACCTGTGCCATCAGCTTAGGCCTCAAGATCATAATTTGGTCTGAATTCGGTGGTTCTGTAGGCGATGTCAACACTTCCATCCCTATCATTTTTACACCTAAAAACTCCTTTGATAATTGATAACATTGGCAGCAATGAGCGCCGTCGAGTTGATGGCAAAGAAAGCAAAGGGATGAAATGGCAACAATGAAAACCCCTTGGTCTATACGGATTTGATAGTGGATAGAGCAAAGGAGAGGCCTTGCGAGAGCTGAACGCTATGAACCATAAACAAAGGGATGAAACAGTAGAAGGTCGGTTGCTTCAGAGGCATCACGCGCCCAAACCCCCTACAAGCGATGCCAGCTGCCTGTGTCGCTAGTGGAACTGGCCCAGCCAAAACCAGTTGGCAAGCAGTCATCAGCAAAGGCAAAGAGGTGGATTGAGCTAAAGCAGAGACGGTGTTGCTGCAACTTCCGACTGAAACCGGTTTCATGCCCTACTGTATAACTGACCTGCAACTTCCTCTGCCGTCGTATACCTGATCGGGAATTTTTGTCATTCAACTTGCAACTTCCGGTTTCATACTTCATCGTTTCGGAGCTACTACTTAATAACGTCAATACGATAAGCTCAATGCAATGGCCTGAACATCCCGGAGTGGAAACAAGTGGGCTTATGGTATTGATTGTACTTGCGAAGGATAAATCCTAAGAGTTCTCGGATAACTCTTAGGTCATCGATGTCTTATCCTTAGAATCCTTATCACTGATAACTATTGTACAACTATTCCTTATCTGATGTAAATATCCAGTTCAGACTCAATCACTTGTAAACCTCTATAAGCAATACAATCTTCGTTCACTGTTCACTGGGTGTGCAATTTCTATTAATCTCTATATCTGAATCAAGTGTTTTCATGGTATCAGAGCTCCCGGTTGATCCAAGCTCAGATTTCATGGCCTCTAGCAACAACACCAATATGTCCAGTAACAGCCCCTCGGCAGCATCTGCGTCAACCTTTGGTTTTTCGCCAATCTTACTTCAATACCCGGTGTAACTCAATTGCTCCCATTAAACTTAATGGGTACAATTACAACACCTGGCATGCTTAGTTTTATCCTCTCCTCAACCCGTGTGAATTGATGACGGATCTATCACTCCTCCACCAAGAGAGATCCCTGATCCATTAGATAGCATAAGAACGGTACAAAACTCGGCCTACTCTAACTGGCATTGGTATGATCAATTAGTTCTCAGTTGGCTTATTTCTTCTATGAATGAAAGTGTTATTGCACAAGTAGCTGGCTTACCTACAGCTGTAGCAATATGGAAATCCCTGGCCCGATCATATGGCTCTCCTTCTCGGGCCCGTATTTTACAATTTCAGCGTCAACTACAAACCATAAAAAAGGGTGCTCAATCAATAAATGAGTACGTCTAGAATGCCAAATCCTTGGTTGAATGCCTTGCTACTATTTCTAAACCTGTTGCAGAACAGGATCTCTTACTTTATCTTCTTGCTGGCATCGGGCCGAAATATGAATCATTCGTAACATCTACTACAACTCGTATGAATGTTGATGATCTTTCTATTAATGACCTCCATGGCCTTCTGATAAGTCATGAAATCTGGTTAAAACAGGATCAAACCTCTGATTCGTTGCTCTCAACTAATATGGTCGTCCTTCAACCATAGCAGCAGCAACGTCCACATCAGAATTAGCCCTTCCAATCGCGTGGTGGATACAATCCTCGAGGAGGTCGTGGCCATGGTAGTAGAGGTGGACGTTCCGGTTCCAATTCTTCTGGTACTTCCAATAATAATACACCAAAAGTTATCTGTCAGTTGTTCTCGAAGCCAAGACATGTAGTTCAGACCTGTCATCACCATTTTGACATCTCTTATACCAGTGAAACTGATGCATCTACTCCCATGCAAGCCTACCAAACCTCTATTGCTTCTTCATCAAATGATCTTGCATAGTACCCTGATTCCGGTGTAACAAATCACATGACTCCCGACGTCAACAATCTTCAACAGCGCTCAGAGTACTCTGGTACTGACCAAGTCCGTGTAAGACATGGTACAAGTTTTAGTATTCAGCATATCGGTTCTTCATGCTTCTCTCATAATAATTTTATCTTTCATTCACACAATATTCTGCATGTTCCTGCTCTCTCTAAAAATTTACTATCCATTTCTCAATTTACTCGTGACAACAATGTGGTTTTTGAATTTCACCCCTCTCATTTTGTTGTGAAGGATCCTATGGGGATGGAGCTCCTTCGAGGACCTAGTGCGCATGGTCTCTACCTGCAGTCTGCTGCTTTTTTCGTTCAAGATGCTTAGTCATTTTCTTCCAATAAATCACTTCAGACATTTGTTGGTGAAAGAGTGTCCATGTCTCAGTGGCAGGCTCGTCTTGGGCATCCGGCTTTGTCTATTGTTAAAAGAGTCCTTAGTCGTTATGGTTTGTCTTCCGTTAATGAATATTTTACAATTTGTGAGTCCTGTCAATTGGCCAAAAGTAAGCAATTACCCTTTCTTCGTTCTCCACATTGCTCTAAAGCACCATTTGATCTCATTTTCTCTGATGTTTGGGGTCCCGCCCCTATGATGTGAAGGATAAATCTTCAGATAACTCTTAGGTCATCAATATCTTATCCTTAGAATCCATATCACTAATAACTACTGTACAGTTGTTCCTTATCTAATGTAAATATCCGGTTCAAACTCAACCACTTGTAAACCTATATAAGCAATACAATCTTTGCTCACTGGGTGTGCGATTTCTATTAATCTTTGTATCTAAATCAAGTGTTTTTAGTACTTGACAAGAAATCCAGTTTCATGCCCCCATCGGTCTGGGTGTCATCGGCCTGCATGCTAGGGAGAGCTTTGTTAGAACTGATTGTATTGGATGTATTTGACAAGAAATCCAAATTTATTTAGGTTAGGAGTCGTCGATCATCTTTGAAGAGAAATTCAGGAAGATTCAACTCAGTAACCCATCCTTCTAGGATATAGTTGATAGTTTGAAAGGAAGCGTTGAGTTTCTTAAGCTATGTGAGTTTGATAAATCTGAAGGGAGCAAATTTTTGTTCCTTTCAAAGGACAAGGTTGACATGTAGTGTTAACTCTGTTGGTTCTAAGCTGAACCATGCTGATTTACCCGATCTAATCGACTCATTTATGGAGATGGACGGCCGTTGTCGTACACCGAGACAAAAGACATGTTAGAAGGCCTGGGGTGCGATTCATCGGATGGAGACATCTAAGTTATGAGAAATGATCCATAAGGAAGTGGAACTTGTATGCCGAGTTCTTGGAACAAGGTCGTTTTAAAGGGTTTAAACGTCAATTGATGTGTCAATTGCAGGAGAGGGGCCTCGACGTAAGTGATTAACACATTGGACAACCTTACTCTGTTTTTAGCTTTTTTTTCAGTATTGAACCGGTGGTGATGTCGTTGTTGCTATTGGTGGTGTGGCTATCAAAGAAGAGAAGGTTGAAGAGGGATGAGGGTAGTATTGAATTTTAAAAAACTATATATCATGTGGTGTCACGTGTGTAAGAATTTTGAAAGAACATTAACTGATATTAAAAATAAGGGTAAATTTAGTCGATTATCAGAAAATTTAGGGGTACTGCAAATTTTTCAATCAGTTAAACAATTAAGAATAATTTAAGAAATTTGTCAAAAATAATGTAAAAATGAAAGAAAGAATTCAAAATTCCTTTTCACTGTTAATGTTTCGTACTGCCCTCATTACTTGGAAAACTACAAAGTGTCAAGTCAATGACATTCATAGCAATGGTCCCATGTCTCTCGAGTCTGGTTGGTGCCGCTGTAGTAGTGGTTAGATGGGTCCGAGTACGGGGGTTTGGTCCCAATTCTCCTGTTCCTTCTCCGGATAGAAGTGTATTACCATTTTTCGAAAAACTATGGAAATAATTAAACCGACAATTAATGAGAAAATACGCCTCCGATTCCTAAAAAAGACAAATCCAAACAGCTAAAAATTGATCAAACGCTCCAATGTTATCGTTTTGAAACGATTTAGCAAGTGGTCCATCTAGTGAAGCTGTGAAAAGGCTCCCATTAATGGCAGTGGTCCTGCATCCTTCTGTAGTTAGTTTTAGGGATATGCGAAGGATATGTTTTGGTTTCCTGTGAAGTGTTTCCAAATTCCAACTGGTATCAGAGAAATCGAGAAACGCCCAAATCGATATACAGATAGAATCACAGATGGTTACTAGAGATGAGACAGAGAATAGATTGAGTTAAAATTAAATTAAATTATAATTATTTTCAAGATATATTCAACTTGGACATAGAGACAGTTGAGTAAACCAGGGGTTATAACTTAATAACAAAGTGGGGTTGGAGTTGTTAACTAAAACGGCAAGTTAACGGCCGTTAGCCAGGAGAGTAACGGCGGTTTCCTTGCAAGGGCTTGGTGGTAGGCTGCTCTTCCCCGTAGCAACAAGCCGTTGCACGAAGCTCTCGATTCTCTGTCCGTTGGTCTCCGTCAGCAACCGTTTCCCTCCAAACGGTAGCGACTCCACTCCTCTCTCCCTCAACACATCCTCTTCCGTTTCCGTTGTGAAACCGTTAGCCTGCATCGTTAATAACGGTCTGTTATTTACTTCCGTCGTTTTAATAGAAAACATTAATAAAGGGGTAAATGTATAAAAATACAGTACTTGGATTCTCACGTAGTCCGTACGGTTCCAGCAGAATGCGTTCCCGAGCATCTGATCGACGGTTTCTGAGACGCCGTCGAGAGCAATGTCAACGACCGACGGAGTGGAGCATTCCCCGCTCCGTTGCAGTTGCCGGTGAGAGGGGCTTCTCAAGGGCCCGTTGCCTAATGACAGAACAAGCAAGTCTTCGACGCCATTAACAGACGGGAAATCCCGTTTGTTATGCAAGACGTGAGTGACGGCAGCAGCGGTGGGGTTGTTCATGACAAGACCTCCGTCAATGGCCAGACAAGTCGTTTTTCCGTCAATGGAGGTCAATTCAAACGGTTTGAAGAGGGTTGGAGTGGCGGATGTGGCACGGCAGACCTTCCAGAGTTCGAAATTAAAGCTCGGAGACTCCGAAGCGTCGGCTCTGGAGAAAACAAAGGGTGCAGAGCTGTTGAGGTCGTAGCAAGGAACAAGAAGAGGCTTGCACGTGTCCTTCAATGTCAAAACTTTACCATCATTCCTGCGTAACGCCTCTTTTAACACATTATCGATGCTCTTATCGGAAAACCTCTGTCGCCGACGGAGAATCCCTACATTCTTGATCTTGAACATCTCAGAGTGTTTCTCTAGTACAAATTTAACGGCATCCTTGGCGGAGAAGAGCGGACGACCAGTGCCGTCGTCTGCAGTCAGCATGGTAGCGAAAATGGCGCCTATTCCAGTGCCGGCAAGGACGTCAAAGAAATCGATAATACAAGCTTGAGAATCGCCCGTCCTGGCCCGGATCTGCTCTTCAAGATGGATTAAGGCTGCGCCAGCGACGAGGCCTTTGGTTCCTCCACCATCGATGCTCAGAATTCTGGTCTTCTTGTATTCGCAATGTGAGAGCCACTTGTGCTCAAGCTGGGAGAATATCTCCAACGTCATTTTACTAAACTCCATAATTACCTTCTTCTGCTGCTGCTCTCCGTCTATACTATACACAATGCAGAGAAGAGCAAGTAAGAAGATCTCTAGACTGGGTGTTGACGGAGAAGTGTTGAAGAAGCTGTCGTCGATTGTCGCAGATTCTGAGAGGGAATCCGTGAAAAAGGAAATATCACGCTTTATTGCTGAGAAGCATTAATGGAGGAAAATTTTGCTTCGCTCACTGTACACTCCTTTTCTAACAGTGCGAGTCTGTTATGCTTCTTTCACACTCTCTCAATCTGTGTTAAAAGCTAAGCCTATTAAGTGGCTTAAAGTGGGAGCCTGGGAGGCAACATCTCACGTTTCCAGTATTTATATAAACAGGAATCAATAATTAAATCAAGGAGAAAGGCTGAACTGAAAACTGAATCGGGTACCCTTCCCCCATTTCCTTTCGCTTTCTTCTTTTATTTTTTTATTTTTTCCTCTTTTTTAATTCATATCATAGATAGTTGTAATTTTATATTAATTTTTCACCGTTTTACTTCAACTTACAGCCGGCGACACATGCATCATGTATGGTTCTTTCTGTCCTGCGCACTTTGGCTGACAGGGGCGAGAGATTCCGCTTTTTGATCGGCTCGGCGCATTTCTTATTATTTTTATCTTGTTTCTCTGTTAGTGAGTAGTAGTGACTTCGTTCTTGATTCTCATTTTCCTTCCATTTCCCTTTTTGGCAAGTTTACTTACTTCCCCAGCTCTTTCCCAGAGAGATCGAATTAGAATTACATTCGGGGAGCTACTTCTTCCAATATCAAAATGGAATGAAACACCAATATTATAGAATCTCTACTTCCCAAGTCCCAACCCATCTTGAATCAGATCATCCTTCTCTGTGATTTCATTTTATTTATAACTTCCTCTTCAAAAGTTAATGGTAGGGATCTACATACTTTTGCTTCTCGCAGTCCTGCAGCTTCAATATATACTTGATAAAGCAATCTCACCGGACCAGACAGACCCTTGATTGCAGAGAAAATGGGTAGAAGTGGGTCAGTTTGCAGTTCACCTAAGGTTCTGTAGTCTGACTGGTGGCCAAATGGGCTCTCTATGAATTATCGGAAATTGATAGTAACAGAGGAAATGAAACCATATATTTGCGGCATTGTCTCTGGTTAATTCGAACATTTCTACAGTGGTTTAACACAGAAATCTGATGAAACTAACAATATAAATCAATTTGGGAAGAGGAGGGAAGCCGCTACCAACCAAACCCAGTCTAGGACTCCTGATTATGAATAGAGTAATAGTCTCCATCAGCAATGAGAGGAGAGCCCTAAATTCAATGGTGGAAGTAACACTTTGTCCTTCTGGCTTTAGTAAAATAGGGGTCCTCGGACTAGTCAAGATAGCAGGTGACACTGTCAGCTTGGATTTTGGATTTGGAAGAGGCGAGACGAGGAAGGAATGGTCGGCCAAGCCTTGTCTTCGCTACAGACGGCGCAATTGGTGGCACCACTGGTGACTGGTGACTGGCGACTTCCCAGGACTGGAGTGCCAAGAACAATAATCTCCCAGATCTTGGACCAGTCCTAGACATTGTTTATTATTTCCAATTGTAGGAAACTATTTTCTCCATGCACATTGTGACATTGGTTTTGGCTTAAGTCGGCCAAGATGAAGGAATGAATCCTGGCAAATGTATAGATTGAGCCCAACAAATTCTTACCTAAAGTACATGGGATCATGAACGGGAATCCTGTTTTTAATATTTTGCTTCATCAAAGGCCATCACGCCATGTCCATAAGTGGATCCATTGTTATGGTAAGCCTTCTAAAATCATTTCTTGTTAATTCAACTCACCACCTTTTTCGCTTGCCCTCTGCTTGCCTTTTCTTGACCCTTGGCTGTGTTTGGTTTCATAGTAGATAGAAGACGAACAGTAAGTCTTTATTTTCCATCAAACTAAACATTAAATTTTACAGCATGTCATTAATTTTAAACCATCTGAAGGACCGTTTGGTAACAGTTGAAGTGGAAGCGGTTGAACTGAAAAACTTATAACTTATTGCTTTGTCTTTTAGTGAATAAGTTTTTAAGAAGGTTGTGGGCTCCTTAATGACTGAAGCTGGAGTTAGGTAGATCACTATATATTCTTAAAAACTTTGTCATTATGATGGCAACAGTAGTAATATGTGTCCTATTATTACCTTAAATATAGTAATGAGAGAGAATGTGAATTAATACATTAAATATAAGACTTAATTAGAGGGAATTGAATTAGGTGAGAACTGATAATTCAAATTACACTTTCTGCCCTGACAATTGAAAAGGGACTAAAATAAATAAATAAATAAATATATATATATATATATATATACATTTTAGTCAAGGAAACAAGCTCATTTGTAGTGTGACTTAAGCACTTGCATTGCATGTCAAAAATTTTTCTCCATATTAATTACTTGAATTCTATAAAGATCATAGTTAAGATAGAAATTGAAAATTTATAAAAGTAACAATTTGATTAAAAATAAACTTAATGTTTGTAGTAAATGTGTACATGCATTGCATGTGGATATTCAAATTTGAAATGCACGAAATAGAGAGAGAGAGAGAGATATGAATGGGTCAAGTCTGGTTCGAGACAAAGTAGACCAGTCCTGAACCAATTCTTAATCGATTAGACCTAGAACCAAATTGATTATTAATTGGGATAATCAGGCCTAACTTGACTATACTTGACATCTATAATTTTCCTATGACAATAACAACTTGGAACTAGGGGTTTCAATGGACCAGTTTCGGATTGGACCCCGTCCAAACCAAAATCAATTTGGATGGACCAATAACACATATTGAATTGGACCAGCCCGGACTTAATGGTCCAAAGTATTTATTGGATTGGATTGGACCTGGTCCATCCATAATGAATTTATATTGGATTGGGTTGGATTGAGACAATATCTGGTCCATTGATAGAAGATAAGAATATAGGTGTCAATGGACCAGGTTTGGGTTAGAATTAATCTAAATTAAAACAAATTTGAACCGAGTAGACGGTCCAGTCATTGAATTGGATCAGTCCAAAATGGTCCACAATATTCATGGGATTGGATTGGATCTGGTCCATTTGTAATGGACTCACATTGGACTGAATCAGATTGGATCAAATCCAGTCCAATTGGCACCCCTACTTTCATTTTTGATAATATAACCTTAATAAAAATGGCATTAAATAGCAATATGTTTATATGCATGATAAAGTAAGTGTTTTTAACCAAAATTATCTTATATACTGTTAATAAAATTTATCTTTCTAAACATAAAGTATAGCAAAAATTGCAAGAAACCCAGAAAACCTATATTATTAACCATATAATTGGTTGGAAACATTAAGAACTAGCGCCAACCCAATAATTAATCAAGAGATAAAACACAGAACTAGAACCAACATAATCTGTTTGGTCAGTTTGATTCTATGAGATAGGCCTGACCTATTCACAGCTCAATGCTAAGGGCGCTTTAGTTTGTAGCCGGAATTAAAATGGTCTATTCCCATAATCTGTTTATTTCAGACAGGAATCATAATGAAAATTGAAATTAATTGGAATGAAATTTCATTCCCAAAAGATGGAGAGGCAATGACCATTCCCTCAAATGGAAGAATGTCATTCCATAAGGTATAGAAATGAGATTCCAATTCTATCCCACCAAACAGTTGGAATCGAAATGGCCCAATCTGATTCCAATTTCAAACCCCTATTCCTAAGAACCAAATGGGCCCTAAGACTGAACATGCTATTGAAACGTAATATTTGAACATTATGGTGATTGTCATGCTAAGCCAAGTCCTATATTCTATCCTCTAATTCTCATGAGTTATTTAATATATTTTTCATTTTCTTCCGATTATATATAGCTTCAGTTAATATAACGTTGACATCAAATAACATACAAAACAAAACCTACTCCATGCTTATATTAACCAGTAGATAGAGATAACTAGTGTGAGCAGATATGTCATCGGTTATGGGCAGAGTCCTCTAGCAATGTCATGTCGCTGTACCACGCCATTAGCTCAAAGGTAGGGCTTTGAATTGGTTTTTAGTAAGAAAAGGCAGCAAACAAATCCTACTTTCTTATGGGGCAGGACTCAATCATGGCCAATAAGGCTAAGCCAAGATAGGGCAGGCATGTGTACCCTCTGGGTAGGCTGACCTGTTTGTTTCAACCATATTCTTCTCTTTTGGTAAGTTGGCACTATTATGCCAACTTAAATGTTATATCTTGACAGTGCATTTACAGACTGGCCTAGCTGAAAAGATGGGACCTACGGTTCAGTGGATCCAACAATTGGGATTTGTTGCTTCTTGGACTAAAACAAACGATTTGCAACTATGGCCATGTATTCCCTGAATTTTACTACTGGAGAAAAGTTGAGAGAAAGAGATAAAGAGGGGGTAGAGGTGTGATAAGGGGTAATGGCCCTTATGTTGTCACTATGTCCATTACCCAACATTGGTCCCAACCATCTGAGATATTCGAGGACTGGGCTAGATACAGTCCTCATCTTTTGGCCCCAGTTCACACGTTTTACAGCCCAAGATTTTATGGTTAAACCAAGTAAGGGCCCTTTTTTTAAGTTTAACCAGGCAAGTTCATTACTTAAGTACTCAAAGACCATTTGATTTATGGTTGGAATCTCGGAATTGGAATGATCTATTCCTTATAGTCTAATTGATTAAAACAGAAATTAGAATGGAAATTTGGATGAACTGGAATGGAATTTTATTCCTAGGGGGGGGGGGGATGGCCATTCCCTCAAATGGGAGAATGTTTGGATCAGCTGGAATGCTGGAATGGAATTTTATTCCTAAGGGAGGGGGGGGGAGATGGCCATTCCCTAAAATGGGAGAATGTCATTGCACCAAGAATGGGAATGAGATTTCAATTCCGTCCAACTAAAAAGTTGGAATTGAAATAGCCCATTCCAATTTCGATTCCAAAACTCCTTTCCTGCAAACCAAACAGGACCTCAGATTTTACGGTTTCACTAAATAAATAGCCCCCCTTTTTCACCAAGTGGTTGCTCTTAGATTTGAACCCACGTTCTCATGCTTGACAACCCCAGACTTTACAATTACACCAAGTAGACATGCCCATGGGCAATGAACATTTAACACTGTTTCGGGCTCAGGCTTTGAGATGATCCATTCAAATTTTAGCAAAAGCTCAGCCCAAACCCAGCCCATGAACAGGTCTAACACTAAGTAATAGCCCCTATATTTTATACCATACTGATTTTAGCTATTTAGGCCCCATTTGGTTCATGGGAATAGGGGTCTGGAAGACCAACCATTTGGTTGGATAAAATTGGAATCCCATTCTCATTCTTGCTGGAATGGCCATTCCCTGCCTTTTTATTGGAAATGAAATCTCATTCTTACTTATCTCAATTTTCATTCCCATTCCTATCTGAATCATTCCAATTCCAATTTCAAACAGAAATTGGAATTGTTAGGCCAGGTCATCTGCTTGACTGCGATAGGATTTCTTTTCATGGATTTCTTCATGATTTTGAATTTTTAATCAGGTCAATTAACTAAATACAGCTCCTGCGATTTTTTTTTCGTTGACGGGCTATATGGACAATTGGACAATTGGACAGATTCATTTATGGCTTGTTTTTAGTTAAAGTGCAGATTACGGCTTGTAACATTGGAACAGATTTGCCCATGAGAACTCAGGCGTCCCTCCAAATATGGTTGGAATTATGGACTCTTTTACAAGGTTTGGGCTTAAATGGGCCAACTATCAAAGGTTTATTTTTATCAAAACGAGATTGGCTGAGCTAAGTCAAGTTCGACAACTCATCATGAGTCTTGACTGTTTTAGGCTGTATTTGACATTTCTGACTATTTTAGGCTGTTTTAGGCTCAGTATAAATATATATAAAATATAAGATTTTGCATTCGACAAATTTGTATTTGTATTCCTTCTAAATTGAGTTTTAAGCTCAATTAGAAAGAGCATAAATATAAATATATACAAAATACATACTTTTACACCCTATATATTTATATTTGTATTTCTTCCAAACTAAGCCTTTACGACTTATTTCCTTTTTTTTTTTGCAGTTAAAATGCCCGAACGAACACTTAGTCCGATTAAAACTTGCGAGCTCCCACTATAAGCATGATTCCATCAGTCAGGGCTGAGACGTTAAGGCTCTCTCTCTCTCTCACACAGCTGTTCAGCCTTTTAATACATGTCACTATAAGCTGATTCCATCAGTCAGGGCAGAGACGTTAAGTCTCTCTCTCTCTCTCACAGCTGTTCAGCCTTTTAATACATGTCTAGAGGACCAATGACATCGTCCCACACCAGTCTTTTAATACACGGCCTATCCATTCTCTCACTGTAGGGCCCATACACCAGTCTTTTAATACATGGGCCCATCCATTCAATCGCTCACTGTAGGCCCCATGTAAGATACCGGGATGCTAAACAGCCATTGTGTTCAATTAATCCAAAGCCGCCATTACAACCAGATAAAGATATTAGCAACTGATCCAATTGGCAACAGAGCTTGATGATGGTAGGATTCAAATTCTAGGTCTCTGCTATTATTAGGAACAGACTTTAATAGCAATCAATTTTGCCACCTTGGAATCAAATTATTAGGAAATTAAATCACTTTTCCCTCTAAACAATAGTTAAATCAAATGAGTCAAACAATGATGAGCAACTGAGTAGTACCTCAGTTGGTACATAAACTGAGTAGTTTTAAAAGATATGTGGTTTCAAGCCCCGCTATAGGCTCCACCATGCCTTTGAGAAGACTTATTAAATTGTTGCTGAAAAAGTGCTGTACTATCTCACTATCCCAAGAAAAAAAAAACGAAATATGGCCCCTATGGGGCACAATGCGATGATTCAATACTAAAAACCAATGATGCTATAAATCAAGTAAAAAAATCAAAAATAAATAAAAAGAAAAGAAATAGAAATTTGATGTATAATCCATGACTCATTTTAATTGGTCAAACAATTCAATGTTTCAATCAACAAGATTACTGGGCCAACAGAAATGTTTTGTTTTTTTGGGTGAGGGTGACAAGTAAATGGACCTAGAGACCTAACTGGGTGGCAGGTCAATTAATTTAATTGGCCTGGTCAACTGCGGGACATAAAAAGTAATCCAATGGCGAAAATACAAATACGTTTGGTTCATAAAAATGCAAAATTGGTTCAATTTTCCAGTGATAAAATTATATTCTTACTTTTTTTTTATAATTGAAATGATTGTTAATTGTAATGAGTACAAACACGAATTCCAAGGCTGGAATCCACTGATTTTACATTGACCAATTTTGAATGCAGATATGTATTGGAATTCATATTTGATGTCATTTTCAATGTACAAATGCATTCTTCCTAAACACTTGTGAAAACTGAATCAGAGCGCATATATGCATTGAACCGGTGTATGTGAAGAATACAGATAGATACAAATGGGACCCAAGTGTCTGAATTATATACATTTATATTTGCACTCTTCTCAAGCAGAGCTTAATCTTTTATTTAAAACCTAGGATTAGGGGTGATCATGGGCTGGGCCTAATTCAGGCCTGTTTTTTACGTAAAAAATATCACACACACATGTGCATATAAAACTTGTTTGATTCATTATATAATATGAAGTATTATATACTTCAAATTATATTTCTCTCTCTCTCTCTTTCTTCTGCTTCGCTTGAGTGTGGATAAAAGGCAGTCAAATTGCATTCTTGAACAAAGAAAGATGGAAAGAGTGGAAATACAAAGGGAGTCACCAAGAGAGGTGGAGAATGGGAGAGGGTCAATGTCTTTGACGTTCACAAGGGCACTGGTCGCAGCTCATGATATTAAAAGAAAAAACATTGACTTAGGAGGCATTGGGAGGACAGATGTAACAAAAATCGAATCACCCAGACTTTTTTCTCAGTATTTTATTGCATAAGTTGGTCACCTACCAGAAAAAAAAAAAAATGTTAACTACTCGGGTCAAATAGGGAGTTCCACCCAAGAACCAATTGTATTTTGACACGTGGGTCAATGTTATGGCAGATCCACCCTATCTCTCACCCTCTCGATGACTTAGATCTTCCATTTGTTCATTCCATTTGTCACACTAATCTATACTCCAATTTTTTATGAGTATTTCTTAAGTTATTATTTAGAATCGCATTGCACTACAGAGAGCTTTGGCAATATGCCACGGAAATTTACCAATTTGTCCTCACGAGCAATGAACAATCAACAATCCAGCCGTGAGAGGATTTTTTTATGCAGAAACCATATACCAACCTAGAGGTATCCTGGGGCATTTAGACTTTTCTAAATTAATAATCAAGTAGCTGACCTAATCTCAGATTCTCAATATAGAAAAAGTGTTTACTTTTCAGAATCGATTTCCATCTTTTTATTTAAATCGCATACTTGTAATAAATTAATAATACACGAAAAACTTGCACCTACAGACAATGAAAAAACAAAAATGGAAATGATTCATTTGATGTATCATCCCTTTACCAATAAAATCATAATGCAAATCATTGTCATCCTTGGTTTACATGTTATTTTTTATAAGCTTTTTTAATTAATTAAATCTTGCGGCAACCAAAATCTGTTTGCCACATACTTTTAGTTTTCTACATGCAGTGATCAGAAAATTAACCTTAATGCGGACAAAACTTTGGTTGTTTGGAATAAATTAAAATAGACAAATAAAAGGACCTAATAATGTGTAGACTTGTTTATGGGTCGGATAGTCTGATGTGCCAGTTCAAGCTGTTTAAGTTAGGCTTGAATATGAATTTAGGCCAGTGGGTTCCGGTTCAGGCTCAAAACACTATGTCCGACATTTTTCAGGTTGGACTGTCTTTTTTTTTTCAAAAAAGTCCAGCCCAAATCTAAGCCCGATTTGATAAGATATTATATAATAAAAATATTTTATATAATATATATAATGTTATTTTCTTTTTTTTTCAGGTTATAGTGATATATTTCATTATTTTAGGGTTTTGATATCTTTTAATATAAATAAATCAGTTTTTATCGAATAAAGAAAAACCTTTTTTCCCAATTTTTTATCTAAGCTTTGGGTTTTATATGAGGGCTAGACTTGGGCTCAAGACCTAAGCCCAATTATCGGGCCATGCTCGAGCCCTAACCTGAATGTTTTATGTTAATATAAAGACAAAGCTCAGCCCAGACCAGACCTTCCCCATGAACTGGTCTAATCATGTGTCATATGGACAAAGTTCCCAAACAGCCCAAACTTTTTTTTTTCAAGCATCCAAATTTTTGTGCTTATGCAAGGGTTTGACTGTACTGAAAAAACTTGTAACTAATCAACCAATATCATAAAAGTGGTAATCAATCAAGTGGTATTTATAGGGCTTTAATTGGTCAAAGCTTTATAAATTTTCCCGTTTTGTAAAGATACACAAGCAAATAATAGATAAAGGAAAAAAAAAAAAAGCTACATCAACTTTGAGTCTTTGACGAGGTTCTCCAAACAGTAATAACAAGGGGTTAATTTGAGTCGGTCCATCCCAGAATTCATAACGCCGTCGTATAATTCACGTGGGGATGCTGTTTAGGGGTTATGAGGTGGAGTGAACTCTAAAAAGGCCTAATATAGCCGAGGCCTAGGATGGGCTGGGCTTGAATAATGACCACTATTCACATGGTTGGATATATTTAGCATAAAGAGGACCTAGTGGGAACAAAATTTCATTGAAACACAATTTTACAAAGATTTTATTATATTTTTAAATATAAATACAAATTTTAAAATGTATTTATCAACAAATTTCACTTTATTATATTTTCTATTGATTGCATCCCATCATACGAAAATTGGCAACTCACGAAGTTATACTCAAAGAGTTTTTTAGACAAATGGGCTGCAAACATATTGGTTCATCCGGAATTTGATCCCATTGTCTATGAAGGATGATCTAAATTGAATTTTGAGATAGTTGAACCAATATGGATCCACCCCTATATATATAAAGCGGATAATTACTTTGAGTTATGTGTATTATAAAAGTTAAATCTAACTACCACATATAATACATGATTAATTCATTTTATTAATATATATATATATATAATATTTTGATTATTTTTAGTTTAACTTAATTACCTATATTATTCAATATCCGATTACAACCAGAATTCGATTAGAACCCAATATACATACAATGCATAAGATCTGATTTGAATTCAAATGATATATATATATATGGTTGTTGCCAAATTTTGCAACAAGGATAAAATTAGAAAATTGCCTTGGAAATTCACTAAAGACCTTGGCTAATATAGTGCCACCTAGATTGAAGACCTCACTTGCTAGAGTGTTAATTGTGACTAAAGGTAAGTGTTAGAGACCCTGGGGTGATTTCTCGAGGCTGTGGACTTCCACGCGCGGTCAAGTCAGTAAGACATAAAGTAAAGATGAGTTAAAGTGCTTGGTGAATGCCATTTGAAATATAGTATGAGGTGAGTTGCGCCAAGAATATAAGTTGAAAAGCTCAATGACACATCACACATGGTATGAAGTGAGATGAATTGAGGTGTTTGTGAGGTGTGTGTGTATTAGAGGAGTGTTTAGTGTCTTTTGAATGAATGGGAGACTTACATCCAAGAATGAGCATGCCATTCATACATGGTTGGAGTTCGATTCACTTGCTATGCTTAGGGGTGAGCATTCAGCTTATTTGGTTAAAAATCAAATCGAATAAATTAAAATTTTAAAAAAAATGAAAGAAAAAATAAAATCAAAACCAAATCCGAGTTGCAAAAGAATTGAAATAACTAAACCAAAAATTTTGATCATTTCAATTAAAACTGAATTTCATTAACATACATAAAATATTGTATATTATAACATATAATATATATTATGAAATTGAATGTCATTATAATATAATATATAAACATATAGCATATTATATATTATATATTATTTATTATTTATTATATAATGAATTTTGATTAATTCGATTTTTTTTATTAACCAAATTTTTAATTTTAAAAACCGAATTAATCGAATCGAAAAAATCAAAACTAAAATTTACGATTCGGTTTTTCGGTTTTAATCGAATAATGCTCACCCCTAACCATGCCCTTGGTTAACATGTTATGTGCATGTGGTGGGCACTGTGCTAGTGTAAACTGCGTTAGCATTGATGCTTTCATTAACTCGACCACATGTAGCATTCTATGCACATGGTGCTCAGCCACACCAATTGGTATCTAGTTGGTTTAGCTAGATTAGCTAGTTTTAGGAGAGGTTAGACTTCAACGAGCCCTTTGAAGCGATGTTAGGTAAATTGACCACTTTGCCCTAGCTTATAGCCATGAGGTGATTTTTGATTGGTGGTTGGTTTTGGCTGTATTAATTTGCATCGAAATCAATTTTGAATCAAATATATATCAGATTCCATTTGATCTGAACCCTACTTGAAACCCCAACATTGGTGAAGGCACTAATCAATCTTAACTAGCTAGAAACTTTATAAGAAAGCTAGCTAGTGAGCTGGTACCTTGAGGTTATGTTTGGTTTGAAGAAAAAGTAGGGAAAGTAATGGTACGTGATTTGGAAGCTCCTATTTGGAGGATGATTTGGACCTTAGTCGTGTAGCGAGCTGGACTAAGCTGCAAGACAGAGGATTAGAGCACTCGGGGCAGTTAACTCGGTGAGGTTGCTTTGATGCTTAAGTCAGTACTATGTTGTGATTGCGAGTTAGAATTTGAGTGCTAGAGAGCTTGGGTGCAAGTAATCACGCGTACCTAAACCATGGAGGGGTTAACGCCTTTATATAGCCGAGTTCTTGCGGGTTTATTGGAACAGTTCCGAGATCTGCGGCCTAAATGGGTGAAATCCGTTTTCACTTTAGTTAGGGAGTAACATATCAGTCAATGAACTTCATTATCGCCGCCCGATTCAGACGGGGAGAAGATAAGGCTTGTCGTTATGCGGTATGCCCTTAGCTCCAATCAGACTAATGTACATTATGACATTTATTGTAAAGTACATATTTGATTCATGTTATAGTGGTGTGTTTCTGTGTAATACCCTTAAACTGGACACTTATGAAACTCGTGTTAGTTTAGAATGTTCACAGCCATTGGATAAGTCTGGGGAAATTTATCCTACTAAGGTTGACACTGATGTGTCGCCAAGTGTTGGGGTAGCCTGTCTCAGCTGCCAGGGTGAGACCCGAGGTACATGCAGTGTAGGTTTACTTGAAACCCTGAACCAAACCAGATTTCTTGTATTGCCCTAGACCTTGGTGATTAGTGGGCAAAATTCGAAAGTTACACCTGACCCCTAGACTCGATTATGATACTGCACTAGGTGTCGGATTGGGGTGTCTTTGATATGCCAATCAGTGAGATCCTTAGCGGGGGGTCAAAACCTGGATATGTTGGAACAGTCCGAGAATTCATCTGAGTGTGTGATCATAGTGACAGGATCAACCCCTTTGTCGGACAAAGGTAATGATCGGGGATGCACTCCCTCTAATGGAAACCAAGACTGTCGACAGCCGATTTCAATCGTTGAAATTTGTTTTGCAAAATATATTTTATATACGGATATAAAATATATATTATGGTTTCAAAATTTTTGCAAAAAGGTTTTAATTCCCGGGATCCATGTGAGTAGAGAGTGCAACACTGTTCCTTGCAGCCGAGGGAGAGGTCCTCTCTTGTCGGGCAGTGTATGATCATTATGGGCTGAGAGGTTAAGTGTAAGACGATTGAGGGTAATACCTGATGGTCTAATCTTGCATCTGCCCACAGTCTCTGGGCTTTTATAAGGTGGCTTGGCCCAGGGACCACTTAGTGTAAGTGTTGGGCCCATTAGGAGCTCATGTGATGGGCTCAGGGGGTGCACTGTCCATAACAGTGTATTCGGCTAAGGCTTGTAACAGAGGTAGGGCTGAACCCATGTGGCTGATGTAGATCAATGTTTGGGTCCCACGCCTTACAAAGATGCCCAACTAGGCAGCAGTTTGGAAGCATACTGAGCACTAAGATTTCATGGGCCTAAAGCCCATTTCGAACTGAGATGATTTGATTAGTTAAATAAAGGGGTGAATCTGAGATTGGATTAGCAGATAGGATTTGGTCTTAACCCTATCCACTCAGAGAGTCCAGATCTGAATACAGATTCAAATCTGTAAACCTCTTAATGAGATTAGAAAAAGGCTGATCTAATCTACAGATAAGACAAGGGTCTATCCTTATCACTTAAAGGGAACTAAGATCCAAATGTGATTTGGATCAGCAACTCCTAATGGGATTAGGAGTTGATCCCTTTAAGCTTATAAAAGGAGGAGGGGGCGGCAACCTCTTAGAAGATCACATCCTCAACTTCAGAGCAAGAGTTACATAAAAGAGAACATAGCATCTAGTGAGACTACGCTATTTTCTCCTTGCCGCCTCCTTCCTGTCGCCGCCATAACTGCCAGTTCGATCTCCTCTTCAAGCAGAAGTGATCAAGATTAGATCTTGATATCAGCCTTTGGGGAAAGGCTGATTTGAAGTTGTGCTCACAGCCTCCAACGAATTCTTGCGAAGGGTTCGGTTCGTTGGACGAACACTACTGATTCTGCTCCAACATTCATTGTGTCATCTTTAGTGGGAGAAGTCTTTGGAGTCTTTCTTTGGGTGTGAACACCTTCGTTGGGTGATACTGTTTCTCTGTACCAGGTATATCCCTCTCCTGCTTATGGTTTCAAATCTGGTTTGATTTAGGGTTCAAGATTGATCCTTGAAATTGTAGTTTTTCTAAAACAAGGAATGTGATTCCCAGATGAGGGGAGAGGAAATTTTTGAAATTTTGCCCAACCTTCCTGTAGGGTTCGGCCATCCATATGATGGATCTCTCATTCCTTCAATATTCGAAGTCTACTGGGAAACTACTGGGATTTATTACGTGTCACTTCGGTTCCTGGGCCCCGAACTCGATTAGCAGCCAAGGTGAGTTGTTACTGAAGTGACTTTACGCCGAGCTCCGCATAGCGCTGAATAGGCTTTTCTTGATGAGTTGTCATCCTACGTGCAGCGTCCACGTGACTTTTATTTACCAGGTCGTGCCGAATTACTCCTCATCAGAAAGGAAGGGAAATATAAGGAAACCTTTACAAACCTTGCATAAGTTTCCCTATGTTTCCATACCTTTTCCTTCAAATCAAACATAGCCTAAAGTTCTATCTCAAGGAAAGGGGATGGATTCAACATCTTTAACCTACATGGTTAATGATGATGACTAATTTGGCATGACCTAGTAAATAAAAGTCACGTGGACGTGATCTGCACGTAGGATGACAACTCAGCAAGAAGAGCCTAGTCAGTGCTATGTGGAGCTTGATGTAAAGTCACTTCGGCATAAAGTTACTTCGGCAACAACTCACCTCGGCATAATGCCACCTCGGCTGCTAATCGAGTTCGGGGCCCAGAAACCGAAGTGACACGTAATAAATCCCAGTAGCTTCCTAACAGACTTCGGATATTGCGGGATCATACTACATAATGGCAAGCCTTATCTTCTCCTTGTCCAAATCGGGCGGCGATAATGAAGTTCATTGACTGATATGTTACTCCCCAACTAAAGCGGGAACGGATCTCACCCATTTAGGTCGTAGATCTCGGAATTGTTCCAAGAAACCCGCAATAACTCGGCTATAAAGGCATTAACCCCTCCATGGTCCAGGTACGCACGATTACTTGCATCCAAGCTCTCTAGCACTCAGATTCTAGCTCACAATCACAATATAGTACTAACTTAAGCATCGGAGCGACCTCGTCAGGTTAACCGCCCCGGGTGCTCTAATCCTCTATTTTGCAGCTTGGTCCAACTCGCTACATGACTAAGGTCTAGATCATCCTCCAGATAGGAGCTTCTAGATTGCACACCATCAAGTAATGCTTAATTCTTATTCATTTGAGTGGGCATGCGAATAAATAGTAGATTTTTTTTTTTTAAGTGTAGAATAGTAGATTTTTTCTTTATTTTTAGTTATTGAGCTTCAAACTTTTCTTTTTATATAGCTTATATTATGAGAAACACATAAACCAATTGATGGTGACTCAGTTGATACCTTGTCTAGATAGTTGTGGGTTGGGGCAATAAGTTAATTCTCATTGTGTAGCCCTATAAAGCCAAAAAACGTGCTTAGCATGAGGTAATAACCAAGTTAAAAAAAACAATTTCAAAATGGAACAGAATAAAAAACTTGCATTAAGTTCTTTCTTACTACATGTTGTTATTGAACTAGAACAATCAATTAAACAAATCTACATTAAATTTAATTAATAAAAACAAAGGAAACACCTGAACGTAGGGAAAGGAGCAAAATAGAGGGAAAAAACTGATAATCCAAGAAAAGGAGTAATGATTTGTTTAGATTGGTTTTTTCCCATGTAGTGGTGGGTAAATTTGGGTTTTTAGACATTAATTTGAATATAAGCTAATGTTTATATTTAGGTTGACCCTTAACCTAACCCAACTCATCTAATTTACATAGAAAACCAAAAGGAATTAAAAGATATTTAAAAGAAAAATAAAGGTTTAATGAAAAAAATGTTATAAATATTGACTGTTAAGGTGAGAAAGAGACTCTGGTAAGAATACCCTCACCTCCCTTCTTTGTGGATCCAGTTCTCAAAGAATCATTTGGTTCGAAGGAAAATGTAAGGAAACTTAGTTTGTAAAAATTTCTCTGTCTTTTTCTTCCTTTCTCTACTTTTTCCTTCAACCAAATACAGCATTAATGTCGAGCCCACGGGGCTTGACAACGCCATAACGGCGAATTGCGAGGAAACGGGCCAGAGACATCGCTGTCGGGTCGGGCTTGATGCTACCCAACGTTTTGCATATCTAGGCACCTGATCGTGGACACGTGGCATCGCAAATCGAGAAGATGTGGGGCCATTCCTTACCGTAGTTACTAGGCCCAACTGAAATACTTCTATGTGACGAGTCAATGTGACGGTGACCTCTATGTGGAAGAAATCGAACCTAGAGAAGAGAGGCAGTTGTGTGCGTGGATGTCAGTGAGCGTGATACAAATCATACAATTTCACGCAACTGTTAGCTGCCCTCACCCAACTCAGTTCTTCCCTTCCGTCGTTGGGATCGCCACTTTGTTTTCTTTTTCCTTTTTCTTCCTCCCACGAGGGCCACGACCATTCTCATTGGATCACTGGTCCCTGTTTCTGCAATTTCTACAACTCGATCTAATGTTTCTTTGATCCCAGATCTGCAATTCGAACTTTGGTTTGTAGACAGCAGGAACCCTGCTATGTTCTTCGGACAGAGGATCAATCGGATGTTGTTCTGCTGGACGGGACTCAGTTGCTTAGGGTTTTTCTTGAATCTAGGGTATTGGATTTGATTGAACTTGGCTCTGTGCTGTTCTTGGCGGGGGGGGATTTGAAGTCTGAATTATGCTGGCGAATCATTTTCAGAACGGCATCGAGACAGCGAAGCTCGTCTGGTCTCGATTACCGAACTCGGAAGATGCTGAAGAACAGGATGGAGTGGTCTCGAGGCTGAGTGATGCCAGCAACGTTGAGAGTCTCGATTATGAAGTCATCGAGAATTACGCATATAGGGAAGAACAGGTTGCTTTCTCGAGTTTCTATGAGGGTTTGTTGGAAGGAGACTGTTCTGAATTTTGTGTTAATTTTTCCTGATTTCGCTTTGTATTTTGAAACAGGCTCAGAGGGGAAGGCTATACGTTGGATATCATGTTGCAGTGAAATGGTTCTTTGCATTACTCATCGGCATCGGTAAGAGGATCGGGATTTCTCAATTGCCGTTTTGTTATTGTTGTTGTTATTATTAGCTGTTACCTCGTTCTTTCTTGAATTTGAATTGCACTAAGAACTTTAAACTCGCAAATTTTAACATGATAATATAGATCAACATTTCAATGAGATATTGTTACCTTCAATTGTGCGAGAAAAGGCCAAAGGTTAAGACCTTACTCAGACTACTGTCTATTACTCTCAAGACCTCAGATGGCTGGGACCAACATTGGGTAGTGGCCATTTTGCCCTTTTTTATTGTTACTTTGATTTGGTGGATGTGGTTGTTCATGCTGCTGAGAAGATTACCTAGTCTAACGTTAAGTTCAAGAATTGAATTGTGCTTCTGATGGGAATGTCCTGGTTGGCTTGTTATAGTACAATGCTAAAGCATAGTATTTACAAATTACAACTATTGGTTTGGATGGGACATGGAAACATTGGCATCTGCAACCAATTTTCTAGCTAACAGGGTGGTTAGTTGGGTTACCAATTATGGAGTGGGACACATCTCAAGTTTTTATATCTTGGGATGAAAAGCAGGAAAGCCACAAAACTTGTTAGAACACATTAGATTGGTATAGAGCAGAGTTCAGCTATTTCTTTTAGATAATAAATAATTTATTTCTACTGCAATTCATTCAAATTTTGAAGGAGAATTAAAAGGAAAATAATAACCCGAATTCAGACAAGCTGTGGCATATTTTTATGAAAAGCATGTATGGATTGAAACCTAATGGGTGGGATGCCAGCTTGAATTCTATATCTTCTTTAGTATCTACTTAGAAAGCTATATCCAATCTTCATCTCTCTTCCTTCAACATATAAATCTCTGGCTCCAAGATCAAGTTTTGGGAAGATTCGTGATGGATTGCTTTTGGAATCCCTTGGGGGGCGGGGGGGTTGTCTTGACCCTAATTCTATGGACACTAGGTTTATTCTCCACTTCTAACCAAGGTTCAAAATATCAATACAGCTCAATACGCCGGTAGGAGTGTATCGGGGGATCACTCCCCTATTATTTTTAGTTTTTTAAAACCTGGTTTAGAGGGGTTGGTTTAAGGCCTGTCTATTCCTTGAACCCCGAAACACCCCCTATAGGGGTGTATTGGGAAGCCCTCCATACGGCCTGGTACGTATCGAAATTTCGAACATTACTTCTAACCAAACACCCTTTCCTTCTTTACTGTTTGGTGGGACCCACACCTCTAAAGGTGAGGGCTTTTTCTGGGCTGATCATGGGCTGGACCGGACCAGGCTTAGCACCAATGATAAGGGCTTTAATCTAGGCCTGGGCTTGGGCCGGCCCGCACCCCGGGTCTAGATTGCAAGCCCAAGCTCAATCCTACATGGGCCTAGGTCAGGCATACTGGCTTTATGGGCTTAACGAGTAAAGACTTTGAGCCCATGATATCAAATAATAAAATTTAAATTTAATAATATGTAAATGTAATACATACAAAAAAATTACACAAGCCAAAGTTAAATTGGGTTTGGCTAGGCTTTAGGCCTATGGCACAAAAAACAATGCATGAGCCTTATTTAATTGTTAGAGTTGAATTGGCTTGGGTTACCTATCCTTTTATAGAGGAAGGCAAGGCCTTCATTCTCATTCTTGAGCAATGTGGGACTTGGAACAACACTATATATATAGGCCGGGTCGGGCCTAGGCCAGGCTTGAAGTATTAGGCCCAAGCCTGGCCCGAAAATTTGCAGGCTGGGCCAAGAATGATCAGCCCTAGCTTTTTGTTGGGAAGTTGCACACATGAGAATCAACATCTCGAGAATCTGCAAAAGAGAAGGCAATTCTTGTTTTTCTCCCCACATGTGCTTTCTTTGTAGAGTAAGCTGTGAAACTACCACATACTAATCTTTTGCTTATTCGTGTCTACAATTTGGGAGCTATTTTTTCCTCTTTTTGGGTGCAGGTGGGCTACTTTAGTGGATATACAATGTTTGTCCCCAATAGTGCCTTCTCATCAAAGAAGAAAAGGGGAAGATTTCTGAATTTATAAATTTATTATCATTCATCAAAAAAAAAGGGGAAGATTTTATTGAGATATACAAGAGAAGAAACATTGTGAATGATTGATTTAGGAGTGGAATGTAACATTCTTCAGAGAGATAAGTCAAATAGAGGAGGCTTTAATTGAGAGAGTAGCCATTAGGGTGGCCCTATTGGGTAAAATTATTAGAGGTTTTCCATCACTTTCTATTGATGATAAGGTATTAGCATGTAGTAGCACAATTATCAATAAAAAGAACAATTGGTAATATATTGGTACCTCCGAAAGGTAGCATTGTCAAATTAAATACCAATGGATGTTGTTTGGGAAACCTAGGAGCTTTAGGTATCGGAGGAGTGTTTAAAGACCACATTGGGAATGTAATTGCTTTGTTCTCGAGTCCCATTTCCTATGGAGATTCCAGAAGTGAGTGCGGAACTGTTAGCTGTTTTACATGGGCTTAGATTTAGAAAGCCTCTAAATTTCATGAACATTGAGGTCAAAGGAGACTCTAAGATTGTGATGGGTTGGCTTACTCATAATAGCATAGTTCTTTGGTTCCATAGGCAAACAATAAGAGAAATAACAAAATTATCAAGAAAACTAGGGTAACATTTGAATGGACACTTAAATCAGCCAATAGTAATGGCTGATACCCTTGTAGACAAGGAGTAAATAGGAGACAACTATTTGGGGGAGCAACTTTCCAAGGGGAAAGAGGTGCAATTTGACATTTGCAGTAAGAATTTGTAAGGGTGGGTTGCAATGGCTAGATTATATGGGGTGCAATTTGACAAGCTCCATTCCCTTTGGAGCTTGTAATCTGTTATGGGAGCTATTGTACTATATGCTTGCTGGTTTCTAATAAAATTTATCCTAGCTTTCAAAAAAAATATCGGTGCTTGGTAAGTTCAAATTATAGTTTGGATTGTGTCAGAAGTCAAAGTGGTGCTTTGGAGCTCAGGGAAGAAGGTAGAAGATGAAGATGACGTGGACGTTTGGTAACCATGTGGAAAGAGTTGGGTGGATCGTCAGAAGAGTAGTAGTGACGCCAAAAATTTGGAAACTGAAAAGTTGACGGAGGAGTTAAGAATGGGCAAGTTTCCTTTAAAGGCAACTCTTTCAAATTGTTTGAACTTACCAGATGGCCCACAAAGCATCTTATGAGGAGGTATTAAAATCGATACTGAACCAGGGTGGGCCAGTCTGAACCATGTGATTCTTTAAAAGATCATGTTCATGCTTTCTTAAAGTCGTTGAGGGATGATAATTATAGTCTATTGACCCCCTGACACACTCAAGCCCTCCATCGGCTTGTGGTGCGAAGCCAAGTCAAAATGGAAGTTGTCCTTTTCTCCCTAGACCCCATGGAAGAAAATGTAGGCAGAAAACTCAACCACCCCTGATAGGCCTAATCCTCAATACAACAGAGAACAAGACTCCGACTCTGAGGATGAGACAGGCTGGGAGGATTTAAGGGGCATAGAAGAAGAGGAAGTGAATAAGCTGTCTAGCATTGGAAGTGTGAATTCAACAAAGGGTTGTAGGATTGTGGAGCTAGGACATTTTGGAACAAAGCTCCTCTTTGAAGAATACTTTGGAACGGAAGTCCTAGATCCTCAAGAGATGAGAGAAGAAGTCATTGCAAACAGTGGGGTCTCCTTGAAAGAATCACAAGGAGAAGAGATGGTAGGAACAGTTCCAACACAAGAACAAGTTTACTGTGATTGCAGACAATAGGTCTAGAACAAACCGAGCTTAGGAACACTTGAGGAACATACCCCTTTAGCAGTACAAGATGTTGCAGAAAAGGAAATGGACCAATTTGAGCTTGCCTTTGGGAAGGATAGTGATACATTGGTTCAGGGTCTTCCCCCGATTCTCCCCTCTTCGTATCTTCCTGCCTGTGTTTCTTCTTCTTTCCTTGGTAATGGTACTGGTGCTTTTCTTCTTTCTACTTGTCTTGCAGATCTAGCTGTTGGAACAATGACCTTAGTGCTCTAGAAAAGGAGGGAGATGATGCGTTGGAAATATAAGAAAAAGAAATTATGGACCTAATCTTAGAGCATTTGGAAAAGTTAGTTGAGGTGGAGGAGAAGAATGGGGAAGAGGTGGCATTACGGGGAACTCCTTCGAAGGTGACAAGTAGGGATGCAAACGGATCAGATCGGATTCGAATAAGGGAATATTCAAATCCAATCCAACACTATTCATGTTGGATCTGATATGATCCGAAGATCCGGTCGGATCTGATAGGACTCGATCTGAATTCAAATCCTATTGGATCTTCGGATCTGATTTGATCCGACTTGTTTTCTTTAAAATTTAATTAATTATTAAAAGAAAAATAAAATATACCAATTTAAATAAAGAAAAAACAAAAAAAATACAAGTATTTTTAAATTATTTTCGTCGTATATATACATGTTTTTTATAAAAAAATAAATAATGTAACAAATTTATAAAAATACAATATAAATAATATATTTATAAATAAATAAATAACATATATATGTATTATATATTTATACTTATAAATATATAACACACTGGATCGGGGGGGGGGGGGATCCGAATCCGATGTCTAATTGGATCATAGGATCCGATCTGATCCAAAGATCCGACTAGGGGTGATCCGAATTTGACCATATAGGATCGGATCTCGGATTGGATCATGATCCAATCCATTTGCACCCCTAGTGACAGGGAGAGAAAAGAAAGGCTATTCAGAGAGAGAGGTAGAAGAAACACTTAATCATCAAAATAAAAAGAAGGGGAAAAATTGAGGAATTCTAATAAAATCCCCACCAAGTTAAAAGTTTACATGAGAAAGGAAGGGGGAGAAGAGAAAAAAAGAAAGAGGAAGATGATTGGATTAGAGAGATTAGCTAGTGGAGTGGCCTATGACGGGGGGAGAACCAAAAGAGGGAGAAAACAAGAGTTTAGAACTTGGAAGTATTGGGAGAAAAAGAATAGGGATCTGTTAACAAGTAATAATGGAGATCTTGTGTTGGAATGTAAGGGGTTAGGGAGCTCAAAAAAGAGGAGGTTGATCAGAAATGTGGTAAGAAAAGAGAAACCAGATGTTTTAATGTTGCAAGAAACAAAGCTCTTAGAATTGGATAGAAAATGGATAAGAAGTATTTGGAGAAGTAGAGGTTTGAGCTGGTTTGTTGCCCCCTCTTTGGGGGCTTCAAGGAGGGGGCAACAGAGGTTTGTGGGTTCTATCAAATGTATATGGCCCTGGAGGAATTAATTGGACAGTTTTCAGTTTCAATAAGAGCAAAAAGCTTGAGTGGTGGAAAGGAATGGGTTCTAGCAGATGTGTATGGCCCTAACTCATTTAGAGATAAGGATCTATTGTGGGAAGAATTAGATGCAATCAGAGATTTGTGGGAGGGACCATGGTGCCTGGGGGGAGATTTTAATGTCATAAGATTCACAAATGAGACAAACAACCCAAGTCAGACCATAACTCAAAGCATAAGGAAGTTCAATACCTTGATAGACTCTTTAGAGCTGAAGGAACCTCCCTTGTTAAATTATTCCTTCACTTGGTCAAATCTCCAAGAATCTCAAATTTGCTCCAAATTGGACAGATTCCTCTTCTCAGTAGATTGGGATGACTTGTGGGGTTGCTTGGCTCTAAAGGCATTACCTAGAATAACCTTTGATCACTATCCTTTCTGCCTAGACCAAGAGACCCGACTTGGAGGCCCCACACCTTTTAGATTTGAAAACATGTGGCTAGAAATCCCAAAAAATTTGTTGAACAAATAAAAGTGTGGTGGGAGGAAGGAGGAATCAATGTTAGGAGTAAAGGAGTTTATTTTATGAAGAAATTGAAGAGATTGAAAGAAAGGATTAAAGAGTGGAATAAAGAAGAGTTCAATAGATTGGAGGAGCTGAAAGAAAGAAAGAATCTTTGAAAGGATAGGGGAGTTAGATTAAAAGGAGGCTAGAAAGGAATGTAGTCTGGAGGATCAATCAGAGAGGTGGAACCTAAAAGTAGAGCTAGAAGGGATCCTAAGAAAGGAAGAAATCTCTTGGAGACAAAAATTAAGATGCAAATGGCTCTTGGAAGGAGATGGTAATACAACATTTTTTCACTCTCTGGAAAATGGAAGAAGAAAAAAAATCTAATTACCAACATTGAGAGGTAGGGTGATAGACAAGGAGGAGGAAATTGTTAAGTGTCTTGTGGATCATTTTAAATCAAGTTTTTCCATTGTAGGGGGTAGTTACCTAAACATGGAAGGTTTGGATTGAATCAGAGTGCCTGAAACCCAAGTTGCCCTTCTTGAAATGAATTTTATGGTGGAGGAGGTCCATGAGGCAATTTTTTCACTGGAGAGATCTAAAGCCCTAGGTCTTGATGGGTTTTCCATAGCTTTTTATCAAGATTCCTGCAAGATCTTAGAAGATGACTTGATGGAGGTGTTTTTTGAGTTCCACCACATAGGAAAAATTTCACTGGGTGCGAATGCTACTTTCTTTGCCCTAGTGCCTAAAAAGAAAAGAAGCAAGAACACCAAAGGACTTAGGCCCATAAGTCTTATTGGCAATCTTTATAAAATCATTGCTAAAGTCTTAGCAGGAAGGCTGAAGTCTATGCTGCCCTTAGTAATCTCCCAAAACCAAGGAGCCTTTGCAGAGGGGAGACAAATAATAGACCAGATCCTAGTTGCAAATGAGTGTGTGTCTGAAAAGAAAAAACATGGTAGGAGGTTGTTCCTTCTAGCTCTCTTGGAAAAGTTTGGCTTGTGTGAGAGGTGGAGAAAATGGATTAAAGGATGTATTAGTTCAGTACACTTCTCGGTTCTAGTAGATGGAGTAGCTAAGAATTTCTTCCCAGCAAAAAGAGGCTTAAGGCGGGGAGATCCCATTTCCCCTTTCCTGTTTACCTTTGTGTCTGAAGTGCTAAGGAAACTGATTGTTAAGGCTGATCTAAGTAGTTTGCTTAGAGGTTGGAGAGTTGGTAGAAATGAGATTGTTGTCATCCACCTACAATTTGCAGATGATATAATCATCTTTTGTGAGGACTGCAATGAAGAGAGTGTGAGAAATTTAAAACTTCTAGTTGATGGTTTCCAGAGGGTATCTATGTTGAAAGTGAATTGGGGAATGAGTTGTGTGGCAGGAATCAGTATGGGAGAACAAGATATTCAGGTGATGGCAGAAATACTAGGTTGTGAGATTAGGAGTTGGCCACTAGAGTATCTTGGTATGCCTTTGGGGGGTAACCCTAGGTCAGAAAGTTTCTGGACACCGGTAGTAGAAAGGTTCACAAAAAAGATAGTGTTATGGAAGAGGAGTTACATATCCATGGGAGGAAGAATTACTCTGCTTAGATCCACCCTAGCCAGCCTGCCTATCTACTTCCTTTCCACCTTTAGAATACTGGTCAAGATTGCAAAGAATTTTGAAAAAATCATGAGAGATTTCCTATGGGAACCAGGTGATGAAAGAAGAGACCACCTTATCAAATGGGAATAGGTTTGCAAACCTAAGGCTATGTTTGGTTTGAAGGAAAATGTAGGGAAAGGAAGGGAAAGGTAGGGAAACCTATACAAGATTTGTGAAGGTTTCCCTACCTTTCTCTACTTTTTCCTTCAAACCAAACATAGCCTAAAGGTTTGGGAGGAGTTGGTATTGGGAATATAACAAAGAGGAATACAACTCTACTAGGAAAATGACTTTGGAGATTTCCTATAAAAAGGGATAGATTGTGGCACAAGGTCATTGGCAGCATTCATGGTTTGGCAGAAAATGACTGTGATGCAAACTTGGCACCTCATGCTTCTTCAATATCCCCTTGGAAAGCAATAATAGAGATATTACCAACTTTTCTCAACTTCACTCGGTTTGATGTGGGCAATGGGGAGAGAGTTTTATTCTGGGTGGATCTTTGGATTGGGGATCTGCTACTTAAACTATACTTTCGCTTACACTTTTCTTTATCCAACTACAAGGCCGAACCTGTCTCAAAATTTGGCCTGTTTTCAGAACTTGGTATAAATTGGAATTTTGGTTTTAGGAGGGGTTTGAGAGATAATGAATGTGATTCACCATTCTCTTGCTATTTATGTTGGAAAATGTATTTTTGGACCCTAACTCAACAGATGGAAGACTTTGGTTCCCCTCACCTAATGGCCTTTTTTTGTTGTGCCTCTTTTAACCTTCTTGTCTTGTTAGAACCCCTGGGGGAAAATTCCCGGTAAAGGAAATCTGGTGCAAACCTATCCCTCCTAAAGTACAAGCTTTGTGTTGGGAAGTGCTCTTTGGGAAGATAAACACCTGTGACTTGCTACAGAAAAGAAGGCCAAATAAGTGCTTCTCTCCTCATGTGTGTATCCTTTGTAAGGAAAGTGGCGAGAGCCTTCCTCATTTACTGTTCACCTGCCCTCTTGTGTCTTGCATTTGGAAATGTCTGTTCTCTTTTTAGTTTTAGATGGGAACTGTAGAGAAAATGATTGACCAGCTTGTGGTCCCACTCCTTATGTTTCCTCTGTTTATGGTGCTGTTAGAATGTTTTTTTTTTCAGTTGTTTCTAGTGAGGGGTATTCCTGTCATTGTACCTCTTTTATTATAAGCCTAATATAAATAGCATTTGGAGCGGCAGACTAAAGAAGACTGAACCCCTTTTTCTCTTCTCTTCTTTCTTCCTCCTCTCTTCTTCCTTTCTCTTTTCTCTTTTCTTCATCTCTGTTTTCTTCTTCTTTTCTGATTACTAAACAGGTCTGAATCTCATTGGTTTCAGACAACTTGGTATCAGAGCAGGCCTAAGACTGATTAGGGCTCTCATGTAGGTGTAGTCCAGCCGACTACATGAGAGCAGTTATAGGGCTGGAAGTTTCAGCTTAATTCGCCTGGTTCTTAGAGGTCATTGGTGATTAAAGAAGGTGCCCAAGGTCCAGAAAACTTGGAGAGCTGTTCGGTGACCAGGAAAAATCAGAGAAAACAGGTTGGTTTCTGATTTAGGGCTTAAATCAGAGATTGGGAGTGGCGCTCAGTATTTTCTGATTTGTTTCATTACTTTTTGGATAGATAGATGTCTGAATTTTTTTTTGGAATCCTCTGGGAGGTCCGACTGTTATCTTGGACTGTTTTTAGGATTTCTTTGTGGACTGTACTTCTGGGCTGTGTTGTTTGACAGTGTTGGTCATTTCAGCCGCCCACCTTGTGTTCGTAGAAAGGCCTCCGAATATTTTTTTATTATTTTGGGTGCTGTTGGACAGTACTTGAAATATTTTTTGTTGGAAAAGGAGTTGGACAGTGCTGTGCTTTCCATTCGGTGAATATCTATTGTTCATTACAACATGGAAATGGCTGGAAATGAGAACAAACCATATGGAGAAGGACTTGTAGGAGCTGGAAATTCTATTGACAGCAGTTCATTTCAGATTACTATGGTCAAGTTTAATGGAACAAACTATTTGGAATGGGCTCAATCAGCCGTGATGGCTATTGGAGGAAGGGGAAAGCTAAGAAACCAGTATAGGAGGACCCTTCCCTTGCTAAATGGGTCCAAGAAAATTATTTGGTTATGACTTGGCTATGTAATTCCATGCAGCCTCATATCAGTAGAAACTATCTTTGGGCAAAGACAACTAAGGAGATTTGGGACAATATGAAAGAAACCTATTCTCAGCCCCTTAATGTTGCTAGAGCCTATGAACTGAAAATTGAGGTGAATAATCTTAAACAGGGGGGAAACTTGTGTCAGTTTATTTCTCCACCTTGAAATCATTGTGGTATGAGATTGATCCTCTTGAGACTATTGAGGGGTAGAGTGATAAAGATGCTGCCACATACAGGAAATTAGTTGAGAAAAATAGTGTTTGAATTCTTGGATGGGCTAAATTCTGATTATGACATTGTAAGATAGCAGCTTCTCACTAGGGATAATGTCTCTTTATCTCAAGCCTACTCTCTGGTACATATTGAGGAAAGTAGAAGAAAAGTTATGTTACAAATTCCATCTATGGAATAAGCTTTAGTAGCCATAAAATCGTAGATTGGAGGTGATAAGGAGAGGGAAGTAAAGAAGGATGGAAAGAGGGATGTGTTTTGTGACTACTGTAAGAAGCCAAAACATACTAAGGACACTTGTTGGAAGCTTCATCTTCAACCAATTCTAGAAAGACTCAGGAATAGGAAAGAAAATGCAAATGCAGCTGTAACCACAAGAGCTTCATCCACAACTGTAATCACGGGAGCTTCATCCACACCCAACACTAGATCCAATTATCTTGATGCATTGGCTGCTGTTAGGGTTGCTTTATCTCAGCTGGAGAGTGAAGTTGGCATCTTAGGACAGACTCTTTCAACTCCTCCCACTTCTGCTTTTGCTTAATCAGGTACAAGGGCCATTGCCTATCATGCTTCAATCCCAGGTAACACTAGTCATTTTTGGATTGTAGATTTAGGAGAATTTGATCATATGACTAGCTTGTCTTCTTTATTTCACACTTATTGCTTATCCTCTGGCAGAGACAAAGTGTCCATTGCTGATGGTTCTCTTGTCCCTATTTTGGGCAAGGGAGACATCAGTGTCTCTGATGCTATTTCCTTATCCTTTGTTTTGCATGTTCCTAAACTAAGTACTAATTTACTTTCAGTTAGTAGTATCGCTAAACACCAGAATTGTTCAGTGACCTTTTTCCCTGATCATTGTGTTTTTCGGGATTTGGCAATGAGGAAGGTGATTGGGATTGGTCGTGAGACGAATGTGATCTACTTGCTTGAACATCCACCTGGGAAGAGTAAAGAACCTGGGAGGTCTTGTGTCACAGTCTATGAGTCAAATTATGCTTTAGCATAATCGATTGGGTCATCTTTCTTCTAGGTCTTTAAAGAGTCTTTTTCCTACTTTGTTTGAGTCAGTCTAAGTGTCCATTTTGAAGTGTGAGTGTTGTGAGTAGACCTGTTCATGGGCCAGGTAGCCCGATGGCCCGGCCCGGCCCGGCCCGACCCGCACCCCGGCCGGGCTTGGTCATATAATTAGGCCCGCGGCCTGACCTCGGGCTTAACACAGTAAGCCCGACTGTGTTTCGGGCCGGGCTCGGGATTTGTCAAAAAAGCCCGACCCGAACCCGGCCCGGCCCGACTCAGTATTATATATTTTATAAAATATATAATATGTATTTTATATATTATATAAAATATATAAATAATATAATATTTATTAAAATATATATTTATAATTTAATATATATATTTTATTCTTTTCTTTATAATTTCAATCTATCTCTCTCTCTATTCAGCTGCTTCAACATTAATAATAATAATAGTATAGGCTAAATTTCGGGCCCGGGCCCAGGCTCGGGCTTCGGGCTTTTTATGAGGGCCGGGCTCGGGCCCAAGTTGTAGGCCCGATGGTCGGGCCGGGCTCGGGCTCGGGCCTTAAAAAAATTTGTTAATACATAGTAAAAGCCCGGCCCGGCCCATGAACAGGTCTAGCTGTGAGTTGGCAAAGCATTATAGATCAACTTATTCACTAAGTAATAAAAGAAGTTCTTTTCCTTTTGAAATTGTGCATGTCGATGTTTGGGGGCCCTATCATATTCCTTCTATGGGTGGGTGCAAATACTTTCTATTGTTTGTTGATGACTACTCTTGGTTTTCATGGGTTTACCTCATGCGATCTCGGGATGAGGTTCCCACTTTGACCCGTGTTTTTCATTAAATGATCCCGACTCATTTTGGGATTAAAATAAAAAATCTCAGATCTGATAATGTCAAAGAAGATTTTGCAAAACCCTTGTCTTCTTATCTCCTTGAACATGAAGTTATTCATCAGAGCACTTCTCTGCATGCACCTCAGCAGAATGGGGTAGCTGAGAGGAAAAATAGGCACATCCTTGAAGTTGCAAGAAGCATCATGCTGAATTCTAATGTTCCTATACGTTTCTGGGGGGATGCCATTCTTATTGCTGTTTATCTCATTAACAGGATTCCTTCACGAGTCTTGGACATAAACCTCCGTTTAACTTGTTGTATCCTGATAAGGAGTAGTTTTCTATTCTTTCCAAAACTTTTGGTTGCACATGTTTTGTCCAAATTCTTGGGCCTACCCGTTTAAAATTTGACCCTAAGGCTGCCAAATGTATCTTCCTTGGGTATGCACACAATCAAAAGGGGTATTACTATTATAACCCTGTCTCGAGAACCGGATTTGTATCTGTGGATGTCACCTTCTTTGAAGATGCCCCCTATTACCCTAGAGTTCCACCTCAGGGGGGAGAGTGGTGAGCAGGGTACTTTTGCTCAAGATGTTCCTTTACCTATTCCTGTGAGTGGAGGGGAGTGTAACAAGGGGAGTTGTCAAAAGTGTAAATAATTAAGGGTGTTTCATAGAAGATGGTGGAGGCAAGTTGGTTCCAATAATGATCAATCCAGGCTAGTTCATGTCTCTTCTGCGGCACCAGATTCAGGTATAGTCTCCTCCTTACCTACTCCTACTACTGGTGACATACCCACTTCCATTACTGAGCCTCAACCATCCTCAGATGACCTTGATCTTCTAATTGCAACACGTAAGGGGAAGCGTCGATGTACCTCATCCACTGCCCATTGTATCTTTCATTTCCTTTCTTATGACCACCTTTCATCATCATATAAGTCTTATTTTGCCTCCATTGCTGTCCTTCCTATTCCTAGAACAGTGCAAGAAGTCCTTGTTGTCCCTGAGTGGAAGGAAGCAATGAAGGTTGAGATGGATGCCCTTCTGAAAAATGATACTTGGGAACTAGTTGATCAACCAAGAGGGAAGAAACATGTTGGGTGTAGTTAGATATTCATAGTGAAGTATAATGCCGATGGTACAATTGAAAGATATAAAGCTAGTCTGGTTGCTAAGGGATACACTCAAACTTATGGTATTGATTACTTGGAAACCTTTGCACCAGTTGCAAAAATGAACACCATCAGGGTTTTGTTGTCTCTTGCTGCTAACTTCTCTTGGCCATTGTTTTAGATGGATGTTAAGAATGCATTTGTAAATGGTGACTTGCAGGAGGAGGTGTATATGGAGTTGCCTCCTAGTTTTTATGATGCAGAGATTGGTAAGAAAGTTTTTAAGTTGAAGAAAGCTTTGTATGGTTTAAAACAATCTCCAAGGGCATGGTTTGATAGATCTAGACTTGCTTTGGAAAGATTTGGCTATGTTCAAGCCCAATCTGTCCATACTCTTTTCATTAAGAAGAAAGGATCTGCTTTGACTCTCCTAGCTGTGTATGTCGATGACATTGTTGTAACAGGAAGTGATATTGATGAAATTGATTCTCTTAAGCAACTGTTTAATCAAGAATTTGAAGTAAAGGATTTGGGTGAGTTGAGGTATTTCCTTGGGATTGAAGTGGCAAGGTCTAAGCATGGCAGTTTTATTTCCTAGAGGAAGTATGTTCTTGATCTTTTGGAAGAAACAAGAAAATTGGGAGCTAAGCTTGCAGACACACCCATTGAGCAAAATCACAAAATAAATGTAGAGGATGGTGAGCCTCTTGAAGATAAAGGTATTTGTCAACGGCTTATAGGAAGACTTCTCTACCTATGTCTGACTTGCCTTGACATTTCTTATGTTGTCAGTGTTAGTCAGTACATGCACTCTCCAAAGACCTCACACTTTGTTGTTAAGAGGATTTTAGCCTACTTGAAAAGGTGTCCAGGCCAAGGAATACTTAATGAGAAAGAAATCAAGAGGTTCAGGCCTACTTGAGCCTACTTGAAAAGGTGTCCAGGCTCCAATTGATATGGAGACCTCTTTTTTCCCAGTAGGGGTGGATTCGAGCCGAGCCGAGCTGAATAGTACCAGGCTCAAGCTCGGCTTGAGACTATTCTACAAGGCTCGAGCTCGGCTCGGCTCGTTTTATATTTTATAAAAATAAAAATTATATATAATTTTTTTTATTTAAAAAATTAAGAATTATAATAATTAATAATTATAATATTTTTATTATATATATTATTTTCTATAATTTTATTATATATATATATATATATTCGAGCCGGCTTGCGAGCCTGACGAGCCGAACTCTAGTAGGCTTGAGCTCAGCTCGTTTAATAATCGAGCCACTGAATTGGGCTCGAGCTCGAGCAACTCGTGAAAAGCTCGGCTCGTTGCCACTCCAATTTCCCATAATGGAAGTGTAAACAGAGACTGGTATGTCTGGGTTTAACTCATTGGATAGCTTCTGGGGAATCTAGTAGCAAAGTTAAACTATAAATTAACTTGTTAAGAAAGAATGATTTTGTATTCAGTTCTCTTAGAATGATTTGCTGGAAACTAATTTTTTTGGTCCCTTTTCCCATTTAGATGGATAATTTTTCAAATTTATTATTTTTCTAAAGAATAACTTTATTAAAATGAGAACTGAAAAGGTAAATTCTTTGGCAGAGAGCAGGAGTCTGGCTTCGACTGACTTATTGCTTCTACCTATCACTTGTAGAAGTTCTTGAATTTTTTCTTCTGCAAGTTTAAGTAAAGGAAGAGAGCATGAGTTCCTGCATCCACTTCCTATCTTTGGTAGATCCACAGAGTTCTTCCTTTATTTTCTGTGTATTTCTTTTTATTTTGGGAGAGGTGATTCAGTCTGGGGGGAACTTGAGTTGAAAATATGAAGAATAGTTACTTTCCATGCTTCTATGTTCTAAGTATGTTATTAGATTTTCAAAGAGTGTTCTGCTTTCTTGTTATTTATGGAAGGCAAGGCAATATTTTAGAATGAAAAGTTACTGGATATGAGGCTGTCATGAAGCCATTAAACTGTGCTTAAGATTTGTTCACTGATGGAAAAGCCAAAAATTTCAAATGTTTTGGTTGTTGTATTCAAAATTTGCACTTCCTTTCTGCTACCATACTGGATTTTAGCTGGTTATTAAAACATATGTGAAACCTGCTCTTGGTTACTTTCAGGCACTGGATCAGCTGCTGTTTTTATTAATCTTGCTGTTGAAAACTTTGCTGGGTGGAAGTTTGCAGTAACGTTTTCTATAATACAAAGTTCATACTTTGCTGGATTTGTGGTGTACATATTAATCAATTTGGCTTTAGTCTTTTCTTCTGTATTTATTGTCACACAATTTGCACCAGCAGCAGCAGGATCGGGTATTCCTGAAATTAAGGGTTATTTGAACGGTAAGCTGTACTTTTTGATCAGGCATATTTAAAAATTATTATTATATTTTGAAAGAATAGTGATTGTCATATAAATGTGCAGGAATTGATACACATGGTATCCTTCTTTTCAGAACCTTGATTGGAAAGGTCTGGTTGTTATTTCCATCTTTCTGCTCTATTGTATTGAAAGATTTATCATTTCTTGGCATCAGTTTTTTTTCCTCTTTTGTTTTACAGATATTTGGAAGCATTGGTTCAGTGGGAGGAGGGCTTGCCCTTGGCAAAGAAGGCCCTCTTGTTCACACTGGCGCTTGCATTGCTTCTCTTCTTGGACAAGTAAGGATATGCTGTTCTAAAGTTCAACTGTATTCTAGCACTGATCAGACATTTTTGTCTTTAATACAAAGTTATCTTTCTTAAAAAAAAACTCATTTCATGATTTCTCATTTTAACAATAGCTCTTGTGTCAAAGTTCTTGTTGTCGTTTTTGAAAAAGGTAAAGTATTGTATTGATAAAGCTATGCAAAAGGAAATACACATCAGACCATGTACAATGAGTACCTATAGATTGGAAATATACAAAAAATAAGATTCAACCATAAAAAGGTCCAGCTTGCAAAAAAAGAGATTAGCTGGACACCCTGAAATATTCTTTATACAGCCAACCAAGAACAAGCAGGCCTATAAGGTTTCTTTTGATTTCCCCAAATCAGTGAATTTGTTGTAAAAAACCTGATGAAATATTCTTTATACAGCCAACCAAGAACAAGCAGGCCTATAAGGTTTCTTTTGATTTCCCCAAATCAGTGAATTTGTTGTAAAAAACCTGATGACATCTTTCCTTCCAAATTGACCAGATGATGGCAGCCATAAAAGTATTCCATAATATTTTGCCCCTCCTGTTCAGTCTTTTAACTGTCCAACCTTGCAGAAGCTGCAATATTGATTCCGGATCCGGAAAACAGAAATGAAAGCCAAAGCAGGAAATTGCCATTGCCCATCGCTGGTATGAATATTTGCAGTGGAGGAAGAGATGATTTGAGGACTCTACAACTTCATGACATAAAGAGCAGAGAGTACAGGAAAGGGGCAAATCTCTCATCATCAACCTGTCTGTAGTTAGGCATCTCCCATGGGTGGCTGTCCAAAGAAGGAAGCTATTTTCAGTGGAATGTGGGAGCACCAAATTTTGGCCCAAGAAAAAGCATTTTCCTTAATGAGAGAGAGGCTACCATAGAATGAATGGACTGAAAACTCATATGATCTTCCCCAAGACCACAATCTTTCATCATTCACCTGGGTATTAGGCCTTATTCCCTGAATGAGACTTGACATATCAGCCAATAGACTGACTTCCCAGTCATTAAGATTTCTTCTGAAGGTGGGGTCCCATATTACATTATCATTCACTTGATCAAAACAATCCTCAATTGAAGCCTCTTTATCTTGGGCTATATCAGAGGGAAGGGAATCTTTCTCTCAATGGAAAATCTCCACACCAGTTGTCCTACCAGAATCTGATCTGATTTCCTTTGCCAACCATGTAACCTTTTAGGAAATCAGGGAGAACTTTTTGAATGTTGTTCCAGACTGCACATCCTATTTGGGAGAATTTAGGCCCCGAATCCCATCTATGGTTTGTGAGCCCATATTTTGCTGCCTTAATTCTTCTCTGCATGCTTCCCTGCTCCTGGTTGAACATCCAACACATTTTCCAAGAAGAAAAATGTTAAATTTTCTGATGCCAATGCCCCCAAATTTTCTGGGTTGGAATACAGTTTCCAGTTCACTAAATGAAACTTAAAAAACTGTTTCTCCATCCAGCTCATAGGAATGTTCTCCTTTTCTTCTCTAACTTCTTTAGTAGATTGGGGGACAAAAAACTTTTAATCAAAGTGAGATTGCCACCCTTTGATAAATATTTGATTTCCGCATAGCCAGCTTCTTGTCAAACCTTTCAGTGACTGCATCCCAAATTCTCTTGGAGTTGCTTTTTGCTCCATGAAGTAAGCTGAGATAGGTGGTGGGTAACTTCCCAGTTTTACAACCCAAAATATCAGTCAACTGTTCAGCTATGTCATCTTCCCCTGTCAGCATCTATCCACTCCTTGATAGATTAATTTTGAGGCCTGAAATTGCCTCAGACCACCTTAATAATGGTCTAGATAAACCAGTTGGTTAGCTGAAGTATCACAGAAGAAAATGGTATCATCTGCAAATTGAAGAAGGGGATTTGCTCCATATTAACACTAGCTTTAAAACCTTGAATGTATCCTTCAACTGCCCTATTTGTGAGTTTACTCAAGGCCTTGAAGAGAAATGGAGACAGTGTCCTTTCTTAGACCCCTTAAGCTCTTAAACTTCCCACAAGATACTCTATTATAAAGGATGGAAAAGGTGGGTGTGGTAACAGTAACACATTCCTTGATCCAGTTCCTCCATTTGGATATAAAATTCATTCTAGCCAGCTTGTAATCAAGGAAGCTCCAACTGACATGATCAAAGGCATAGGTCAGCCTTGAGTTATCCCATTTCTACCTTTTTCGTTGAATCGAGCAACTCATTAGCAATGGGGATCCCATCTAATATTTTCCTCCCCTCCACAAAAGCCACTTGAGAGGAAGATATAATCTGACCCATCATTTTTTTTTTTTTTTTCAATCTTGTAGTCAACACCTTGCAATGGTGTTGTAGGGAACTACCCAATAAGCTGATAGGTCTGAAGTCTTTAAGTTGACAAGAACCTCCCTTCTTAGTAATCAAGATGATGAAGGTTGAATTGAGACATCTTTCAAGAGCAGCATTGGTATGGAATTCTTCAAAGACCATCAGATCTTGCTTTAGGAAATGACGACCCAATTCATAAATTTTCATTGTAAAGTCATCTGGGCTTGGAACTTTATCCCCTTCCACTTGAAAGACAGCTTCCCTAACTTCCTCTTCTGTACAAGTTTTTTTCCCAGATTTGCTGCATCCTCATCTTGTAATCTGTTTATGCCCGGCCCATCCAACCTCACCTTTCTTTTCCACTGCTTCTTGTAAAGGTTTATATAATAAGCCACAATAACTCCTTTGATCTTTCCTTCGTCCTCTAGCACCTCTTCATTTTCTTCCAGCAAGTTTATACTATTTACTTACCTCCGCATGTTCCCATTTTATGAAAGAAGTCAGTATTGTTGTCTCCTTTTAGCCAAAGGTTTCTTGATCTTGCCTCAATTTCACTTCCTCTTGAACCGAAAGTCTGTCAAAGTTCATCTTGGCTTCTACTCTCTTATTCCTGCCTTCTTCACTCAAGGGACCTCTTTCTTCCTCATTGTCAAGATATAAAATCTGCTGCAAGTATTCAGCTTTTTTGATCTCCACCCCCTTAAAGATTTTCCTGCTCTCTGTCTTAATTTTTTGTTTCAATCCTTTGAGTTTCAAGTGAAAGATGTGACTTGCAGTAGGGGTGCAACTGTGCAAGTTTGGTACCACATTTGAAGAATTTACACTGTTCCGGGCCTAGGCTTTTGATCCAGGCCCTTTGAAATTTTAACAACTTCCTAACCTGAGAAGTGATAGACAGCATGAAAGTAAAGGTAGCCCTTTGGTAAAGACCTTGGGTTCCTTTTAAAGCTTCTCAGTCACTGACATTTTAAGAGCTTGGGCAGAAGTAGCACAGTCCTCGAGAGCAAAAGATAGATTAAGATTGGAGTGGAAACCCACACAAGGTAACAAAGCTAATTTGAATTTTGATGGGAGCTCCCTTGGAAACCCGGGCATGGCAGGTATAGGAGTGGTAATCAGAAACTCTGAGAAGATGATATTGGCTATGTGCTTATGTTTTCAAGATCAATTGGTTTGGGGAACTCTTTGAAGGCTGAACCACTGGTTCTGCTGCAAGGTTTCCATTTAGCAAAAAATTGGGTCTCAGAATGGTTGAAGTGGAATAGGATTCAAAAGTAGTCATATCATAGAAGTATTGAACTGTGAAATTCTTCTTTATGCTTCATGTCCCTCTCCTATTACTTATCATGCATATATGATCCCAATATTTTGAAATATGGAGTTCATCCAAATAATCTGATGCATATATTTTCATACAAGGAAGTTATATTGTTGCTCTCTTTTGCTTATACATTTACTTGCACTTGCCTTTCTGGTTAATGTTATATACATTTACACAATCTGTTCTACAATCTTATGTTTACCTTTTAAGCTGTAAACTAACTCAGGGTGGAACTACAAAGTATCATCTGAATTCAAGGTGGTTGCAAGTATTTAAAAGTGATCGAGATCGTCGAGATCTTGTAAGTAATATATTCTGTATTAGATTTTATTTGAAATGTTCTAGCTTTTTTAGTATATGGAGATATTGTCCTTCCCCTTGTTGCTACTTCCCAAATGCTCTGGTTCACAGGTTTTGTAAACATATAATGTACATGGGGTTAGGTAGCTGGACTAGATCAATTTATCTGTAAATATCATTCTTTATATAATTCAGTAAAGATGATTAGTTAACAATAAAAAATTGGTATATTTTATTTCTCAGGAGTGGCTCTAGACATGTCCAGCATTGCCTTGTCTCATACTTTGATAACCTGAAATGCTATTATATAAATTGTGCTCATTTTCTCTAGTTTTTCATGTTTTGAAAGGTTACCTGTGGATGTGCGGCTGGAGTTGCTGCTGCATTTAGAGCTCCAGTTGGTGGTGTATTGTTTGCCTTAGAAGAGGTCACATCTTGGTACAGGGTTTTTTGTCTCTTGATTATATGCATATATCATTTTACATATACATGCATATACAAAGCTTTTTAATGTTCTGTTTTTGCTTTTTTTGATGAATGTGTTTTGTTTTTGTTTTTTACTTATGTTTTATTTAATTTTATGTTGAAGGTGGAGGAGTCAACTTATGTGGCGTGTATTTTTCACATCTGCTGTTGTGGCTGTTGTGGTGCGTTCTGCAATGGGCTGGTGTAAGAGTGGGAAGTGTGGGCATTTTGGTTCAGGTGGCTTTATAATTTGGGACATATCAGGGTTAGACTCTCTGTCTTGGGAAATGTCTACATCCGGCCTTTCCTTTATATATCTTTTCTGATTAGCAATGTTCTTTTATTAGTGGTCAAGATGACTATTCGTTTGAGGAATTATTGCCAATGGCTGTCATTGGAGTCATAGGAGGTCTTCTTGGTAGGTGTTTTTTGGACTTAGTTTTTTTATCACAGTTTACATGTGGATATCCACCTATTATTTGTTGATTATCCATTGATATCCTTTCAGGAGCCTTATTTAATCAGCTAACTCTTTACATAACTTACTGGCGCCGTAAATATTTACACAAAATGGGGAACAGAGTCAAGGTAGGCCATCATGAAGCAACTCATATTTTTTCTTTGGGATTAGACCTGTATTTGCAATGCCATCCATCTGTCATACTTTTATTCTATTATTTCTCTCTCACCATTGCAGATTATTGAAATATGTCTAATCTCTTTGATAACCTCATCCATCTCCTTTGGATTGCCACTTCTAAGAAAATGCAGTCCATGCCCGGAATCAGAAGCTAATTCTTCTATAGAATGCCCTCGCCCACCGGGAATGTATGGAAATTATGTAAATGTAAGCTCCTACCTAGGGCATTACTTTTTCCTTATGGATTATCTGATGACTAAGTATAGGCTTGGTGTTCCTCATTTGTTCATATAATGTGCCACTTCATCTCTATTCAGTATCTACCTATGTTATTTGTGCAAAAGATTAAATCTTGCATCTAATGATTCTGCAAAATTCTTGTATATAATCATGGAAGCATGCCTGGAAATGATGCATTTCAGAACTGCTAGTGGAAATTTTCTTGCAAGTTTTAAGTCCGAATGATTGTATCAGATATCAACTATGTTCTTAATGTGGACATTTTCATGCCTGGTATATAGGATGAGGAATTGATGCTATTAGATCTTGTTAAATTTGGAAGGGCTGTTCCATACTTTAACATACACAAGATATTTACAATGTGCTGAAATATTGTTTTTTGTTTTCAAGTGTTAGTCTGTTTTTGTTTTCATTATTATGGGTCTTATATTTTCATTGTTATAAGACTTATTATAGGAATACATGACCAGGGGTATTCAGGTCTTTTTCATTATAATATAAATACTGGAGAGAGGTTGTATAATTTTATTCTCATGTTTATTTTTTTCTTGTCTCAAAATTTCTTTCTTTTCTCTCATCCTTCTCTAATCTATCACACTAAATTTCTATATTTCTGAATTGATCAATCAAGTCTGTATATCTGCTGTAATAATGTTACTAAATTTGCTTGTATTGTACCTTAAGTTCAGTCATAATATTTCTTTTTTTTAATGCTATCTTCAGTTTTACTGTAAAAAGGAGAACGAGTACAATGATCTGGCAACCATTTTTTTCAATACTCAGGTACAGCTTTTATCTCAACTATTATACTTGTCTTTCTCTTTTTCCTCCTTTTGTGGTTTCTGCTCATTTGATAAAAGTATCTATTCATCACTGCAGGATGATGCGATACGGAATTTATTTAGTGCAAAAACATTTCATGAGTATAGTGCACAAAGTCTTCTAACATTTTTGGTAATGCGTTTCTTGACTTTGTTCTAGGTTCATCTTTTGCAAGAAAATCATCCACTTTTTGTTACATTTTTTTTTTCAAATTGATCATGATTCCTGAAATTAAAAGTTCATTGTATACTGTCGGCTATACGAGAAAATTGTATATATGCATAACATGGTTAACTAAATCTACCAATCAAAAAATCATGGTTAGCTACATCTGTGAAAAATTGTGATGCCACACTCTTCTCAGTTCTATAAATGTGAAAAAAAAGTATTTTAAGAAAGTAAAAATACAGTAACCTGCTAGACATTTCTGCAATGTATCTATCTCTGTTTCGAATTGTTTTCTTCCCAGAACCAAGAAAATCATTAAAACATTGATAAATCACCTGTTGCATTGGACTCTCTTCCAAGCCTTTTCTCTGGGTTTTTTTGTCCTTGTCTTATTTGGTGCCTTTCAGCATCTGTCCACTAGCCTCCTTGCTCCGACCGGATCCATTAACCTTCTTCATAATGGAGGGATCAACAATCTCTCATTTATTTAATTTTTTATCAGTAACGCATGGTTGTTTTATTGATAGTATGAGAAATCTATTACTATATAGAATGTGAACTTCCTAGTTCACTTCTTTACAATAGAGCCAGCCCATTGCTGTTCTCCCCACAGTTCCAGTTAGATCAAAGGTATACAAAACTCAGGAAAAAACAATTAATCCACCATTTATATAAAGGAACTCCAGCTGACATAGAATAACTAGTAAATTTGTGGGCTTGTCTATGATATCTTTGTCCAATTTATTGCCTTTAATCATTCTGAGAAGAGGTTGGTTTGTGGTGGTCATTACTGTAAAAAACATGGTAAAGATTTTATTTCTTAGTTATATATTTTATATTATCATAGTCCTCTAAATCAAGGTTTAAAATGTCGATGTCGATGGAAATGTCGCTTACCAAAATATAGGACATATGTCGGAAATGTCGAGGGGAAATATTGTAAAAATTAGAGACATTGTGGAAATATTATGAAATATGTGGAAATATGCAAAGATATTTTGTAAAATGATAAAAGAAGCATTAATACATATTTCTAGACTATTATCTTATTCCCAACCATTATATAATGCTAAGAAACTAAGATCAGTAACAAATTAGTAAATGATGATTTACTGATTTATTATGCATTTTGATGTTTTTACAAGGTTATCTGATATTTTCTTTTCTTATTTTTAGTTCTGATTTATTATAAATTCTAATATGTTTATTTCACACTAGTAAATAGAAATACATTTATTCTGATTTTTTAAATATTAAAGTTATAATTCATTATGTTTTATTATAAATTTAATAAACTGATTCTCCTTTTTGTAGTATTAAGATTATGATAAATTCTGATTTCTTATAAAACTTAATGAATTTATTATGATTTTTAATACTAAATTTATAATAAATTATGATTTAGTATAAAATTTATTCTGATTTTTTATATTAATGTAGAATATGGTTTATTATAAAATTTAATAAACATTTTCTGATTTTAATAAATATTTTAAAAAATACTAACTAGTTAATATTTTATTACTTGAAAAATATTTTATGTTTTATATTATAAAGTAATTAATTTATTCTTTTGTTTTTATATATTGTTAATTCTTTTTATAAATATTTTATTTGAAATATTAAATAGAAATATTAATGGAATAATATATATTAATATACTGTATTATATTAATATAATATACTAATATATTATATTTTTAATGTACATTAGTTGACATCCTGTCAACATCTTGTCGACATAATAGGAAAAACTGTATTTTTTTTTGGTTATTTGGACTGATTTGGTTGACATTTGCGAAATATAGGAAATGTCGACCGACATAATGTAATTTTTATATTACCATCCATTTTCATGTCGTTGAGCCTCAACATCGACATATGTCGGGCAACATTAGTGACATTTGGCGACATTTGAAACCATGCTCTAAATGCACTTCTATTCATAGAAGGCCATTAAGCTAGGTGGGAAACGAGAGGAAGAAAATAAGTACAGAAAGGGACATTGTATGCCTGATCAGGGAACATTCTGAGCAGAGAAATGAGAACAATTTATCCAGTCTTTTGCCTTCAAGTCTAATTACATGTCAAACAAAATGATACTGATTCCGTGGTTGGAGATAATGTAAAATGTCAGATAAGGGATATAGGAAGAAGAGTTTTACTAGGGAAGATAAATAACATACATGGATGTTACATACTTTGGGGTTACAGAACTGAATAAATGTGATTAACTCCTCTCTTATCCCAGAGCATATTGACTAGTCACAGATATTGGGATCAACACCATTAATATTTAGGCTGATTTCAAATCATTTTGCGGAGGGCATGAGGCTACTTAAAAATGATGGATATGTGTTATCATACCTAATTATGGTCATATTTGGGTGCTGTTAATCCAAAAAACAGTTATTTATTTATTTTTTGAGAAAAGGTAAAGTATTATATTTCATTCTTCTATTGATCAGCATATACAAGTATCGTCATGTACAATGAGCTGTGCATCTCAAATGGGAATGTACTGGCAGAGACGCTCCTGACTCCGGCATCGCAATTCTGAGGAACTCTTGCTAGCTTCTGCTGCCCTCTTTCTTCCCTAAGGCTTTTTCTTACTTCTCTGCAACTCCCATTACTGAATCCCCTTGTTTATGGCTTTTCTCCTTCTTCCCTTTGTCTTTTTCCTTTGTCTCTGTTTCCTTCCCTTTTCTGTCTTTTGCTTTTTCTCTGGCTGTTGAACCTTTTTCTCCTCATGGCTTTGCAAATTGAATCCATAACCTTTTTCTTTAAACCTTTGCGATCAGCTGGCAATGAGATGCTCAAAATCATGGAGTCCGGCAGGAGTTTTGTCTACCTCACAAGAGAGGCCTTGTTTTGGTTCTGTGATTTCATGGAAAAAGCTCTACTGGATACTTTGGTTAAAAAGTGGAGCAAAATGGCTGACAAGGGCTACTCTTTTTCCCCAGAAACAAAGCAAAACAACAAAGGAAGACACCTGGTCCTTATAGAATTCTTTGGCAAAGTAAATTCTAAATCAGTGTGCAACTGTGTATCCCGCTGGGCAAGCAGAACAGGGGTTGGGTGAGCTTCCTTGAAACTTAGCGGAAAGAGTTGATGGTTCAATCTAGAGGTGGTGGAGAAAAATCACAAGGCACCAGTGACCACTTGGATTGAGGCAGGTACGCAACCTGCATTTCCATACAAAGAAGTTCTGCTAAACAAAAAAAAAAAAAGAAATATTTCAGTGTTGAAACAAGGAGAGTGCAAAATGCTACCTTCCCAAGGGCTGTGTACGCTGAATCATGGGAAGAGACTTTGATGTGTGAGGTGGAGGGTAGACCGAATTGGCAATCACTAAGACAAAATATCATGGCCATTTTCAAAATTAATGGACACCTAAGGATCCTACCTATTAAAGAGAAGGTGGAAATGATCTTGTGCCCGGAGCTAAAGAAGAAAGCAGTGAAGTACATGAACCAGTGGGGTTATTCTACACAGGGATGGTTCAAGTTGTTGCCCTGGAAAAAGTAAGTGAATGCGATAAGTTGGCAAATTGGGGTCTTGGAGATTAGGATTCGAGGGCTCCCTTTTCACTTGTGGAGCCTCCAAGTTTTGAAGACAATTGGAGATTGTTGTGGGGAGTTTGTGGAAGCTTGTAAAGAAACAATAACTCTACAAAATCTGCGATGGGCAATGATCAAAGTCCTTGTCGATTCCCCCTGTAAAATTCCAAGATGGGTGGAAGTGAAGGAAGATGACAAGGTTTTCATGGTTGCGGTTGAGATTTTTGGGGGTCTGTTCACAGATGCTTGGCCTTCTATGGCGCTGGAAGCTCTGGTCCGATGAGGGGAAGAGGAACAAAACAGAGGTGGGAGAGTCAAGAGGCCTGCGTAGAGCAGGGGCACTGGTAGTCAACGTGGTACGGAGGCGGTGGGGAGTTTGGAGGGAAATGCAAAAAAACAGAAATGTTTCAAAGGAAGACGAAAAAGGTGGCTTATGAAATACCACTTTAGTGTTTTAGAGTTTGTGTTTCCCTAACAAAGTGAGACCAAAAGGCAATGTTCTTGTCTTGGTTGAAAAGGGAGAGTGCTCAAAAAAGGATGAGGGGTTCTGAGTTTGTGCTCGATGAAGAAAAGGAAAGAGGAGTTATAAGAAGAGATGCAAGTGTGGGGCCTGCAAGGGAAAAAGGAGTTAAAAACTTTGGGCTGGATCCAAAAGAACCAAAGATTGGGTTAGCAAGACCGACCTTCCAGAATGTGGTTCACTCAAGTTCTTCGAATCCGAAGAAGAGCGAGTTGGGTTAGGGGCAAAGTCATCCAGCTCAAGAAGGCTTGGGGCAGGATAAGTCGAAAGAGACCATTGTGACCAGTGAAAAGGAGTTGGTAGAGGAGGGATTTCATGAGGAAGTTTGTGCTACTGCTAGAATGACGACATCGAGTATGGAGAAGGTTCGGTGAGGGGTGGTTTTAGAAAAAAGAAATCCTCAAAACCTTAGTGTTGATGTGGAGGTGGATGCAGATGAGGAAGATGATTTTTCCTCAGCTGCAAGCTTTGGCATTGGTAGTGTGCCACTAAAAAGAGTTGATTCGAGACAGACTTGGATGGTGGGGTCTATTGACAAATTAGAAGAGGGGGGACCTGTTATCTTTGTTCGAGGAATGCATGCGCGAAGACAAACAGGCCTGTCCAAACAGGGTGGTGGCGGAGTGCTCTGGGGGTGAGAAAGAGGGAAGTTGTGAGAGGGAGAAGGCAAGAAGAGTTAGGGGCTTTGGATGGAAAGATTTGGGAAATGTTTTCCCTGTTTTAGAAAGTGAGAGCATGTCTATGAAGCTTAGGGAGGAGACAGTGACGGAATTTTTCGAGGGGTCTGTCAAGAGTTTAGGGGTGAGAGTGTTGCCAGGCTCACAGGAGGAATCTTTGCTGCAAGGGGGAATGGAAAAGGACCTTACCTCACCTATGGTTTGTAGTCAGCCTTCTTTTCCACTGCAACCAGATCAAACAGTTACGGGTTCTCCTATCCAAGTTCTTCCTTCACCTACTTTCCCTTGCTTCCTCTTGTTTTTGTGCAAGTGAGGCAATTAGCCCTGTCCCAAACCAAAAATATGTGCAATCACCAAATGCCATTTTGCCTGAAAAGGATGTTGAGAAGCAGAATTTGGGGTTGGTAGAGGACTAAAAAATCTTAGGGGAAGGAATCTGGAGGTTGATTGTAGATTATTTTGAAGAGGGAGTAAGGTGTGAGAGTAGGGAAGAAGATGATTTGAATGTAAGTAGGGGGTCTCTGGGAGTTGGGAGAGAGGGGCGGGTGGGTGGAGGGTGGTAGAGAGAGCTGTAGCGAGGGTGAGGGAGAGAAATATAGTTTTTCTGTGGCGTCAGGTTTACGGTTAGTGGAACCAAGGGAGAAAGCAAAAGAAACCAAAACTAGGAAGAGAAGGACAGAGGTGGAAATTCTAACCTCGTCTGGGATTAGGACAGAAAACTTATTTGCGGGGGAGTAGGAAGGTGTTGTTTAGGAAAGAGGGAGAACAGGGAAAATAAGTTCTCAATGAAAATAGTGAGTTGGAATGTTAGAGGCTTAGGGAGTGCTAGGAAGAGAATAAAATCATCTATGGTGTTGTTGCAAGAAACAAAGGTGGAACAGTTCACTAGTGTTTGGCTGAGAAGTATTTGGGGGTCCAGAGATAAACAGTGGACCTTCTTACCTTTGGTTGGAGCTTCAGGGGGTTGTAATTGCTTGGGAGGACAGCAAGGTGGAATGCTTGGAGGAATTTATAGGAAATTACACAGTGACTGTGAAATTAAAAGAAAAAGAAGATGGTTTTGTGTGGTGGCTGACAAATGTTTATGGGCCAACATCATACAGGAATAGAGAGAGTTTGTGGGTGGAGCTGTACAATATTAGTAGAATGTGTGAAGGAGCTTGGTGTTTAGCAGGGAATTTTAACGTGATTTGGTTTTGTGCTGATAAGAGTGTGGGGTCCTTGCGAATCATGAGGAGTATGAGGAATTTTAATGAGTTCATTGAGGATTGTATGCTTTGGGACCTTCCTTTACAGAATGCACAATTCACCTGGTCTAACCTACAAGAGAATCTGATTTGCTGTAAACTAGATAGATTTTTGGTGACACAGGAATGGGAAGAACATTTTGGGTGGCGGTTCTTAAAACCTTGGCCAGACCAACTTCAGATCGTTGGCCACTCTTGTTGCAATCAGAGGAATTATCTTTTGGACCAATACCCTTTAGATTTGAAAATATATGGATAACTCATCTTCAATTCAAGGAGAATATAGAAAAGTGGTGGAAGGATTGTGGTGGTGAGGGCCGGGAAGGATTCCAATTCATTCAAAAATTAAGATGGATAAAAGGATAGCTTAAAGATTGGAATGTTTGGACCTTTGGAAGGGCAGAGGAAAGAAAGGCAGATTTGTTAAATCAAATTGATTGTTTGGAAAAATTTGAAAGAGAAGAAGGAAGGGGCTTGAATGAGGAAGAAAGACAAAAAAAAAGAGTAGAGTTGAAGGGGGAATTGGAGATGATGGTAAGAAGGGAGGAAATCTGTTGAAGACAAAAATCGAGGTGTAAGTGGTTCAAGGAGGGGGATGGCAATAGAAATTTTTTCCACCTTTTGGCAAATGGGGAAAGAGGAAAAATCTGATTTCTAGGGTGGTGGTTGATGGTGAAGAATTCAGGGATAAAGGGGAGATTGAGAGCATTTCGGTCTCTTATTATAAGGCTTTGTACTCACCAAGGTGTACACAAAGGCCTATAGTGGAAGGGTTACAGTGGGAGAAACTGCCCTCGGAGGTGGCAGCAAGGCTTGAGGAACCTTTCTCTTTGGAGGAGATTAAGAGAGCTGTTATGGAAATGATTGGTGATATGGCCCCAGGTCTGGATGGTTTCACAATAGCTTTTTACCATGAGTGTTAGGATTTAATTAAGGAGGATCTAAAGAAAGTGTTTGTTGAATTCTATGTGAGAGGAAAAGTGGGAGAAGGAAGGAATGCAACCTTTGTATCGTTGATACCAAAGTGTGTAGGGGCTGCCTCTACAAATGAGTTCGTGGAGGATTTTAGAAAATCAGGGAAAAAAAGTTTTATGTTCAATTGGACCTGGAAAAGGCTTATAATCATGCGGACTGGAATTCCTTACGGTGGGTGATGGGTCAAATGGGTTTTGGTCAGAGATGGATAAGCTGGATGATGGGGTGTTTGGGGACAACTCACTTTTCAATTCTGATCAATGGCTCCCCAAAAGATTTTTTCAAGGCTTTGGGAGGTTTACGACAGGGGGACCCACTTTCTCCAATGTCGTTTACTTTGGTGGCGAGATTTTTAGTAAACTTTTAAAGAGAGTGGATGAAAGGAATATCTTCAGGAGTTTTAGAATTGGGAAGGAAAGCCAAGTTGTGTCTCACCTTCAATTTGCAGATGATACCTTAATTTTAGGCGAGTTTTAGGGGGGGTTCAAGATTGTAAGATTCTAAAAAAGATCTTAGAACTAGTTGAGAGAGTCTCAGGTTTGAAAGTCAATTTGAGGAAATGTGGTCTAGTGGGCCTTAGCCTGGAGAAAGTGGAGCTGGAAGAGTGTGCATAAGTGTTGGGTTGTGAGTTAAAGTAGTGGCCAATTAAAATATCTAGGTCTGCCCTTAGGAGGGAGGTACCCAAGAGAGGAGCCTTTCTAGGAGAGTATTATTGCAAGGTTTGGGAAAAGGTTGGCGTCTTGGAAAAAGAACTACATTTCCAAAGGGGGGGAATCACTCTGGTCAAATCTACTTTGTCTGATCTCCTAGTCTATTTTTTGTCTGTGTTTAGGGTCCCAGGGAAGGTGGTGAGGAGGTTGGAAAAATTCATTAGAGATTTCTTGTGGGATCCAGGAGATAGTAAGAGTAGTTATTTGATGAATTGGGAAAAGGTGAGTAGTTCTAAAGAGCAGGGTGGTTTGGGAATTGGTAGGATTCAAGAACAAAACATGGCATTTGGTGATCAAGAGCATTGATGGGCCCAAATGGTTGGGATTCTGGGCTGGCTAGGGGAGCAACCCTGAGAAGCCGCTGGAGGTCAATCCTGACTTTATTGCCCACTTTCATGCAAAATATAAGGCATGATGTGGTTTCAGGGCAAAGTGTAAGGTTCTGGGAAGATACTTTGGGGGGGGGACTCTCCTTTTTGTCAAACTTTTCCAAGAATTTAAAGGCTGTCCAACTATAAAAATAGTTTAATTGTGGATTTGCTTTCCTTCGGAGAGAATGGTTCAGCATGGGATTTGGGTCTAGGAAGGCCTTTGAGGGATTTTGAAACAAATGAGCTGGTCTCTCTTGTAACCCTTCTTGAAACCTGTGTGTTTTCTTCATTAGGGATTCATGAGAGAATTTGGACCCCTAATACAAATATAGTTGTTTCATGTGTTCCTCCTTTTTTCACTCCTTCCCATTTTGGAAGTTCAACATTTCCTGGTTAAAGAGGTTTGGGGTTGCCCGATTCCCCCTAAAGTAAAGGCTTTTTGTTGGGATGCTGTTAACTGAATCATCAACACCCATGAGAGGCTCCAAAGGAAATGGAAACACTGAATCTCTCTCCTCATGTGTGTGTTCTTTGCTGGAAGAGCGGGAAAATACAAACCATCTACTGTTACATTATCCCTTTTCTTCTAGACTATGCCAGCTTTTCTTTTTGGTATTTGGGAAAACCAGGGTGGCACCAGATGCAGTAATAGACCTTTCGAAGTCAAGTGTTTTTGATGGCTCCACTCAAAGACAATAGGTTGTTTGGTAGTGCATTCACGGGGCGGTGCTATGGGGTGAAAGAAATATGAGGATTTTTGAAGAAAAGTGGAAAACCGAAGAGGAAGTGTTTGAACTTACCAAAATAAGGGTAGCACATTGGGCTGTGATGTGTGGGACGTTTCAAGTGGCTTTATTAATGATCTGCTTCGGGAATGGCAGGTGGTGACAAAGTTTCAGAATACTTGGCAACAAAGGTTGGTAGTTTGGTCCCCTCCTAATCTAGAGGTGCTCAAACTCAATTTTGACGGTTGTAGCCTTGGAAACCCAGGGCCCTCGGGGGTGGGAGGGGTTGTTAGAAATCATGAGGGCAGTATGATTTTAAGTTTATCAGGTCCAGTGGGACAAGAAAATTCCTCTAGAGCTGAACTTTTGGCCTTGGTCCAGGGATTAAAGCTGTTGGTTAGGCAGGATCTGAGGAATGTGGAAGTTGAAGGTGACTGTCAAATGGTTATAGGTTGGATGAAAAAGCAAAACCAAACTCCTTGGAAGTTCAGTTCTTTAGTCAGAACGGCTCAAGCTCTAGTGTGGACTTGAATGCCCCATTCAAGTGGATGCCTAGGAATGCCAATTTTTTGGCTGATTCTCTGGCTAAGGCTGGAGTTGGGAAGTTTAGCTTGGATTGGGGATGCCTAGGACCGGCTACTAATGTGTAATTTGTAATCAGTGCTGTTTCTTCTTTGTTGTATTTCTTTTTCTCTGTTGTGGATGGCCTCTTGGTATGCCCAGCTTTGTACGCTTCTTTGGCTGCAGTTTTGTATGTAGCTTATTTTTAATGACTTTTCTCCCTGTGTGTGTGTATCGGAATCAAAACAGACTCTATTAGCCTCCTACTTAAGCAAAATATCAGAATCAAAATAGACATGGTGGGATATCTGTTTGAAGAGGTTGCAGGCAGCTAGCCAGGAACGAATGGAGGTAACCATTCTTTGGAAGGTTTTTTGTGTTGATTCCCTTTTATCTTAAATAGTCCTTTGATTTTTCTCCTTCCATATGACCCAAGATGTTGCTTATGGGATGGTAGCCCTTTAGGCTCTAGCTTAGGCCTTTGATCTTCCAGCCAGGCAAATGTTCATAGGAAGAAATAAAAACAGTTTCTATTTTTCATATGAAAAATCTCTATTGTAAAAGCAAGTTTTGTTAAGACCATAGTGTATGACAGAAATACCGTCATTCCAGGAACTTGATTTTTATGTAGCCAACTGTTTAGTTCTTAAGGGTTAGTAACTGTTAAGTCCTTAAGTTTGCTGGATTGGGAGCAGGTTATTAAGATACTCCTAGACAGCTTAAAAAAATAATAATAAAGAAGAAAAAGGGGTTTCTAGTTTCTTATTAGTCCAGTCAGTCCTATTGATGGGATGAAACATTTTAGTAAAGAAAGGGGCCTGTAGTCTAGTTTAGTGAACAACGGGCCCCAAGTTAATTGGGCTTGTTTGTAATGCGATAAGCATTTAATGGGCCTGCAGTAGAGCCCATTTAATAGAACAACAGGCCCTAAAGGAATGAATCTAAATTAATTAATTTCTTGTGAGGTGTCCCACTTATTTATAAGGGGATGCCACTTGTCCTATTTTAACAAGAAGGCTATTTTCCTTCCTTTAACCACTTGAAGTGGGGGGACACATGTCACCCTAGGGGAGAGAGTTACTTTCCCTCCTCTAACCACTTTAAGTGAGGGGGGTGATATGTCACCTTAGGGGAGAGAATTATTTTTCCTCCTCTAACCACTTTAAGTGGGGGGACACATGTCATCCTAGGGGGGAGAGTTTTCTTCTCCCTCCTTAACCCACTTTAAGTGAGGGGACACTTGTCACCTTTGGAAGGAAGAATTTTCTTTTCCCTCTTTAACCCATTTTAAGTGGGGTGACACTTGGCACTCTAAGAAGAGAGGAGTGGGGAGTTACTTAACCACCTCCTTCCTCTATAAAAACCCCTCTCCTACAAGGAGAAGGGTCTAATGCCATTTTGCTGGCTAATTCTATTTAGTTGATAGAATTTACATCAACAAGAGACAAACCAAAGGAGAAAGAAGAGAAGGTTGTGGTGTGGAAGAAAAGGGAGAAGAAGAGAAAGAAGAAGGTAGTGATTGTAGTATTCCTCCTCAACCTCTTCATTATGATTCTCCTACAACTTTCTCTATTAGACTTGTGTCTTTCCTTACTCATTTCACATTTCTTTGTTTGTTGTTATTATTATTATTACTTTTTCTTCTCCTTGTCTCATTTTAATTATATCTGAGGGAGATAGCCATCTACAACCTTGTTCATGAAACTTGGTTGATTATGGTTCCTCGCAACCTATTAACCTATGTGTGAGGGGGAAAACCGTCTACAACCTTGTTCATGAAACTTGGTTGATTATGGTTCCTCACACCATGATAATGCACATAACCACAATTTAAAGGCCATTTTTAGCCTTATTGATGAAATATGGCATTTATGACACCTATTTACTTGTTATGTATAAAAAGTTTGTTTATTTGTTTGCTGGTTTTCTCTCAAACAAAGAGGGAATATATACTAGAAAATTCTGTAGAAAAATGATACTTAGTTTAGTCTATTCATTTGAACTTCTGAATCAGAATCAAATGGTTTTTTCTGCCCCTAGTAGAGATGTAATTAAGGGAATATCTACGTGATTTCCTGAATGGGGCTTACCCAAATAACAAAAAAACCCAGTTATTAGTCTAGTTGGGTGAATTATGTTATGTGAGAAATTATACTAAAAAAATTTTCCACTAACAGTAACCAACTACCCCCTTCCTCTGAATGAGTTTGGCTAGTTACTACTCCTTTCGTGCACAAACTAACTTCTCTTTTGGTGCATGTATCCAGGTTATGTTTTACACATTAGCAGTGGTGACATTTGGTACTGCTGTTCCAGCTGGTCAATTTATTCCAGGAATAATGATAGGATCAACATATGGACGACTTGTTGGCATGTTCGTGGTCAACTTCTACAAGAAACTCAACATTGAAGAAGGAACGTAAGTCTCTCTCTCTCTCTCTCCACACACACACAAAATGTGCTTATGCACAAAGCTGGATCGCAAAATGGAGATTTAGGTACCCTAACTGCTTGGAACTGATTTGTCATGGAATATTGTTATGAATCACATATTGATGGATTATAAGTTTCCTACGGTAATCTTCAAAGGCTACCACCACTTATGGTATTCTAATTTCTAAGATCTGTCAAATTTGATATCTGGGAAGAAAAATGTCTATTGTGTTTTACCAATATTTTTTTTCGTGTACCCAGTTTCAACTGTGTTGATATTTTAATTTTTTAGTCATATAAGCAAAACCATTGCTTGGTATAGTGGTAAAATTTCTAGTTGACAAGTGCGAGAGCACAGTTTCGAGTTTGAGAGCATCCACTGTGTCAAAAAAGCCAAGGGTTAGGTTTGTATCCACTCTACCCCTTCCAAGACCCCAGATAGCTAGGACAAACATTGGTACTGGCCTTTAAAGATACAAACATGATTTGCATTTTTTCTGACCTTAATTTTGAGTCTAGAACTTTATTTCGAGTATAGTTCTATTTACTGCATGAAAGACAACATAGCTTCCTCTACTTGATGCAGAAATGCAAAAACAGATTTTGAAACCTATCTAGTTATTTGATATTTAAGTAGAACAAATACAAAGCAGTGATAAGGTAATTTTAGTCTAAAGAGGCTCTTTTGGACTATAAACTAGGGTCTGAGGTAAAATCTTTTATACTAAGAAAGTTATTGACAATAATGATTACAGGACCAAGAAGACTATTCATACTGAAGACTTAACCTGCTAGCAATGTCATCCATTAAGAAATCTAATCTCGTCCTCACACTAGAGCTTACATAAGAATATTTAGAAAAAAACTCAGTTCTAACTTCTAAGTAGTGTGTTTATGACCACTTCTGAATAGTGTCTGGATTAAAGACAAGAAAGTAAACGCAGAAGACAGAATGCAATGTTATAGCATTACCCCCACCCCCACCAAAATAAAAGAGCTTACATAAGAATATTTAGAAAAAAACTCAGTTCTAACTTCTAAGTAGTGTGTTTATGACCACTTCTGAATAGTGGCTGGATTAAAGACAAGAAAGTAAACGCAGAAGACAAAATGCAATGTTATAGCATTACCCCCTCCACCCCCACCAAAAAAAAAAAAAACCTACTGCTGCAGCATGCTATGGGAGGCACTGTTCACCATTCGTGGTGGTTAAACAGTCAAGTCTATTCTTTTCCTTGATGAATTTTCATTTGCTTTGGTCATTTACTTTTGTAAAAATATGACAATAATTGTCCATCTAAATTTATGAGTCATCTAATGGAGGTAGAGAATGTTCTCAGTCTAACCTCTGATTATTTATCTTCCTGTTTAGCTTGTTTAGACGTTTTTGCCAATTCTGCTTCTTTGTGGTTTACAGTTGTTAATGTTGACTATGCAGGGGTATTTTTGTCTTTATGCTTATGTTTAAGTTGCTGATGTGCAAAGTTATGTTAGATCTTATGTCCCTGTAGGGGCAAAGGTGTCATTTCCAGATTAATAGAAATATAAAAACAAATCTGGCCGAATGGGAGAGACTGATTTTTCTCTCTTGTTCGAACCAGAACTTTCTCTCCTTCTATTCTCTTCTCTTCTTCTTCTCTCTCTTTTCCTCTTTCTTTTATTTCTGTTGTTATCACTCTAACAGAATTCAAGGGCAGACCGAATTCTAAACAGTCTCCAAGTTTCAGGATATCTTACAAGAACCCACTATATTCTTTGGGTCTTTGATGCTTGAATTATGTCTACTTTCATTTTACCCATATGTTTGTACCTGCACCAATGTGGAACTAGACATGATTTTTGGTGGTGTTGATGTAATAAATAATATTTGCATTGTACACCATCTTGCTTCAAGGTGTTTTTTTCCTCAACCCATGGTGGAAATCTGTCATGATTTTTGGTGTTGTTGATTCTAATAAATAAGATTTGCATTGCACACCATCTTGCTTCAAAGTGTTTTTTCCTGAACCCATGATGGAAATTGCAGGTATGCTCTACTTGGTGCTGCTTCTTTCCTTGGAGGTTCAATGCGGATGACAGTATCCCTTTGTGTGATTATGGTTGAAATTACCAATAATTTGAAACTCCTACCTCTCATAATGCTTGTTCTTCTTGTATCAAAGGTATGTGTTAACTCTTTTAATTCTATTATTAACATCTAGACAACGAACCAACCTTGCTAAGCCTTTCTTTTGCAGGCTGTTGGCGATGCTTTCAATGAAGGTTTGTATGAAGTGCAAGCTCGGTTAAGGGGAGTTCCATTACTTGAGTCAAGACCTAAATATTATATGCGAAAAATGACAGCAAAGGAAGCCTGCAGGAATCAAAAGGTCAGCTACTTAGAGTGCTTTTCAATTTCTTCTTTGTGCTAATATCCCTGCATCAAGATTTCAACTTAAAGGTTAAAGGCTTGACTTGTGTCAATGGAAGGTTGTCAGCTTCCCACGTGTTGTTAAAGTTGCAGATATAGTTTCTATTTTGCAGAGCAGCAAGCACAATGGGTTCCCTGTGGGTGATTCTGCTTTTTCTTTGTCTTCTCATTTAATATTCTTTGGATCCTTTATAATTATTTTAATGTCTCCTTGGCGTGTAGGTAGTGGATCACACAAAGAATGGAGAGGCACTTGTCATTGGACTCATACTTCGTAGGTATAACTTGCTTAACCTTGTTTGCATGCTTTTTATGATTTTGTTTTTGTTAAAAGCAGTAATCTGCTTCAACTATCTTCTGGTGTTTGGGAATTTTAGTTGGGAAATAAATGTACTGAGTGACTGGTTCTTGCTGCAGCCACTTGTTGGTGCTTCTGCAGTCTAAAGTTGATTTCCAGCATAGCCCTTTGCCCCATGATCCAAAAGGTGGATCCGTACCAATCATGTAGGTGGACGCTTAATATTAATCTTAGATCTTCCCTTCATACTCATTTTCCAAAATGAACAGAAGTGGCTAAATGCTCCAGACACAATTTCAGTGACTTCGCAAAGCCTGTCTCCAGTAAAGGGATATCCTTAGATAAGATTCATCTAAGTCAAGATGATCTGGAGATGTACATAGACCTTGCTCCTTTTCTAAATCCCTCTCCATATGTTGTCCCTGAGGATATGTCTCTGGCAAAGGTAAGCATCATTTTGTATTCAGAGGTTTGCACTTTATTTGCATATTGTTGCATGCACTGCTATACATCAATGAAACATTGTTTATAACAGTGTGTATCATACTGGTATTGCAGGTGTATAATCTTTTTCGTCAATTAGGATTAAGGCACATATTTGTTGTCCCTCGTGCTTCTCGTGTTATTGGTTTGATTACTAGGAAAGATTTGTTGGTCGAGGTACCTAGCTGGATTCCTTAAATGTCTTTCCTCTTGATTTATATACATGGTTATTGACAATTGCTGCTTGGGATGCAGGAAAATGAGGATCTTGCTACAGTGGAGCTTCAATCAACTAGTGTAAGGTCTTGATGCAGCTATACCCATATTATGTCTCTTCACCGTATTCTTATAGTTATACCATGGTATTTTAAAAATTTGAATTTGTGGTGTAAATTTCTATATTCGGACAGTTATATACCCCCACCCTTCCAACTGAGCTTGTGGTTCATAGATAGGGGTGGGGTGTGAGTATGGATTATAGAAGAAAAAGCATTTCAGTTGGACCCCAATGAAACACTGAAACATGAGTGACAGTAGAAAGGAAGGGTCCATTTTGGTCACATCGTCAGACTATCAAGTGTAATTTGGGGGGTGGGGGTGGGATGGGGAGATAGGTGGATTTATGATTGATAAGGTGGAGGCTGAAGATGCATCTAGAAAGAAGAAACAATGAACCCAGTGAAACACTGCTGAAACATGAGTGGTGGCATCTGTGCCGGACTGTGGATGAACCCATTTTAGCAATCCGTTCAATCCCAGTAGGTTCCATAATGCATTAAGAAAAATGAGTTGCAAAAGCAACAATGATAACCTAGACATGGAGCCATGATTCAACTCAAGCATTAATTGGGTAGGTATTCACATATGTTTCAATGCATTTGTATTCTAGGTGCCATGAAAACTAATATTTGACAGATCCTTAGAGCAATACAATCATCAATTCCCTATACGAAATTGTTGAGATTTCAAGTTACAAGTTTTGTTGAGCAAGAAAAAATGATGGATTAAAGAAAAAAATGATTGCTAAACCTGGGATTTTGTGCAGATACATGTGGTTTATGGCTGTTCTATTTTGTCTTTCTATGATTAGGGGCACTGAACACTTTACCTCTCTATGGGGCAGTAGCAATAGAACTGCTCAAGTTTGTTGTGTTCTCCTCATTTAGAAATGGTATTGAAGGAAAATTTGTCTGATCTGTTATTTGCAGTACTAGGATGACTGCTCACCATTATCTACTCTTGAAATATGAGTACCTTGTGTGGCTAAGTTTTTTCACCTAGTGAAGGAAGATTTATAATTTTTCTTTATCAAGAAGAAAATGAGTATAAATGCCCTTTAGAAGAAAAACGTTACTTGCTTTTCCATTGTTGAAGTTTGTTGAGCATAGCTACATCAAGTTCTCTTCATCATAGAAGGTTTTAGAAACTGTAAATAATGCTAAAGTACTGGATAGGATAATGTAGAAGGGATAATAGTTGAGCTAGTTTAACATGCATCTCAACTCAAACCCAAAAAAGCGCTATTCCAATTATTTGAGGTTGGCTATACAAAACCTATTTAGGATGTTTTATGTAAATGAGTAAATCCCATCAAGAGGCATGCCTCCTGGCAAAATTTCAAGTCTTAAGTTAATTGCTCACCACCTCAACACATGTCCACTTTGGCCTTCCTCTTGCTCTTCTGGAGTCTTCTATTTGTACCAAATCACTTCTCATTGGTGCACTTATCAGTCATCTTTGCACCTGGTCAAACATTCTTGATTGAATTCATCTCTCTTTTCTCTTGACCAATTGGGGCTTCTCTTAAGTCTTTCAGGAGCATTCATTTCTAACCCTTAATCTTTTAAGTCTTTCAGGTGCATTCATTTTTTGGATTTGTTGTTACATTTCCAGAAAATGAGTATGGCTATTTTTTTTTTTTGTTTTTTTGATAGTTAAAAATTTCATTAATTTGGAACTTGAATCTGATACAAAGTGAGCATAGCTAATTTTTTTTTGACAGGTAGAAAGTGAGCATAATGTCACGGGGTGACACAATGGGGTGCTGGGCTAGAGGTTTTCTAGATGTTTCTTGAGGCTTTTAGCCAATTCTGCATGTTTCTGGGGTGTTCTAGAGTGTTCTGGGGTGTTCTCCATGTGTCTCGAAGGGTCTAGATGTTGGTGGAACTCTCTAGAATCTTGTGGAACAATCTAGGTTTGTGTGGAACAACCTAGAGGGGTTGGGAGCAATCTAGACGTCCTCTAGAGTATTCTTGTATCTTATGGAGAAGGCATCCCCTAGAAGAGTGTAGAAGGTAGAATGTTCTAGAGGTGCTTTTAGATGATGCCAAGTGTACATAGTTCTAGAGGATTCCTGGAGGGGGTTAGTGTATAAATAGGGGTCCCCTCCTTCATTTGCAACAAGCATCCAAGTTGTAAGAGCATTCTTTGAGTTGTAAGCTTTCTTCTAATGCAATACAATATCTTCCTCTTACAATATTTGGTGTGCTCTTGTGTTCCTTGGTGTGTGTCCTTAGCACTTAAGCAACCTAGCAAGAAGGGTCTTGGTTATACAGTTTGGCTGACTTACTTGGAGGGCCAAGTGAGTGCCACACAACTTAGCCAACAGGAGCAGTTGGGTTATGACAGTAAGCTAAGATGAAGATAGTAGATGGTCATATTGCTTATCTTAAGATTGCTTGTCCAAAACCTGGATAAAAGAGGGTTTTTTGGGCTGGGCTTCAGCCAAACCAGTATTAGCATGGATCCCATAGTTCTGAAATAGGGTTTGTCTGCGGGTAAATAATAGGGTTATCTTGAGACATTGTCTAAATAAAATATGGGGAATATCCTGTTTGCATGTATTTTGTTGCACAATCATATGGGCTGCATGGTCACTGATCAGTTTCCAGCAAGAAAAAAGCCTTGCATTTAGGGCTGTTAATGGACTGGATATTGGTCCAGCCTGATTTGGTCCAATAGGAGTCCATTACTGATGGACCAAGTTTTAATTCAGATTGGGTCCACTCCAAACCCAGTTCTTTGACACTCCTGCTCTTTTCTTCTATCAGTGGACTGGATACTGGTTCAACCCAACCTAGTCCAACATAAATCCATTAGAGATGGTCCAGGTCCAATCCAATCTAATAAATACTTAGGACCATTAAGTCTGGATTGGTCCAATTCAATGTCTTATTGGACCATCCAACCTGCTCAGATTGATTTTTGATTTGGATGGGGTCCAACCCAAATCCGGTCCATTGATACCCTTATTTGCATTTTGAGTGGCTCTTAGTAGGGGTATGAGCATTTGGTTTATTTGGTTAAAAACCAAACTGAATAAACCAAAATTTTAAAAACCGAATTAGAAAAATGAAAACTGAACCGAAACCAAATTAGAGGAAAGCCAAAATAAATGAAACCAAAATTTTCGGTTCGGTTTTCGGTTAAAACTGAATTTAAAAAATATATATACTATATACTATATTATATATAATTATATATATCATAACATAATATATAAATATATTACATATTAAATATAATATGTTATGTATTATATATTACATGCTATATAGCAAAGTTTTGTTAATTCGGAATTTTTGGTTAACCGAATTTCTAATTCTAAAACCGAAACCGAAATATTTAAAAACCAAAAAACCGAACTGAATTAACCAAAAACTGAAATAACTGAAACCGAAATTTTTGGTTCATTTTTTCGGTTTTAACCGGATAATGCTCACCCCATCTCTTAGTATTTTATCCAGTATAAATAGTTTTTTCTTTGTTTGGTAAAATATTAACTATAAAATTATGTAAACTAGTTATATAATTTGACCAGGGTTCACAAATCATGGAAACAGCCTCGTTGTTACGTGCAGGGGTAAGGCTGCGTACATCTGTCCCTCCCCAGACCCCGCATTGGCAGGAGTCTCGTGCACTGGGCCTGCCCTTTTAGTTACATATGCTACGTGTTTAATTTAACTCTGCTATTATTCTTGTTTGTTGCCCTCGTACACAGCCCTTGCCACCTAGGACTGTAAACTCTCATATGCAGCTTTTTTTTTAATCTTTTGATATTTTTCTCACACAAATCATTTTCTTTATTTAAAACCTTGTAAATTCTGGTTCATGAATAGAAAAAAGAACAGAACTGAACCAGTCAGCTAACATGATTTCTGATTCTCTCTATTTTTCTGGGCAGTTCTCGTAGGCATGATAAAAGAGCAGTTGGAAGAAGTACAGAAGCAGAGCACCCACTTCTTGATGGTCTTCTTGTTGAAAATCCATTATAATAGTAGATATGGCTCTGTTTCCCAAGGATGAATTCTTTCAATTTCTTCCTCTGTATTAACCTTCCTAGGCTTAGTGGTCATAGCATGCACTTGATGTGATTCCTAACATGGACGAGTTCATAAATTAGAGCCACCTAACATGGACGAGTCCATTTATGAAACAGAAAAAAGGTATAGTCAGATAGATCATAGAAAACCAGGCAGAAAGCTGTTCGAAAGGTTGGTATATATATGACGTTTGTGGTCTTGAAATTGTATCCAAACTGGCAGAAATTTCTCACTATTTCCAATTAGAAAATTTAATTTCTTGAAACTATGTTACATTCCTATAGATAGCCAGTTAATGATACGTACATTGACAGCTTATGGACTACAGAATTTGGTTGTCTTACGGTAGTATAGTCCATGCATTCTACATTTCTACAGTTGTGCTTATCAATTATGGGGTCCATGGTGTTGAAATCCACCAAGAATGCTAGATTTTCTGGTAGTTAAGATCCATCAAATAAGTGGGGTGATGCATAAAAAATCAGGTATGATTAGATATCTCTAAATCATCTGATTCAAGCAAGGTTTTAACAAGGCTTAAGGCATAGGTGAGGCGCAAGGTGTAAGCCTCAAAATATATATTCTTTTTTTATGTGAATTATATGTATCTGAATTTTTATTTCGGTAATATATTTATAATCTTTTCTATCTAAATTAAATAATCTATCTATATAAATATATATTTAATTTTATTTGTAATTTGTATGCATTTAGGGATGTAAATTACAACAACCTGAATTTGTTTATAATTTTTCCGGTAAATTAGGGGGTTGTGACACTTTAGCCTCTCCAAACTCTGTTTTGCGACAAAGACCCCTTGTACTTCTAGATTGCAGTAATTTGCCCCTGCTGTTACCATCCCATCAATTGAATATATGGAAATTTCCATGTGTCAGTCGTGTAAAGTTGTACATTTTTAAAACCCTAAACTAACCTGATGTGTGGTTTTTAATCAATTTCTTGTTTTGCTATTTTTTACAATGATTACAATTTTTTATAATTTTTCTTGTACAAGTTGTAGATGATAATGGCGAATTTAAAAGTTTGCTTATTGTTATTGTCAAGTGTCAGCCCAAGACTCTTGAATGGGCAATTTGGTAAGTTTAATTTTGTCATTAATGCCTTTAACTGAGGGGGTTTCGTTTTTGGGATTTTGAGAGTGGGGAAAGTTGGGATTGTGAATCCCATTGACCAAGAAATTTATATTCTTTTTTTTTCAGATTTATATGGGGACCATGGGGAAAGTTTATTTTCCTGGGTATTATTGGATAGGATCAAGAAACCCATCTCTTAGGTGGGTGAATTAACTTTCCCATATGGGGGAAGGTTTTCAACACTTGAATGCGATAAAAGTGCCCCTTTTGATGATAAATTGGCTAAAATGGTGATTATTTTATTTACTTTGGTAAATAAAAGAACATGGGCAAATGCGCTTACCCAAATAAGTGCTTCCCAAGAAACACTTACCTGGGTATGTGCATTTACTTGGGAAAGTAACTTACCAAAAAGAGAATGGGGCCTGAGTGTCTGTTTGGGAGGGTTGAAGTGTAGCGGCTTCTAATTTTCCAAGGTGGCCTCAGACAGCTATAAGCTATGTTTTTGGCGAAATATTTAGAGAGCCAAAATCGGCTATCTATCAATCATTTGAAGGGTTGTCTACTTGAGCCTTTTTGCATAGTTTATCTTGAGCTAGAGCAATTAAAAGCAGTTGAATGTTCAACCCAGTCCTCCCAAACTAGCCCTAATTGGGGTCAAATAAGGGTGGCCACAAGTCGAGCTTTTCATGAATTGTTCGAGCTCGGCTCAGCTTAAACCAAGCTTCAAATTGAATTCAAGCCTAGTATATAGGTTTGTTTGTTAATCGAGCCAAACTTGAGTATAATAAAGCTTGGCTCTTGAGGTTCACGAGCCTAACATGCATATATATATATGTAATTTTTATATATAATAATAATTAATTTTTTGTAATCCTAAATTTTTTATATGTATATTTTTTTAATTTTATAAGACATTTAATTCACAGTTGAGAGCCGAGTTGAGCTCAAACTTTTGAGCTTTTGACTTGAGTCGAATTTGAGTTGAAGTCTCTAGTTCGAATCAAGATCGAGTTCGAACTTGATAGTTTATTAGTGAGACAAGTTTGAATAGTCATATATTTGGCTCGGCTCGAAACCACCCCTAGGGTCAAATAAGTGCATGGCCATGTTTTGTTCAGGAGGTCTAAGTGATACAACTCCTTAAGTAAATCGTAGGTGCTTGTATTTCTTTGTCAACTTACATATTTACTTTTTAATACATTTATATTCTTCTTAATTTTTAAAATTTATTTCATTTATAATGTTTTACAAACACACACAATATATATATACACATACATCTTTCAATAAATTAATTTATACAATTTTTAAATGAATATTGTTCATGATATACAATTGCTTTATTGGAACTAAATGGCTTGCAACTAATTTAAAGTGGATAAAAATACTTTCACAATTTTGTTATATTGACATTTCTATATTATTTCTTTTTACTAAGGGAAATCATAATCCTTGTTTTTATTTTGTAAATTGGTGGGTACTACTGTCACAGATGTCAAAATAGTGAGTGAGCTCTAGAACTTCATCCTTGATGGGTTTTATCAAATACGTGTGGAATACCTTTCTATCATGGAAAATGTCAGATAAAAAAAAGTATAATTTTTATCTAACAAAAAGTATATATATAATTTGAAGTCAACCTAAATAGGGGCACGCGGCACCATTAACAATTTTAGCAAAACTCTGTTATGCAGATTAACAAGTTAAATTTGAGGTGTGACGTGGTAAAGCACTCTGCCATATCTAACTTGAGGTGCTAGGCCTTTGCCACATTAACAAGGTGCTTGATACGAGGCATTTTGCCTCCCTTTTGCATTCGTGTAGAACTCAAGTGCAAAGGCTATTAAAAAAGTTTCTAAATATCGATAAATCCAACACGTCGGTAGAGGTATATCGGATAGTAGAATTATTGTTTTTTTTTTTTATTTTTATTTTTTTTTTCAAATCTTCCTCCACCCCTGGACTGGTCAAAACCCCGATACACCCTCTGTAGGAGTGTATCGAGGTGTTCCCGATACAATACGTATCAGCCGATACACGCTGATACATAACGATTTTTTGAACCGTTACATTCATGTAGATTTCACTCTTTCTAAATAAATTAGGTTAATTATAATTCAAACCTAATCCCATGTGTTAAATTAAATATAAAATCCAACCTAAATGCTTTGAATAGAGCAATGTTTTCAAGTCATTGTTGATTCGGTAGGTCGAACTGTTTGAACTGTCATCCGGCCAAGATTTCAGGTTCGGTTCAGTCAAGACCCGCTAGACAGTCAAAACCATTGACTTGGTCAAGAACCATTCGATTTGGTGACCTAGTCGGATTGTACACTCAATACATGCAAACTTTCGGAGGCCATAACTTGCACTCCGATATTCGATTGGGGTGATTTTTTTTTATTTTGGATAATTTTTCGAGATTTATGTGTCCCAAGGAGTTGTAGGCTCCTTGCCCTACTATTTTTGTGAAAAAAACCCTTTTTTGACCTCAATTTGCAAATTTTAATATTTTTTGTAAATAAAAAATTTAAAATCATAAATTATATATAAAATAATACATATAACATATCTAAAACATATTTATACACACACACATATATATGTGTGTGTGTGTGTGATGACATGGCATATATATATATGTGTGTGTCTGAATCGGTTGACCCAGCTGGTCGAATCAGTGACCCACAACCCCAAGGCAAAAATGATTCGGCCTACAAGTCAATTTTTAAAACATTGAAATAGAATAACTACTAATCAGCAGTCATGGTCCTCATGGAGGCACAGATGGATACCAATCAACTTATTATGGTTGAGTTGTACTCAAGTACGAGGTCATTTACTCCGGATCCAGTGCGTTTGGACTTGAAGGGATTTTCTCTTCGAGTCCCTTAAAGTTTTGACATGTCATTCAGTGTTCTACTAACCATTACTTACAACCGGCTGAAACTTTATGAGTGAAAAAAATAATTTTAAATAAAAAAATTGATAACTTTTTAAAGCTAATATTGACAGAAATTTCCAAAGCCCTCATGTTCTTAGACTTTAACCTTTCTCCCCCAACCGCTTAACAACAACAAGCCTTCGTCAATAGTGTTCAGACCACAATAGAACGGTGACTGTGATTTTAGCGGCAACGACAACGGTATTAACAAAAATTTCAAACACCAAGGGTATTCAAAGGAAAGCTGATATCTATGTCTAGGGTTTTTCATCCTTCCTTCTTGAATGCCGATGATAGAATCGTTTTTTATTTTCTTTTTAATTCCAACAAATAGTAATGTTGTATGAATGTTTGGAAGTCTTTTCCTTTGTATCTATGGAATACTAGTGAAGGAGGTTTCGAGCTTGGCTACCTTTGATTTTAGGTCTCTCAAGCAGTCGAGGTTTCGAGCCAAGGTCTCCCTCAATTGTCGAGGTGTTAAACCGAGGTCTCCCTCAGCTGCTGAAGTGTCAAGCTGAGGTTTCCCTAGCAGGCGAGGTGTTGAGCTAAGGTCTCCCTTAGTTAATAAGGTGTCGTTCAGGTCTCCCTCAATTGTCGAGGTGCTGAGTCGAGATCTCCCTTAGTGACCGAGATGCTGAGCCAAGATCACCCTCAGCGGTCGAGGTGTCGTCTAGCTTGAAGTTTGAGCTCGGCTCAACTCGAACTTGACTACCTTTGATTGTAGGTCCCCTAGCAACCGAGATGCCGAGCTAAGGTTTCCCTTAGTTGGAGAGAGAAAGTGGCATTTTTGTAATTTAAAAGGAGAGAGAAATTGCATTCTTGTAATTTGTAAGAAGAGAGAGAGAGAGAGAGAGTTGGTAGGAGAGAGTGGCATTCTTATAATTTGAAAGAAAAAAAAAAACAAAAGAGAATTAGTAGAGAGTGGCATTCTTATAGTTTCTAAGAAAAAAAACAAAAAATTCTATTAGATTCCATTTCCCTCATCCTTAGCAAGTCCTTCTTATGTACACATTTCACCTTAATATATTTATATAGATATAAATAGATTTCTTTTTTGGTTTTTTGTGCTATTTTACATTTGTTGTTTGAGTTAGCCTGTATTCATTGTTCATAAAACTTCAACCATTAATGGGAAGATAAAGTCTTCTTGCGGTTGTGGCTTAAGATCTGCAAGACAAACCCAAGACACAAGGTTGTCTTCTTCTTCTTTCATGCAAATCTTCTACTTCATACGAACAAAAAATCTAAAGCCCTCACGTTCTCTTCTCTGTTCTCAGACTCAGACCTTGCTCACTCAATCAATAACAACTGTAGTTTACCCCTGTTTTGGCATGCCAAATGGAAAAATGAAATAAAGAGAACGAAAAAACAGATAAGATCTCAATATCAAAAGAACCGTTCATGGGATGCTCTGTTCTATTTCATTTTCCTCATCGATTTTGCTAACTTAAATCACTGGTAACGATAGGATTAAATTAGGGGAAATGATAAGCAAAAACCATATTTTAGCATCCACAGGAGGTGCCTTGGCCTTAGGCTTCTTTAGTCCAAGAAATTCTACCAAGCGGTATCTTGGTATATGGTACAATAACATTTCCGTGTCAGTTCTACAAGTACTCGGTTTGGGAGCAGATCTTGAGCGAAGTCAAGCGGTTGATGCATCAGTACCCAGATGAGGAATTGAGCATAAACATGACCAGTCACAGCCTGGGTAGTGCGTGAGCGATGCTAAGTGCTTATGACATAGTAGAGACGGGCGTGAATGTGAAAGAGGATGGCCAGGCAGTTCTGGTGATGGCTTTCTCATTCTCGGGACCAAGAGTTGGGATTGTGATTTTTAAGGTGCAGGTGGAGAGGTTGGGGATGAATGTTCATGACACGATGCCAAAAGTTTCAGGTATACTGTTCAACGAGCATGTGTCGGAGTTGCCATGGTGTTACACATTGGAGTAGAGCTCATACTAGACCACGAGCACTTTCACTCAATTTTTATATTTAAAAATATTTTATCAGTCATAAAGCTTCAACCTGTTGCAAGTGATGGCCAGTTGAACATCGATTGATGTGTCAAAATTTTAGTGGACTCAAAAAAAAAAGTCTCTCCGAATCCAAACGCACAGGATCCAGAGTTCCTAGACCCGTCCAATCCTATTCGTATATGTCACCTTCTGCAAATTAATTTGAAATTGATGGACTTTTGGTTCTAATGGCGGATGGACGCCAAAATTTTATCAAATCTCTCTTTTCCGTTGCTCTATTCCCCTCCCTCATAGTCTCTTCCCCTCTCTTCCCACCACCCCTTCACCGTTGCTGATTCATAGCGTGAAACTCATCCATGCAACTGAAACTCATCCATAGTAAAAGATGTTATTGCTGCCATCCTTGCCATTGATAGCTTCAACGCTGCAACTGAGCAACTTCTTACAGTCAAAGACGACTCTGGGTAGGCACTCTGACGCTCAAGTCAGTAATGGAAGGTGGGTGGTTGGGCCGAGCAGTTGAGAGAAACGTGTTGGTCCAAGCAAAGGCAGAATAGCAGTATGAGGGCTGAAGAGTAAAAAATCTGTTACCTTGAGCAGGGGTTACTTATTTATACTCGAAAGTCTGTGTCCTATTTGGATGAGACTTCTAGGATTATCGAGATGAAGTTGTCCGTCGAAGTCTTCAGAATAAGTCCTAATCCCCAACGGAACTGTCTTCCACTATAAATATGGGCCAGCAATAGCAAACATAAACTAGCTCTAGATTGCAACACCTGATTCTGTTTAAATATAATTATGATTTTGCATTTCTGTGACTTTTAGATGATTAAACATGCCATGGATGAGTTCCATTTAATGAATTAACCAGGCTGAATTATATTGTTATTGATTCTGGGTAATAATCCTTATCAAGGAAATACAAAACTGAAGAGTGGGAATGAAGGATTATATCATTGACCAAAAAACAACAGTAACAACAAACATTCTACTACATTTCTTTGGTGACTGTAGGCTTGTTAATGCGGTGTTGTTAATAATTTACCATTTCTTTCAATAAACAAATGGTAAATTAGATGCATAATTCAAGTCTCAAAAACTTCACCATGACAATTGTGGACATCGTTATACTTCTATGGTGTTTACCAAAAAAACATCTATAATTACCCAAGTTTCTTGTTATTTTCTATCACTAACTTGCCTGTATTTAATTTATTGGGGAGTAGTAAGGGAGTATTCCAACAATGAAGATGATCCCAATGTGTATCAGAGTTGGGATGAATTTGATCAAATCAACTGAGCTTGTTCTGAAGAATAGGGTGATCTGGGTCATATCTGATTATGTGAAATATACCTCAGCTGAGGGTATCAACGGCAAGGATGGCAGCGGCGATATCTTTCACTGCAGGAAGTGGCTCAGTTGCAGCGTCGTCAGACGACAGTGAATGGATTTCATGCTATGAAGTCGGTGAGGGTGAAGGGGCGGTGGAGAGGGAGGGGAAGAGAGCAGCAGAATGGAGAGGTAGGTCAGGTTGGAAAAGTATGGATTGGTTCTGATTTTCACTGCAGAGGTATAAACATTCAAAATGTTAAAAACCCTCATTCTATACACCAATGCCCGCCTCTGAATTCACATCAATTCAGAGTTGACACCCACCCCAACTGTACTTCGGGCCTAAAAATTCTGACCCTGGGCTGAACCGTCATTCTCCATTGTTTTTATAAAATTTTGGCATCCATCTGCCTATTAAAATTAAAAGTTCGTTAGTTTTAAATTAATTTGGAGAAGGTGACATGTTTGAACAGGATTGGGCGGGACAGAATTTTTCGACCCCAATACTCGTCCCTCATATGCTCCAAACTAGGATGACTTCGAGGCCCATCATGTGGGCCATCTTGTAAAGCCAGAAGTCACTGTGTTCTGACATGGACACTAATTAAGTGTTTGTATGGCATGGTTGCCGTTGCTCCAGAAAACAGCACCACATTAGCGCCACGTCGAAAAAAATGATGCTCTAGGAAATAGGTGTTTGTTTGGAACCGTTTTTCCATAAAAAAAATGTCTCTCCAAGCCATGTCTTGAAAATCGGAAAGGCATGGCTTGGAGCAATGCCAAATTTGGCATTTCCTAAAGCTGCAGCTCGTTGCTGTCAGCAGGGATGTATGGTGGCATTGGATAATGGGTACCGGTGCTGAAAACGTTTGCTGGAGCATTGGTACCAAATAGAAAACGTTGCTGTTGCTCTGGGAAACATCCTACCTGGCAGCAACGATTCTAAACAAAAAAAGACATAATTTTCTCAGAAAACGGTGCTTCAAACCCATACATCAGCAGCACTGTTTTCTCATCTGCAGCATCGATGCCAAACATATACTAAAACTGTAAAATATATATGCAGGTTTCTAACTTTTCAATTTTCACCAAACACAACATTTATGATTTCCATAGGAGACCCACGTTACAGAGTCAAAGCCTGTGTGAATACCCTTGCAATAGGCACACTATAGTAACTGTGATTGTTGGTGTTGATGCTATATGGGTGATCATTTTAGAACGACCCGGCCCAGCCCACACAAGCAAGAGGTGGAAGAAAGGGGAGTTGTAGTGTTACATTGTTTTGGGCAGGATATTGAAGATAGTCAACCATTTTGGCCTTGTTCGCTTTTCGATAAGTTACTTACCTAGGTAAATGTAGTTACTTGGATAAGTTTTTCTTGGGAAATACTTACCCGCGTAATTGCATTTACCCATGTTCTTTTATTTCATGTAAATAAGGCAATGACCATTTTAGCCATAAAAATTCATTATTAAAAGGGGCATTTTTGTCCCATTCAAGTGTTGGCAACTTTCCCCCTAGGTGAAAAAGTTATTTACCCACTTAGATGATGGGGGTAAGTGGTACCCAGGAAAATAAACTTCCCTGATCTCCACATAAATCGAAAAAAAGAACATGGGATTTTTGGTCAATGGGAACCAAAATCCCATTGACCAACTTGCTCCCCTCTCAAAATCTGAGAAAAGAACACCCCTTTGAGTGACCTAATTGCCATTAAATCTATACTATTATTAAAAGTGTGAATGAGAGTGTGAAACTTTTGTTTGACTAAAATACCCCCATTTTTGAATTTGTTCATAATTTGAATGACCACTTTCCTCCTCATTTATATCTCTCTCATTAAATCTTATATTTAAAGTATTAACTCCAATTAACATTCATTGAATCTTGTTCTTGATTAGAATACCCCCTTTTTGAATTTGTCCCATTTCTAATTGTGAGGGCACAAAATGTAATTTGAACTAGTACATTTATTCTTGTTCAAATTTCTATCATCAAATCTTATATTTAGTGTATTAACTCACATTCTCTCATTGAATTCTATATCTAAGTTATTCTTTTAAAAAATAAATTATATCAATTTGATTTATATCCAATGATTTTGTAGATTTAAAATACACGCTTTTTAAAATTGACCCCAAAAATGAAATTATTCTTCCATCTTGGTGGCAAGTATGCAATTCAACCATCTGGGTCAAATGGGTCAATCCATGATGTAATAATTAAATAAAAACTTTTAAAATAGAAATAAATAAAAATATAGAAATATTTGCATATCTCTTATGTTTTATATTAATCATATAAAAGGAAAATAAGAGTGATAAATAATAATTATTCTTATTAATGTTGGAATGAAATATAAATTTAAAACCAACTTAAAAATATATTTACGTGGTGGAAGTCAACAATTCAACCTTTTGAGCCAAATTGTCAACCCTTGATATCATAATTAGGTAAAAAAAATGAAAAAAGAAAGACAAAAAACACAAAACATTATGTAATAATACAGAAGTTTTATAAAAAAAAATTAAGCACTCATCTAATATTTTATATAAATCACATTAAAGAAAAATAATTGTGATAAAAATGGTTGCTTTTATTGATGTTTGAAATAAAATATAAAATTTAATACTTACCCAAAAATTAAATTGTTTTCCTCATAGTAGGTAAATGGTTCAACCTTTTGGGTCATGTGTTAACCCTTGTTCTCCTTATTAAATAATAAAAATAAAAAGAATTATAAAATATAAAAAATTATGAAAAAATATAAAAACATTGTAAAAAGCATTTGGACACATCTCTAATATCTTATACTAATCATATGAAAAATCAAATATGGCAAACAATTTTTTTAATTTTTTCTTGATAATGGAAATAAAACACAAAATTCAAAACTAACTCAAAAGTGAAATTGTTTTCCTTTTCAAGTCAAATGTGTCAACCCATGAAATCATAAATTAAATAATAAAAAAATAAAAAGATATACAAAAATATATATAAATTATGTAGAAATCATTTGGGCACTCTAATACTTTATATTAATTAACCATATTAACAAAAAATAATTGTCACAAAGAATAATTATTTTTATTGATAATAGAAATAAAATACAAATTTAAACCAACCTGAAAATGTAATTCGTTTCCTATTTGGTGGTGAGCCAACAATTCAGCATTTTGGATCAAATGTATCAACCCTTGATGTCATAATTAAATAATAATAAAAATTAAAAAAATGAAAACACACAAAAGTATAAAAATACAAAAAAAATGATAAAAAAACATTTGGCACATAGATAATATTATTTTTTTATCACATTAAACAAAAATAAATGTGACAAAGTAAAAGTAAATTTTAAACACATAGAAATATAAAAAATTATTAAACATTTTAAAAACATATTATTTAGTATCATTGTCTATTAAAACTTTTAAGATGAGGTGGTGAAAAATAATTGAAGGGTTGATATAAAAGGAGGGTCCATATATAAAATGCGAATTAAGTAATAAGGTATCAACCGAGCCGTCCTGAATCCTGATCAAGCAGTACTGGTAGTGTTTGATAAAAAATGGTGAGCCATGTGTTTATTTGTGAACTGAACGGCGCACCAATAATCCTGATAGAGCTGCTCACATCAATCTCGCATACAGTCATGCATACACATTGAGCCGTGCATTAAGGAACCTATCTCCCAAAATCAAAATCCCCCCGGGTCAAATGCTGATACATAAGAACTCAAAACAACGAGAGACCTACGAACAAGGAATGACCCCTTCTGTACCGCTTTTGACATCCCTGTTGAATTCTCATAAACTGTTTTTTACCCTCTCAAATTTGGTATTGTTGTTCTTCTATGATTAGTAAATTTATAGATCCTTCAATTCCCATCTCCGATCCAAAACTGTGTTTTTAAATTGAATATATGCGCAATACATTCATGCACACACTTTCAGAACTTTCTTATTCTTTTCTTTTCTGAAGGAGATTGGTTGGTTTATAGAGAAGCAAACATGCCAGCGGTGATAGTTGTAAGCGGCAGGGAATTTCAGGAGTTCGAAGGGAAGTTGACGTTCTATGTGATCCTATGTGCAATTATTGCAGCCTTTGGAGGTTTAGTGTTCGGTTACGACATTGGAATTTCAGGTAAGTATATATATATCATCAGTCATCGCTTAATCGATCAAGTGATATCATTAGTCATCGCTTAATTAGTTAAAAATTAAGGAAGTGGAAGAATTAAATTAAGGAGCTAAAAATTAATGATTTCTGATCTGTAAACTTTATTATATTCATTTCTGAGTAGATGCATTATGTTGTGTTAATTTATGTATATTTTTTAATGGGATTACAGGTGGAGTATCGTCTATGGATGATTTCTTGGAAGAATTCTTCCCAGCTGTATATCGTAGGAAAAAGAGCGTTCAAGAAAACAACTACTGCAAATATGATGACCAGTACCTTCAGCTCTTCACGTCATCCTTGTACCTTGCTGCCCTTGTAGCGAGCTTCATTGCTTCCGAAGTGTGCACAAGATATGGACGGAGGCCCACCATCATGATTGCGTCCTTGTTCGTTTTGATAGGAGTCGTTCTGAATGCAGCTGGTACAAATATCGCCATGTTAATTATTGGAAGGATTTCTCTCGGCTTCGGTGTTGGATTTGCTAATCAGGTTATCTCCTCTAATTAATTAATTTGCCAATCTGTCGATCGGCTTCTCGGCTGCATGAGTTTGCAGAGCTAGCGATCGAGCCGAAGAGTCGGTCAGTGAGTGAGTATAGCTAATATATATTTACGAAGATAATCAACCCATAAAATTTGCAGGCAGTTCCTCTATTCCTCTCAGAAATTGCTCCCGCCAGAATCCGTGGGGCGCTCAACATCCTCTTCCAACTCTTGATAACAATCGGCATCTTGATTGCAAACCTGGTTAACTACTTCATGTCGAATGTCCACCCTTACGGATGGAGAATCTCGTTGGGCCTGACAGGTGTACCAGCTATTATTCTGTGCTTGGGTTCTTTGGTCATAACAGAGACCCCCACCAGCCTCATCGAGCGTGAGAGATTCGAAGAGGGGAAAGAGACGCTAAAGAAGATCAGAGGTACTGACAACGTTGATGATGAGTTTGATCAGATTCTAGCTGCTAGCGATATGGCCCGACAGGTCAAGAGTCCATACAAGAAGCTCATGAAGCGCTCTAGTCGGCCACCATTGGTCATTGCTATACTCTTACAGATCTTTCAACAGTTCACTGGAATCAACGCTATAATGTTCTACGCACCCGTTCTCTTTCAGACGGTCGGATTCAAGAACGACGCTTCATTGCTCTCATCGGTCATCACAGGCCTTGTGAATGTGTTAAGCACGATGGTTTCCATCTACTTGGTTGACAGGGCCGGCAGGAGGGTTCTGCTCCTTCAAGCATCAGTTCAAATGTTCATTACACAGGTGATCCGCCCGGCCGATATGATTATCAAATTCAACATTTTATCAATGAAATATGATTAATTCATATATATAACCGAAAGGATAGAAAAAAGATCTAGTGGTATCACATTCACATAATCACATTTGTTTTCTGACGTAGGATTTGTTTTCGATATGTTCACTTGCAGGCTATAATTGGGGCCATTCTAACGATGGACTTATCGGCTACAGGCAGCCTTGGACGCACTGAAGCAGCCATTGTAGTGGTACTAGTTTGCTTATTCGTTATGAGCTTTGCATGGTCGTGGGGACCTTTGGGATGGTTGATTCCAAGCGAAACCTTCCCTCTGGAGACAAGAACATCAGGATTTGCCTTCGCTGTGAGCTCCAACATGCTCTGTACCTTCATCATAGCACAGGCTTTCTTGTCCATGTTGTGCACCATGCAAGCTGGCATCTTCTTCTTCTTTGCCGTGTGGATACTGATCATGGGCTTATTTGCCTTCTTCCTGTTGCCTGAGACAAAGAGCATTCCTGTGGATGAGATGACCAAAAGAGTTTGGAAGCAACATTGGTACTGGAGAAGGTACATGGGTGAAGATGATCCAGATGAAGATGTTAGACAGCGGAAACTTGAAATGGGGTCTTCTTAATTAATCCTAAAAACCCTACGTGATGGGTCTCCCCTTCATCACTGCAAATTGCAAATCCCCATTTGTACCGGCGGATTTATTTTGCACCTTCTTTCTTAACTCTTGTTTAAGAAAAATGTAATCTCCTTTAATTGGAGTCTTATCCAATAATCTCTCTTTCTCTCTCTTCATTATTTGGAAAGATTTGTTGGATATTGGACGGTGTTGATCCAGAGGATCCGCTCTCTCAACTTCCTAGCAGTCCTACTCCTACTCCTACTCGGGAAGAAATAAAAATGGATAATATGCGATTTTAGTGTTTTTGGATTTGTTAGAAGATACGTATACGATAGACCTAACTAAGAAACCTTCCTAATTCTATAGTTACTCTCTTTCTCAAAAAAGAAATTAAGAAACCTTCCTAAGTGAAAGGGAGAGCCAAGGAACTAATTAAATGACCTTACCATAATAATCCATCCATTCGTCTCTTTTTCTTTTTAATATATATATACGATACAATTCTCCACAATTAACCCCACCTCTTCTTCCTCTTCGTCTTCTTCCTCTGTCTCGCTTTTTGAGAAGCAATCATGACTGCCACCGAATTTCAGACTGTAGACAGCGGCAACCTGCCGGAATTCAAATCAAAATCCACTCTCTACGTGATAATCTGTTATTTTATTGCGGCTTGTGGAGGTCTTATGTTTGGTTACGATATTGGGATTTCAGGTACTCCACTCCTCCCCTTCTTCTTCTTCTTCGGATGAGATTTTGCAAAAATCAAGTCTGAGATACAGTGTAGAGATAATGATGATATGATCTCGAGCAATATACTATCGATACAAATCTCCATGATCCATCTATTCCTCCATTAAATCTAAAGCTGTATTTGGTTTGAAAGAAAAGATGGGGAAAGGAAGGGAAAGATAAGAAAACCCATACAAGGTCTGCACAGATTTCCCTGCCTTTCCATTCCTTTCCCTACATTATCCTTCAAACCAAATATAGCCTAAATGAACGCTGAATCTCAGAATTTCTGCACTAGAAATATATAGAACTATAGATCTGGATATATATAATGATAGTATTGTACGAGTAGCAACCAAAAATTCTGTTCCTTCTCCAAAACTGTGTCTGCCCTCGTACTATGTCAAGACGGTAGGGTTTAGGGGTGTCAATTGGACTGGATTTGGTCCAACCCGATCTAGTCCAATGTGAGTCCTTTATAAATGACTAGTTTCAATCCAATCCAATGAATGTTTTGGATCAATTTGGACTGGTCCAATTTAATGTCTGACTTGTCTATTCTATTCAAATTCATTTTGATTTAGATTGGTTTAATGCAAACCTGGTCCATTGACACATATATTCTTGTCTTATATCAATGAATCAGATATTGGCTTAATCCAACCCGATCCATATAAATTTGTTACAGATGGACCAGCTTCAATTCAATTTAATAAATATTTTAGACCGGATTGGTCCAATCCAATGTCTTGTTGGTCTGTCCAATCCATCCAAATTGATTTTGGACAGGATGGGTCCAATCCAAAATCAGTCTATTGACACTCTTAATAGGGTTCACAGTCAATCAATCGGATTCAGATGAGGTAGGCATGAAGTTGTAAGCACGTTCAATGAGCACTTGTCAATTTTTTTGACACATGTCCTTTAAAATGCCCTCACCCACCTTTGAAAAATATTAATACCCACTTTTGATAGTTGTCAAAATATTTATCAAGTGCTCATTTAACGTACTTACTTTGACGTGCCTACTAAATCCAATCTCCAATCAGTCATAACAGACGCCACCATATTAGGGTCAAATCCAAAACAGGTCCATTGACACTCTTGTGGATGATGAGATGGTGGTGCTCGTCGGAGTTATTCCCACTAGCCCCAAATCCCAATGGTTAATTAGCATTAATTATTTTTCTTAAAAGAAAAAAAAATTATTACTGCATATGTTTCTTTCTTATATTTCTTCTTATATTCCTATGTGTGAGCATATATATACAGATTTATGGATCAATTGTCTTCTCCCTAAGACATGTGGCTAGGCTTCCCACTCAAAAACAGGGACTATGTAACGAGTGATATGGCCATATGGGGTCTGCTCTAGGTTTAGCAGCAAACTGGCCATCTCGATACTTATGGGTTATTTGGTTTTTCCTCAGAAAATGCCTTTTTTCGACCCTTACTCCTCCCATTCTCAATTAAAGCTTTTACTTACAATGTAGGCCCTGTTCGTTTTTCGGTAAGTTATTTACTCGTGTAAATGCAATTACATAGGTAAGTTTTCCTAAGAAATATTTACCCAGGTAAGTGTATTTACCCATGTTTTTTTATTTCTCAAGTAAAAAAGAAAGAAATTACTATTTTAGCAATAAAAATCCATTATTAAAAGAGTTATTTTTGTCCCATTCAAGTGTGGAAAGCTTTCCTCTAGGTGAGAAAGTTATTTACCCACCTAGGAGATGATACACAGGAAAACAAACTTTCCCTAATCCCCACATTAATCTGAAAAAAAAAACATGGGATTCTTGGTCAATGAGAATCAAAATCTCATTGACCAACTTTCCCCCTCTCAAAATCCAATAAAAGAACACCCCCTTAATGATTTACTGCAAATTCTGTTTGTTTTAATATCATTGTGCTGAGCATTCTACAAAGTTCTGAATCTGAGAAACATTTTGGTTTATCAAGATAAAGTCCAAATTTATCAAAAATTGAAGAGGCTTGGGATTGGATTCTCTGATATGATATGATTCTGTAAATTAGGGTCATTAATTAACACAAATCCATCTTTTCTCTCTCTCACTCTGCTCCACTATACTATGTTTGGTTTGAAGGAAAAGGAAGGGAAAGATAGGGAAACCTATACATGATTTGTAAATGTTTCCCTACCTTTCCCTACTTTTTCCTTCGAACCAAACACAGCCTAATTGAATGAGAATAAAACTAATCATATCCTCCCCCCCCCCCCCTTGGTTTGGTCTTGGTTTTAGGTGGGGTGACATCTATGGATGACTTCTTGGAAAAATTCTTCCCGACCGTTTATAGAAGGAAACTTCAAGCCCACGAGGATAACTACTGCAAATATGATAATCAATATCTTCAGCTTTTCACATCTTCTTTATACCTTGCTGCTCTCCTCTCCAGCTTTGTTGCATCGAAGGTATGTTCCATACTTGGGCGGAGGCCAGCAATGATGCTCGGATCAATCTTCTTCCTCATTGGAGCCATCTTAAATGCGGCAGCAGAAAACCTGTTGATGCTAATCCTAGGGAGGATTCTTCTTGGCATTGGGGTTGGGTTTTGTAATGAGGTATACACGAACAGTTACGTAATTTTCTCTTTTGTTTTTAACAGATTTAGTATCAGTAGATCATCTTCAGCTGTTATACAAGTTGGAAAGACCTGATCCCAACCTCTTTATGAACACTCATCTGCAATGGCTTCTTCATGACTTTTGCAGGCAGTTCCTCTATACTTGTCTGAAGTAGCCCCAGTCAAAGTAAGGGGTGCAGTGAACATAATGTTCCAACTCTTCGTTACAATCGGGATTTTTATTGCAAATCTAGTAAACTACTTCACTTCGAAGATGCACCCTTCAGGCTGGAGAGTATCTTTGGGTATTGCAGGCGTACCAGCCTCTGTTTTATTGTTGGGTTCCTTCTTCATTACTGAGACTCCCACCAGCCTCATACAGCGTCAGCAGCTTGAAAAGGGGAAAGCAACACTTGAGAAGGTGAGGGGTGTTGTGGATGTTGATGCTGAGTTCGATCAAATTGTAATTGCTGCAGAGAAGGCCCGACAAGTGAAGCATCCATTCAGAAAGCTCATGTCCCGCTCAAACCGACCTCCGCTGGTCATTGGCATTCTGTTGCAGGTGTTTCAACAGTTAACAGGAATTAATGCTATAATGTTCTACGCTCCGGTACTATTCCAGTCCGTCGGCTTCAAGAACGATGCTTCATTGTTCTCCTCGGTCATCACTGGGCTTGTGAACGTATTAAGCACCATTGTCTCAATTGTACTGGTAGATAGGTGTGGAAGGAAAGTTTTACTTCTTGAAGCTTGCGTCCAGATGCTCATTGCACAGGTATATTGATATAATACCCAATAAATATAATTTATAGACATTTTTGTTAGATTAAACGACCGACCAGCTGATCAGGATTGTGTGTGTGTGTGTGATGTAGAGCATAATAGGGGGTCTCCTAGAAGCGCACTTGAAAACATATGCAGACACACTTGGACGAGGGGAATCGTTTGTGGTGGTGTTTCTGGTGTGTTTTTATGTAATGGGGTTCGCATGGTCATGGGGACCTCTGGGTTGGTTGATTCCAAGTGAAACCTTCCCCGTGGAGACCAGAACAGCAGGGTTTGCTTTTGCAGTTAGCTCCAACATGCTCTTCACATTCGTTATCGCGCAAGCATTCTTGTCCATGTTGTGTCGTATGCGGGCTGCTATCTTCTTCTTCTTTGCTGGGTGGATCGTGGTCATGGGTTTATTTGTGCTCTTTCTCTTGCCGGAGACCAAGAAGGTACCCATTGATGTCATGGTCGACAGGGTTTGGAAGAAACACTGGTATTGGAAGAGATTCATGATGGGTGATGGTGACGACGACGACAAGCACAGAAATGTAGAACTTGGGTTATAGTTTATGATCGGTTCCCAACTTCTATTTATTTTATTTGTTTTTGTTTGTGGACTGGACAAGTAGTTACTTTAACCCAATTAGCACGCATAGCTAGACATGTTTGATTTACCAGTATTAATTTCAAAGTTGTACTGTTTTAAATTTGGGTTATGAAGTGGGAATATTACTATGCTATGTGGGTGGTGCATTGTTCTAAATCTAGTGGATCTGTTGGGTTGGATCTAAGTCCATTATATATTCAAAGGGAAAGGAAAATTACAAAATGAAAACAAAAAGTTTGATGGGTTTGATATGTCTTGTGTTTCTTTATGGGGCCCTCATTAACTCATTTGGGCCTTGGACCTAGACACACCAGTTGGGCCCTTCCGAGCAAACCCAGGAGGCCCTCGGGCACCACATACACTTTCTTTAATCTTTGTGGATTTTGCACTACGGAAGCCTCTAGTTTTACCAGTATTGATATATCAACTCTATATTGATGAGGGTAGAATGTGGGTTTGGACCGTCTGGTGAGATGAGGTTATCTCCTGAAATGAGATTAGTCTAGACTCTAGTAGGCTGACAGTGGGTCAAACTGCCCATATAATTCAGTCTGCATATGTCTAGATCCGACTGGGGGACTCTGGGCCCTGTTTTGCAAATACAGAAGTTATAGTTGGTTGGTGCAGGATCCAACCATTATTTTGGTCCACAAAATTCAATTAAAATTGATAAAGATAGAGGGTCTTCTTATTTATCATCCTCTCCAAATTATGTTCTTCACTTGCTACACTTAACCCTTAGAAGGCTAAAATTGTATACAGTGATCTTGGTCTGGATATGGGTGATGGTGTAGAATTCAGTCAATTCACGGTTATTGCACATTACATCTTTGTCCCCATTGTCATATCATGCAGTTCTGATTAATTGATTTTTTAATAATATATTAGCAGGGACCCGTGCGATGCATGGGAAAATCTGAAAGATTTAATAATTTTATTTTTCATTTAATATTGATTTATAAAAATAATTATTGTTAATTGAATATGAATAAATATTTTTTAATAAATTTAGTTTTATTAATAATTTATAGTAATTTTAATAATTTTTATTCTTTTTATTATTTTTAAATGAAATTTTGATTAACTTTAAATAAATAAAAATAATTATAAAAACTAACATTTTTATTAATTCCACTAATAATTAACAATTATATAGGAATGACAACGGGGTGGGTTTAGGGCAGGGTACCCCATCCCTTTCCCTGCCCCATAGTCAAGACACTTTACCCCACCCCCGCCCTGTCCCCTGTGTCACGTGGGTTCAGGGCAAGGTAATCACTCCTCAATGTCGGGCGAGTTTAGGGGCAAGGCACCCCACTCCGAGGATCCTCGAATTTCCCTGCCCCGTCCCCAATATTGGGCGGGTTCAAGTTGAGGTGTAAATTGGGTTGTGCTGGGTCAGCACGACACGACCCGCATGTGACCCGCACAAACTGTGAGTCGTGCCATGTTGGCCCACGAGGCGTCCCGAGCCATGCCTCCCTCCTCTAGGATAATTTGGGGGTCGGTTTGGCACGGGACCATGCCATGCCGTGGGTTGGGCAGGTCCATGGGCTGGGCCTTGGGCCAGGCCATGCTACACACTAAGCCAAGCACAAGGCAAGTTACCTGCTCCCCATCTAAGGTTTTTAAAATTGGACCAGATAGGGAACCGTTCTGAGGTCCAATGGTCCGAACGGATGACATGTTTGACAAAAAAATTAGAAAAACAAAAAAAAGGACAAAAACGGTTGTCTAGGTTGATGGATCGACTGCTCAAGTCAATAGTTCGCTAACCAAATAAACAGTTTTTTGACAAAAAGCGGTTTTGAGGTGAAACAGTGTCCGGTTCCCAATTTTTTTGGTCTAACCATTTGATTTGATCTAGTTTTGAAAATACTATCCCGTCAACCCAATATTCAATTTGATGATAGAAATGATCAAAATGATATATTGAGTATCAACCACATGGTAAATTTCTATTATTGTTGATTGAAAGATTTAATACATTTCCATTCAGTTGGACCTCAATCCCCATCCCCGACCCCGACCTCGATCGGGGATTACTATTAATCCTCGCCCCCGCCCTCGCCCCGCCAAAACAATCCCCATCCCCAGCCCCATTGGGTCGGGGAAGTCAGGTCCCCGTCGGGGATGGGGAAATTGTCATCCGTAAAAGTGTGTTCTAATAAATGACCCTAATAGAAACACATAAGAGTATACAATTGTTTTATATTTTTAACTTTTTAAATAATTAATAATTATTCATATTTTATATATTACTTATAATAAATGTTTTATAATACAATAATAATAATAATAATAATAATAATAATAATAATAATAATAATAATAATAATAATAATAATAATAATAATAATAATAATAATTAATTTCAATTAGGTTTATTTATCAAACTGATGAAACCAACCAACCCAATTAACTCGACCCGAGTTGGTCGGTTTTCTAGTATTATAGGTTGGCTTTGGTTAAAAAATTTCCCAATTCAACCAATTTGGATCAGTTCCACTTCAGCCATTTGTAAACCGACCAAAATCGAATGACCTAACCATGGATATATATTAATATTTTATATTTTAAATATAATTATTAATATGAAAAAGTGGGAATTTTCCCATATTTCTTAGTCTAAAATGTTTAATATCATAAATCTATTTTTTAAATTTATTATTTAAATAATTACACTATAATTTTTAAAATTAAATTAAATTTTTAAGTTTAAATCTTTTGAACAGACTGACCAAACCAATACAACTTAAGTGGGTCAGTTTTCACAAAAAGTTAGTCGATTTCAGCTAACCAACTCCCTAACCTGACCAGGTCAATTTGGTTGATCAAATAGCCTACGACTACATTAAACCAACTCATGAACACTCATAATTTCAACTAAATTAATAGTCTTATCTCTAATAAATAACAATAGTTTAATCTCCAATAATTATTGAAAATTTTTAGCAAAAATGCACAATTATTGAAAATATATATAATGAAAACTACAATAATTACAAAAATACAATAAGTATGAAAAATATATTAACTTAGTCAATAAATAGAATAATCTTCAATAATAGTTTAATCTCTACTAAATATTAACCAATAACTTATAACATAAATACAATAAGTACAATAAATTAAATTTAAAAATTTCACAATAGCAATTTAATCTCCAATAATTATTGAAAATTTTCTATTAAATAACTAAAAAAAATATACTTATACATACTTATTGAAAATACATTTATCACAAAAGACGTTAAATATTAATTTTAGTATATATAATTATATAAAAAAATATAGATAAAGAGTTTAAAATTATTATTAATAAATATTATTTTTTTGAAAGTTATTTTCTCGAATTATTACTTGATATAAGTGAAATTAATTATTTAGAATATTATGTAAAAATATTAAACTATTATTAATTTCAATATTATGTTATAATTATTTTTTTACTTTTTAGATTTTTTTTAAATTTATTTATTTTAACTATTTAAAATCTAGTTATGTTAAATATTTTGTTATTTAAAATATTTAGTTATTTAAATACTTAAATAATATGTAAAATATTTAAGTTTTAAAATTTTAATTGTTTATTGAATTTAATTATCCATAAAATTATAATTTATACTATGATTACATAATTTCATTATTAAATTTGTAATATATTAAATTATTATTACTTTAACTATTATGTTGTAATTATTTTTCTACTTTGAAGAAAATTTTTAAATTTATTACATAATTTCGTTATTTTAACTATTTAAAATCTAGTTGTGATAAATATTTAGTTATTTAAATATTTAAATTTTTTTATTTGAATTTTATTTATTTAAAGCTATTACATATTATTAATTATTTAAAAAACATTTAAATTGATAATTTAGAACAACATAATTTAAATTGTTATTATATAATTTCGTGATATATTTTGTGAAAATATAAAATTATTTTTTGTGTTTTTAATAAATATTTTAAAGTTATTTTATAATTTTGTTAGAATATTTAAATAATTGTTAATTTTTTAATTAAAAATTTCTTTAGATAGATATAAATAAAAAGTAGGGGAGAGGATAAATAGGAATTAGAGATAATTTAGGAGAGAAACTCTCTACTAAATTAGAGAAAATTTTGGAGATAAATAGGAATTAGAGATAATTTTGGAGAAAGTGGGGGAGGTAGTTTAGAAGTAATTTTAGTAGAAGAGATTATTTAGGTTATTGAGAAAGTGATTCTCATTGGTTGTTTCAAAAAATGACATGGAATTAAAAAAAGAAAAAGAAAAATAGATAAATAGTTTCTCTCAAAGGAGAGACATATATATATATATATATATATATATATAGATTTTCAAATTGCCCGCGAAGCAACCCAAAACTTGCTCCAACTGACCCACTCATGGATCAACTCGATTTGATGGCTTTCTGAGTCGATTCCGCTCTAAATCCATTGTGTGTTGGTGGAATTGGGATTTGCTCCTCACATAGTTCACGGACCTATCTTTGTCTCTATATCAACATAAATCATTCATGCACGAGCTCAAGCTCGGTCCTCATATAAAGCCCAAAGCTCGGGCCTAAGCCTTAGCCTAGTGAGAAATTTGAAAACAATTTTTTTCTTTTCTTAGTCAATAAAAATATTTTATATACATTAAAAGTCCTCAAAAATTAAAAATAATAAAAGATTTCATTATTACTTGAAAAAAGAGAAGACAAACAAAGAAAAAATATTGTCTATATATTTTTCATTAAATAAAACATATTTTTTATTATATAATATATATTATCAAGTTGGGCTTGGGCTGGAAGTTTTTGAGAAAGTTCCAGCCCATCTCGAAAAAAAGGTTGGATCTGGTGTTTTAGGGCCGAATCCAAGCCCACAAGCCTAAAGCTATGTCTAAGCCTAAATTAGAACGGGTTGGGCCGGGCCGGTCTGTCGGGCTACCCGGCCCATGAATAGGTCTGCTCACAGAGTACTTCAATCCTCACATCAACTTCATAGTCCTATCCCAACCATTAGAGGTGTAAATCAAGTTATGCTTCCTTCCCCTAGGATACTTTGGGGGGTCCGCTTGGCATAGCCCACGGTCGGAGCCCATGTGGGCCTGTGCTATACCATGGGACAAGCCTTGGGTCAGGCCAGGCTGCAGATCGGGCCAAGCCATGTTTTTTAAAAATTTTTAAAAAATTAATGAAAGTTTTAACATAAATTAAAAAATAGACAAAAAATTAATAAAGATCTTAAAATTTTATTTTATATATGAATTTTGATATATACAATTATTTATATATGCAATAATAAAATAAAATTATTATATATATATACACCTGCTAACAACAAAGCTTAGTTATCAAATGAGTCATCCCAGTTGCAACTCTAGGGTTTCAATTCATTGAAATTTCCTTTTTTTAGTCATGTACTTTTCCTTACTTCATTCTCATTGAACACTTTTCAGTTTTCACGGATGTGACCTTATACTTTGAGCAATCAACATAAGGCCTCTTATGAAGTGTCCCCATCTCCTACAAGACTTTTGTTCCTTTCATAAAACAAGAAATGGTCTATGACAGGTTAACAACAGAAGCTTGGATTCGGAGCTTCTAATTTGTCACTTATCTCATATAAGCTACCGTTGGGTGGATTCTAAAGATAAATTAGGCAAAAATTAATCAGCTTAAACATGATGAATTGATAACCATGGCTGCATTTGTTTTAACTAACTGAATGGCTGGTGCAAAATAGAAAAGGAAGAGTTATAGATGAATAAAATGTGGAGCCGGGGGTGATATTCACCACACTAATAACCTCCTTCCCAAGGTCGGTGGTTGCAATAATCGAATCTGCATCTAATGTTTGAGCTAACATACCAATTGAGCCACCCCTTTGGCAAAAAAATGATAATAAAAGAAGATTTAAGCATCTACAACTTCACAATGAATATAAGGGAACAGGTAAACAGGTTAAAGTAATTAGGGGTGTTAATCGACTGGACCTAATCCATTTGTAATGGACTGACAGTGGACCGGATCGAATTGGATCAAATCCAGTCCATTTGACACCCTAGCTTACCTTATGGTTGGACTGTTAGAACAAGGTTATGAAAGAATGATCATAAGGACAATAATGATGATGATGATGATAGAAAAGAAAAAATAAATTAATTATTTTTTTTATTGTGAATTGGACTTAAAAAGCCAAGACAGGTATCGGCTTTATGAGGTAAGGATATAAACAAGAGGTCCAGTCTTGAAAGTCAAAAGAGGCAAACTGAAAGTTTAGGATATTAGGAAGTGTTTTCCTGTGAGCAAAATATATATTGAAGGAAAAGGAAGAATAAATCGGTGTTTGGTTGAATCTTATTTGATAGACTGATTAGCTACTAACGTTTTGTACTTTAAGCTTAGTTTGGAAAGAGTACAAATGCAAATATGTACAGTATAAGTACATACAAAACAATACAAAAAATAAGGTTTTGCACTCGACATATTTACATTTGTAATCCTTCCAAACTCAGCCTTATTTTTTTAATCTTAGCCTCTTACGTTATCTGAAATTTATTTTTAGAAGAAACATTATTTTAATGTTTCCTTTATTGGATTTTGATGGTGTGCAATTCGGATGGTCCTAGCTGTCAACGACCTTGCCTCTGAACGGAGCTACAGGGAACCTGAAACAGAGAAGATGAGGAAGCTCCGGGTGGAACCCGGTATGAAGGCTCCGAAGCTCAAGTTAGAATTCTTAGGCAATATAAAACCAGATGGCGCAAAGTTCACGTACCTTGTTCTTGGGGGGTAGGGAGCCTTTTATAACCACCTCATGCACTCACTCCTAAGCTTCTGTCAGGTCGGGTATGATTACCTCTGGGATCCTGCCAGTTCGGGTGTCATCCCCTCTACTGGACAGAACCGCCACTACTCCCTTTTGTCGGAGCCGTATCTGCAACTGGCGATGACGGTGGCAGGTGGCGGTGGCAGGTGACCGTTGAAGTGCGGCTGTCAAGCGTCAGATCCCAAGTCAGTCAGGTGCGCCGCCCTTGGATACGGACCTCCTCGGAGTCAGGTATGGTACGTTTGTTCAGTTCGGCGTCTTGGAGATGAAATGCTGGAGTGGCGAGCGAGGTGAAGTCTTGAGTTCGGATAGGGGAGTGTCCCGAACTGCCATGAGGCGGGCCAGTTCGAGTCATTGCCCTGTGTGGCTCGGGGCCTAAGCGAGAGTTCGGGCTCCTCATAGGGAGTTTCGGGCTCCTAGTAGGGAGTTCGGGCTCCTCGTAGGGAGTTCGGGCTCTTAGTAGGGAGATCGGGCTCCTCGTAGGGAGTTAAGGCTCCTACTAGGGAGTTTGGGCTCGTAGGGAGTTCAGGCTCCTTGTTCGGATTGCTGGTGGGGAGTTCGGGCTCCTTGTGGGGAGTTCGGACTGCTGGTTTCCTCCCTTTGGTGCTTCCGCCCTAAGTGCGCTGTAGTGCCGAGTTGTTTGCCTTTGCCACGTGTTGAGTGATTATGAGGTCGGGCCAAATCTTCCTTCATCAATTGCCCCCCACTCCTCGTGCTAAGGGTCTTGCCTTGGCGCGGGGAGTTCGCAAGGTGGCAGGTGGATTTGTTTCGTATTTCGAATCTCGATTGACTGATAGTGCGAGGTGCGTTGTCAGGGTTAGTTTCTTCGAGCGCCCAAAAGACGGAAAACGAGCCGACCTGCCTACAAATGCTGCCAGACGTGACAGCGCACGCTTTATTTCAAAATCAAAAAAGCGTGTCGCTGGGAGACGTGACAGCAGGCGTCCTTTCAAATTTTGAAAACGTGTCGCTGCCGCCTTTAATGTGAAGAGACGTGGGCTGGCGTTCTGTCAGTTTCAGAAAGACGTGCACCGACGCTCTGTCAGTTTCAAAAAGACGTGCGCCAATCACGTCTCGATCTCAGCGGACGTGCGGTCAGCGCGACTGCGGGCCGTCGAATTGGCTTTGATCTGTGATGTTGCTTGTCGGTCACTGTGGGTATAAATAGTGGGGGACCCCAGTCGCTTTGTCACTTCTGTGCTTTGCCTCTTGAGCTCGCATCCAAGTTTCAGCTCACGTCCAGGCTTTCAGTTCGCGTTCAAGGTTTTCGCTCGTTCAAGTTCCCATAGTCTTGTTCAAGCTTTTTTTCCGGGTGAGTACCTTCCTGGAATCCACCTTCTCTCCTCGATGTCTAGCTCGGAATGCTCAGACGGTTTTTCAAGTGGGTCAGATGCAGGTTCTACGAACCGAGTCGCATCCCCTGATAGTCCTAGCGAGCCAGAGGTAGAGCTCGAGGAAGAGTTCGAACCCGTAGGTCGAGTCGCCTCGGGTAGTTTGGCGTCCACCTCTCATCGGGGTCGGACGTTAGACAAGTTTGGCCCCTCGACCATGATGCCTGAGGGGCTCCAATCCCTTATTTCCTATTACAATTTGCCTGGGGAGTACGCTTATTTCATACCTTCGGGTAGCTTTCCTTGGGAACACGGTCCTGATGAGATTGTGATATTCTGGGAGCAGCTCGCTGTGGGGCTGCGATTGCCTTTCCATCCCCTCCTTGTCGAGGTCTTGAATCACTTCGGCGTTACGGTCGGCCAGTTTCACCCGAACTCCATTCGTAATTTGGTGGGGACAATCTCCCTATTTAGCGAACAGGGCTTTCCTTTAGATTTGGAGATCTTCTCTTCCATCTTAATGCTTAAGAAGCAAGCGGGTCTCCTCCTTGGGCGTAGGCGGGCGTATTACCTATCTCCTCGCCCGGGTTTTAAGCTTTTACATGATCTTCCTAACAAGGTCCCGGCGTGGAAGCGGGACTACTTTGGGGTGCGAAGTGTGCTGGGGTGGCCGTTTCAAACCGGGTGGGGGGTGGCCGCCCCTGACTCCGGTGTTACGCTTGACAAAGAGACAGCGAAGGGCCTCTGGCAATGGGCGCGGCTTGGGCTAAAGTGCCAACAGTATCTAATGGAGGCCAAGTTCATTGCGGCCAGCCTGAGTTCGGGTAGGTTCCTTACTTGGAGGTTCTATTTTGCTCTGTCTGGCTTTTTTCTGATGCTGAACTCTTTTTTGCAGGAGTGATGGACTCAGGAAGGACTCGTGGTGGGCACTTGTTTCAAGGCATGAAGAGGAGGAAGCGAGTCGCCAAGCGAGCTCGCGCCGAGCTATCCCGGGATGCGAAGCCCGAGGTTCCGGACTACCCATCAGGGGATCCGCCCAGGGAGCCCGAGATGGCTCCTCCAATGCAAGAAGCGGTAGGGGGCCCGTATGCTGAGACTACTTACACAGGGGCTCCCACCTACTCTGGTGCTCCTACTTACTCTGGGTTTGCTCATACGCGAGATGGGCCCTCGGGCTCAGGGGCCCCAGGGGAATTCAGGAGTGTGCTGTCGCCAACCTACGCTCTTCAGAAGAGTAAGGAGGCCATTTTCCCCGAGGAGGTCATGGCGTGGACTGATCTCCCTCTGCACCAGGTGGCATGCCGTGCTGTTACTCATGCCATGGTGGTAAGTCAGACTTTTTATCGAGCTCTTTTGCTTTTATCCTTCTTGCTGTCGTTCTTTTGATCACTCGTTCTTTTTGGTAGGTGAACTCTTCTATCAACGCCTTGGCAGCCCAGGTGGAAAGGAGCTCGAGGCAGGCGCGAGCTGCTGAAGACGCTCTTCGTGCTGCCGAGACGACTTCCCGAGCTGCTGAGGCAGCTTCCCGAGCTGCTGAGGCGGTTGCTCGTGCTACAGAGGCCAGGCAGGCAAGGTCTCAGAGAGATGTCGAGGCCATGGGAGTCGTAGTGAAGCATATGGTGGACCTGAGGCTGGATTTGCAGCTTCAGGTCGAATACCTTCAGGAGGACATTAGGGAGAGGACGCAGATCTTTTCTCAAGGTATTGAAGATGCCAAGAAAAAGGCTGTCGATGAGTACATCGCCTCGCCGAGCTTTGACGACCTAATGGTGGATTCATACCGCAGGGGTTTCAAGCTAAGCCGGTGGATGATCCGGAATACGTACCCCGAGCTCCATATTAGTGCCATATCCACATCGCGCATAACTCAGGAGATGGCCAATGCTGCTGATGGTGAGCCAGATTCCGAGGGAGAGGCAGGGCCTTCGGGTATCGTTGAAGTGCCTTCTGATAATGAAGAAGTAGCTCCATGCCTGTAAATTTTTTTTTTTATTCGAAATGTACTACCTTACTTTGAAATGGAATGACATTTCTTTTGGTTAAGTGTTGGTTGTTCTTTCTCCCGAACTGAACGTATTTGCCAAACTGACCATACATCTGGTCTGTTTCCTGCCCGGGTTACCGCACTCGCGCGGCTTGTTTTGGTGGTCTCTGAGATGCCGATGTCCCTATTAGTTCATTGTCTCCATTTTGCCTTTGGCTGACTTCTTTGCTTACCTGTGCCGAGGTTCCTTCGTTAGCTCGGCATCCTAGCCCTTAGGCTTTGGTTGCGATTTTATCCGCTTCGCTTGGTGGTCTATAGGTAGTATCGCCTTAAGCTAACGATGTTCCATGCTCGGGGTACTTGCTTACCCTCTAAGGTTTCGAGCTCGTATGTCCCCCCGAGTGCTTTCTTTACTTTGTAGGGTTCTTCCCAATTTGGTCCGAGTTTGCCCACGCCGGGTTCGGGTACCATGATCTTACGGAGAAACAGGTCGTCGACGTGGAAGCTCATCTTCTTTACTCTGGCGTTGTAGTACCAAGCTACTTTTTGCTGGTAGACCACTGCTTGGATGTGCGCGAGGTCTCTTACCTCATCCAGTAGGTCTTGGTGTGTAACTCGTCTCCGTTTGTCTGATCGTCATAAGCTTCTAGTCGCAGTGTAGGTATATCGATTTCCGCCGGGATTACCGTTTCGGTGCCGTAGGTGAGGTTAAAGGGGGTCTCTCCCGTGGCGGTTTTTTCCGTAGTTCGGTGAGCCCATAGAACACTTAGTAGCTCATCCGCCCACAACCCTTTAGCTCGGTCTAGTCGTGCTTTCACTCTGCGGAGGATGGCTCTATTCATTACTTTTGTCTGACCGTTTGCCTACGGGTGTGCGACCGATGTGAAGTTCTGACGAATTCCCATATTTTGGCACCATTCTTGGAACTTTATATCCTCGAACTGTTTGCCGTTGTCGGAGATCAGTACCCGAGGTAGCCCGAAGCGACATACTATGTTCTTCCAAAAGAAGTTCTGTATGTTTCGGGCTGTGACTGTTGCCAGAGGTTCAACTTCTATCCACTTTGTGAAGTAATCTACTACCACCACTAGGAACTTTCTCCCACCTGTTGTTGGCGGGAATGGCCCCAGGAGGTCGATGCCCCATTGTGCAAAGGGCCATGGACTGGTGAGGTACTTGAGGTCGGCAGCAGGCTGATGGTGGATATTGGCATGCTTCTGACACTTGTCTTATTTTCTGACGAGCTCGACGGCTTCTGCGTTCATCGTTGGCCAGTAGTATCCTTGTTGAAGTGCCTTTTGGGTGAGGGCTCTACCCCCCAGGTGTCCACCGCACAGACCTTCATGAGTGTCGTGGAGTACGAGCTCGGCATCAGCAGGTGGCAAGCAACGCAGGTAGGGGAGCGTGTAGGATCGTCGGTACAATTGTTCGTCTATTATGGCGTATTTGGCTATCTGGCGCTGCACCCTCTTGGCTGCATTGCGGTCCGCAAGGAGGGTTCCATCTAGCAAGAAGCTCGCGAGTGGGTCGATCCAGCTCGGCTCTGCTTCAAGGACGGGAGTGACCTCTTTTGCCCCATTGAGAATGCTGGGCCGAGGTAAGTCCTCTATGTACACGGTTCTCATGGCGTTGTGACTCGTGCTGGCTAACCGGGATAGGGCGTCGGCCTAAGTGTTCTCTGACCTCGGGATTTGCCTGATGAAGTGTGACTGGAAGTTGAGCAGAGCCTCTTTTACTTTTGCTAAGTATGCAATCATAGTGAGCTCGCGTGCTTCGTATTCGCTCGTAACCTGGTTGACCACGAGCTGGGAATCACTGCAGATAACTACGTGCTTTGCTCCTACCTTGTGCGTTAGGTTCAGCCCGGCTATCAGTGCCTCGTACTCCGCCTCGTTGTTGGATGCCACGAACTCAAAGCATAGTGTGTATTCCAATTTTGTTCCGCTCGGGCCGCGTAGCACTATTCTAGTTCCGCTGCCCTGCTGGTTCGAGGAGCCATCTACGTGAAGGATCCAGGGCTCCTCATCCCAGGACGCGTTTGGCCTAACCAGAAGAGATGCTACACTGGCTGCTACTTCACGGGGTTTAGACTCTATTGGCTTGGGAGCTCCGGGCTCGCCCGAACTGGGGATCTTGGGCTCGATCGGCTTAGGGGCTTCGAGGCTAAACGTGCACTCGGCGATAAAATCTGCCAAGGCTTGGGCCTTAATAGCAGTTCTTGGCTTGTACTAGAGGTCATACTCGCTGAGTTCGATGGCCCATTTCGTCAGTCGACCGGAAACCTCGGGCTTGAGTAAAACTTGCCTCAGAGGTATGTCAGTCAAGACGATGACGGTGTGAGCTTGGAAGTACGAGCGGAGTTTCCGAGCTGCTATCACCAGTGCGTATGCTAGCTTTTCTATCTACGGGTACCTTGTCTCTGCTCCCTGCAAAATTTTACTAACCTAATAGATGGGTCGTTGGACCTGATCTACTTTTTTTATTAGTACCAAACTGACCACCTCGTCGCTTGCCGAGAGGAATAGTTCTAAGACCTCGCCCTCCTCGGGCCGGGCTAAGGTTGGCACACTAGCGAGGTATCTTTTTAGCTCATCGAACGCGAGCTAGCAGTCTCGGGCCCACTTGAACCCTTTGCCTTTGATTGCTTTGAAGAAGGGCAAGCAGCGGTCTGCTGATTTGGACATGAAGCGGCTCAGAGCTGCTATGCGGCCGTTTAGCCTCTGAACTTCTTTTACTTTCCGGGGTGGTCTCATATTTAGGATGGCCTTTATCTTGTCCGGGTTGGCCTCAATACCACGCCGGTTGACAATGTACCCTAGGAACTTGCCCGAGGTGACACCGAAGACACATTTGTTAGGGTTCAGTTTCATGCTAAATTGATGCAGGATTTGGAAGACGGAATCTAAGTCTTGTATTAATTCCTATGAAAACTGTGTCTTGACGATCATGTCGTCTGCATAACATTCTATTTTCGTGCCAATCAAGGGCCGAAATAGCCTATTTACAAGTCTTTGGAAGGTTGACATTGTAGCAGTACAAGCCGAACTCGGTTATGAAGCTGGTTTTTTCCTCATCGGACTGGTCCATCCTGATTTGGTTGTAGCCCAAGTAGGTGTCTAGGAAGCTTAGCAAGTCATGTCCCGAGGTCACGTCCACTAGGCGGTCAATTTTGGGGAGGGGGAAGCAATATTTCGGGCAAGCTCGGTTCAGGTCGGTGTAGTCGACGCACATGCGCCACTTGTCGTTTGCCTTTTTCACCAGCACTGGGTTGGCTACCCAGCTCGGGTAATGGACTTCCCTTATGAAATCTGCTGCGAGGAGCTTTTCGACCTTTTCGTCGACCGCCCTCCAGCGCTCTGGGGCTAAGTTGCGTTTCTTCTGTCTAACGGGTCTGACTACAGGGTCAGTATTAAGTTTGTGAGTTTTCAGGCTGGGGTTAATACCGGGCATGTCGACCGCGGACCAGGCAAAAATATCTAAATTTTGAAGTAAAAAACTCACTAGTTCGGTTCATAGTGGTTCCTCGATGGAAGCACTGATCTGTAGTGTGCGAGCTGAGTCTGTAGCCAAAGTCGGGACTGCGACCGTTTCCTCTGTGGGTGAAGCTCGTTCCTTGCCTTGCTCCGTAGGCCGCTCCAGTTCAAGGTCGTCGGCCGCCTTGGTTTTTCTCTTCAGGGCGGCAACATAACACTTGCGGGACTCGAGCTGGTCGCCCCGTGATACACTCACACCGAAGTCTGTAGGGAACTTCATTGCCAAATAGTATGTGGAGACCACTGCCCGCAAGATATGCGTAATTGGCCGCCCCGTCCACCACTGGAAACACCACTTCCCGTCCAACTTGCATGTGTTAAGCATGCCGCCAGTGTTCATCCTGAGCCAAGATCGAGTTTCTTGTTCTTATTGAAAAGGAGTTTCTTGCCCCAATAGTTATACATCATTAAAACGCATTATTTAAGATTTTATAGAGGATATACTATAAGTATAAACAACGTGGAAACCCCCTTTTTTCTATAGAAAAACAGATATAATATAAGATCTTTATTGTATGGGGAAGGGGTCGCGACCCCCAGGAAATCATGGTTGAGTCTGACCGCACAAGGCCATGTGCCGACTTCCACAGGTACTGTTATTTTTCCGAGGGGCCTGACTTCCACTCCGCTGAAACCCACCAGAGGATTGTTTGCGGACTTCAGCTCGCTCTTCTGTAACTGTAGTTGGTCAAATGCTGACTTGAAGAGGATGTCCGCCGAGCTGCCCGAATCCACGAGTATGCGCCTGACCTCGAAGTCGCTAATCCTTAGTTTGATGACAAGCACGTTATCGTGGGGGTAGTGGACCCCTCGCGCATCGTCTTCCGTGAAGAAGATTGGCTCTTTAGTTTTTGGTCTCTTTGAGGGGTTCTGTTCCTCTTGCGCTGCTTCGTGAATTGACGTTCGGGCCGCTGCTGAAGTACACCCTGCTACCACCGAACCTCCCACTATTACATGGATGGTTCCCCGGACGGGCCTCTCTTCCGGAGGCTGTCGCCGCAACGGTTCGGCTGGTCTGCTGCTAGATTCGGGGGCATCCTTTCCGTGCTCCCCTTGCCGACCTGCCTTATTGTTATTAGTATTATCATGCTGTATAAAATTCCTTAAGTATCCGCGATGGGTGAGTCCCTCTATCTCGTCCCGGAGATTATTACACTGTTCGGTACTGTGACCGTGGCCTCTATGGAAACTACAGTACAAATTTTTATTTCTCTCGTTCGGATTTCCCTTTAGGCGAGGTGGCCACTTTATGTATGGGGCATCCTTGATCGTCATTAAGATCTTGGTCCTCCTCGTGTTTAACGACGGGTAATCCGTCTAAACTGCTAAGGGAGCTCGGAACGACTGGTTCGGCTTCGGCTCCCGGGCTGGGTTTTTTCTGTCGACTGGGTTGGAGGGCTCGCCTTCCCTCTTTCTTTTCTCGTTCCCGCTTTCGGTCCGTTGGTTGATTTCTTCCTCTGTTCTCATGAACTTATCCGCGAGCTTGAGGAATTCGGCCACGATTGCAGGCTGGTTAGCTACCATGTGCCATTTGAACTCTTTGTGCGTTACTCCTCTCTTGGCCGCCGCGAGCTGCACCGCGGGGTCTAACCGCGGTATCTGCAAGCACGCTTCATTGAAGCGCTTAATGTAGCCCCGGATGGATTCTCCTTCTCTCTGGACTACTCCGAAGATGCTTTCCTCTGTTCTGGGGCACCGCTTGCTGGTGACAAAGTGTGCGGTGAAGACCTGCACGAACTGGGTCCAGCATCTTATTGACCCGGGGGCCAGGTTCCTGTACCAAGTGCGGGCTACCCCCTTGAAGGTGGTGGTGAAGGCCACGCACATGCACGACTCACTGGCCCTGGCGAGGTGCATTTGGGACTGGAAAGCATCAACGTGGTCGTTGGGGTCGAAGGACCCATCATACTTGTCCAAAGGTGGGAGCTTGAAATCTCTGGGCATGGGGACCGCCAGGAGTTCTGATGCGAGGGGGGAAGGAACTGAGAGAATCGAGGCAGCTTTTACCTCATCCAAGCTCGTCTCTTCCTTACCTCTGAGCTCGGGCAGGACACGAGTGGCAGTTCGGCGACTTCACCGGCGCCTTCGTTGTTGAGTGGGCCTGGTACTAGCGTTGCTGGCCTCTGTGTTGCCAAGCTCGATGGGCCCGGAATGCTGGTAGTCTGCTGCCAGGGCGCTGAATCGGTTCTCCGTGAGCGGGAACTCAGGCCTGGAGCGTCGAGGTGCTGACCTTGCGGGCAAGGTTCCTGACCCGCCTGCAAGCTGCGAGGTGGGGGTGATTTTTCTCTCTCTTCGGCTTGGGGACGAGGCCTAGTTGTTAGGGGGGTTCTGGGGCCGGGAGGCTTTTCCTTGGTGGGGGCGTCCATCCTGTGGGGAGGCCTTAACCGGCTTTAGAGAAGGGTGCCGAGGTGGAAGTAGTGGTTGGTTCAGAGGCAGTTGGGGGAACTGCTGTTGATAGCGATACTGGGAGATGTTGTGCAGAACTTGATGCTGCTGGAGCTGGTGTTGCTGGAATTGTTGCATTTGGGCTTGCATTGCCTGCATGCATTGCATCAGGTCGTCCAACTGGTTTTGGCGGGTTTCCATGGGGACGGCAGTTGGTTCAGTAAAGGTTGTCCCGATAGGGAGAGGAAAGGGGATGCTCATGGTAGGAAGGTTTACGGGCGCCATTGCTTGTGGCGCATTCAAGCTGGGGATCCCATCCATAGAAAGGGGGGTGGTGAACTGTCCGACGCACACCACGGGGACTTGAAGTTGTTCCTCGGTGGTGTTTGTCTCCGTGCCACGTCCGGCGTTGCTGGAAGAAGCCATGAGTGTTGGGGTTTTTGGAGAAAAGAGGTTATGAGAGTTTAGATGGAGGCTTTTAGAAGCGATATCCCACAGACGGCACCAATTGATGGTGCGCAATCCGGTTGGTCCTAGCTGTCAATGACCTTGCATCTGAACGGAGCTACAGGGAGCCTGAAACAGAGAAGATGAGAAAGCTTCGGGTGGAACCCGATATGAAGGCTCCGAAGCTCAAGTTAGAATTCTTAGGCAAGATAAAACCAGATGGCGCAAAGTTAACGTACCTTGTTCTTGGGGGGTAGGGAGCCTTTTATAACCACCTCGTGCACTCACTCCTAAACTTCTGTCAGGTCGGGTATGATTACCTCTGGGCTCCTGCTAGTTCGGGTGTCATCCCCTCTGCTAGACAGAACCGCCACTGCTCCCTTTTGTCGGAGCCATCTCTGCGACTGGCGATGACGGTGGCAGGTGACCGTTGAAGTGCGGCTGTCAAGCGTCAGATCCCAAGTTAGTCAGGTGCACCACCCTTGGATATGGACCTCCTTGATGTCAGGTATGGTACGTTTGTTCAGTTCGGCGTCCTAGAGGCGAAGTGCTGGAGTGGCAAGCGAGGTGAAGTCTTGAGTTTGGATAGGGGAGTGTCCCAAACTGCCATGAGGCGGGCCAGTTCGGGTCATTGCCTTGTGTGGCTCGGGGCCTAAGGTAGTGTTCGGGCTCCTCGTAGGGAGTTTCGGGCTCCTAGTAGGGAGTTCGGGCTCCTCGTAGGGAGTTCAGGCTCTTAGTAGGGAGATCGGGCTCCTCGTAGGGAGTTCAAGCACCTAGTAGGGAGTTCGGGCTCCTTGTTCAGATTGCTGGTGGGGAGTTCGGGCTCCTTATGGGGAGTTCGGAATGTTGGTTTCCTCCCTTTGGTACTTGCGCACTGGGTGCGCTGTAATGCCAAGTTGTTTGCCTTTACCACGTGTTGAGTGATTATAAGGTCGGGGCAAATCTTCCTTCATCAGATTTCAATCTGGACTATGTAGTGTAGTGCTTAGGGATACTTAAACACTTTTCATACCCACAAGGCCACAACATATTATTCCAAATTTTTGATGAATAAACGCAACGAACACAACACAAAAGCCTGTAATTCATTTAGAAAGTTGGAAGTGAAAAAGCAGCATGGGCATGGTAGGGGTGGCTGATGGTTGGGGGGCAGTAGAAGTGTCCAGCAGACAATGGGTTCTATAATCCATTCGTTCTCATAGTCCCAGTAAGGAATATAGATAGTATAGTAGAGATTAGAAGGTGTGAGAGAATAGATTAGAGAGAGAGTACATACGTCCTCTGTCGCCTCGGAGAATTCTGCTTTCTCTCGCCCTGTTGTACTGCAATGGGTGGTACGTTTTTCCTTAGTACACTAGTGTGATTGCAGTAGTACCACCATCCATCTCTCACGTTTCTATGGTGACTGGTGAGGACTGAGGACTGAGGCGGGCAGCTGCGGTCTGTTGTCTCATTTATATACACAATAAAGAATAAACCCATCTTTAGTCTTTTTACATTTGCTATAATTCCGAAATCTTCTTTCATTGGTTGCCACTTGGCATTTAAGAACTAGATCTCTATCCATCTATCAGCATCTGATGGGTTTTCATCATCATCACATATCACATAGTCAGGTCAGACATTGGGGGTAGGCATCACATGGATTAGGACCCACAATTGCATGTATTGTCGTTGTTTTATTTGGTTGAGAATGGGTGAAAGGAGTCTGTCTAATTAACAGGTACCTTTCATTCATGTACGACCCAGGTAGGTGGTAGGGCTAAAAAATTTTAGTAGTACAGATTAAAAAGAGGCCAATTGTGCAATTAGTACTTGCCCCCCGTGTACTACATATTTTAGCCCAAACGCCCGTATAAACACCCACCTTCCAACTCACTCACGCCATCCATCTCTCTCTCTCTCTCAACCGCAAGAGCAAGAGAACAGAACAACTCAGAAGCAGAGCCCAAACGCAAAGGTATGTAAGATATATGGCAAGTAATGTAGAGGGAGGGATTGGGGATGGAGGCAAGAGACAGATAGACAGACAGGGATAAGACAGAGCATGGGATGGACCATTCAACAGAGGCATGGAGCTGTTGTTGCTCTTCCCATGCACTGCCTCTTCCCTGGCTCTCTCTCTCTTCCCTCCTCTTATCCCTTCTCTTTCTACCTGTTTTGTTTTTCTTCCTCTGAGTTTTTAAGCAAGATGCCATTAGTGATTTGTGAATACTCATTCACCACCTATTTCTCTTTACTCATATTTCGAGGTTCGAAACACGGCAAAAGTTTGGGAACATTGTGTAAACCATGTAAATAGAGATATGAATAGAGCTGCTCATGAACCAACATATAATGTATGTAAATATAACATAGTAGCAGAAAATGAGAGCAGTCAAAAACCCTTTTGTAATGAAGTTCCTTGATCAATGCTAGCTTTCTGAGTTTCTTTTGGTAAAAAAAAAAAAAAACATCTGGGAACATTGTAGTGTGTATAATTGAAATAATGATAGGGCAAATTATTCCTCCTGTTGGTTTCTCCCATCTCCCTTAGAATATTCCATTTTGGTAGACTAATCTGGCGATAGGGACCACCCTCGTACCCGGATATGGGAGATTCAATAATCTTATCCATTTAAGCCGGATTCAGATATGACTTCACAAGTACGGAGCCCACTATATCAATCTGGTCCGTTCTATGGATTTGTATAGAGGTGAACATAGGTTTGTTCGGTTCAGTTTTTAAGGCAGAATTTAGAAACTATTCGGGTATATTTGATTCGATTTTAACCTATCCTATAGGGTTGGTTTCTGTGTAAGTCAATTGGCTGTGCTCAAACTGTAGTCAAGCTTCTGAATATCCAAGGTAATGGTGTGACAAGATCAGAAGAGAGAGAAAAGGGGGAGGAGGAGGAGCGATCGGCTGGGCCCTAGAGTGACGGTAGAAAGGGGAGAGAGAATATTGGTTTTCTTCCCATAAAATGTGTCTATTGTATATTATTCTTCATTGCTCCCCATATGGGTATATAATGTTTTTGGAATTCCTATATTCTTGAATTTTCTTATATTTCGTCTTTGCCATTTTACCCATCAATAGATATTCTAAAATGTTTTAGTACTAAGTTGATCCAATGAAATGGCTCTAATTATGTGAATAAAAGACTTGGATTCGTCTGGTTTGGAACCAAAATCTACCTTGTCAAGATCGGTTTTGTATTATTTATTATATACATTCAAATATTTAATTGAAAAAAATTATCAAATCCTGATTCAATGGTCAACTGATACCGGTCTTTATAACCATGAGTGTTTGGGTTTAAATTTTCACAATTTCCAAGTTTTTATTTTTTTTTTGGGATTTATTCCAAGACAAGCTTGGCTCTAACTCCAGTTGGATCATGGCCAATCAAGGCTGATTCCCCAGGTTGATTTGGGTAGGGTAAAACCTAGATACTTGACTGGCTTTGATGGGGATTGAATCCAAGAATTTGGAATCAGTCCCTACCCGATAACAAATTGGCTACATATTCAGTTTGAGGTTTGAGGTTGGTTCCATTTAACCTACCTATTTTCTCACCCCTTCGAGGGCACCTCACAACTACATTCTACCATATACCTGGAACATCTCACATGATTTTTGGGTTCGATTATGATATTGGAAAAGATATAATATCCGAAAAACAACCAACCAATAAATTGAAATCATAAGTATGGTAGCGAATAAGGTGTTATTTATCAAAATTCATGTGTGAGTTTCATTGATCAAAATTCTTTCCATACCATATCTTTTCCGCATAAAAAATTTTCCCTTGATTCTAATATATTGATTCTGCTGCTCTTGCTTTAACAGTCTGTTAGCAAGCAATTCATGTGGGGCGATCTCTACCTCTAATCAGTTATCACATAATTGAGCCCCAAATTTGTAGACACCCCACGCTGCATCAATCACTGACTGTAGTTATATTTCGTCCTCAGGAGGCAGTTAAATGATTTGAGTTGTGGCTTGGGCCCAGTTCTGCGAATTTGACGAGCTAAGATTATAGAATTTAGACTTCAAATAACTGAGAGTCACGGGAACAAGTTTTGTTAGAGGCTCCTTCAGGACAGTGGATAATTATAAGTCCCATTCTCCCAGTGTCAGAAAGAATCTTGAACTGAAGGTGATGGGATAACATGGTAATCAACCTTGTTACGTAGTACATAATAAGCCCCACTTTCTTATACTCATCTTTTTTGTTCTCTTTCTCTAATGTTAAATATTGTCTGAGAACCAAGACTGCTTAGTAGCATGTCATGTGGGTCGCTGCTTGCTAACTCATCCCGATAGCATACATAATTGAGGAGCCGTTCTTGCAGTAGAACTGGGCATGGTTTTTAAAACCGACCCGGTGACTGAACCGGTCTGGGGTTCAGTTACCAGGTCGGAATGGTCAGTCTATTTTGACAAAAATAAATAAAAAATTTAAAAAAAAAAAAATTGAAAAACGGTCAAAAACCGTTTGATCGATTAACCAGTCGGTTCAGCAGTTTACTGACCAAAATCAACGATTTTGAGGAAAAAAACAGTTTTGGCGAAAAATGGAACTGATCAGATAACCGGTTCCCAATTTTTTTGGTCCAATCATCTGGTCCAGTCCGATCCAGTTTTGAAAACCATGGAACTGGGGATTGAATGAGCTACAGCCTTCAGCTGGGTAACATCTAATCCCAATCCCATCCGTGTGGTTAATTTCTGTCTTTATTTTTCCCTTCTTAATGGGTTGATTCTTTTTCTTCTTTCTTTTACCAATTGATGAATAGGATTAAAAGTCTATAATTACCCTCTTGGGCTTATAGCATGAATGCATGTAAATCCAAGGGGTGCAAGTAAATATATCCCTAATACTTCTATTCTGGATAGTAAGGATTAGTATTCCTCTTAGGCCTCATTTGGTTCATGGGAATAGGGATTTAGAATTGGAATTGAAATTAAAATCTCATTCTTATTTTGGTGGAGTGGCATTTCCCCAATTTGAGGGAATGGTTATTCCTTTAGGAATGAAATCCCATTCTTATTTATTCTAATTTTCATTTTTATTCCTATCTGAACCAACATATTATAGGAATGGACTATTCCCATTCCGATTTCAATTCAAACTGTAAACCAAACAGACCCTTATTGTTTTTTTCACCTCAAATCATAGATGACCAATTGCAATTTCAGCAATCAAAGTCTGAGAATTTGAAGGAACAACGATATGGGGGTAAAACTCTAATGGTTAAAAATGCCTAAGCCCAGAACTCAAAACTTGGATTAGGATTTGGGAGTAGTGTATCCTTCTCCAATGGCCATTTTGACCCATGAAATTATATGATACATTTCTGGCATGTTGGGTTTATCCCAAATAATAGTTTTACAAATTTACTTAAACATACATTGTAGTTTTTATTTTACTAAAACACTCTTTACCTAGTTATCTAGTTACTTAATCAATTTTTTATTAGGAATTGTTTGTTTTGCCATATATATAAAAATAATAATAAGTACCCCTGTTTATTTCAAAAATATCCTTAAAAACAAAATTGACCAAATAGATAAAAATAAAATGGTTGTCCATGTTTTAGTTACTTTTGATCAAATTTATTTTGTTTAAAACAGATTAAATTTATTTAAATTATATTAGTGTTAAAACTACCATTTTCCACTTTCATCTAAATTGATTGCAAACTAGAGGAAATGTTGTAGAAAAACACAAACTATTGGGCAGGAATTAGTAAATTTATGAAACCACAGAGGGTGTTTTAATAAATGACTTTTGTGTTTTTGTGTGTGAGTCACATGCCGACATGCGCAACAGTGGGTAGTTCTTCACGTTCTACTGGACCACTGTCTTCATCTTTATTCCCACACAAATCACTGGTCCCACTCTTTCTCTCTCCCTCGCTCATTTCTAATCAGAGAGACCAACTGTCCCCAAAGTTCAATTAGCCCATCATATATTTTAATGTTTTTTCTTTTTCTCAGCCAAATATCGGCCTCCTTGTATTTGAGGAAAAGAGGATCAGGGATGAGGAAAAAAATGTGTATCAAAATATGTATGTATGCATTGTATAAAGGAAGAATGCTGAGCTACATATCAATTTGCCTCCAATCAACACAGAAAGACCAAATTATCCTGATTCAATCATTCAGGTCCAGTGATTCACATGAAGGTTCCGGCTAAGATAGCATACCCACAACAAAAACCCCAAAAACTGAAAGTCCCAAACTTGGCTAAATTAAATCCTAATAAGTGAAACCAGAAACAAAAGCTGCAAAAAAGGCCAGGGCCAGTCCCAATATACCAAGTACCCCCTTGGAAGAAGATGGAGATGCGCCATTCTGATGAGCAGAAGGAGAAGGCGATGAGGCCGCAACTGAAGGTGGAACGGCAGAAGGCGAACCCGAAGGAGATGTAGCAGGAGGAGCCGAGACGGCAGAAGTCCGAGGCACCCTGATGTCAACTTTCTGCCCGGCATCGCAGTGTCCGGGGAAGCCGCAGAGAAAGTAGTAGTGACCGGTCTTCTTGATGGTGATGGTGTCATTGCCGGTGGCGTATGTGGCGATGGGAGAAGTTCCATTGCAAGCTTGGAATTCACTGTGGCTCACTTGCAGCACGTTGTGGAATTGCTTGTTGTACTCGAAAACTAAGCAATACCACCACAACAAGATAAAAGAATTAAAGATGAGATCTTCTAAAGGTGCTGCTACCCCAGCAAAAAAAAAAAACAAAATTTTTCTCTTCTTAATGCTTGTTTGTTTGTTTGCTTGCTTGCTTCTTTATTTTAAATTTCAATTAAATTGACCAGTGGATGCTTACAAATTGTCAATTATATTTTAGAGAACACCCAGAAAGCCAAGGCTTACCAGACTATGGGATCAAAATTTCAAAAGAATATGGAATCTGACAAGAACTACTTGCAGGGAGCTGGGCGTCAGAGAAATTCAGAGTAAAAAATAAACTACTACAGTACTACCACTGTTTAAAATTTTAAAATTTCAACAAAGGAGAATGTCTGCTTTTGGGATTGATTTCACGAGCAACCCAACAAGCCACGGATTCACAAAGCAGCTGTTCTTTTTGGGTGGCTTTCATTTCAAATGCCAGCCAGCACTCAGCAGTGACCACACGAGGTTGAGTTAAGCTGGGTCCCTCCAATAGAGCATGAGCCGATCGATGACCGGGCTGCACGCCTGCGCCCCACCAGCACTCGCAAGTCGGAAGCGCACAGAATGTAAACAAAACCAACCCCCCACTCGAGACTCGAGACAGAGAGTGAGAGAGAACCCTTGGGCCTTGACAGTGACAACCAAATTTCTTAAGATTTAATTAATTAAAAAATTATTTAGGGTTCCCAAAAGCCAATGACTCTGATCTGATCTGATAGTTTGATGGCGATGAATGGGTGCCACGTGACACTCACAGTTCGCCATTATATACGTATCCTGCATGTACAGTGGTGGTGTGAGTAAAAGGAAAAAGGAAAAGCGTTTCTAGACAGGTCTCCCGGAAAAGCTTGCTTCTGTTCGCGGAATCTGGGGTTCTCAATCTCTCCATCGGCATAGCAAAGTAGCAATCAGCCAAACACAAGTTGCTTTCAGTAAAATTTTGTAATTGAGGGAAGGAGGAAGAGTCTGTAGAGCCTTAGAGGAAGTTAATGACCGAGTGTCGGTGGAAGAAAGAAAGTAAAGTGAAACATCAAGATATCAACTCAGCAAGGCAACAATAAAGAGGAAAGCAGTAAGGGAGAGAATAGTCCCCCAAGAAATTTGGTTGTTTTCGTTCATGAATGTGTACAACAGGAACAGTAGGTAACGGATGAGCAGATTAGTGTCTGTGTCCTCCAATTTTAAAGGGAGAAAAAGAGCAGTAGAGTGACAGGAAATTGGAAAATGAGACACAGAAATAAAAATAAAATAAGAATGGGAGGTGAGAGCCAAAAGATCTAATCAAGTTGGGTTTTTCTTTTTTATTCCTTTTGATCCTACTGCAGACAAAGTAGACTGGTGGGGAAAGGTAAATCCAGAACCGGTGGACTGGATGGTTACGAAGAAATTGAGAAAAAAAAATATATACATTTCAGAACACAGCAAGGGGAAAGCTACTTTTCTACAACCCCCAATCCGTATCCATCATGAGCAATAGTAGCAGAATGAAAGAGAAAAAAAAAATTACATAAGGTAGAACAATATAGAACAATCAAACCCAAAAGGTAGAAAAAACAGTAAAAGCCTATCAAATCAGAATGGCAGGCCAGAATAACCCAGAAAGAAAAACAAACTGAAGCAGAAAAAAAGGGAGAGGGATCGAAAACAGAGGAAAAGAAAGAAAGCAAACACACAGATTTATGGCATAAAAACAATGGCCTGTTAAAGAAAAAGAGAGAAAGCACTTACTAAGGGTGTCCCCAACATGAAAGCTCTTGGAAGCAGCCCATTGGGTGTAGTTGGGACTGCCCAAGATCGTCCAGCCTGAAGAGTCCCCAACCTTATAAACGGCAGCAGAGGTAACTCCTATGGCAGCCATGAGCATGCATAAAACCATGGCTCTCTGAACCGAAGCCATGGCCGAAACAGAACCAGAAACTCAGAAAGACAGAGAGACCGCGGGAGAGAGAGAGAGAGAGAGAGAGAGAGGAGCTTGGGAGTTGGGAGTTTGGGAACTTATCAGTGTTGGTAGAGGTATTAATATAGAGAGAGTACCACCCAAGAGGCCCAGAGCAGACCGAGACTTCACCGAGTTTACATGAAAGGATCACAGAAAATTTTCTAATTCTAATTTTAGAGTTAGCTTCTTTAGAGCTACAAGTGGAGAATGACTAAAAAAATGGGTGTTCCCTTTTTGCCTTATATAAATTGACGGTGATGCCCCCACTCTTTCAGAAATTTCCAATTTAGGTTCGAACAAGATCTACAATTTTCTAAAATTATCCCACAAGATAAAGATAGAAGGTAATCTCAAAAAGGAAGCCATCACGCAGCAATCTGAGCCGTAGATCTCGAGGAAGCTCCTACACTGCTTTGATATAGATTGTCACACAATACCGAGACCCTAACGATTGAAAAAACCGACGAGAGAGGATAAAATCCATTTCTTCTTGTGACCCGATCCGACCACGATCCACACGAAGCTGTGATTGGGGGGCTAGGGTTTGTGGAAAGTATGGGACCCAGTTACCATGGGCTTCGACGAAATTTTGACCCAGTCACGACTCACCCAGTGGCACAATCTAACGTTGTTGGTATGGTTGCGCTACGCGCACTTTTTTTTCCTACGCTACGCGCACTTTAAATGTGACGGTGGAGTCGCGATCTGATTCACTTATTTGTTAGCTCAAAGTACTTTAATTGTTTTGTTTTTTCTTTTCTAACAAAGTACTTAAAATGACGGATAAAGTAAATGTTATATATTTTATATTGTTATTCGCATTTGTTCTCACTTCTCACTATGGTAAAAGAATGGCTTGAATTTTGGGTTAATTTTAAAGATATATATTTTATATTGTTAAAATATAGATCTAATTGATAAAATTTATTAATAATGAAAATATATAAAATATAAAATTTAATGAGAGAATGAGAGCTAATATCGTAAATGTAAGTATATATTAGTTTAAATTATATTTTATGCCCTCTCGACAAGAGAGAAACCAGATTCAAAAATGAGAATATTCTAATTAAGAATAGGATTATATAAGATTCAAATTATGTATACATTAGTTTGAATGATAATGAGCGATAATAGTTTGATAATGAATAAAAAAAGTGATTGTTCAAATTATATTTTTGTCCTTATTTATTACAATTAGAGGAAACCAAATTAAAATTGAAACAAAAATTTTACATTGTCCTTTTGATATACATAATTTAGAAAGATGGTTATTTTAAAAAAGAAAACAAAAACCACTAACTTAGACAGTCAAATCAAATGACTTAGAATATTGAATTGCCTACTTGAATAGTTTGATACTTGGGTAATCAAACTGGTAGACCCTTTTTTTTACGAGTATACCAATTTACCATGAATCTATAATATATATATATATATATATATATATATATATTAGGCAACAGTCCCCTTTAAACACGTGGCATCCTAAATTTTAATTAAACAAGTAGGCTTATCCATTCCTAAAAGCTCTTTACTTTTAGTTAAGAGCCCTACGATTCAAAAACTGGTTGTGCATTAAAGTTATGTAAATTAATAGAATTTAGTGTAATTAGAAAATCTACTATAACAATAATACTCAGTAATTAAATACTAATTATTAATAAAAATATAAGAAAATAATCATCACCATTACTAATTAAAAATAACATCAATTTTTAATTAAATAATTAAGTAAATATTACATTTTGATTAATCTTTAAATTTTTGTGGTAAAAAATTTAATTATAACAATTATTATGATAATAAAATCACTAATTAAATACTTAATAATAACAATAATAATTAATTAACAAAATATTATAATACAAATAATCTTTAAAAAATAAAGAAATAATAATAATAAGTTAGACATTTTTTGTTTAAATAAAATAAAAATTATTAAAAAATATTAGTCCCATACTTACTATAGGGTCATTCTCTAGTTATCATTAAGAGGAAAACATATTTATTTGATTCATGGGTCAATTAAAAAAACAACTTTGACCATTAGGGACCAATAGCTATGCTATTGAAAACATTCTTCAAAATGCCACGTCACCATGATGGTGGGGTAAAAAGATATTCCCTGTATCCTTTTATCTAAAATAATAAACGTGTCCATGCCAACGTTCTCAACAGCATAGGCTGAACTGAAGTCATATTGTTCTCTCGGGTTCACATCTACGCCGTACAAGGTATTGAAAACATCTCCGGATGATAATAATAGTATCAAAAACAATTGAGAGATGTTTCTAACACACGGCGAGATGTGCTGTGGCACGTTGTGGGGCATCCCTTATGGGGCGCAGAACTCTGTTCTCTCTCACTTTTTTAATATTACACTTCTACGGATGAAAATCGACCGATTATAGCATGCCACGTCAGCCTAAAATTTGATACCCACGTGTTCAGAGCTGACACGATATATCATGATGGCCGACAATATTACGAGTAGAACTTTAGAGGATTTTAAAACATCATGCAAGCCGGGCTTCAAAATAATAATTGATATACTCTCGTTTTGACGTGAAACCAAGGCAATTATACAGTAAAGAGTGGCGTTCAATCATGTTCGGGGGGGCTTGTTTACCTTCTAATCAAACAAAAAGCATCCCCACAACTACAACTAATTTGGCACAACCATAGCCGAATCAAGCAACTGGTAGGGTAATTATGCAAATCTAACTATAATGGGCCCATTTGATTGGGTAATTGAACGACTTCTGTCTTGTCATTTTGTAAATAAAATATTTGAGATTATAATCTTCTTAAATAATTATTCTTTAATTGGAAAAATCTATAATATCGAAAAAAATATGATACTAGAAAGGCTTTTACCAATTAAATTTGACTGGTTACCACTTTTACGATGTTACAAGTTTTTCTAATACTATGTTTTTCCAGTAACATAGACGGATCCTTCTTTTTTTGAAGTTAAAAATAAATCAATGTATAAGTCATACAATTTAGCCACACTTCAGCTGTTATCCAAACTGCTCCTAAATATAGTTACATGTTTTAAAAGGGATTTAATAATAACAAATTAATATTAGACAGGAAATGAAGTGGCACCCCACTTGTGGCGTGTGTGATGATGCTTAGCGTACATACATTGTCGTCATGAATTGGTGTCCCACTCCATGATTATTCATTAGGGTTATATAAGGTTGTAGTTGGAATTGGAATTTGGAAACACTTGAAAGGGAAGCTTGAGGTTTGAGTGCATCGATCTGGGGTTGGGTCCCATTGTGTGAAAATGCTGAATGCCATCATTAACAATGCCTACTGCCTACCATTACCAAATCATTCTCACTTCTCATAGCCTTCACCCATCTGGGTTTGCTTAATTTTCATGTGTTAGAACTTAGTTGGTGAATCAAATAATCCTCTTCCCCATTTTCCTGGGATTGAATTGTTGAGAGTGGTAATGATTCATTTTATGTAAGAGGGACCCCCCATCCCAATTCCCTAACTGATTAGTGCTGGTCCCTCTCACATTTGAATTTTGAAATTTGAATACAACATTGGGGTTTTGGTTTGGGTCAATTTGGGTTGGTGAAGAACACTCTTAGAAACAAAATTAAATTTTCGAGGAGATTTCAAAAGGGAAAAGGGAAAAGGGAAAGATATTAGCAGAAAAAAGACAACTTTTTGCCTTGAATATCAATAAAACATAAAATTTTTATAAAATAATAAAAATAACTTTTTCTCAAAAATATCAAGAAAGGGCAAGACACTGTTCATCGTCTTCCTCTCCTTCTCTCTCTTCTCTCTCTTGCTCTTCTTAATGAGACCGAAGCTCTGGTGTAACTGTGACGTCTGTCGTAGTTATCTCACTGCGAGCTGGTCGATTGAATTCGACAATCTCTACGACTATCCTCAACAAGTCTCCCAGCAAGACCATCCATGCCCATTTCCTCCGAAACACGATTATAGTCAATCCGGATAACGTCAAGTATATGCTGAAGACAAGGTTTGAAAATTACCAAAAGGGAAGCCTTTCTCCGTGATCCTGGGTGACCTCTTGGGTCGTGGCATCTTCAACAATTTTATTATATACTCTTTCTCTTCACTCTTTCTCTTTCTCTTCTTCTCCTCTTATTATTAAAATTCTGCTGTAAATTAGAGAAACTGAAATTTCTTCTGTTGTTTGCAATCTCAGCAAACCTCTTCTCAATTTTCTTGATCCTATGAACCATCTTAATGTTATATGGAATTAAACGTGAAACTGAGTCCCGCATCTTTCTTTTGGATATGGGGAAGAGTCTGCGTACCTTTATTCTCGCGAGATTATTGCGTACCTTTGCTCTGATGCTAACTTGACGCTTCAATTGTTTTTTTTTTATTAATAACGCTTCAATTGTTTTTGCAATGCTTTTGTAGCGAAATCATCCACCACGTCCTCCGCATCATATACTCAGGGTCTGTTGGACTTGTTGCTTCTGCATTCAAAATTGCAGCTTCGATGGTAGATAGTAGATTCTCGAGCCTCCAACGCATTTCTTCCAAGTTCCAGGCCGATGATGCCTCTTCAAATACCCAACCACCGGCTTCCTTGAGAATCATTCCTGCAATGCTATAAAGACCCGTCAGTTCCATTTTTCTTGGTCTTCTTCCTTAATAATGATAGATGTTACAGTTACACCAGAGATTCAATCTCAGTAAGAAAAGCAGAAAAGCAAGAGAAAGAAGGAGAGGAAGAGGAAGAGGATGAACAGTGTCATTTAAAAAAAATATTTTATTTTGATTATTTTATAAAAACATTATCTTTTATTGATATACGGCAAAAAGTTGCCCTTTTCTGAAAGAAACCCTTGAATTACGGGTTTTGCACTCTACATATTTGCCTTTGTACTCCTTCCAAACTGATGGCAATGCAAATGATTTAAATGAAAATTCTAACCTATTTTTATTTTAAATTTTAGTTTATTTTGTTTGATTAGAGTACAAATAAAGTAAATTAAGATATGAAATAGAATAAAGTAAAACCCAAAACAAAATTAAACAAGAATTTGCATTTTTTTTTATTTGCACTCCCATTCATTTGTATTAGTGCGAATAGAATTGCACTGCAACCAAACATAATCTAAGGGATAGGCGAGGTAATAAACCCATTTAAGAATGGCAACAAGGCAGGGCGGGGACGGGGAGCCTTTCCCCATTCCCATCCCCGTGAAAATCCCCATCCTTGTCCCCGTCCCCATCCCTACAAGGATCCCTATCCCCGTGGGGATCCCCATTTCCTGTAATTTTTTATAATGTTAATAATTTTGTTTTTGTTTTTTTTTATTTTATTTAAAAAATAAAAATAAAATAATTAAAATTTACAATCTATTAAAAAGATTCAAACATATTTTTAAAACATTAATATATAGGCGTATGTGTATATATATAACGTATACATACATACATACATACATACATACATACATATATTAGTGGGGAACCCCATGGGACGGGGAGCTCTCCCCGTCCCCACCTCATCCCCGCTAACGGGGATGAAAATTTCCCCATCCCCGTCCCCGCGGAGGGGAAATCATCCCCCCGCCCCGAAGGGCAGATCCCTACGAAGATCGGGGAAATGGGGAAAATTGCCATCCCTAAACCCATTTCCATTCCAATCTATTCAATAGGGTTTGGGAACTTTCTATTTCAAACACAGATGCTGGAAAAGGGGGCGGCTATAGTTGCTTAGGTACTCAGTTTAGGAATCGTCTAATAAAGGGAGTAAAGTTGCAAGGTTTTAAAAATTGGATCAAACACGGAACCGTTTTGGGAATTGGTTTCTGGGTCAATCAGTCCAATTGTCCAGATCGAATGAATGGCCCGTTCTAATTTAAAAAAAATAAAAAATTTCAAAAAATAATTAAAATAAAAAAGCCAAAAAAACCATTGCCCGGGTCAACTGGTTGTAGGGGTGACCACAAGCTGAGCCTTTCATGATCTATTCGAGTTTGGCTCGTGAAAAGCTTGGTTTGACTCGGTTTAAATCGAGTTTTGAGCCAAATTCGAGTCCGATATATAGGCTCGTTTGCTAATCGAGCCAAGCTCAAGCTCAATGAAGCTCAGCTCGTGAGGCATGCGAGCCTAATATTAAATAAATAATTTTTATTATATACATACATACATACATACATACATACATACATGCATACTAACTTTATTATATATAATAATAATATTTTTATTTTTCATGTATAATAGTAAATAATTTTTATATTTTTTTTGTATATATAATATTAAATAATATTTATAATTCTTAATTTGTTGCCTAAAAATTAAAAAAATAATTTTATACATATAATTTTTATTTTTCAAAAACAAACTTGGCTTATAGTCGAACTCGAGCCGACTCAAGCTTGAACTTGTAAACTATGAACCGAGCCGAGCTCAAGCTCAAATCTCTAATTTGAATCAAGCTCAAGCTCAAACCTGATACTATTCTTATGAGACAAACTTGAATAACTAAATATCCGGCTCAACTCAGCTCGAATTCACCCATAATGGGTCGATAATTCAACTGCACGAGTCAGCAGGTGACAAAATCAACGTTTTCGGCCCTGGAGCGATTTTAGGTTGAAATGAAACCTATTGCCTGTCTTATTTTCAAAACCATGCAAAGTTAGGTAAGGATGGACCACAGGGCCTTAAATGATGCCCATTTGTTCAAATCCAATTTAAATATGGTCTAATTAAGGCGAACCGATCAGATATTGATAAACTGCAATCCAATCCGATATGGTCTTGGTTGATCTCATCTTATTACGTTTGAGCAATTACTCAAGAATGTGCAAAATATTGATATGTATTTATTTTAAAATTTGGTTTAAATGCCATGTGCTCACTAATGCTGTTTTCCTTCTTTCTCTACCGTTTTCTTTTAAACCAAACACAAACACAGCCTAAAGAGCTACAGGTTATTCAATCATTCAAATCTCAGAAAAATTATTTTCAAGCATCTTATTCATCATATACAATAATATAAAATTCATTTTTGGTTTATTTTATTAATAAAATATAATATTTAGATCATTTATTAATTTAACTTATCAATTATATTGGATATTCAAATCCGATCCAAGTGCGACCTAAATCCAATAAATGCGCCTTCAAAAAATCCAATAAATGCAATTCATTTTAGGTTGAAGCATTAAAGAAACAAATTTGGATCTAGATACATTGCATTTAGACATAATCCATTTGCAGGCATGATGATCCAAAAAAACACTTTCACTACTTTTAAAAAGGTGGAAACAGTCATTTTTCATCATGGATAGCGAGGTCATGCTTCCCATGTTTCAAAATTTTTTAATATTTCAGTGGGTGTTTGACATCCATGCTGTTTTCTAAGAAAATGGTGGCCACTTATTTGATATCATTTTTTCATAATAAAACGTTGCCTTGAAAATAGGAAAAGTATGGTATATAACAATGTCAAAGGTGATGTTTTCTCATCAAACAATTTGTTGCTATCAATGGTGCAAATGTGGTAACATTTTGGATGTTGGATAATATGGCCAATGCTGAAAACAGTTTTACAACACTAATATCAAATAAAATTAGTGTTGTTTTTTCAAAAGACAGTTTATGTGGCAACATCGCTTCCAAACAAATGATGCTTACAACTCACACATGCCCAACAATGTTTTCATGAGAAAATGGTGCAATGTTCCCAACATTGATGCTAAACACCTACTAAGGTGTTGGGCATGTTTGGGTTGTAGAAAATGGTGCTTATATTTTGTTTGGAAGCGATGCTGCCACATATGCTGCTTTTTGTGAAAACAACACTGGTTTTGTTTGGTACCAGTGTTGTAGAACCGTTTTCAGCATTAGTCATATTATCCAATGTTGAAGAGGATGCCATATCATTGCACTATTGGCAACAACAGAAAAATATCGAATTTAGCATTGTTTCAAACCACACTTTCCTGATTTCCAAGATGTGAACAAAAGCAACATTTTTTTATGAAAAAATGGTGTCAAATAAGAGGCCATTCTCTGAAACACCAAGTAGTGCTTACATGATGCCAATTTCTCAAAAAATAGCATCAATGCTAAACACCGCCAATATTAAGTTGGAACTTAGAGGGCTTTAACATTCACAGTGGAAAGGGCCACACCCTCCCTCTTAAAAGGAGCCAAAATAGTAGATTCTTATAAGCCAAAGCCTCTTCTTTTGGTATTAAATGTTACACATTAGTAAGGAACGGGTACAGCAGCGTGCATATGAGGTCATTAGCCATATTCACAAAGAGCCTGTTATTTTTTTTTATTATTATTATTATTTTCTTTTGAAGGACTATACAACGGGGCAGCCCATCCCCCAACCCATAACACCTCCCTTACCAAGTGGGATTCTGAAGTCTCCGCTACAACCAGTTGGGTGATTGGCTAATGAATTAAGCTTGAATCCAATTTGAAAACGTCTAACCTTGAGCCCAAGCTTCAATCCTAGTTATTTAACAAGAAAGGATGAGATATTGAGGCAACAATTCCACCTAGAAAAATCGGGAGAGCATGTGAGGTTGACACAAACTTCCAAGTTATAATAGTTTACTCACATTTATTTGGATAAAAGACACATAAGCACCATTGCGGGTGCCATATGGGATAAAACACCTCTCCCAAAAAGAAAGGCCAAAAAGACATTTTTCTGAAAAAAAAATGGATTTTATAGAAATTGAGGAAAAGAATTGTGATCTGGCGTAACCCGGCTACTCCTTGCTGAAGGTGACTTGGCTTCCAGCGACGACGAGAATGGGTTCCTGAAAGAGAAGAGTTCAGAGGTCTCGGGGTGATTCACCCGGCACGGATGCTCTGATGGCTAAGTTAGAACACAGTGATAGTGTAGAACTTGAAGATGATAACAGTGAGAGAGCTCAGAGAGTAGAGATTCGCACAACCATAATAATCATAGAACCTACCTTCGCCCCTAGTGAAAGCGGGGTCTTTATACACTGGCTCAGGTGGGTAGGTGGAACAGTCACTGAACCCCTGCTACGATGGGACTTGTTGCATGTTAGGTGGTTGAAGCACCGCCAAATGATAATACTGTCACTTTCCGTCAGAACGGGGAGTTGGTGAACTAATGTTACCGTTATAAGAACGGTCCTGCGGGGTTCAGGGATGGGGGTGTATTCCACGAGGTGGCCATGCAGAGATATGTACGGTAGGCGAGCTTCCTGGAGGATACCAGGCTGCTCGGTAGCAAGCTAATGAGTAGCCAGCTTCTTGAGCTCGTGCTTTGGTCTGCCCTTGTGAACGCCGAAGTGTCCTTGGGCCGAGGTGATCTCAGTTCGGAGTACTAGCCTAACCGAACTCGCTTTATACTAAGCTGGCTTGTGCCAAGTTGTCACTTGCGTTGAGTCACGTACATGCGTCGTCGGTATATGAGGTCAGGCCAAATCACCCTTCATCAAATTGAGATCACTTTTTTTTGTTGAAATTAGTCAATTAAATAAGAAATTATTTAAAATGCCCACATGATATTTTCTATTGAAAAAACTGTTATGATACCAAAATGACCCATCCATCTAACCCGCTAGTTCAGTAATGACCAGTTATATAAAACTAAATGAGTTAGGTATAACCTAAACCCGCTTTGACCCAATCTAATTCGCTTAAATCCATTAATCTTATATTTATGTATTTAAAACAAAAAATTAACTGCCACATAACAAATAAATTAGTCATACCTTGGTGGTAATAGTAATTATTATTTATATAAGTGGTAAATGTTCAAATCACATTACATGCATGTTCGGGTTTTGGATTTGATTGAACCACTTAGGTTCAAATCGGCCAGACCAACTTGAACTATCTAATTGGATTGCATTTACATTAATCACATCAAGAGTGGTTGAACCATTTGGATTCGGATCAGTCCGGTCAGACTAGATTGGACCGATTCAGTCAATGGCAGATTGACTTGGACCAGCCCATATCAGGTTTGTGCGTAGGTTTGGACTGAACCGGCTAGTACGAAGCGGGTTGAGGGAAGTAAATCGGATCGGCCCAGACTCAAGCCAGGTTGTGTAGATATGAGTCGATCGGACGATCCAACTAAATCAAGGCAAGTGGGGCAAATTTTGGCTCAGTCTGGGTCGATCCATCCTGCATAGTCCCTTTTCGGATTCGGGTTGGCTGGATCAGTCTGACCTGGGTCGGGTTGGGTCCGGACTGGGCTGATTGACCCAAACAAACCAAAATCGAGGCGATCGGGTCTGTTCATATTTACACCAAGTTGAGCTGGTCCGGACTTGGGTCAAGTTGATTTGGATTTATGTCGATTTGGGTGAAGTGTATTGATTCGAGATAAAACTAATTTTAGTCAATAATTAATAGAAAATTAATACATTAATTATAAATTATTTCATTCAAATGAAGAAAAAAAAAAGACTAAAGAATTAATACTTATATCTTTAGTGGTTAACCCAATAGATATCCATAACCCAACCTGACCTAACCCATTTAAATTGACCCAATGAGTGATCAACCCATTTCCAACCCGCCAACTAAATGGTTGGATTAGGTGAATTAGATATTGGATAAGTTGGATGGATTCAGCAAGTTGGGTGAAAAATTGTCACCCCTAATTGTAGCATAACAATCTTACCTCTTTATGTATTTTTATGATTTAGAATATTTAAATATTTATATTCCCAATACAAACAAGCAAACAAACAAACAATAAGTAAATAAATAAACGTATAATGCACATTTATTGCTAAGCCATCAATGCAGTGGCATGTATTTTATTGAGTGGCATTTATTAGTTTTTATGGACTGTATACAATGTTACTATAACATAATAAATGTTTATATTTAATTAAAGAACATATCTACTACCTAAATAGATTATATAAAATATGGAAATAAAAAAGGATAGATGAAAATACTTAAAACTCAGTGATCATGTATGTAATGAATTAGGATCACCTACCAACAACACACGTTCCAAGGCCCTCCCAATATGACACGACACCACACATCCTAACATGAGATTAGGGGTGGTCACAAGTCGAGTTCTTTACGAGCTATTTGAACTCAACTCGTAAAAAGTTTAGTTCAATTTGATTTTAACAGAATTTTGAGTCAAATTCGAGTTTAATAGAGATCGGCTTGTGAGATTTGTAAGTTGAGTTATATATATATAATTATAAAAAATAATATATAATAAAAATATTATAATTCTTAATTTCTTAAATATAAAATTAAAAAAAAAACTAGACAGTTACACTAGAATATATTATTAATTACCCTACACAAAATGTAGCAAGCTAAGGGGTAATTAGTTACATCATGCATTATATATTATTTTTCAAGGATAAATTTAGCTATTTTAAATAGCAGGGTTCGACTATGATATCTTCAAAAACTTAACCAATCAAATAGTGTCATAAGTGGTCATCAATCAGCTCTTTCCATTTCATACCGGCATCATAGATTTACGATTTTGTAATATAACTAAGGTGGCACTGCTTGGTGCAACAATTAAATCTGGGGCAGATAAACAGCTTTAAATCTGAAAGTAATTACTTTGTAAAAGTCTAATTGGCGTTAAATTGAAGTGTTTCACATGTGACACTTTGTGGTAGCTGAGGTCAACTGAAGTCATAGAGTGATGTGAAAATTATAATCTATTTCATCTCACAAGTTTTAATTTTTTATTTTATTTTATTTTGCAAAACCTCCATTTATCACTCACCTACCCATTGAATTGTGTCAATTTCCCCCATCTATCATTCTTACAATTTTCAATTCTCATCACAATGAATGCATTTGGCTTGTAGGTTATTTGAGCTGGCAGGTGTTTTTTAAGTAAGAAAGTGAATGTATCAAAAAGTTAAAAAAAGTAAGAATTTTTTTTGGTAAATAAAAAAGTAAGAATTAAGAAAGTGAAGGATCCACCGTCAATGCACCATGGTAAACAACATTAATTTGAAAAAAAAAAAAATAGCACAATCAAATGATATATATATATATATATAGCATTTGTTTGGCATCGTTGTTGTTGTTCTAGAAAATTGTACCACATCAGCGTCATGTTGTAAAAAATGGTACTCCAGGAAATGAGTGTTTATTTGGAACCATTTTTTCATAAAAAATAGTACTCTAAGCCATGCCTTGAAAATTGAAAAGGTATGGCTTGGAGCAACGCCGAATTTGACATTTTTCGAAGCTGCAGCTCGTTACTGCCAACAGAGATGTGAGGTGACAGTGATGTGGCATTGGATAATGAGTACTAGTGCTGAAAACGTTTCTTGAAGCACTGGTACAAAACAAAAAAAGTTGTTGCTCCAAGAAACATCCTACCTGGCAGCAACAATTCCAAACAAAAAAGAAAAAAAATACATTGTTTTCTTAGAAAACGGTGCTTCCAACCCACACATCAACAACACCGTTTTTTCAGAAAACGGTGTTGTATTTGCAGCATCGATGCTATACATATACATAGAGGGTGTTTGGTTCCGTTTATGTTTATCAAATAAACGCTACCACCTCAGCACCACATCAGCTTTTAGCGCAATAAATGTTTATTGTCGCTGAAACTACTGTTTGGTGGCAGCGTTTAATATAAAAACACTAAAAAATGCTTTTTCGTTTATTTTCATCGTCTTTCATGAAATTAGCCTTTGGGGAACCCAATGGCTATGCATTTCATGAAACGCGTAGGTGACATGGTGCTTACGTGTCATATGACATGGCGCAATGAGGTTTTGATCCGGTGTAACCTGGATCTACCATCCCATGATATGGATTATTTTGTTTCTCTATCTGATGAAACCCTAAGTTCTAACCACGAGCCAGAGTTCACCGTCAGCAGATAACAGTGGACACCGGAGGAAACCGGTACCATGAACGGAGGAGTGACACCGGAGGAGCAGTGGATGCTGTTCTTCGTCGACAAGGTAATAGATCTATCCTTCGATTCCATTTGTTAAGGGTTTTTTTTTTATTTTTCTCTCTTTTTTCTCCTAAGGTCTCTAGTAACATTTCTCTTCTTTGATCTTGTGTTTTTTTTTTTTTTTTTTATCTCGCAGACAGAGCTTCTTGTATTTGCATCTCCTAACGAGGCAACGCCGAATCTTTCATGTAATTTGGACCGTTGGATTGACTAATAGATCCTATGCACCAAAGTGAAAGTGTCACACTGAAACATCCATATTTCTTGAAACGTGCCATCAAACAGTATGAGGTGGAAAAACATTTATTGTATTGAGTTGTAAAAAAATGATTCTTGAAATGCCCGAAATAAACTTAACCAAACAATAAAATAAAAAAATGTTTAAAATAGGTATTTATCAGATAAACGATTTTCCAATAAACACCCATCCAATAAACATAAACGAAACCAAACACATACATAATATCCATCAAAATATGAATAAGTTATTATTAGAAGTCTGAAAACAGATCAGCTGCTGAAATTTATTTAAAAAGTTTTTATTTTTCAGGTGACATTTAATTTGTTTTTTAACCAAGTGACATTTAGTTGAGACCTAAGGGATGTACCTCATTGCTGTTATAACAAAGGTTTAAAAAACTGAATCAAATATATTTAACTGTTTTGATCATCAGTTTTCGGGTCAATCGTTTGATCATCCAAATCAAATGATTCAAACATTTGGCATCCTGCCTACCTCAACTTAGGCAGCTGTTAGCTCAAGAGAAAGAAAGAAAGGAGTAACTGACTAACTGCTGTCTTAGGCAGCCTGCCTACCTTCAACTTTCTCCCTCTCTCTCTCCCGCCAACCAACCAATCTTCTACCAACTAATCAGTCAAAGCCCTTCTCTGTTTTTAACTTTTTTTTTTTTGTTAATTTAGTTTTTAAAAAATAATTTCATTTTTGAACCGTTGTCTAAGTCAAATGGTCCCATGAATCAACCATCCGGATTAATGACTTGTTGATTAAGTCAATTGTTTTTTTTTTTTGGAAAAAGCACTACTAGTGTACTAGTAAAAAAAATGGAACGGAATAGGCGGGTCAGTTTTCACTTTTCAGATTGAGCGGTTCAACTGCTCGGATCAGACCAATGATGGCTTTAAAACCATGGTTACGACAAGGACACCCTCATTGTAACATAGAATGTAAAAGCATAACCATGTGAACCGTCACAGACCCAATTTAATCCATTCCAAATCAAAATCGAGTCAGCCTGATCCAATGACCAATCCAGGTCAACAAGTAGTAATTCAAGACAAATTATAAAATCAGTATAAGAATAAACCAGTGCTTGACAATTAACCATTAGGGGTGTGAGAAGTATTAAAATCCGATTTTGAATTAGATATTTGAAATAATCAAATCGAATTTAGATTATTCGAACATCTTAATTGATTGAATTCAGATATTTTATTCATATCGGTTAGTTAATTAGATTTGAATTTGGATATGACGTGATTCAATTCGATAAATATTAATTCAAATTTGACCAATTATTTAATTTTTATATATAATATATAAAATATTTAAATGCTTTTTATACAATTTATATATAATAATTAAATTATATAAATAATTTAATATTTATATACTTTATATAGATAAAATATTTATTTATATATTTATTAATTACTTAAAATGATTAATTGGTCAAATTCGAATTGAATTATTCAAATATTTAATCAAATTCAAGTTCAAATATTAATTTCCAATATCCGTCAGATATCGAAATTTCTAATCGGATTCAAATTCGAATGTTGTCTGACCCTAGATGATATGGCATGATTCCAAAGTTCTCTATTCTAAAGAGAAAAAGGGGAAATTCCTTATCAGTACCCTGTATTTTGGCTCGAGTGACAATTTGGTCCCAAAATTTTAAAATGCGACAATTCAGTACCTGTACCCAAACATTCAAAATGTGACAATCTAGAGCCTGTTGTTAACCAATCCGTTAATCATCCATTAAGTGACATTTGAAAAGTCAAAAATGTCCTAAGAATGCCATCTTATTCTCTTTATCAACCATCCAAACATTGATAACAAAATGAACAGTCCCAAATTCTAGATTCTTCTAAACAATCACCAACTTTTTGGAATAGAAGAGGCTAAGACTTGAGACTGTTCAGTTTTTTGTCAATGTTTGGATGGTTGATAAAGAGAATTAAATGGTATTTGAAGGGCATTTTTGACTTTTCAAATGTCATTTAATGGCTGATTAACAGACTGATTAACGACAGGTATTGGATTGTCACATTTTGAAAATTCGGGTACTAGATCATCACATTTTAAAGTTTGGGGACCAATTTGTCACTCGAGCCAAAGTACAAGGTACTAATCAGGAATTTTTTCAAAGAAAAAAGAAAATACTCTATTCTAAAAGAAACTATATATAAAGAAGATCCATTTTCGATTGGGGGACCCAAATACTCAATTCTCTCTCTCTAATCACCACATTGTGCAAGAACTATAATGGCTTGATCCCTCTTTGGAGGGTATGTATCCCCTACAGTTTTACTTTAGCAAAAACCTCCCCACTATTTTTAAAAAGTTTGACAAAAACCCCCCTTCCATCAATAATCATGATGAAAAACGTTAAATCCATGATCAAATCTTTTCAAATACCTATTTTACCCTTTCATACGTTAATGATTTTCCTAATCCTATTAAGACTGACTATCATTTCCGTTTATCCAACTATAAAGTAGGCAAGATCTGCCTCCCTATCCCCACCATCTTAGACCCGGAAGAATCATTTGGGTTTGCTGCAAAAGGCTCTGTAGATGAAGAACAACATCGGCAGCAACCCATATTCGTAGTTTCGGTCAATCGATCGACCAAAGTTTGCGGTTCTAACCATAAAGCTAAAATGTCAAAATAAAGAGACTTAAAAGGAAGTAATTATTTTACAAAATCATTAATTTAAAAACCAGCCAAACTGCCAAAACATGTATCACAGTCAACTTTTTCACCACAACCATTTTTTTAAGAAAAAAAAGGAAATTACAGAAAACAAAATACTGTTCTTCCTTCTCCAATCATCCAATTCCCACCCCAATTACACTGATATTTTACAATATCTTAGAATTTTAACACTCCCAATCCCCTAAAAAGAAGAAAACAAAAAAAAAGGAGAGACAGAGAAAGAGATAGAAGCTACTACCAGCAGTGAGATCATAGAATTTGTGATTCACTTCGATGGGTAATAGTGCAGGCTGGCATCAGTGTGATCACACAATTGGTGATGCACTCTTGAGTGGTGCTGAGAGTGCCAGCGGGCTCTATTCTTCTCAGCATGAACCCTGCCGACTTCTGTGACGGATCATTGTCGTGGTAGATGTATGCGAAGCCGCCGTGCCGGGTCAAATCCATTCCGGCCATCTCATCCCCACCAGATATCCTCAGCAAATTCAATCTATGTACCGCATAGAACAGAGGACCTATGGTGGCACTGACCCACCCAATGATCACCAAAATCTGAATAATGTGAGCTGCTACGAGCTTTCCACTTCCTCCCATGAACAACCCATATGGCCTCCACGCTGCATAGACCTCCTCGACATATGCCTTCATTGCAAACAAGGCCGTGAATATGATCCCCCAACCTCCACAGCCACCATGCAACTGCGCCGCCTCAAGTAGGTCGTCATATTTGTACTTCTCGACGAGCCTATTGCATCCAATCAAGACCCAAGCGGCAATGAACCCACAAATGATAGCCGCCCACGTCTCCACCACTGAGCAGCCAGCGGTGATGGCCGCGAATCCACCAAGCAACCCGTTGCAGACGTCGGTAACGTTCCAGTGTCCGAGCTGGTCCGCCACTGCAAAGCGAGGTCACAAGAGTCTTGCTTCTGCTGTTGCTGCTGCTCCAGTTTCTGAGGCCATCTATGATCTACTATCTCTTTAGAACAAGCTGAGGATTAAGCTGTAGGCGCAACAGATTTACCTCCGTCGAAGAAGGGCAAAACCCAATGCTTTAATGACTAAGCAGTTGAAGAAGATGAACAATGTTCGAGGATTATCTATCTGTTTAACATTTTTCATCTTGGTTATTGACCGAAGGAGATATTTGTTGAATTTTTCAAAAATAAAAGGAAGATTTTTGTTAAAATAAAACTATAAAAAAGATTTTTATGATTGTCAGAAAGTTCATGGGAGGCTTTTGTATTTTACCCTTAATTTTTCTTCAGATTTTCAGAGAACTTTAACTTTCACCACCCCATGTTGATCCCGGTTTTTTTCTTTTTTCTTTTTTACATTTCAATGAACATAGTATGAAAAATCGACTCCGTTTGGTTGGAGGAATCCATTTGCTGTTTCTAACTAATTATAAATTGCCACAACAACTGTATCGTTAACATTGTATTTTGTAGATAACTTCCTTTAAAACAAGGAAATAACTTGGAAAATCAGGTCGAGGAAAAGGGATTTTAATTATAATCGATTTCTGGTATGGCAATGGCAGTGACCTGTCCTTGTCAATAATATGCAAACCAATTATGCTGTAACAGTTACATGATTCTTTTTTGTTTTTACTTTTTGAAAAGATCATATTGTCAACATTATTTCTACCAAAACATAATTTATTGGAGAAAATATTGATTCTTCAAATCCCTCGAAATCACCCATCAATAATATTTGAGCCCCAACACTCGATCCCACTTCAAGTCCGATTATTTTGGATCCAAATCTTGGAACCTGCATCTGCTTAATAACAGGATAAGTGTGGATTTAACTCCATTTAATTCGATTAAAATTTAAATTTAACTAATAAATTTAATATTTTTCATTTATATTTATTTACTATATATGTTTAAATCAAACATAAATAATTTTAAAACTTTTTTAATTTACATTTATATTAAATTGGATTTGAATTAAATCTGAATTAACTCAAGTCCAATACGTCAGAATATTTAGATCGGCATCCCATTCAACAATGTTTTAGAACTGCCGTTGACCCGGATGATTGGACCTTTCGACCCAGGAAGCATCCCGGCAATCCAATTACTGCCCTACTACTATTATGAGGGGCATTTAAAAACCTAAAAATTTATTTATCACTGAAATAGACAAATAGTAAAATGTGGAAAATTTTCAGTCTTCTTTTACGCATAAATACTAATTAATAACAAAACAGATATCAACAATCAGAATAATCAAAATAATAATAATAAAAAAAAAAAAGCTGATCCCCATCCCAAACCTGACAAGAGAAACAATACTTCACCTTTTGAGCTACATTATGTTTAGTACCATTAAGTTCCTGCTTATAAACATAAACTTAACATACTCAAACTGTGAATATAGTCCCAATATTCCCAAGATACTGCTGAAGCAGCTCCATTGAGCGCTTGGTGAACAGCTTCACAAAGAAACTAGTGGCTGTTCTATACTTCCAGCCAAGAAAGAAAATGTGAAAAACATATTAATTTTACTAATTTTAGCTGAGCTCGAATCTCTTACGGGGGATATATTCCCAATGTACGGTTGTAGTATCCTATGGGTAGGTGTGGGTAGGAGATCCAGCTGTAAGCCCCGACAATTTCCAATCAGTTATGATTTAAGTGAGGTTGTGGTACAATAAATGTTAAAATAGCCCACATTTGCTAAGATTCATGTATGGGTGAACTATTTTCCTCATTGGTTGACTGATGTGTATTCTATGTGGTGCTTACCTATCAGTACATAGATGAAAATCACCTTACCAAACAGCATAGTATTTCTTATTGTCTATATGGCAGAAGCGTTTTATTGTGAAAAATGGGTCTTGGAAGTATGGGCATTTTTTCTTAAAAATGATCCTAAAAAATACCCACATTTCCAAAAACCATGTTAATTAGATGAAGTAATTTATTGGTCGGGTCACTGCAGTAAATCTAAGGCCAACACTAGTGTGGTAGAAAAAGTGATTCAGGTATAAAAGCCCACATGGGATAGTTAGAGGAAATCGTCATCATAGACCAACCCCCAAACAATCGGTTCTAACCTGCAAAGGGTTTTATTAATATGTTCCCTTCTATATGCATTACATCTACACAAAGCTGCCCTATTAACTCTTGATGTATTCAATACAAATTCCTTGTCCATTTTGAGCTCTCAATGGGTCGGGTCCAATTATAATTGGGACGCAAACTTAGAACCAGAATGGAACCAATTATCACCGGGGATAATTGGGTCTGAAAGATAAAAAAAAAATAGATCCGATTATATTTGACATCCATAATTACCTATAAAATGACAATTTGAAACTTTATTTTTGATAAAAATGTCAGTAAAAAATAAACTGTTTATATGTTGATAAAAAAGTATTTTTTAACTAAAATTATCTTATATACTATATGAAATTTATCTTTTTACAGTTTACAAGAAAATCATTAGACCTTTATATATTATTAATTACATAATCGGTCTAGAAATAGCAAAAATTGATCCCAACCTAATTATAATGAAGACACAAAACTCTGAAACAGAACTGGATTGATTACTCAATACTCAATTTGGTTCAATTGAGTAGACCCGACCCATTGACAGCTCTAGTCCTTAGTGCACCTAAACCCAATGCAGATGAAAAGAATAAAATTTTCCTAAGCCCATGTTATCATGGGCCTCTGTAGGCCTAAGGTCTAAATCTAAATGGATATAACCCATAGTATACCATTAAATCGGCCCAAGGATTTTAGTGTACTAAACGCAATTAGGCCCATATTCTGTTGTAAGTTGTAACAGAAGTGGGCCCTTCATCAAACCATTGCTTCTCACATAATAGAGCAAGTAATAGGAGTTAAACCTAACAAACGCCCTACTTACATGGGATTGGTTAAAAAGTAGTGGGCTGAGGCGGCAGCCCAAACCTATGCTATAAATAAATATTGGTGGCTAGGGAGGATGAGGCCCTGTCTTAAAGTCTCACCAACACAGTTGAGAGTTGAGAATTGCAAACAACACTTACTTATCTATTTCAATTCTACTTTGAGTTTAAGAGGGGAGAAAGAAAATTCATTTTCTTATTTCTCATCAATCACCTGCAACTCTGCAAGATGCTCTTTCTAGAGAAGCACTTCACAGCAAAGGTTCAAAAAATCGAAACATACCAATGCGTATTTCCCGTTATGCATAGTTTTTATGATCACTGATGATACGCCAAATGAGGACTCTGTGCATTGGGGACATTTTCCTGTGCACAATACCATGCAGAAGAATGAGATGTTCTCCCTGTGCACAATACCATGCACAATACCCGGTATGTATAGTTCTTGTGGGCAGGAGATTCAAACTCCCAAATGAGAAGAATTAGATTGATGGAGGCCCATCACAAGGCCCATCTCACCCCTAGGGGCGGCAGCTCCTAGGTTAAGGATAAGTCTAACTAAGATCCAATAATTCAAGATAAGCAAGGGATCCAAGAATCCAAGATTAGCAAGACTCTTCCAAGACTCTTCCAAGATTATCAAGACTCTTCCAAGACTCTTCCAAGATTATCAAGAAAGACTCCAAGAAGCATCAAGATTAGCAAGATAATCCAAGATTCATGCATCTAGGGAGATTGGACGGTGGAGATCAAACCAAGAAGAATTCGATTCTATCATATTAGATATTTGGATCTATCCTAGTTATTATTTTCTAGTTCTTTTACAATTTTCAAATGTATTATAAATACTGCTATTTTCCCAAAATTATTCATCAATTCATACTTCATATTTTTAGAATTTCTTCAATTTCTCTTCTTCCAATTTTCGCCACCTTTTCTCTCTCCTAGAAAATTCGGTGCTCTTCGCTAGAAGTTAGCGATCGCCCAGTGCTTGCATAGTCAGCCCGGTTTCTCATTACTTCCATGCTGCGTCATAGATGATTTCAATTATTTGAAACTTCAATAAGTGATGTTATAGGTCCCCATCAAATTACCAAACAAGGAAGAAAAAGAGTTTCGATCAAAATAAACTTTCATATCAAGTATAAAGCATTAAATCCTGGAGTGGGAAAACTGCATCGATACTTAAAAAAGCGTGAGAGATACACACCAATGGTCCTCATCTTCACTAACTTTGATTGTCAATCAAAGGTTGCTTATGCGATTGGGTAGAATCAAGGATAGTTAAATCCCTTTATATATTCTTTATTATAAATTTCATTTTATAATTCATCTTCGTATTTTGTGTTAATTCAATACATAAATCTAAGGCCAGATATTGATTTAGCTAGATTTGTATGTATATTTTATAAGATATATTTGATCAGCCAGTCCGTTCTTGGTGTTGGGTTTGATCGCCCAACCTGCCTGAACAAGTGAACAGCCAGCAAGAGAAAGGTAAAAGCCAGGGTCTGGTAACACAGAACCGGTCTGGCCCCCAAAACAAGCTATGTGTCCAATATTTCGATTTTCGACTTACTGTCCTACCTGGAAGAGTAACTGGGCCAAACATCAATTCAAAATCTTATCTTAATTTATTTTCGTTTTATTTCGAAGCCTGATATCTATCTTAATTATTTTCAGTCGAAGAACCCCATTTGAACAGTTTAAAATCTTTGAAATATTTGAAAAATGGTTCATGAATCCGATAATCTAAACATGTATCCTAATTTTTTAGTGAAGGGTTCCGAACCTGCAACCAGTGAAGGGTCCTGTCTTATCACCATCAACCACACGGTAAAGTACTAAGGACCAAAAATCTTTTCGAGCCCCGCAAGCCAGATCTAGATGCTTTCCTTTTATTTGAATATAAGCCTAATCCCAAAAATCTAAACAGATCTAGATGCTTTCCTTTTATTTGCAATTAGGGCTGTCAAATTCGAATTCGAGATTTCACATAATCGAATTGAATTCGGATAATTTGAATGTCGCATTGGGTCCGTTTATACCTCTAATTGCAATAAAATAGTGCATGTCTTCATCTATCAAAAACAAGGAAAAATCTATTATACCGAAAAAGATTTTAAAAAAGAAAAAGATAAATGGTCTCTTTAGCACAATGTTTTAAAAACTGATACAGAGGTTGAACCATTTTTTGTCTTTAGGTCGCAGGTCACCGGTTGAACTGGCTGGGTCAAATAGTTCAGACCATGCCACGTCATCATACACACATGTATAAATATATATTTTATCAATAAATTATGTATAAATAAGTTTTAGATATGTTAATTTATATTTTTTATTTAGTTTTTAGTTTTTTTATTTATAAAAAAATAAAAATTACAATTTGTGGCCAAAAAAGGGTTTTTTTTTGTGAAAATAGTGGGGCAAGGTGCCTATGGCCCCTTGGGACACATAGATCTCGAAAAACTATCCAAAAAAAAAAATCACCCCAATTGGACATCGGAATGCAAAGTTATGACCTCCAAAATTTTGCATGTATTAAATGTATAACTCATGACCCAATGATCGGGTCAAATAGGTGAATGGTTGAATCGACCGGGGTCAAATAGTTCTTGACCAAATCAATGATTTTTGACCGTCTAATGGGTATTGACTAAATTAGACCCAAAATCTTGACTAGATAACGGTTTGAACGGTTTGACCGGCCGGATCAACGACGGATTTAAATCACTTCTTGAACGTAGATATACAGATGAAAAAGGCATTTCCTTTGAACATGATAATGGGTTTCACAACACTTTGACTTCATGGGCTACGCTATATCCAAAAAAAAAAATCACCCCAATTGGACATCGGAATGCAAAGTTATGACCTCCAAAATTTTGCATGTATTAAATGTATAACTCATGACCCAATGATCGGGTCAAATAGGTGAATGGTTGAATCGACCGGGGTCAAATAGTTCTTGACCAAATCAATGATTTTTGACCGTCTAATGGGTATTGACTAAATTAGACCCAAAATCTTGACTAGATAACGGTTTGAACGGTTTGACCGGCCGGATCAACGACGGATTTAAATCACTTCTTGAACGTAGATATACAGATGAAAAAGGCATTTCCTTTGAACATGATAATGGGTTTCACAACACTTTGACTTCATGGGCTACGCTATCTCAAATTGACCAAATCACAAATATACAGTAAGCAACAGTAGGTTAGACTAGAAAAGGGTTTATTTTTTTCGTTTTCTTTTTCGGCGGGTGGCGAGGTAGGGAGTAAAAGACTATTAAAAGGATTAAAATAGTTTTCTAATAATCAATCTATTTATCCCGATTCATTGAAACGGGTGCACAACTATCTCTTACAACTATGCAGAAGCATCGATGCCATTACGGGAAAAGTACGAAAACACACGATGCAGAATTAAGAATTACAGCCCCCCTACAACTAGCCATCGTCATCCATGAATCTCTTCCAGAACCAATGCTGTTTCCACACTCGCTCGGTCATCTCCTCAATGGGGATGTTCTTGGTCTCTGGCAGAAGGAATAACACAAAGAAGGACATGATGAGTACCCACCCAGAGAAGAATGCGAAAATGGCGTACTTCATGTGGCAGAGCATTGAGAGGAAGGCCTGTGCGATCACAAAGGTGAAGAGCAGGTTGACGCACACCGTCACACTCTGCCCCGCCGATCTGGTCTCCAGCGGAAACGTCTCACTCGGAATAAGCCACCCAAGAGGCCCCCATGACCATGCAAATGATGAAACAAACGTGCTGACCATAACCACCACTAGGATAGCATAGCCTTTGCCAAGGTTGTCTGAGTGGTCCGTCACCTTGATCCCTAGTAGCACTGCTATGACCACTTGTGAGAAGAACATCTGGACCCCAGCTTCCAGTAGAAGCACCCGACGTCCAACCTTGTCCACTGAGTAGATAGAGACGACGGTGGACGCAACGTTGACAGCTCCTGTTATGACGGCCGAGTAAAGAGATGCATCACTATGGAATCCCACTGTATTAAACAGCACCGGGGCATAAAACATGATCGCATTGATACCCGTGAATTGCTGGAAAATCTGTGGAACCACCGACAAAATTAAAAAACCCAGTATTAATACCAGTATAACCCACCTAGAGATCAAACTGATTTGCATGTTAAGATTAGTACATCAGTGAAGTAGATAGGGTACGTGGCTTTTCTGACTTGGACTTGGCTGCGTAGGAAAAGAAGATTTTGGGTTTCTGGCTTTCTGCCGACTTCTTGTGGAATTCACACCCTATCTGGCTCACAGTTGGGGGTTGGTAAGCATTATCCAATTGATTCATGGGCTGGACTACTCAAGCCAATTATGTCGTTGCATTAGTACCCTATTTGCTTGGGTAGGTAGCGTTGGAATTGGGCAGTTTCTAGCCAATAGGTCAACCAAATGACGCGGCGGTGTCTCAGTTGATAGTCGAAGCAGAGTGACCGCATTCACACACAAACCTCATCAATATGAACATAAACCGAGGGACTTACTATTTGTGATGATATATTGAATATATAGGACTTGGGACGACGGATCAGGGCACCACTGTTTGATATAATGCTCTAATGTATGGTCCACTTGTGGGAAAAGTTAGAGCTGTAGCAGTGAGCTAGTAATCCTGAATCCTGACCTGTAAGGCTATTGCAATGAGCAGCTGGGGTCGGTTCCTCCGCTTAAGGAGGTTCCTGAAGGGGTGCTTCACTTGTTTAGCCACGCGACTCGCTTCCACGAGCTCCTGGAACTCAGGTTCGACCTTTTCAGTGCCTCTTATCTTCCTCAGTACCGCTTTTCCTTCTTCCAAGCGACCCCGCTCTATGAGGCTGTTAGGGGTGTCAACCACCAAGAGGGCCCCCAAGGTTAGGAGAAACGCAGGGATCCCAGCCAGCCCCAGAGAGAGCCTCCAGCCCCAGCCTCCTTTGATCCTATGGTAGGGTCAAGCATTGAGATGTAATGTCAACAGTCACGACAACAGAATTAAAAAATAGAAATAGATTAAACATCAGCATGAGAATATCTCATATCTCATTGTAATCTCAACATATTACACATCAGCATGAGAATATCTCATATCTCATTGTAATCTCAACATATATTTTTCCTCTGAAATAAAGTGACCAAAATTCTCACCAAGATAAAATGAAAATTCGTAATAACTTTTGAGTAATTTCAATCTGGATGCCACAAATGTTCTGGAGTTTTTTTCCCCTTTTTTGGGGTAACTTTAGCTTTTAACTGTTCATGGATTAAAGAACGTTTCGTAACGGTACAAGCAAATAGAGGAAGGTGCAGGTAAAGTAAATTTGTAAAAATACATGTAAATGGAATCTTTTCTTTTTAGCTTGGTTGAACAAAGCTACTGCTATCAGGGAAAAAAGATATATTAAAGCAAATAAACAGAAGCAAAAACAACAAAGGCTAGAATTTAGAAAGCTTCATATAATTGTAGTAGCAAATGGCGGCAAAAGCGGCTAAGGTTCATCGGGCAAGAAAAGCCACATAGTTGGCAAATTGGCAATGCTGTAAATCTCTAACAGTGTGGGCACTTGTCATTTTCGCACAACTCTCTCTCTCTCTCTCTCTCTCTCTCTCTCTCTCTCTCTGGCCGTGTCATGACTCATGGGTGACGGAACATCCAATATAAAGCCAAAACTTTGTTTTTTTTATTGTTAATTTTTATTTTATTTAGTATTATAATATTGTACTTTTATTTAGGATGTATGTTTCAGTTTCACACCATCAACACTGATTAATCCCAAGTGGTAACAAAACAAAGACCAAAGAAGCCAAGTTTCATGCGTCATTCAAAAGCACCGATGATTTATTCCCCTCCCCCTTCTAAATCCACTGCTACAGACTTGGGTCAGTCTCGGACTCTCGGTAGTGGAGCTGTTGAAATTTATAGTGTCAACTGTCAACACTCAACCGTCAATTCATGCATATGGATAAAAGAAAGTCAGGCTACGTGATCCAATCATAAGTAAACACGTCAATTGCTGGTTATCTGACAGTTATACGGATGGCTGATGTTTTTGCTAATGATTTGACTACGTAGCCTGTTGTACACGCTAGCAGATCCAGGGTTAGAAATTAAACGAGTAGCATAAGAATTATCTCAATTAATAAAGGATCAAGACATTGCCCTTGTCGCAAAAAAGACAGTGAGAAATTTGGGGATGGAGTATTCGATTCAATGCTTACTTAGCGGTTCCGTAATTGACGAGGTTGGCGAAGAGTATTCCGATGGTGACGTTCAGCTGGAACAGTATGTTCAGTTCTCCACGTATTCTGGTCGGTGCTATCTCTGATAGGAATAGTGGAACAGCCTGTTGTGTTTCATACAGGCACAAAAAACCAGATTAATGGAGTCAAATAACAGATTAGGAATTTCTCTGAATGGAGAATGAAGAGGTGTCCGGATGATGAATTAAAGCAGAAGCCTTATTCTGGATATTTGGGGCCGTATGCCCATGTTATATGGTGCGACTTTATGTATAAAAAAATAAAATTAAAAGTTTAGTAGATAAAAACAACATCCAGATTCGATAGCTAGCTTGTGAGGTGGAGAAGGATTTACCCAAAGACCCAGAGAAGCTAGAAGCCCAGAAGGCTAGAATCCAGACATACAAATCCTACATTAACAGTCAGAAAGACAAAATGGCAGGAGTAAGCAAGAGGTAGAACCAATGGAAATTCCATTTATCTCACATAGATGCCCCATTTACCAATGCCAGATCAACGGTCTGATCATGATTCATATTTGTTGGGCTGCATAACCCAGCTCTACCACTAGCCTCTACGTCCCCACAGGCCCACCACCCTTCCACAACATGCAGAATTATTGGCCCTTGAAAAATAGTCAGCATTGTCCTTTCGGTATCTTTTGTCTTTCTGTTTTACACGTGTTCAACACGTACATTGACTCCTCTCAGTTGGGTAATCAATAATATTCAATAGCCCATCCATATTAGTCAAACAATAGAGGTTGTATCAACTGTGCTCTCCCCTAACAAGATGGTCTGGCTCAATATTTTGCCCGTCTTGGTGAGATAGCTGACTCAACTCCACTAATCCGTCCATATGGCTAAACAAAAACAATACCGCACCCATTTTTCCTTTCAAGGGTTCTCAAACCCGGTAGTATCTCAATCACCAAGGCGCGTTACCCAACATTCTCATTTAATCACAACCAACCTCCATGGCTCCACCAGAAAGACTGAAAGAGAAAGGGAGACAGTAAAAGTGTAAAACCCGAAAGACATGATATATACCACCATATCATAGGAATGGGCCCATGTTTTTTATTTTTTTATTTTTTCCGCCACGGTTGAAATATTGAAAAAGGAAAAGCCCACTTTACCAAACAGATAAGGCATGCTTTCTGGTGAAGAATACAAGTGGATAAAATTTAAAACTGCTTTGGTGGAGAAGTGCACAATTGCACAATCATGTGCAAATTTGTAATAAACTTGCATTGTTTTCACAACTTGAACAAAAAAGTAGTGCAGGATCTTGGGAGATCAATTTGAGTCTTTGTTTTTGTCATGAATTCATGATAGTGGGACCTTTTGATCCACTTTTTTTCAATACCTGACGACAGAAACCCACACTAATTGGTTCCATGGTCCATCCGACTACAACGTCCGATGTAACTGGGAAGGATTAGTACAAAATTGAAAACCGTGTTGATGTCATTGTTTGGATCACACACAGTACTAATGAGCTAGCTAATCTTTCATCAAGTGAGAGTAAACACGCAGGGACAAAGGAGGCAAGCAAATGTTTTGAGCTAGCTAGAGAGAAACGGAGTAGAGCAAAGAGCTAGCCAAACCTGGTTAGCGAAACCAACACCGCAACCAAGGAGGATCCGTCCTATTATGAGCATTGCGAGATTCTTTGCCGCGGCATTGAATGCTACTCCAACTATGAAGAAGTTTCCAGCAATAAGCATCGTCAACTTCCGGCCCAGCCTTCTTGTAGTATAAGATGCAAAGAAGGTGGCGGTCAATCCCGCCAGATAGAGAGATGAAGTGAAGAGTTGTAATCCCTGATTATCGTATTTACAATAATTGCTGTCTATCCCCGGCTCACTCGTCCTCCGGTACACTACCGGAAAGAACTTCTTCAAGAAATCCGGCATAGAGGTTACACCACCTGCAACAAATTTATTATTATTTTTATTAAACAAGTCACTATGATTGGTAATTAAATAAGCACTGAATACATTTTAGCAAATACCCATTATGATTTCCTCTAAAAGAGCTCATTATGAGCTTTGGAAAAATTAGAGTATAAGCACTATTACTATTTATTGGTTGCACCCAAAAATTAAGAAGGAAAATGATTGATTTTCTTGGAAAACAATATTAAATAGAAAACAAAAAAAGAATTTTCTTAGGCTGTGGAAATTTCTTAAGAACTTTCCCTCAATTTTTTATATATCTCTTATTTGTTATCAAACCAAACATAACCTTATTATATCTTATGATGGGATTAACTTGAATAATTAGAAAAAAAAAATGAGGTCTACAAAGACGAATGCCGAGGTGTTGATTACCAAGAAAAAAACTAAGACTCCATTAATTTGTTTAATTGCGGTTTGTTCCAATACCTGCGATCAGTTTGGTCCATACTAATGTACTATCTCACACATGTGGATGTTTTTACACGTGTAATTGAACACCGACCAAATGGAAGTGCATGAAAAGTATAGGAGATCCGAAGCGGAGTTATATTATACGTTCAACAAAACGGAGAGTCTGTGGGGCAACTAGGGACTACTGGACTAGGGTCAGTCAGTCGCAGCCATCAGCAAAAGTACGTCTTAAGTCTGAACGAGTTAAACAAAGTTGAAATTACAAAATGCCCCTGCTGTACTTAGAATCTTCAAGGGTATTTTAATATTTCTGTACGAAATCTTTTGAGTGTCTCCCGTCTGACTTGAGTATCAGATCGGTCCAGCGTCCGGACTGTAAACTCTTGTCTCTGTAGGCGATCGGACCAACATCTTGACTAGAGATGTCTCTCTCTGTCTCTGGTTTCCAGAAATAATGACTCAAGATCTGATTCTCTTCCCCTTGGGGTATACCCCTTGCAGTTTAATTTTTCAACGAAAAGAGTTCAATATCTGAGTTTCTGTTCTCCTCGTTAAATGTGAGAAAATTTATTCTCTTCATTGATTTCTTCCCAGACAACGTAGGTCGTAGGCGACAACCTTTAGCAGCAACTTGCAAGAAACAATTGGATTAGTTCTTACTGAATAGAAGGCCAAAAAATAACGTTTTAGTGGTGATTCCAGAAGCTGGAGCTCGCTCGTTATCACTCATCATCGAAATAACGACTTGGAAAAAAAATCTGACTCTAAGAATTGCCAATCAAAATCTATGCAACGATAATTGAAAAAATTAAAATTAAGCATCATGCTTACAGGAATTTATTTCGTTTAATCTAGAAAATAAATAATAAAAGGAGCATATAGAAATCCAAGGTTGCATGAAAAAGGAGAAAGAAACCTGAAACTCCGACATCGTAACCGAACATCAGACCTCCGGTGGCGGCCATGGTACAAGAAATAATTACGATAGGCGTAATCCTGGCTTCGAACTCGATGCCGGTAGTTGCTGGCGCAGAGAATCCTCCAGCAGGCATGATTACAATGGCTAGCTGTTCGAAGTTAATTTCTCCTGCGCAAAACACGCGGATTGATTCCAAAAGAAGTAGCAGGATACCGAGAAGAGATGAGGATACTTGTTCTTTCGATATCGTTTATATAGACGACGAAAGAATATTGGGGACTACTTGTTGCCACGTGGAAGTGGCCTGATGGTAGCACTATTTTACGCTATCCAGTCAACATACGCCTTGCGGCACTCCATAGTTTTTGGATATATCCAAATGATCCATCTGAAAGAAGGGAAAATTACAAATTACGTTGGGAGTAGTCACACTAAACCCCTTGTATTTTGGGTCTAGTGGCACTAATTCTTAAACTTTAAAATGCAACAATTTAGTACTCCAACTTTTAAAATATAACAATCTAGTACCTACTGTTAATTAGTCGTTAATCAGCCATTAAGTAGCATTTGATAAAGATATAAATGTCCTTCGAATGTCATTTAATTTTCTTTATCAACCATCTAAACATTGATAAAAATTTAATAATTTCAGATCCTTGCCTTTTCTATTCAAGAAAGTTGAGGTCACCATAATGCCCACTCAAACGTGACCCCAACTTTCTTGAATGGAAAAGGCAAGGATTTTGGACTGTTAATTTTTTGTCAACGTTTAAATGGTTGATAAAGAAAAATACATAACACTTGAAGGGCATTTATGCTTTTTTCAAATGCCACTTAATGGCTGGGTAACTGCTAATTAATGGCAGATACTGGATTGTCACGTTTTAAAAGCTTGAGTATTGAATTGACGCATTTTTAAGTTCGGGGGCCAAAATAGCACTAGGCCCAAAGCACAAGGTACTAACTGGGAATTTTATAGAAATGCCTATATAAAGTTCAGTATTCTTTTGTACTGTCTTTTTTTTTAGTAATTTTTATATTTTTATTGTATTCTTTAATTTCATTTTTATTGTTTTTTGTTTTTGCAATTCTCAATGTGTTTTTGTATTTTATTTTCCTCTTTTATTTGATTTTTGGTTGTATTTCTTATAATTTTTTGCAATTTTCTTTTTTTATTGTAATTTATCAATCTTCTACAAAAATAGCCTCATAAAATGATATAAGAGCAACTTAGGGTTTTAGAAACGTGTAAAAAGAATATTTGCTAATATTAACTGATGGAATGCTAATGACAAAAATAAAGTTTGATGGTTAAGTGCCACTATCTCTAAAACATGTGGTAGAAATTCGTAATTTATCCAATAATGAAATCACATCCACATATTCATCCGTGAAGGGATATTGAGCAATGCACAGGCTTTTTAGTTTGCTCACTCTGTACACATTTGTGGGACACACGTCAGCAAAATGATATTGCACATATTCAGCTTGCTTACTTATAGTGTCTACCAAATTCGGTATCTTTAGGAACTAGGGGGTGCAAGTTCGGCTAGCTGGGCTAAGTTTAAGTTCAATCCAACCCTACGCATTGGGATTAAGACCTGAGCACAAGGTCAAGCTCAAACTGTCCAATTTGGACCAGCCCGCACAAAAATTTGATGCACTTGATTGTGGCTCGGCTTGGGTTGGTTAATTAGTCTATGATATAAATGTATGTTATATGTATACATAGTTAAGCAAAGCTCGGATTGGAATAAGGTTGGATTGGGTTCGGGCTGAGTTAAGGTTACCTAAGGTCTAGGACCGGGACTAACCAAAAAAATTAAAAAAAAAACTTTGGGCCCAGGCCCAGCTTGAGGGCTAAAAAGCCAAGTCTAACCCATGCAAAATTGCAGGTTGGATCAATCCAAGCTTGGGTTGGTCCCACCCAAGTTGCACTCCTATTGGGAACCATAGTTTTGACTATAAGAAGCCAAGAACCAATGTCCATGTGGGATTGCTAGAAGTAGAAAGTTAGTCCCACTATAGATTAGACTGTGCCACCTCGTTGTTTAGGGATGTCAAAGAACCAGTTCTGTGTGTAGCTTACGCATAGTAGACCCATACTCTTGTAGGGAGCACTAGGGTTTTTACCAAAAACCAGTTCTCTTCATTTTTTATTAGTTTTTTTTTTATTTAGGTTATGTTTTGTTTGAAAGAAAAGATAGGGAAAAGAAGGGAAAGGTAGGGAAACCTATACAATGTTTGTAAAGGTTTCCTATCTTTCCCTTCCTTTCCCTACTTTTTCCTTCAAGCCAAACTGCCATGAGGCGGGCCAGTTCGGGTGCTGGAGTGGTGAGCAAGGTGAAGTCTTGAGTTCGGATAGGGAGTGTCCCGAACTGCCATGAGGTGGGCCAGTTCGGGTCATTGCCTTGTGTGGCTCGGGGCCTAAGGGAGAGTTCGGGCTCCTCGTACGGAGTTCGGGCTCCTAGTAGGGAGTTCGGTCTCCTCGTAGGGAGTTGAGGCTCCTTGTAGGGAGTTCGGACTGCTGGTGGGAGTTCGGGCTCCTTGTAGGGAGTTCAGACTGCTGGTTCCTCCCTTTGGTGCTCGCGCCCTGGGCGCGCTGTTGTGCCGAGCTGTTTGCCTTTGCCACGTGTTGAGTGATTACGAGGTCGGGCCAAATCTTCCTTTATCAATTGCCCCCCACTCCTCGTGCTAAAGGTCTTGCCTTGGCGAGGGGAGTTCGCAAGGTGGCAGGTGGATTTGTCCCGTACTTCGAATCTCGGTTGACTGATAGCGCGAGGTGCGTTGTCAGGGTTCTTAGTTTCTTCGAGCGCCCAAAAGATGGAAAATGCGCCGACCTGCCTACAAATGCTGCCAAACGTGATAGCGCGCGCTTTATTTCAAAAATCAAAAAAGCGCGCCGCTGGGTGACGTGACAATAGGCGTCTTTTCAAATTTTGAAAACGTGCCGCTGCCGCCTTTAATGTGAGGAGACGTGCGCTGGCGTTCTGTCAGTTTCAGAAAGACGTGCACCAGTGCTCTGTTAGTTTCAGAAAGACGTGCACCGGCGCTCTATCAGTTTCAGAAAGACGTGCGCCAATCACATTTCGGTCTCAGGGGACGTGCGGTCAGCACGACTGCGGGCCGTCAAATTGGCTTTGATCTGTGTTGTTGCTTCTCAGTCACTGTGGGTATAAATAGTGGGGGACCTCAGTCGCTTTGTAACTTTTGTGATTTGCCTCTTGAGCTCGCGTCCAAGTTTCAGCTCGCGTCCAGGCTTTCAGTTCGTGTTCAAGGTTTTTGCTCGTTCAAGTTCTAGTCTTGTTCAAGCTTTTTTCCGTGTGAGTACCTTCCTGGAATCCACCTTCTCTACTCGATGTCTAGCTCGGATAGCTCAGACGGTTTTTCAAGTGGGTCAGATGCAGGTTCTACGAACCGAGTTGCATCCCCTGATAGTCCTAGCAAGCCGGAAGTAGAGCTCGAGGAAGAGTTCGAACCCGTAGGTCGAGTCGCCTCGGGTAGTTTGGCGTCCACCTCTCGTCGGGGTCGAATGTTAGACAAGTTTGGCCCCTCGACCATGACGCCTGAGGGGCTCCAATCCCTTATTACCTATTACAACTTGCCCGTGGAGTACGCTTATTTCATACCTTCGGGTAGCTTTCCATGGGAACACGGTCCTGATGAGATCGTGATATTTCGGGAGCAACTCGCTGCGGGGCTGCGATTGCCTTTCCATCCCCTCCTAGTGAGGTCTTGAATCACTTCGGCGTTACGGTCGGCCAGCTTCACCCGAACTCCATTCGTAATTTGGTGGGGACAATCTCCCTATTTTGCGAGCAGGGCTTTCCTTTAGACTTGGAGATCTTCTCTTCCATCTTAATGCTTAAGAAGCAAGCGGGTCTCCTCCCCGGGCATAGGCGGGTGTATTACCTGTCTCCTCGCCCGGGTTTTAAGCTTTTACATGAACTTCCTAACAAGGTCCCGGCGTGAAAGCGGGACTACTTCGGGGTGCGAAGTGTGCTGGGGGTGGCCGTTTCAGACCGAGTGGGGGGTGGCCGCGCCTGACTCCGGTGTTACGCTTGACAAAGAGACGGTGAAGGGCCTTCGGCAATGGGAGCGGCTTGGGCTAAAGTGCCAACAGTATCTGACGGAGGCCAAGCTCATTGCGGCCAACCTGAGTTCGGGTAGGTTTCTTACTTGGAGGTTCTATTTTTCTCTGTTTGGCTTTTTTTTGATGCCGAACTCTTTTTTGCAGGTGTGAGGACTCAGGAAGGACCCGTGGTGGGTACTTGTTTCAATGCATGAAGAGGAGGAAGCGAGTCACCAAGCTAACTCGCGCCGAGCTGCCCCGGGATGCGGAGCCCGGGGTACCGGACTACCTGTCAGGGGATCCGCCCAAGGAGCCCGAGATGGCTCCTCCAATGCAAGAAGCGGCAGGGGGCCCATATGCTGAGACTACTTACACGGGGGCTCTCACCTACTCTGGTGCTCCTGCTTACTCTGGGTCTGCTCATACGCGAGCTGGGCCCTCGGGCTCGGGGGCCCCAGGGGAATTCAGGAGTGTACTGTCGCCGACCTACGCTCTTTAGAAGAGTAAGGAGGCCATTTTCCCCGAGGAGGTCGCGGCGTGGACTGAACTCCCTCTGCACCAGGTGGTCTGCCGTGCTGTTACTCATGCCATGGTGGTAAGTCAGACTTTTTATCGAGCTCTTTTGTTTTTATCCTTCTTGTTGTTGTTCTTTTGATCACTCGTTCTTTCTTTTTGGTAGATGAACTCTTCTATCCACGCCTTGGCGGCCCAGGTGGGAAGGAGCTCGAGGCAGGCGCGAGCTGCTGAAGAGGCTCTTCGTGCTGCCGAGATGACTTTTCGAGCTGCTGAGGCGGCTTCCCGAGCTGTTGAGGCGATTGCTCGTGTTGCAGAGGCCAAGCAGGCGAGGTCTCAGAGAGATGCCGAGGCCATGGGAGTCGTAGTGAAGCACATGGCGGACCTGAGGCTGGATTTGCAGCATCAGGTCGAATACCTTCAGGAGGACATTAGGGAGAGGACGCAGATCTTTTCTCAAGGTATTGAAGATGCCAAGAAAAAGGCTGTCGATGAGTACATCGCCTCGCCGAGCTTTGACAACCTAATGGTGGATTCGTATCGAAGGGGTTTCAAGCTAAGCCGGTGGATGATCCGGAATACGTACCCCGAGCTCGATATTAGTTGACCCTTATATGTCATATCCACTTCGCGAGGTAGGGCCTTCGGGTATCGTTGAAGTGCCTTCTGATAATGAAGAAGTAGCTTCGGGCCTGTAATTTTTTTTTTCGAAATGTTCTCCCTTATTTTGAAATGGAATGACTTTTCTTTTGGTTAAGTGTTGGTTGTTCTTTCTCCCGAACTGATCGTATTTGCCGAGCTGACCATATGTCCGGTCTGTTTCCTGCCCGGGTTACCGCATTCGCGCGGCCTGTTTTGGTGTTAACTGTCTCTGAGATGCCGATGTCCCTATTAGTTTGTTGTCTCCATTTCGCCTTTGGCTAACTTTTCTTTGCTTGCCTATGCCGAGGTTCCTTCGTTAGCTCGGTATCCTGGCCCTTAGGCTTTGGTGGTGATTTTATCCACTTCGCTTGGTGGTCTATAGGTAGTATTGCCTTAAGTTGACGATGTTCCATGCTCGGGGTACTTGCTTACCCTCTAAGGTTTCGAGCTCGTATGCCCCCCCGAGTGCTTTCTTTACTCTGTAGGGTCCTTCTCAATTTGGTCTGAGTTTGCCCACGCCGGGTTCGGGTACCATGATCTTACGGAGAACCAGGTCGCCGATGCGGAAGCTCCGCTTCTTTACTCTGGCGTTGTAGTACCGAGCTACTTTTTGCTGGTAGGCCGCTGTTCGAATGTGCGCGAGGTCTCTTACCTCATCTAGTAGGTTGAGGTTGGTGCGTAACTCGTCTCCGTTTGTTTGATCGTCATATGCTTCTAGTCGTAGTGTAGGTATTTCGATTTCTGTCAGGATTACCACTTCGGTGCTGTAGGTGAGGTTAAAGGGGGTCTCTCCCGTGGTGGTTTTTTTCGTAGTTCGGTGAGCCCATAGAACACTTGGTAGCTCGTCCACCCACAACCCTTTAGCTCGGTCTAGTCGTGCTTTCAGTCCGCGGAGGATGGCTCTGTTCATTACTTATGTCTGACCGTTTGCCTGTGGGTGTGCGACTGACGTGAAGTTTTGTCAAATTCCAATATCTTGGCACCATACTTGGAACTTGATATCCTCGAACTGTTTGCCGTTGTCGGAGATCAGTACCCGAGGTAGCCCGAAGCGACATACTGTTCTTCCAAAAGAAGTTCTGTATGTTTTGGGCTGTGACTGTTGCCAGAGGTTCAGTTTCTATCCACTTTGAGAAGTAATCTACAGCTACCACTAGGAACTTTCTCAGACCTGTTGCTGGCGGGAATGGCCCCATGAGGTCGATGCCCCATTGTGCAAAGGGCCATAGACTGGAGAGGTACTTGAGGTCGGTAGCAGGCTGATGGTGGATATGGGCATGCATCTGACACTTGTCGCATTTTCTGACAAGCTCGACGGCTTCTGCCTTCATCGTTGGCCAGTAGTATCCTTGTCGAAGTACCTTTTGAGTGAGGGCTCTGCCCCCCAGGTGTCCGCCGCACAAACCTTCATGAGTGTCACGGAGTACGAGCTCGACTTTGGCAGGTCGCAAGCAACGCAGGTAGGGGAGCGTGTAGGATCATCGGTACAACCGTTCGTCTATTATGACGTATTTGGCTGCCTGGCACTGCACCCTCTTGGCTGCATTGTGGTCCGTAGGGAGGGTTCCATCTAGCAAGAAGCTCACGAGTGGGTCGATCCAGCTCGGCTCTTCTTCAAGGACGGGAGCGACCTCCTCTGCCCCATCGAGAATGCTGGGCCGAGGTATGTCCTCTATGTACACGGTTCTCATGGTGTTGTGACTCGTACTGGCTAACCGGGACAGGGCGTCGGCCTCAGTGTTCTCTGACCTCGGGATTTGCCTGATGAAGTGTGACTGGAAGTTGAGTAGAGCCTCCTTTACTTTTGCCAATTATGCAATCATAGTGAGCTCGCGTGCTTCGTATTCGCTCGTAACCTGGTTGACCACGAGCTAGGAATCACTGCAGATAACTATGTGCTTTGCTCTTACCTTGCGTGCTAGGTTCAGCCCGACTATCAGTGCCTCGTACTCCGCCTCGTTGTTGGATGCCGCGAACTCAAAGCGTAGTGCGTATTCCAACCCTGCTACCCTGCTGGTTCAAGGAGCCATCTACGTGAAGGATCCAAAGCTCCTCATCCCAGTTCGCGTTTGGCCTAACCAGGAGAGATGTCACACTGGCTGCTACTTCACAGGGTTCAGACTCTATTGGCTTGGGAGCTCCGGGCTCGCCCGAACTGGGGATCTCAGGCTCCACCGGCCCAGGGGCTTCGAGGCTAAACGTGCACTCGGAGATAAAATCTACTAAGGCTTGGGCCATAATTGCAGTTCGTGGCTTGTACTGGAGGTCGTACTCACTGAGTTCAATGGCCCATTTCGTCAGTCGACCGAAAACCTCGGGCTTGAGTAAAACTTGCCTCAAAGGTTTGTCAGTCAAGACGATGACAGTGTGAGCCTGGAAGTATGGGCGGAGTTTCCAAGCTGATATCACCAGTGCATATGCTAGCTTTTCTATCTGCAGGTACTTTGTCTCTGCTCCCTGCAAAATTTTACTAGCATAATAGATGGGTCGTTGGACCCGATCTACTTCTTTTATTAGTACCGAACTGACCACCTAGTCGCTTGCCGAGAGGTACAGTTCTAAGACCTTGCCCTCCTCGGGCCGGGCTAAGGTTGGCACACTAGCGAGGTAGCTTTTTAGCTCGTCGAACGCGAGCTGGTAGTCTCGAGTCCACTCGAACCCTTTGCCTTTGATTGCTTTGAAGAAAGGCAGGCAGCGGTCTGCTGATTTGGACATGAAGCGTCTCAGAGCGGCTATGCGACCGTTTAGCCTCTAAACTTCTTTTACTTTCCGGGGTGGTCTCATATCTAGGATGGCCTTTATCTTGTTCGGGTTTGCCTCAATACCACGCCGGTTGACAATGTACCCTAGGAACTTGCCTGAGGTGACACCGAAGACACATTTGTTAGGGTTCAGTTTCATGCTAAATTGGCGCAGGATTTGGAAGACAAAATCTAAGTCTTGTATTAATTCTTGTGAAAACTGCGTCTTGACGACCATGTCGTCTACATAACATTCTATTTTCGTGCCAATCAAGGGCCGAAATAGCCTATTTACAAGTCTTTGGAAGGTTGCCCCGGCATTTTTAAATCCGAAGGGCATGACCTTGTAGCAGTACAGGCCGAACTCGGTTATGAAGCTGGTTTTTTCCTCATCGGACTGGTCCATCCTGATTTGGTTGTATCCTGAGTAGGCATCCAGGAAGCTTAGCAACTCATGTCCCGAGGTCGCGTCCACTAGGCGGTCAATTCTGGGGAGGGGGAAGCAATCTTTCGGGCAAGCTCGGTTCAGGTCGGTGTAGTCGACGCACATGCGCCACTTGCCGTTTACCTTTTTCACCAGCACTGGGTTGGCTACCCAGCTCGGGTAATGAACTTCCCTTATGAAATCTGCTGCAAGAAGCTCGTCGACCGCCCTACAGCGCTCTGGGGCTAAGTTGTGTTTCTTCTGTCTAACGGGTCTGACTACAGGGTCAATATTAAGTTTGTGAGTTATAAGGCGGGGGTCAATACCGGGCATGTCGGCCGTGGACCAGGCAAAAATATCTAAATTTTGAAGTAAAAAACTCACCAGTTCGGTTCGTAGTGGTTCCTCGACGGAAGCACCGATCTGTAGTGTGCGAGCTGGGTCTGTAACCGAAGTCGGGACTGCGACCGTTTCCTCTATGGGCGAAGCTCGTTCCTCGCCTTGCTCTGTTGGCCGCTCCAGTTCAAGGTCGTTGGTCGCCTTGGTTTTTTCCTTCAGGGCGGCAACATAACACTTGCGGGACTCAAGCTGGTCGCCCCTTGCTACCCCCACACCAAAGTCTGTAGGGAACTTCATTGCCAAATAGTATGTGGAGACCACTGCCCGCAGGATATGCGTAATTGGACACCCTTTTATGGCATTGTATGGGGAAGGGGTCGCGACCACCAGGAAGTCATGGTTGAGTCTGACCGCACAAGGCCATGTGCCGACTTCCACAGGTACTATTATTTTTCCGAGGGGCCTGACTTCCTCTCCGCTGAAACCCACCAGAGGAGTGTTTGCGGGCTTTAGCTCACTCTTCTACAACTGTAGCTGGTCAAATGCTGACTTGAAGAGGATGTCCGCCGAGCTGCCTGAATCCACGAGTACGCGCCTGACCTCGAAGTCGTTGATCCTCAGTTTTATGACAAGCGCGTCATCGTGGGGGTAGTGGACCCCTCGCGCATCGTCTTCCGTGAAGAAGATCGACTCTTCGGTTTTCGGTCTCTTCGGGGGGTTCTGTTCCTCTTGGGCTGCTTCGCGAACTGACGTCCGGGTCGCTGCCGAAGTACACCCTGCTACCTCTGAACCTCCCACTATTACATGGATGGTTCCTCGAACTGACCTCTCTTCCGGAGGCTGTCGTTGCAACGGTTCAGCTGGTCTCCTGCTAGATTCAGGGGCATCCTTTCCATGCCCCCCTTGCCGACCTGCCTTATTGTTATTATTATCATGCTGTACAAAATTCCTCAAGTATCCGCGATGGATGAGTCCCTCTATCTCGTCCCGGAGATTATTACACTATTCGGTACTATGACCGTGGTCTCTATGGAAACTATAGTACAAATTTTTATTTCTCTCGTTGGGGTTCCCCTTTAGGCGAGGTGGCCACTTTACGTATGGGGCGTCCTTGATCGTCATTAAGATCTCGGTCTGCCTTGTGTTTAACGGCGTGTAATCCGTCCAAACTGCTAAGGGAGCTTGGAATGACTGGTTCGGCTTTGGCTCCCGGGCTGGGTTTTTCTGTCGACTGGGTTGGAGGGCTCGCCTTCCCTCTTTCTTTTCTCGTTCCCGCTTTCGGTCCGTTGGTTGATTTCTTCCTCTGTTCTCATGAACTTATCTGCGAGCTTGAGGAATTTGGCCACGGTTGCGGGCTGGTTAGCTACCATGTGCCATTTGAACTCTTTGTGTGTTACTCCTCTCTTGGCCGTCGCGAGCTGCATCGCAGTGTCTAATCGCGGTATCTGCAAGCACGCTTCATTGAACCACTTGATGTAGCCCCAGATGGACTCTCCTTCTCTCTGGACTACTCCGAAGATGCTTTCCTCTATTCTGGGGCACCACTTGCTGGTGACAAAGTGTGCGGTGAAGACCTGCACGAACTGGGCCCAGCATCTTATCAACCCGGGGGCCAGGTTCCTGTACCAAGTGCGGGCTACCCCCATGAAGGTGGTGGTGAAGGCCACGCACATGCACGATTCACTAGCCCTGGCGAGGTGCATTTGGGACTGGAAAGCATCAACATGGTCGTTGAGGTCGAAGGACCCATCATACTTGTCCAAAGGTGGGAGCTTGAAATCTCTGGGCATGGGGACTGCCAGGAGTTTTGATGCGAGGGGGGAAGGAACAGAGAGAATCGGGGCAGCTTTTACCTCGTTCGAGCTCGTCTCTTCCTTACCTCTGAGCTCGGGCAGGACACGGGTGGCAGTTCGGCGACTTCGCCGGCGCCTTCATTGTTGAGTGGGCCTGGTACTGGCGCTGCTGGCCTCTGTGTTGCCGAGCTCGATGGGCCCGGAATGCTAGTAGTCTGCTGCCAGGGCGCTGAATCGGTTCTCCGTGAGCGGGAGCTCGGGCCTAGAGCGCCGAGGTGCTGACCTTGCGGGCGAGGTTCCTGACCCGCCTGTGAGCTGCGAGGCGGGGGTGATTTTTCTCTCTCTTCATCCTGGGGATGAGGCCTGGCTGTTAGGGGGGTTCTGGGGCCGGGAGGCTTTTCCCTGGTGGGGGCATCCACCTTGAGGGGAGGCCTTAACCGGCTTCGGAGCAGGGTGCCGATTTGGATGTAGTGGTTGGTTCAGAGGCAGTTGGGGGAATTGTTGCTGATAGTGATACTGGGAGATATTGTGCAGTACTTGGTGCTGCTCGAGCTGATGTTGCTGGAATTGTTGCATTTGGGCTTGCATTGCCCGCATGCATTGCATCAGGTCGTCCAACTGGTTCTGGCTGGTTGCTAGGGGGGACAGCAGTTGGTTCAGTAAAAGTTGTTTCGATAGGGAGAGGAAAGGGGATGCTCATGGCAGTAAGGTTTACGGGCGCCACTACTTGTGGCACATTCAAGCTGGGGATCCCATCCACCGAAAGGGGGATGGTGAACTGTCCGACGCACACCACGGGGACTTGAAGTTGTTCCCTGGTGGTGTTTGTCTCCGTGCCAAGTCCGGCGTTGCTGGAAGAAGCCATGAGTGTTAGGGTTTTTGGAGAAAAGAGGTTATGAGAGTTTAGAGGGAGGATTTTAGAAGCGAATTCCCACAGACGGCGCCAATTGATGGTGCGCAATCCAGCTGGTCCTAGCTGTCAACGACCTTGCCTCTGAACGGAGCTACAGGGAGCCTGAAACAGAGAAGATGAGGAAGCTCCGAGGGGAACCCGGTATGAATGCTCCAAAGCTCAAGTTAGAATTCTCTCAAAGGCAAGATAAAACCAGATGGCGCAAAGTTCACATACCTTGTTCTTGGGGGGTAGGGAGCCTTTTATAACCACCTCGTGCACTCACTCCTAAGCTTTTGTCAAGTCGGGCTCCTCGTAGGGAGTTCAGGCTCCTTGTAGGGAGTTCGGATTGCTGGTGGGGAGTTCGAGCTCCTTGTAGGGAGTTCGGACTGCTGGTGGGGAGTTCGAGCTCCTTGTAGGGAGTTCGGACTGTTGGTTCCTCCCTTTGGTGCTCGCGCCCTGGGCGCGCTGTTGTGCCGAGCTGTTTTCCTTTGCCACGTGTTGAGTGATTACGAGGTCGGGACAAATCTTCCTTCATCCAATCAGTAATTACTGTTATTTATAATAGTAATTTATAACTATTATAATAATAATAGTAATTTAAATAACAATAATTACTGTTATTGTAATTAATAGGATATAACAGTAATTATATATTTATTAAATTACTGTAATAATCAGTAAATAATAGTAATTACTGTTATTGTAACTAATAGAATAGGGGTGCTCTCATGTGGGAATCTACTTGCACGAGTAGATTCCATTTGCTGCACGGAGAGAGCATCCCAATCCTATCATTTTAAAGATTTAAACAAAATGGACACATGTCAAAATCTGAATAGTGGTCATTTAAGAATAGAGCCCAGTAGACATGTGTCAAATTTTGACTAGTGGTAGTTCAAGAAAAGAGCCCACTAACATACAGAGTGGAGCCCACCACCATGCAGAGTTGTGAGAAGTGGGAAGCTCCCACTTTCAATCATTTTCTAAAAAAAAACTAAGTTGTGCTATTAATTACTATTAACTACTAAACTAATTAATTAATTCCAGCTACTAATTACTAATAATAATTACTATTAACTACTTTTAGTGAATTAATTATAGCTATTAATTACTAATTAATTACTATTAAGTACTTCTAATTAATTAATTCCAGCTATTAATTACTAATAATATTTACTCACTAATAATAATTAATTACTGAAAATAATTTCTTATAATAATTACTTCTATTACTCAATTGCTGATAATAATTAATTAGTGATAATATTGTTCATTATTAATTTGGAAAAATAATTTTTTATAATAATTACTGCTAATACTTAATTACTGATAATTTATTAATGACAATATTGCTCATTATTAATTCGAAATTATAATTAATAAATATCTTTATAATGGTAATTTATAATTCAGAAATAATCATTTTATATTTATATTAACTCATATTAATTATTTTGAAAATAAATATTTAATGGTAATTATTTATATTATAATTATTATCAGAAATTATAATTCATACATTTATATGAAATAATCAATTATATTATTATGTAATTATAATAATTAATATTATATTAATGAATATAATTATATTATTATAATTAATTATTACAAATACTAATGGTGATAATTATTACATCGGAATGTTAATTAATTAATGATAATTAATAAGTATTTTAATAATGTTAATTATTAATTGGGAAGTAGTCATTTTATATTAATATTAATTCATATTAATTATTTTACAAATATATAGTTAGTGTTACTTATTTACATTATTATTATTACAAGTAATTATAATTAATACTATTATTATTCTCCAATAAATATTTCATTTAGTGAAAGTTAAATTATAAAACTTTCAATTATTATAATAATAATAACAATAATATACTTATTATTATTGATTTCACAATTATTAATCTATTAATAATGCTGATTATTATTAAATGCTAATAGCAAAATTTAATTACTTAAAATTATTTGTTGAAATTACCTGTTTTAGTTCAGACAATTATTAATTATTAATTTCTTAAAATTATTATTTACAGAATAATTTTAATTACTCTTTCATTAACGACCTTATTTTTGAGTAATTGGTTTTTTATGTTCAATAGTTTTTTTTTTTTTTTTTGCAAAAATCCAAATAACTTTTCATTTGCAATGCTAACCATTTTATTTTTCTCTTATCAGTTTTCCAAAAGATAAAAAAAAATAACGATATTTACCTATTTTTATCAAATTATGATTTATCAAGTTGTTGTCATTGATAATGAGTCAACTTTTTGAAAGAGAGGGGTAATAATAATAATTAATGACTTCTAATTAATTAATTTCAGATATTAATTACTAATAATAATAACTCACTGATAATAATTACTGCTAATACTTAACCACTGATATTATCTAATTACTGATAATATTTCTCATTATTAATTCGGAATGATAATTAATAATTCAGAAATAATAATTTTATATTTATATTAACTCATATTAATTATTTTGAAAATAAATATTGAATGTTAATTATTTATATTAGAATTATTATCAGAAATTATAATTCATACATTTATATGAAATAACTGATTTTCTTATTAATATTATTAGTATTTATAATTAATACTTATATTAATTAATAGAATTATATTATTCTTATCATAAATAATTATAATTAATTATTACTAATAATAATGATTTCTGATAAAAATTAATTATTGATTATAATTACTTACTGATAATTAATTTCTTAATTATAATAATGATAATTATTACATTGGAATGTTAATTAATTAATGATAATTAATAAGTATTTTAATAATGTTAATTATTAATTGGGATATAATCATTTTATTTTTATATTAATTCATATTATTTTTTTTATAAATATATAATTAATGTTAATTATTTACATTATTATTATTATAAGTAATTATAATTAATACATTATTATTCTCCAATAAATATTTCATTTAGTGAAAGTTAAATTATAAACTTTCAATTATTCATTATTGTTAAACTAAAAGAATTATAAAAGCAATTCTTATTTGAGGAATTAACTAAAAATTGTAATTATAACAAATTAATTACTTCATAACAACAACAACAACAACAACAATAATAATAATAATAATAATAATAATAATAATAATAATAATAATAATAATAATAATAATAATAATAATAATAATTTAATATTACTGATTTCAAAATCAATACACACATAATAAGAATATATTATTAGTAATAATAGTAATAATAATATTACTGATTTCATAATTATTAATATATTATTAATCTATACTACTCAATAAAGACATGGAATAAAAAATATTCAAATTACCGCTAAATAAATGAATTAAAAATCTACGAGTATTCTAATTGACTTGACATTGATTTTTTATTGTTAAATAGTAAATTTCAAATTAAATGATAATGTAGTTGCCCCTAAGTATGGGGTCATTGTTTAGATAAAACATGGTAAGTCTCTAAAATCAAATAAAGAGCCTACCCTAAATGTCTATTATAAATAATTAAAAAAATGAAATAATTCAGATTAAATCAAATAATTACTTACTCAAAATTACTGAATTAAGTAAATAATAATAACAATCATCAAGTACTTATTTAAGTAAATAATAAAAAATGAAATAACAATCATCAGTTATCATTAATGTTTATTCAAAGCATGCCCCATAATAATTACCAAATACAGTAATTAGACCTTAAATAAGAATCAATATTTATTAATAGTCATTAAAATTGTTAAGCCAAATCATTAATGTTTATTCTTAAATGGAAAATATGAATTAACAAATCTATTATATAATAATTATAATCGGTTGGAAAAAAATATTTTAAGTAAATATTTAAATAATTACAAATTTAGTTAATATTATTACTAAATAATAAAATTTTAAATTAAACACTAAAATAAATTAATAATAATAATAATGGTTAAATTAAAATAATAAACGTTTAAAGTTGAATTTAATGACCCATATAATTTTACAGGTTTGACATATAAGGGTCAATTTATGTGAACCCGTAGACTGTATGAATGTCTTAAAAAATGGCAATTTATAAACAATAATAAAAATGGTAATAAAAATCATTAATGTTTATATATATGATTAACTTTCCCGTACTTACTACGGGGTCATTCACTATTATATATATAAGATATATAAGATGTGATCGTGTGGCATCACATGATACACAGGCAGCTGAGCGGTTAATTTGAACAAATATCTCTGTTAGGTGTCTTTCAGAAAAAGAAAGAGAACAAATTTACGTCAAGGACCAAAATTAGACTAATATCACGGTCTTAAGTAGGTTGACTGTTGGATCTAATTTCTCTCGGTATTCGTCAGCTGAAATGTTTCTTCCTGTTTTTCTTGGTGGGAAAAACTTTGGGGTTAGTGCATATCCAATCTACAATCGGCAAGTACTTTGAGTTGAAGAAAGGTTAACAAATTAATAGGAAATAATATTTTCAAAGAAAAAGAAAAAAAAATGAGAAACTAACTATAGGCTGAATAGTTTATCTTTCATAAATATAACTGAGTGCAATTTTTAATTCCTCAAATTAAAATTGATGATCTGATTTTTTATTTCATTAACAATAATGACAACAACAAAAACAAAGAGCTTCAGAACATTGTAAGTTATTTTTATATGAGAATAAAAAGTTTGGAAAGAGTATAAATACAAATATATACAGTGCAAATACATATAAAACAATACCAAATGTTAGGTTTTACACTCTACATATTTGCATTTGTACTCCTTCCAAACTGAATTAAAAAATAGCGAAACATTTTGTTGCTATCATATCATATATATCGATCTTTAACATCACCGATACAGTTCCGTAGTTCAAATGTTAAATAAAAAAAAAAGTTGAAAAATAGTATCAATTGAGCAAAACTTTTGATAGGTTAAAATTTCATACAGTGTATGAATATTTTGAACCTTGCCTAAGAAAATGATACTTGGGGGTATTCTTTTTCTGGATTTTGAGAGGGGAGAAAGTTCGTTAGTGGGATTTTGATTCTCATTGACCAAGAATCCTATGTTCTTTTTTCAGATTTATATGGGGAATAGGAAAAGTTTATTTTCTTGAGTATTCCTAGGTGGGTAAATAACTTTCCCACACCTAGGGGGGAAATTGTCAACACTTGAATAGGACAAAAATGCTCATTTTAATAATGGATTTTTATGACTAAAATGGTTATTGCCTTATTTACATGGGAAATAAAAGAACATGGGTAAATGCACTTACCCGAGTAAGCCTTTCCTGTAAAACACTTACCCGGGTAAATAATTTAGCCGGATAAATAATTTACCAAAAAGCAAACGGAACCTTGAAGTCACCAAGAGGCGTATGCTAGTAGAGTTTCTTGGTCACGTTCAGTGGCTGGCTCTAAAGCCTGAGTTTCCTCTCTTCTTTATAAGCCTTTGTTTCGGTGTTTATGAAATATCTATATGCAGCACAACCAAATTTCTCTTTTGAAAAATTGTTCATTGTCTCCTCTATTGAAGAATTTAATCTGTGGAAGTTAATATATGCCTTCTGAAGTAGAAAAGAAAAAGATTGAGAAAAGGTGAGAGAAGAGTACCTTCAGACAATTTTGGAGGAAAGGTGTGGTCGAATAAGTAGGAATTATTTGTGGCACCAACAGTTTAGCCGTTTGGGACCGGAGAGTAGAATCAACAGGTAGAAAGATATATGATTGTTGTTGATATCTTGTTCACGCAAACTGTATCTGTATGAAAAGTCCAACAAGAGGAAGGCTTTGGGCTGGGTTTTGGTATTAGGTTTGGGCTACCTCGTCCTGTTTGTTCAATCTTGACAACTTAACCCAATCCCATGAGTTCGGCTTTGGTCAATGCAAAGCCCATTTGAATAGTCTTTACAGTTTTGCATTGAGAATATCTTTGTATTTATACACTATATTTCATGAAAAGATATTCTTAATACAAGGTTGTAAGAGGCTGTTGGAATGATATGAGCATGGGTTTGCCAAAGTCCAATCCCATGCCTTTTCCATTTTTGCTCCATGGGAATTACACAATGGGGGTAGCTCATCCCCAAAACCCAACGTCCCCCATGGCGGGGCACCTTGCCAACCCGCCTTTCGGCTGGGTATCAAAGGAATTGCCTGTTAATAAGCTATACCCACTGGCAGGCTTAATTAATAAAAATTTTAAGGTGGCTGCTTCTATAACTAGAGTAAAGTTTGGGGTTAAAAGAAAATGCCATATTTAATTAATAAAATTTTAAGGTGGTTGCCCTTTCACTTGAAAAAACATTTGGGATTGAAAAACAAAACCACCAGCAGACAAATAATTTTTGTATATTTGGTCACAAGCCATGGTTGTGATTCATTTGCTAGTCGCTGTTTTGCTTGTCAATTGTCTTTACATGTGATAGGTAGAAGTGCCCTTATTCAAATCCTCATAATCTCATAATGTATTTCTCATTTTATAAAGAAAATTATATAGTTTTAGAATTAATTCGTCTCCTATTAACCGAATGTTTGACTTCCACACACTATTGAATTAAGAATGCCTGAAATATTTCATGTTTCTAATTATCCTAAGGGAAAATTTCTGATCTACCCTATACTTTGGTTCAAGTGATAATTTGGTCCTCGAACTTTAAAATGCGATAATTTAGTACTTAAACTTTCAAAATGTGATAATTAAGTATTCAAACTTTCAAAATGTGATAATCCAATGCTTGTCGTTAACCAGTCTATTAATCAGCCGTTAGATGACATTTGAAAAGTCAAAAATGTCCTTTGAATGCCATCTAATATTCTTTATCAACCATCCAAACATCGACAATAAAATGAACAGTCCCAAATTCTAGATTCTTCTAAACAGTCACCAACTTTTTTTAGTTTTTTGTCAATGTTTAGATGGTTGTTAAAGAGAATTAGGTGGCATTCGGAAGACATTTTTGACTTTTCAAATGTCAGTTAACGACAGGTACTGGATTGTCACATTTTAAAAATTCAGATACTAGATTGTCACATTTTAAAAGTTCGGATATTGGATTGTCGTATTTTAAAGTTCGTGAACCATATTATCACTCGAGCCAAAGTACAAGATATTGATAGGAAATTTTCCCTTATCCTAAACACTGTTCACTTTATATGATTGAACTTTGAAGTGAATGACCACACAGATCTCCCTTGAATTGGCATGCATCCCACTTTATGACTTCTGCCAAACCTTAGTTTTTATAAGTAAAATAAGTAATGTTCTTATCACAGGCTAGGCTAGTAGGAATCTATAAAATAAGAGAGAAACAGAATGTTGAGAAAATTAAATCTTTTGGGGAATTTTGGATGAGTCTTAAGCTGACTCTGGGTTTGTGGAGATTTCATTATGAGGTGTTTGATAAAGTTGGGAGGTGGTTTGAATTCAACATAGTGGTTGATAAGTCTTTTTTTCCCCTTGGAAAGGCTTAAAGCGCGCAAATCACTAGTGAATAGACACTGAAAACAACGAATAAAAATCGGAAGATACACCCCCATCTTCTCAGCAAGAAAATAGGAGCTTGAGCAATGAACAGAGCCCAGAGCTCTAATTCACGATGAATAGATAGTGAATAGGAAAAGTGAGTAGGAAATAATATATTCTCTTCCTCACTTTCTATTGTTCATTGTTGCAATATTTCGACAAAGACCAAAGCTCCTAACTCCCTTATTTACCATGATTGTATCAGTGGTCTACCCTGTTCTGTGATGGAACACAAAACAAATAAAGACCAGAGAGGAAGTGGGAATGTGGTTCTCCCGTGTTGTCTCCTTCTCATCATTGACGCCCTTTTTACAAAATAGAAGTTTCTAATTACAATTCAATGGAAATCTAGATTGAGATTATTTATGCATCAAGTAAATATTACTGCCATGAGTGCTAGGTTTTGCAGTTGCTTGGTTTATGAGATAGAGACTGAGGGAGAGAGATGCAACCATGGAAGCCTGCTTCCAAATTTGTGCACAGATGTGTGGACTGTGGACTGTGGACCCTTGCATTAAGTTCTAAATAATGACATTTCTTTCTGAATCACACAATGCCGAAGAGGATTTGTGAGCATTGGTTCTATGATCCATGTCTACATTTGCTATATTGATTTGAGAGAGGCGCCATGTAACTGCCATGTCATGCTTACATTCGCCAATCATGTTTTCATTAGTTAATCGACCAATGACATAGCCTTGGAAATCCCTAAGATGAGATAAAATCATCTTACGCCATGTTTGGGAGTGCTTAAGTGCTTATTGAATAAGTGTTCAAAAATAATTGCTTATTTGAATAAGCACTTATTTGCATTTGGCACCCAACTTTAAAATAAGCACTTGTTTTATATTGGGTGTTTGGTAATCTTTTTCTCTAATAAGCAATTAAATGAGCATTTGTGACTATTTTGTCCTTCGTTTTCTTTCAAATTTTCAAAATATACGCTTTGAAAGCACTTTTATTAAATTTCTTTTATAAAAATACTTTTATAAAAGCACTTTTACAACAACATTTTTACAAACGTACTTTTACAAAAAAAAACTTATAAAAGTACTTTTATGAAAGCACTTTTAAGAAAGTACCCTTATGAAAGCACTTTTGTGAAAGTACTTTTATAAAAGTTCTTTCATAAAAATACTTTTATAAGTGTTTTCATAAAAGTGCTTTCATAAAAGTATTTTTATAAAATTCAACTAGGGATAATTTTATAAGTGGTATTTTAAAATTCAACTAGGGATAATTTTGGAAGAAAAAATTGAATCAGTACTTATTGTATAAGCACTAAAATTATCCCTTATTTTTAAAATAAGCACTTATTATAGGCTTATTTCCCAAATACCAATAAGTGCTTAATGACCCAAATAAACACTTATTTTTAAGCACTCCTAAACATGGCCTTAGTCTTTATGAGTTCGGATTTGCTCTTCACAAAATCAGTCTTTATGCCCACCTCACATCTTAAATAATTGCACATAGAAACATCTCAATACTTGTATGTTTTTTCATGGGGAGATGTTCCCCTTGCATAAATGAAAGAGCTGTGAGGTGGGTGTGAGGACCAATTTTTTGACGAACAAATCCGATATCAGTCTTTGCTCCCTCCCTTTGCAACCTCCCTTGGTTGATTGACCGCTGCACAACATCAGATGAAATAAAATAATCCAGCTACACAACCCAATCTAGGCACCACGTTTGCTCAATATTGCTGTAGAGACGGACACTACTTTGGATAGATCTACTCATGCTTGAATTTCACGTTTAACAATCAAAAAGCTCTTGTCTTGAGTTTAAGTTACCACTTCTCCCAAATTTAGCATTCATTAAATTTCTGTTTTATAATAGGGTAAATTATAGATAGGTACCCTGTACTTTGGGGGTATTGACAGATGGGTACCCTGAATTTTCAATTGCAACACCCGCCTATACCTTGAACACTCAAAAATAGACATTTGGGTTCATCCATTAGTATTACATTAGTTAAACATTACATAATGTCAAAAATAGCCTTCTTGTGTATTTCTGAGATCATTCTCAGGTAATTGAACGTCTCCCCATGATGATGTTCTCGCATGGGCAGCAAATAATATATTAAAATTTTTTGATGATGACATTCTCTAGTGATGGTTTTACTCCGTAGAATGATCTCAAAAATACACGAGAAGGGTGTTTTTGGCATTATGTAATGTTTAGTTGATGAAATACTGTGAGATGAACCCAAATGTCTATTTTTGAGAGTTTAGGATACCCAAGTGTTGCAATTGAAAGTTCACGGTACCTATATGCCACTACCTCCAAAGTACGGGGTACCTATCTGTAATTTACCCTTTATAATATCATAAGTTTAGGTAGGATGGAATCTATAAGGAGCTTCAAGTCTCTATTGGTTGAGGAAATTTCCAAGTTTTGGAGAGAAAACTTTAAAGAAGTTGTTGTTAGAGATCCAATACCCTAAAAATTCAAGTTCATGCAGAAAATTACTACTACAGCCCAAACAAAGGGAAAATGAATAAAACTATGATGTAATTTCATCAATAACACTTGGGTCCAATGGTTATTTATACACAGGACAAGCTTTGATGGCAGAGAGAACAGTGCTTGTCTATTGGTTGACTAAAGTTGTATTTGGTACCATTATCACTTTTACTTACAATATTTTAAGTTGGTCAATACAAATTTTATAATTTTTTTTTTCTATCACAAATTTTGATTTATCAATACAACATTTAGTACCATTGGTGTTTCTTCATAAAACACCAAATACAACTTAAAGAAGAATAGAGAAGATTGTAGAAGGGAAGGCTGGAAAAGGAAGAGAGAATAGGGCTTGGGGTTTTGGTTTCATGTGAAAAAATGAAAATATTATTTTTCTTTTTTATTTTTGCAAAGTTTGCTTATAGAATTGAAGCCAGTTTTTAATGCCTTGGTTGAGAATTGGCATGCTAAATCTATTTTACATGGATACAGGGCAGGTGGCTAAGTTTTATTGGGGATCTAACATGAGTGGATCGAAAGTTACACTTTACCCCACTTAGTCCCTCATTTATCTTTTTAATTAAAAGAATATTACTATTTTTACCCACACTACACACATGAAGTTTAAGCATATTCGAATGCAAAAAAGTTGTGTTTAAGAAATGGCCATTTTGCTGATTCCGGAACCATGGATTGTTAGTTCCAAAACCAGCAATCGCATGCAAAATACTAATCGTATTTATAAACCAGATGAAACACAGACACAACCACAAACAAAACACCCTCTCTAATAACTATAACTGAATTTGTGAAAGGTTACATCGTATTATTGGATTGGTTTGTTCCACAGAAAACCAGAATTCTCGCTTGGTCCAATATTATTAGTTAACCGGAAAAATTAGCCCATTCAAACCCTGAAAACCATCAATTAACCACGATGTAAAAAAGTTACTTGATCACCGGTTCAACCATCCGGTCCAGTCCACATCTAACAACACTACTGATGATCGCCCATTAGGAGCATCTTCATACATCATATGCATATGCATACCATCTAGCTTAATGGCTGTAGTATGTAACAGTTGTGCCTTCCCCCCATGAGGCTGGTTTTTAGTACAATAATCTAACATTAGTACAATATAAAGCAGATGTTTACCTTGAATTCCATTATATTTACTTCATAAAAGTGAAATCCAAATATTATATCATACATGATTAATGCTTTCTGGCACGTGCTCTTTATAAAAATAACATTCTATTTTCATTAAGAAAAGCTTGCTTGAAAGGATGTTTAATACTAGGGATGGCAATATTTCCTATTTCTCCAATTTTTATGGGGATCCACTCTGAATGGGACAGGGATGGGGATGATTTTTCCCCCGCAGGGATGGGAATGGAGAAATTTTCATCCCTGTTAGCGGGGATGGGGAGAGCACTCCCTTCCCCGTAAGGACCCCAATCCCCGTTCCGTGGGATCCCCACTAATATATATGTATATATGTAATGCATACGTTATATATATATATATATATATATATATATATATACATCTATATATTAATATTTTTAAAAATATGGTTGAATATGTTTGAATCTTTTCTAATAGGATTGTAAATTTTAATTATTTTATTTTTATTTTTTTAAATAAAATAAAAAACAAAAATAAAATTATTAACATTATAAAAAATCACGGAGAATGGGGATCCCTGTGGGGATGAGGATGGGGATAACCTTGTCCCCGTTAGTGGGGACGGGACGGGGATGGGGAGAAGCTCCCCGTCCCTGCCCCGCCCCGTGCCATTCCTATCTAACACTGCAAATGGATTAATGGATATACCTAAATCCAAATCTGATGTATTAAAAGTTGGATTCAAATAGAATATTATCTGTTGGATTCGGATCAGATTTGCATTGTACTTGGACATCATTGGTGCAACTTGGGTCAGGTTGGGGTAAGCCTCATGTAGTTGAAACCCTAAGTCCCGCAACCCAACTTGCAGCCCTAATCTTAAATTATTAATAAATTAAATTAAACATAATCAAATTATCATTTCAATAAAATAAGCACCTAATTATATGTATGTATTCGTGTAGATATAATTCGATTTGGGATGGTATCCATAAACAATTTAATTATAAAGTTATAGAATTCAGATCAATATTGGGATGAGATTCCAATTTGAGATACAATTTGCAGGCTCTTGAATTTTGAATCTCAGTATACAGCATAGGGGTGCAACTAGGGCAGATTGGATCAAGATGAAGGTCAATTTAGACCCAATTCTAAATGTGCAACATTGGATTCAGGCAATCCAATTTGAGGTTAAGTCCAAATTTATCAATCCAAGCCCAACTCAAGTTTAATCTATCACAATTTGGGGTAATTTCTTAGGCTTAGGTTGCATTAGGTAGGGCTTAGTTGGGCTTGATTGGGTTAGTTGGATTTAAAAGAATTTATGAATATATTTTTATATAATCATCTTTATATATAAATAAAAATGATTGAAAAATATGGGCAAATTTTATTTTTTATTATGTATATATAATGAAAAAAGAATTTTTATATAAATAAATGGCACGCATATATGTATTTGTTTGAGTGGGCTCACACTGGATTGGGTCGGGTTCAGTCTCCTGAAGGTGCTAATCCAAAATCAACCCAAATTTAAGTCAAACCTAAGACTTCTGCCTAAGGCCAGCCCATACCTAAAAACTCAAGCCCACCTTGTGCAAAATTGGGCTGAATTTGGGATCTGCCAACTACAAAACGCTCTGCGATACCTCCTACAGTCGCACATGGGAACATCTCTGGTATTATGGCTTTGTTTGATAAATATTTCCTACGTAATATTTATTCGAATAAATGTATTTCTTTTATTTTTTAAATAAAAAATATCATTTTAATCATAAAAAATCATTATTACATAATCTCAGGCAATTTTATTTTTAGACTTTATTCACTGTATCATATCGTAATTTATAGCCTGCTTATTATAAAACGCTGGCGACGTTCGTGTGCACGTAATATCACAGCAGCACATTGGGAACATCTCGCATGATAATAAATGGTATAATAAGATAATGTTCACAATGTGCGGCTGTAGATTTGTAGTAAGCAGATCCGACTATAGACACATTCCAAATTTCTTGCCTGCAGCATCCGCCATCCAGCATGGAGATACGATCAAAACAAAAAAAAATGAACGACGGAGAGTGGAAGATGAGAACTGAAAAATATCCCTGTCGACAAGATAACCTTTTCTCTCCTCTTATCCAAATTTCTTGCCTCTGCGTGTTGACGTGTTGACAGGCTGAGACTGAGCTTACCCAGTTGCCTTCCAAGTTCCAACTCTCTACCCTCTAGTCTCTAGTGTCTGGCCTTCTATACTCTTGCATCGTTCATCTCCTTCTTCTTTCCCGACTTAACCAACAATTTTTTTTTTTTCACTGAAGAGTGCTCTTTTAGCGAAGTTCCATAGTTATCTCCTTCCGATTCTCCAGCTTTAATGGCGATGCCGTTCTCGTCCGCTGCTTCTGTACGGTCTCTCTATCAGACTAAATCACACACTACCAATGCATCCCTAACTCTTCAAGGTCAGTAGCTTTTTATAAACCTTTTTACGTTTTGAATTTTATTTATTTGTTTGGTTTGGGAGCAGGGGAGGAGGTTAGGGGTTTAGGGTTTTGTTTCAAGATTCCAGCTCTCAAGTAATTGATGGAGTTCTGTTACTCTTTCCGTAATCGTAGTTATGGACTGTTCGGCTCCTTATTGAGACACGGAGTAATTGAATTGCAATTTGTTACCGATTCGCTATTGACCCGCCAGTTTTGCTTATATGAACTTAAAATTGGTTTTGTGTTATGGGATTTGGGAGTTCTAACGCCGAACCAACTTGTCTGAGTTAATTGAGGTCTCCCTAATTCCGTTAAAATTCGAATGTAAACGTGGAACTTGGAGTATGGTTAGCCAATTCGGGCCATGCAAGTTCCAGATTACTCGGGCAGTCAGTATTGGAAAAACTTTGGCTGTTGCAAACCTGTTTTATGGCAATTTTCGATTGGATCCCTGTTTTATGGTGAATACTTTCAGGTTCTTACTGCAGAGAAACCAGTTGCAAGAAATGTCTTTCCACATGCACAAACGTGGCTTCATGGAGCTCAGCTGCAAATTACGTAAGCCTTCAAGTTGGCACCAGGAAATTTTCTGGCAAGCCCATTGTTGTAAAACTATCGGAACAGAAGAGGTAAGTCCATCTCCAGATCATTTTCTTTATTGTAGTTGTACTTGGGTCGTTATGCATGTAGATTTTTTTTGTTTGCCAACCCTTTTTTGTGATTCCTTCCTGATGTGTTCGGTACCGCATGTTGTTACAATTTCATATCCAGAGCAGGAGTTTTGAGGTGTGCCACCATTGAAGAAATTGAAGCTGAGAAATCTTTGATTGAGAAGGATGTTGTAAGTGTCCCTCATGGTTATAGTGCAGGCATGATATTGAAAAACATACTCTGTGTGGAGCATTGCCCCATACTTGTTATCGAATATTTGCAGTTATTATCACAAACATTGTACTCCATGATTTGATTGTTCTGCAGAAACAAAGGATGGAAAAGACTATTGAAACAGTTAGAGGAAATTTTAATGCAGTAAGGACTGGAAGAGCAAACCCAGCCATGCTTGATAGAGTTGAGGTATTAAGTTCGTTTAACGTCTTCATTGTTCCCTTTGTAATGAGTAATTTACTTGTTTTAATCAAATGATTAATTACATAATTAGGGAATGTATGATAACTAGTGGTTGTTTTCCAATTGATTCTAACTCAGACATACCCGAAGGCTGCAAAAAGTATGGAACATGAAAAAATATGAATTTGAACTCACAAAAATGCAATACTGGCATGTAAAATGATGTTGTTCGGGTCTATCTTGATCTAAAGTCCATTTGAATCTGCTTTTTATTAATACAAAGGACATGAAAATTGCAGTCTTCATAGTCAATTATGAAAAATGGAAACGAATCAGCCATAAAATTTGAAGAAGTAAATGCAAAAGCACAAGCCAAGGATGATAGTTTTATGTCTAGGTTGTTTGGGATATAAATCAACATTATGATGCTAAGTCCACCATGGTTTGCTCACTTGGTCTGCAAATTTCATGTTTCTCAGGTAATAAATAAATACTTTTTTTTGTGAATATACCAAACCTTTAGATAAGAATACCGAGCTGCTTTAGTTTGCTTTACACTGAACCTTGTTTTGGAAAAAAAAAATCTGTTTGATGAATAATTCCAACCCAAGCAAAAAAAAAAAGAAAAAGACTGCTAATATAATCAAACCTCATTTGGATTTCATAGTTTTGCCAATAAATCCTTCTATAAAAAGATAGTCAAGTGTTCTCTTTTACCTACTTGCTTGACCTAGAATCCAACTAGAAAAAGGGTTAAACATGGGTTGAGCTCAACCCAAACCCTAACCCAATTGGTTTTTTTATTAAGCAATTAAAGATCCACTGCTCTCTCTCTCTCTCTCTCTCTTACACATGCATGCGTATACGCACACGCTCTAAAAGAAGTGACATAATAGGAGGCTGATCCATCTTCTGTTAAGTGTTAGCAGAGGAGGTTGAAAGTTTGAATTATCAAGAATCTCTGATACGGGCCTAAACCATCCATATTCTGGCTGTGCATCACCTAGCTGGTTTCTGTGTTTCGATGAATTGGCATTGAATATGATGTTAAATAAGTTTGTCGTTGTACCTATGATGTTTAGACTTTAGAGTTTAAACAATTAAGTCTATATAGGACTTGAACATACAAGGTTATAACCTTTTTGCTAATAACACAATACGCTAACTAATTGAGCTAATAGCCTTTTGGATATATTGTATATTAACTTTTTCATCTTTTCAAAAGTGGTGCTTCATTTTGTTCAGGCCCTCATCTTGTGAGACATTAATATTTCAGGTTGAGTACTATGGAACTCCTGTCAGCTTGAAGAGCATTGCACAAATAAGTACTCCAGATGCAAGTTCTCTTCTGATTCAGCCATATGATAAATCGAGGTACAGTTTCATAAAATGATTTATATGAAGAAACTTTATAGTATTGGGAAATTAAGAGGTCCAACCTAACCATTTCTTTGTGGTTGATATGATTGCACATGCAAAGAGGTTAGGGACCTACCGTTCATTGAATTCAACCTTATTGATCCAGTGTTGGAAATGTCAACCCAATAGGTTAGCTACAGGTTGTGAAAACTTGATAAGGATATTTCCTTTGACTATACAAGTAGGAACATATTGGAAGAAGAACCTCCAATTAATCTTAATTGTTTAATGCATCAACTGCTACCAAATCTTCCATATGTGCCATGTATATTATTCTAATATTAGAGGCTGGTATTCCAAAAAAAAATATTAGAGGCTGGTATTGTATTAGTGATGCCCATGTATTTTTCTATATATTTCATTGTTATGTAATTTTCTCTATGTTTAGGCTTGTTAAATCCTGTCTTTGTTTCTTTTAAAGGTGAGTATCTCCAAAAAAGTAACCTTGTCTTTGTACCAATCAAAAAGTAGACTTTGTTTTTGTCTTTCTTTATGTTTATCCTTTATTCTTTTTCGTAATTGCAACTTTCTTGCAGCTTAAAAGTTATTGAGAAGGCCATTGTCAATTCCGATCTTGGTTTAACTCCAAACAATGATGGAGAAGTGATACGTCTTTCCGTTCCACAATTGACATCTGATAGGAGGAAGGTAATTTATTTTATCCCATGTTTCAATAGTATTTTATGCAATATACCAAATTTCCTTTATTGGCCTTTAAACCTTTTTTTGGTACATATAGGGAAGCACTACAAGAGAAAAAGAAAAGAAAGAAAAAAGCATCCTTCTTACTGTCTTCCACACAATCTGATGAGCCATCCTTGCAGCAATGAATTATGCCACGTTGATCGTAGTTCTTCCTATCAAGCTTGAAATCACATGAACAATCTTCCCCTGCGAAATACAAATTCCTTACTATGCACCCAATTGCACAGTCTCCATTTCCTTGCCTTGACTTGAGGCATCAAAGATTATCTTTAACCAGCCCTCTCTAGGTGGAGTCCATCCTGTCCATAATTTTTCTTTTGGTCTCTTTCCTCTTCTGTTTCCTCTTCTGTTTCCATAATTTTTTTCATTTCTTTGTTTTCAGATGCTCCAGAGCAGGAAACTGACTCTTTCCCATCCTGAGTTTATTACATTTTCCCTTGTGTCCTTGATTCCTCTTGTTAAACACTGTTCAAGATCTTCCTCATCCGTTCTGGAGCCCAAGTTCGGACCTTCTATACTCCCCCAAACTTGCTTTGCCAGCTGGCATCTCAGGAAAATATGATTTCCATCTTCTCTTTCTCCACAGTGGCCACAATCTGGATTGATTTGAAAGCCTCTGTTAGAGTTATATGTATGCCACTCAAAAAGAGATTATAACAAATAACTATAATATTCTTGTTCCCATGATTTTTAATTTCTTCCTTATGCTAAAGTGGGAATATTTTGGGATGTTTTGCTCTAAGATATGGAAAATCTAAAGAATTTGGGGAAAATATTGAAAACATGGAATTTGTTAATAAAACTTAATGTATTGTTAGAAGAAGGATACTTGTGCATTGAAAACTCAAATAACCATAGCAAATAACTGCATATACCAAACAAGAGAAGATTAAGAGATTTGAATAAGCATCTTTTGCTATCTCCCTTTTAGTCTTTTAGCTATCTTTCCTATATACATATTGTCATTAACTTACCATTTTGACTTCCATCTTTTTTGGTACTATATGTTTTGATTAGATCGAGTATCTTCCTTTTATTTTTTTTTATTGTAATCGAGAATCCTCTTTTATAGTTATGTTGTTTTTTCTTTCTTTTTTTTTTTTTTAATCACAATGACTTAGTAAATGAACCATATCATAGAATCACCATTTATTCTTTCAGGAAAAGATTTTCAAAAACTTTTGATGATTTTATTGAAATATTGGAAAGTTTCAATAACATTCCAAACTTTCAGATCTTAGATGTATGATTTATCAATAAAATTTATCACTGATATAAAGACAATTCTTCAGAGATAAGAGGGAAAAGAAAGATTCTTGGAATATTGTGTATTGCCTCTAGCTAAATGGAGAGATTTCAGGGATATTTCACCAAGTCTGACCAGTATTTTGAATCATGCTTGCACCATCATCCACATGTCCTAAAGCAACTAATTTAACACTGATCTTGATCTCACCCTTCTTACCCATTTGTTTCGTTTCTATCATGGCCCATTGCCTTAATGTACCTTCACCCTTGATAATGCCCTGAAATATGTTACATGCAGAATGGAAATCTTATTTATACCTTTTGTCCCTAAAACCCCTACACATCACACTTATTTTCTTTTGAGAAGAATGCTCACTTTGTTTTTCTATATTTTGCCCTATTATCTAGCATTATTTCACAATTTTCATATATTGCCTATTATTTCATTCATTTTAATTTTACATGCATCTTTTAATTTTCTATATAATAACTACAAAGATTGCTTTAATATGAAAAAGAAAGCATATTAAGATGCCTTTTTTTATTTTTTTTAAATCTGATACGTCACTCCAACTAAACTTGGAATAACAAAATTCTTTCATTGAATCACTGTATTGGAAGTTTCAAGGCCTAATAGGTTGTACCTTCCTTCTCACATTTGCAGTATGTGGTTCACTTGAGCATGGGAATAGAAAAAGAATAAATAGGTTATGTATTTGTAAAATAACTAGATTAATGTAGAGCTATATATATTAGCCAAAAAGTTACACTAAAAGGTAAAAGCAAGAGAAGAGATTTAGGCTGTGTTTGTTCCTATCTAAAATGGATGTATAATATTTTAAACTGAAATATTTTTTCTATTATTTGTGCGCTTTTTATGGCAGAAACTTTGTTTTCTACCTCTTCTGATTTATTTTGATGTAAATGGCAAGGAAAATGTATTTTTCATTGTAATCAGGGAAGACAAAAGCTCAAATATTTCAGAGCCTGAATCAATAAACTTATTATTATTCATCAAAAAAAATATTTCAGAGCCTGAAAAAAATTTCATCTACTTTATGTTGACACAATAGCTGGCTTGAGATTAAAGATTGACAATCTAAATGCTAAACCTTGATGAAATTTTGACACATTGGACCATAGTACCTCATTAAATGATCAAGAAAACAAATGTGGTACATAGTAAAAGGAGATGAAGAAGAAGCCAAGCTCCTTTGGATATGCTGGTAAATTTCTCATTGCTAATTCCTTTCTTCTCTTTCTGAACCCAGGAGTTATTGAAAATTGTGGCTAAACAAGCTGAGGAAGGGAAGGTATGCTTCATTCTGGATCTTAAACATACATGGATGGTGAAAATGTATATGTCTTGTTTCTTAATTTTGTTTTGGAATACTAGCACCAAGATGGAGAGAATTGGAAAAAAAGCATCTGCTTAACACACATTGTGCACCCAGATTTTTTTTTTTTTTTGATGGATTAGTGTACCTACTTTGGGGAACCTGATTGATCCTAAATTTCTGAATGCTATATCCAAAGAAAATTTTATACTTGGCTTAGAGCATCTAATAAACTGGTCAGGTTCTGGCTTAGGACTGGAGGTTTTCCATTGTTTGGTTTGAACTTCTGACATGTAATATGCACAAAATCTGAAGTCTCAAGCTGTTCTGAATGCTGGATTTGGCTGGTTAGGGGTAAGTTTTGAAAAGGCAAATGAAAAAGTTGATGATTCAAGAGATGATGAATGCATGATTAGATCCTAGGCCCAAGGTTTGACATCCTGCAGACTTTTCACTGCCAACTAAGAGTCTAAGCTCTGTTTCCTGTCCAACAGTATGTAATTACTCTAATTGGCAAAAGTAAGGTACCGCTTGATGGATAAAAGAATTCTGCATGATGTTTTCATTGTCATTGGTATTGAAGGCTCCTCTAGCTACATTAGTGCTGTAAATTGTGAAACCTCACATGGTCAATGAGCTTGCTAAATTGATAGAGAACATTAGTTATAGTTGCAAAGGGTTAGAGAACCATTGCAAGGAATTTCTATGAGCAACCTTTTTATATTTGAAATGGTGTAGCTTCCTTATTTATATTTGCTACCAATCAAGGGAAAAGGCTAATGTTTCTTATTAATCAGTACAAGGGCCAATTCACCTTTAAAAGCATATTACATTATGTAAGTCACTAAGTTGCGTATTTTCCTATTTGCATTTCACTACTTGTCAGGATGGAAAAGCTACTTATAAGCACAATTTCTCAGAAGAGTATCCAACTTGCATTAACAAATCATTTTAAATATTTCCCCTGAATTGTGATGTAGTGATGGTGAAACTATGAAAAGGAGGCTTGATATGGAGAGTAATGCCTAGGGAATCTGATTATTTTCTGTTATATAGTTATTCATTTGCTAAATGTTATTTTTCCTCATCAGAGATGTTTTTCTCAAACTTTTTTAAAACCTCAGAGATCTATCATTTATAGGTGGCATTAAGGAATATAAGAAGAGATGCCATAAAATCCTATGAGAAACTTGAGAAGGTTTGGTGTCTCTCATCTGTCAATAATTTTCTTTTCTTTTTCCATATTTCATAGGGTGTTATTTTGCTTTCTAATTGTTTATCAGATTCTGTCCTCCGATGTTTTCTCTGTTTTGCAGGAGAAAAAGCTTTCTGAAGACAATGTTAAAGATTTATCAAGTGATTTGCAGGTATTGAATAACTTGCTTGTTCTCTATCCTGCATGTCATTTTTCTGTGGTCATCTTAATCCATATCCTTTCTTTTTCTTCTACTTGTTTGTCAAAATAATTTCTTGAAAATGACCAAGTATTGCCCCTTCATTGCAGAAAGTCACAGATGAGTATATGAAGAAGATTGATTCTGTGTACAAACAAAAGGAGAAGGTATATTAGTACTTCAATTCTATAGATTGATAACACAGATGTGATATTTCTTACAGGATCTTTCTATCTATTTTTCTATATGAGCATACCTAAGGAGACTCGTGCACTGGGCTGCCCTTTTAGTATATACCTAAGGAGGTTGGGACTTGGGGCCAATTGCTCAATACTGGGCCCTAGCTACGAGGGCTCCTGCTTTAAAATCATTGTTGTTGTCGTTACTTATTTCAGACGGTAAAAATGAAAGTAAAGAAAATGAAGGCCTAAATAAAATTCCGTTAGGTAAGATGGTTACAGTCAATCAATTCGCCTTGTTTTTAGTTATCTCTTAGCTGAGATGCACTGGATGGTTAGCCTTGAACCCTCCACATGTGTGCCACATTTTGCACTAGAGGAATTTGAGGATGACTTCCCATGCATCACCTTGTTCTTTTCTGTGACTATTTTAACAACCAAAGCTCAGTGATCAGCTGAGGTGATGTTTTCATGATGTATGATTGTTTATTGTTTTAATTGCTTCAAGATCAATGTTTTTTGCAATTTTTCTTGAAAGTTTCTGAGGTTGAATGGAAGAAGCTTCTTTTGACTTTCTTGGGCATAACTTGTATTTGCACAGTTTGTGAAACCAATAGGTCCGCTTCTCAATTTATAGTTATGATCAATGAGCAGTGCACTCCTTGTAAATGTGATGTAGAAGGATTTGGACCCCAAACTTTCTTAATGCTGTCAATGTGCTTTTTATTCAGAAATATGATGTAATAAAATGTCTCATTACTGTTGTTATAGTCTTCTTTTAGACTCGGAAATAGCCCACAAAATGGTCTGCACCCTCTAGATTTTTTTTTTCTTGTGCCTAGAAATAATAGGTTGCACTGATTGGGTGGTGGGTTCTTCTTGATGGCCTTTGAGGTGATGTTTAGATACTTTTGTAAAAAGACCTAACGTATACAACGTTTTAACTTTTTTGCTCCTTTGGTGTGACATAAAAGGCCCAAAATATATGAGCATGTATTAGAAGCACTAGCAACCATTAAGAATGAGAATGGTGTGTGTGTGTGTGGATAAGGCCTAGGGAAGAAATCAAAGTCCTGATTACTGCTTGATGCACGTCCTGATTTCAATTTTTGAATTGTAGATCTGTAGTTACATATCAAATCATGCTCTTCATAGTTCAAGTGCTCGATAAGTGCAGTATATTCAATTTTCTTAATGTTTTACATTTATCTATGGATATGGTTGGTTTTCAGGAGTTGCTGACCGTCTGAAATCTTCATGGGCATAAGTGTAAATCCCTGGAATCACCCTTTTGAGCTTTGACTTTTGAGTCTTTTGACTATCATTTAGCATCAGTCCATTCTTTTCTCATTGCTTTTATTGGATGGATGCACTTTAAACTCATCAAATTTTGTAAGAAAGCAAAGGTGGTTCATTGTCAGTTGTATTAAAACAAAGTAGAAATTTTTGATGAAGAGTAGAATATTTTCTCCTTCCGCTTGCACTTGGAATGGTTGACCTATCTGTTCATTTTCCACAGTGACGTTGTATCTAGAGAATAAAATATCATATGCTGAACCTCTGAAGTCTAAAGGCATGATTTTGCTGCAATAGTTTTCCATACAAGAGCTACAGTCTTAACTTTGGAGTTCTTAGTCACTGTTATGAAAGTTCCCATTGTTCCACTCAAGGACAAACCTCATTCTATCTACTTGGAAAAGGACATCTAATGTTCATTAAAGTCTGAAGGATTGCCTATCATCGCTCTGTGGAGAACTACTGTGCGTCTGCAATGAATTATGAATCTTCTAGGTAGGCAAATGGGTGGGTCCCTGCACTTCTGATTAGGGTCATTGGATGGTTTTGATAAAGCTGACCATTGCCTTTAGTGATACATCTGTATCGAACTTGTAGTTATTGCTGAATGCGCTTGTCTGAAAACCTGTCACAAACACACCCACAAGCTTCAAAAGGGGAAAAAGCAGTTGGTGCCCAGTTTACCTTACATGGGTCGTTTTATAGCAGCCCAAAATCATTAGTCGCAGGGGGTTAGATCCCAATCGAATGGTTTGTTTTCTTCTCGTTTTTCACCCATCCAAAATAAACCCTGTACCACTAATACACTATACCTGTGAGGCAACACAGAAACCTCTTTATTCAAAAACCAAAACTAGTGTGAAGGAAGAATGCTTTAATGAAATGAAACTGTTAAAAATATGTCTACTCCGTAAATGGTCGGTTCAGACATAATTTGGTGAACATGGGCTTCGGTGGTATGTTGTGCAATAACCATCCAGGTCGATAGGGTCCACTTGTAAAAAAGGGGGAACCATTAAATAATGTTCATCATGGGTTAACAACTTCTTATCATCATATCACGTGTACAAGTAGATATCCCCAAGCTGGGCTTGGCCTGTTGGGCTGTGGTTGGCCCAGCCTGAAGGCGGGCTGAGCCTTGTTGTATTGACACCTTGTGGTATGGTACCAATCATTTAATCAGGTGGGGCGGGAACCATTAAATGGGGGACCAATCTCTAAAAGTTTATGTCCTCTATAGAGCCCAGAGGGTTTCCAGTGATCCAAGTAGATATGGATTATGGACCACCACTCCTTCCCTTTGGGTCCTTTCTCTTAGGCTTGCACAAGTAAGAACCCCACAAAACCATGAACTATCCCCCTCCCGGAGAATTGGGAGAAGGGGGGGGGGGGGGTTAGCACATATTGATTACGTCCGCATACATCAAAGATATATCATCCATTGGCCTGTATAAATTATCTTTACCAATATAATCATGGTTCAAGGTAGAATGGGCTGGGTAGCCGGACGGGCCAGCCCGGCCTGGGCCCAAGCTTGGCCCAACACTATTACATATAATAAAAAAGTATTTATGTTATATATAATATATATTTGTTTCTTAAATTATTAATAAATATTAATTTATTATTAGGAAATACAAAATATTTTATTAATTTATTAAATTATTACTAAATTAATATAATATTAGTTTATAAAAGTACACTAAAAAATAAGACATTTTGTGTACAGATTGGGCTTTGGGCTTTATATAAGGGCTGGGCTCATGCTCAAGATCTAGGCCCGATGGTTGGGCTGGACTCGGGCTCAGGTCTGCATATTTTCTGTTGATAAAGAGGTGAAGCCTGGCCCGGCCCATGAACAGGTCTAGTTCAAAGTATCCATTTTCATAAAATGCAAAAATGGGTAAAATATAGTGAACTACACTTCAAAGGTAGTGACACTTGGGTACTTGACTCCCGGGAAAGAGTTACCCTGTACTTTTATATTCCAAACTCTATTTTCATGAAACCATTTTGCCCTTTTCTTTTATTGCATCTTTAAAAGCTAAGTTTGAACCCTACCTCTTTCAACTCTCATTCCTCTCTCTGTTACAAAAAGAAAAAAAAAAAAAAAAAGATAGAAAAAGTTCAAAGCATAGGGTTCTAAAAGGGCAAAATGATCTCATAAAAGTTCAAAACTGCTGAAATATTAACTGTGGGTTTAGAGTGTTGGAATCTAAAAGTAAAGGTAATTCTCTATCACAAATGAAAGCTTTGGGATTTAAGTGTCACTACCCCCAAAGTACAACATGACAAGTCTTTGTATTTTACCCACCTTTAAAGGCCGATATATAGGGGTGTCAATGTATTCAAAAATTCGATTTCAAATTCAAGATTCAACATAATCAAAATCGAATTCAGATATGACCTGATTCAATTCGATAAATATTCAAATTCGATCAATTATTTAATTCTTATATAATATATATATATATAATGTTTAAATGCTTTATATAATATATATAATTAAATTATATAAATAATTTATATATTTATATAAATAAAATATTTATTTTATATATTTATTAATTTCCTAAAAATAATTAATTGGTCGAATTTGTATCCAAATATTTAATCAAATTCGAATTTGAATATTAATTCCCAATATCCATTAGATATCAAATCGAATTCAGATATTGAATTTTCTGATCATATTCGAATTCAGATATTACCTGGATTGATTCAAATTTGATCCATTTACGCCCCTACTGATATAGTATTTTTCTATTAGTATCATTTCAGTCTAATGTTTCAAGGTCAAGCATGTTAGAAGGGGTTTTATGCATGGTTTTTTGAACCGTTGTTGACCCGGATGGTCAGACCATTCAGCCTGAAAACCATCCAACTGCTTCTATTTCACCCTTAATCCGTATCTTGACAAAAAACCATTGACTTGGTCAATAGCCTATTGACCCGGGATGTCGAACCATTGACCCATTCAACTCAGACAACAGTTTTGGCCCTTTTTTATTTTTAAATTAAAATGAGCCATCCATTCAAAATGGATAATAAAACCGCTGACCCAGAAATCGGTGGCCAAAGCAGTTCCGATTCCGAGTCAATTTTTAAAATATTGATTTTATGTTTAAACATAGAAACACCATCTAACTCCCTATAAACAGCATTTCGACGGATTTAAAAATTGATACAGATAACACAATAAGCGCCGATACATTATAATATTTCGAACCTTGTATATAACACCGAGGATTGCCATTGGCTTCACCTCCAGACCACCATGCAAATGAAATTTGTATATTTATTTTTTTCTCTCCACAGTCCACCCTATTCATCTCTGTTCTCTTTTACGTGCCGCTCATCTAATATAACATAAAAGATATGTTAATGATCTTATTTTTATAAACTATTTTTCAAAGTATCGATAGATCCATAAACTATTGAAAGTGAAATCCTGTACTTGTTAAAGTATAGAAAACTGCTTTAGTAAAGGATAGGGCCAGACCGCTCATCCAATTTTTAAAAGGTGTTTTGTATGTATTATGCGATCAAAGAATAAACCTAAAAGGGTTTTGGCTTATTAAACGTGTACTGATTAGAAAACCATTTTTCCAAACTCACTAAACCCTAACACGTCGTACTTGGACTTGATTATAAAACAAAATACTTTTTTTAAATCCCCCCCCCCCCCCAATATTTGATTGAACAGAGGAGAGTTGGTTCTAGCAGCAGCCATTGGATCAGAATCTTTTATCTCTTTCTCTTTGTAGTTGAGATGAATAAAGTGTTTTTTCTGCATTTCTTATCTCTGCCCAAAGCAAAAGATTCTGATCCAATGCTTCTAGTAAAAAGAGTTGGTCTAGGTGCTAGGCTGCTAGCTAGTTCGAATATTGCACAGACCATGAGGTTCCATTATTTTTCAAAATATCAGGCCTGGGGGCCCACGGCCCACCTTCGAAATATTTTTAATGAAATTTCCTGTTTATAAGTCAACATGGTTGTAAGATCACAACCATTAGATTGAGACATTTCGATATTCAATGCGACAAATGAATGGTTAGGATGATGAAATATCATCTACTTTTGATTCATGATTCTCCCGAATAGGGCAACCTGCCCCCTTTTGGATTTATTTAGAAAAATTGAAACTTTTGACTTAGCCTTGAAGTTGAAGCACATATTAATAATCTATCAACCAACCATACCACTTACTTTACCTCCTCCTCATAAACCTAACTATAGTGTCTCCTTCATCCAAGCTGACATGGCATCATCCATTGTGCCACTTGTCACCATCCTTCCCCACATGTCAATGTCCTAAAATATTCGCACTGCTGATGCACGTGGTTAAATGGGCCAATCAAGTAAAGAGGATTCCACAAGGGGGCCATGGTAGGGCAAAGTCCGTTCCAACACCTTTTACAGTCTTACGTTGGAAATATTTTCATACTTATCTAATTTATTTCATGGCAAGGTTGGAAGGTTCTGATCCTAAAATAGTGTCCTAAGATTTCGATAGGACCTTACGCCGACGGTAGGGCCGGTAGGTATTCCGGATCCTGGTTAAATGACGTTTTTTACGAGTTCAACGGGTTAATAATCCGATTAATCAATGAAACCGTGATCTATTCAGTTGTTGATCCAGATGGTCTGGCCGTTTGGCATGGGAACCGTTTAGGTAATTGATTCGGTTTTACTTTTAATCTGCTCTTTGGTCAAAATCGTTGATTTGGTTAGTGACTTACTGATCTGGGCGGTTGTTTAATTCGAACAATGATTTTGAATGTTTTTTTATTTTAATTATTTTTATTTTTTTAAATTGGAATGGGCCATTTGTTTGAACCAAATGGTCATATCCCACAAACCGGTGGTCAAAGCAGTTTGAGTTTTGGGTCAATTTTTAAAATATTTGATCTACTAAGCATTTCGATTTTTAGTCCAATCCGAATCATTAATATTTAAAAAAAAAAAAAGATTTAAGGGAGAATGACCGATCAGCCCAGGGTCAGAATTTGTAGGCTAGTTCGGAATTGATGTCAATTCACGGGCGGGCATTGGTGCATAGAGTGTAGGTTGTGGTCCTTTTGAATGTTTATAGTTCTACAGTGTAAATTAGAAATCTGTATTGGGCAAATCCGTACTTCTCTGAAGATTTAATTTTCTATTGATGGGTTATTTTTCCAACGGTAAGTATAACTACTTAACTAGGGTGTCAATTGGACCGGATTTAGTCCAATCCAATATGAATCTATCATAGATGGATCGGGTACAATTCAATCCAATGAATACTTTGGACCAATTTAGAATGGTCCAATTCAATGTTTGGACTGTTCAATATGTTCAAGTTGGTTTTAATTTGGGTTGGTTTCAAATCAAGCCTAATTCATTAATACCTATATTCTTATCTTCTATCAATGGATCGGATATTGGTTCAATCCGACCCAATCTAATATAAATCTATTACAGATAGACAAGGTCCAGTTCAATTCATTAAATACTTGGGACCATTAAGTCTAGAGTCTAGATTGGTCAAATTCAATATATATTATTGATCTATCCAATCTGTCCAAATTGAGGACCATTAAGTCTAGAGTCTAGACTGGTCCAATTCAATATATCTTATTGATCTATCTAATCTGTACAAATTGATTTTAATTTTGATTTTCAGGGGGTTCAACCCAAAACTGGTCCATTGATAGTTTGATACCCCTAAATTATTATCCTTTCTCTCAAGGATAAGTGCAAGGAGACAGGAGAATGGGAACAAACAGTCTTCCAACCCATGAACCAACTCTGTGCCGGGAGTATGTCACATACACCTGTACCATGTTGTAGATTTTAACGGTTGGGATCACCCGGCCCTGTCTTTTGTCCTCACCTACATCTTCTTCAACGATTCTCATTGAATACTTGGATGTTGGATCCATCAGTCTTCAATTCTTTGATTACACGACATTGCGTATGGCACACCACCACGTACAGGCACAGCAACTATCGCTCCCCTTTCTATTTGAATCTTTCAGTCCCAACCAAAGCACATTTCCCTTTCTGGTTTCTTATTCCCCCCCACCCTTATCTCCTTCAATAATCTCTTCTTATAGTGAAATGCCACGTGGCAAATACAGTGACTGGTATTTAAGCTGATGTGGAATTACTACATTCAACTATCGATCATTGGACATGTTATATATGGTGGGGGCCAACCGGCCAAGTCCAACCACAGAAGTAAAAAAAGAAATAAGGGTGGTATCTGAGTATCTCCTATTCCTATCTGGACGATCCCGTATAGGAAACGCCTCTTTCTCTGTGTCTGGAATCTGGACCTCTCAGGAGTGAGCAGAATGAATGACCCTACCAGGGTACTAGCCCTTAGAAAAGCTCAAATGCAGAGATGCCACACGTTCGGCAAGCAACAACTGCTCTAGTACTACAGAACAGGCGCATATCTTATCGGTGGTTGTGGTCCAGAAAAGACAAAAGGCACGTCATTTTCCCTTTTTAGGTGGAGCCCCAACAGCATTGAGGTTGGCCGAGGCAGATGCAGATCTAGAGAGGACTGAGGATCTCTCCTCTTTCTTCAGCTTCACATTCAGACATAGAAAGGAACAAAAGCAAAATATGTCCAGACTCCACCAGTCATACTTACGCTTCTCTTCAATCTTTTCCTCTCTATTCTATGCTTCAATTATGCGTTCGTGTCTTTTGCGCCATCTACAGCAATTCTTCTGTAAATTAGTCCAATCGATTGAGGATTATAGCCTTTAACCATTAGATTAGATCTAGGACTTCAACTCAAATCATTGTACGGTTTGTGATACACCCTGCTCTCGCGGATTCCTAATCCTCTGCTCTACTGTTCACAGGACAAAATTACAGTACTGAGGTCAATCGATTCTCCTCATTTCACCTGGTCTCCACCTCCACCGCCGGCAGAATCAACCAACGGCGACCAATTTTGACTTTTTGCGTTGCAAACTGGCCTCCACGACCAAAACCATCTGCTCGCATCTTTGTGTTTGTCTTCAGCCAAAATTGAAAGCTAACTGCAGATTTGTGAATCAGAAGAAAATCACCATATGTTTCCAAGAAATGATGTTAGCAGTTGCGGAATCTATTTAAAACGAATTCTCCAAAGAACCCAGATCAAAAAATAAAATGGAATACTGAGTGAATTATAAGCTCTATAAAGTTATAAACCAATAGATGCAGAGATTTATGAACGACCTGAAGCATAAAAGGGCAAAGTGAGCAGAATCATCGGAAGCTTTATTGAAGGAGGGATCATGGATGGCGTCCAAATTCCAATAACAAATAACTGCATCACGGGTTAGTAGACACCCTTTAATCTCCGCCTTTTCAATCCAGTAAAGCACAAGAAGTCTTAAATGTTGACCTCTGCAACATAATAAAAGCCATTCCGCTCTAAAAGAGATGGGATAAATTTCAATTTTCTGCTCACTTCGTGTGTTTTTGAAACATGGACATTGGACACCAACATGCATAAGAAGTTTGGATGCTTTTTTCGTTGCCACCCACGGTGTTCGCTTTTTGACACTGTTAATTTCTCTACTTTGGGTTGTTCAGGTGAAGAGGCAGAGTGCAAGAGAAAGATTGTACAGTGGCCGTGTTTCAATCAGATATTCCGGTGGTGTCTTGGGATTGAGAGAAGTCGGTGACTCTGAATTCTGAAATAGATAGATAGATATAGAGAGAGAGAGAGAGAGAGAGGGAGAGAGCCCGGCCAACAGGTCTGCCATTCCAGCCCGTGAAGGTCAGGTGGCGACGCTCTCTCTCTCTATGAGACACAAGCATACAGGCACACAGGCACACGCACATCTTGCTCTGTTTAGGCAGACACTTAGTAGCCAGAAGCAGTAGGCAGTGGGTTGAGGGGAGTAGTACATTTGGCATTTTCCTAATGGGTGGCATTCAGCATTCTCACAGTTGAACCGGGTTGACTAAGAACCCGAAGAGCTAATGTGTTTCCTAGAGTCGATTATTCTTGTATTGATTTGAGTTTGACAGATTGTGGTACTGGGAATACAACAAAACCTCAGGGACCCACTTTGTGAAGGAAGTTGCTTATACGCGTGTAACACTGCTTAAATCCATGGAACCTGACTCTGAATCTCAGGCTTATTCTTATTGAATTTCATACCTCCTCCTAACTTCTACTCCTACCTACAACTACAACAGCAGACAATGTGGTGGAGAGTGAGTGAAAGAGACCCATAAAAATAAATCACATTTATGTATGGACTAGAATTAAAACTTGGGGCCCCAAATAGCCCTACAAATTTCCCTTTCTAATCCTGTATGGATATTGGATAGGCGAATAAGAATTTCAGTCCAAAAATAAAAAATCTTCTCTCGATAGATGTGAGCTGTGAGATTTGAATAAGTGGCCAACACAAAAGCCCCCCACTTTGTTTGGTAAATGGTTCAGAATGGCAATATTGTATCCCGGCCCGATCTAAGTCGGGTTGCACAAGATATCAGGCTCATGGGTTCGGATTTTCTCAAAAAAGCCTGGCCTAGCCTGAATCCGACTTGATAATATATATAAAAAATACATTTTTTCTTTATTATTTTTATCTTTTTTCAAGTAACAGTGAGATTTTTTTATTATTTTTAAGGTTTTGAGGTCTTTTAATATAAATAAAATAGTTTTTTATTGAATAAAAAAAGAAAAAAAAAATCTTTTTTCAATTTTCTAATCGGGCTCGGGCTCGGGCCTGAATATATTTTATTAATACAGAGACAAAGTCTAGCCCGAGCCTGGCCCAGCTTAGCCCAGCCCAGCCCAGCCCATGAACAAGTCTAACTGCAACACCAACACCATGGATGCATAAAAGGAGTTTTTTTTCATTGAGTGCCATAAAAAATAATGCTTTAAAGTCTGGATGGTTGAACCACTTTTCTTTCTGGGTGACGGTTTACTGGTTCAACCATCCAGGTTGAACAGGACAGTCCATTTTATCAATAAATCAAATTTGGGCTATTGTAGTGGAATAATAGGTTGACCTTGGATCCTAGAAGTAGCGGTGACAGCCAATAAACCTACTGTTAATTAGGGTTTTGTCTAAATGGCTAAAATCTAAATTGTAATAGGGGTGAGATTTGGGAAATAATAAAGTACATAAAGCCTAGTTGGTGGTATAGAATTAAGTGGTTATGGTTTGACCTATATCACCCACTAAAGGGGTTAATTGATTCAACTGTTTGACCACCTGGATTGATGGGTTTTAAATTTTGACTAGTGGGGTTTTGAGATCGGTTGAAGTATTTCTATTCTTGTGTCCGATATGGGTGATTTGCTGATTCTTTAGTGATTCACGTATCAAATTTATTTTTTAAGTCAAATAAACTGTCAATTCGAACCTAATGGTTGAATCATTTAACCCAGAATTCGGTCTCAGAACGGTTTCCTGTCCAGTCCAGTCCAGTTTAAAAAACCTTGCAATGTATATTCTATTTCTGAACCTTGTTTGACATTAAGCGAATTGAGTGTTAGAACAGCTATGAATGATGATAGGTCAAATGGTTTGGCCGCCTTGAAGCCAAGGAAAAAATAGTTTGACCGCCTGGAAAGGGTGGTAAAAGCTAATAATTAGGGGGTGTTTAGTACAAACTTCGTCAATTGCTTGGTGTCAGTCCATGTCACGCTATATATAGGCCAATTTGAACAACACACACTATATATAGCGTGGATTGAATTAGGTAATATTGAAATTTTTTGTCTATAGTTAAATTTCATAGCATAATATATTGAATAAGTCATTAAGATATTTTATTAAAATTTTTTTTGGCAATATATTCAAACCAAGGTTCAAAGTATCAATATACTATGCCCTGTATTGGATATACCGTATTATATTTTTGGGGGTCCGATACACTTGTTTGCAGGTATTTTGGAATCTTACTCTTTTTTAATAAAAAATATGCTTGAACCTTGATCCACTTGTTTAAGTACCAATATACCTCTACTGATACACAAAGGCGATACTTTGAACCTTGATTCAAACCAATGTCTTACAAACCAATTCGAACGCAACTGCTTTTGCTCCCACCATTTTTCGGATCAACAGTTCAATCGTTGGATCCAAATGAATCACTCAGCCAATAACATTTAAAAAAATTAAAATGTAAAAAATTCAACAAAAAACCATTGTTTGCGTTGAATGAATTAACAATTCAATCATCTAGCCGTTATTTTTGACAAAATAATGGTTCAGGGAACAATCTGACTATGCAGGTCAATGATGATTTGAAAATCTTGATCCACAAAATATCCACTTTACAATACAAAACAACTATAGAGGGTCTCGTGGTTCAAACAATGCGATTTGGCAATTTCAACCACACACAACAATAGAGACGAATTCAGATTTCATCCTTTCAAAGTAAACCTTTCCCTCAGCCATTTTACAGTATTGGGAATTACATCAGTATTTATATGTTTTTATTTACAATGCAAGCTGCAAAAGGCTGTAAAGACCGTATGAAAACGGTTTTCTGAGAATTCAAACACACCACATGAGACGAAAGACCACAGTACCGAGAACATCCTAAAACTGACCTGGATGACACTTAACAGCGTGGGCTGCGATGTTGGACTGATTGGGTTTCAACCAGATCTTCAATAACCCCGTGAAATGATCAGCACCATAAAAAGGTTACCAATTGGACTGATTGGGTTGAAAACACTATTTATGTGGGCTGCGATGTTGAGATATTCCACATGTGTGGCTGTGAGTAGAAAATCCAGACTCTCTTAATACTTTTTTATTTCTCAAATTTATGTGATAGGTGAGGTGATGGAGCCGAGGGGGTCGTTGTGTTGAGAGCCAACTCTCGCAATCTCCAGGTATCTACACCATGATCCATCAATCTTTCTCTTTTTCTACTTTGTCACAAAAAAGGGGGAATCCATCCATTGTCCATTGTCTGATTTAAAGTAGTGGTCGTTTGGTCATGTCCCGGTATTTTTCTCCCACTCAAATGAGCATTCTGTTGTGATAAAAGACAACAAGTATTTATATAATTAGAATATGAAAATGCCCTTGTCTAATGATTTTAATTAAGGGATAGTGATGGCCTCCATATTTGTTTCCTTCAGCTTGAAACTATTGCAACTGTTTGCCAATAATTTTAGTCCCTGTGAACAAAGATAGAGACATTGAGATTAAAATACTAAATTATATAATTCCACCTACACCATAATCTTAATTTTTTTATTGGTAGTTAATAATAGTCATAATTAATGGCTTTATTTTTATTAAACATGTTCCTATAGGACCCACCATCCACATGGCATTGGACTGGATTTTTGTATTTGAGTTGGAAAATCAAATTTAACTACGGTAACAGCAGCATATAGAAATAAGTATTAAGGATATTTGAATTTCACTTTTATAATTTGTAGAGAGATATCCACTTTATATTGTATAAAATACATGTATTTAAAATCGAGAGTATTCACCTTAATATATATATATATATATATATATATATATATATATATATATTTTGTGAATTATCAAATTGAAATAAAATAAAAACATTATCAATTCTTGAAAACTCTGACTGTACTATATATATTTACGGATCTAAATAATCGATACCTTGAACCATGCCAATTATTATACTTGTTTAATAAACATACTTCCATTACCTCTGTAAGAGTATATCCAAAATTACATATCCACTTGCAAAATTAAAGTTTAATTTAGATCCCTTCATTTTTTTTTTTTAATATTGTTATTCCCCAAGCCTATGAAAAAAAGCATGGGCATATTTCATTTTATCAGTTAAATTTGTCAACAATACGCTTCATCATCATCAAACCTTGTCCCAATTATGTCTATGTTTTGTAATTCCATTTTGTTTAATATGATGCCCATTATTAAATTATTAACCCTTATTTTTTGGGGGGGGTGGGGGGGGGGGGGGGTGGGGGAGGTGTGGGGGGCAGAGAAGGATGCACGTGAAACCCATTACCCTACCAAGGAGATAGTTCACACCTATTTGAAGGATGCCAAGTAACCATCTCAACTACCGGGACATTGGTGTGAACCCTTGAATAAAAATAACGCTTTCTATGAAGCAAAGCTAAAGGAGCTAATTTCGGTAGTTTGTAACATTGTAAACAATATTTTTCATGCTTTTATTTATTTATTTGTTTGAGATATGAAGAAAGGTTAATAGGTTATATTTAATACCTTATACTGACTCCTTCAAAGTAATTTTTGGTGGAAAAAATTGAAAGTTTAAATATTTTGAGCTTCAGGTTGTGTTTGGAAATGATGCAAATAAGTGTGAATGCAAATATATAGAATGTAAAACGGTTTATATAAATTATAAAATTAAGTTAGTTTTGCACCGACAAATTTACCTTTTTATCAAACAAATTTTTAGCTGTAATGGATGCAAAAATAAATTCCAATAAAGCATATGTTTTCTTTTTTTTTTTTATCAAAAGCCCACTTGAATGCAAATTTACTTCTTTTTCATTGATGTACTTTTACATCTTATTATCAATGTAAATATGCATTGGTGTGTCATTTGTAAATGCGTAAATGTAATGTTGCCAAACACAAGTAAAAGTGAACCAGGGTACAAATTTACCCCGAACTGGAATTTACACTCCATTTGCATCGTTCCCAATGCATAAATGTAATATTGCCAAACACAAGTAAAAGTGAACCAGGGTACAAATTTACCCCGAACTGGAATTTACACTCCATTTGCATCGTTCCCAATGCATAAATGTAATGTTGCCAAACACAAGTAAAAGTGAACCAAGGTACAAATTTACCCCGAACTGGAATTTACACTCCATTTGCATCGTTCCCAATGCATAAATGTAATGCCTGTCTGGGAGGGCTTTTACATGGTGACTTCTGGCATTGCAAGGTAAGCCCCACACCAAAAGGCATGAAGCCATGTTTGGTGAAAAACCTGGAAAATCAGAAATATGCTTACATGAGCTGAGAAATTCACTTTTGAGTGAAACTATTTTTGGTAACTCTCCAAAGTGCCTCAATCAATGTAGCTCATTCAAAACTGAAGCCCTCCCAAAGGATCCAGTCATTTCTTCAAAGCAGATAAAGCAGTTCAATCAAAACTTTAACCCTCCCAAAGGGCCCAGTCATTTCTTCGTTTGGTTGTGATGCAAATGCAAATATGTAGAATGTATAAATATGCTCTTTCCGGTTCATAATTGCAATCTGGATTCACCGATTTTGTATTCTTGTTGTTTGTTTCAATTGGTGCAAATACATATACAAATTTGCTGGTGTTTGGGAGAATGCAATGTGAGCAAATGAACAGGTAGGAACCTTGACTAAACCTATAAAAAAATACCCAAATATATAAAAGAGATTTAGACAGGAACCGTCCAAAGGGAAAACAGATCTACATCCTACAAAGACAAACACCCTTGATTTGGATCTCAAATACATGAACGATTGCAGATGGTTTGGGCAGACATCGGATGTCTGAGTTCGAAATGAAGAAAAACAAGGGAAAACTACAGTGCGCAAACGCAGATTTGCATCTTCACGCGCAATGTCCAGATCAGAAAAAAAAAAAGGAAGTTGGACTACCAATGCAACCATTTTGGGTTCCAAGTCGAGAAATAATGAGAGGATGTATGTAAGGGTGTCAATGGGCCATGATGGAGCGCAATCCGGCCGGTCCTAACTGTCAACGATCTTGCCTCTGGCTGGAGCAAAGCGTGCCTGAAACGGAGAAGAAAGCGAGTAATCTCCGAGGAGGAACCCGGTGAAAGTGCTCCGAAACTCAAGTTAGTATTTCCTCAAAGGCAAGATAAAAAACCAGATGGCACAAAGTTATCATATACTTCGTTCTTGGGGGGAAGAGAGCCTTTTATAACCACTTTGCGCACTCACTCCCAAGCTCCTGTCAAGTCGGGTATCATTACCTCTGCACTTCTGCCAGTTCGGGTGTCATCACCTCTGCTGGGGCAAACAACCGCCACTACTCTCTTTGTCGGAGCCGTCTCTGTGACTGGAGGTGGCGGTGGCAGGTGGCCGTTGAAGTGCGGCTATCAAGCGTCAGATCCTAAATCAGTCAGGTGCGCCGCCTCAGGATACGGACTCCCTTGGTGTCAAGTACGGTTGTTCAATTCGGCGCCCTAGAGATGAAGTGCTGGAGTGGTGTGCGAGGTGAAGTCTTGAGTTCGGATAGGGGTGTGGCCCGAACTGCCCTGGGGCAGGCCAGTTCGGGTTGTTGCCCTTTGCGCTCCTCACAAGGCTAGGGGTCAAAGGGAGAGTTCGGGCTCCTTTTGGGGAGCTCAGACCGCTGGTTCCTCCTCTCGAAGCTCGCGCCTTGAGCGTACAGTTGCGCCGAGCTGTTACTTCTGTCAGGCCACCCTTGGTTGCTTCCACGTGTTGGGTGGTCAATAAGTCGGGCCAAATCTTCCTTCATCAATTGCCCCCCACTCCTCGCGCCAAGGGGCTTGCCCTAGCACGGGGAGTTCGTGAGGTGATGGGTGGATTTGACCTGTACTTCGAACCGGTTTGACTGATGGCGCGAAGTATGCGCTCATTAGGAGATTTTCGGGTTTCTTGAGCGCCAAAAAGTTAGGAAACGCGCCAATCCGTCTTTAAATGTTGGGAGATGTGACAACGCATGTTATTTTAAAATTTAAAAAACGCGTCGCTGGGAGACGTGACAGCGGGCGTTATTTCAAATTTGAAAAAATGCGTCGTTGTTGCCTTCAATGCCGGGAGACGTGCGCCGCTGCTGCCTTCGATGCAGGGAGACGTGCGCCGGCACTGCTTCAGTTTCAAAAGACGTGCAGTTAGTCACGTCTCGGTCTTAGGAGGTGTGCGGTCAGCTTGATCGTGGGCCGTTGGATTTGCCTCAATTAGAACCGATGGTTTTCAGTCACTGTGGGTATAAATAGTGGGGGACCCCAGTCGCTTTTCATTGCCATTCTCCTACGTTTGCTTCTTGAGCTCGCGTCCAAGTTTTTAGCTCGCGTCAACCTTCCGTAGTCCGTTTGCTTTATCCGGGTGAGTCAGTACTTTCTTCCTGGTATTCTTTTCCTCCCGATGTCTAGCTCGAACAGCTTAGATAGTTCTTCGAGGGGGTTAGATGCAGGTCCTACAAACCGAGCTGCATCCCTCGACAGCCTTAGTGAACCCGAGGTAGAGCTCGAGGAAGAGTTCGAACCCATAGGCCGAGTCGCCTCGGGTAGTTTGGCGTCCTCCTCCCGTCGAGGTCGGACGTTAGACAAGTTTGGGCCCTCAACCATGACGCCTGAGGGGCTTTACTCCCTTATCACCTAGTTCGACCTGCCTAGGGAGTACACTTACTTTATACCCTCGAGCAACTTCCCTTGGGAACACGGTCCCGACGAGATCGTGATATTCCGGGAGCAGCTCGTTGCTTGGTTGCACCTACCTTTCCACCCCCTCATCGTCGATGTTATGAACCACTTCGGCGTTACCGTCGGCTATCTTTTGCGAAGAGATTTTGCCTTTAGACCTGAAAATCTTTTCTTCCATTCTAATGCTTAAGAAGCAAGCGGGGTCCCCTTCCCGGGCGTAGGCGGGCGTACTATTTGTCTCCCCCCCCCGGGGTTCAAGCTTTTACATGATCTTCCCAACAAAGTCCCGGCGTGGAAACGGGACTACTTCGGGGTGCGAAGTGCAACGGGGTGGCCATTCCAAACCGGGTGGGGGATGGCTGCCCCCGATGCCGGTGTTACGCTTGATAGGGAGACGGCGAAGGGCCTCCGGGAATGGGCCTGGCTTGGGCTAAAATGCCACCATTATCTGACGGAGGCCAAGCTCATCCAGGCCGGCCTGAGTTCGGGTAGGTTCCTTGCTCAGAGGCTTGCCTTTTGTTTTGCTTTCTGTTCTTTCATTTTTCTGATGCCGAGCTCTTTTTGCAGGTGTGATGGACGCAGAAAAGACTCGCGGTGGGAACTTGTTTCATGTCATGAAGAGAAGGAAGCGAGTTGCCAAACGGACTCGTGCCGAACTGCCCCGAGATGCGGAGCCCGAGGTACCGGGCTACCCGCCAGTGGATCCGCCCAGGGAGCCCGAGATGGCCCCTCCAATACAAGAAGTGGCAGGGGCCCCTTACGCAGAGGCTGCTTATACGGGGGCTCCTTACATTGAGATTGCTTATACGCGAGCTGGGCCTTCAAGCTCGGGAGGCCAAGGCGAGTTCAGGAGCATGTTGTCGCCGAACCACGCTCTTCAAAAAAGTAGGGAGGCCGTTTACCCTGAGGTGACTCCAAAGACACACTTGTTTGGGTTCAATTTCATGCTAAATTGACGCAGAATTTGGAAGACAGAATCTAAATCTTGTATTAATTCATGCGAAAACTATGTCTTGACGACCATGTCGTCTACATAACATTCTATCTTTGTGCCAATTAAGGGCTGAAACAGCTTATTCACAAGTCTTTGGAAGGTCGCCCCAACATTCTTCAGTCCAAAGGGCATGACCTTGTAGCAGTACAGGCCGAACTCGGTTATGAAGGTGGTTTTTCCCTCATCGGACTGGTTCATCCTGATTTGGTTATAGCCCGAGTAGGCGTCCAGGAAGCTTAGCAACTCATGTCCCAAGGTCGAGTCCACTAGGCGGTCAATTCTGGGGAGGGGGAAGCAATCTTTCAGGCAAGCTCGGTTCAGGTCGGTGTAGTCGACACACATGCGCCACTTGCCGTTTGCCTTTTTTACCCGCACTGGGTTGGCTACCCAGCTCGGGTAATGAACTTCCCTTATGAAATCTGTTGCAAGGAGCTTTTCGACCTCCTCGTCGACCGCCCTCCAGCGCTCTGGGGCTAAGTTGCATTTCTTCTCTCTAATGGGTTTGACTACAGGGTCAGTATTAAGTTTGTTAGTTATAAGGCTGGGGTCAATACCGGTCAGTATTAAGTTTTATGACAAGCGCATCATTGTGGGGGTAGTGGACCCCTCGCGCATTGTCTTCCGTGAAGAAAATCGGTTCCTTCGTCTTTGGCCTCTTCGGAGGGTTCTGTTCTTCTCGGGCAGCTTCGTGAACTGACGCCCGGGCCGCTACCGAAGTACAACCTGCTACCACCAAACCTCCCACTATCACGTGGATGGTTCCCTGAACTGGCCTCTCTTCTGAAGGTTGTCTTTGCGACGGTTCGGCCGGCCTGCTGCTGGACTCGGGGGCATCATTACCGTGCTCCCCTTGCTGACCTGTCTTATTATTACTATTATTATTATGCTGTACAAAATTTCTCAAGTACCCGCGACAGATGAGTCCCTCTATCTCGTCCCGGAGATTATTACAATGTTCGGTACTATGATCGTGGTCTCTATGGAAACAGCAGTACAAGTTTTTGTTCCTCTCGTTTGGGTTCCCTTTTAGGCGAGGTGGCCATTTTACGTACGGGGCATCTTTGATCGTCATCAAGATCTCAACCCGCTTTGCGTTTAAGGGTGTGTAGTCTGTCCGAGCTGCTAAGGGAGCTCGGAACAGCTGGCTTGGCTTCGTCTCCCGGGCTGGATCTTTCCTTCTTCTGTCATCCAGGTTGGAGGGCTCGCCTTCCCTCTTCCTTTTCTTGATCCCGCTTTCGGTCCTTTGGTTGATCTCCTCCTCTGTTCTCATGAATTTATCCGCGAGCTTGAGGAATTCAACTACGGTCGCGGGCTGGCTAACTACCATGTGCCACTTGAACTCCTTGTGTCCTTGTGTGTCACTCCTCTCTTGGCTGCCGCAAGCTGCACCGCAGGGTCTAGTCGCGGTATCTGCAAGCACGCATCATTGAACCGCTTGATGTAGCCCCGGATGGACTCTCCTTCCCTCTGGACTACTCCGAATATGCTCTCCTCGGTTCTGGGGCACCGCTTTCTGGTAACGAAGTGCACGGTGAAGACTTACACGAACTGGGTCCAGATTCTTACTGATTCGGGGGCCAGTTTCCTATACCAGGTGCGGGCCACCCCTCTGAAGGTGGTAGTGAAGGCCACGTACATGCATGATTCACTGGCCCTTGCCAGGTGCATTTGTGACTGGAAGGCATCGACGTGGTCGTTGGGGTCGAAGGACCCATCATACTTGTCTAAAGGGGGGAGTTTGAAATCTCTGGGCATGGGGACTACAAGGAGTTCTGATGAGAGTGGGGAAGGGACTAGGGCTCTCGTCCGAGCCTGTCTCTTCTTTACCTCGGAGCTCGGGCAGGACACGGGTGGTAGTTCGGCGACTTCGCCGGCGTCTTTGTTGCTGAGTGGGCCTGGTACTAGCGCTGCTGGCCTCTGTGTTGCGGAGCTCGATGGGCCCGGACTGTTGGTAGTCCGCCGCTAGGACGCTGAATCGGTTCTCTATGGGCGGGAGCTCAGACTTGGAGTGTCGAGGTGCTGATTTTTCGGGCGAGGTTCCCGACCCGCCGGCGAGCTACGAGACGGAGGTGATTTTTCTTTCCCCCTGGCCCGAGGATGAGGCCTGGCTCTTGGGGGGGTTCTGAAGTTGGGAGGCTTCTCCTCGGTGATGGCATCCGCCCTGAGGGGAGGGCTTAACCGGCTTTGGAGCGGGGTGCCGAGGTGGAAGCTGTGGTTGGTTCAGAGGCAGTTGGGGGAACTGTTGCTGATAGTGATACTAAGAGATGTGGTGCAGTACTTGGTGCTGCTGGAGCTGATGCTATTGGAATTGCTGCACTTGGGCTTGCATTGCCCGCATGCACTGCATCAAGTCATCAAACTGGTTTTGGCTAGTCACTAGGGGGACAATGGTTGGTTCGGTAAAGGTTGTCTCGACAGGGAGAGGAAGGGGGACGTTCATGGCGGAAAGGTTCACAGGCGCCACTGTTCGTGGCGCATTCAGGCTGGGGATCCCATCCAGCGGAAGGGGGATGGTGAACTGGCCGATGCACACCACGAGGACTTGAAGTTGTTCCCCAGTGGCGTTTATCTCCGTGCTACGCCCGACATTGCTGGAAGAAGCCATGAGTGTTGGGGTTTCTTGGAAAAAAATGGGTTATGAAAGTTTTAGAGGGAGGCTTTTAGAAGCGTTATCCCACAGACGATACCAATTGATGGAACGCAATCCGGCCGGTCCTAACTGTCAACGATCTTGCCTCTGGCTGGAGCAAAGCATGCCTGAAACGGAGAAGAAAGCGAGTAATCTCCGAGGAGGAACCCGGTGAGAGTGCTCCGAAGCTCAAGTTAGTATTTCCTCAAAGGCAAGATAAAAAACCAGATGGCGCAAAGTTATCACATACCTCGTTCTTGGGGGGAAGAGAGCTTTTTATAACCACTTCGCGCACTCACTCCCAAGCTCCTGTCAGGTCGGGTATCATTACCTCTGCACTTCTGCCAGTTCGGGTGTCATCACCTCTGCTGGGGCAGACAATCGCCACTACTCTCTTTGTCGGAGCCGTCTCTGTGACTGGAGGTGGCGGTGGCAGGTGGGCGTTGAAGTGCAGCTGTCAAGCGTCAGATCCTAAATCAGTTAGGTGCGCCGCCTCAGGATACGGACTCCCTTGGTGTCAGGTACGGTTGTTCAGTTCGGTGCCCCGAAGACCAAGTGTTGGAGTGGTGTGCGAGGTGAAGTCTTGAGTTCGGATAGAGGTGTGGCCCGAACTGCCCTGGGGCGGGCCAGTTCGGGTTGTTGCCCTTTGTGCTCCTCACAAGGCTCGGGGTCAAAGGGAGAGTTCGGGCTCCTTTTGGGGAGCTCAGACTGCTGGTTCCTCCTCTCGGAGCTCGCGCCTTGAGCATACCGTCATGCCGAGCTGTTACTTCTGTCAAGCCACCCTCGGTTGTTTCCACGTGTTGGGTGGTCAAGAGGTCGGGCCAAATCTTCCTTCATCAGGCCGGTTTTGGATTGAACCCCGTCCAGTTCAAAATCAAATTGGATTGGACCAATCCGGTCCAAAATATTTATTGGATTGGATTGGATCCGGTCCATCCGTAATAAATTTATATTGGATTGGGTTGAATTAAGTTAATATGAACCAGGTTTGGGTTTCAACCAATCTAAATCAAAATAAATTTGAACAGATTTGATGGTCTAGACATTGAATTGGACTGGTCCAAAATGATCCAAAATATTCATTGGACTGGATTGGACCTGGTCCATTTATAATGGACTCACATTGAACTGGATTGAATTAGACCAGATCCAGTCCAATTGACATCCCTATGTATGGGTGTATTGAGGTTGAATCTGAGAGTAGTGAATGGTCGATCTGTAGAAGAAGATGGACTATGCCTCTGCCGAAGAGCACAACGAAATAGACGAGAGATCTGCAAAAGCGAAAGAGTATCACCACATCAGATGAGTGGAGGAGATCTGCAAAAGCAAACGATTCAAAAAAATCGACGATCAATCATGGACGGTGATGACCACGTAGTGGTCAGAGATGAAGACAAGAAGTTACCGTTGGCGGAACCCCCAGGAGCACTGTTTCTCCTCTTACTCGACGGAGACAATCAATAAGCCTGTTTACTTAGGTTTTCAAAGAGCACAACTTTGTATCTAAAAAATGGATACAGAAATGCACTCTCTTCATGACACAAAGCTATCAGTCTGAGTAGAATGACAATCCCCCATTTGAGGGAATGGTAATTTCCGACCCACCCCCTAAGAATCGGAATCCCATTCATGCTTCTTAAAATAATAAAAAACAAAATAACATAAAATCCCTCAAACCCTTCTCACTACCTGGTTCCAACTTTTTAACCCTCTCTCCTTGTAGCTGAAATTTGAAGAATGAATTTGGACCAAAGCACTGAAAACGACAAGGTAGGTCACGTTGATTTTGCTCTGTGTCTTCTCTCCTCTTTTTCTTTTTCTCCCCTCACACTCTTTTTCATTCCTTCCTTATCTTTCTATTGCAGACTAGACCAGACCACAATGAAATTGAATAAATGAGCCTGGCAATGACGATGTCTGCATCTGATCGGAAATGATCGTCCTCTGGGTCATCAATCAGGGTGTCGAGGCTGATGGTGTGGTCGAAGGATAGAGTGGATTGTTTTGGTGTTGGTCTTATGGAAATGGGACTTAGGGACTTTGAGGATGAGCATGGGAAAGGATTGGAAGGGAGAGAGAAAGAGGGGGGAGAGAGGGAGGAATAGAGGGAGATGGGGATGGCGGCGACTTTGTTTCTAGCTTCAACTGTCGTTGATGACAGTGATGGCAGTTTGATCGGTGGTGGTGTGTCTGGTGACGATGGTCTGATGAACATCACCGTTGCTTCTCCTTGTTGCTCTTGGGGTTGTTCCCTACTTCACTGTCATTTTTTTTTTAAATCGCTTATAAGCATCATATTTCATTCAACCAAGAAATTGATACAAAAAAAGGCCGATGAGGCCAACCAGAAAACACAGGAACAATTTTTCAAGAGAATAAAATAAGACAATGGACGAAGGAGGATCAAAAGATCTTCACCACACCATTCACTTTTGCTTATTAATATTTTTATAATATTAATAGTATTAGCATTTTATAAATATTATTTTATATTAATATTTTAAATTATTATTTTTATAATATTAATAATTGAATGCAAATATTAACATTTTGAAGACAAATTAAAAATAAAAAAAATATTATTTTATAATATTTTAATTAATATTATTTTATAACACTGTTCAACATTGATTCCAACTTATCAAGGTTCGACTAGATCAAACCAACCTGATGGTTGCATTAAGCGGAGAACTTCAACAAAATTTCTGTCATTTTCTGACATTTTTATCCATTTTCTGCAATTTTATTTTTATTAGAGACAAAATTAAAAATTATGATTGATTCGGACTTCAAATTCTAAATAAATCAAACAGCATAAATCGAAATCTGATTATAATTCCTGTGTGAACCAAATAGATAAAAAGAATATATCATTCCAGTCCGATTCCAGGATTCGGATTCCAATTCGAATTCCAATCGCGAACCAAACATATCGTAAGTTAGTTTCTTAATTTTTTTCAATGTTACACCGGTATGGGTCATATTCTTTTTTAGATAAAATGGGGTTTGTTAATTGCAAAATCATACCTAATTTATATATTCAAGTCCAACCAAAAAAGTTTGAAAAAAGTATAGTCGCCTTTTATTCAATATACGAGGTGGTCATTAACTAAGAATTGCCTTGTAATCAATACAGGGTGAGGGTGGTCATTAAGGAATGAAATTGACCAAAAGACCACCTTGCCTCTTTCATTAAAAATTGAAAGCATGAATAACTATTACTGACTGACTGGGTAGAACCTGCATTACAAAGTCGAGTTTGGGTAAGTATTGGCCATTGGATTAAACATGTAGACAATTAAATAGATGGTCTTAGATTTGCCAAAGGAACTGTCCATAGCGCCAGAAAACAAATATAGGTGGGGTGATAAAGATAGAATTTGGTAAGAATTCTCAACTTATTTAATGATTTTGGTTCTGTAAATATTTTATTTAGACCTAAGGACTTAACTCTTGTTGCTCACTTAGCTGTCCAGATGGCAAAACTTTCAAACTTTTTCTGCTGTTGGGGTAATGTCCCAAAACCCACCTCATGATGGGAGGGCAAAAGTGTGATTAAGAATAAAGAAGAGGGTGGAGTATAAGAGAGGAAGAGATATAGGGAGAGAGTGAGGTCAGTGGTCAGTGAAATGTGGCGTTCGATGTGATGTATCTACGTCACACACACGCAGCAGCCTTGGACGTTGGAAAATTCCTACCCCACCCTCTGCATACGTGTTCGTGCAAATATCTCTTCTTCGTAAAGTACCTTGTTATTTGCATGTAATATCCTGCTAACGCTAATGCTGCTTTCCACCTATTCGTGGAAAGTGGGAATTGGGATAGGGCACCTCACAACGATCTCACAATGACTTTATAGTTAATATACTTTTTTTTTTTTTATGCAAATTTTGCTTTCATTTTGAATGCAAATATATCTTGGAATCTGTATTTATTGTCATTTGTCAAGACATAAATGCATTCTTGTCAAACACTACCAAACTTGCATTATCACTCTTGCCAACAAAGCCTAAGGAATCATTTTTGATGTCTAATGTCTCAAATTATACCTTAATCCTCATATTCCTATCTAATATTCCAAACAACCTTCATTCACTTATCAAGAAAAAAAACGCCTCAATTCATCTTCAAACTCAATCAGCCGTGCCCATGACTCACCATGAATTGGACCCATGGTTCAAAGTATCAGTATGTGTGATACACAAAAATTACATACCATACAATTCAAAGGGGCGGTACTCGTGAATTACAATTGTTTAAAGTTTTAAGTTTCGAATGAGATGATTTCTTGAAGGTGTATTAACCATTGAATATGTTCATATGTCTTCAATCCTAGCATTTAGCATTTCAATGATCATAAAAATTAATATATAATGTTATTATTGCTGCTCAGATCTACAACAAGGACAATGTTGGAAGACTTGGGGTTCCAATGACTTGGGTATTAAAGACTAATCACAATCCCAAACCGACAGTCATGAGATTTATATGGTAATATATTTCCTTTTCTATTTGGTGTATAATTTTCTTTTCTTTATTTTGTCTTTGATGCCCTTGCTTTTGAGAGATACACCTCTAACCAAACATAACCGAATAGAAGATCCTCACTTATTCAAATTTATTATTGTGATCATGTTAAAAGTCCCTAGAGTTCTTCAAGGTGGAGTCTTTGATGCTCAAGTGGGATAAAGAGTGTGTAAAGAGAGTGAGAAGTTGTACTATCACAACAAAAAGCCAATAAAATGTAGTGTATCATAGTATAGTATATATGATGTATTGTCATGTGTTATGCCTTGGGTTCTATGTAGGGGCGGCCACGAGTCGAGTTTTTTATGAGCTATTCAAGTTTGACTCGGTTTCAATCGAGATTCGAGCTGAATTCAAGCCCAATTTATAAGTTCAATTAATAAACGAGCCGAACTCAAATATATATATATATATAATTATAGAAAATAATATATATAATAAAAATATTATAATTTTTAATTTTTAAATATCAAGTAAAAAATATTTTTATGTATAATTTTTTATTTTTATAAAACATTTTTTCTCAAATTGAGCTCGGTTCGAACTAGTCGAGCTCAAACTCAAGGTTCTAGCTCGAACCGAGCTCAAATTTGAGTGCCTCATACTATTCGACTAAGCTCGGCTTGACTCCTAGTTCTATGTCCTTATATAGAGGAGGAGGAGGGAGAAATACTTTGCTCCTTGAACAAAAGACACTTTCGTCCTAAAGACTAAAATTATCGGTCCATGTTCTTCGGCGTTAGGTTAATTTGTTCCCAAAACCCTAAAAATCCTTATCCTCTTTCTTCTCCCCTTATGTGGCGTGACCATCACCGGCTCCTCCCACTAGAAAACTTAAATCACTATTAAATCATTGCTCAAATCAATTTAACACAACAATATATGCTAGAATAGAAACAAAAAGGAAGAGTGGATCTAAGTTTGCAATCTTGAGAAATAATCCATATAATACTTCCTGAATCTCTTTAAGCCCTAAAACATGATGGTGCAAGTTAATAGACATCACAGTCCATGTTGTCTTGCTCACAGCATTGCCATCATTCTTGGTTTATAGTTACCATTGGGTCTAATATTTTATTATAAAATAAGATTTGTAATTAGTACCGGGTAGACCATGTGCATGCGAGTGATGTAGCAGGGATTCGGCTGCAAAATGGCAACAAAGGTGAGTTCGTTGCCGCCAATAATGTTCAGGCCATCTCTGTTGAAGAGCTTGCATATAGGCTTTGTATGATTTCTTGAATAAAGTTGCAGTACATTTCAGACACCATACCTTGTATAATCATGCTAGTGAAGGGAGATGAGGATAGGAAGACGAGGAAGAAGAACTGATCTATAATTTATGAGAAAATATATAATGCGAAAAAGATATGATATGGGAAAAATTTTGACCAATCAAAATCCATCTAAATTGGCTATTATGTTTTATGATTCTAATTGATTCAAATATTGATCATATCTTTCTATATCATAGTCAAACCTATGATTTATTTATTACCACGTTTCGTATTTCCCATTGAATTTGTCCGACGAAAAAGCTCAATTCCCATCTGCTGCTAGTCATGCCGATGATTCAGAGAAGAGAATGAATGAGAAGAATAACAAGGTCCTTGTCCCCAACGGGTTTTGGGGGGCAAATTACCCTAACACCATTTATAAGTCCTATCGTGATTCATTAATCTGATGTGGCAGCAGGATAAATGATGTGGGGCAATAATAAACATTTTTAGGACAAAAGCGTGATTTCATTGAGGAGCAAAGTAAAACTCAGGAGGAGGACCAAAGGACTAATTGGTTGGCTTAGGTCTCGTATCTAAAACGACCTCTTTCTTTACTTAATCGTGGTTTTTTGCTTTCATTTCTGATTCCTTTCTCCTCCTCGACTAGCTTGGTTGATAAATTTTCAAATTTGCTACTAGCTCAGGCCTCAGGGCATGTGGCGTTTTTTGATTATTGGTCGTTATTTAAATGTATCAATACTTTAAACCATGATTCGACCCCAATTACTCTTTATAAAGTTGAGATAAGAATTTTTATTAGTGGCATGGATATGATAATTAGACCCTGTTTTATATTTTAAATTATAGATTGCTTTAACTCTAAGGTTAGCTTTTAATATAGAAATTTATTTATTAAATAAGGTTTGTAGATATCTGTCTATCTATCTTTCTATAATATTTATGTGTGCGTGTTTCTCCCAAGTCCCAACCAATATTGGATTGTTTTCTGGACGACTGTGATTGCTTTAACAAAGGTGGATTCATTTGTTTATTCTGGTAATTTGGGAAATGCATTACCGACTAGTTAATATGGTAGATCACGAGTGCAGATGATTAATAAAATATCGCGTGGCCAAATTAAAATACTAATTCAGTTTCTTGCTGCTTAGACAAATCAGGCTTCTTACATGCACTTGCTGATGTGGCTGTAACAATTTATTCATGTGCCCGGTCTCCTTCCATGTGACAAGCTTTTATGTTTTATCACTCAATTGCGCGCTCTTTCTCGCTCTAGAAAAGAATCCAATAAGAACTGTTTATCCTTGCTACTATAAGCCAGAAAATCCCATACATGGCAAGTTTGTGGGGCCAAACGCGGACCCAAAAGGAAAAACGAATGAAAAACTGACACACCAACGGAAATCTAAATTTGCCACTTCAGCACTCCACACATGGAAAGGAATGAAAACCAAGTATCGTCATGAGAATAGGTAGGTCTTTATGGCCAGCTGGTTGTGCGCTGACATGGCAGATCTAAGCTATCATTTTGCTGAACACAATCAATTGATGGATGAGTATCATTTCTGGCAATAAGAATCTTAGTGAAGCTAGGGTTTTCTTTGTAAATTTCTCAAACAAACATTTAATTATCAAAAGAATAAAAAAAAATCAAGAATTTTCATTTTATTTGTAAATGAGCTAAATAATTAGCCAATATCCAACTTTGATTATAACCCACTTACGTGTAACCTTTTTATGTTTTTTATAAATAAATTATATCATATCACACTATAATTTTTTTGGATGACACTTGGTTATTGCCACCACACTTTTTGCCCTTGAGGGCTCGTTTGTTTATTTGCAGTACACTGATGCAAAAGTATGAGAGTGAAAATAATTTCAGCATAGATTCTAATTCATTTTTGCTTCGGAGTGAAAATAAAATCTGAAGCTAAAATTCAAGTAAAAAGAGGAGTTGAATTTGCATTTTTCTCATTTTCACTTTCATACGCTTATGCAAATGGAATTACATTGCAAACAAACAGAGGGCATAATAATTTTGCTGGAACCCTAATTTAATCCACATTGCAATGTAGGGAGTTGATACTCGATAGCAATGACCGCCCGTATAAAAGTTGCATTTGTTTAGCCGAGAAAAGTTGAGAAATTCCAAGAAACCCATTGGAAAGCCCGGCTTCAGTTGTGCAAGTCAAAATTTCAGGCTTCATTCATCAAAAGTCCAAGCGCTTAGTCTTTGTGTCTTCAATTCAAACATTGTGGAGAAAAGAAAATTAATAGTAGTGGTTGCGTCCCCTCACCTCCCAAACGGCCAAACCCCTGGGTTCCTACTACTTCCTACTAACTAAAGCTTATATAAACAATTGACCCACCCCATCCCCATGCAACAATGATGACAAAGACAAAATGAGATACCACCTTCTGATCTGCCGTGTTTTCCCCATCCACGTGCCACCACCTCGTCAATTTAAAACGGTAGACCATAGCATATGAGATACGACCATCCATATTGATGTAAGCTGAGATCCATAACATAAAAATGCATGTATATTTTATTTCACTATTAGTTTCCCTTTTCTAAAGAGTCAGAGAATCAATCAACTTGTCTGTTGTGGGCGGGGCCATACTTCATTTTATACTTGTTATTTTTTTTGTTTGATCGGAGTTACAAACTTGCATATATTATTCTATTTCTTAGGTCAAAATAATTTAACCTACATAGAATACATCAAACTTTTTCTATTCTAAGGCTTTAATTAAATTAAAAATATATTCAAAAAAATTTAATCAAATTAAAAAGAACAGAAAAGAAAAAAACGGTAGTGTGGAAAGGAATAACAATCAATGTATTGTCGTCCTGGGCAGACGATGAAAGGTAGGGATGGATGGATTCCTTTGTCTAGGGTTTCATATCAAGCATTATCTCTCCAATTCAATTCAATTCAATTCTAGGGGGCTACAAAAGCTTCAAGGCAATAAGGATTGAGGCGCCTGCATGCTTTTGAGTTTTGATACATAAAACGGTGCAAAGGCCAATAAATAATTAGTACATGCTAGATCTGTTTACTCCCTTTTATTTTCTTTGTTGAATTTACGATTAAATTATTATATTAAATGGTGGTACTGTCGTAGTCGACGGCTTGGTCTACGAAAATTTCGTAAAGGGACGTCCACGTAGGTTCGCTGATATGGTTCCTTGTTGTATACGTGGCCCTAGGTCCTTCACCATCCGAAAGCGAGTAGAGATTAGAGAATGAAGAAAGATTCAAAGGCGACAAAACACAAGGAGAAAGGGATCCACTGGAGTGGGCTCCACTACTTAAGGTGGGTCTCTCGTCTGACGTAGCCGACAATTTTTCTAATTATTTAATGAGAGTGCAAGATATTTGCTGGCATTGGGAAAGTGGAGCGGATAGCAAATAACCGGATCTGAGAGGAGAGATGAATAGTAATACATGAAATCGCTTGCCACGTGTCCAATTTTGCTGCGAGCAAGCCTGAAACGTTTGTATGTTGGCATCCTGGATTTACGGCACCTCTTTTATATTATTACCTCGTGGAGAAAAGTCATTAATATTCATTTTTTTTTTTTGTTTTTCCCATTTATAATTTTGAGTGGGGAGTGGGTTGATGACGTCACTCAAACTGCCACGTGAGCTACCGAAACAATGGGGCCCGCGAGGAAATAATTCTAGACGTGGGCCCATCCTTCTGGGAAGTTCCGTGACCATGGTTCGGGTTTCTCCTTTCCGGCAGTGCTAGTTCCTTCCACCGTTCGATGGGTGGATACCGGTGGCACGAATCTCATGGTCCATTCAACACGCATCGAGGCAGGTTATTTGGTGCCAGCTCGGACTAGTGCTTCGTGCATTGGGCTCCGCGCACCGTTATGTGACGCCACGTCAGATTACAATCCAACGACTGATGAAATTCCACAAATTCTCCACAAACATCCAAACCGTCGGGTGCCAATGCCGTAGCTTTCGTGGTGGGCCCAGGAGTCAACTTCCACATAAAAAGGACACAAGATATAGTAGAATGGTAAAAGAAATCTGGAAATATAAAATAAAAGAAAATGAAAGCATGGAGGAGGAAATAATGGATTTGAGCGGCTTGAGCTGATATTTTCCGGTGGGAAGCGTTTACTTATGTCCCATGTGATTGCGCTGTAGCTTTTAACATGGCACCGAGTAACAGGCAATAGCCAGTGGGAAATCGTACGGAAGGGGAGAGATATATCTGCATTTGACGGTCTGTTGTCGGTATCGTCAAGCGAGCGATTAGAATAAAGTCGAGGAAGGCTGTGAGTCTTTTGGTTTTTACAAATTACACCCACCCCCACAAAACCAAAAAATAAAATAAAATAAAAAAGAGGATGGTAGTGAATACTGACCGTTTTCTACCCAAAAAAAAGAATACTGACCGAAGCTTGGGATAGATGAAAAGCGATATAGACTTTGACACGTGGCGGTAATGTTCAGAAGAGCTAAGGCTCCGACGGCGTCTTTTCTGCCATGTTGGCACTAGCCAACCATAACCGTAGGTTTTCTTGTGATCTCAACGGCTAAGATTAAATCTTTGACGGAAGCAAGTGATCTTGGCCGCTCGCGAAGAGTGAAAAACCATAAGGAGATGAGATTAGAGAGCAAGCTGAAAAGCAAGACAAGAAAAGCAGAGAGGGAGAGGGAGAGGGAGAGAGGAGGCGAGGCGGAAGTAGAGAGAATAAGTAAAGGCTGAGATTTTTTCCGTCTTTTTCTTGTTCACTGGTTCAGAGGAGTTTGATACTTGAATCATTTTGTTGGTCGAGGTCGGCCGGAATCTGAAGTTTTGTTCCATTGAACTCCGGCGAATTATTGTAGAAATTTGGTCGGAATATCGGTTTATGGTTCACTGTATTCGATTTCATGAGAAATAGCGGTAAGGGATGGATAGAAACAGAGAAGCAAGAAGAGGAACCTTAGCAGCGTCAAATGGATTGTCAAGAAGGAGACAGAGGAGTAGCAGTCTTAGGGATTCTCCTGGTTCGGACTTCTCAGATCTGCCTTTTATACTGTTTATAACAATACTTTTTCATTTTTTCTCTGATCTTGACGTTGCTTCTTTTTTCCCTTTTTGTTCAATTTACAGAGGAAGATGGACCGATGGAATTGCAGGAAACGGCAAGATTGAGAGATCGAGGGAATAAGAAAGATAGAGATCGAGATCGGTCGAGTCGTAACAAACGAAGAAGAGGGGATAGATTGATGCATGGCAGTAATAGAGAGGAAGGAGGAGAAGAAAGTTCCGAAGAAAGTGTAGATGATGACGAGGAGGATGAAGACGAAGATACTGGTGCTGTTCGGATTCTTCCTCCGAATCCGTCATCATCGTCCTCACTCTCGAATCACCACCATCGGAAGAGCTTTCCGCCTGCAAAGGTTGTTAGGGCGGCCCCAACGTGGAAGGTCCCTGATGAGATGTCGGTGCCGAGAAAAGCTCGTTCAGGTAAAAAGAAAGAAATGAGGAATGAGGAGGGTGAATAAAAGAGAACTGATATTCTATGCTGTCCTCCTGGCTTGGAAATTAATAGGTAAAAAATTTTCATTGCTTTTGTTTTTTGCAGCTTCTGCGAAAAGGTCACATGAATGTTGGACCTCAAGTGGAGGCGGTGGTAGTGAGCAGTTTCACCGGCAAGCTTCAACATCACCGGCGAGACCAAGTGTTGCAGTAGCATCACCGGCTCCGATCTCTCCGTCTTCTTCCAATGCTTCTGCTCGGAAGAAGATGGTTAGTTTCTAATGTTTTACTCTTTATTTTGTTCCTATCTTTTGCTTTTTTTTTCAATCTCTCTGGAGATTGTCCACTAAATGTTTCAGATTTTGTGGCAGAAACCTATTGGACCCAAGCACCGGCCACCGAAGGTAGCCAAATCTTCATCCTCTTCAATTCAGGAGATTGAGATCGAGGTTGCAGAGGTTTTATATGGTTTGAAGAGGCAATCACAGTGCCCTTCTAACGAAGAAATCACACTAAATTCATCACAGAAGTTGGATTCAAAGGAGAACAATGGATCGAGTAATGAGGCCAAGTCGAGAGTTTCCTCTCCGGTCTCAATCTCACAATCGGCCGCGCCACCTCAGTCGTCTTTGTTACCTCAGAATTCTGGCACTTCGGCCACTCCGTTACCGGCTGTGGGTGAGTATCTTAAACTACTAGTCAACAAAGTTGGATTCGTTTCCCAACTGTTTTTCTGTTATTACATTGAAAACCTTCTGCGTCTGATGATGCTGGTATATGCAGCCCCGAAGAGGAAAAGGCCGCGACCTGTGAAGTTTGAGGAGGAGGGCCCCTCTCATTTTCCAGTCCGAAATGGTTCCATTTCATCTTCTGCAGCTAAAGTTGAGAATGAACTGCCTCAAAAAATCGATATTTCCTCCCCAAAATTGGAGAAAATTCCAGGATCAAGCGAGGAAAATGGTGGGGTTTCTTTGGATTTGTGCTCCTCCCAGGCTGCTGCTGCTCCTGTATCATCATCGGAACCACCCGCATCGGAATCAAGTAAGCCAGAGAGCAATACAATCTCGGATTCTAAGCCCGTGGTCGAAGAATCAGAAATTCGAGATGCGATTCAGACGAGGGAGGATATCCTGTCGCCGAAGATGGAATCTCCTTGTGCGAAATTGGACGTTGATCTTGAGGATAATACAGCGACAAAAGCGTGAGCACCATAGATCCGTCGCCTTTTGCAGTTTTTTCTTCGGCCATTATTGTTAATGTGATTTCTGAAGTTTTGATTTTTTGATCATACAGGGTGTCAACAGTACCGGAGGTTGAAAACAAGCGGGAGGAAAAATTTCAGATCGACTTGATGGTGTGGATTTTTTCTCGTAATATATAGATAGGATTTTTGCAGTTATTTCTTCCACGAAGTTTTACTTAGAAAAATTTCTTCCATACAGGCTCCTCCTCCTTTGAAATCTTCTCCAGAAGGGGATGGTGTTACCGATTTTGTAGCAGATGCTAAATCTATGGCTCAAGATGTTGATGCGGTGAGTAGGCTTCTCTTTATTCTTTCCAACAACCTCTTGGTGAGCGATAGGTTGCAAATATGTTTCTATATATTTCCTCTATGTTTTTATTATCTTTGGTTAAATATTTTCTGTGTCATATTCCAGGGACATAAGTTGGAGACTGCGGTTCAGGCAGAAGAGAACGTCAATGAAATTGATAAGCAGGACGCGTCGGAGGTTGGGTTGGAAGACAAGAAGATGGAGACAATGGCGGAAGAACCTGAATCACAGAAACCGATTGAAAATAGGGAGAGGGTTCTTGATCTGCAACTTGATTTAGAGAAGGTTGATAGGGAAAGTTGCAGTGTTGGTGGCACCAAACAGCAACAAGCGCAGCAAGTTCAGCAGCAGCAGCCGCTTCCGCCGCCGCCAGCCCAACCAAAATCTGGAAGAAATGATTTGAAGGCGGAGAAACCTGGTAAACCTACTTGAAGTTCCAATTTTTGCAATGCAGGGTGTCTGTTTTATTGGCCCCACGTTATCGCAGTGAGTGGCTTCCTTTTTCCAGCTTATCTTTGCTTTTCTCATAATTTTCTTCTCTGTTTTCAGGTCAATCCACCTCTTTGCCGTTGCCGATGACTGTAGCGGGCTGGCCAGGCGGGCTTACTTCTCTGGGGTGCGAATCCGATTACCTTGTTATGTTTCCCTGGCTGTTTTGGTTATTTATCATTGTAACCGTAACAATAAATATTTCATAGCTAAGAAATTACCTCCATCTTCTTAAGCAGATACATGCCACCACTTCAAGCTGTTGTGTCCATGGATGGGAGTTCTGGATCTTCGACGCCTGGACAGGTATGTGTCACTTTCTTTATGTGGTGTCCACTTGGGCGATGTACCAAAAGTTCTCTGATGATGTTGTGGTGATCTGGTGTTAAAAAAATTTAGGTACCCCATTTGTTTCTCTCCCAACAGCGGCAAAAGAGGTGCGCAACTCATTACCACATTGCTCGAAACATCTACTGTCATCAGCAGTTTACAAGGATGAATCCTTTCTGGCATGCAGCGGCTGGTTCTGCATCTCTTTATGGGGCCAAACCATACAATCTCAATGTTGTGCCCCCAACAGAAGCCACTATTCTTGGAAACCCATTGCAGGGAAGCTTACCAGGTAGGAATTTGAACTCGGTCTCAGACAAGGGCCAAGTTGCTAGCACATTTTCTGGTCATACTACAAAGGATAAGAACTCTGCAGCGGCTGCAGCCAACTTTGTGGATGCCCAGAGAAAGCAGCATGTGCTTCAGCAAGCTCCGCAGTCTGCTTCTTCTGGAAATCTGCTGGTATGTCCCTATCCTCTTCACTGAATAATTTACTGGTGATGGTTTAAGAAATTTATTAATTTTATTTGCTCTGCGTTAGCATGGTCCTACTTTCATCTTCCCATTGAGTCATCAGCAGGCAGCAGCAGCTGCCACTGTGGCCACCAACCGATCGGGTCCTGTGAAATCTCCTACTGTTACCAGCAATGCTTCTTCCTCAAGTGCAGCTAGTTCAGCTCAGTGTGTTCCAGCAAACTCGTCATCGCAAGCAGCTGCTACCACAACCATGAGCTTCAGTTATCCAAATCTGCCTGCCAATGATGCTCAGTACTTGGCAATATTACAGAACAATGGATATCCATTCCCTATCCCTGCTCATGTTGGAGCACCACCACCTTATAGAGGAGGAGCCCATGCTCAGGCAATGACTTTCTTCAATGGGTCTTTCTATTCTTCCCAGATGCTCCATCCCTCTCAACTTCAGCAGCAACAGCAGCAGCAACAACCTCATTCTCATTCAAAACCAATCCAACAGGGCCACCAGAACACGAGCACATCAAGTGGTTCCTCATCATCACACAAGCATCAACAGAATCAACAACAGCGCCTGCAAGGTGGTGGCAGCAGTGGTGGTGGTGGAAACTCGCATAACTTTCCTGCCTCGAAGAATCGACCTCCCCAGCAGCAGGCTCTGCAGCAGAACTTGCATGTGCCGCCACCCCATCAGGCTCGCCAACTTGAGGCAGAAGTTGGTGGGGAAGATAGTCCATCAACTGCCGATAGTAGAGTCTCTCATGCTCAGAAGAATATCTATGGCCAGAACTATGCCTTGCAGTTTCACCCACAGAACTTTGCATTGATGTCTCCTGCAGCTTTGGGTGGTGGTGGAAGCACCGGAAGTAATGGCGAGAAGCAACAACAATCACAGCAACATGGATTGAAAGGTGGAGTGGAACTCCTTCCATCTCAGGCATTTGCTATGTCCTTTGCCTCCTTCAATGGAGCTTCTACAGCAATGGGGCTTGATTTCTCTTCCATGCCTCAGAACCATGCAATTTTCCAGAGCCTACCAGAGACAGTAAGGCATGGCTATGCAGCAGCAGCAGCAGCTGCTGCTCAGGTAGCACATCAAAAGAAGAATCACCAGATCACTGAAGAAGCCAAGGCTGGTGAAGCAACTAATGCTGAGGATGAAAAGAAGGGTTTGAGTGGAAAAGCCCCAGCGAGTGTTGGGCAGTCTCTTGCCTTCTCCAAGCCAGATTCCACCGAGCCATCAGTGTCCACAATTCTAGGCAATGCTGTTTTTGATAGCTCTCGCACTCTCAACCTTATCTCAGCTCCCGTCAATTGCAATAGAGCATCTCGTTCCAATACAAATTCTACAATGGCTACTGCTTCTGCCCCATCTAGTAACCCCAATTCTCAGCAGCAGCAGCAGCAGCAGCAGCAACAGCAACAGCAATTAATTCAGATTCAGAAGCAGCAACAGCAACAACAACAACATATGCAGCAACAACAACTACAGCATTTTGCGGCTGCAGCAGCGGCAGCAGTAGCTAGAAGCAAAACATCAGCAACTAGTAGTAGCAGTGTTTACTCTGATCGCCTGCCTGCCTCTTCTGTTGCCACTAAGTTCCCAAATACACTTTTTTCGCAGGCTCTTATCCAAAGCAGCAGCTCTGCCCAGTCTTCCCAGTGGAAGAACTCAGCAAGGGCAACGGCCTCTCCCATACCTTCCCCTTCTCTGGCATCATCGACCACTTCTTCCATTAAGAATCTCCCTCAACAGCAGGGCAGGACTCAAGGCCACACACAGATATCATTTGGAGTGAATGCAAAATCGGCCGCCCCAGGACAACAGCTTCCCACTAACCAGTCAACGTCACCCCCTGTCGTTGTGGGGTCACCCCCAACTACTACTAAGAGTGCTGGGGGAAGTCCGAGAACTACATCTACGGGTAGCAAAACAACAGGCCCATCACCAGCATTATCATCTCAACAACAGAGCAAGAACTCGCCATCAGGGCCCAGCAGGAAGTCCTCTCCCGTTGGTGGAAGGAATGTACCTTCTATACTTGGCAACTCCATCGTTACCAGTGCACCTAGCTCTAGTTCCAAATCTCAATCCCAGTCGCAGCAGCAGCAGCAGCTACAGAAGCAAGCATTGCAGCAGCCACAGCTATTCTTCACCAATGCCTATATGCAAGCTCAGTCTCCACAGTCTATGAACACCGCCACAACGAACGCCAACACCGCCACTACTGGATTTTACTGTCAGAGGCGATCTGATCAACACCAACATCAAGGGTCGACTGCATCTAATGGGATGCTGTCATTGTGCCCTCCCTCCCTCTCACTAGCTGGTGCCACGTCTGATCCTGCAAAAGCGGTTGCTGCTGCGGCTGCAGCAGCTGCAGCTGCCAATAACATGAAAGTGGGCTTGCCGCCACCAAGCCTTCTCGCTGCACAGTTTACTACACCGGCTACTGGAAACTCACACCAGCTCATGTCTGCAGCTTTTCCATACATACATGCCGTGCCGCCTGTACCTGTCAAACCAGCTGAACAGAAGCAACCTGCTGGTAAGTAGATTGATTTTGTTTGTTATTTATTTCTTCCCTTCCCCCCCCCCCCCCCCCCCTAATTGGAAATCTTGAGGTGAAAGAAAAACGGAATAGGAACTTTTGTTGGGGCTTTGTATATTTATCAAGGAGACACGGTTTCTTGCCCAGGAAATGACAATTTGCATGCCTGCTGGCAGCCTGACAAGAGATGAATGAAGCAACCCATTGAATGTGAAGGCGAAGAAGACGCTCTTGGAGTCGTCAGGGACCGCTGGCGCGGTACAACCCAGACCTGCTGCTATGCTTTTAAGAGATCCTTGGAGCAGCGTCCGGAGTGCGCAGGGGGAGGAGAGGACTGGGGGGAAGGCAGCTTGAGGATTCTTTGTTTGGGGAATGCAATTTTGTGTGAATGAACACTACGGAGGTTCATCATCATCGTCAGCAACTGATCCGATAGTGTGTAAGCTGTATTCATACCCTGAATTAACATGGTTTTCGTGGGTCGATTGAGAGAATTAGTTTGATTGGTTTTGACGGAGAAGGAACAGATACAGTGGAGAAGATGGAAAAGACAGATATGGTAGGCATGCATGCACAATGATCGACAGTGCAGCAGTAGAAAAAGTTGGAAAGACAAGTCCGGCCAGACCCACCTTTTTATGTGGGGTTGTAGGGAAGGGTGTTAATTTCTTTTATTGGAAGATATTGAAAACGTTTTTTAATTATGACTTATATTTTGTGATGAAGGATGTGTATATATATCTGGCACATAGAAGAAAACAGTGACTCAATTTTTTTTTCTTTTCTGTCAATTTAATTCTTTCCTTTTTATTTACATATTTTGTTCCTCACTTCTTTACCCTTTTCTGGTTCTGGAGGGATGTGGATGGATGGGTAATGGGTTCATGATGGCACGGAAGGTGGGGTGTTGAAGAAAAGCTAAAAGGTTCCCCAAGAGACGTGGGTGTGTCATCAACTCGGTTTGATTGGGTCGGTGTCGCTGTGTGCGTCCCTTGTTCGTTTTAATATTTCCATGTCTAAATTAACATCATAACTATGATCATCACCATTATCATTATTATAAAGAGATGAGATTACTGGGTTATTCTTGTTGATGATTTTTGCTGTTAGGAAATTGGCTTTTTTCCTAGTTTTGATGCGGCTTCTTTGCTTCGTTGCGGACCTGTGTTTGTTTAATTTTAATTGATTTGATTAATGAAATTGGTGGACGTCATCAGATTTTGATAAGGAGAATATGATAAGGGGTGTGGAAAAGAGGGCAGGACAGCGCCAAGGCAAGTCAGGTTTGTCGTTTTTTACTTCTTTTATGGGGTCCTTGGGCTTTGAGATTTGAGCTTTTTGTTTTGTTTCTGAGAGGGAGGGAGATTGGATTCTCTCTCTCCTCTCTCCTTTCTCTCTAAAAATATAGATACATTTATAAAGTAGGGTAGTTGAAAAGGACTACTATTGGCTCTTTATTGTCAGTATCAAACACGTGGCTTCCTTTCAAACTTTGTTGTTTAAAAAGACATTAAAATAATGTAATGGTGGAATACATAAATTTATAATGAAAGAAGAATCTACTACTACGGACAGTAGGCCGTAGAGTGGAGTGGTACCCCCCCAGTCCCCCACACAGCCACACTGGCACTAGTTAGTTTCTGTTATCTGAAGATGTCCGATCTCGATGCAGTGGTACGCATGTCTTCACATGGTTAGCGCAAGGCAAATACCCTCAACCCAATTACGTTATGTTCACGCTCTTTCAATTCATAGCTTTGCTTTCTCCACATGAAATGAAATAAACGCAATCTTCTACTGCTCAAGTGGTTAGCCATTAAAGAGTAAAGACATCGCGTCTCTGCCACACACCTTTGCCCCCTTTCAAGATTTTCTCTTTCATCCCATGTGCTTCCCACGGGCGGTCTTTGTATTTGTGTATATGAGAAAAACATGGCTGTGCTAGTTATCTGTCCATCATCACTCCCTCCTGTAGCTAATAGCCTAATACTTCCAACCTTCTATCAGTTTCCCACAAGAACACAAATCAATACTACTTTTGTCTGCAACCGGAACACGTCATCCCTTCCAATTAAAGCACTCCCATTCCTCTTCTATAGTCTATACTGTTCCAATAATGATATCCCACGTCAGTCTACTACGTGGGGTCCCTGAGGATACTGGGCCAATCACGATAAGCCGCGTCGTCCCCCCCTCCCCTCCTCTCTATTAAAAGAAAGAAATGCTCATTTGGTTCGAGAAAATGATTGATAGGTTGAGTTGAAAATTGAAATCTTGAAAATGAGAGATGGCTTTTCAAACTTCTAAGTCTTCCAAAATCAAAAAGAAATTAGGAAAGGTGGGTATCACGTCGTTGGGGATTGGATGAGTTTGTTCGGGTGATCGGGTCGAACCCGACAGACCACAGGCCAGAACCCCCACCCCAAACGAGTGAGAATCATTGCTTCTTGTTGCTGGGTGGGTTTTTTTCCATAACCTGAATCCAGATACCCTTACCTTAATCCCAACTTGTATGTAATATACTAATATTATATCCTGAATTTATGATACATACGTACAAGTTGAACGATCACAGCCCATATTCGGAGTCGGAAAGCGGGTTTGGGGTTTGATCCCGTGCTCCATATTCTGCTATTGTGTGTGTCATCGGCAGCGCGCAGTTTCAATTTTCAAATTCAATGCCATGGCCCTTCACTTCTCTGATCTCTCTCTCTCTCTCTCACTCAAAGTCAACAAAGTTGGACGATCACAGCCTTCTATATCCTTCGCCTCAGCCAACATGTACATGATCTATTTTACAAGGTCAAATGGTTTGGGCTCTTCAAAATTCTTCCAACCATTGGGTCCGGGAGATGTACGATCGTGTATATATTCCTGTACTTCAGTTAGCACATTATCATTACTCTCATTTGCATCTACTCCCCTATAAATTTCAAAAAAAAAAGGTTGTTTATTTATTCAGCGTATTTATTACTTCACCTTATCATTTGTAATTTTTAATTGGGTAATTTTGAAATTTTGAAACCAAATGAGCTGGGCCCACGGGCAGAATCAAAGCAAAGACGGAAAAGAGAAAAGGATGATTGACTTTAGTTAGAAACACAGAGACTCTTTAAGAATAGGAAGCCCACCATGTCCCCTTTTATGCCCTCTAGGGCCCAAACCCTATAATATTAAATTTGGGTATATCATTATTATAAATTAGTACTTTTTATTTTATTTTATTCACATGTAATATATTTATATATTTCCATAAGATCAGATTAAAAACTAACACCCAATAAACAGATTGTGACTTGTGACTTGTGAGAGAGGAATTTTCTTTATTATATATTAAACTATACGTTTCATCATATCCCCATGATCAACCCTACCTCTCTCTCTCTCTCTCTCTCTCTACAACCTTTGCATATGTTCAATTAAACAAATCATTCAACTATCTGTGGTCTTTGAAGCTACACTCTCTCATCATTAAAATATTGGGGCATGTTTGGCTATTACGATTAAGGGGCGAATTTCCTTATAGTACATCTTCTAGAAATTTGTAGATACTAGACAGTGCTTCTCCACTTGACCACCAAACACGCAACTAAATAATTAAAAAAAAATGAAGAAAATCATGGCCACTCTAGGCGGCTATAGCTGATCTTGTGTGTGCGTGTGTTTTGGTCGGAAAACAAGTTTGAGGCGGTGAGTTAGGTAGGCATTTCCCATTCTTAGCTTAGAGTCACATGACCTACATTAGTAAATTGATAGATTTAAGTGAAAGGGGGCTTTGGGCCTCCTACTCCTAGCATGAGAAAGAGCATTTCTGGTGTCAGATCGGAATCTACTTGAATTCATCCAACCCAACCCTATTTTTAATCGTGATCTTAATCAACATAATTTGTAAAAAGCCCAGTTGAATATGATGATGCTGGACTGATATGATTGCGTATTGCAATTGGGCTTTGGCAAGGGGATCTCGGAGGGTATCCTGGGAATGGTTAAAACTGAGGTGGGCCCCCCTTTGACAACCCCATAAGAAGAAGAAACGTGTGTTTTGTTGGATGAATGGGGACGTAGCCTAGCCATGTCTGTCCCCTCATCCCATGTTGTCTTTATGAGCCTAACAGTAGTAAAGAGTGATGAGTTCTAGTTATTAACTATTTGACACACCGTTAGCTTTGGGAGTAAATTTAGGTGGGCTCACACAGTGCAAGTTTGAGGTCTAATTTATTTGCTGGAGGATGTTAAGAGATAGAAAATGGAGATGAAAGTTGAAAACTTGTTTTTTGAAGAAAAAAAAAAGGGGGGGGGGGGGGGGGGGGGGGGGGGGGGGAGAAGGTGGACTACTTTGTTAGAGTAGTTATAATTCCTACCTAAATGAGGGTAAGGTGGTCCCTTTAAATATCTGGAGTGGGGTCAAAATTCCTTTCAGACCCTTGTGATTGAGGTGAATTGGTCAGTCCAATTCAAGCATTATTTATTTATTTACCATCTGATGAGATGAATGATGAGTCAACCTCAAATAAAGAAATAGACAATTAGGCATAGAGAGGGCATTGCGTATACAGAAAATGATATTTCACATGCATAGATAGAGATGAGATAGCCAAAGCCAAGGACGGCCATATCCCCCCAATTATTCTCCACTCTCAATTAGATATAACTGGAGCCTGGAGGTTTCTTGGAACCATTCATTCTAATTAGATTTTTTCTCATTTGCTTTTGGTGAGTGAACTGATGAAATCAGACTAGTTTGTTGTATTTGGACGATGGGAATTGAAATTTGGCCAAAGTAAGGGTTAGGCCGTTGGATGGGCATAAATAAAATGAGCCCCTTTCCTCTTGTCTGTGGCCTGTGGGTGTGGGGTTTACTTCATCAGACATTTTTGGTTATTTTGTTAAATTTGTTTTGGTGGAGTTGGAAACTTGTTAGTGCTGGTGAATGAATGGTGTTGGTGATGTGAAGTGGCCTGTCTATTTTGTGGACCCTGGGTCCACCACCATCTGCCTTTCTGAATGAATGGAATTATGTGCTTTATCATCTCCAACTCACACTTTTGATCTGATGATGCTTGTCAAAATGTCTGTGACAGAGAAAGCATCTTGACCACACATCTGGGCTGCCTAACTCACACACTTTTGGAATTTGGATTTGGATTTTGGAATTGGATAGAGAGCATTTGCCATTTCTGGGTGTGTGGGACTTCACCACGTGTTTCCCTCTCCACCTTTTTCTTTCTTTTTGTAGATAAGCAGATGGAGATGCGTGTCGTGTCACTGTGTCCCTCTCTCTCTCTCTCTCTCTCTCTGGCTTGGTGATTTCGTCGCAATTCGCAATAAAATCTCCGCTCCCAGCATCCCACTGAGCTCTTGAAGTTTGAATGAACTTCATTCCTGTCCTGTTTCAGTTTGATTACCGTCGATGGGTTGTGGGCCTTCCTGCATCTGTCTGCTGGACAAGTTGTTCGCTACTTTCCCAATCAAGTAAGTAACAGAAATGAAAGATGATCTAACCTCTATCGCGAAGGGTAGGCGATCTCATGGAGTTAATCCATGGAAATCGAGTGTCGGTAGTCGTGGAACAGGTCCCCACTGCTTGGACTGCTGGAGCTTACTTCCGAGTTCCGACCAGAGAGGGAGATGGAATCCAAGGTACGGTATGAAGAAAAGTTTCTGAGGATCCATGGGAACTGGTTTTTCTTTTGTTATAAAATAGAAAAAAAAAGGACAAGAGTTGCAGAAAGACAAGTGAATAATCGCCCCCAGTGGGTGCAGTTGAGACGAGAGAGAGAGAGAGAGAGAGAAGATGAAGTGGTGAGACTGAAAACTCAAAACTGGGAGTGCGAAGTGGGGAGAGTGCCTGCTTTGATTTCTCTTTCTCGTTCTCTCTGTGAATCTGACACGTCTCATGGAAGTAGGAGGAAGGAACAAAGGGGATCCTACAATTTAATGCGGTGGGAGCAACATATAAATAGAGGGAGATGGGGTTGGGGACTTTGGGGGTCCTCTTTGCCTCTTTGGGGAAGAGGAGAATCTAGAAGAAAGGAAAACGGAGTGGACCCCACACCCTGTACAGTGTACGGTCATTCGGTCAATTAATAGTTGGAGCCTGGACTGGACGGAGGGTGGTCCACCCTCCACTCCAGGCCTCCACCGGCCCACAACAAAGAAAGTCTAAATTAATAGCAATTTCTGGGTTGGACTCGGAAGCAGTGTGTGTGCCCAAATATTAATTCGTAAAGTCTGGACTCTGGTAGGTAGCTACAACATTGCCTACTGCCTATTATTGCATTGGCCATTGGGGAATTTACCGCTCAGCCCCGGGGCATAAAAATTAACTTCCAAAACAATTGTATTCATTTAAAAGATACCGTTTTTTATTCTTTGAAGTTTTAAATCTCCATTCATTTCACAAACCACCCCAAGCGCTTAGCGGTAAATTTTCCCCCATGTCTGTAACTCCGATCAAACGAACGTCTTTCTTTTGCACTGGCGTTTGTTTTACCTCTTCACATTTTTAGTAGCATTGTCCGTTGACTTTCGCTCCTTGCACCGACATAGACACAAGACCGACGACGAGGAGGTGAACTTTCTGTTCTTCCTCACACCACACTCAAACAACAAGGTATTTCAACTAAACTAACTGTTTGAAGTTCGAATTACAATATTGAAAGAAAATGGGCAATCTCATGCTATGCTACTTATTGCTTGTTGTTGGAAGAAATTTCTTTGGATTACTAAGAATAGTTCTTGCCCGCCTGTTATTTTTTATCGAAGAAATTAGTTTTTCATCCCTTGTCCCTTGTTTTTTATCTAAAATCTAAACCAACCCAGCATTCCAGTGTGTAGCCCCTGTGATCCACACTCGCATTCAAACCCCACCCATTCCTAGTCCATGTTTTTTATGTTCAATAATTTATATGTATGTATTTTTGTTGTTTGACGAATGATATTAACTATTCTACCATTTTAATCGTTAATAATTTATCCAACCTCTTATTCTAGTCAGAAGATTCTTCATAATTAATATAAGAATAACATTAATTGGGAACAATGAAGATGGTCTAAATGGCACCATGGATGCTAGCCCAGCCACTTGTATTTAAAAAATATAAGAGGAGAAAAAAAAAAAAATCTATAGGTCAAAGTAATTACTAATTTGGTTTTAATGGTTATCTGTGCAAACTTAGAACCAACACCTTCCGTATATCAAAAGACTCCAGAACCATTCATCCATCCTGATTCCTGCATTATTTAACTTCATTCAGTGGCCACTCAGCCTATGGGAGGGAGTATTATTATTTATAAAAATCTCGAATATCCAAGGCACAATGCAACTTAGTTTTAAAAATTAATAAAAAAGTAATATAACAAATGCGAATCTGTCTCCTCCAATTAATTTCTAAGACAGCCTAAGCCCAGTGCCTACTCCAACAGTGAATGTTTTAATTTCATATTATATACAAGTACAAACAAATGCATAAACTTGAGATAGGAAGTCAAGTCAAATCGTTTTTTCAAACAGAGGGTAGTTGTTATTGTACATGGACTTAAATATAAATATGGGTAGGACCGACCGTAGGAAGGGATCAAGAAGAGAAGAGAGCAGAGGGCTCTCAGTCCCGAGAAACAGTGAAATGACTTTCTGGGTTTCAAGATTAATAATTTTCATTTTTTGTTTTGTTTTAGGCAAAGAGCAAACAAAACACAACACAACAAAACAAAACAAAACAGAGCAAACTAAACCGTGTTGTTGGTTCGCTGGCCAAAACTACGACAAATTAGCATGTCAGCTGGAATCCTAATAATATTCCCTATTCCTTATAATAAAGGGTCCATCCCAAACACAGACACAGACTTGTTTAATCAAACAATATGAAGTACACGTCTGGTCCAAAATGGAGCAATGACCAAGATAAGAACTTAACCGGGGGAAGAAATAAATGCTCCCGAGGTTCCAAGGATTAGTTTAATTTTTCAAACATTTTATAATATTTGTAGGGAGTAGGGACAACTGCACACTAATCAGCACTGCCTTCCTAGTTCCTAGGCTAAATCTACATTATTACTTTAATTGATGACTCTAGTGTTCTAATCCCGAAGAGAAATCTATTCACCCAATTACTTTCAACTTTCAAGTCGGGTATGAAAAGCCTCACCTTCACATTGTTCATGCATCTTCACTCTGGGAGCTTTCTCCTTCTCCCCACTAGGTTAGACCTGCAACCAAACACACCCGACTCAAGGTCAAAGGCATGTTTGGGATATTTTCCTCAGTTCTGCTCAGATTGAACAAGCACTAGGACCCATCAGTATAATGGGCCCACGTCTGACTTAAATCTATCTGTGATCTACAACTAAACCATTACCCCCAAAACAAGCAGGAATAGGACCAACAGTGCAATGCGTCCTATCTGACTCAATCTATCTGTGATCTACAAATAGACTTGCCCTAAAAACAAGCATGAGTAGGACCAACAGTGCAATACCTGTGATCTACACCCAAACTATTACCCTCAACAACAACAGTATCTCATTAGTAAACACTTAAAAATCTTTTTGCATTTCCAACAGAATTTGACATTTACAATCGTTCTTTCTACTGTGTCATGCAAAGTGAAGCCTTTGGACTTATTAAGGACAATAAAAAGTTTGATCATGGTTTCACAAGTGGCCTTGTGTTGTTCCAAAGCCATTGACGAGCAGAACCATCCAGCAAAGGGGAAACCTGCACGAGTGTGCCCAGAAGTTAGTTAGACAGCTCAGACTAGTTTCTGAGAAAGAGATTTAAGAATGCAACGAACTTATAAGAATTTTTTTCTATATGGCAATGCATAGAGACCAATAAGAAGAATTTAAGAGATCCGTTTACATAAACTACTTAGAATTTTGAGTAACCAGATAAACAAAAGTTGAGAACAATTTGAACTGGATGAGTATGCCATGTATATTTGGTTATCCAGGTGTTACAGTTGGGAGACACAAGTCAAACAGAGGACATGGCCCTACAAGAATTGTAATGACAGAATAGGTTCTGAATAAATGGGATGTACACACAATAGATTTACAAGTATGTAACTTCAAATTAGGATCCATATTAAGTATATTTTAACACTTAATTGAGAAATACCCATGCAGCACCAGTGTCAGTATTGATAAAATGTTCTGTTGATATACCATTAAGCATGCTTAGGCATCCAGGTATCATATAATTTGGGGATGCATGTTTAGTGAAAGATATTGACTATAGTGACAGATAAGATTCATGTAAAAGGGATGGCAATGATGACGATGATGTTTGTTATCAAGATTACGATGAAATAAGGATGGCAGAACAGGATTTTTATAGTCTGTGTCAATTCTCTTTTTTTTTTTTTTTTTTAGTTATACTGTAACTATCTATAAATAACTAACCTTCTCCCAAACTTGTGAGTGATAATCATTGAGCCAATTGACCTCCGCAATGGACAATAAAGACAAATCTACTAATTTGCTCTG